>NW_022681455.1:27671594-28871594 GCF_009764315.1 Trachypithecus francoisi | reverse complement strand
GTCAAGAGATTAAGACCATCCTGGCCAACATGGTGAAACCCATCTCTACCAAAAATACAAAAATTAGCTGGGCATGGTGGCCAGGGAGGCTGAAGCAGGAGAATAAAAAACTAGCTTGGCATGGTGGCTGCGCCTGTAGTTCCAGCTGCGGGGGAGCTGAGGCAGGAGAATCCTCTGAACCCGGGAAGCGGAGATTACAGTGAGCCGAGATCGCGCCACTGCACACACGAGACTCCATCAAAAACAAAAAACAAAAACAAACAAAAAAGCGCAGTCTAATGCATAAAATGTAATTAAAATATCTTCGCAGCATTAAGTAGAGAATTCCTTGTTGTTAGCAGACTGTTTCTCTTCCTCCTTGGAAGATGTTCTCTGTCCACCTTCTGCGTTTTCACATTTGTCTCTACCTTTCCACACCTAAGCCAGCGCTTTATTTCCACTTATCTCGTGTAGGGATACTCTTTTGTGTGGTGACCTTGACTTTCCCCACTCTTCTTGCTTCCAAGAGTTGGGTGTAGGCAAGGTAGGAGCCCACTGCCAAAGTGTGGGTGATATTCTCCAGGAAGAAACCTAAATTTCAGAGGCTTGCTGATGTGGAAGAAAGCCTAGGTTATTCGATTCATAGAGCTTCGCACTGCTAGGTAGGTTGAAATCTGGACACCCTGAATTCCTTAGGAACAAGGTAGAAGTGCTTCTGAAAACCAATTTAAGTTTAAAATATACTGAGGCTCCCTGACATTTCTTGTTTTTCACGACATATTCCAAGCTCAAGAAGCTATTCTCTCTCTCTCTCTCTCAAATACGAAAACAGAACACACTCTCCTACTTATAACAAAGGGGCTTAAGCAGGAGGGTCTCTTCCTGGTTCAACACTCTCCCCCTCGCGAGCAGTAGGGATTGGAAATAGCCGGCTTCTCTGTCGTTTCCTCGGAAGCCACCAGTACCACCCGCCTGTACGAAAACTCAAGAGTACCCGTGATCCCCAGTGTCCGAGCCAGTAAAGGAGCTACCAGGCATTCTCAACGCCGCGACTACCTTAAGCAAAACGAGAGAGATCTTGCGGGAAAGTGTTTTCAGTTCACTTCTCCTACTGGGAATGAGCCCTCTCGCTCATCGCGGACACCGAGGAAACGCAGTGGAGATGGGCACCCGGGCTGCCCAGATCCTCTGGCAGCCTCAGGCGCTCGTCCTCTTCGCTCCGCCTCCGCCGCCGCAGGTGCGCACCCCAACGCGTCCCTGCTTCCCTCCTCGCGCTCTTTTCGCAGGTGGTCCTCGTTCTCCTCTCCTTCCGTGGTTTCTTGAGTCTCAGAACTGGAGCCACAGCGTCCCCAAGATGAAATCCATGCTGAGTTTCAGCCACGGTGCCGGCCCAGGGGCTGGCGAGGGTAAGGACGGTCAGCGACCCACGCTCCTGGGTTTTCATTTCTAAGAGCTGGGATTTCCACTTTCTCACCTCCTCACCTGGACCTAAATCCCCCCAGGCGGTACTGACCCTTCTGTTTTTGTATCCACCTACTTTACTCTCCGTGTGACAGCCCTTGAAGGCAGAAGGAAAAGAATATGTAAGAAGTGAGAAGTTAAAAAATAGTTTTAGTTTGAAAGTATTTCAAGCCTACAGAAAACTTGTAAAAGTAATACAAAGAACTACCATACACTCGTTACACAGATTTAGCAATTTCAAATACTTTACATTGATTCTTCTTTCTTTATCTATCTCTACAAATATGAACACACACACACGTTATTTTTCCCGATCGGTTTTTTATAGTTTGCGTATATCATGTATTTTTATCTCTGGTAATTCAATGTGTACTTCCTACGAAAAAGAACATTCTCTTGTAAACCACAGTTAATTTTCAAACTCAAAAAATTAAACATTAATACAAAACTATTATTTAATATACACTCTATGTCTAAATTTCGCCATGAATTCCAACATATCTTTTCTTGTTTCTTTTTTTTTTTTTTTTCTTGAGACGGAGTCTCACTCTGTCGCCCAAGCTGGAGTGCAGTGGCCAGATCTCAGCTCACTGCAAGCTCCGCCTCCCGGGTTTACGCCATTCTCCTGCCTCAGCCTCCCGAGTAGCTGGGACTACAGGCGCCCGCCACCTCGCCCGGCTAGTTTTTTGTATTTTTTAGTAGAGACGGGGTTTCACCGTGTTAGCCAGGATGGTCTCGATCTCCTGACCTTGTGATCCGCCCGCCTCGGCCTCCCAAAGTGCTGGGATTACAGGCTTGAGCCACCGGGCCCGGCCTTCTTGTTTCTTTAGTATCCTTTGATCTGAAGTGGTTTCCCAACCTTTCTTTTGTATTTTATCACATTGATTTTGAAGAATTCAAGCCAGTTGTCAGTAGAATGTTCTTTAGTTTGAGTTTTCTGATGTTTCCTCAGGATTAGATTCAGGTTATGTACATTTGGCGAGAATATAACATAAGATATGTTGTGTTTTTAGTACATCGCATAAGGATTTTTTTCCCCCATTTTTGGTGATGTTAACTAAATGTAAAGTCATAATTTCCTCCCCATGTAACTAGTATGTAATCTGTAAGGAAATATTTGAGGACATGCAAATATTCCATTTTCATCAAAGTTTTACTCATAATTTTATGGATTGATTGATGAATTTTACCTTAATCGATCATTACTGTATTGGTATCACGATATTTTAAATTTATCATTTCTTCCACATTTATTAGTTGGTATACCGTGGTGCAGTAACATGTCCCCTGTTCCCCCGCTTTCCTCTTCAGTAATTTATTTACTACTAGTAATAACTCAATCTTTTTTATCCAATGGATCGAAATATTATTATTATTATTATTATTTTATTTTTGAAACAGGGTTTCACTCTGTCACCCAGGGTGGAGTGCAGTGGCGCGATCTCGGCCTACTTCAGCCTCTGCCTCTATGTTCAAGGGACTCTCCCTTTAGCCTCCCCAGTAGCTGGGACTACAGGCCGTGCCCCCATACCCAGCTGATTTTTGTATTTTTTGTAGGCACTGGATTTTGCCATGTTGCCCAAACTGGTCTCAAACTGCTGGGCTCAAGCTATCAGCCTGCCTCATCCTCCCACAGTGTTGGGATTAGAGGCCTGAGCCACCATGCCTCGATGTTCTTTAAAAATTAACATCAATACTCAAAATATCCCCAGGTCATGTATCCTTTTTCTTTTTCTTTTTCTTTTTAAGACGGAGTCTGGCTCTGTCGCCCAGGCTGGAGTGCAGTGGGGCGATCTTGGCTCACTGCAAGCTCCACCTCCTGAGTTCAGGCCATTCTCCTGCCTCAGCCTCCCTAGTAGCTGGGACTACAGGCGTCCGGCACTACGCCCGGCTAAGTTTTTGTATTTTTAGTAGAGACGGAATTTCACCGTGCTAGGCAGGATGGTCTCGATATTCTGACTTCGTGATCCGCCCGCCTCGGCCTCCCAAAGTGCTGGGATTACAGGCATGAGCCACCGTGCCCGGCCTGTCATGCATCCTTTTAAAATATGCCTACATTGGCCGGGTGCGGTGGCTCATGCCTGCAATCCCAGCACTTTGAGAGGCCAAGGCGGGTGGATCACCTGAGGCCAGGAGTTGGAAACCTGCCTGGCCGACATGGTGAAACCCTGTCTCTACTAAAAATACAAAAATTAGCTGGGCGTGGTGGCACGTGCCTGTAATCCCAGCTACTTGGGAGGCTGAGGCAGGAGAATCGCTTGAACTCAGGAGGTGGAGGCTGCAGTGAGCCGTGAGCCGAGATTGCACCACTGCACTCCAGCCTGGGCGACACAGCAAGACACCTTCTGGGGGTTGGGGTTGGAGGGGGGTGAATTATACAGTGAAACTTTCTTGAAACTGAAGTGTCTGGTTTTTTTTTTTTAAGTTTTTATATCACAAATTGAATTCCCTTAGTAGTTACAAGGTTACAGAAAAATATATTTCTTTTTTTTTTTTTTTGAGGCGGAGTCTCGCTCTGTCGCCGGGACTGGAGTGCAGTGGCCAGATCTCAGCTCACTGCAAGCTCCGCCTTCCAGGTTCACGCCATTCTCCTGCCTCAGCCTCCCGAGTAGCTGAGACTACAGGCGCCCGCCACCTCGCCCGGCTAGTTTTTGTATTTTTAGTAGAGACGGGGTTTCACCGTGTTAGCCAGGATGGTCTCGATCTCCTGACCTCGTGATCCGCCTGTCTCGGCCTCCCAAAGTGCTGGGATTACAGGCTTGAGCCACCGCGCCCGGCCAGAAAAATATATTTCATATTGAGGGAGTTGTGGTAGTTAGTGATTTTCAAGGAATTAGTCCATCTCATCTAAGTTTTCAAATTTGTGTGTAAAGTGTTGTTCATAGTATTCCTTTACCCTTTGGATGTCAGCAGAGTCTGTAGTGATATACTCCTCTTTTTTTTCTTGATATTGTAATTTGTGTCATCTCTCTTCTTAAAAATTCTTAGTCCTCCGAGAGGACTTCTTTTATTGATCTTTTAAAGAAACTAACTTTTTGCTTGTTTTTCCATTTTTTGTGTGTGTTCAGTTCCATTTATTTCTGCTCATTTGCTTTCTCCTATTTGCTTTGGGTTACTTTGCCCTTTTCCCCACCTGAGTTCTTCAAGTAAGAGCTTAAAGGACTGATTTGATACTTTTTTCTTTTCTCTTTTTTTTTGGCCAGGTTAGTCTCCAACTCCTGACCTCCTAATCCACACGCCTCGGCCTCCCAAAGTGCTGGGATTACAGGTGTGAGCAACCGCGCTGACTTTTTCTTTTCTAATGTATGCAAGTAGTGCTGTAAATTTCTCTCTCAGAGCTCCTTTAAGTCGTCTTGGACATTTTGATACATTGTGTTTTCATTTTTATTCAGGTTAATTTATTTTTTGATCTCTTCTAAGGCTTTCTCTTTGTCCTATGGACTGTTTAGTAGTGTGTTTTTCATTTTCCAAGTGTTTGGATATTTTTGTTGTCTTTCTGTGACTGATTTTTAGTTTGATTTCATTGTGGTTAGGGATCATACCGTATCAGTCACTTCTTTTAAATTTGTTGAGGCCCAAGATATGTTCTATCTTGATCTATGTTCTGTATGAATTTGAAATGAATGTGTGTTCTGCTTTTCTTGTGTGGACTGTTCTATACATGGTGGCTGAATTCTGCTGGCTGAAGATGATTTGGGGTTCTTCAATATCCTTGCAGATTTTCAGTTTATTTGTTCTTTTATTATGAAGGAAGTGAAGTCTCCAATGTAACTGAATTTGTCGATTTTTTCAGTTCTATCATTTTTTTCTTTTTTTAAAAAAAATTTATTTATGTATTACGTTTATTTATTTATTTATTTATTTATGAGTCAGAGTCTCGCTCTGTCACCCAGGCTGGAGTGTAGTGGCACCATCTCAGCTCACTGCAACCTCCACCTCCCAGGTTCAAGCAGTTCTGGAGCCTCAGCCTCCCTAGTAGCTGGGACTGCAGGCGCACATCACCGCGCCACCATGCCCGGCTAATGTTTGTATTTTTGGTATAGACGGTGTCACCATGTTGGCTAGGCTGGTTTCCAACTCCTGGCCTCAGGTGATCTGCCCACCTCGGCCTCCCAAAATGCTGAGATTACAGGCCTGAGCCACTGCGCCCTGCCTGTTTTTTTGTTTGCTTGTTTTTTTGTTTTTGAGACGGAGTCTCACTTTGTTGCCCAGGCTGGAGTGCAGTGACACGACCTCGGCTCACTGCAACCTCCGCCTCCCAGGTTCAAGTGATTCTCCTGCCTCAGCCTCCCGAGTAGCTGGGACTACAGGCGCGCACCACCACGCCCAGCTTTATTTTATGTTATTTTATTTTATTTTATTTTTGCATTTTTAGTAGAAATGGGGTTTCACCATATTGGTCAGGATTGTCTCGATCTCCAGACCTTGTGATCCACCCGCCTCGGCCTCCCAAAGTGCTGGGATTACAGGCGTGAGCCGCCACGCCCGGTCCTTTTTTTTTTTCGTTACATATGTTGCAGGTCTGCTGTTTGGTGTATACATATTTAGGATTGTTATGCCTTCTTGGTGAATTTTCTTTGTTCTGAAGTTTATATTAATATAGTCACTTTTGCTGTCTTTTTATTAACGTTCGCATGTAATATATTTTTATTCCCTTAACTTCAGACTGCTTGTATAATTATATTTGAAATGCATTTCTTTTAGACGGTGTATAGTTGGATTACGTTTTCTAATCTATTCTGTCAATCTCTCCCTCCCTCCATTCCTTTTTTCCTTTTGCCTCCTCTCTCTTTCCTTCCTTTCTCTCTCTCGCTCCTTCCTTCTTTCCTCCTTCCTTTCTTTTCTGTCTTCCTTTATTTTCTTTCTATTTTTAATAGACGGTATCTTGTTTTGTTGACCAGACTGGAGTGCAGTGGCTATTCACCAGGGCAATCATAGAGCACTGGAGCTTTCAACTTTTGACCTCAAGCTGTTTTCCTGCCTCCTCCTCAGCCTCCTGAGTAGCTGTAGCTGGGACTATAGATGCAAGCCACCACGCCTGGCTCATGTTTTTGTGTGTTGTGTGTGTGTGTGTGTGTGTGTGTGTGTTTTAACTCATCCTTTTTTTTTTTTTTTTTTTTGAGATGGAGTCTCGCTGTGTCGCCCAGGCCTTCTGGGTTCACACGATTCTCCTACCTCAGCCTCCTGAGTGGCTGGGACTACAGATGCCCGCCACCAAACCCGGCTAATTTTTTTGTATTTTTAGTAGAGACAGGGTTTCACCGTGTTAGCCAGGATGGTCTCAATCTGCTGACCTTGTGATCTGCCCCCCTTGGCCTCCCAAAGTGCTGGGATTACAGGCATGAGCCACCATGCCTGGCCGAACTCATCCTTCTTTTAAAGCAGCTAAATAAAAATCATGCCTGGATGTCTGGAAATGTCAGTAAACATCAAATATCTTGCTGCCATGAAGTGCCAAACAATTCTTTTTTAGTATCTAAAAAAGTGTCCCTCCTCTCAGAAGAAGACAAATAGTTCACAGATGTCTAAGACGTTTTAACTGTAGTGAAAGAGTAGCCATTTTCTCTGCTGTTTCCTGTCTATCTAATCACTTCTGGTTTTATTTTCAAGGCATTAATCAAAATTTCTGGCCTACTGATGGCCCTATTTAAATGGTTTCCAGGGATGTTATAGTTTCCAACCCTACCTTTCCTAAAGATTAATAAAGAGAGAAGGGAGTTCTGTTTGTTAACTTCACTGTTTCTTTTCCTTCTTCCCTTCCTTCCATTCTTTCTCTTTTTCTCCTCTCTCTCTTTTTGCTTCTTTTCTCCAAAAAAGAACAACTTCACCATTTCTTTCCCTACCGCAGCAGCCCCTCATCACCTCCTGACTCTGAGAAAGAAATTCTCTCTTTCAGATGTCTTTAGTTGATTGACTCACAAGCAAGGAGTGTGACAAGGAAGATAGAATAAAACACCTTCTACGTTCTAATACAAATTGAGAAATTTGTATCTTTGTCTCTGCCTAGCAACATTTAAAATGAAATGGGAACCATCTGAGAAGCGTATATTGTTCAAATCTTGGAATAATTTCTGATTTTCCTCAATAACCAATCAACAACACTGGAATACATATCATATGTATGTATTGTATAGTGTATATACATATATATATCAGACACAGATTATTTCTCTAAGTTATTTGATAATGATTTTCAAGGTGAATTGTGTTGGCCTCTGCATTTCTCTCTCATACAGGGAGGTAATTCGTGTTCATTCACTTACAATTATTTGTTGCTTAGGATTATCCACCTAAGTAGTTCCACAAATCACTAACGTGGATCATGCACTATAGAAGCAAGTAGTATTCCTTGCCATCCAGCCGATTTCCAGCTTAAATGAAATTTTCAGACACCATGGAATTCTGTGACCTAAGGCTGATTTCAGATCAGAAGGTTAAGGCTCAAGTTCTTTTGTGTTTCTTACTTTCTTCTAACTGCTTCCTCACCCAGGTTGCAAAAGTCCTGCAAGTTTTCACCAAAAGATTCCACTACCAGTGGTTGATGATTGCTGGTGATGTGCTGGTGGTCATTTTTTCTGTTGGAGACCCACAAACTCTGAAACTTAATCCAAACTATTTAGCTACAAACATAACGACAAATAACCAATACAATGACAAATGAGGAAAAGATCTCAATCACCTCAGCTGAAATTTGGCAGGGAGAAAATTACTTCTCTGGGTTCTTTAAGGAAGTTTCTGGTCTGAAATGTCAAGCTCTCTGAACTCCAGAGTCCAAGATCCATCTAGGGTAAAAGCTGTTTTTTTGTTTGTTTGTTTGTTTTTGCTTTTTAAGTAAATAAAAATAATGAGCTTTTATTCTCCCAATCCCAATGGATCCTTTTCTATCTCACTGTACTTACTCTCCAGGAATAACTTCCTTCTTAGCTACTGAACAACCCATAACTCCAGATTAGAACTCTTTGCACAATTTCTAATTCTGATATCACAGTGCTAAGCAGAAATTCACAGGGGGATACTTGGCAAGCATCTTGACACTGTTTTGTTAAAAGAAAATCTGCTTTTATTTTCAGCTCTATTTCTTCAAAGGATTAAAAATTAAGTTACTGAACACCTAAAGGCAGAAAAGCAGCCTCTTTCTCCATTTGCAGAAGCCAAGCAACCCAGTGGGGCTTCTGTATGCATCATCTCTTTTACTCACTTTCTAAACGCTGTAACCGTCCACCATCTACCAGGCGATCACAAGCCATCCCTAAAGTCAATTTTGAGGTTAACTCACTCGACTTGAGAGGGATTCACCTGTACCACCTCTGCAGCTGTAATGTGAGAAATAAGCTCAAACATCCAAACCCAAAGAATGGACTCAGAGACCCGGAGAACAGCGAAAGTGAGACTTCTAATGACGGTCTTGCGAGATTAAGATCGAGTGTGGGACGTGCAGGCACACCCAGAAGTTTCAACAAGCAATTTATCCCCTAGTGCGCAAGTCCCTCCCCCGGTTCCTCATAGGCTGAGTGCTATGGGGTTACAATTTTCTCGGAGTTTGCCTATTGATTGTTAGGCAAGGGCTTTAGGTGTTTCTTTTTTGGGGTTGTCTTGCTGCATTTTGTTGCAGCCCACAATGCATTGCAATCCTGGTTAGCTCAGGGATTCTTTAAGTATTTGACTTATGACCTAAGTAGCTGGGCAGGCTGATAAGAACAGACAAAGTGAGCTATTTTGCGGACTAGTAAACTTATATCTTAGACTAAACTGTTTTCGTTTGGGTGAGAGCAACTAAGGATCGGGGGGAAGGGGGAGGAAAGAGGCGGGGGTCGACAAGCAGGCATCCGCTATCCAAGCAGGGGCCTAGTATATCAGATTTCTTCTGTACTTTGCTGACCTAAGCCGATTCAAGGCACTTTGTCTTGGAAATGGACCACTGTATACATTATTTCCTTCAGTAGTAGGACTAAGGAAACGGTGGCTGCATACGCAGTTAACACGGATTTTCCCCCAACTTAGCCTTTCCTCAGCCGCTGTCCGGCTCTGCAGAGTCCTTTTGAGAAAAGAGTTGGACAAGAGGAGTAAAGGAGCTCCTTGCAAATGCCAGGAGGAGTTTCTTCAGGTGGAAAGTTGGCTTTCCATAGGCTTCTAAGAGAAATATGTGGAGCAAACAAACGGAAACTTTCTTTCTCATCTTTTGCATTTCAGGCGAAAGCTAATAAAATTAGATGTTTCCACCGTCATGCTTAGTCTCGAAGCTGCCGGTAGATTCCGCTTCTAACTTTCCACACAGGCACGCAGGAAATCTGGAAATCACTGCAACTCCCTCAGGAGCTCCAGTATCAGCATTTCCTGAACCAAAAATCAAAATGCGACCTTACGTGCGTACCCAAAGAGCTCAGCTGGTCTGTCCAGCAACGGAAAGAGCGGTGAGGCGCTCTTGAAGCCGTGACAGCCTGGGCGAAACGAACCAAGTCCCTTTCCTGGTCGAGCCTCCCTCCCTACAGACAAAAAGGAGCCTCTATTCCCTCATATCCAGAGGAAGCGACGGAGAGATGTGGCGCTTAGACTCACTCTGCCATCCAGTTCATCCAAGTCCTAATAATCTTGAGGATGCTTTTCCTTGCCCTCTATCCCTCTCCCTTTTGTCCTTTTCTTCCTCCACTTCACGGCACCCCGCCTCTTCCCTCTCCCCGCAAGCTGCTCGGCGTGTCCCGTTCCTTTTTTTTTTTTTTTTTTTTTTTTTTTGAGACTGAGTGTCGCTCTGTCGCCCAGGTTAGAGTGCAGTGGCGCGATCTCGGTTCACCGCAACCTCTACCTCCTGGGATCAAGAGATTCTCCTGCCTCAGTCTCCCGATTAGCTGAGATTACAAGAGCCACGCTCGGCTAATTTTTGTATTTTTAGTAGGGACTGGGTTTCACCATTTTCACCAGGTTAGTCTCCAACTCCTCATCTCAAGTGATGCGTCCACCTCGGCCTCCCAAAGTGCTAGGATTATAGGTGTGAGCCACTGCGCCCAGTTTTCAGAACGAACTTTTCACAATAGTGCAGCGCACTCCTAGACCCGTTTACGCACATTTTAAACACTGTGTTGTGATTCATATGTAGCTGCTATTTTAATTTCCACATCACTTTCTTTTTTTTTCTTGTTTTCCTTCTCTATATGCTCAGCTTTAAACATTTTTGCAGCATAGGCTGAGGCTGCGCCCAGCTGGGGAGAGATGCGTGACGGGGATAAACCTAGAGTAGAGGAATGTTTCCTGTCTGAGAAGGCTCAGACCTTACAAGGGAAGAAAAAAGTCTGTAAGGGAGTCTAAAACTTTTTTTGAGGAAATCATCGAAAAACATATCCTAATTGACCCTCCCACCATATTTTGGCTAAAAATAAAAAGCCTCGACTCTCAGAATAGGAGACTGAGTTTGAAAACTGTTAAGACATAGAAAGGGTTTTATTAAAATTTAGTTTGCAAGTCATCGTCGGCCTCCACAATTTTCTCATTCCAGAGAGGGTTGTTTCTGAAATTCTGTAAACCTCTGAATTTGTTTCTCTGTCTAAGCAGAGAAGTCCAATGTTTTCCCACTTTTGACTTAACGAAAGAATTTCTTATACTGAGATATATACATTTCTGGGATTGGCGTGCAAGTGTTGTGTAAGGGAGTGATAATTAGGCAGAACAAAGAAACTGCCGAAACCCGGGATCGAACCAGGGACCTTTAGATCTTCAGTCTAACGCTCTCCCAACTGAGCTATTTCGGCTACTCCGTAAACGCCCCTTTAGTTATTTCTTCAAAATATGAAAACCGTCATTTGTAAAGTGAGCGTAATTTTCTAATGCCTAATTCTTTTTTGTTCAATATCAATACAAAAATTAGCCAGGGATGGTGGCGCGCGCCTGTAATCCCAGCTACTCCGCACCATTGTACTCCAGCCTGGGCGACAGAGAGAGACTCCCTCTCCCTCGGTTGAAGTGGGAGGATCGATTGAGCCGGGGAAGTAGAGGTTGCAGCGAGCCGAGATTGCACCACTGCACTCCAGCCTAGGCAACAGAGCGGGACCCTGTCTCGAAAACAACAACAACAGAAAAGAGTTGTTATGCACCAGAGTGCAGAACACAATTTTAAAAACTCTAAGGAAGAGATAGAATGTACTGGAGGACATAAGAGATCCTTCTTTCTTTTCTTGTCTTTTTTTTTTTTTTTTTTGGACAATCTCCCGCCATCGCCCAGGCTGGAGTGCAGAGGCGTGATCTCGGCTTACTGCAACCGCCACCTCCCGGGTTCAAGCAATTCTCCTGCCTCAGCCTACCTACTAGTTGGGATTACAGGCGCGCGCCACCACCTCTGGCTAATTTTTGTATCGATATTGAACAAAACAGAATTAGGCATTAGAAAATACACTCACTCTACAAATGACGGTTTTTATATTTTGAAGAAATGACTAAGGGTGTGTGCTTAGAGTAGCTGAAATAGCTCAATTGGGAGAGCGTTAGACTGACGAGACCTTAAAGGTCCCTGGTTCAACCCCGGGGTTTCAACCAGTATCTTTTGAGTTCTGCCTAATTATCACTCCCTTATACAACACTTGCACGCCAATCCCAGTAGCGTACATATCTCCAATTTTTGGGTTTTTTTGAAAGTCTGATAAAGGTAATGTACATGTTTGTATCACTCTCGCCTTTGTATGTTCCACTGAAGTATTCCATGAAGTACTGTCATTACATAAATTATTTAAAGTTCTTGGAAGGAGTCTCGCTCTGTCGCCCAGGCTGGAGTGCAACGGCACGATCTCCGCTCACTGCAACCTCTGCCTCCCGAGTTCAAGCTGTTCTCATGTCTCAGCCTCCCGAGTAAGCTGAGATTATAGGTCCCCGCAACCAAGTCTGGCTAATTTTTGTATTTTTGGTAGAGATAAGGTTTCGCCACGTTGGTCAGGCTGGGGTCGACCTCCTGACCTCAGGTGCTCCACCTGCCTCGGCCTCTCAAAGTGCTGGGATTTCAGGCGTGAGCCACTGGGCCCGTCCTTATTTAAAGTCTTAAACTCAGGAAGTTATTAGTTTTAAAACCTAAGAAATTCCAACGTGCTATATGCTGCAGCATTTACAAGTCATTTTTGGTTTTATATTATTTATATGTGTTGGGCGGGGGATATTTTTAAATCACAAGAAATATGAAAAAAAAAAGAAACGTACAGTGAAGTAACTACTATACTGTATGACCATATATATGGGGGTGTGGTGTATGCAAGAAACATTTTGAAGTTAGAAAACCCCAGGTTTGTACCTTGAGTCAACTCCATCATTAAACCGCTGTCAGAAGAACTTTTTTCTTTCTTTCTCTCTTTCTCTTTTTATTTCTCTCTTTCTTTCTTTCTTTCTTTCTTTCTTTCTTTCTTTCTTTCTTTCTTTCTTTCTTTCTTTCTTTCTTTCTTTCTTTCCTTCCTTTCTTTTCTCCTTCAGGCAGGGTCTCACTCTGTCATCCAGGCTGGAGTGCAGTTATACGATCAGAGCTCATTACAGCCTCTACTTCCCTAGGCTCAAGCAACTCCCCATATCAGCACCCTGAGTAGGCATCACCATGCCCAGCTCATTTTTTTTTTTTTTTGTATTTTTTTGTAGACGCTGGGTTTCACCATGTTGCCCAGGCTGGTCTTGAAATCCTGGGTTTAAGCAATCCACTGGCCTAGGCCTCCCAAAGTGCTTGGATTACAGGCAGGAGTCATTGCATCAGGCCCAATTACAAGAACATTCCAAATTTTTTTTTGCTGAGAAGACATTTCTTCAGCCTGGCAACCTTGTCTAGAATTTCCAAATCTTTTTTTTTTTTTTTTTTGAGACGGAGTCTCACTCTGTCGCCGGGGCTGGAGTGCAGTGGCCGGATCTCAGCTCACTGCAAGCTCCGCCTCCCGGGTTTATGCCATTCTCCTGCCTCAGCCTCCCGGGTAGCTGGGACTACAGGCGCCCGCCACCTCGCCCGGCTAGTTTTTTGTATTTTTTAGTAGAGACGGGGTTTCACAGTGTTAGCCAGGATGGTCTCGATCTCCTGACCTCGTGATCCGCCCGTCTCGGCCTCCCAAAGTGCTGGGATTACAGGCTTGAGCCACCGCGCCCGGCCGAATTTCCAAATCTTAAGCTGTTTCCATGTTTGTATCCAGGAAAAAAGAAATATATGTATTTCTATATGAATTATTCTATCGAACATTCATGAGGGGCCATAGAATACTGAAAATGAAAGCAAATGGGCAGCAAAGTCAAGACTTAGGTGCATGTGCCCCATTTTCCCTTTTTCACTTCAACTCCTCTCTTGAAATTCTGTGTTGGAATAATAGGTCTTTTTTTTTTTTTTTTTTTGTCATTTTGATTTTTTTTTCTTCTTTCAAATTACTGCTTCAGTTTCAGTGTTATTTTTCCCTAACTTCTGCATACCCTGTGAGGATACAATAATCTACAGTTCTCCACCATTACAACTGCAGCAAGTTGCAAAAGGAAAATTAGTATCAAATGAGAAGCAGCCTCAGGGTAGGGACATTGACTATACAGAAACTGGGAATCAGATACTTTATCCTTTAGGTCACTGAGGCTTTCTCAGCTCAGAAGTTTGTATTTGATTTCATTAAGAAATACTTGACTAGACAAACAGTAACACTGAATGTCTTTGTGCCTAATGCAGTAAAGATTCCTTTACATTCTGTTGAAATGGAGGGCCTAGGGTAATTCCAAGCATGATTTGTCTGCCATTCAATGGCTTAAAAATGAGGTTAATAATGGTTTTGTAAAATGGGATGTTGTAAAGATCAAAGGATATCATGAATAGAAATGCATTCTGTCAAGTCCACTCACAGCATGAAACTTAATTACTGGCAGATCATGCTCCAAGTTCTCTGCCTCTGAGATTCTCCCAGAACAGCACCTAAATAGATAACATTGTCTCTAGACAATTCTGTCCAATCGAGAGATAATACAAGTCATAAATGACAGCCATTTTGTAGTGTTAACTTTTGCAGTAGTCACATTGAAAAAAAACAGTTAATATTTATATTTTTATATAATTTCAACTTTTATTTTTGATTTGGGGGTACATGTGAAGGTTTGTTACATGGGTATACGACATGATGCTGGGTAAATTGCATGAGGTTTTGAGGGCAATTGATCCCATCACCCAGGTACAGTACCCAAGAGGTAGCTTTTCAAGCCTTTCTGTCCTCCCTCCCACCCCTCCCCATAGTCCCCAGTGTTTGTTGTTGCTATCTTTTATGCCCAGTTTCAATAATATATTTAAATCACTTTGTATATCCAAAAACTTATTTTAAAACGCTATCATTTTTAAAATTATTAGTAACATATTTTATATTTAAAAATAGTATTACACATCTTTGAAATCTGGTGTATATATACAAACATATATATATATATATATATATATATATTTTTTTTTTTTTTTTTGAGAAGGAGTCACCCAGGCTAGAGTGCAGTGGCGTAATCTCGGCTCACTGCAACCTCCACCTCCCGGGTTCAAGTAATTCTCCTGCCTCAGCCTCCCGAGTAGCTGGGATTTCAGCTGTGTGCCACCACGTCCGGCTAAGTTTTGTATTTTTAGTAGAGATGAGAGTTCACCATATTGGTCAGGCCGGTCTCGAACTCCTGACCTTGTGATCCACCCACCTTGGCCTCCCAAAGTACCAGGATTACAGACGCCAGCCACTGTGCCTGACCAAATCTGATATTTATTTTACACTTACAACACATCTTAACTTAGACTGGGCAATTTCAAGCATTCAATAGCCAGTGTGGCTAATAGTAACCATATGAACACATCTTAACTTAGACTGGGCAATTTCAAGCATTCAGTAGCCAGTGTGGCTAATAGTAACCATATGGGACAGTGCAGGTTTAAACAGATACTTTATATATTTTTAGGTTTTCTGAATTGAGTATGTATCACATGAGGGTGTTCTGTCTTCAGAATTAAATGTGTAATTCCTCAGAGGAATTCTGTGTTAAATAAGCTCATCCTACAGTTTTTACAAAAAAATGTGTTTCAATTGTGTCATTTGTAGGTAGTCAGAAGAGAGCTACAGATATTTAATTATTTAAAATTCTCCTCTTTTCAAGAGGCAAACAAAAAAGCAGACCTTCATATTATGATGAATTCCCAAGAATCCAGTAGACATCCAGGTTTCTCTGGGTGCAACATGACATAATGATGAAGGAGTGTTTCTGCAAACTGTCCTAATATTACTTCTACAGCATCAAAGAGCCAAGATAATCTCCCTAGCATTTACATGCACATACAGACAGGCAGACACACACGCATACACACCAGTTCGGTGTGTAACACTTTTCTTGTCTCCTATTCAGTGAAACCTAGCATTCAGTGCTTCCTATTTTTATTTTTATTCTAGAAATTCCATCAGCCAACTGAAAGGAAAAGTTCTGCCAATATAACCTGCTATTTTCTGCCAGTTCTAAAATTTTATGAATGTTGGTAAAGGCGCATATATGGGTAAATCAGAATGAGAAAGAGTTAACAGTCACTAGAAATTTGGTGTCAGGAAATGGATTTTCTTCTCATCTTCTTATGTAGTTCAAAGAACATAGTCTTAATCATGGCAAATAATGATAAATACCAGGATTCAAGAACACAGAGGAGCCAACTTAAAACAAAAATTTCTTTTTTTTAACTTTATTGTTTATTTATTTATTTTGAGATGGAGTTTCACTCTTGTTGCCCAGGCTGGAGTGCAATGGCATGATCTCGCTCACTGCAACCTCCGCCTCCCAGGTTCAAGCAATTCTCTTGCTTCAGTCTCCTGAGTAGCTGGGATTGCAGGTGTGCACCACCACGCCCAGCTAATTTTTGTATTTTTAGTAGAGACAGGGTTTCACCATGTTGGCCAGACTGATCTTGAACTTGCAGCCTCAGGTGATCCGCTCACCTTGACCTCCCAAAGTGCTGGAATTACAGGAGTGAGCCACCACCCCTGGCTTTTTCTTTTCTTTTCTCTTTTCTTTTCTTTTCTTTTCTTTTCTTTTCTTTTCTTTCTTTCCTTCCTTCCTTCCTTCCTTCCTTCCTTCCTTCCTTCCTTCCTTCCTTCCTTTCTTTCTTTCTTTCTTTCTTTCTTTCTTCTTTCTTCTTTCTTTCTTTTTTCTTTTCTTTCTTTCTTCCTCTTTCTTTCTTTCTTTTTTACAAATATCATGAATAGGTTTGTAATTCCCAAATCCATCATGTTGGCCAGACTGATCTTGAACTTGCAGCCTCAGGTGATCCGCCCACCTTGACCTCCCAAAGTGCTGGAATTACAGGAGTGAGCCACCACCCCCGGCTTTTTCTTTCCTTCCTTCCTTCCTTCCTTCCTTCCTTCCTTCCTCCCTCCTCCCTCCCTCCCTCCCTCCCTCCCTCTCTCTCTCTCTTTCTTTCTTTCTTTTTTACAAATATCATGAATAGGTTTGTAATTCCCAAATCTAAAAGGACCCTTTTTAGTCTTTCTCCACCATCCATGGGTGGATGCCTACTGCTACTAATGCTCGCAAATCCCAGGCTGGAGACAGAGTCAATTGCCTGAGTTCTCCCTGTAACATCCTCACAGTGCGCCCCACAGATATACTGAATTTCGCATGAGCCAAGCTAAGTTATCTTTTCCATCTTCCAATCTTTCTCCCATTCCTTAAAGAGTTGTTAAAAACTCCCCCTTTCTGCACCTCCTTCTGTTTGGCAAGAGCCTGTTTGTTTTTCTAAACCACTTTCCCCCCATACCTCTTAAACCTGTTTCTACTTATTTTTGATCTCACCCTCATAATTCAGCTCTTCTCGTCATCCCCGGAGGTGTTGTTTCACTCACACCTTACAATTTTTTCTTTTCTTTTCTTTTTCTTTTTGATACAGGGTCTCACTCCATCACCCAGTCTGGAGTGCAGTGGCGTGATCATAGCTCCCTGCCACCTCCAGCTCCCAAGGTCGAGTGATCCTCCTGCCTCAGCCTCTGGAATAGCTGTGAGTAGAGGCGCAGGACACCATGCCAGCTAAAGACCCTTATGATGAAATGCTGAGTGCATCGCTCTCAGGTTTTCTTCTGACTGTGGCTTTCCTCAATCGAATCTAACCTTTAATATTCCGGCTGAGAAAACAACAAATATGAAGCATTTTAGGTAAGAAAAAGCTGAATTTCAATAGCTTTGTATCATTTCTGAAAGAAATCAAAAGAATGAAAAACTAGAATTTGATTCCTTGCCAAGCATAACAGAAGAAGGAGATCCTAACAACTCAACATTTTAAAGCCACAATGGAAACTTATTGTGGCGGTTGTCTGACACTTTTCCAGCTGCAGACGCTCCACAATACTAACCACTACTACCAGCATGCTCACGGAGACAGTCTCAGAAAATGAAAGTTACTTCCTGAAAATTATTATAAAACAGCCTTTCAGGAAGGGGGTGTAGCTCAGTGGTAGAGCGCATGCTTTGCATGTATGAGGCCCTGGGTTCGATCCCCAGCACCTCCAAATGGTAGTTTTGCTCTGGCAGTGCTCAAATCTAATTCTCAAGCAACATGGCCTTCTACTTCCTCACCTTTTTCTATCTTATTTCTGCATGTATGGAGAGTAAAAACGTAACCCAATGAACTGCCCTCACTTACGTTCCATCGCTATGCTGTAAGCCTCGACCTCACCCAAGGCGATTGCGACGGCAGAAGGAAGACGAGAAAGAAATGAGGGGGAAAGAAGAATGAGGTCCCAAGAGGGCCTCTTGAAAGCAAACAAAAGCGTGCACATCAACAGGCGGCTCACTTTGGCATCGGTTTTGTACTGTGATTAAAGAGAAGGAAAGACTGTAGAAGAAGGGGAGAAAAGCGCCCCCCGGGCATTTTGTTTTGGTCGTTGTTTTTGTTTTCTGAGCCAAATCCAGAGTCAAAGCATTTGTCCACTGATTTCTCTCCCTGTCGACCTGCACAGAGAGCACAGCCACAAGTGCGATCCAATACTGAGAAAAGGACTGCTGTGGCTCTTCCGCCGCTTAAGATGAGAGTGGCAGGACGCTGGACAACCGATCGAAGACTGTCAGGGAATTAGAGGTCTTCAACACTGAAGGAGCGAAATCAATACGAATCAACACATTCCCCACTGATATTCCATACGATTGATTCATTTTCCTGGATTTCCTCAATCACTCCATTTTCCTCGTTAAAATAAAGTATTGGGGTCCGGGCGCGGTGGCTCACGCCTGTAATCCCAGCACTTTGGGATGCCGAGGCGGGGCGATCACCTGAGGTCGAGAGTTCGAGACCAGCCTGATTAACGTGGAGAAACTCCGTCTCTACTAAAAATACAAGATTAGCCTGGCGTGGTGACGCATGCCTGTAATCCCAGCTACTCAAGAGGCTGAGTCAGGAGAATCGTTTGAACCCGGGAGGCGGAGGTTGCAGTGAGCCAAGATCTCGCCATTGCACTCCAACCTGGGCAACAGGAGAGAATCTCCGTCTCAAAACAAAACAAAACAAAACATAAAAGGTTGCCTGGAAATCTCTGTCAACAGTAAACAGAGGCCTCATATGAAAAAGTAGAGAAAGCTTTTCTGCCACAACGGAAAATAGATGCAATGTAAAGGTGAGTAAATTGCAGGTGTGTTGGCGCTTCTTCTGATTAAAACAAAAAATCTTACTTCTTTCTCTGTCAATCCTATCGCATCTGCTTTGTATGACCAGGGAACTCCAGGAAATCCTATCTACCGATGACACTTTTTAGGGGTTTCCAATGCTGCATGTTTCAAAACTGCTGTCCTCTGTGTATATGTTTGCTGTTGAATCAAAAGTGTCTTTGAGAGGCAACAGAGTACGACATTTGTCATCAGTCCACTAGTCAAACACTCTATCAGGCTAGTCTGTCCTTACTTCTTGATTCTTTTGTTCAGTGAAAATATCCACAGCCAGCATACAGGAGGGATATTGTCTGGTGAAACCTGCTTAGCTGAAGACTGGCTGTGTGCCCCAGGGGCCAATCATATGTTTGTTATAAGATATATTTTTTTTTTTTGAAGGAAAGCAATGCAGACATTTTCTTTTCATTTCGTACTTGTTTCCCCCTCCCCCCCCCTTCTATCCACTGTTTCTCTCCAGGCACTTTAAGCAAATAGTGGCACGTTAGTCACAGTGGACACTGCACAGGAGAGTAAGGGGTGAGGGATTAGGGTGCTGCAAGCAGAATGCCAAATTCCAGGCCCAACCTCAGATCTATTGAATCAGAATTGCTGAGGGTGGGGCCCAGCCACCTGTGTTTGAATAAGCCCTCAAGTGACTCTGATGCTAAAGTTTGAGAAGCACTGTTTTAGAGGTTTAAGAAGGAAGTCTAGGGCCAGGCTCCTGCTGAGGAGGAAGAGTTGTTTCCGGGGTTCCCTACCTATTCTCAATCAAAAACTCAAACCACCTAGGAAAGTCAGTGAGGTTTGTATTTGCCTTACATCAGGGGTGGGGGTGGATTTATTATCTCTTTGACTCGGTCAATATTTCAGGTGCTTTTGGTGGTCACACACAAGAGACTCTGATTTTCCTGTAGAAGAAGTCACCAGAGTTCTTGTGAGCCAGGAGACTTTTTCGAGCCAATTTTCTTTATTTCTTTCCTTTCTTAACATTCTACTCTCCCTTCTCTTTCTTTTTCCTTTCTTTCTTTCTTTCTTTCTTTCTTTCTTTCTTTCTTTCTTTCTTTCTTTCTTTCTTTCTCTTTCTCTTTCTCTCTTTCTCCCTCTTTCTATCTCTCCCTTTCTTTCCTTTTCTCTCATTTCTTTTTTTTTCTTTTCTTTTTTTGAGACAGGGTCTCACTGTATCACCCAGACTGGAGTGCAGTGGCGTGATCTCGGCTCACTGCAACCTGCGCCTCCTGGGTTCAAGTGATTCTCCTAATTCAGCCTCCCAAGTAGCTGGGATTTCAGGCGTGCATCACCATGCCCGGCTAATTTTTAGTAGAGATGGGGTTTCACCATGTTGCCCAGGCTGGTCTCGACTTCCTGACCTCGGGTGATCTGCCCTCCTTGGCCTCCCAAAGTGCTGGGATTACAGGCATGAGCCACTGCGCCTGACCACTGATTCTGTCATTTGTTTGTCGCATAAAAAGTAACAACATGACCCAATTCATTGCCTTTAGTGCTCTCTTATTTCTGTTTCTATTTGGTCAGCCTCTGTGCCAGCCAAAGCAACTGACACAGCAGGAGAGGAAAGGAGGAAAAAAGAACCAGCTTTTACAAGATCATGTTTCACTGTCAACTGTAAAATTATTTGTTTAGCCCTAGATCGGAAAGATTATCTTCCATGTTTTTTCCTCATAGTTTTATAGTTTTACATTTTACATTCATATCTGCGATCCGTTTTAAGTTCACTTTTGTGAAGTCATGAGACTTATTTTTCTTTCATGGAATTACTACTTATGCAACTTTGTCAAAAACCAGCTGATAATATTTGTGTGGGTTTATTTTTCCATTATCTCTGTTAATCCACATGCCTATCTCCTTGCCAATACTATACAGTCTTAATTACTATAGTAATAATACAGTAATACAATAGTAAGAGAATACATGAATGTAATACAATAATCTTGAAATCAGGTAGATTGTTCCTCCTAGATTTTAAATGATTATCCTAATTCCTTTGACTTTGTGGGAGAAACCTGGTGGGAGGTAGTTGGATCGTGGGGGTGGCTTCCCCCGTGTTGTTCTGGTGATAGTGAGTGAGTTCTCATGAGATCTGATGGTTTTATAAGTGTTTGGCAAGTTCCTCTTTTGCTCATACTTCTTTCTCCTGCTGTCATGTAAAGAAGGTCCTTGCTTCCCATTTCCCTTCTGCCGTGATTATAAGTTTCCTGAAGCCTCCTTAACTATGTGAAACTGTGACTCACTTAAACCTATTTCCTTTATCAATTACCCAGTCTGGCCCAACACAGTGGCTCACGCCGGTAATCCAAGCACTTTGAGAGGCTGAGGTAGGCGGATCATAAGTTCAGGAGTTACAGACCAGCCTGACCAACATGGTGAAACCCCATATCTACTAAAAATACAAAAATTAGCCGGGCATAGTGGCCTGCGCCTGTAGTCCCAGCCACTCGGGAGACTGAGGCAGAAGAATTGCTTGAACCCAGGAGGCAGAGGTTGAAATGAGCCGAGAGGACACCATTGCACTCCAGCCTGGGCTACAGAGCAAGACTCCATCTAAAAAAAAAAAAAATTACCAAGTCTTGGGTAGTGTTTTCATAGCAGTGTGAAAATGGACTAACACACATTCTGTCTTTTAACGTGATGTACAGTGTTAGCTCTTCTCTACTCCTATTTTTCTGAGACTTTTTGTCATGAGTAGCTATTGAAGTTTGGCAAATGCTTTTTCTACTGTGATAACGATCGTGTAATTTTATTTTTTAGCCTGTTAACCTGGAGGATTGCAGTGATTGTTTCTAAATTTACCTACTCTTACATCTCTGGAATAAACCCCACTTGGTCATGGTGTATAATGCTTCTTATATATTGCTGAATTCTATTTGATAATATTTTGGTAAGTATTTATGCACCAATACCCATCGTTTTGTACTGTATTTACCTGGTTTTGGCAACAGGATACTATTACCTTCATAAAAAAATGGAAAGTTTTCTGTCCTCTTCTGTTTTTTCAAAATAGATTGTGTAGACCTTGTTTTAATTCTTTAAGCACTTTTATTTATTTATTTTTTTGAGACGGAGTCGCCTTCTGTCGCCCAGGCTGCAGTGCAGTGGCGCGATCTCGGCTCACTGCAGGCTCCACCCCCCGGGTTCGCGCCGTTCTCCTGCCTCAGCTTCCCGAGTAGCTGGGACTACAGCCGCCAGCCACCACACCGGCTAATTTTTTGTATTTATAGTAGAGACAGGGTTTCACCGTGTTAGCCAGGATGATCTCAATCTCCTGATCTCATGATTCGCCCACCTCGGCCTCCCAAAGTGCTGGGATTACAGGCATGAGCCACCGCGCCTGGCCTCTTTAAGCACTTCTCAGAATTCTTCAGTGAAATTTTCTTAGATTCGAAGATTCCTGATTTTTTTCTTTTCTTTTCTTTGTTTTTTTTTTTAACCAAGTCTTGCTGTTGTCCTCCAGGCTGGAGTGCAATGGCGTGATCTTGGCTCACTGCAACCTCCGCCTCCTGGGTTCAAACGATTCTCCTGCCTCAGTCTCCCAACTAGCTGGGATTACAGGCACCTGCCACCACATCCGGCTAATTTTTATATCTTTTAGTAGAGACGGGGTTTCAGCATGTTTGCCAGGCTGGTCTCAAACTCCTGACCTCAGGTGATCTGCCCGCCTCAGCCTCCCAAAGTGCTGGGATTACAACCAACGCGCCCGGCCAGATTCCTGATTTTTCTTTTTTTATGTTACAAATTTAATTCCCTTAATAGTTACAGGGTTATAAAAAATGTATTGCATATTAAGTTAGTTGTGTTAATTTGTGTTTTTCAAGGAATTAGTCTATCTCATCTAAATTGTCAAGTTTGTGTGTAAAGAGTTATTCATAGTGAGGCAGAAATTTAAAAATAAATATGCATTCATTCACTCCAAGAAAAGTAACAGGCAAGGGTTAAAAAGAAAAAAAACAAGTTTTCCTCTGCTTAGTAGTTCACTTCAAGGACAGTTATAAGATAACACTGTCCGAAAAGCCAAGGCCAAAAGAATGGGTTCCAGACACCCCCTTCCCCTCTACCCCCTCAAGAGCAAGGTTGAAGGGAAACAAAAGAGGGAAAGACAAATTCCTATACTGTTACTCCTTTCCCTGGCTTCTTAAGCATAACTGTTTTACAAATGTCTGTATTTAGCCAGTTCTTGTTTTTCTTTGGATGCAGCTGCAAGGCCAGAAGTTACGCACTGTTTGATTAACTGCCTTTGTTTTGCTTATAAAAACTCCCGCTCTGTCTTTGTTCAATGCTCAACTTTGTTTGTTTGTTTTTTTGTTTTGAGACAGAGTCTCGCTCTGTCGGCGAGGCTGGAGTGCAGTGGCACGATCTCGGCTCACTGTCACCTCCGCCTCCTGGGTTCAAGCAATTCTGTCTCAGCCTCCCGAATAGCTGGGATTACAAGCCTGTGCCACCACGCCCGGCTAATTTTTGTATTTTTAGTAGAGACAGGATTTCACCATGTTGGCCAGGCTGGTCTTGAACTCCTGACCTCAGGTAATCTGCCCGCCTTGGCCTCCCAAAGTGCTGGGATTACAGGCATGAACCACAGGGTCCAGCCAGTGCTCAGCTTTTTGGATGTGAATCCACTCAGCTGGTGTGTACCTTAAAATAATATCCTCCTGTTCTCCCATATTGGTCTCTCCGTTCCTCAGTTTACTACAACAATAGTATTCCCTTATCCTAATATTAATTTTACATATTAGGATATAATATATCATACTACATATGATATATAAAATATTGTATTAATGTTATGCTAATATTATATAATAAATAACATAGTTATAAAATATATTTATATTATTTAGCAAGTTATATATTATTATTTACTTGTATTATTAGGATATAATATATCATACTACATATGATATATAAAATATTGTATTAATGTTATGCTAATATTATATAATAAATAACATAGTTATAAAATATATTATATTATTTAGCAAGTTATATATTATATTTACTTGTATTATTAGGATATAATATATCCGTATATGTAATCATGATATATATCATATATATGTCATAATAATATATATTTTATATATATTCCTAATAATCTTGAGGATGCTTTTCCTTCTTTTTTTTTTTTTTTTTTTGAGACGGAGTCTCACTCTGTCACCCAGGCTGGGGTGCAGTGGCCAGATCTCAGCTCACTGCAAGCTCCGCCTCCCGGGTTTACGCCATTCTCCTGCCTCAGCCTCCCAAGTAGCTGGGACTACAGGCGCCCGCCACCTCGCCGGGCTAGTTTTTTGTATTTTTTTTAGTAGAGACGGGGTTTCGCCGTATTAGCCAGGATGGTCTCGATCTCCTGACCTCGTGATCCGCCCGTCTCGGCCTCCCAAAGTGCTGGGATTACAGGCTTGAGCCACCGCGCCCGGCCTTTTCCTCCATTTTTTTAACCCTACCCTGTCTCTTCCCTTTCCCCACCAGTTGATTCTCGGCTCCTCTCCACCTTCTCTCCCGTTTATTTCTAAATGAACTTTTCACAAAAGTGCAGGGCACTCCTAGTCTCGTTTATGCACATTTTAAGCACTATGTTGAGATTCATATGTAGCTGCTATTTTAATTTCCACCTCACTTTCCGTTTTGTTTTGTTTTTTTCCTTCTCTACATGTTCGACTTTAATCATTTCTGCAGCATAGGCTGAGGCTGGGCCCAGCTGGGGAAAGATGCGAGGCCGGATAAACCTAGAGTGGAGAAATGTTGTTTCCTGACTGGGAATGCTCCAACCTTACAAGGAGGAGAAAAAGGTCTGCGACGGAGTTTCGCTCTTGTTGCCCAGGCTGGAGTGAAATGGCGCTATCTCGGCCCATTGCAACCTCCACCTCCCAGTTCAAGCGATTCTCCTGCCTCAGCCTCCCGAATAGCTGGGATTACAGGCACCCGCCACCATGCCCGGCTAATTGTTTTTTAAATGCTGGGATTACAGGTGTGAGCCACCGCACCAGGCTAAGTTTTTTTAAGGAAATCGTCCAAAAACATATCCTTTTGATGTCAGCAGAGTCTATAGTGATATCCTCTTTTTATTCCTGATATTGGCAATTTGTGTTATCTAGCTTCCTAAAATTTCTCAGTCTTACTAGAGGTCTTCTTTTATTGATCTTCTAAAGGAACTGGCTTTTTGTTTGTTTTTCTTTTTTTTGTTTGTATTCAGTTTCATTGAATTTTGCTCTTGTTTTTATTGTTATCTTTTGTTTGTTTGCTTTGGGTTTATTTTGCTTTTTTCTCCACCTGGGTTCTTCAAGTAAAAGCTTAGATGACTGACTTGAGACTTTTTTTTTTTCTAATGTATGCAGTTAGTGGTATACATTTCTCTCTCAGTGGTTTTTTTAACCGTATGCGTTAATTATTTTAAATCTGAGGTTTGTTTTACAGCCCATGATATGTTCTATCTTGCTATGTGTTCTGCTTTTCTTGTGTGGACTCTTCTTTAAATGTTAACTGAATTCTGTTAGCTGAAGATGATTTTGAGTTCTTCAGTATCCTTGCTGATTTTCTGTTTAGTTGTTCTATCAATTATTATGAGAGAAGTGTTGAAGTCTCTAATGTAATTGTGGATTTGTCTATTTTTTAATCCTTTTTTTCTTTACATATTTTCCAACTCTCTTTGGTTTATACATATTTAGAATTGTTACGCATTTTTGGTGGGTTTTTAAAATTTTTTCTTTGTTCTAAAGTTTATATTAGGCCAGATGTGGTAGCTCACACCTGTAATCCCAGCACCGTGGGATGCTGAGGCAGGTACATCACCTACGGTCAGGAGTTCGAGACCAGCCTGGCCAACATGGTGAAACCCCGTCTCTACTAAAAATACAAAAATTAGCCAGTGGTGGTGGCACATGCCTGTAATTCCAGCTACTTGGGAGGCTGAGGCAAGAGAATCACTGGAACCCTGGGCGCAGAGGTTGCAGTGAGCAGAGATCACGCCATTGCACTCCAGCCTGAGTGACAAGAGTGAAACTCCATCTCAAAAAAAAAGAAAAATAAATAAAGTTCATATTATATTAATATACTCACTTTTGCTTTCTTTTAATTAGCATTTGAATGTTATATATTTTTATACTCTTAATTTCAACCTGTCTGTAAAATTATATTTGAAATAAGTTTCTTGTAGACAACATGTAGTTGGTTTATATTTTCTAATCTACGCTGTTAATCTCTGTCTTTTAATTGGTACCTTTAGACCATTTACATTTAATGTAATTATTGATATGTTGGGGCTTAAATCCAGCAGTTTGTTTTCTATTTGTACCCTGTTACTGCCATTTTCTGAGGATATGTATGTATGTATTTAGTTATTAAAGTCTTCTTTATGGACTACTTGTATACGTTTTAGAATTTCATTGTCATTTATCTGTAGTGTTTTTTTGTGTGTGTGGTTTTATTTTTGTTTTTTTTCTCCTGCCTCAACCTTCCAAGTAGCTGGGATTACAGGCATGCGCCACCATGCCCAGCTAATTTTTGTAGTTTTAGTAGACAGGGTTTTGCCATGTTGGCCAGGCTGGTCTCGAATTCCTGACCTCAGGTGATCCCCCTCAGCCTCCCAAAGTTCTAGCATTACAGGTGTGAGCCACTGTGCCCAGCCTATGCGTAGTGTTTTTAAATGCTCTCTTTATATAACTCTTTTAGTGATTTGTCTGAGTATTACATGATATTTATTTAATTTATCACTGTGTACTGGTATCATTTTTTTTTATCAGTTAAAGTGGTGTGTGTCATCTTTACCTCCCTTTTTGTCACTTTGCCTCTCCCACTTGTAATATAATTGTCTTAAAGTATTTCTTCTACATACATTTAGAACCACATTGGACCATGTTATACTTTTTTTTTTTTTTGGGGGGGGGGACAGTGTCTCACTCTGTCACCCAGGCCTGAGTGTAGTGGCGTGATCTTGGCTTGCTGCAACCTCCATTTCCTGGGTTCGAGTGATTCTCCCACCTCAGCCTCCCAAGTAGCTGGGACTACAGGTGTGTGCCACCATGCCCAGTTAATTTTTTGTATTTTTAGTAGAGACGGGTTTCACCATGTTAGCCAGGCTGGTCTTGATCTCCTCACCTCACGATCTGCTGGCCTTGGCCTCCCAAAGTGGTAAGATTACAGGCATGAGCCACGGTGCCTGGTCACGTTCTAACATGTTAGAAGGTGTAACATGACCTTCTAAATTATGCTTCAACTGTTAAACATAATTTAGAAAGCTCAAGAGGAAAAGGAAAATGTATTGTTTTTACCCATTTTTTTCTTGCTTACCGTGTTCTTTCTTCTTTCCTGATATCAATTATTTCTTCTTTTATCATTTCTTTTCTGTCTGGAGAAATTTAGCTGTTTTTTAAAGGATAATTCTGCTAAGCTAATTATCTTAGTTTTTTTTTGCTCTGAAAATGTCTTGATTTCTTCTTCAGCTCTAAAGGATATTTTCTCTGGATGTAGAATTCAGAATTAACAATTCTTTTCTTTTGGTCCTTGAAAACTGTTGTGCCACTCTTTCTGACCTCTTTGATTTCTGATAAGATACCCACTAATATGGAAATTGGTTTTCTCTCTAGGTAAGGTGTTTTGTCTCTTTTGTTGTTTTCAATATCTCTTTAATATCTCTTTATCTGTTTTTAGAGTTTAGAAATTTTGATTGATTTTGTTTTCAGTCAGCTGTTGAAGGAGATTCTTCTCTAAAAAATACATAAAAATGCAAATCTCTAGGTCAACAGTCTCTAAAATAGTTTAGATTTCTGTATTCTGGTGTTTGGAAAACAACTTCAGTAAGGCAATCCCTCAGGGCTAGTAATTTCATGATGTAAATCATTCCACATTTGTGATGCATAAAGTAGCAAAGTTTTAGTGGCTGTACAAACAGTATCTGAACCTTTTCCTGTGCTTAATTGGTATAAGCTATCTAGGGCGGCAGTTCCCCATCTTTTTGGCACCAGGGACCGTTTCATCAAAGACAATTTCTTCTATGGATGAGGGAGCAGGCGTTGGGGGGATGATTTGGGAATGATTCAAGCACATTAGATTTATTGTGCACTTTATTTATATTGTTATTACATTGTAATATATAACAAAATAAGTATCCAACTCACCATAATGTAGAATCACTGGAAGCCTTGTGTTTGTTTTCCTGCAACTAGACGGTCCCATCTGGCAGTGATGGAAAACAGTGACGGATCATCAAGCATTAGATTCTCATAAGGAGCCCACAGTCTAGATCCCTTTCATGCACCGTTCACAGTGGGGTTTGGGCTTCTATGAGAATTTGACGCGCCGCTTATCTGGGAGGAAGGGGGAGCTCAGGCGGTCATAGGAGCGATGGGGGAGTTGCTGTGTAAGTGCAGATGAAGCTTCGCTGGCTCTCCTGCCGCGCTGCCTTGTACCCGGTTAGTGTACTGTAGGCTAAGGACTCCTGATCTAGAGTAAAATAGACAGAAACTCCGCCTGAACAGGGACTTGAACCCTGGACCCTCAGATTAAAAGTCTGATGCTCTACCGACTGAGCTATCCAGGCCCTTGTGCAATGCTGTCCACGGAGTATCTAATCTAGATTTCGCCATTTGTTCCATTCGTTTTATGTTTCATGTTGCAATTTGTGAATCACGTTACTTGAGTTCTCCTCATTTCGAAGATCCTGCTTAAGAGTGACATTATGACCGCTAGGAACATTTTCCTTTTCTCCTTTTAAACATCTCCTTTCTGTAGACTTTCGTAACCTGAGATGAGGCGTCTTCTACACAAAGCACTGTGGAGTTGCTTGATACAGAGAGTTTCATTCTCGCCAATTACCTGCAGCCTAAACTTCTAGAGGCAACAGTGGAGCTACTTTTGTTCGTATCTCTCAGTATTGTCTTGTATGTCTTTCTTGCAGCCTTTGTCGGCAGAGGTAAGAGAGACGAAGGAAGAAGAATTTGAAGATGCAAGAGAACATTCCATAACGGACCCCTTCCTGTTGATGGATGAAACTGCCAGCCAGGTATCACTTTGTCAAGTGGACCTCAGACCGGCAGTCTGGCTGGCCAGAGAGGGAAAAACCGCGTGTAACAGTGTCTTTTGGTTTAGCATTTAGTGCCGTTTTTGCTGGTCACAGCCTAAAGGTATAAGAAATAGTGATGTTAAACACAGCAAGCCTTTTTCTGCCAGATATTCGTTCTCCAAACACCGATAGACAAAGGCAGTAATTAATAATGGATCTTTTCTTTCTTTTTTCCTTGTTTTATTTTTAAAGGTATTTTTTTCTTCATCTATGGATCTTTTTAAATTTTTAATTTTTATGGGTGCATAGCATATATATGTATGTATGATACACGGGATATTTTGATGCAGGCATGCAATGTGTAATAATCATATTAGGTTAAAAGAAGCATCCATCACCTCATCCATCGCCTCAACATCTTATTATTTCTTTGTGTTACAGACATTCCAGTTACTATCTTTAAGTTATTTTTAAATGTACAATAAATTGTTGTGGACTATAATCACCCTGTTGTGCTATCAAATGATAGATCTTATTCATGCTAACTGTATTTTTGTATCCATTAACCATCTCACTGCCCCCTCCAATACCCTTCCCAGCCTCTGGTAACCATCATTCTACTCTGTCTCCATGAGTTCAATTGTTTTATTTTTGGCTTCCACAAATGAGAGAGAATATGTGAAGTTTTACTTTCTGTACATGGCTTAACATAATGTCCTGGAGTTTGTGGAGGAAAAGTTACATATTAAATTTGAACTCAATTGAACATGGACACAAACAATAGTCACCAAATCCTGGAACAGGTTGTATGAGCCCCTTGAGGTGTTCATCCAGGGCTGTTTCGGAGAAATCTCTGTTTCAATCTATTCCTACATGTAAGTTACTGAAAAACAACAGGCAATTTCAAAAACAAGTTGACCTTTTCTTGTTCCTTGAGCCCAGTCACGAAGGGCCCTCGTGACTGGGCCTCATGCCAAACAACTTGTTACAAAAAGAGCTAGGGTCCCAGACCGCACCATAGCTTCTTGAGGCCTCTCCTTCTCTGTGCACGGACGAGTGGCTGACTCTGGAGCCTGTGCTGTTGCTTCCTGGTCTGGTGATGAATCCTTCATTATATATATATACATACACATTATATACATGCATATATATACTATATACATACATTTACTATATACATATATATATCTTTTCTCTTCTCCCCTTCCCATTGCAATTTGCTTATTGTATCATTTGTTTATTATATCTGCGTTGCCATTTATGTGGGATAAATGTTATTTACCCTTAAAGGTATTGTGTGTATGTCTTTTCTTCTCCCCTCTCGTGTTTCCTGCACAGAGCATAGTTCCATCCACTTTGCAAATGACAAGATCTCATTCTTTTCATGGCTGAATAGCACCCCGTTGTGTATATGTACAACATTACTTTATTCATTTATCTGTTGACGGGCGCTTAGGATGCTTCCCAATCTTGGCTATTGTGAATAGTGCTGCAATAAAGATGAGAGTGCACATATCTCTTTGATATACTAATTTACTTTGTTTTGAGTATATACCTAGCAGGGGGATTGCTGGAATATATGGTAATATTTTTAGTTTTCTGAGGAGCCTCCATATTGTTCTCCACAGTGGTTGTACTAATTTATATTCCCACCAAGAGTGTACTAGGGTTCTCCTTTCTTCACATCCTTGCCTGTCTTTTGTATAAAGGTCATTTTAACTTGGGTGAGATAATATTTCATTTTAGTTTTGATTTGCATTTATTTGATGATCAAGACATTTGTATGTCTTCTTTTAAAAGACATATAGTGCCGGGCGCGGTGGCTCATGCCTGTAATCCCAGCACTTTGGGAGGCCGAGACGGGCCGATCACGAGGTCAGGAGATCGAGACCATCCTGGCTACAGGGTGAAACCTCGTCTCTACTAAAAAATACAAAAATCTAGCCGATCGAGGTGGCGGGCGCCTGTAGTCCCAGCTACTCGGGAGCCTGAGGCAGGAGAATGGCGGGAACCCGGGAGGCGGAGCTTGCAGTGAGCTGAGATCTGGCCACTGCACTCCAGCCCCGGCGACAGAGCAAGACTCTGTCTCAAAAAAAAAAAAAAAAAAAAAAAGACGTATAGACAAAAGAATGACAAATAGATATATGAGTAGAAAACCTTTATTCTCTGAGTTTTCTTTATCCTTTCCTTTCACAGTAGCCCCCACCCCAACACACACACATACACACATACACACACACACACACACACGCACACATGTCAGGTCAATAACCAAACCATGAAGGCTGCCAATCTTAGTTCTTTCTGTGTGTGTGAGTGAAAGTTTGTTGTACACTGAATCACACCTCACAGGAAATGCTGAGTTTTCCAAATTCTAAGTTAAGAAGATTACTAGGGTCATGCATTATGGGTTTTTGTAAAATGGCTAAAGTAGCTACATTGGGAGATTCTTTGTCTAAAGGTCTAATACATCCCCCAGTTTGATTCAGGGCTTGGCAGATTGTCTGGTTTCATCTAAATAAATAAATAAATGCTACTTTTTTAAAAGCTCAATTATAGAAGCGTTTATCTACAGACACCCTCCTCCATCCATTTCTTCAGTGAAATTATCTAGACAGATTGATATAGAGAGATTAAGAATGTCATGCTTTCATATTTCTCTTGAATTCCTCACAAAATACTTTTGTTAGAAATGTTTAAAAATTTTAAAGGAATCTTGCCTGGAACACATCAGATAAAAATCAAAAGGCACCAGAGAAAACTTTGAAAGGCTTTGGAGAAGAAGTGGTGTCACTGGTATAAACAAACATTTTATACAATTTAATAGCTTCTTAGTATTATTCTTTCAAATTTCAGTGCCAATCCTTTTTAGCATCCTCCCAAAGAAAGAAATTTCAGGCTACTTTGGACACACTTTCTATAGGGTAGCCCTGCTCCTCAAAGAGCAGGAAAAAGTAAATAAATAAATAAATACATTTTGATGGTTTTGCTCAGTATGCCAATCTTACTAACTGTGCCAACTTTACTAACTGCTATCTATGTCTGCCAGTTAACTTTTCCTCCTCCAGACTGAACAAAAAAAATGCCCATTTATTTAAATTTGTTAGATTTTGAGATTTTTGGGTTGCTATTCTTTGGGCACAACATCCACTAGTGAGAAGGTGAGGAACCAAAACTGAGAACAATCTCAAAACACATGAATAAGTTTGCGTCTGTTGGAACATAAGTCCTAGTAGGGCACCTTGCCCAAAGTAGAGTTGGATTCTTCAGCATTGACTAGAGTAAGTAGCCTCCCCAAACTGGATCACACCAGAAACCATTATTCAATCTAATACTACTCATAGGATGCTTTCCGAGAAAGAAAGGGACTTAACTAAATCAGTTTCATAGGAAACAGCTGAAGACATTTCCTTGGTCTACCCAGACTCATCTACTCTGGCCCCAGAACTAGCGTTCGGTGGTCTCATACATGGGTCATTACTTGATAATTAGTGTACATAGGATACACCATCCAAAATATGGCCTAAAACAATTATTTAGTTTTGACTGGAGAAACCTGGAGAAAATGGTGTACAAGGGATCCAGGACAAGTTTAGGGCTGAGAGATGCATCTCTCTCGGGAAAGGAGATAAGACTGGGCACTGGAAAAATGAAAGTTTCTTCCCAGTAGCTCGTCATTTCCACGAAGCCAAGACGACGTGAAAACTGAGGGAATTTGCAGTTGGTTTACTTTACAAACTTGTCTTTTTTTTTTTAATCTTTTTTTATCTTTCCTACCCTATCAATATACGGGACATAACTGGGGAAAGGGTCACAAAAAGTCGTCCTAGATTGTTTTGTGGATCAGTCCAAAGGTGAGCTTAGAGCAAGCAACCTTTAGGCAAAATGCTTGGGGCTTTTCTGACAAGAGTGAGCTTTTTTTTTTTTTTTTAATTTCAATTTTTATTTAGATTCAGGGAGTACAGTGCAGGTTTGGGACAAGGGTGTATTGCGTGTTGCCACTGTCTGGGGATTGAACCCGTCATCCAGGTGGTGAGCATAATACTCAACAGGCAGTTTTTCAATCCTTGTCCCCCTCCCTGCCTCCCACCTCTTCCAGTCTCCAGTGTCTTTTGTTCCAGGGCAGCTCTTGTTTGACCTTTACAAGCTTTTCTCCCTGGAGGAAGCACCGTCGTATCTTTGAGACGGAAAAGGTTAAAATATATCAAACGATGCTCCTTCTTACGCTGTCATGTCCACTCCTTCATTGCAGACTTGAGTTCTTGGCTTGTATTTCTGTACACGAATTTGCATCATCATTATTAGTAACTTACAGAAGAGAGTCTTCAACGAAGGCAAAGATGTCACTTCTGATCATCTCGCAGTTTGTAATTCTAAGGAATTGCTATTAGGAATTTTGGAGAGCGCATCCTCCCTCGCCTCTCCCCACCCCGCTTCAGGTTGTTAAATCTGCAATTGCGAAGTTAAAGGTTTGAAAACAGAAACTCAACGTTTTCCTACTGCACTTCAGTTTTCGTATTTGAAAATCAACACTCGCGTGTGGCCGCGTGGCCTAATGGATAAGGCGTCTGATTCCGAATCAGAAGATTGAAGGTTCGAGTCCCTTCGTGGTCGTGTCCTTACTATTGTCAGGAACTAGCTTTAGTTTCTGCATGTTTCCTTGAGCTTTCTGCAAGACGGTTTTCAAAAAAAAGGCTTTAGAAACTTGAAATGAGCGAAGAATATTGACGAAAAGCAAGAACCCAGTAAGTAAGCAAGGTGTGTACTGATTATTAAAGTGCACTTTGTCCTTGGCGTAGGTACTACCGGAGGCATTCGTAATTTGGAATTGGCTTGGTTTTTCCAATTTATGGTCTTGTCCTGCTTGTTTCATGAATTTAACAAACACAACACAAAAAGTACCTTTTTTTTTTTGAGACGGAGTCTCGCTCTGTCAACCAGGCAGGAGTGCAGTCCTGATCTCAGCTCACTGAAAACTCCGCATCTCGGGGTCAAGAGATTCTCCTGCCTCAGCCTCCCAAGTAGCTGGGATTACAGGCGCCCGCCATCACACCTGGCTAATTTTTGTATTTTTTTTAGTAGAGACGGGGTTTCATCACGTTGGCCAGGCTGGTCTCGAACTCCTGACCTCAGATGATCCGCCCTCCTCGGCCTCCCAAAGTGCTGGGATTACAGGCGTGAACCCCTGTGCCCCGCATTTCATTTATTTATTTATTTATTTCTCACTTTGTCACCTGGGCTGGAGTGCAGTGGCACAATTTCTGCTCACTGCAATCTCCGCCTCCTGGATTCAAGCGATTCTCCTGCCTCAGCCTTCCGAGTAGCTAGGATTCCTGCCACCACACCCGCCTAATTTTTGTAGTTTTAGTAGAGAGTGGGGTTTCACCATGTTGGTCAGGCTGGTCTCGAACTCCTGATCTCAAGTGATCCGCCCGCCTTGACTTTCCAAAGTGCTGGGGTTACAGTCGTAAGCCACCGCGCCCGGCAGAAAAGTACCATCTTAATAGTAAGGACTATCATAATAGTAAGAGTATTGGGTGCAGGGTATATGGGAACTCTAATGTCTTCTAAATTTTTCTGTAAATCTAAGACTGTTGGACAATTATACTCTATAAAATAAAAAATGATTTTTAAAAAATATACACAGTCATGTGTTTAAAAAAACTTAGAGCAAAGATTTTTGCCCTAGAAAGCAAATGCAACTCTAACGGGGTACTTGTACTGGTTAACATCCACATTAGAGATGATGGTGACTTACAGGGCCTATGCCATTCTCTCTGATTTCTACCATTTCCTTATTACTCTCAACACAAGCTTAAATAAAACGGTAAACAGAAAAATAAAGTCATTCCAGACCTTGGTTAATAAAAGCAGAAACAAGGAGGAGAACCAGGAGAAGGTGAAGGAGAAAGAGAAGAAGAAAAATAGGAAGAAGAAGAGGAAGAAGTCACAATCAAGGAGATTATACCACCAAGAAAAGGAAGTTTCTATCAAAAACTTTCTTTGGGCTCTCAAAATTCGAGAGTCAAACATTGTTAATAAATTTCCACAAAAATCTGAAGGTCACAAATCCGAATTCTAGTAGGAAAACCTTTCATCAAAATGTAGTGATAAAGGCTCAATTACAATAACCTGGAACTCATGTGGTTGGGACACTCATTCAACTTCATAGTTTTGAAGGGTGGCCAGAATTTAAAAACAAAGTGCTCAAAGAATGCACTATTATCACGGCAAGAGTCTGGCAACCCTGTCAGCAAAATGAGCCAGGGCTCCCTAAGAAATCTCACAGGACCCTATATTGCTGAGGAAAAGAGACATTTACTCACATCTGAAAAAACAAAACAATGTATGTCTTGCTTGAGCAGGGGTGAACTACAAGCGCAAATGCAGTCTCTTGGCACACAAAACAAGAAACAAAAACAAAAAGACAGGACATGCAAAGGAGTTTAATTAATTCTGAAGTGAAATTAAATTCACATAAATCAGCCTTTTGGGTGGTTCAAAGTAGAGATGGGTGTAAATTAATTGTTCCTAGATTGACATACAAAGAAATCTTTTTTTTTTTTTTTTTGAGACGGAGTCTCGCTCTATAGCCCAGGCTGGAGTGCAGTGGTGAGAACTGCGATCTTGGCTCACTGCAACCTCCGCCTCCCGGATTCAAGCGATTCTCCTGCCTCACCCTCCTGAGTAGCTGGGACTACAGGCGCATGCCACCACGCCTGCCTAATTTTTTAGTAGAGACGGGATTTCACCGTGTTAGCCAGGATGTTCTCTATCTCCTGACCTCGTGATCCGCCCGCCTCGGCTTCCCAAAGTGCTGGGATTACAGGCGTGAGCCATTGCGCCCGGCCTCACAAATTTCTTTTACTTAGAAACTACTGAGTTAAGATAAATGTGGGTACTAAATCCCAATTTGGCCCAGGCATGGTGGCTTACATCTGTAATCCCAGCATTTTGGGAGGCCGAGACCGGCGGATCACCTGAGGTCAGGAGGTCAAGACCAGCCTGGACAACATGGTGAAACTCCATCTCTACTAGAAACACAAGAATTAGCTAGGTGTGGTGGCGTGCGCCTGTAATCCCAGCTGCTCCGGAGACTGAGACACGAGAATCACTTCAACCCGGGAGGTGGAGGTTGCAATGAGCTGAGATGATGCCACTGCATCCCAGCCTGGATGACAGAGTGAGACACCATCTCAAAAAATAATAATAATAAAAATAAAATAAATAAATTTCGATTTGCTGCGTGAATTCATGGTTAATTATGCAAAAGTGGAATATTGTATTCTTAATTGACTCAAATTAAAATTTCATTTAAATGTCAAGTTTTAAGATAACAAGATTGAGTGCTGATATTATTGTTATTACTTGAGCACAAACTCCTGGACTCAGTTCTCATGTCTTGGTTTCCCAAAATGCTAGGATTACAGGCGTGAGACACTCTGGATGTTCCTTCAGTAATTTTTTTAAAGTAAAGTTTATTTTATTTATTTTTTGAGTTGACGTCTCACCTGTCACCCAGGCTGGAATGCAGTGGCACTACAAGCATGGCTCACTGCAGCCTCAAACCCCTAGGCCCAGGCAATCCTCCTGCCTCAGTCTCTGGTGTAGCTGGGACCACAGGTGTGCACCACACCTGGCTAATTTTTCTTTTTTCTGTTTCTGTAGAGACAGGCTCTCACTATGTTAGCCAGGCTGGTCTCCAACTCCTGAACTCAATTGATCCTCCTGCTTTGGCCTCCCAAAGTGCTGGGATTTGAGGTGTGAGCCACTGCTCCTGACCAATAATTTTTGATGATATTAATAAATTTATGGCCAAGCACGGTGGTTCATGCCTGTAATCAATCCCAGCACGTTGGGAGACCGAGGCAAGTGGATCACCTGGGGTCAGGAGTTCGAGACCAGCCCGACTAACATGGTGAAATGTTGTTTCTACTAAAAATACAAAAATTAGCCAGGTGTAGTGGCGGGTGCCTGTAATTCCAGCTACTCGGGAGGCTGAGGCAGGAGAATCGCTTGATCCCAGGAGGCGGAGGTTGCAGTAAGCCGAGGTCGCGCCACTGCACTCCAGTCTGAGCGACAGAGTGAGAGTCCCTCTCAAAAAATAAATAAATAAATAAGTACAATAATAATAATAATAATTTACATTATGAGCAAACTATGTCTATGTTTTGACTTAACACTTTCTACACTCTCAACACTGTGCGATCCTCCTCGTACCTTAAGTCAGTGTTTTGTTCATCCACTTGACAGTAGGGCAGAAAAGAGCCTTGAATGAATAGCTCTCTGTAAATCCGGCTTTCCCCGTTGTCAAATATTGCTCTTCAGAAACCCGCTGAGACAGAAGAGTATGTAAGTAGCAAACCGTACCGCAAATACTCCCCCGATTGCTCCAGGAGAAAGCTGGGTTCAGTAGCCTATTGAGTATGAATTAAAAAGAAGTATGGGAAAATGGGAAGTATCTACTTCAGAATAGCATCCTGATTCCTCAATTTCCGGACGAATGGCCTGATGCATTTCGAGCTGAGCTAGCCAGAAGTGCGATGGTTTTAGTGGGTATCCACTCTAACCCAAAACGTTCAGTCACTACTTAACCTTTCTTCCTCATTGTTTCTCTTGTGTTTTAAACTCAAACACACCAAAATAAACAAACAAAAAGAAGCACAAACAAAACAGTTGCTGCCTGTATCAAAGCTGCAGGCTGCTCCCAGATGAGAACTGATACAACGTCACTTTCCTCAAACCTCCAATACCAGGGGCTACTGCTCCACGAATACTCAACCACACGCCCTCGAAAATGCTCAGCCTGTTTCCTGCGATGGAGAGTGCAGTGAGGCACTCTCACAGTCACAAAATCTTGGGCAACACGAGCCGTATCCTTTTGTGGGATACACACTTTGAAACCACTCACCTACAGCCTTCTCTCTTCCCCAGGGCGTAGAGAAATCTTGGCAGAGACGCGGCGCATGGCTGCTTTCTTCCTCCACGCTTGTCCCAATACTATCCATCTTTAAAGACGCATCCCCGATTTTTCTTCTGCCTTATTCTCCGCTGCTTCTTCTCTCCTCCACTCAGTTTCGTCCGTCCCGGCGCCAAGAGCCCTTCCTTCCTTCTCAAAGCCTTCCTTTGCGTCCACTCCTCAGATCATTTCAGTTCCCAGCCACTTGCCTTTCTAGTATAGTAAGAACATAACCTGTAGATTAGGGATAAACTTCTCCATACTCTCCCTTACACCCCTGCCGGGTTTACAGTGTTCTCCAAAATTCGTATCTGGATTAAACAGTCGCACCACATTTTGGATAAAGGTGGAAAGAGTCTACTTTCTGCACTTCAGGGACTGATGAAATTTTCACTCGTGCGGGTGTAGGGAAGGTTTTACAAAGGCTGAATTGGTTTTCTCAGGTTGAGCCTAGCTTCCTTTGTGCTTTCCTCCTTGCTCAAAAAAATTTGCTCTCAAAGAGTCCTCTGTCTTCGTCTTCTTTTGTATTGTCTTTAAAACCAGAGCTAGCCAGGCTTGGCGGCAAACACCTATAATCCAAGCACTTTGGGAGGCCGAGGCGGGAGGATCACTTAAGCCCAGGAGTTCAAGACCAGCCTGGGCAACATAGGGAGAAGACAGACCCGCCCCCCGCCCCCCATCCCATCTCTATAAAAAATCAAAATCAAAAACAAAACAAAACAAAAAACCAGAGCTGTAGGATCGCTGATGAAGCCGCTGCCACATTTCCAAATCCAGATGTTGGACGCAACCATGTGCAAAACTGCCACCTTTGTCACTCTTTGTTTTTGTCAAGTGTTGTGAATTAACCTCTTGTCTTTGCTTGTTTGGTTGTTTTTCAGGAGTTAATAACAACTTTATTGAAGTACAGTTGATATATGCAAAACCCCTACACAAGTTGAATGTAAGCAATTTGTGAGTGAGGACATATGCATACATTTATAATACTATTTCCACAATCAGGGTAATAAACACATTTATCAACTCCAAAAGTTTCTTTGTGTTCTGTCATGTGCATGGGTGGCGAGAAGACTTAAACATGAGAGTTATCTTTTTAACAAATTTTTAAGTGTACATTATAGCATTGTTAACTGAAGGCACTATGTTGTGCAATAGATCTCTAGAATTTTTCATGTTTCATAACTAAAATTTTAATTCACTGAGCAACAACTCTCCTTTTCCCTCTGCCTCTGGTCCCTGACAATCACCATTCTGTTCTCTGCTTTTATGACTTTGACTATTTTAGATACCTCATATAAGTGGAATCATGAAATATTTGTCCTTCTGTGACTGGCTTATTTCACTTAGCATAATGTCCTCCAGGTTAATCATTCATGCCGGTGCAAATGGCAGAATTTCTTTTTTTATAAAAGGCTGAACAACATTCCATTGTATGTATATACCACATTTTCTTTGTCCACTCATCTGTCAATGGACATTTGGATTGTTTCCTTATCTTGGTTACTGTGAATAATGCTGCAGTGAACATGGGAGTGTATATGTTTCTTTGAGATTCAAATTTCGATGTTTTGGGGATGTATACCCAGAAGTGGGATTGCTGGATCATGTGATAATTCTATTTTTATCTTTTGAAGAAACTCCATACTAGTTTCCATAGTAGTGGCATTATTTTAGACACCAACAGTTGTAGAAGGGTTCCAATTTCTCCACATCTTTACTAACACTTATTTTTTGAGTTCTTTTTAATAAGAGACATCTTAATAGGTGTGAGGTGGTATCTATTGTGGTTTTGATTTGCATTTCCCTGATGATTAGTAATGTTTTTTTTTTTTTTTTTTGAGATGGAGTCTCGCTCTGTCACCCAAGCTGGAGTGCAGTGGCCAGATCTCAGCTCACTGCAAGCTCCGCCTCCCGGGTTCACGCCATTCTCCTGCCTCAGCCTCCCGAGTAGCTGGGACTACAGGCGCCCGCCACCTCGCCCGGCTAGTTTTTTGTATTTTTTAGTAGAGACGGGGTTTCACCGTGTTAGCTAGGATGGTCTCGATCTCCTGACCTTGTGATCCGCCCGCCTCGGCCTCCCAAAGTGCTGGGATTACAGGCTTGAGCCACCGCGCCCGGCCGATTAGTAATGTTAAGAGCACCTCTTCACATACCTAGTGGCTATTTGTATGTCTTCTTTGGAGACATGTCTACTCAAGTCCTTTGCTCATTTTAAAATCAGGTTATTTGGGATCTTAAGTTGTGTGTGTGTGTGTGTGTGTGTGTGTGTGTGTGTTTGGCTGTTGACTTGTAGCAGTTTAAAAATTTTATTTTGTATATTAATCCCTTATCAGATAAAAGATTTGCAAATATTTTCTCCCATTTCATAGTTTGCCTTTTTCCTCTGTTGATTGTTTTCTTTGCTGTGAAGAAGCTTTTTCTTTTGCTACATCTTGTCTTATCTCATCACCTGGATCTAGGTTTTCTCTGCAGCACTCACAGAACTAGTCTTTATATTCTCTGGCACTACCGTGTGTGTGTGTGTTGGGAGCTTCATAGGCAGAGAAGGTTTTTTTTAAAAAGGAGAGAATCTGAACACATACAAGCATACAAGAAGATTCAATCCTGGGACTTCGCTCCAGGTGGATGGAAACTGACACAGACAGTTGGCTAAAAGCAGTCCTTGAAATAGATGACGGGAGGATCCAAGGGTCTTTCGGTCCAGAATGCCTTTCTCCTCTTGACACAGCGTCAAGACAAGATTCCATTCAGAAATTTCAGAAACATGAGTCATACATAGTGGACTTTAACCTATCACGCCTAAACCTTCACCTTTAGATAACACTATATAATAAACCAGTAAAAAAGAAGTACTTCGAGTGGGGGTGTAGCTCAGTGGTAGAGCGCATGCTTAGCATGCATGAGGCCCTGGGTTCAATCCCCAGCACCTCCACGAGGGTTTTCTTATACTTTGAGCATTTCGTTTCAGTGTTTGAATACTTCATTTCAGTCTTTTCTTTTTTCTTTGTGCATATTTTACCTTGTGTTTTTTTCTACTCACAGAGAAGGTAAGCCATTTGGTAGTCATTCATTTGTACTATGGGTCCTAACACTCCTTCAGCCTCCCAACCTGACTGCTTCAGCACAGCTTTATAGTCATTTACTGAAACAGAGAAGCTGCTTATTCAAGATCCCCTGACAGTGAAGCAACAGGCATGCCGGCCATATAAGACTCTTCTCCTTTGCTGCCGTTTCTCAATACTATTAAGAAATCGGGGGTTGGTGGGGGGGGCGGGTGGGAAGACAGAAAAGAAAAACAAAATCGCCCTTGGAAAACATCCATTAGATTTCTCTCCTCCCCGCCACCTTTCCTCATACTCCCCTTACATTTCCACCACTCACAGAATCTTGGTTGGGCGGCAAAAGGTGGGTCCAATCACTAGTCATGAGAGCGCTGTGATCCCAGCTTTCTCTAAAGAAGGAATGTTTAGAATTTTGTCCGAAAGAAAGACACTTCTGGCGAAACTCCGAGACTTTCAAAATACACAGTTGAGAAAATTATTTTCAGAGATGGAAAAAGCCTCTGGTCGCTCTCAAAGCGGTGTCAGTCTTGGACATAAAGGGTTATGTTTTCCTGTGGAACAGAAACTTGTAGTTCACCTCCCTTGGGAGGGAAAGACCTTCTGGTTTCCTACAGCCAAAGATGAGCCGAGGGGCCGGGCGCGGTGGCTCACGCCTGTAATCCCAGCACACTGGGAGGCCGAGGTGGGTGGATTACCTGAGTTCAGGAGCTCGAGACCATGGCGAAACCCTGTCTCTACTACAAATAGGAAAAATAGCTGGGCGCGGTGGCGCTCGCCTGTAATCCCAGCTACTTGGGAGGCTGAGGCAGTAGAATCGCTTGCACCCGGGAAGCGGAGGTTGCAGTGAGCCGAGATTGCGCCGCTGTTCTGCAGCCTAGGCGACAGAGCTATACTCCGTCTCAAAACAAAACAAAACATTATAGAGGAGCCTAGGAGACATTGGCAATACAGGCACTTTCAGGGTCATTCAAATCTTGGGCCTCCGTAAAGATCTGGCTTCAGGCTCTCTCCTTCGTCCCTTCTTCTTCTGCAACCACCTGCCTCCTACTATCTCCCCACTGGTTTTCTTCACCACCTCTTGTCATCTTCACCTTCACTTTCTCCCATTCCCGTTGATTCGGTTCCATTGCTTGCTCCTACCTAAATTTCCCCCAGCAGCTCAGCTCACTACAGTTTCTGCAGCTTCACTTTCTAGGTTGGCGTTCTCAAGCCTGAATGATAATCATCTGAGGGAGACCTTACAATTGTAAAGATCCCCATCTTTCGCCCTATCCGGTGATTATCGGTTCACTACGGAGCTGTAAGTTACAAACGGGAATACCATTGAAGTTCTCAGGGCAGTTCCTCAGGCTCAGGAAACACTGCATTCCAGTCTAAAACCTTTTGACTCTTTATTGGAGGTTGTTTCTGGTTAGCTCTGTTATAAATGTCGCCTTGCCTCTAAACCCCCATCTCAGTGACTTTCCAGCCACAAGTGAGCCTCACTCAGTTAATTCTAGCAGGGATGGGGACAGGAGACAAAAATTGGGATGGAACCAAGAAGTTGATACATAATTTGTTCACGTATTCAGGAATATACAGATTTTGCATAAACAAGAAAAATATTAGAGAGAAAGTTAAAAGTAAAAGAGAAGGCACAATGGTTTAGGATTACCTCCTAAAATTTATGTGGACATATTTGGACCCTCCAAAATTTAACAACAGAAGGAAAGTGTCTATTATCTGTGCCATTGTGATGGTTGAGGTTTCAGAATCTCTCCAGGAGGACGGAGTAAGAGTAAGGAGGTTGTAACAGAAATTTAAGTCACTTAAACTTAAATGCCTCCTATGTGTTTCTTTGTAGGTCTCAGGTGCGGAACTGCAGCTTCCCTGAGACAAAGGCACTGCTGAGTTTCCTGATCATGATGATTCACTGAAGAGTTTGCTAGAGCAGTGACTGTGACAGTATACACTTAAGTTTTTCTTTTTTCTTTCTTTTCTTTTTTCTTTTCCTTTCCTTTCCCTCTCTTCCTTCCTTTCTTTCTTTCTCTTTCTTTTTTCTTTTCTTTCTTTCTTTCTCTCTCTCTTTCTTTCTTTGAAATTGATGTTTATTTGCCGTCAACCTTATTTCCATGTTGTCCAAGAGCCTGTGCAAGAATAGCTTAAGACCATTCAGTGGTTGCTTCTACCCATTCGGTGGTCTGAGCAGTGTGAGCTACAGATCAGTCTTCTGTGGCAGGCTGAGTGCTCCAGTCTTCAGTAGGTAACTGCTGGATAGGCACAGAGGGCACCTGCATGCCTTCAGACCTGTCTGCAATCTCAGGCTGAGTAGCAGTGAACTCATAAGCTGGAGCAGTCCATTCACCCTGAAATTCCTCCTTGGTCACAGCCTTTTCAGCAGCAGCCTGCTCTTCTTTTTCAATCTCTTCAAGATCTCTGTAGAAGCAGGGATCAGGCATAACCTGCCACGGGTGTTCACAGGAAATGCTGCCACTTACGTGCTGAACTTTCGGGGCCAGCATCCACCACATCAAACCCACTGAGTGAGCTCCTTTGTTGTTGCGTGGAATGGCAATGTACACATAGCACAGAGGAGAATCTGTGTTACACAGAGCAGTGGTAGGTAGGTTAACATGAGATGCCTCCGTGAAAGACTGGTGGTCAACCCTGGGGTCGGTAACCACAGGAAGCCATGGCTCCTGGAAGGCTGCCTGGATCCTTTTATAGATGTACTGTTCCATTTGGAAGTAAAGATCGGTGCCACCAAAGTGGGTTCTTGCTGCAAGGAACTTAAGGACATTTTCCTCCTCCATTTGCAGGACATCAACCGCTCCGGACATTGTGAAAGTTTCCCTTTAAGTCACAGCGGGAATCCAGAACAACGTACGGACTCTTCTGTGGGTAACGCGGAAAAGCACACATAGGTTTTCATTTGGGACTTGTTTTCTTCTTCCATCTGGATGTAGATTTACCCAGACAACTTTCTGAGTTCTGCTTTTTTGTACCTCCTCCTAGCATTTCTAATTGGGCGGACAGTCAGAAGCAGTGAAAATTCAGGGGCCCTGGTGCAATGGTGTGGGAAATCTGTGATAGGGTGGAGACTACCTGGAGAAAGAGAAACACACTGGAGCTCCAACCTGAAGCCAAGTGGGTTAACTTTGGCCAGGCTTGTTTGTGTGTGAAGCTTTGAGGTCATAGGGCTTAGCTATTCCCTTTTCCTGGAAAGGGGTGTCCAAAATATGGATTCCCTCATGGATTACAACGGCCAGAGTTCTACTGCTTCATGGGGATGTTTTGTCTTTCATGGCTTTTGATAGATGCCTGAGGTGTGTTGAGGGCTCCACACTAAATACTGTAGGGCTATAAACAGCAAGAGGTAAAAGATGCCCTGAGAATCCATGCTTGGCAAAATGGAAGGTGGTCCAAGCTGTTTTTCACTGATTTGGGGACCCTGTGGGCCAATCAGGAGGCAAGGATCAGGAGTCAAGAGAAAGAAGGCCTATCATTTTGTCTTTGCCCAGAAATAATTCAGACAGCAGCATGACCGTAACATACCTGATGGGGATAGGCCTGCCGGGGGACTCTGTGACTTAGGGTTAAAACCTCTGAGCTGGGTTTGGGTGTTAGAGAAAACTGAGCTTGTGATTCATCCTTGCTCCCTCTCCCACTCCTTAAGGAACTGGGAGGAGCGTGCTCTTAGTTTTTTCCAAACAAAGGAAATTTGATGCTATATTTGGAATTTCAACTTCGCATTTAAAACTTCCTTTTCTAATACAAAAGGTAGCATGCAAAGGCTTTGACAAAGAAAACTGGTGTCGATTTTGATACATTCACCCACACATGATTTGTACCGAAAAGAAAGTGCAGAACAATGATATACCATAATTTTTACTGACTCTTTAACAAGTGTTTCTTTCTAGAAATTCAGGCAACTTTATCTAGTCCTGTTCCTCATCCACACCCCTTTGGCCACACCTGCCTTTGGAGCCTTTGGTGCAGTGATATGTGAAGTATGATTAATTCATTTAAGACTCAAGAACAAAAAACCCTGAAGTTCATCGAGGAAATGTAGAAAGCAAATGATTTAATTACGCTATTTGGCAATGCTTCTGAGATTTTTACTTCAGCTAGATGTTTTGGTTTGGGGAATGGGGGAGGGGGAATTATTTGGCGTCTTCTATTACATAGTTATTTGTTGTTTTCTATTACATATTTTGTGTACATTTCCTGTGAAAGTCGATTTAATATGCAATAAAAATAACTGCTGCCAAAACCCAAGGCCTAACTTTTTTTTTTTCTTTTTGAGATGGAGTCTCTCTCTGTCTCCCAGGCTGGAGGGGCCCAATCTTGGCTCACCGCAACCTCCCCCTCCCGGGTTCAAGCGTTTCTTCTGCCTCACCCTCCCAAGTAGCTGGGATTACAGGCGCCAGCCACCACACCCGGCTAATTTTTAAATTTTTAGTAGAGAAGAGGTTTACACCACGTTGGCCAGGCTGGTCTCGAACTCCTGACGTGAGGTGATCCACCCACCTAGGCATCCCAAAGTGCTGGGATTACAGGCGTGAGCCACCGCGCCCAGCCAAGACCTAACCTTTAAAACCTTTTGGTAGATCGCTTGCTGCAGGCTGTAAGCTGTTCCAGCGAACGAGAGCTAGCTGTCTTCAGTCATCCAAATTATGTTTTAAGCGTTCGTGAGGCAAAGCGCTGAGTGCCACCTTACATTTGGACAACCTTTGCCTACTAACTCACTCAGAAAAACTTAGGACTGAACGCCCAGCTCCTCTGTTGCTCACAATTCAATTCTCAGAGGCAGAGGCGGCTGTTGGAGGAGCCCCGAGGAGAGACGCGTAAGGCAACCAGTGGGAAGATTTTCTGCTCCTCAGCCTTGGACGACCTAATGCTCATAAAACAGAGATGCAAGGAAAATTTTCTCTGATTTTTTTCTTATTTCACAAAACTTTTTCTTATTTACTTTCTTTTTGAGTCTCGCTCTTTAGCGATACCGCCTAATGCATGGGTCCGTAGTGTGACTGCAGGGTTCGTGCTTCCTGCCAAGGAGACCTGATGGAAAATTTATCTATTTATGATTTTTTTTTTTTAAGCTGGGCTACAAGTCGATATCTACATATAGTTAGAAATGATAATACCATGACCCACAAGAACTCCTTGTGATTTGTGCCCAGTTTCAACGTCTGCTTGTTTCACTCACGTTAGCAATATATTCTTCTCACGCTAAGTTTTATAAAACGCCACAGATTACTGCCCGAATAAACAGCACAGTATTAAAAGCAACACATTTGACACTCTCCTCTTTTTATAGAAGTAGGGCAAGCGTGACAAACGCATGCAAAGAATGAGAAGGGAGAACGAAGAAAATGGACAGCTGGAGGAGCCGGGGGTCGAACCCGGGGCCTCGTACATGCGAAGCACGCGCTCTACCACTGAGCTACACCCCCTGCCCACGACGAGATCCTGTTGGCTAATATATAAAATATCACTTTGTTTTCAGTTTGTTGGTTTCATTTTCTGTTGGTTGGAGAAGGATCACTGGATTAAATTCCACTACTTCGGTGAAATCACTGAACTGGATATAGTTTGGCAGCTAACAGTATCCTAATACATTTATAACAGTATACTAAGACACTAAGATTATAGTCCAAATGACAGTTTCTTATCCTTGGACTTTCCCATTCCTGTTAGCCTGCTCCAAGCTCCATTCACAAGCAAACTGCATGAAAGCTACTTTCCTCCATCAGCAAAAAGCACAGACTTCCAACATTGAGGACTGTTCGGTCATGGAGAAGGATCCCTGATTTTAGTCTAGACCTTTAATCCAGAGCTCTTCCAACTGAGCTGTGTTTGCCACACTTCTACTTTCTCCCGCAATACTGACTCAAATGAAGTGCTGCTCGGTCCAGAGGCAGCCTTCCGCGAGTTGAATTCACACTGTATTTGTTGGAAGCTGTGACAACATCCATTTTCCAGTTGACTCTCAATCCTCGTTAATGCATCACGAGCTCTGAGATTGTCCTCAATTTTGGTTCCACACCTCCATCTCTAACCCTCCCTTAAGAACTATGTTCACAAAGGATTTTTTTTTAAAACCTGCAAAATTTTATTAACTTTAATGAATTGACGATTTTCCAGACTAGAAAAATAAACAGAGCAACAGCAAAAGCAGAACAGCGAAGCTAGGATGGGCGACTGAGCAAAGCTATCACAACAGGAAAGTCTGCTATACATATAGATGTTTGAAAGAATAAAGCCGGAGAGTCCTGGGAATGTTCAGAGCGCCATCAATGAATGAAAAAAATGCAAGGAAGTCCTGGATAACACAGAGCTAATAGAATTGGATTGGCCGGCAGGGGAAGAGCATAGTTAATAGCTATTCTGTCCCTGGGATGCTTTTTATCACTTCCATAACGAGTCTGAAAAAAAAAAAAGTGGTGTGTATCACAGACAGGCACAGTTCTAGGAACCTGGGACACCTGTTAGTGGATGCAGAAGCTCTGGATTGGAAGACCGCACAGAAGGAAGAAGGAGGAGAGGGAAAAAATCCTCTCCATCACTTGAATTTATCTGAAAGCCAAATGTTCTCCATCACAGTGAATGAACATGATTTTGTCTTGAAAATTAAAGCACGTTGGTGGTGGGACTTTCCTTACTTTTGTTTCTTTTTTCAAGCTCCTTCACGAGGTACAAGAGCCCTTATTCAAATTCTTGTGTTCTATTCCAGCTACGTGATAAAGGTTTATAAATAGTCTGTGTCCTAGACATTCGATTTGTTATCCGAAGTGTTTTTCCTGGGATGGCTGGAAAACCATCCTAATTTTCCCCACTGCTGGTGTCTTTAGGATAACACCCAAGTAATTTCCACTGCTAGTGTCTTCAGGATTAGCTATTACGGCAAAAAAAAAAAAAAAAAAAATGTCCATGACATTCTTTTTTTTCTTCTTCTTCGTTTCTCTTCGTTCTCCTAAGTAACATTGTAGAAAGAAAGAATAGGTGAAAAGCTGGTTAGTGCTATTGCATTCGTGATGTTGAATACGCATTTTTTTTCTTTTGTTTCTTCTTTCTGCTATCACAGAAATCACGCTTAATTTCTGTGTGAGCCGGTGGAAAAAAAAAGGGAACTGAAGGCATAAAGTAGGAGAGAGGCTTCCGCATTGCGTTACTGAAGGTATGTGTGGTATAAAAGTACTTGGGGAAATCGAATAAACAAAACCATGGAAGTGCTGAACATTGAACCCTGGACCTCATACACGCAAAGCATGTGCTCTACCACTGAGCTCTACGCCCGAAAGATGAGCAAGCCCTTTTAAATTTTTGATGAGTTCAAATTATTACATTTTACGCTTTTGCTGTCATATCTACAAAATCTTTGCCTAACCTAGGGTCACAAAGATGTTTTCTTCTAGAAGTTGTATAGTTTTATGTTTTACACTTAGGCCTGCGATTCAATTTTAGTAGATGCTTTAGGCTTTATAGTATGCATTTAAAAAATCACACTGTAACTTCAAGTGGTATTATATTACTTCATGTATAGATAAGGTAGATAAGGACTTTACACCACTCTGTGTTCATTTCTTCTCTACCGGAGTTTGTGCTAATGTTAACAACGTAACCTCTCCATATGTTATAACTCCACAACATATTGTTACTATTTGTATTCTAAACAATTATTTTTAAGCAGATTTAAATAATAGCAAAAAAATTCTTATATTTACTACATCCTTATAATTCCCAGTGCTCTTCATTTATTTGTGTAGATGCACATTTCTTTGTGTAAATTCATTTTTTATGTTGGGGGTGTCATTGAGACACGTGGTACAGATATCAGCCTCATGTAGACAAATGTAATATGGGTGTGCAGTAGAGAAACGTGAATCTAGAAGAACTCCTGAGTTTTCTAATTTACACCAGAAAAAATTTTAAAAGTCTTCAGTTGTATGAATGTGAAATATTTTTCAAAGAGACATATTCCCTGAACTTTTTCTATCTCCAGAAAAAAACTTAATACATTAGGCTATATAGACTTTTATATTCAGTGGAATTCCTTTACTAATGTGGCTCTAGGGACTATTACAATTTTACATAAAAATAAGCAAAGAATTTTCTGAAGACAAAAGGAAACTAAACTTCTAAGACTTTAGTTAGTGTACTATTATTATAATCCTAATAAATTTTTCCCTTCTCACCATTCCTATTCAACTAATAATTTTTACAGCAAAAAAAAATTTTTTTTTTACATTACACATCTAGTATCCTGATGTAATACAGTTGCATTTTGGCAGTTCTTTTTGATATTGTCTTCCCTAAATTTAAGTCCTAAATTTTGAATAATAAAATTTTATGATGTTTCTTACATTAAAACTAGCTCCGAGTTTCCCAGTCAGCTTCTGATCCACAATAAAGACTTATTCTAGCTCTTAATAAAAAGAGGAATACTGAAAATAATTAGCAGCAATATACTCCACACTTTAATTAGGTCAAAACAATTGTGACAATGGTCTGTGACAAATTCCACAATGTGAAAAACAAAGGAAAACAAAGCTCTATCAGTTCAAAAGAAAGAAACTTATTCACCCTAGGTTAATTATGTACAAGTAAAACAATATTCATACAAACATGTTTCAGCAATTGTCTACCCTTTTCAGATTGGACTGGGAATGTCCTAGAAGCTGATGCATTGTCATTTAGTCTGCAGTTCAGTAACCTTTCTCGTGGTAGAGCGATGAAAGGAGATCCAGTTTAGTGATTTCAGAAATAGTGGGATTTATCTCAGTGGATTTTCTCCCGCCAACCATTATGTTTTGAAAATTAGAAATACTGACACTGATATATCAAGATGTATGTGCAAGAGAGCTTGGCTATCACGAGAGTGTTGCTCGGTGGTAGAAAGCATACTTAACATGTGTGCTGTCTTGGTTTCATTTCCTGAAAATGTCCCTGTTCTTTAGCTACTCGCCAACCACCACCTCTTCTTTTCTCATACACTTTACTCGCATACATGATCCAAAGGACTCCCTTTAGTGCTACTCCATTTGTACGCCATAAACTTCTGCAAAAGACTATGGCAAAGACTAGATGGAAGAGGATAAAACAAAGGATTAATAGCTCATTCGAAATCATCACTAGGAGACAGAAACCTGACCCCACATTAACAGAAATTAACCTTGGGTTCCGATTCTCTGCATCTTTAAAGATTATCAAAGACAAAAAGAAAAGAAAAACAAAGAACACCATCACATTTTATTTTTACTTTTATTTTTAAATTTTCTTTGCTGTGTCTGGCTCAACCAACAGGATGTGGAACAGCAGAAAGTTTTTTGTTTGTTTGTTTGTTTTTTAATTCCTGTCACTTATCTTCTGTGTCCCTCCTCCACCTATCCATTCCACACTGCCAGGGAATTGGATTCAGCCATCATATGTAGGATTCAATAAGTTCCAAGTATTTCTTAGTGGGTAAATACATTGTATAATAAAAGCACTTAAGAAACCTGAAAGCTAAAAAGTTGGAAACAATCGAAGTATTGAAAGAGAAATTGAATGAAGTTTTCAGTCTGCAGTAGCTGAGATAGCTTGGTTGGGAGGGTATTAGACTGAAGATCTAAAGGAGAATGGTTCAATTCAGGGTTTTGGCAACTTTGCCTTTTCAGATACTCTACCAGCGATCTACCTTTGCAGTCTTAAAATTTCGTATGAACTGCATCTCTTAATTTATGTTTAGTAATTGATATTCAGGGGAGCAAAAGAACATGGCACACAAGCAAAGGAATTACATGTCTGCCTTCTTTTGCTTCTCCATGTATAATAAAGCAATCGCGATGCCCCATGAATTTTGATGTGTGAAATAAAGATGAACTGTAAAATTCATTTTGATACTTACAATTTTATTTTATTTTTTCTTAATTAGAGTGACTTTAGACAGAAAATGAAAAATACCATGACAGGCTGAAAAAAGAGCGACTGAAAGGGAAAAGCTTTGTATTTTAGCACTTTTTATGGCAGTTGCCCCCGCTTTTTGAATAAGGGACCCTGTATTTTCATTTTACACTGGACCTGTAAATTATGTAGCTGACCTTCATCAATATTAAATCGACATTCACGTACATATAATTGTAGTATCTATAATCGACATTCATAATTACAGATTATTAATTCATAGTTGACATTTTACAAATTTGGAGAATTGAAGACATTCTAACTCTTCACACGCCTATCGCTGAATTATAATCCCAAGAGCATGGCCAGTACCGTATTAAAATCCACACCTACAGTATACATTTCCTCTCTAAACTTCAATTCGTTGTTCTTAACTCTTTATATAAAATTGGAATACTTGAAATGACATTGCACAGAAAATCCCAATGTAAGATATGGCTTGTATTAAAAAAAAAAAAAAGCAAACAAAAAATAGGCAGTATACTATAATCACCGTACTGCTCTTTGCTATTTTTATGTAGTCTTACGTTGGGAGGATGTACAGTCAGCGTGTTTCCAAAGTCTTTGGATGCCACCTGTTATGTCCAAGATCAGGATGTACAGTCAGTGTGTTTCCAAAGTCTTTGGATGCCACCTGCTATGTCCAAGATCAGGGGCGGAGGATCCCTGATGGTAGACAGGAACGACAGAAAAACCTCAAGTTTAAAGAGAGTTGGCATGAAGACACTCTCACCTTGACCAACCGAGGCCCCACTGGGATTCGAACCCAGGATCTCCTGTTTACTAGACAGGCGCTTTAACCAACTAAGCCACGGAGCCCGTGGAAACTGTCCTTGGTTTCCTTCTATCAGAGTACACCTTGGTATTTGCAGTAGAATTTAGATTTTCCTTTTAATTAAAAACAAAAAGTTGTTCATTTATTGGATTTTTATTTGGCCTTTGATCCCACCCACAGACGTTCAAGACAGAGAATAACAGCTTTGGTGGAAGCACTGATTTGCCAGTCTTTTTCTCTTGCTCTTTATAACCTTACTGTTATAATGAGGCTTGGAGCCTCATTGCCTTATGGGAACTCAAGCCGAGGGAAAAATTGAAGCAACATCAAAAGAGAACGGACTATGAGAATATGAGAAATATTTTTATTTCAGGCTTTCTTTCTTTCTTTTTTTTTTTTTTTTGAGACGGAGTCTTGCTCAGTCGCCCAGGCTGGAGTGCAGTGGCGCGATCTCGGCTCACTGCAAGCTCCGCCTCCCGGGTTCACGCCATTCTCCTGGCTCAGCCTCCCAAGTAGCTGGGACCACAGGTGCCTGCCGCCACGTCCGGCTAATTTTTTGCATTTTTAGTAGAGACGGGGTTTCACCGTGTTAGCCAGGCTGGTCTCGATCTCCCGACCTCGTGATCCGCCCGCCTCGGCCTCCCAAAGTGCTGGGATTACAGGCGTGAGCCACCGCGCCCGGCCCATTTTAGGCTTTCTGAGGCATTTGACTTAATGTTTAGATTGTGCATCTGTGAAAGAAGGGAAGTGCCACAAGTTCTTTCACTTTAAAAGTCAACCCCTGGAAATGAGCACATGCAGTTCCTATGATTTACACAAGTTTGAAAAGGAAGGAAAATGAGTAAAGGAGCTAATAACCTCAGCGACTTTTTCTAGGAAACTTTACAGCTCTTGACATAGAATCATAAAGAGATGGGAGACAAGGAAGACAGGAGGGAGGAAAACAGAGCGTTCTGGAGCTTTAGCGATTATATTGTCCCTTGAAAATGGAACTTTCTCTGCAAAGAGGAGAATTCAAAGGAGATTCACAGATTAGGACTACAGCTACCAAATGAGTTAGTGGAATATATATGTGTGTCCCAGGTAGATCGATAGATTCATGTAGCTCAGATGATAAGCATTCAAACTATTAGTGTAAGGAATGAAGATTAGAATCTCTGTCAACAGTCTTTTTTTTTTTTTTTTTTTTTTTTGAGAGGGAGTCTCACTCTGTCGCCCAGGCTGGAGAACAGTGGCACAATTCCGGCTCCCTGCAACCTCCGTCTCCCGGGTTCAAGCAATTCTTCTCCCTCAGTCCCGAGTAGCTGGGATTACAGGCATGCACCACCACACCCAGCTAATTTTTGTGTATTTAGTAGAGACAGGAGTTTCACTATGTTGGCCAGGCTGGTCTCGAACTCCTGACCTCAGGTGATCCACCCGCCTCGGCCTCCCAAAGTAGTGGAGTTACAGGCATGACCCACCACGCACGGCCTAGAAGTACAGTATTTTCTAAGAGGTTGGAAAAACAATAATTCATTGCAACCTGAAGCTAAATCTGCTAAGATATGTTACAGCTAGTGATGATAAAATTATGAGAAGGACAGAAAGAGGCTTGGTTGAACAAGTTTAAAAATCTTGTGATAAATGTAAGGCTATTGTTATTTATTGTGTTATTCATCAACAGATAATTTGTGGAAAATATTTGATGGTATCAGGTGTTTTTAACAGTAATGTCAACAGTGGACTTAATTTGCTCTGGTAGACCAGCCATCAGAAATTAGAAACTGAAGCTCCTGACAAGAGGGATCACACAGCAGTTTAATGACTTAACGCTGCAAAGTTGTGTGTGTGTGTGTTTTTTGTCTGTTTGTTTGTTTTTGTTTTTGTTTTTGTTTTTAACTCAGGGCTGAGATGGAAATTTTTTTTGAAGGGGAAGAACTGCCCTCAATTACTATGATCAGGCACTGAATGGCTTTGGAAGTTAGCTTTTGTTTCAGACTGGATAATGCTTTTTAATAAATTCGGCCCCAAATTACAAGGCAAAACAATGTTCATATACAAAACTTGTACCGCAGTAAAGTCATTTTGATGACAGCGAACACTGCTAGAATCATAGTAATATCAAGCTGCCCTGTGCACTGCCTGTGCTGTCAAAAGTTAAAAGAGGCAATTCTCCAATCCCACAGACATTTTCAGCAGATATATTCTCTGAGCTCGAACTAAAGTACCAACAGTGTGTTAAAAACTTAATGCAAGTGCAAAAGCAATTTCCGTATTTAAAAATCTACTTAACTATGCAATTGAGGAGTTTCAAGTTAAGTCTCACTTTGAAGTGACTAACTTGCAATGTAATGACATGCTAAAAGCAGACATAAAGAGATGAACCTACTAGAATCCATAAATGTCTTCCATGCAATGAATATGCCCCAAATCATATACTCACAGATTAATATTAGCCATTTGACATCTCCTATCTTTATGAAAAGATATTTTCAAAGTGAAATAAATAAAATTATACTACAGGTCATTAACAGATGAGCATTAGCAAATGACTTTGATGATAGAAACACTAACTTTGAGCCCCCATCTGTAATAATAATTATTATTATAACGATGATTTAATTCTTATCATTATTAATCATTAACTCAATTAGTATTGTATTTTGAATTTCATTAATAAATATGAGTGGACTTTTTTCTCCCTTGTTATATAAGTACCTACATAATATCCTTGATTTGGCCATTTGATTTGCAAATCCTAAAATATTTACTACTTGGCCATTTACAGAAAAAAGTCTCTCTCAGGCTTATTTTATAAGAGCACTAATTCCATTCATGAAGATTCCACCTTTATCACCTAATCACCTTCCAAAGGCCCTACATCCTAACTTAATGACATCAGTGATTAGGTTTCAACATATGAATTTTCGTTGATGGGGGCAGTCACAAACATTCAGATTACAGTAGGAGTATATTTAAAAGCCTGGAAAACACAATTAATTTTGCACAAGCTTACTTTGACAAAGAGTCCCTAGGTTGATCTCCAATAATTTCTATCTCCTAGTGTTCAAGTATTTGTGTAATACTCTCCCCTTGAGAGTGATTGGGACTTGTGACTTCTAACCAATAGAATATGGCAAGGGAAAGGGATGCCACTCCCATAATAATGTAAATATGTATATAAAACATACAATATATAGTTTATATTATTTATATACATACATTATTATAATGTATAATAATAGGTGTATATAAGCCATTTTATATATAGATATATGAGCAATTTTAAATATATGTACACACACAAATGTATATTCAAAATAGAGCACAAAAACCCTGCCTAGGTCATTGACGATAATGACAGCATTTGGGGTGGAGTAGATCCAGAGATTGAATCTGCAGTGAAGAAGAAGGAAATGACAATGGGAGTTGATAGAAACAGAAGAGAGAGAGCCAGAGTCTGGTATATTTGACAGGCTTGAGTCTCAGGGGAATGACAACAGCATTCACTCCAAAAGGACCTGTAAGCAGCAACTGACGTCTCTACTAGAGAGGGGAGAAGTTTTTAATACAATTCATTTATGCTGTAGATTCCAGAAACATGCTCCTATAATATGTGCTTGGCTGAATCACCAGACATTACGTGCGGATGGTCTTTCTGGGAAAGTGGAGGGAGTATTTTCTGTGGAAAATGTAACTTTGATGCTACATAAAGCTGGTGGCACGGAATGGCTTGGTGTGGCTCTTTTTGCCTGGAAAAGACAATTCCCATTTACTTTGGATGGAGCATGTGTTCTAGAGCTCGTGTAATTTAGTTCACAAAACAACTATTTTTTTGTGACTCAAAGTTGTCCAAATTTGTGGGGTAAGAGAGACGCAGGTTTCTTTTCTTTGTTTTCTTTGTTTTCAAGAGCAAAGGAGTTTTGCTCTTGTTGCCCAGACTGGAGTGCAATGGTGTGATCTCAGCTCACCGCAACCTCCGCCTCCCGGGTTCAAGCAATTCTTCTGCCTCAACCTCCTGAGTAGCTAGGATTACAGGCATGCACCACCACATCCAGCCCACACCCAGCTAATTTTGTATTTTTGGTAGAGATGGAGTTTCTCCATGTTGGTCAGGCTGGTCTTGAACTCCCGACCTCAGGTCATCTGCCTGTTTAGGCCTCCCAAAGTGCTGGGATTACAGGCGTGAGCCACAGCTCCTGGCCTGACATGCAGGTTTCCTAAACTCCTTTTTTGAAACATTTACAGTGTGGCCTCTGACTTTAGTGACCACTTGGTTTCTTTTAAAAAGTGGCAAATTATTTGAGCAAGCACTAAATTAACACAAACCAGACCAATCATCTTTTCTGTGACCAAAGTCCTTTTTTCATGTTTCACGGAAATATCCTTAGACAAGTTTAAATTTTAACTGGGCTTATTTGAACAAAGAACAACAAAATGAAACATGGCAAAACAAAACAAAAAAAGACTGAAGAATCAGGCAACCCTGCAAACCAGAGCAGGTTCAGAGAATGCCAACCAATAACATGGCCTAACAGCATTTATGGGAAACAGAAACACAGTGGAGACAACCTCATTGGTTACAGCTCAATTTGTTAATTGGTTACAGAGCCTCCAGCAAGTAATTAAAGCTCAGCTACTGTATTTCAACTCCATATTAGTTTGGTCTGTTAGGCTTAGTGGAGGAGCCTAGTCCAAATCAATGGCCTCCTAGACATTTTATTCAACAGATACAACAGTCTTTATTTTTCCTTCAAACCTCTTGCCTTATGCACTCAGGTCTCCCTCTAAAATATTTTCTCCTAGTTTAAGTGAAACACAAAAACTATTTTCTGTCATAAGCTGGATTGTGTAATCCAATTTATGTTGATTCATCAAAGTTATTATTAGGACTACAAATTTAGACTACTGGGAGGGAAAAGGTAGAAATATCCCGCAAACATAAGGGGATTGTCGTAACTCAGTGCAGAGGGTGTGTCTGTGCCCCCTGTTCATGTGATGCTGTGTCTGTGCCCTTCTCTGATGTCTCCATAAATGCTTAGGACTTCCACTACATTTCTTAGGACTTCCACTACATTTCTTCTTCTTCCTCCTCCTCCTCCTCCTCCTCCTCCTCCTCCTCCTCCTCCTCCTTCTTCTTCTTCTTGCAGGTCTTCTCTTCTTTCTCTCTTTCTCTCTCTCTCTTTCTCTCTTTCTCTCTTTCTTTCGACGGAGTCTTGCTCTGTCGCCCGGGCTGGAGTGCAGTGGCGCAAGCTTGGCTCACTGCAAGCTCCGCCTCCCGGGTTCACGCCATTCTCCCGCCTCAGCCTCCGGAGTAGCTGGGACCACAGGCGCCAACCACCGCGCCTGGCTGATTTTTTGTATTTTTTTTAGTAGAGACGGGGTTTCACCGTGTTAGCCAGGATGGTCTCCATCTCCTGATCTCGTGATCCGCCCACCTCGGCCTCCCAAAGTGCTGGGATTACAGGCGTGACCCACTGCTCCCGGCCTGCAGCCTTTTCAAAAGGTGGTACTCTCTCAACAATACCCAGAGTCTCAGCTCAGCACAGGTAGAAGACAAAGGAGTTTTTCTGCGCTCTCGCTTCTTTCACTTCACGATTCAATACGAGGAGGACAAGGTAGCAAGTCTTTGTGGTGAATAAGCATCTCCTGCCTCCTCAGTTCACAACTGGCATTGTTGAACATCTACTTTTCTATCTTTTAGGAGAAGGTAAAGAAACAAGAAAATAGTTTCTTTGTTGGGGATGATCTCTTCTATACCTGTCACCAGGGCCAGTCTCATGGGTCTGTGACCAGTGCTGTTCATAGACTTTGGGCTCCACACATTGTGTAACAAAAGCCTTGCTTTTCATTACTGGGTTCTTCATCCCACAGGATGCTACTTTTTCCAAAGTACTTGAGCAGGCTGACTTTTAAAAAATGCTTCAACCTTGCCGGGCGGGGCGGCTCACGCCAGTAATCCCAGCACTTTGGCAGGCCAGGCGGGCGGACCACGAGGTCAGGAGATCGAGACCATCCTGGCTAACACAGTGAAACCCGTCTCTACTAAAAATACAAAAATTTAGCTGGGCGTGGTGGCACGCTCCTGTGGTCCCAGGTACTCGGAAGCCTGAGGCAGGAGGATCGCTTGAATCCGGGAGGCGGAGGTTTCGGGGAGCCGAGATCGCCCATTGCACTCCAGCCTGGGTAACAAGAGCGAAACTCCGTCAAATAAATAAATAAATAAATAAATAAATAAATAAATAAATAGCTCCAGCCTTCTAATATTAATATTAAACTTTCCCCCAAATCCGAGAATAAACCCTCTTGAACTAATTCCTGATGCTAGTCTCAGGTGCATTAAAGATGAGGTGGAAGTGTGGTTAAGTGTCTAAGGAGATGATTTTCAAGTTAAGGTGATTTTCCTGCTCTCAGAACTTTAATTTTTCCCATTAAATTTTTGTGAACTACAAGACTGTAGCCCACACAGCAGTGATTGCTCAGAGTGGCTAGAGAGAGAGTAAGTGAATAACAAAAATGTCAATAAGTAACTTTGGTAGGGTAGGGGAAGCATTGGGAAGATGTTGGCAAAAGAATACAAAATTAAAATTAGAAGAAGTTCAAGAAATCTATTCTACAACATGATGACTATAGGTAAAAACAATACAATATATTGAAACATGATGAGATTTTAAAGTGTTGTCGCTACAAAAATAACTGTGAGGTAATGCATATGGTAATTAGCTCGATTTAGCCACTCCACAATGCATGTGTGTGTTATAATTATAAAATTATAATTTTACTTGTCAATTTAAAATTTAAAATACAAATAGAAAATGTTTAAAATACAAACAGAAAATAAACTTTTCTAGAATAGGATAGTAGCACAGATTATCTTCCTGTAAATCAAGACGAGTTTTTTAAACACCACAAGAAATCGAGACTGCCACTCAGGAAACCCGCACATCGTCATTTGCGGTGGAACATATTACACCACCTACTGGAGGTGCCGGGGATTGAACCCGGGGCCTCGTGCATGCTAAGCACGCGCTCTCCCACTGAGCTACACCCCCTCTATAGTAGTCGTGACTTTTTTTATATCCTAAACATTATAATTTCATCTTTGAGCGTTTTGAGAATCTGAAATTTAGTACAAAGATCCCTTATATGTGACTCTGTTTCCGAAACCTTTAGGTTTTTCATTCTATCTTACAGGTACATCAAGAGAAGAGTAATTTGATGCTACACAAAAATATTACCATTCCAGTCTTGTCAGCTCACCCCAAATTTGGCTTCCAAGAAGAGGCTTGAAGGGCTCTTTCAGTCCTCCACCTGAGAGGGTCCCAAGATGTAACAATCTCTGGCAGCTTGAAAATTTATCTTGAGTGATACTTCTCTGTATAGTTTTGTTTACTGGAATCATGTTAATGGTTTACACAGCCAAATTTAAAAATAAAACTAACAACTATACAGAAAAAAAGTACTTTAAATTTGAAAACAGAAAAAAAAATTTCAAATTAATATCAGAATTTAAAAAGAGAACCAATCCAGGTCAATGTTTTACACGGTAGTTTGACCTTATAACTACATTCTAGATACAAAAGAACTGCAAATAGATGATCTCCCCTGCAGTAGAACAGAATACACAGCCTCAAGTCATGGAGTTACGCTGGCTTTTCTTACTTCTGCTGAACCAAAGTAACATATGCAAGGAGAATGAAACATAGACAAGTTTATCCAGGAGAAAGCTGGGTTTTACTAGGATTCTATTAGAACTGAGTGAGGGAAACAAAAAACACTATCAGGGTCTGAAAAGGAACTCAAACACTGGACCATCAAATTGAAAGTTTAATTTTCTAACAAATTATTCAGGGTTAAAGACATTTTCATTTTCAAAATCTCTTCAATTAAAAAATATGTGGTTACTTCCTAATATATATATATATAATTAATATATGTATATATAACATATATACACATATGTTTTTAAAACAATTATTCTGTTTATTTATTTTTGAGACAGAGCCTCGCTCTGTCACCCAGGCTGGAGTGCAGTGGTGTGACCTCGGCTCACTGCAACCTCCCCTTCCAGGATTCAAGAAATTCTCCCTGCCTCAGCCTCCCGAGTAGCTGGGATTACAGGTGCCCACCACCACTCCTGGCTAATTTTTGTATTTTTAGTAGAGACGGGGTTTCACCATGTTGGCCAGGCTGGTCTCAAACTCCTGACCTCAGGTGATCCGTCCGCCTCTACTAAAAATACAAAATTAGCCGGGTGTGGTGGCGTATGCCTCTAATCCCAGGTACTTGGGAGGCTGACGCGGGAGAATCGCTTGAACCCAGTAGACGGAGGTTGCGGTGAGCCAAGATCGCGCCATTGCACTCCAGCCTGGGCAACAAGAGTGAAACTCCGTTAAATGTAGTACGCTCTCTCTCTCCCCTTTCTGTCTTTCTTCGCTTGCTTTGTTATTTGAATTAGCAGGAAGCCTTGGGGACAGCTCCTTCTTCTGCAGCACATATCAAGCACTGATCATCCACTTCTAAGGCTTCCAGAGTAAGGCAGACAAAAGCTGAGGAAACAAAAATGTGTCTCATGTTTTTAGTATAGATGAGCTTCCATTTAATTGACATTACCTGAACATCTTGTGTTCTTCATTGTAGGGGCTGTATATTGCTTTCCTCCCTAAATTGGAAATGGGCATTTCCACTTTTTTGTTTTGTTTTATAGGCTTTTATTGGTTTTAAAGTTTTCCCAAATCCAGGATTTAGTGCTCTCAAACTGAATCATAATGTCTTTTCCATGAGAGTGATAGTTGAGGCACATTTACTACTAGGTGTGGGGAAGTTTGAGTTTTAAAGTCGCTGAAATTAACTGGGTTTCTCAAGGGCAAGTTGGAATCCTACTTATAGAATCCAAGGTCGAGTTCTGACTGTGGTCAATATGACCCTGAATGTTTGAGGTAGCTGGAGATTACACGTGGATAATGTAATAACAACGGGTTACATTAAATGAGTACATAATTCCTTTGATAAACCAACTTTTTCAGAGGTGAAATAATGGGCCACATAGCTCACAGCCAACACGTAGCAGGACAAGTTTCAAAGCCAGACAGATTTCCTGCGAAGCACCTGCTCCAGATATTTTCTTTAGAGACAAAAATCCTGAATTCAAAAGACAGTTTGAAAAAGAGTGACTTTTGGATTCATTTTCTCTTTGACAATGTCAGTATCACTCATAGGAAGACATGTTGTCTTCAATGTTGAACAGTTCTCAGTTCTCAGTTCTCATCCAATCCTTCAATCAATAATTCTAGATGTCCACTAGGAAATTTGAAATCTCATTATCTGATCCATTCAATAAGTTTTTCTTTGTTTGTTTGTTTGTTTTGAAGCAGAGTCTTGCTCTGTTACCCAGGCTGGAGTGCAATGGCGTGGTCTCGGCTCACTGCAACTTCCGCCTCCTGGGTTCAAGCTGTTCTCCTGCCTCAGCCTTCTGAGTGGCTGGGATTACAGGCACCCATTGCCATGCCCAGCCAATTTTTGCGTTTTTTAGTAGAGATGTGGTTTCACCATGTTGGCCAGGCTGATCTCCAACTCCTGACCTCAAGTGATCCACCCACCCCGGCCTCCCAAAGTTCTGGGATCGCAAGTGTGAGCCACCGTGCCCTAGTGAGGTCTTATATAATGTTTGCTGAAGATTTGGCAAGAGGTTGGTGAGGAAAGGGCAGACTTTGTCCTCCACAAACCCTGTTTTCAGGATTTCTAGTATGAATGTGTCTCAGGTTGATTTTATTTTATTAAAGCTCTTAAAAATCAGAGACAAAGAAACAAACTTCTGAACTCATATAAGTTAGTGGAGGTTTTGCACCAGTTTCTCATACTCCTTGCTTGTGAACTCATTAACCAAAGATATTTAAAACAGGATCTAAGAATGCAGCCATTGTAAAGAAATGGAATTTCCTTCTTGGGGCTAGAATGTGAAGAGAGGCAGCCAGGTGAAAAGAAAAAAGTAAAGTTGGCAGATAGAAATTGCTTTCCTCTGGCTAATTCAATATAAAAAATGTGTATTCATATTAATACCTTTGAAAACTTTTAAAAATGTCAATCAGTGGACTAGAAATACTGAGTAGCTGCGTAATGAAAAGCATGGTGATCATATTGAAGAAGGGGGGAAAAAAGCAAAGGTAGCAATTGCTCTTGTACTACACTGTAAAGGTTCTGGCTCACTTGTGAAATAGTCACCTTTTTCTTTGCAGTTGATAATATCCATTTTAGCACAAAAATAATTTGCTTCTTCCACATGGGGTGTCTTCTGATGATAATGGATGTTTGCAGAATATATTTCATTTATCTATTCAAAAAGAAGAAAAAATGAGATGAGTGAAGAAATACAGAGAAGTAAATAGTGTGAAATATTTTGGCATGGGTAGGCTATCTAATTCATTTAATGCAGACTTGTTTATTTTTTCACTTATTATTTTTGGCAGTATTGTACTTCATTGAAAGCCATTATTCTGTTGTCCAATGTCCATCCACCCACTCACTTAGAAATTGTTGGTATCTATGGCCATCTGTTTGCATTGTTAGACCAAACTTTTGATGGCAGGTACTGTGAAGATTGAGGTGAAGGGAGGAGACCAGTAGGATGATCAATGAGAAGATGCTCTGCTCTTCTGCCTTCTCATATATTCATTGATGCTTTCTTGGTTTTGATCATCACACTGTGTTCACACAGATATTAAGATTAGAGGAAGACAGCAGACAGTTTGGGTATGCCAAAGAGAAGCCATAAAGTGCTGCCTTTAAGTGAAAAGGGGAAAGTTATCTACTTAATAAGGAAAGAGAAAAAATTTGTATCTGAGGTAGCTAAGAGCTATGGTAAGAATAAATCTATCCTTGAAATTGTAAAGAAGGGGAAACTTCTCTACTTAATAAGAATAGAGAAAAATAATTCGTATCCAAGGTTGCTAAGAGCTATGGTAAGAATAAATACTTTGTCTGTAAAATTGTAAAGAAGGGAAAATAAACTCTTGCTAGTTTTGCAAAAGCTACTGCCACAGTGTGTGGTAAGTGCATGGAAAAGGCAGTAAATTTGTGGGTGAAATATGTGAACAGAACATGTGTTCCACTTGATGGGGTTTCTATGGTGCTGGCAGCTTATATGTTTTTCAGCTTCTCTCATTCTTACAAGGAAGTGAAACATGAATAGCTATGAAAATATCACTGGGGGAAAAAAAAAACAAAAACAAAAAAGAAAGCCTGTGTAGAGGAAGTACCCTGCATTCCTGACTATGGCCTTCTTTGTCCTGGCGCCACTCCTTGAGAAACCTGGCACCTCTCCTTGAGGAACATCATTTTTGCTTACTCCTTTCATATTCTAATTGATAATTAATGCCCGATAAAAGATAACCACTATGTATACCAAAAATATAAAATGATTAGAAGAATCTAGGTGGGAAATATTAAAACTCTGTATTTGTTTTGTAACTTTTCTGTAAATCTAAAGTTAGTTGTAAATTTAAAAGTCTAAAATCGGCACTAGAAATAATGAGAAGTAAACCGGGCATGGTGGCTCATGCCTGTAATCCCAGCACTTTGGGAGGCCGAGGCGGGTGGATTATGAAGTCAGGATTTCAGGACCAGTCTGGCCAACATGGTGAAACCCCGTCTGTACTAAAAATACAAAATTAGATGGGTGTGGTGGCACACACCTGTGGTCGCAGCTACTTGGGAGGCTGAGGCAGGAGAATCACTTGTACCCAGGAGGTGGAGATTGCAGTGAGCTGAGAGCGTGCCACTGCACTCCAGCCTGGGAAATGCTTTGTCTCAAAAAAAAAAAGAAAAAAAAAGAAAAAGAAATAATGAGAAGTGAAGGAAAATTTTCATAAGCCTCTTCTGTTTTTCCTTATCTTCAATAATAGGGAAAAATAGAAGACAAACTGAATGGCCTCATTATCATGGCAGTACATCTTGATGTCAAAAGAACCTATGTAAATCAGTTCTATTACTTTCTATCCTCCTTCTTCTGTGACGACAGTTGTTTGGATGGTGCCAAGACTCACAGAATAAAAATGGGGCAGAGCCACCCCTAAGATGTTGAGTAATCCAGACAAACACATTTGTTTTTTGTGGGGTCCTGTTCATGTGAATTTTATACATACACACACACACATATATACTATACGTGTATATATATATATATATTTTGGACAGCATGTCACTCTGTTGCTCAGGCTGGAGTGCAGTGGCTTGATCCTGACTCACTGCAACCTCTGCCTCCTGGGTTCAAGTGATTCTCCCACCTTGGACTCCTGAGTACCTGGGACTACAGGCAAAAGCCACCTCACCTGGCTAACATGTAAATAATTTGATTAAAAAATGTTTTACAAAATTTAGGGGATCCTGTGAGGATCTTGTTGTATATTAATAAAGATTTAGAATAATGGGTACTTACATAGTTGTTTACAGCCTAATCAATACTCGAAAACATTTTTCGTAGTGTTCTGGCACCAATTCATCCTTTTCAGTCCAGAAACTGTCTCTTCATGTTATATATTATCAAATACACTGTTTCTGGCCAATTCTATATTTTTCCTACCGTGAGTAAAAGGTAGCAACATTGTTATTACTCACCATACCACGGCTCTTTGGAACCCCTTTGTGTTGAAACAATATGGATCTTCCTGCCTCTACAGTTCCCAAATGCCTTTTGTTGGATGCTGACCGCATCCTTATTCATGAAGAAGCTGCATCAGCTTTCTTGCCACCTGTAAATGCTGGCTTCCAACTTCTCTTTAGAAGGTTATTACTTTGACTGTGTTATACTATGGCTGTGTTAATAATGACCACAAATGTAAGTCATATCCAGAGTATGTAGGAAAATGTGTACAGGTTAACTTTTTTTTTCTTCTTTTTTTGAGACAGAGTCTCTGTTACCCAGGCTGGAGTGCAGCAGTGCAATCGCGGTTCACTGCAGCCTCTGCCTCCTGGGTTCAAGTGATTCTTCTGTCTCAGCCTCCCAAGTAGCTGGGACTACAGGTGTGCAGCACCATGCCTGGCTAATTTTTTTGTATTTTTAGTGAAGATAGGATTTCACCATGTTGGCCAGGCTGGTCTTGAATTCCTGACCTCAGGTGGTTGCCTGCCTTGGCCTCCCAAAGTGCTAGGATTACAGGCACGAGACACCGCGCCTGGCCAGATTAACTTTTTCGGTCAAGTTAAACTTATTATTTGGAATTCAATAGCATAAATGTAGAATAACACATCTAGCAATATCTTCTTTAGAGTGTAATCACTGGATTCGTAAAATGTGATTTCTTCATTGACAGACGTAGCCTCTCCAGTATTTTTTATATATTTCAGTCCAAATCTATTCCTGAGTCTGTGTAACCATCCCTTACTCGCAATATATGGGTTGGTGTCAATCGTTTCAGAGGCTCCCTTGCTGAAGTCTTCATACGGGCTCAGTATTTTCTGGTGTAAATTGTTGCCGTCAAGTAGAACAGTGTTCTGTTCATGTCTTTCACCCACGCATTTACTGTCTTTTTAACGTTAACTAAGCACTTATCTCACACTGTAGCAGTAACTTTTGCAAAAGTAACAAAAATTTCTTTTCTCTTCTTTACAATTTCATGGATAGAAGATTTATTATTCTTAACACAGCTCTTAGCAAACTCTGACATGAATTTGTTTCTGTTTCCTTATTAAGTAGAGAACTTTCCCCTTTTCACTTAAAGGTAGCTCTTTAGGGCTTCTCTTTGGCATACCCAAATTGCCAGCATCCCTACTCTTGCACTTTGGGGCCTTTATCAGGTAAAATAAGGGTTATTTGAACACAAACAATGTGAGGACAATAGCTCAGATAACTCAGATGACTGGCTACTGAGTGACTAACCAGTGGGTGGCTTACTACACAGTGTGGATATGCTGGACAAACAGATGATTTACTTCCCAGGCAGGATGGAGCAGATGAGGTGAGATTTTATCATGCTGCTCACAACAGGGAAATTGAAACCTTATGAATTTTCTGTAATTTTTCATGTAATAATCTCAGATCGCGGTTGACTGTGGGTAAGAAACTAAAGGATGAATAGTAGACTACTGCTATTCACTTTAATTCCAAGGGCCTTGGTTTTTCCTAATCCCACACTTCAATACGGCATTATTTAGACATACCACCCAAAGCATAGACCTCAGGCTATTTTTGATTTGGTTGCCACTCATAAGGTAGATCGGTGTTGCCTTACGCCCAGAGTGCCCTGCTCTGGGAAGTTAGACAAACAAGTGAAATACATGGAGGTGCTGGGGATTGAACCCAGGGCCTCGTGCATGCTAAGCACGCGCTCTACCACTGAGCTACACCCCCGTGAAAGCCGTTGCTTCTACTATGTTTTATAACTCGCTGTCACTATTATCTGCTAGTGTTCCACGATTTAAACCGAAGTCAAGGTCTACTCTATTCAACTCTACTGTTGCTGAAACCCTTAAGTTGCATTTTGGAAAGATCCCTTTAGTGCTACTGGGGTCTTTCATTATGGCGGACCCTCCAAGGACTGTTACTAGGGAACTTCCCGAATGGCAGCTTTTGTCCAGCACCAAGGAGAATCCCAGGTAGAAATATTATCTTAAATAATCAACTTTCTACTTTTCTGTCTACAGTGCTCCCAGAAAAACATAAACGGTAGTGCCAGGGAATACTAAGATCAGCACTAGGAGAGCTACTCAGGGAACGTAGGTCCAGGCGAGGAGATAAGACTGGAGGGGAATTTATTCACCATATCGGGGTGAAATGAAGAGCAAAGCATGTGTCAGTCACAGCTCTCCCAAACCGCTGGGCCCAGCGTCTACGGAAGCGTGGAAGCGGCATTCTGTCCAAGACGCTTCTCACTGGCTGAGATCCCTAGAGAGCAAAGACCAGACAAAAAACAGCTCTAGGCGACTTTCACCTCTTTCAGGCAAAACCCTTTCACAGTGAGGCGAACACAAAGAAAGCAAGAGGAACGAATTTGCTCTTTTTAAGACCTCCCTGCGCCTGAACAGGTCCTTAGACCCTGTGTTCCTGAAGCACAAAAGGTAAGGGTTTCCTGTCTTTATTCAACATGCGTGCTACAGTCAACCCAGACAAGTGTTTTGGAGACAATGGGGGTGGGGGGCAGGAATGTATGTAATTTAAGAACACTCCCAGGTGACTCTGAAAATCAGCACGGTTCGATTACAAGCGGAATGTCTGAGAACGGAAGAGAACTGAAGGAGAGGACGATAAGAAGGAAGGAGATAGAGAGTGGAGGGTATTATGGGCGAGTGGGGAAAAGGGAAGAGATGAAGCAGCGAAGGACCGAGAAGAACAAGAGGACGAGAAGACAAGAAGTGGATTCAGGCAGGGGACTTGAAACACCATCAGCATTTAAATAGGGAGGGAGACTGGACGTATCCAAGTTTCCCTATCTGTCGCGTTTTCACCAGGCCCACGGCAAGACAGAAGGTTCCACTCTTCTAAACAAAGTAGGCTGAAAACGTAGATCCTGAGCGAAGATTTGGTTTGTTTTGTTCTAGACTGTCGAGGATTGAGAGCAATTCGTTACTCTTTTCCTCTCTGGATAAACCGGTTGAGCGCTTCGCCGGGCGTTCGTGTGGCTGAATTTTTGTACAATGGGTGCTGGGAATGGCAGTTTTTATTTTTATTTATTTTTATTTATTTATTTTGAGACGGAGTCTCGCTCTATCGCCCAGGCTGGAGTGCAGTGGCTCGATCTCCGCTCACTGTAAGCTCCGCCTCCCGGGGTCACGCCATTCTCCTGCCTCAGCCTCCCGAGTAGCTGGGATTACAGGCACACACCACCACGCCTGGCTAATTTCTTTCTTTCTTTCTTTCCTTCTTTTCTTTTCTTTTCTTTTCTTTTCTTTCTTTTCTTTCTTTCTTTTCTTTCTTTCTTTCTTTCTTTCTTTCTTTTCTTCCTTTCTTCCTTTCTCTCTTTCTCTCTCTCTTCTTTCTTTTGTAGAGAGGGGTTTCACTATGTTGGTCAGGCTGGTCTCGAACTCGTGACCTCACAATCCTCCCCGCCTCGGCCTCCCAAAGTGCTGGGATGACAGGTGTGGGGAATGGCAGTTATAAAGAACATCTTGAAAGTCACGCCCGGACTCTTTCGGTTTTCTTTACTTGCATCCTGCACTTGTCTTAGCTGGAGTCTTAGCTGGAGTCAGAAGAGAAACAATTTGAATGGAGAAAATATGTTTGCCATAGCGTTGTAGAACCACACTATTGTCTGCCTAATCTCATAGGGATTAATTAATGGGGTGATGATGAGGGACCATTCTGACAGGTGTGTAATTACATCTCATTATGGTTTTATTTTGCATTTTCCTAATGGTTAATGATGCTGAACATCTTTCCATGTGCTTGTTTGCTATCTGTATATTTTGTTCGGTAAAATATTTCTTTATATAATGTTCTAATTAAATTTTTTGTTTTTTACTGTTGAGATCGGGAGTTATATTCTAGTTCTTTGTATACTGATACTAGGCCCTTATCAAATGTGTGGATTTATGTCTGCCACTTTCTTATTTGATTTCCATTTGTTCCCTCTGGTGTTTCTGTTGTAGCATTAGTTGTTCCATTATCCTTTTTTCTACCTTTTTTTGGATGTCTTTGATGTTTTTTGGATTCCATTTTAACTTAATCATTGGCTTTTTCTCTATATCTTATTACTTTAGTGATTGCTTTATGATTTAGTGATTACAATATGCATGCCATCCTCTTAGACTTCATAAAAGTCCAGCACTGACATAGGATCCTTTACCCCTTCACCAACTTTGTTATAGTTGTCAAATGTATTTATAGTTGTCAAATGTATTACACTGACACATGGACAATTCCACTAGAAAACACGCATATATATTTAAAATAACCTAGGAGAAAAAAATTCTTTTATATTATCACAGATATTTATCATTTCAGTGGATCTTCCTTCACTCCTGAAGATCCAAGTTTCCCTCTGGTATCATTTCCTTTTAGCCTGAAGCATTTTCTCAATATTTCTTGCACAGAAGATCTGATGGTAATGCATTCTTGTAGCTTCCCTTCTTTGAGAGTACCTTTATTTTATCCTCATTTCTGAAGGATTGTCTCACTAGATACAGAATTCTGGATTAATATTTCCTTTATCATTTTAAAGATGTTATTCCACTGTCTTTTGACTATCATAGTTTCTGAAAAAGAAATCCACATATTTAGATTGTGGTCTCCATTTAAAATTGTGTTATTTTCTGTAGTTGTTTCCAAGATTATTTTTGTTTGTATTTTAGTTAGGGTCTCACTTTGTAACTTAGGCTGGAGTGCACTGGTACACTCACAGCTCATTTCAGCCTCAATACTTTGGGTTCAAACAATCCTCCCACCTCAGCAGGTCTCTCTGCTCCCTGTAGCTGGGACTACAGACTACCGTGCCTGGCTAAGATAGCCTCCTCTCCTCTCCTCTCCTCTCCTCTCCTCTCCCCTCCCCCCCCTTTCTTTCCCTCTTTCCCTCCCTCCCTTCCTTCCTTCCTTCCTTCGTCCTTTTTTTTTTTTGAGAGATGGAGTCTCACTATGTTACTCAGGCTGGTCTCCATCTCCTGAGTCCAGTGATCCTCTTGCCTCAGCCTCCCAAAGTACTGGGATTACAGGCATAAGCCTCCATACCCAGCTCCAAGATTTTTAAAAAAGTTTTTATTTTCAGCGGCAGGATGATAATGTGTCTAATTCATTTTTTAAAAAATTTTAATTGGAAGTTTCTTGAATCTGTAAATTTACATCTTATTTTTGTCATTATTTATGTAAATATTTCTCTACACCAATCGTTTTATCTCCTGAGACTCCAATGACATCTATTTTAGACTATTTGATATTATTCTACAGGACCTTGAATTCATTGTTTTCAGTCTTTTTTCTCTCTCTCTTCCAATCAAATTGAATGATTTCTATTGATTTTTTTTTTTTTTTTTTTTTGAGGCGGAGTCTCACTCTGTCACCCAGACTGGATTGCAGTGGCACAATCTCGGCTCACTGCAAGCTCCGCCTCCCTGGTTCACGCCATTCTCCTGCCTCAGCCTCCCGAGTAGCTGGGACTACAGGCGCCTGCCACCTCGCCCGGCTAGTTTTTTGTATTTTTAGTAGAGACGGGGTTTCACCATGTTAGCCAGGATGGTCTCGATCTCCTGACCTCGTGATCCGCCCGTCTCGGCCTCCCAAAGTGCTGGGATTACAGGCTTGAGCCACCACGCCCGGCCTCTATTGATCTATCTTTAAGTTAACTGATTTTTTTTTCTCTATATCTCCTCTGAGTCTATCCATTTAACTTTTAATTTCAGATATATTTCAGGTCTAAAATTTCCAGTTGGTTTCTTTTTCAATACTTTCTATTTCCTTTTGTTTTTTTTGAGACAGAGTCTTACTCCATGGCCCAGGCTAAAGTACAAACCTTGAACTCCTGAGCTCAAGCAGTCCTCCCATTTCAGTCTCCTGAGTAGCTGGGACTATAGGCGCATACCACCACACCTAGCTAATTTTTTTTTTTTAATCTTTGATAGCAGATATCTCTAGCTGTGTTGCCTAGGCTGATCTCAAATTCTTGATCACAAGCAATCCTCCCCCTGAGCCCCCACAAAGTGCTGGGATTACAGTTGTGAGCCACCATGCCTGGCCAGTTTCTATTTCTTTTAATAAAAATTTTTACATTTTGGTTCATTAAAGTATGGTTGGCATAGAGCACATTTAAAATAGACACTGGAAAGTCCTCATCTGATAATTTCAAGATCTGAGTTACCTTGGGTTTGCCATCTATTGATTGTGTTTGTCTTGACTATTGAATATATCCCCCTGGATCTTTTTATGTTGAGAAATTTTTTATTGTTTCCTTGACATTGTGAATGCTATATCGTGTAGACTCTAGGTCCTGTGATGATTTTGTGGAGAGTGCTTGATTTATTTATTTGTTTTTAGCAGGTAACTTCCTGATTAGTTCAGACTGAAAGTTTTATGTCTCAGCCAGGCAAGGTGGCTCATGCCTGTAATCCCAGCACTTTGGGAGGCCAAGGTGGGTGGATCATGAGGTCAGGAGATTGAGACCATCCTGGCTACCACGGTGAAACCCCGTCTCTACTAAAAATACAAAAATTAGCTGGGAGTGGTGGCTGGCACCTGTAGTCCCAGCTACTCGGGTGGCTGAGGCAGGAGAATGGCGGGAACCCGGGAGGCGGAGCTTGCAGTGAGCTGAGATTGAGCCACTGCACTCTAGCCTGGGTGACAAAGTGAGACTCCGTCTCAAAAAAAAAAAAAAAAAAAAAATTATGTCTCTTTTCATGGATGATAGTCCCAATCTCTGTTCAATTTTCAAAGCTTTTGTTATGCTGCTTCAGGTCTTCCCTTGAGCATGTCCCAGTTGGGGTTAGTCTGAGATGAAGGTCTTCGTATAAATATACTTTTAGTTTGGAAAGAATTTGCTATGCTGTTCTGGTTCTGTCTACAGCATGCACAGCTCAGAGCTGAGCCCAATACATATATGACTTTATATACAGATTTTAGGGAAATCCTTTCTTCAGTCTTTCAGGATTCTCCTTAACTCTCCAGAATTTCCTCAACTTTTCCTTGATAATTTGACTAGAAATATGAGTTTCTGTCACAGTTTCTGTTGCCTACACAAGTGATTCATGATTGGGGCTCACTCTCAGTAAAAAGCTGTGAGAAAAATACTAAGAACAAAAAAACTCATCTTTAATTCCTTGTGGGTCACCCTTCCAAGTTTTTATTGCCTCCATAATCTAATTGGTTTTGTTTGCTTGGTAAGTTTGTGGGGTGTGTGTGTGTGTGTGCCCTCTCCCCATCATTTTTGCCATAATCAGCAAGATATATTGTGATGGGATTATGCAACCATAGAAAACCTGGAATCTTCTGCTTGTAAAGTTTCACTTTTAGTTCTTGAAATGTTGGGCTTTTAGAACTCCCAAGGGAAAAACGCTTTCACCAGAGGCCACCAAAGGAACGGTTCCATTAAACTAGAAGTTGAGAATGACACCTGACCAATTTGGCCTTTTTTTGCCAATAAACCAGCAGGCAAGGAAGGGGCTTACTCTATTGGTCATGGTGATTGATCGAAATACCAACTTAAATTGGGACGTTACTACACAAATGGGGTTATGAAGGAATATGTCTGGAATTTAAGGGGGTTTTTAGCAGTGCCTTTCAGTAATATCATCTACTGTGATTAAACTCAATGAAAAACTAGAACAATCATTTGTACAGAGCACTGCTAACGTCATAAACTCTCTAGGAGTGAAGGTTTCTTTGACCCCACCAGACAAAGAGCCTTAACCTGCTGAGGTACTTGCCGAAAGCAAAGAGAATATGGAGTGAAAGAGATCATTACGAATACCAATCAGCTGCAGATACAAGTACTGTAATAGTTACGAGCATTCTTTCTTTGTGTGTTTATCGTAACCAGTCTTTTTTCTTTCCTTTTCTGGCTCACCTACTGTATTAGTTTCCTAGGGCTGCTATAACAAATTATCACAAATTCAGTAGCTTAAAACAATGGAAATTTATTCTTTCATAGTTCTGGAGGCAAGCAGTCTGAAATCAAGGTATGAACAGGGTCATATTTTCTCTGAGACTCTGGGTAGAATCCTTCCTTGCCTTGTCTTAGCTTGTGATGGTGGCTGTCAATATTTGGCATTCTCTGGCTTGTAGCAGCATCACTCCAATCTCTGCCTCTCTGGTCACATGGCATTCTCACAGTGTCTCTGTATACAAATTTCTCTCTTCTTGCAAGGGCGTCAGTCATACTGGATTAGAGTCCACCTTAGTAATCTTGTCTTAACTTGATTACATCTGCACAGACTCTATTTTCAAATAAGGTCACATTCTGAGGTTCCAAGAAGTTTATGATTTGGGGGGAAGGACACTATTAACCCATACAACTACTATCTAACATAAGATATATTAATGCTAGTTACATTTATATCCCTGAATTTAAGTAACTGTATATCAAAAGAGGAGTGGAATAAACATCACCAAAAGAGGGTTCCATGGACTTCGGTTTTGTTTGGAAGGTAAGTGTGGTTTAAAGATATGTTTGGGGGACTGAGCAAGTTGCAATACATAGCACCGGCAATGGTTGAAAACAGGAACAGAAAATACAGGAAATTAGAACCCAGGCTTATCCAGCCAAAAAAAAAAAGGAAGGAAAAAAGAAAATACAGGAAAGTTTGGAGACACAGGAGGAAGAGGAGAAAAAGAAACAGAAAATGGAATAACAAATAAAAAAGAAAGAACAGGGGGAACTCCACAACATAAATTGGAAAATTATTTATCACTGAAGGAAAATAGATTTAGAAGAAGCCAGGTAACTTTGAAGAAGCGCTGGAGGCAGAGGAAAGAATCTCCCATGGTAAGGAAATTATCCCAGCATTTTTGAGATTGGAAGCCATAATTCCTCAGTCCCTAAAGGAGAATTATAAATCTAGACCAAATAAACTAGTTGCAATTATGTTGTTGCTGCATTACTTGAAAGGAATCTTATGCAACTATTGTTTCCCTTCAAGAAGAATAAAAAACAGTAGCTATGCACATTATCTTCCATTCATTCAAAGATAAGTATCAGCAATGTATAATGGGACAATTATCGGGTTAATCTCTTGATTCAACGATGTGAATGAAATAATCCCTGACCTCAAGGAGTTAGAACTGGACAAGATCAGAAAGGAAATACATCAAAACCCACAAGGCTATCTGATAACTTACTATTCTCTGATCCTGCCAGCTGCAGTGTACAGCCATTTCATAAGATATGAAATTGAGAGAAACAAGACAATTGGAAACGGGAGACAATAATTTTTATTTTGCACAAGTTGATGTTGAGATGCTTCTTAATTTTTCAAGTTTTTTTTGGACTGTTTATTGATTGCTGCTGGAGAAGGAAGGGCACGCTATAGAAAGCAAAGATGAAAATTCTAGATAGATAATATTTGAACACATGGGTATGGACAAAATGGCCAAGAAAGACTGGATAGATTGGTCTATACTGTAAACATAGATAAATAAATACATAAATAAATAGAAGGAAAGAAAGAAATAGAGAAAAAAGAAACAAAAAAGAAATTGTAAAGAGGAAGAGACTGAAGACCCAACAGAATACTCCACCCTGAGACTTTCCATGTGTCAACCTAAATAACAGAGAGAGGTTCTCTAAAAGAAAATATGTTTATCTGTGAACAGAGCATTGCAGTGGGAATAGGCATGCCATAGTAAACGATGTTTGTCTTCAGGGAGGTAAAGAAAGACAAAAGTTTTTAAATAAAAATTGAGGAGGGCTACATAATTGTTTTCAAAATAATTATATTTGGCTGCAAATATTAATAACAAGGGTGACACTAGTCCAAGGTCGGACAGGCAGTTGCTAGGCACATGTCCTTGTAGACATATTTTTTTTGTGTAAGATTGTAAGGTTGTGGTTTTCAGTCTTCTGTGATAGTTTTTGTTATCAGGCATACAAGCATGAGAATCCTCTCTTCATGGTTTTGCTCTGCTTTATTTGTCAGGGTTTTGTTAACATTAGTGACTCCTTTTTGATTCTGACAACTTTCACATGTGGAGGTGACTCAAGATTAAAAATAAAAAGAAGCTGCCGGGCGCAGTGGCTCACGCCTGTAATCCCAGCACTTTGGGAGGGCGAGGTGGGCGGATCACGAGGTCAGGAAATCGAGACCATCCTGGCGAACACTGTGAAACCCTGTCTCTACTAAAAACATAGCCAGGCGTGGGTGGCGGGCGCCTGTAGGATGCTGAGGTGGGAGAATGGCGTGAACTCGGGAGGCGGAGCTTGCAGTGAGCCGAGATCGCCCCTCTGCATTCCAGCCTGGGCAACAGAGCGAGACTCCCTCTCAAAAAAAAAAAAAGAATCTTTAGGCCAGTGATAGGATCTGGGAAAGCACTTACTTGGCAGGTAAGATTGAGCAGGGGCCAGGCGCTGTGGCTTACGCCTCATCCCAGCACTTTGGGAGGCCAAGATGGGTGGATCACTTGAGGTCAGGGGTTCGAGACCAACCTAGTCAACATGGTGAAACTTCGTCTCTACTAAAAATACAAAAATTAGCTGGGCGTGGTGGCTCATGTCTATAGTCCCAGCTACTCGGGAGGCTGAGGCAGGAGAATTGCTTGAGCCGGGAAAGTGGAGGTTGCAGTGAGCCGAGATTGTGCCACCGCACTCCAGACTGGACGGCAGAGCAAGACTCTGTCTCCAAAAAAAAAAAAAAAAAGAAAAGAAAAGAAAGAAGAAAAAATCGAGCAAAAATTGTGTCATATGCTTTAGAATTTATTATCCTTTAACATAGGTGTGAGAAAGGATCTAGGAAAAGATTATGGAAATGGGCTTTAACAGAATAGACATTTACTTTGAAATGTTACACTTTCACAAAACCATGTAAAATATAAAACTAGGAAGCATGAAACAAGAAATTGCAACAGTGATGGGGCTGTGGCTTGATGGTAGAACTTGTTTCTTCCAAGTGTGAGGTGTCCAATTTGATCCTGGGAGCACCAGTGCTGCTTTCTTTTTCTACAACTCTGACAATGTGGAATTGGCACCTTCCTTTATTCCTCCATTTCCCCTCATTATTTTCTGCTCCCTGGCAAAGTAAAACAAAATGCAATGGGTTGCCACTACGCAGGGTTATCGGGACAACACAAGAAAGGCATGAGTGCAAATCACCAAGTAGCCAACAGTTTAATCAGCTTTTAAAAATTTACTGGATCTAAGCTGGGTGCAATGGCTCATGCCTGTAATCCCAGCACTTTAGGAGGCCAAGATGGACGTATCACTTGAGGTCAGGAGTTTGAGACCAGCCTGGCCAATGTGGTGAAACCCTGTCTCTACTAAAAGTACAAAAATTAGTCGGGTGTGGTGGTGGACGCTTGTAATCCCAGCTACTCAGGAGACTGAGGTGGGAGAATTGCTTGAACCCAGGAGGTGGAGGTTGCAGTGAGCTGAGATCGCACCTATGCACTTCAGCCTGGGTGACCAAGTGAGACTACATCAAAAGAAAGAAAAGAAAATAAAAATTTACCTGGTCTACTGAAAGAGATCAAATGAAGAGACTAAGAGGCAGAAATGAAGTCCACAGGCAAACAGCCCGGGCGGCGCCCTGACAGCCCGGGCGGCGCCCTGAGCCTAGTTAAAGATCGACCCCGGACCTAACCGATTATGGTTATCTATAGACTCCAGACATTGTAAGGACAAACGTTGTGAAAGTCTCTGTCCTGCTCTAATTACCAGTGTCTGCCACATATCTTAGCCCTGGGCCCAGTACAAACACAATCCTCTATTTTGTCCCAACTTCCTGGGCCCGACACAAACACATTAAGAAAAACAACACCTGGAGAAGCTCCAATAAGGTTACAACCGTTTGTAAAAGCGCAGGAACCGATAAGAAGGCTGCTAAAAGCATAGCTTAACATTAACATGTAAACCAATTGTAATGCTGTAGCCTAGAGAAATGCCTTGTTCCTCTGTAACCTGACAAGTCCTGTTTACCTCGAGCTATAAAAAGCAAGCGCACGCATTGTTTGGGGCCCTCTTGTATGTTATAGAACGGAGGGACCAAGTTCGAACTTGCATTAAAGATCCTTGCCGCTTGGCTTTGACTCTGGACTCTGGTGGTCTTCTTCGGGGAATAAACGGTCTGGGCATAACACTACCATTTTGCAATAGTACTGAAGAAAAAGAAAGACTGAAATGAGGAGGAAAAAGAAGCTCATAGGCAGAGAATATGCCACTGTCTCCTGATCCTCTCTCCTTTCTGTCTTTGCTATCATTCTCCGTTTTTATCTACACAAACTTCATTGTAGACATTATCCCGTGGGTCAGATATTTTCACCCCAAATTCAGTCATCATTATCAGTGAATTACGTGCATATCGCATGGCAAAACCATGCCACTTCTTTTCATTTTAAAGTGGATTATGTCTAAGTAACAATATACAGAGATTTTAGAAGGCACCCTAACCTCTGAGTTAGAAACTCTGCAGACATGACATCTCTTATCCTGAGTTTTGCATTTTCATGAGGCTATAAAGGAGAGGTCCTCTGGAGAGTGGGTAGCATGAGGGCTCAGAATCTTATGAAAAGATAATAAGATTTTTGAGTATTGTTCCAATTTTCATTGTGAGCTCTCAATTTTCTGATTGGGAATTAAGTGTTTTTCCATTTAACCTCAGGGGTTCTTCATGCCCAATTTTCCTTAATGCCAATACAAAGCCTAATGCCACATAACAATGGGAGGGATTTTGTTTCTTACTTTTAATTCAAAAGGTAATCAACCTAACAACAACAAAAAACCTAGCAGAGATTCTGCTTATCTTTCTGTACTTACTAGCTAGATAGAAGACTAATCAAGCTACTTGGAAGTCTCCTTAAGTAAATCCCGCACTCACTAAATCCAGTATAACTCCAAATCCCCTGTCAATCTACATTCTTCCTTGTTCTCTTAAATCTGTCTTTCCACTTTCTTGCCTATAGTCACTCTTCTGGTAACCCATCTAATTTCCTAAGTCTTCAAAGTTGGCTTCTGCCTACAGTGGTAGAATAGAGTAGAAAATTGCTGGGTTGCATCTGTTTAAACAATGGAATTCTTATTTTACTGCAACCTTGGTTTTGCTCCCTCAAACTCTCAACTTTTAGAATCCAGTTGAGCAAACAGGAGGATGTATGGAAGGATGTGCTCACTATAAACACTTAGTTTCCTAAGAGAAAGCCAGGTTTCAATTTACCTCTATCTAAAAGTTAGAAAAACGTAGGTGAAATAGAAGATTAGCCTTATCAAGGGTTTAGATCCTGAAATCTCACATTAAAAGACTAAACCTCCACCAAATGGGATATGCCCCTTCATAGTTAAAGAGCTCCTTGAAATCTAGTCAAGTGAATATTTTAAAAATTATACTCTAAACTGTTTGCGTCATATTTTCTCTTTCATTTCAAGTTTCCACTCTCTCTCTCTCTCTCTCTCTCTATATATATATATATATATATTTTTTTTTTTTTTTTGAGTCAGAGTTGCCCTTTTGTTGCCCAGGCTGGAGTGCAATGGCATGATCTCAGCTCACCGCCACCTCTGTCTCCCAGGTTCAAGTGATTCTCTTGCCGCAGCCTACTGAGTAGCTGGGATTACAGGCATGTGCCACCACTCCTGGCCAATTTTGTATTTTTAGTGAAGACGGGGTTTCTCCATGTTGGTCAGGCTGGTCTCAAACTCCCAACCTCAGGTGATCTGCCCGCCTCGGCCTCTCAAAGTGCTGGGATTACAGGTGTGAGCCACCGTGCCTGGCCCTTCACACTGTATTTTGCTTACACACATACCTGAGATGCTCAAACCATAATCAGCCATAAATTCCACTTCTATAATTAACATTGATTGCAATGTAAGCACTCACAGGGATGCAGAAAACTTCGCACACTCTGGTGCTCATGGAAGTCACCAATAACAGTGACTCCTCCACCATGCACCTTCAAATCAACTATATGCCTGCCCTCCAAAGTGCTCATAGTGTTTGTCCAGTGACAGAAAAAAGCAGTGAGGCATTCTCAAAGCCATAACAATTTTAAACTAAACAAGTCAGATCTTCCTGTGGGACAAATGTCTTTAGTATTTTATCTTCTTCTAGAACAAAGGAGACCATTTATAGATAAGAACTTGTACTCTAGTGATAACAAGAAAGATACAGAACTTTAGATATATCCTTTCTACTATAGGTTCACTTCACCTCCACTTCTATGACATTTTCCTAATAAATTAACTCAATACAGATTCTGGGCACTTGCCTTCCAAGGCTAGTGATTCTCAAACCTGACTGATTACTGGAATCATCTGGGAAGCTTTAAAATCATGTACATTACTGGCTGCTTCTGCTAGAAGGTGCCCTAGGGTTTTCCTCAAAGCTCCTGTGGGGGTTGACAGTCACACAAAATATTGGCAGAACTCACAGGGACTACACCTTGTGTCTTATGTGGCAAAGTTTGAGGACTTCTGTAGGCCTATGGAAGTTTCACAAAGATCTAAATTTTTTAATTTTAATTTTTAGTTTTTTGAGACTGAGTTCATTCTTGGAGTGCAATGGTGAGATCTCAGCTCACTGCAACCTCTGCCTCCCAGGTTCAAGCAATTCTCCTGCCTCAGCCTCCCGAGTAGCTGGGATTACAGGCATGCACCACCGCACCTGGCTAATTTTTGTATCTTTAGTAGAGACAGGGTTTCACCATGTTGGCCAGGCTGGTCTCAAACTCCTGACCTCAGGTGATCTGCCCGACTTGGCCTCCCAAAGTGCTGGGATTATAGGCCTGAGCCACCATGCCCAGTAGATCTATCTGCCTATCTATCTATCTATCTATCTATCTATTTTTACAAAGACTTTATAAAGACTTAATGTTCCAGTTCGCATATTGTTTCTTTTCCACTGTCTGTATTCTGGAGAGAATTTTATACAAATGAGGCTTTATAATACATTGTAGCTTTTCCCTTCCTTTTCTCCTTCCCTTTCTTTCTATGGGGTCTCCTTAACTAGAGCTGAAGCATCCATTAACTGGGCCCAGGCTAGGGGTTGCTAGGACAGTGACTGTAAACCATTCTTGTTGCTCTTCATTTATAGCTAGGCTTTGAGATAAATTTATTCCTCTTCTGTCTTATCTGCCTAACATTAGCCTATATTTTGAGATTGGCACTCACGTTACTCGTTTTGTCATACTTCATTTCTCAGCAAGTGTTATTAATTTATTGCACTTCTATCTTTCCTGCTTACCTGGATCTAAATCCCCTGAGGTAACACACTGCTAATATTCTTTATGTCCTTCTGCACTGTCTTCCTTTTTTTTGAGATAGAGTCTTGCTCTGTTGCCCAGGTTGGAGTGCAGTGGCATGTTCTTGGGTAACCTCCTGGGTTCAAGTGATTCTCCTGCCTTGGCCTCCCGAGTAGCTGGAACTACTGGTATGCGCCAACACACCTCGCTAATTTGTGTATTTTTAGTAGAAGCAGGGTTTTGCCATGTTGGCCAGGCTGGTCTCCAACTCCTGACCTCTAGTGATCTGCCTGCCTCGGCCTCCCAAAGTGCTGGGATTACAGGCTGAGTCATTGGGCAGGGCCTGCACTGTCTTTTGTCTTTCTTGATACTTTGTAGACAACATGGGAAGTTGAAAGAAAATAATATTGAAAAGAAGTAAATATCCCAGCTTGGGAATCTCCTTGATGAATTGGAACTGATGTTCTGTAGCGTATTGGTGAGCGGACCTTGGAGTGGCCTGACTGGAGTAAGAAGATTGGAGGAGGAAGATCTTAGTAAACAAAACTGTTTTTTGGCCTAGCATTCCCATCGCTGCAAAAAGGGACTGGTCTACAATGTTCTTAAATAGTGAAGTTGAATACAGTAAACTTTGTCCTATCAACCATTAGAGATCCAGAAATTGGGACAATCATCAGTTTTAGAGAATTTACTGAAATGTAGGGTCAATCAGGGTATAAATAGCTTGGTGGTAGAGCACTGGCTAAACATGCAGGTAAGTCCAGGTTTATTCCTTCAATACTGCTTTTCTCTTACTTCTTCAAAGCTGTACTTAAATAATACACCCTAGTTGAATCAGCATAAGTAAGACAAGAAGAACTGAGAGAGAAACATCCCCCTCACTCAGGATCTCCCAAAAGGAGAGGAACAATCATGTCTCCACATCATGAGTAAGCTCACATTATTTTCGTTCCATTACACAGTTTCCTGAGGAACAACCATGAAAAGAAGGATCAAGGAAAAGAAAAAGAGGCCCTTAAGTAATCTTTGTTAACAATTCTTTTTGTCATTGTTCCTGTGTGAAGCCTGAGGAGCCAAAACTCACGCATTGATTTTCTCTCCCCTCACTTCTCTTCCGTGCACACAGATGGCAGTAGTTCCAATCAGTTACCAAATGTGGCAAGTTATTGATCCCAACTTCTGAGTGAGGGATCAAGGGAAAGAAATCTCTCAAAGAATGCAGTGCTTTCAAAACTTAATAGTTGAGATAATTACTAGTGTCAGTGAAGGCAGAGGTATAACTGACGTAACTCAGTTGGAAGAGCCCCCGATTAAAGGTCTAAAACTCCCAGATCCCTTCTCAGAGTTTGAAATCAATGATTTGTTTCAGCAGCACGTTGCCTGACCACAAACATCCTCCTGCACTCACTTTTCAAGGAAATCTTCTAGAAGGCTAAGGCGAGGAGAATCAAAATTGGGTGCCTTCAATGTTCCTTGCCTTTGCCAGTGAACACTTTTTTCAGTATTCTGAGTCTTTAAAGGAAAGTTTGCTTGATATAACGTGCGTCAGTGTTACACAACAGCTCTCGGATAAAGAAGCAGCCCAAGACTTTGACGTGAATATGTACATCCTTGGCCTTATATGCTAAGCTGAAAGCTTCGCGTGAACAAAACTCGTTCCCAGACAATTCAATTCTATTTGTTTTGCCATATCCAGGACCTCCTGCATTTCCCAATTCCCAGGTGGCACTGCTTGAAGGTTTCTGGGCCTTTTTGACTTTTTTCTTTCAAATATGTACAAATATAGCAGAATTCCTCCTTGTGTCCGTGGGTTCTCAAAAGAAAGGCATTTGGAAATTCTCTCCGCTGCCCTGCGTCTGGACTTGCCCTATTTATTCCCTAAGTCTGGGTGGGAGGGAATACGTCACTCCATTTAAAGTTGATGGAGTTTTGAAGTCGCTGTTTTAAAACCCCTTTGTGGATATAATAATCGTCAAGCGAGAAATAGAGATGGGGTGTGGAATCAGAGCAGGACAATCTCAGAATCTGGGACGCACGGAAAAAGCTGGAAAATGGATGTTGGCAGAGCCTCCGACCCAGCATGGTGTGAAGTTCAGCGAAAGCTGGCGGCTGCCTCCGGGCTGAAAAGCACTTTTTTCGGAGTCATTATCGCTGCTACGTACGTCGGAGACTTGAGACTTTCTCAGGACTATCCTGGTGGGGGCAAGCAACTCTCACCGAAGTCGCTGTTGGGTGGACCTTGGAGCAAGCTACCAGGAAAGGGAAGGTCCTAGAATCAAAAACGGCGCTATTGAGACTACATTCTGTTACTCGTCTAATGAAGCCACCACACAGTATCCAGTCTTGCAACCTCGGAGATAATGACATTCAATCCAGTGGACTTTCTCTAGCTAACTCTTAAATTAAAAAACTGTAATAAAACAAAGCAAAACCAACAAGAAAAATAGCAATAACATTTTATAAAAGAACCCAGAAACTTTAAGGGTCAGGGGGTGTAGCTCAGTGGTAGAGCGCGTGCTTCGCATGTACGAGGTCCCTGGTTCAATCCCTGGCACCTCCAATTTTTCCTTTAGCCAATCCGTCCTCTTTCATTACGGACCTCCAGTTACTTGGAGGAAAGAGATCTCAGGTCTTTTTGGGTGAGTGATTGGAAGAACTTGGATAACCCAAACCGCGTCTCTTAAGGAACGCGGAGCATGCCAATGTGAACTTTGAAAACACATTTGCAAGTTTGAGGGCCAGATGCTATCAGCATGCAGGGAGAGTTCGATTTGGTAGGGGCTTAGGCTTAAAGTCTTAAAGATTTTCTTCTTGACGCCAGATTTTGGCAGAGTGATGAGTCTGGTAGATAGTAAATAGATTCTCATTGAAGATTTTGACAACTGTGTGATAGAAAACACTTAGTTGAAATAAAATTGCAAGAGTATTAGTGGGTGATGGGTTAAAATTTCTTCTTCACTACATTTCTTACACTTGCCTTCTGAAAAATCAAGTTTCTTGTGTTTACAGTTGTACAGTCATAAAGTAGATTTTATGAGTTAACAGCACACCAAAGATCCCTGCGGTAGATGCAGCCAAAGGGGCAGTGTGTGTGTGTGTGTGTGTGTGTGTGTGGTGGCGGGTGGGGAACAGTTTAAGCATAGACAGATGCGTAAGTTTCTTGAGTTTCCTAAAATAAACACTGGCGGTATAAAAAAGGGGCCAGTAAAAATGATAAGACGGAAGAACTACTTTGTTTCTAAGCATAGTTCTGCACTGGAAGAATGTACCAAAATCAGTTCCATTTTTGTTTCCTTTTGGATGCTAGTTCACTTATCAAAGCAGGGGACAAAAAGTGAAAAAGTTGGAATTCTGCAGAGAGTTTACATCTGGAGCTCTGGATTTTCCCGTGTCTGGGGAGAAGGCCTTTGAAGTGAGGGTAGCAGGAAGACTGGAAATGCATTGATATAGATTTCTGGAAAACATAATAAAACTTGGCCTTAGACTGATTTTGGACCCTGGGATTCATTGTTCTACTTCACATATCTTCCTACCTGTCAGCTTGCTCCAAGGTCCGCTCCACAGCCGACTCCCTGGCGAGCACTTCTATTCACAAAGCCCCAGGAATGAAGCATTTTCTTGCCTCTTCAAGTTGCCCCTTTCTCTCAACTTCTTCTTCTGCCTAAGGACACCAAAGGTAACACAAAAAGAAAATCAGCCGGGCGCGGTGGCTCAAGCCTGTAATCCCAGCACTTTGGGAGGCCAAGACGGGCGGATCACGAGTTCAGGAGATCGAGACCATCCTGGCTAACACAGTGAAACCCAGTCTCTACTAAAAAATACAAAAAAACTAGCCGGGCGAGGTGGCGGGCGCCTGTAGTCCAGCTACTCGGGAAGCTGAGCCAGGAGAATGGCGTAAACCCGGGAGTCCGAGCTTGCAGTGAGCCAATATCCAGACCCTGCACTCCAGCCTGGGCGAGAGCGAGACTCCGTCTCAAAAAAAAAAAAAAAAAAGAAAAGAAAAAAAAAAAAAAGAAAAGAAAAAGAAAATTAAAGAAGTCAAGTTAAATGCTGCTTGGGGAACTTTAGGTCCTTACGGAGGATGTAAAACAGAAATGTAAAGAATTCACAAAACCTAGCCTGAAATGCAGAGCGACAGCGTGTGTCTGGCACACCTGGGGTGGTTACCCAGCCCGGACCAGCAGCTGCTTTTCCATCGCGGAAGCTCCGATCTGAAAGAGAGTAGGCGGGGTAGGGAGGAGGAGGGGGAATGCTGCCGTAGGATACATAGCCTCTTTCAGATGGGATTCTCTCTGGAATCAGGAGAGGACAAGGGAAGTGTGTGGACTGGGGCACGATCTATGCAAGGAACTAACACTTTGTACGCCTGGTGAGCGTCTCAAACGTGATCTGACACAGCTCAAAGGGTCGACGCTGTCATCCTCTTGCCACCGTTTTGTGTGACAGTCAACCCAGACATGAGTTTTAGATGACGACCGAAAGCACAGTCTAGGCGAGGCCGGGCAGTAAGTTACATCATTTAGAAAGCTCCCTAGATTCGAAATCCGGCAGATTTGGGAAATCCTGCCCTGGAAAATCAAGAATTCAAGCTGAATGGAGTGGGCTGAGTTATTGGTAAGTCGTGGCCTAGGAGGAGGCAGTGAGGAGATCAGAAGGGGAAGGGTGATTGGAGAGAGGGGTGAGGCGAGATTGGGGTTAGCAAAACGAGCAGATGAGGGCTTGAATATGGATCTTTAGGCACGTAAGGGATTTGGATGGATAAGTAAGTAAGACATGTCCAGGCTCTGCACGTTTTCTCTGAGTCCTCTAGGTACGAAAAAATATTAGTCTTGTGTATTTGAAAGGAAGTGGGCCAAAACCTTTCGTGCCCTAGGAAGATACCATTCCTTTTTACCCAAACTGTCGGCTTTTGAGAGCGTCTCTGGGCTGTTTACAGAGCTGAACTCTTTAGGACATTCCCGCGTGGCTAGGTTTCGTTTGAGATGTAGTAGCGGCTGGTATTGGTGGCTTTCGAAAAATGCCAGATGATTGTGGTGGTAGTAGGTTGGTGAGTGTAGAAATGGGATTTGCCGGCTGTTTTTGGTTTGAGTATGTGAGGTAGTTCTGAAAGCGGTTGTTTTCCTTTGGAATGGAAGACAAAGTTGACGATAACTGAATGTATTTCTCTGTACTTATGCTATGAGGGGAATGTCCCTGTCGTCAGTCCAGGTAGCTCAGCTGGTAGAGCTATTAAACTTTTAGCATGAGGATTCAGGGTTCAAGTCCTTGCGCGGGGGTGAGGCCTTGGCCTTCTGCTCATGACTGTTTTATATACCAAAAAATCATTTAAATTCACCTTGCTCCATTCTGGACATTTGAATTTGAGCTGTTAGGCCAGAAAGATAATGGCTGAAGCCATTAATCAGAGGTTTCTGGTGCTTGGGATTTTGTTTAAAGGCAAAAATTAAGGAGAGGCCGGGCACAGTGGCTCACGCCTCTAATTCCAGTACTTTGGGAGGCGGAGGTGGGCAGATGGCTTGACCCCAGGAGTTCAAGACCAGTCTGGCTAATATGGCAAAACCCCGTTTTTACAAAAAATGAAAATAATAAAAAATTGCCGGGTGTGGTGGTGCATGCCGGTGGTCCTAGGTACTTGGGAGGCTTAGGTGAGAGGATCACCAGAGCCCTGGAAGGTTGAGGCTGCAGTGAGCCATGATTGCACCGCTGAACTTCTGAGCAATACAGTGAGACCCTGTCTCAAATACATAAATAGAGCAATGCTTTGTTTGAAAAGCAGAAAAGGGGATACATCCTCAAAATATAAACCCCGTCTTCGTCCTGGTGTAGGTAGTGGTACCTTATACCACACTACAGGAAAGGAGTGCTCTCCTGTTTGTTGTTAGGTTTTCATTTTGCTTTGTGGGCATTGGATGGGGCCAGAGGGTGGGGAGGAGCTTGAGTTTAAACATGATTAATTTAAGATGCCTACAAATTTAAGATTCAGTCTTGTGAACGTATTTGACAAGCACAGTCTAACAACTCTGAGACTGCAACTCTGCAGGAATCCCTGACTGGGATTCTTATTATGTAGCCACAAAGGAGAGCAACAATAGGTAGAGTGAGAATTGAAAGGGTTAATTGTGATTTGAAGATTGGGAGCTCATTCATGGTATTCATGGAAAACCTTATGTAAGCTACAGTGATCTTAGCTGTATATTCATTCAGGATAGCATAATGTTCTTGGAACCTACTTAGAAATCCCAGGAAATTATTAGAAATCCAGGTGAGGTTATTGCTCTCTGCTTTTTGCCCTCTGCAGCCCTTATGAGACTATTTTCATGTTCAGAGACATCGTATGAAGTAGTTTTGAACCTGAAAGGATCCCACTTGTCTGGCAAATGTCTCTTGGTTGGTCCAAAAGGCTCATCAGACTGCTAGAATATGAGAATAGAAAACAGAGAAAGGACAGGTCTCACCAAGGGAGACAACTAAGGTGGTGTCATACCTACAGGTGTACAGGGGAGATGAAGCAGGTTTTAACTTGACTTGCAGTGTGGAGCACAACTAGCATGATGTCTAGTGTCCCTGGCAAATGATTACTTTCCATTGTGACTAGAGCAAACTGTATTCAAAATGGACTCATATATTCCCAATATGAAAGATTTTTTTCCTGTCTGCCCTTAGCTGTATATCCAAAATTATTTAATTTTTTTTTTCTGTGGCAAGGTCCAGTCTTTCTTTATATAGTATTATTAAAACATCTATTTAATGGGAAGTTGTGGGATTAGCTCATAAATTACAGAATTTTCTGAAAAACCCAACATTTTACTCAGAAGACAGAACATACCTATGCTCAAAATACAGTATTCAGAAAACCCTAAAACATATGTAGCATATGTCTAACCACCTGTGTCCTACAAGAAAATAGAAGCCCATTGGGTGCTGTTTTGGAAGGAGTCCCATAGAAAGCATGTTAGAATATAATTTGAGTGTGTTGGAATATCATTGTACACACCAAGCGTGATGTTCTTTGATATCATAAAGATCCTTTTACATGGTCCGGGTTTTTGTTTGTTTTGTTTTGTTTTGTTTTTGAGACAGAGTCTCACTCTGTCACCCAGGCTGGAGTGCAGTGGCGTGATCTCTGCTCACTGAAACCTCCTTCTCCTGGGTTCAAGTGATTCTCCTGACTCAGCCTCTTGAGTAGCTGGGACTACTCGCTGTGCACCACCACGCCCAGCTAATTTTTGTATTTTCGGTAAAGACAGGGTTTCAGCATGTTGGCCAGGCTAGTCTCAAACTCCTGACCTCAAGTGATCTGCTGCCCAGGCCTCCAAAAGTGCAGGAATTACAGGCGTGGGTCACCATGCCAGGCCAACATGGTCCTGTTTTACAGATATAGAAAGAATAACGAAATATGCTCCAAAATTTACCCTATGTCACCAACTTTTAAATGGCTTTACATTACATACCCAGATTATAAGACTGCAAATCATGGGCCCTTTTCTCATATCATTATACTATACTCACACATACTCATATACAATTTAATGGTTCACTTTAATTTCAAGTGTTATTAGATGTCAAAGACAGCGTTCAATTAGACAGAAAATAAATATAATATTATAGGTCATTTTTTTTTTTACAAGTTTTACAGAAGCCTTTTAGTCCAGGCCCATTATAGGCATTGCAAAGGTTATTTGTTTAATGATGCTTCAACTTTTCATTTAGCATCTTTGACAAAAAATTTCCACTATATATCATAGATTAATTGCCAGAAGTTAAGTCAAGTAGCTTGTATCATTTCTGTAATTTGGCATGAAAAAGGACCAGAAGAAACAGAGCAATCATGAAGGGACCAAATCTAAGGAACATGATGGCTTTTCAATTAAGACATATGGTCGTCCTGTGCCAGAGTTGCTCTCACTTCTTTTATACAGTGGAGAGTGTAAAGAACAACTTTGTTACTTGCTTTAACAATCTATTTTTTTCAAGAATCTCTTATAATAAAGTAATATTTACCAATATTGAAGGAAAAAACAAAACACCTTCTAAAATATTTGAAAACTATTATCTATAAGTAATGAATTGGGAAAGAAGAGAAAGCAATATGATTCTTCAAGGTCACTCACTCTTCCAAAAATCAATGGTCATGGTGATGAGAGTTGGGGTGGAAAAACCTGAGGCAGGAACTATGTTTTATCATAAGAAATTAAATTTGCTTATATTCTTCATGATAATTCACTCAATGTTTACTGTCTTATTAGGGCTTATTTAGGAAAATATTTCAGAACCTGTGTCCTACTTATTTACCAATCAGAGAAAATAAATGTGGTGATATTACTAAATGCTTCTATATACATACACACATTCATGTAGATAATATGTACTATAGTATGCATATAAATTATGTGCACATGCAAATACACACATAACCACCCATCATGAGGTATCATTCATCCATATACTTTCCATGGATTATCTAATTTAATTCTAACAATAGTTATGAGTAAATATTGAGCTAAAGATTGAAATCAGATTTTGTCTTACTTTAGAGACTAATATTTTATAATTATATAATTGATAACAAAAGTTACGTCTTAAAGTTGATAGTTATTTCTGTTGTTAAATATGTCAGCTAAGAAAAATAGCGAGATAATACAATTTCTTTAGCATGGCAAATTATGTACATTTAAAACCATAGTCATTATCTTACTGAAAATAATAATTTGGGACTAATAGAATATACAGTGAGCTCAAATAACTCAATGGGGAAAAAAATCAAATACTCCCTTTAAAAAATGGGTAAAAGTGGGAGGCCGAGACGGGCGGATCATGAGGTCAGGAGATCGAGACCATCCTGGCTAACACGGTGAAACCCCGTCTCTACTAAAAATACAAAAACTAGCCGGGCGAGGTGGCGGGCGCCTGTAGTCCCAGCTACTCGGGAGGCTGAGGCAGGAGAATGGCGGGAACCCGGGAGGCGGAGCTTGCAGTGAGCTGAGATCTGGCCACTGCACTCCAGTCCGGGCGACAGAGCGAGACTCCGCCTCAAAAAAAAAAAGAAAAAAAAATGGGTAAAAGATCTGAGTAGACATTTCTCAAAAGAAGACATACAAATGGACATGAGGTACATTAAAAATGTTCTTCAGATGTTGGAGTGCTCTTAAAAAACGAAAAAATGCTCAACATCTTTAATCATCAGAGAATGCAAATCAAAACTACAATGAGATATCGTCTTACCCCAGTTAAAATGGCTTTTACCCAAAAGACTGGCAATATCGTTTTTTGCTGTTGTTGTTTTGCTTTTTTTTTTTTTTTTTGAGACGGAGTCTGAGACGAGTCTTGCCCTGTGACCCAGGCTGAAGTGCAATGGCACTGATCTCGGCTCATGCAACCTCCGCCTCCTGGATTCAGACGATTCTCCTGCCTCAGCCTCCTGAGTAGCTGGGATTACAGGCGCCCACCACCACACCCAGCTGACTTTTGTATTTTTTTTTTGAGACGGAGTCTCGCTCTGTCGTCCGGGCTGGAGTGCAGTGGCCAGATCTCAGCTCACTGCAAGCTCCGCCTCCTGGGTTTACGCCATTCTCCTGCCTCAGCCTCCCGAGTAGCTGGGACTACAGGTGCCCACCACCTCGCCCGGCTAGTTTTTTTTGTATTTTTTTAGTAGAGACGGGGTTTCACCGTGTTAGCCAGGATGGTCTCGATCTCCTGACCTCGTGATCCGCCCGTCTCGGCCTCCCAAAGTGCTGGGATTACAGGCTTGAGCCACCGCGCCCGGCTAACTTTTGTATTTTTAGTAGAGACTGGGTTTCACCATGTTGGGCAGGATGGTCTCATTCTCCTGACCTTGTGATCCTCCCTCCTTGGCCTCCCAAAGTGCTGGGATTACAGGCATGAGCCACCGCGCCCGGCTGGCAATATCGAATGCTGTGGAATATGTGGAGAAACGGGAAATCCTTGTACACTGTTGATGGGAATGTAAGTTAGTACAACCACTATGGAGAACACTATGAAGGTTCTTTGAAAAACTGAAAATAGAACTACCACATGATCTGGCAATCCCACTGCTAGGTATATATCCAAAAGAAGGAAAATCAGCATATCAAAAACATCTCTGCACTTTAATGTTTATTGCAGCACTATTTACAATAGCACTTCCGCATTTATTGCAGCACTACTTACGACCTAAGTGGCCATCAATGGATGAATGGAAAAAGAAAATGTGGTACATATGTATAATGAAATATTATTCAGCTATAAGAAAGAATGAAATCCTGTCATTCACAATAACATGGATGGAACTGGAGTACATTATGTTAAGTGAAATAAGCCAGGTACAGAAAGACAAATTTTGAACATTCTCACTCATAGGAAGGAGCTAAAAATTAAAACAATTGAACTCATGGAGACAGAGAGAAGGATGATGGTTAGCAGAAGCTGGGAAGGGTAGTAGGGAGGGGGCTCTAAAGTAGGGATGGTTAAATGGGTGCAAAAATATAGTTTGATAACACAGTAAGGTGACTGTAGTCAACAATAATTTATTGTATATTTTTAAATAATTAAAAGAGTGGAATTGGAATGTTCCTAACACAAATGATAAATGTTTGAGGTGATGGATACTCAAATTACCCTGAAATGATTATTATACATTGTATGCCTGTATCAAAACAACACGTATACCACATGTATACACCTATTATATACCCATTAAAAAAAGAAATTTAAAAAATGAATAATTTGTCCACCCAAAGTCAGGACAAACAGCAATAATATAGGAAAAAAAGCAGCATCGATATAGAAAAAATTACAACTTTTTTGTTAAAAAACTGCAAAATTAAATTTATGTTCTGATAATATGATTTTCTATATCAAGAAATAAATAGATGCAACAAAACCTCATATTAAAAAGTTCATACAAAGGCTAACTAGGAAATAAATGGATACCAATGTATTAGTTATCTGTTGCAACATAATAAATTACCCCGTCTTTTACGAGCCAGTCTCTGAAGTCGTACAACTCATCTGCCTCATTCTAATCAATCACTCATAAGAACAGTATTACACATTAACACAACACTGATTATGAAGCAAGATTGGCCATCAACTGATAATAAAGCTGAGTAATGAATAGATGGGAATTCATTATAATATCCTTTTGGCTTTTTTTTTTTTTTGAGACAGAGTCTTGATCTCTCACCATCTTGGGTCACTGCAACCTCTGCCTCCTGAGTTCAAGCAATTCTCCTTCCTCAGCTCCCCTAGTAGCTGAAACCACAGGCGAGCACCACCACGCCTGGCTAATTTTTGTATTTTAGGTAGAGATGATATTTTGCCATGTTGGCCAGGCTGGTCTCAAACTCCTGACCTCAAGGGTTCTGCCCGCCTTGGCCTCCCAATGTGCTAGGAATACAGTCGTGAGCCACCGCACCTGGCCTTTTTGCTCCTTTATGTGTTAAAATAGTCTCCAATAAAGAGGAAAAGAAACAGAAAAACTACACTGATTGCCTCACAAGAAGAAATGAACAATCCAAATAGGCCTATATGAATTAGATAAATTGAATCGAGAATCAATAACCATCTAAAGCAGAAAGCATTAGGATCAGGTAGGTTCATTGGTGAACCCTAACAAATATGTTAGGAAGAAACCATACCAATTATTTCATTATGTAGTGAAAATAGAAGCAGAGAGAATAATTCCCAACTCATTCTATGAAGCCAGCATTATCCTAATACCGAAACCAGACAAAGACATTACAAAAGAAAGCTACAGTGCATATCTATCATGAACATAGAAGCAAAAATCCTCAACAAAATATTAGCAAACTGAATGCATAATGTATAAAAGGAGGTCGGCTGGGGAGGCAGGGGGCTTATGGAACTCTGTACTTCCTTTGTTTTGCTGTGAACCTTAAACTGTTCTTTTAAAAAAAGATTAGTTAGAAAAGTAATCAACGAATACCAAGTTCATTTTCTGTGTTGTGTAACATTCCAATTCAATAAACTAAGGCAGCCCACCTGTTTTTATCATCTACTGAAGAGCCAGATTTTCTTCTCAAATTGTTCAGTGATAATAAGATCCTTGCCTCATGGGAGCACCCTGCAACATGAAGTTTCCGTGTCAGTGGTCATGTAGTTTTCGTGCATAGTCTCTGCATCCTCACTAGTTTTTTGTTTTGTTTCGTTTTTGAGCCCGGGTCTCACACAGTGGCCCAGGCGGGAATGCAGTGGCACGATCATGGCTCACTAAACCTCCACCTCCTGGGCTCAAATGATCCTCCCACCTCAGCCTTCTTGGTAGCTGGGACCACAGGCATGTATCACCACGCCCCGCTAATTATTATTATTATCATTATTTTGTAGAGATGAGGCAGAGTCTCACTTTGTTACCCAGGCTGGTCTTGAACTCCTGGACTCAAGCGATTCTTCTCCTTCATCCTCCTAGTGCTAGAATTACAGGCATGAGCCACCACATCTGGCCCCACCGCTATTTTATTTTATTTATTTATTTATTTTCTTGAGACGGAGTCTCGCTCTGTCGCCCAGGCTGGAGTGCAGTGGCCGGATCTCAGCTCACTGCAAGCTCCGCCTCCCGGGTTCCCGCCATTCTCCTGCCTCAGCCTCCCGAGTAGCTGGGACTACAGGCACCCGCCACCTCGCCCGGCTAATTTTTTGTATTTTTTAGTAGAGACGGGGTTTCACCATGTTAGCCAGGATGGTCTCGATCTCCTGACCTCGTGATCCGCCCGTCTCGGCCTCCCAAAGTGCTGGGATTACAGGCTTGAGCCACTGCGCCCGGCCCCCACCGCTATTTTAAAAGACAATATTGAAGCAGGTTTCTATGTTTCAAGCAAGCCGCTGTGAAAGCAGAGGGAGCAAAAGACATTAAAAGATCTTAATTATCTCCCAAGTAGCCAGGGCTGAGATTTGGACCTGGTTTATGACCCTGTTTTGTGGCAGCATTTTTGACAGTCTAGAAGCAGGGTCCCTAGCAGTAGCCAAGCAGTACTGGATCTCTCACATTTTTTGTGAGGAGATGCAGCTTTATGGACTGGCCAATCCTAATCGTTATTTATTTATTTATTTATTTACTTTTTGAGAGGGAATCGCTCTTTGTCGCCCAGGCTGGAGTGCAGTGGCTCGATCTCAGCTCACTGCAAACTCCGCCTCCCGGTTCACGCTATTCTCCTGCCTTAGCCTCCCGAGTTGCTGGGACTACAGGCGCCCGCCACCACACCCCACTAGTTTTTTGTATTTTTAGTAGAGACGGGGTTTCACCGTGTTAGCCAGGCTGGTCTCGATCGCCTGACCTCGTGATCCGCCTGCCTCGGTCTCCCAAAGTGCTGGGATTACAGGCGTGAGCCTCTGCGCCCAGCCCTTAATCGTTCTCACTAGCATACAATGGGTAACAGTTTCCTTTTGCCTTTTCCTCCTCGGTCAATAGGCGGCAGGCAGAGGCTGCGGATGTAATGGCACACCTTGCATGCTTCCTTGTCACTGTCCTGAGTTCATGAAGGTTTCATTCCTTTTTTCTTCTTTTTTGAGTCTTTATTTTTTTAGAGCAGTTTTACGTTCACCAAAAAAACTGAGTGGAAGGTACAGAAATTTCCTATATATTCCTGCCCTCACACAGGCAGAACCTCTTCCACCAACAGTATTCTGCACCAAAGTGGTACATTTGTTATAATTGATAAGCCTGCATAGACACACCATCATCACCCATAGTCCATAGCTCACTGTAGGGTTCCCTCTTGGTGTTGTGTGATTGATGGGTTTTGACAAATGTATGATGACATATATCCACCAGTATAGTATTATACAGAGCATTTTCACTGCCCTAAAAATCCTGTGCTCTGTCTATTCACCCGTTACCCCTAATCCCTGGAAACCACTAAAGTTTTTACTTTCTCCATAGCTTTACCTTTTCCGGAATACCATATAGTTGGAATCATAGTACATTGGCTTTTCAGATTGGCTTATTTAACTTAGTAATATGCATTTAAGTTTCCTCCATGTTATGTTTCCTCCATGTCTTTTAATGGTGTGACAATTCATTTCTTTTTAGCATTGAATAACATCCCATTGCCTGAATATACCACAGTTTATTTATGCATTCACCTACTGAAGATGTCTCCGTTGTTTCCAAGTTTTGGCAATTATGAATAAAGCTGCTATAAACATCCATGTGCAGGGTTTCTGCATAGATGTGCTCTCAACTCCTCTGGATAGGTACCAAACAGTGTGATTGCTGGGTTGTATAATGAGAGTATGATTAGTTTTGTCAGAAACTGCCAAATTGTCTTCCAAAGCAGTTGTATCATTTTGCATTCCCACCAGCAATGAACGAGAGTTCCTGTTGCTCCACATCTTCATCAGCGTTTGGTGTTGCCAGGGTTTTGAATTTTTGCCATTCTAAAAAGTATGTAGTGGTATCATTGTTGTTTCAATTTGCATTTTCCTGATGATATATGATGTGGAAACTTTTCATATGTTTATTTGCCATCTGTGTATCTTCTTTGGTGAGTAGTCTGTTCAAATGTTTTGTCTACTTTTTAATCCGGTTGTTTGTACTTTTATTGTTATCCATTGAGTTCTTTGTATATTTTGGGTACCAGTCCTTTATCAGACATGTGTTTTGCAAATAGTTTGTCTGTAGCTTGTCTTCTCATTCTCTTTGAGAGTGTGTTTCGCAGATCCGATTTTTAAATTTTTAATAAACTATAACTTATCAATTACTTCTTCCATGGATCATGTCTTTGGTGTTGTCATTTTCCGTTTGAAGAGTCGCTGTTCTGTACTGTGCATCTGAAGCAACAGACAAAAACCTTTGTGCCCGCGGCTGCTGCAGTGGGGTCTCAGGGCAGAGAAGCTCTTTCAGAGGGTGGGGGCGTGGCGCCTGCCTCCGCGGGAGCGCCTGGCCAGGGCCTATCCCGCGTCCCGGGAAGGCTGTTGCGTGCAGCTTCGTTCTTCCGCGCAGCAGCCTTGCGGAGACTCAGAACGATGTACGGGGAAAGAGCTGACGGGTGGACCAAGAAAAGAGAGAAATAAGCAAACGCACCTTCTTAAATCTAGAATTCTTGGTAAAGCCAGAGTTCCCAGATAAAGCTTCGGTATCAGGTGAGCTAGATGGTATGTGTGGCCCGAGTCATTGCATGTGGTGATAAAGGTCAGGCAGGATTTTCACGTTTTCATCTATTTGGACAGTTGCTTCTTCGAGCCGGGTCAAGCGCGTGGGGAGCCACAGCTCCCAAGGTGCATTTCATCATTCAACGTACTCAGATGGAGGGAATTTGGGTTGCATTTTCCATGAGCCTTCGGCTAGCAGAAAATTTTTCAAAAGGTCTTGAACAATCCCTCAATTCTTTCCGCCTGGGATTCAGTTGCGCCAAGAGGACTAATTGTGCTAAAGCTGTAAAAGTGTGCTCTGCTCTCTGTAACGACACAAGCTGGATGTTGCTGGTGCGTCCCGGAAGGAGGTTACTCGGGTGTAATCTGGATTAGGCTTTAGGTGGAATCCATCCTCAGAGTTGGTCACTCCCTGGTCCAGCACGAGATAATATAAAATGCTTCGCGTTTTTAACAGGACTGGAATTCTCCCTTACGGATAACTGGTGCCAGGGGATGTAGCTCAGTGGTAGAGCGCATGCTTCGCATGTATGAGGCCCCGGGTTCGATCCCCGGCATCTCCACGGCGATTATTTACATTAGCTTTTGTTTAATCCAGCCTCTGGCATAGAATATAAGGGGAAAAAGAAAAGAAAAGAAACTATTTTAGTCCTTTCACATATTTGCCATTATCATTTCCTTTAAATCCATCAATTCCCTGTCTTTATGTTTTTTTCTCTTCTATTTGCTTGACTAGCTACAGGCCATATTCCTGTTTCCTGGAAACTTCCAAGGTGTTTTAGTATGCGGTGAGTAGTACAAAGTCAGAGGGACAATTCAGAAATGTACTATTCCTATGAGTGCATCCAGAAAGAGGGAATACAGCTGAATATTCAAGACTATTTTAAGATCCACTAAATGAGGCCCTAATCCATTCCCAGTCTCCAGTGAAAAACAATCAGTAAAATGTAGTATGTCTCCGTATCATAGTTTTTTTTTGGGAGGTGGGGAAAGTGGAGTAGGATGAAGAAGAGGAAAGTAGCATGCTTTTTTTTAGTTTTAGTATTCAGGTGGGAGTTGCTTTCAAATTAAGGTCCACTCTAGCACCTTAAGATAATGTAGATCTTGTCCTATAGTTACTAACCTGGTAACCATTTTCTTACTGCAGCTTTTCAAGGTTTTTGTGTGGGAGACCTGGTCATAAAATATTTGGGACATCTGAGAAAGTAGTAAAGGTTACAAATAGCCTGTGGAAATGGAAGGCAGAGTTGGTTAGAAACTCACAACAGGTGGAACGCCATGGCTCATACCTGTAATCCCACCTACTTGGGAGATTGAAGAAGGAGAATCGCTTGAACCTGGTAGGGAGAGGTTGAAGTGAGCCAAAATCGCGCCACTGCACTCCAGCCTGGGCAAAAAAGAAAATCATAACAGATTTCCTGACAACACTGAGAACCCCACTGAGGTTGCATTCTGGGCAACTGTAAGTAAATGAATTTTTAGGTTTATGTTATTTCTGCATTGCACTTATGTTCATTCCTTGATTCATTTGAGTGCTTTGGAATATTGATAGTAAATTTGCTCTATTGCTTCAGTTCACATTTAAAGATACACCAAAAATGCCAATGTGTATTTCTCTGCCATTGTTAAGAGAAAATAATTAAACATGATAGACAAGAAAGGATCACAATAATAGTGAAATATTACAATGAAACATTATAAGAGGAAATAAGGAAACATTATAAACAAGACAGGATCACAATAATAGTGAAATATTACAATGAAACATTATAAGAGGAAATAATGAAACATGATAAACAAGAGAGAATCACAGTAATAATGAAATATTACAATGAAACATTATAAGAGGAAATGAAACATTATAAACAAGAGAGAATCACAATAATAGTGAAAGATTACAATAAAACATTGTAACAGGAATTAATAAAACATTATAAATGCAAGGATCACAATAATAAGGAAACATTACAAAAAAATTAGCCGGGCATGGTGGTGGGCACCTGTAGTCCCAGCTACTTGGGAGGCTGAGGCAGGAGAATCATTTGAATCTGGGAGGTGGAGGATTACAATCAGACTTGAATTTTACCAAGTTAATTCCATAAATAATGTGGAAAATGGATTGGGAATGGTGGTGAAATAAGATGAAAAAAAGACTAGTTCAGATATTACTGGAAGAGTCCAGATGAATTTTGGTGGGGACTTTCACTGAGAAATAAATTTCAGAACATGAAGACCTGTCCTATGACCATTCTTTAGGAAACAGAATAAGAGTAGTCAGAGGCTGGAACTTTCCCAGGGGCTTGAACTGTAGTTACTGCTGACTTTTTCCAAGAGATTGATATCCAGCAAGATCTACCTCAAGGATGAAGCTATCTGTCTCAATCTCTTAATTTCTCAATTAACCTCATTTCCCACTCAGTTTTCTACTTCCAATGGGATCTTTTGGGCTGTGGGGAATGTTTAATTTACTTGGAAAACATTTGATTCGCTAAACTTACTGTCTCATATTCCTGCTATCCCAGTTACCACTCTGGATATAGGTCCCTCTAATTCTCCACCTATACCTTCATCTCCATAACCCTCTGTTCTTCTGTTTCAATGATGTAGACTTGCAGTTTGTCTCTTTGCATATTTCAACTCCACTCTTTGTATCTCACATTTCCATGTTAACAACCACAATCCTTAACTACTTATCCAAATGTGAGTGCAGTGACCGGATCTCAGCTCACTGCAAGCTCCACCTCCCGGGTTTACGCCTTTCTCCTGCCTCAGCCTCCCGAGTAGCTGGGACTACAGGCGCCCGCCACCTCGCCCAGCTAGTTTTTTGTACTTTTAGTAGAGATGGGGTTTCACCGTGTTAGCCAGGATGGTCTCGATCTCCTGACCTCGTGATCCGCCTGTCTCGGCCTCCCAAAGTGCTAGGATTACAGGCTTGAGCCACCGCGCCCGGCCTTTATTTATATTTTGAGACAGAGTCTCACTCTGTTGCCAGGCTAGAGTGCAACATCCAGCTCACTGCAACCTCCGCCTCCCAGGTTCAAGCGATTCTCCTGCTTCAGCCTCCCAAGTAGCTGGGACTACAGGTGCCCGCCACCATGCCTGGGTAATTTTTTTGTATTTTTACTACAGATGGGGTTTCACCACATTGGCAAGGCTGTTCTCAAACTCCTGACCTTGTGATCCGTCTGCCTCAGCCGTCCAAAGTGCTGGGATTACAGGCATGAGCCACCGCGCCCGGACTTCTATCTGCATTTTAAAAACCCTGTTCTGGGTTGGGTACGGTGGCTCATGCCTAGCATTTTGAAAGGCTGAGGCGGGCAGATCGCTTGAGCCCAGGAGTTTCAGACTTGCCTGGGCAACAACATGATGAAACCCTGTCTCCACAAAATCATGCAAAAATTAGCCAGATGTGGTGGCATGTGCCTATAATCCCAACTACTTGGAAGGCCCAAGTGGGAAGACGGTCTGAGCCTGGGGAAGTGAAGGCTACAATGAGCTGTGATTACACCACTGCATTCTAGCCTAGGCAACAGAGTGAGACCCTGTCGCAAAACAAAAACAAAAACAAAAAAATCCTATTCTGGCCACGTGCAGTGGTTCATGCCTATAATCCCAATGCTTTGGGAGGCCGAGGAGGAGGATTGCTTGGAGCCAGGAGTTCAGGTCTAGTCTGGGCAGTATAGGTAGACTTCATTTCTAAAAAAAAAAAAATTAGAACAACCACTCTCCCTTAAGAAAAACCCTGTTTCTGGGAGGCTTTGCTTTATGAAACACAATCATGGCCGGCAGGGTGGCTCACACTTGTAATCCCAGCACTTTGAGGACAAGGTGGGTGGATCATCTGAGGTCAGGAGTTCGAGACCAGCCTGACCAACATAGAGAAATCCTATCTCTACTAAAAATACAAAATTAGCTGGGCGTGGTGGTGCATGCCTGTAATCCCAGCTACTCCAGAGGCTGAGGCAGGAGAATTGCTTGAAACCGGGAGGTGGAGGCTGGGGTGAGCCGAGATTGCACCATTGCACTCCAGCCTGGGCAACAAAAGTGAAACTCCATCCAAAAAAACCAAAAAAACAAAAAAACACAATCTCACATTTCTCAGCAAGAAAACTCTTCCTAATTTAACAAAGACCTGGTGCCTGGTTTCTTCCACTCACCCTTGGTGACTTCAGGGTCCATGTGGACAGATCATCCAGGACCCCAGCTTCTCATTCCTTTGTTCTCTCTTTTCCCAGTAATCTTTATTTCCACTCTATTTAGTCACTTGCACACATGGCCATGCTCTGGACATTGTCATGTATCAGTATTATGCCAAAAGAATAAATCCATCAATATTATGCCAATAATCCAGTATAGAGTAGTTTATAAGAACACAGACACTGGAATGAGAATACTCATGTTTAAATCTCAGCTTTTCTACTACTGTGAGATATAAGGCAGACCATTTAATTGATTTAAACTTCAGTTTTATCATCTGTAAAATGGGGAGAAAATGATGCCAACTCACAGGACTTTGTGAATTTTAAATAAAATAATACATTTAATAGTTCTAATTATTAATAACTGACTGTGGGTAAGAACTCAATGAAAATTAAATATATAAGAATCAATTGGCTGGGTATGGTGGCTCATGCCTGCAATCCCAGCACTTTGGGAGGCTGAGGCTGGTAGATCACCTGAGGTCGGGAGTTCAAGATCAGGCTGACCAACATGGAGAAACCCCGTCTCTACGAAAAATACAAAATTAACCAGGCATGGTGCTGCAAGCCTGTAATCCCAGCTACTTGTGAGGCTGAGGCAGGAGAATCGCTTGAACCTGGGAGGCAGAGGTTGCAGTGAGCTGAGATCGCACCATTGTACTCCAGTCTGGGCAACAAGAGCAAAACTCCATCGCCAAAAAAAAAAAAAAGGGGGGGTGCTGGCCACAGTGGCTTACGCCTGTAATCCCACCACTTTGGGAGGCTGAGGCTGGTGGATCACCTGAGGTCAGAAGTTCTAGACCAGCCTGGCCAACATGGTGAAACCCCGTCTCTACTAAAAACACAAAAATTAGCTGGTCGTGGTGGCAGGCACCTGTAATCCCAGCTACTCAAGGAGGCCGAGGCAGGAGAATCGCTTGAACCTTGGAGGCAGAGGTTGCAGTGAGCCGAGATTGCGCCATCGCACTCCAGCCTGGGGGGCAAGAGTGAGACTTCATCTCAAAACAAACAAACAAAACAAAAACAAAAAAAGAATAAATTAAGTTAAAACTTATAGGAGGACTTGTGACAACATCTTAGAACAATATACATGCTCAACAAATGTTAGCTGCTATTATTATTAATATTACTATCTGCATTATTTCCCTGTAACTGCCCCAAATATAATGACCAGAGTGCAATGACTGTTCCCTCACCTGGACCATGGCCTCTGGACCCTGTTAAATTTCGAGCTGTCTCCATTAGCCACAGGGAGTGCGGGTATTCTCTAGACTGAGGCCATTTCACAGCTGGGTGTTATCTTTTCTCTGCTGTCCAACAGAACACCACATCTATTTTATGTCAAAAGTGTATCTGGAATCCACCCACACCTCTCTTCCACTTTAAACTACCTAAGCCAAAAATATTCACTCAATAAATGTTGACTAAGCACTACCTAGTTGCCGGTACTCGTCTAGAAACTGTAGATACAATAGGGAACAAAGATAGACAAATTCCCTCCACTCAATGAGCTTACATTCTGGCTCAAAAAATTTCCCGGGCGTGGTCATGGGCGCCTATAATCCCAGCTACTCGGGAGGCTGATGCAGGAGAATTGCTTGAACCCGGGAGGTGGAGGTTGCAGTGAGCCGAGATTCCGCCATTGCACATCAGCCTGGGCAAGAAGAACGAAACTCAGTCTCAAAAACAAAAAACAAAAAACAAAAAAAATTAGCCAGGCATGGTGGCGCGGGCATGTAATCCCAGCTACTTGAGAGGCTGAGGCAGGAGAATCGCTTGAACCTGGGAGACGGAGTTTGCAGTGAGCTGAGATCTGAACTCCAGCCTGGGCAACAGAGAGAGAGACTCTGTCTCACAATTAATAATAATAATAATAAATTTAAATATACATATATTACATATCATTTCCTACCTCAAATTCTGTTTCAATTAGCATATGTTTGCTTCCATTAACAGAAAACCTGACCATCAGTCATTTAAATGGGAACAGTTTATTAGTACCACATAGCAAGAGGTCAGAAGGAAGGGTTGACAAAGCACCTTAACAACACCATCAAGGACCCAGACTTCTCGAATCTTTCTGTTAGAGGAACCCCTGCTTACTAGGCCTCTGGTTTAATAAAACATGACCAGAATGAAATAGCGAGACACTTACAAGTTATCTATAAGGTTAATACTCATGATCTGAAAATAGTCACATTCTAATCTGACCACCAGTTGTAATTGCAGAATATTTATGGTCATACAGAACACCTCCCACCAAGCCTGCAGAATGTCGAGATGTCCTAAAAGTGCAGCCCACTTTATTGAAAGATATGTTAATGAGCAGGCTTAATGAGTTGAAGGATTAATGGTCATTGATAGAAACAGTAGCCCCTAACTTTGGTGAGCACATCTACATATTACAAGTTTAATTATAGCTCCTCATAGTTTTTTGTGTTTTCTTTTTTCTTTCTTTCTTTCTTTTTTTTTTTTTTGAGAAGGAGTCTCACTTTGTTGCCCAGGCTGGAGTGCAGTGGTACGATCTCGGTTCACTGCAACCTCTGCCTCCTAGGTTCAAGCAATTCTCCTGTCTCAGCTTCCTGAGCTGGGATACAGGCGCACACCACCAAGCCTGGCTAATTTTTGTATTTTAATAGAGACAGGGTTTTGCCATAGTGGTCAGGCTGGTCTCGAACTCCTGACCTCAGGTGATCTGCCCGCCTCCACCTCCCAAACTGTTAGGATTACAGGTGTGAGCCACCCCGCCTGGCCCCTCATAGTTTCTTATAAGTGAAGAAACTAACAAAGGATAGTATGTTCCTCCTCCTGCTTTCTGACACGCTACTCTGTAATGGAATAGTTTCTAATAAACTTGCCTCTTTCACTGTGCTCCATGACTCATCTTGAAGTCATTCCTGGGTGAGATCCAAGAACTCTTTCTTGGGATTTGGTTCAGGACCTTCTTTTTCCAGCGACATTTTCATTCTGTCATCCTTAAGTGTCAAGAGTGTCTCTTTCATGATCACAGCAGCTCCAAACACTGTGTTTTGTCTTCAAAGTAGTGTTTCTGAAGCAAGAAAGTAAAAGCAAAAGCAAAGAACATTCTCCCTTAGCACATTTGTCCTCTAACAAGATAAATACTTGTCCCAGAAACTTCTCAGGAAGGCTGTACTTACATTGCATCAGCCACAACAGTGTCTCATACTCATTTCTAAATCAATTGCTATAAAAAAGAAATAGATGACAATACTGAATAAGCGTTTCTCAGGACAGTTCCACTTGGACATTTTTTTTTTTTTTTTTTTTTTGAGACGGAGTCTCGCTCTGTCGCCCGGGCTGGAGTGCAGTGGCCGGATCTCAGCTCACTGCAAGCTCCGCCTCCCGGGTTTACGCCATTCTCCTGCCTCAGCCTCCCGAGTAGCTGGGACTACAGGCGCCCGCCACCTTGCCCGGCTCGTTTTTTTTGTATTTTTTAGTAGAGATGGGGTTTCACTGTTAGCCAGGATGGTCTCGATCTCCTGACCTCGTGATCCGCCCGTCTCGGCCTCCCAAAGTGCTGGGATTACAGGCTTGAGCCACCGCGCCCGGCCCACTTGGACATTTTTAGAGGGGTTGGTTTTCTCAGAGACTAGTGGCTGCTACAGGCATCTAATTTAAAGGGGTAAGAGTATCTTACAAATAAACACAGCAATTCCTCATAACAGAAAAATTGCTGTACATTCTGCAAGACTTTTATATGGTTTCTTGAAAATTCATGTAGGTAAGAAAACAAACAACTAGCCTGTTTATAGTTTCCGAACCTTTGTTTTATGTATAAATACAAAGTTCTTTATTTCTGAACAATTGTTGCGTTCAAAAAAATTGTTTTCAAAATTGTTTTCAAAAAGTTTTGTTCAAAAAAAAAAATGTTTACCATATTAGCAAATCAGTTTGTCAAGGCAAGCATGGTTCTTGGCTTTAAACATCCAATACTACGTACTTGTGCCTTCATTACTGTTTTATTCAAACTAATTCTTTTGAAAAGTACGAGAACTTGACTGTATCATGTTTTCTAAAATAGTCATTTATTGATTTTGCTGAGAGTATTAAAAAGATTATTATTCCTAATCATTTCCATAAGGAAATATATGTTGTCTTATTACCTATTTTGAATTACTATCCTTTTATTTCTCATATGTATACCAGTTAAGGAGTCTTATGAATTTGAAAGGAAAATTATATCTGTGTCTAGTTTAAATTAACTATCACTTTTATTTCAGGATATTAAGGAATGTGCTGCAAAAAACTTGTAAAGAGAGAGGAATGGTTCTGTTAAGGCTAAGAACCATGCCTTAATTACATTATGATTCATCCCCTGTGATAAGGCACATCGCCCTCTGAAAACAATCAAATTTTTACAAGATAAGGAAGAAGGACTGAATGTTAGGTAAACAACCAAAGTAGCACCCTCCATTTCACTACTTTTAGCATAAAATTCCAACTCTTATTTGCCTTTACAAAGTTCTACAAAGTCTAGCCTCTAGAGTCATTTATCGAACTTCAATCACACTTTCCTTTTTTATCATTTTTGAACCAACTAAGTTAGTTTCTACCAGAGAGCTTGTTACCTTATCTCTTCTTTCTCCATGGAATGTTCCATTTCCTTATCTTTATATGATTGACTCCTTATTGTTGAGATATTATTTCAATCTAGTCCTAGTGGCATCCCTCTCTCCCTTGCCCTTACAGTTCAGGGGAATGTTCTTTTCAGTAGCTAAGACTGTTTTCCAGACATGATGGCACAATATGAACCTATTGATACATATGTGACATGATGTGATATATATTTTTCAAAGATAATTCTGGCACCAAAGTCTTGGTGGCAGCTTTTACGACAAGACAAGAATGCCTACACCATGGAATGAATACACCTCAAAATATATCCACCAGAAATTCCCTTCTTGATTCTTGAAACAACTCACATCATCAGTATTCTCAGTGCACTCTAAGGTCCTGCTTTTTGCTCTCCCAGATAGGGAATTATGACTATCCCATACTATTATTTAAAGTGATTGTGGTAAAGGGAGGCCATCCTTCCTCTCTTACCAAAGAGTAGTCAATCATCTATTAAAAAGAAACAATGATTTAAACTTATATTTCCCAAATCAGTGCAGTGCATGGATTCCTTTTTAATAAATTGTTAAGGTCTTGCTTTTAGGATTTGTTAGGGAACATCATGCCGATAGTTAACGAATGTTGTGTCTTGAGTCTGGTATAATTCTGTCCTCGATTTCCCTTTTCTTTCAAGTCAGCTGATTGTGTGAGGCCCATCCCCACTGTGGAGGGTCATCTGCTATACTCAGTCTACTTTCTTTCTTGAAACAAAGTCTCACTCTGTTGCCCAGGCTGGGACATAATGATGCAATCTCAGCTCACTGCAACCTCCGCCTCCCGGGTTCAAGTGATTTTTGTACCTCAGTCTACTGAATAGCTGGAATTACAGGCATGTGCCACCACACCTAGCTAATTTTTGTACTTTTAGTAGAGACAGATTTCACAATGTTCGCCAAGCAGGTCTTATCCTCAAGTGATACCCCTGCTTCTGCCTCCCAAAGTTGTGGGAGTGAGCCATAGTGCCCAGCCTACGCAAATTGCAGTGGCGCAATCTCGGCTCACTGCAAGCTCCTCCTCCCGGGTTCACGCCATTCTCCTGCCTCAGCCTCCCGAGTTGCTGGGACTACAGGCGCCCGCCACCAGGCCCGGCTAATTTTTTGTCATTTTAGTAAAGATGGGGTTTCACCATGTTAGCCAGGATGGTCTCGATTTACTGATCTCATGATCCACCCGCCTCAGCCTCCCAAAGTGCTGGGATTACAGGCATGAGCCATTGCGCCTGGCTGATTTAAATCTTAATCGCATCTAACAAACACCTTCACAGAAATTTCTAGACTGATGTTTGAGCAACTCTGCATTCTAACCTAGTCTAATTGATACATAAAATTAACCATAACACCTGTGTGGTGGCCTGGAGACACCTCTGAAGGCAGTAAACTGAGGCATTCGTTGTTCTCATCTTGTTTCTCATTTCTCGGAGATCACCGTCCTTCATTGCCTAATGTTCGTTGTTTCAGATTTTGCCTTTTTGGAAATTTTTGGTTGATTCAGGTGGAATAGTAACTCTGGTTCCTGTCACTCTATCTTGGCCAGGGGTTTTCACTTCCCACACTTACCAGTTTTAAAGTTCAAAGTGAATCATGATGGAAGAAATAAGAAGGCACACTATGATTCCAAAAAAATCTTGTTTCCAAGCAGAGGTGTTAATAGTTGTCTGAGTCTTTTGTAAGATTTGTTCCTTACCTTCCAGGTGTGTACTGGGGTCTAGAGTAGGGCATGTTTACGTGAATGTCAGATCTGGAAAAGATATTTAGTACTATTACTTCTATTTTCCACTCAGCAGTGAGAAAACTTTTGTGAAGGTGTTGTGATTATTACATGTTTTCCCCTCTTTTAATCCTCTAATATATTGCATTAGATTAATGAATTTTATAATATTCATTGACACATGTCCATTCCTTTAATAAACTCCGTCTTTTAGTTAGCTCAGGCTGCTATAACAAAATACCATAAACTGGGTGGCTTAAACGACAAGCATTTATTTCTGGAGGCTGTAAGTGCAAGCATTTAGTTCTGGAGGCTCCGGACAAGCATTTAGTTCTGGAGTTCTGGACAAACATTTAGTTCTGGAGGCTGTAAGTGCAAGGTAGGGTGAGAATTGCTGGTGTCATCTTGCCAAGCTACCTTTTATAGCCTCCTCCCCACCTTGCTCCTTCTCCCAACTCCAACCGTTCTGAACACTCCCAAGCACAGCCCTCCCCTCATTTCTACTTGGCATGCCTATCCATCCTTCCAGATTCAGTCAGAGGTGACTGTAACCGAGGACTTCCTAAACTCTCTACGCAGGTACAAAGCCTTCTCTGTTCGCTTGGTGAGACAGGGTTCCGAACCATCTCTCTACATTTTCTGTAGAGAGAACCATTCCCTCTACAGAAAACAATGCGCCACAGAAGCAGAGATTTAGCCTCAATCTTAGAAGTAACACGTCTCCAACTTCATTCTGGGCTCTTCATTTCAAAGAATCAGAGTAGGATCTGAGGATTCCTACTCTCCGGATTTGATTTGTATTCTCTGGAAAAAATGCGGATCAGGGGGCCGCGGGAGGCAATCCAACATCTTTACCCTTTAACCGTCCCCGTTGCTAACGGAGTGGAAAGAATTTAGTTTTGTAAAAGAAATTCCTTCACTACCTCCTTGTTTTCTAAGAAAAGGTGCATAGCGGTTTCTGGAGTTTGGGAATAGGATGCAGAGACGGGGTAAGGAATTGGAGGCAGTTTAGTAGTTTCCCTTAGTAAAGACAGTCGTTGGCAAAACATTTGCTATCTTTTCTGGAAGGATCTTTCCTTTGTCCTGAAAATCGTTTTACAAATGAGAAAAGCATTCAGAAAAGGAAGGTCTGGGAGGATGCTTCTTAACTGAAATTTCCTCTAGTCTGTTCATAATCCTTACCAAATGTCCACAAGATGCCGGTTAATCAGAATTTCTTGGTGATAGGGGACTACAAAAAGGGGAAATGAAAATTCTAACGTTCATTTATGAAAGAATAAATATAAATGTTAAAAAGAAAAAGCTAAAGAGGGCAATTTCTATATTCTTCATAAAAGTAGTTTAAATAGGAGCATTTTTCAAGGTGGGGATGTAGCTCAGTGGTAGAGCGCATGCTTAGCATGCATGAGGTCCCGGGTTCGATCCCCAGCATCTCCAGTATTTTGTATCTCTGCTCCGGAACCATCTTTCTTTTACAGAAACAGTCACAGCCCATTTCTGTAGAATCTGAAAATTAATCGTCTTGCCCCCGACTCCCATACTTATATCTTGCTTTGGTTACGCTTGTAGCTCTTTCATTTTTAAAATCTTATTCTTGCCTGGCCAACATGGTGAAACCCCGTCACTACTAAAAATGCATAAATTAGCCGGGCGTGGTGGCAGGCACTTGTAATCCCAGCTACTCGGGAGGCTGAGGCAGAAGAATCCCTTGAACCCGGGAGGTAGAGGTTACAGTGAGCCGAGATCGCGCCATAGCACTCCAGCCTACGGGACAAGAGCGAGACTTCGTCTCAAAAAAAAAAAAAAAAAAAAAATCCTTTCTATTCTTAGCCGCATTTATATATGATGAGTGACTTTGGACCCTGTTCCATTAGGGCGGTGGTGGAAGGAACATTTATCAATAAAAGGACAATTATCAATAAAAATCGTAAGTGGATGTTCTATGAACGAATTCGTCTTTTCACTGAGTTTTGGTGCTGGGTTTGTGGTGGGGGATGCAACGGTAGGCTGAGCTCTGGTCTCAGGTTTCACCTTTTGGGGCTCAATGCGAAAAAGATGGATTTCTCCTCAAGCTCGCAGGAAAGAAAATGTACTCTTCCCAGGCCGGAGGCTACGAAGGTATTGGGTAAATTTAGCGTCTCCAAACTTGGCAGTTCGCTCAGAAATCGTACACAAAGAGGTGAAATAGTAGCATTTTGACACTGATGTTTTCCTTCAGTGATTGCATTTTGCCAGTGACTTCATAGCGTTCCCATGATTGTGTGGATTTGATCCTTTCTATATTGATCTCTTTTGAAATCTCTAAATTTACTTCACTGATTCTAAAACTGCCCACTTCAATTGTGCTTCTCAAACAAAAAAACAAAAACACTTCTCTTTTTAAAACTGGTGCTTTTATACCATGCAAGTGTGTGAGGACTTTCTTTGGCTAGCTCTTTTGTGTATTTCGCAGAATACACAAAAATCTCCTTTTGGGATGCAGCGTCTCTTATATCTTGGTGCTTTAGTCTCAACTTCCAACTTCGGACAAGGCAGAGATGCGGTGAGGAATCGGGGGGCAGTTCAGTAGTTTCCCTAAGTAAAAACAGTCGTTGGCAAAACATTTTCTGTCTTTTCTGGAAGGATCTTTCCTTTGTCCTGAAATTTTTTTTTTTTTTTTTTTTTTTTTTTTTTGAGACAGAGTCTCGCTCTGTCGCCCAGGCTAGATAGAGTGCAGTGGCTGGATCTCAGCTCACTGCAAGCTCCGCCTCCCGGGTTCACGCCATTCTCCTGCCTCAGCCTCCCGAGTAGCTGGGACTACAGGCGCCCGCCACCTCGCCAGGCTAGTTTTTTTTTTTTTTTTTTTTTTTTTTAGTAGAGACGGGGTTTCACCGTGTTAGCCAGGATGGTCTACGATCTCCTGACCTCGTGATCCGCCCGTCTCGGCCTCCCAAAGTGCTGGGATTACAGGCTTGAGCCACTGCGCCCAGCCAGTCCTGAAAATATTTTTACAAATGAGAAAAGCATTCAGAAAAGGAGGGTCTTGGAGAATGTTTCTTAACTGAAATTTCCGTCCCCACTCTGCTCCTAATGTCTGCCCCCAGTGGCCCTCAGTGCCACTCTTTCCCCATCAGTTCCCTAAATTTATTTCATATAAGAGACCTGGAGAAGTTATACATTTCACTGATTTAATACTTCAGCTACCCACAGGTTAAAGCTATGCATGCTTTCTATCCCCTCCAAGAAAAAAAAAAAAAAAGATTATTTTATTTTGGTCACAGAAAGCCTGAGTCTTCCATTTATTCCTTCAGCAAATAATTTAAGTGATAGATTTATAGTTATTTACTTATTTGCATTTTCAGTGCATAGCATGTAACTGTCTTCCTCTTCCCATCTACCATCCTTCTCTTAGGTCCTTTATATTGTTGCAGTGTAGGGTAGTCCCCAAAGTCTGCCTTTCATCCCCAGTTGACCACAGGTTACAACTTACTTCGTATTTTAGAGGTTCTTGCCAAACACTGCCAGATTTCCTCCCTTGAATGTTTAAACTTTCCCAGGTTTGCCCAATACAGACAAGAAATTAAAGAGAATCACTGTTAAATTTCTGTCTACCCACCATGAAGTATTTTATTTTAAATTACTGAGAGGTTATTGATCACAATCTAAGAATAAACTGTGTGAAGATTTTCCTACATTACCTTGTAGGTCTGCTGTATCTCATTTCTCCTTAATATGAAAAGAACAAATTATATTCCTCGCTAAATAACCTTGATTCACATCTAATTTTCTCTAGCACAAGACTTTGTAGAAACCCCTAAATGGAGGCTCAGAGGAGTTTCAATCTGGTAACAAAAAGGAATCTTTTTAGCTTTTCAATGCTAAGGAATAGGCAAAGAGAAGATTTTTCTCGAGGTTTCAGTTCTCTGCTCATTTTTATGTTTTTAGAAAATTGCCCCTTTTCTTTCTATCTTTTGCTTCTCTTAATATTCTTTTGGCAGAAAAGTTACAGAAAATTAGGCCTGGTTTTATCCAATTAAAATAGCCATCTTTTGAAATATTGTTTAAAAAAATGTTTAATTTTCCTATCAGGAACCTAGAGTCATATGATAAATTAAAACAAGCCTTTCCTTTTACTTAAGACAGTCCCAAGTGATCAACTTCCCTTTTCCATGAGATAAGTTTGTTTCAATTGTCCTCCCTTGCTTTAAGATGAGGTCGGAACCATCTCAGACCACTGGCAAATAACCTCAAATTTCGATTTGAGGGAATAGGGCTTAAGGGTCTATTTCTTCCATCCCAGAAGGCCCTGAATTCTTAAGGAATCTGCTTTCCCCCCCAGTAACTAGCTTTGCAAAGTAGGGATCTCAAGAAGTGGCAATTCTGATTTCTTAGTCCTGGGACAATTTTGGAAAGACAAAACGTAAAATAGAAGCTTCTCTCTGCTTGGCAGAACTGTACCTGGCGAGATTAAGTTACACCACCTCCACTGGCCCTTGACTTTTAAAATGTCTGCGAACTGCTCATGTGTCTATGACTAACGGGCCAGTGGATACAGAGATACTGCTTTGACTCTTATTTTCCCTAAGAGCCTATCCACGGTGGGAAAACCTCTGGAGTCTCCCAGCCTCCTGCAGGAGCCTCAGTTCTGTAGCTCTGCCCCAAAATAGGCCCCAGGCCATGAGTTCTGGCTCTGGAAGCACTAAGGTAGAGCTGCTATCATTCACTGAGGCTTCTGTCTGTGCCTCTGGGTTAAATGGTTTTACTTCATGCACTTACTATGCTGAACTTGAATTACTGGTGGGTTTTTGATTGGCTGTGTTTGTTTTTTTTTTTTTATTTGGAGTTTTCTTCCTCTCTTTTTTTCCCTTATGATATGGATATGTATTTATATTGTAGTCATTTTACATTTATATTGTGATCATTTTACATTTATACTGTGGTCATTTTAAAACTTACTGGATCTATTGTTGTTGTTGTTCAAGTGGGTACATTTTGTCAGAGATATCTCCGACAACAATATTTTTTCATAAGGTCAAAATCTTCTTCTTCTTCTTCTTTTTTTTTTTTGACGGAGTCTTGCTCTGTCACCCAGACTGGAGTGCAGTGGTACGATCTCAGCTCACTGTCCTCCTGGGTTCACTCCATTCTCCTACCTCAGCCTCCTGAGTAGCTGGGACTACAGGCGTCTGCCACCACACCCAGCTAATTTTTTGTGTTTTTAGTGGAGACAGGGTTTCACCGTGTTAGCCAGGATGGTCTCAATCTTCTGACCTCGTGATCAGTCTGCGTCGGCCTCCCAAAGTGCTAGGATTATAGGTGTGAGCCACCACGCCAGGTCCAAGATAAAAATCTTTATACAGTCATGTGTCAATAGGGGCAAATGTTCTGAGAAATGCACTGTTGGATGATTTCGTCATTGTGTGAACATCACAGAGTGTACTTATGCAAACCTAGATGATATAGCCGACTACACACCTAGGCCATATGGTATAGCCTATTGCTCCTAGTCTACAGAGCTGTACAGCAGGTTGCTGAACTGAATACTGTCAGCAATTGCAATAGAGTGGTATTTGTGTATCCAAACATACGAAAGGTACAATAAAAATGTGGTATAAAAGATAAAAATGGGGCCAGGAACAGTGGCACATGACAGTAATTCCAGCACTTTGGGAGGGTAAGGTGGGTTGATCGCTTGAGCCCAGGAGTTGTAGACCAACCTGGGCAACATGGTGAAATCCCATCTCTATAAAATACAAAAATTAGCTGGGTGTGGTGGCACATGCCTGTGGTCACAGCTACTCAGGAGGCTGAGATGGGAAGATGGAGTGAGCCCCAGAGGTCGAGGCTGCAGTGAGCTGAGACTGCGCCATTGCACTCCATTAAAATGGTACACTTGTGCTGGGCACTTGCCGTGAATGGGTCTTGCAGGACTGGTAGGAGTTGTTCTTGGTGAGTCAGTGAGTGAGTGGTGAGTCAATGTGAAGACGTAGGACATTACTGTACACTACTGTAGATTTTATAAATGCTACATACTTAGGCTACACGAAACTTATATTTATTTCTTCAATAATAAATTAACCTTAACTTATTGGACTTTTTCACTTTGTAAACTTAATTTTTAAAAACTTTTTGACTCTTTTGTAATAACACTTAAAACACAAACACCTGGCTGGGCATGGTGGTTTATGCCTGTAATCTCAGCACTTTGGGAGGCTGAGGCATGCAGATCACTGGATGTCAAGAGTCTGAGACAAACCTGGCTAACATGGTGAAACCCCATCTCTACTAAAAATAAAAAAAATACAAAAGTTAGGCAGGTGTGGTGGTGGGCGCCTATAATCCCAGGTACGAGGAAGCGGAGTCAGGAGAATCACTTGAACCTGGGAGGCAGAGGTTGAAGTGAGCCGAGATCACACCACTGCGCTGCAGCCTCGGTGACAGAGCAAGACTCTGTCTCAAAAATCAAAAACAAACAAACAAAAAAACCACAGACACCTGTAAAGCTGTACAAAAAATATTTTTTCTTTATATTCATATTCCATAAGCTTTTTTCTACTGAAAAGCTTTTTTTTTTTTTTAAACTTTTAAAACTTTTTTGTTAAAAATGAAGACACAAACACACACATTAGCCTAGGCCTAGACAGGGTCAGGATTGTCAATATCACCATCTTCCACCTCCAAATCTTGTTCCACTGGAAGGTCTTCAGAGGCAATACCATGCAGGAAGCTGTCATCTCCTATGATAACAATGCCTTCAAGAATCCCTTGTGAGGGCCTGACTGAGGCTGTTTTACAGTTATTTTTTAATAAGTAGAAAGAGTACACTGTAAAATAACAATAAAAAGTATAGTATAGTAAATACATAAACCAGTAACATACTCATTTATTATCATTTTCAAGTATTAGGTACTGTACATAATTGTATGTACTGTATTTTTATACAACTGGCAGAGCAGTAGGTTTGTTTACACCAGCATCACCACAAACATGTGAATAACACACTGGGCTACGTTACCACAGCTACAATGTCATTAGGTGATCAGACTTTTTCAGCTCCATTATAATCAGTCTTACGGGACCACTGTCATCTATGTGGCTCATTGTTGACCAAAATGTCCTTATGTGGCATGTAACTGTGTTTCTACCTTTAAAGGTCAAGTACTTCATCTTTCCTTCAGTTATATCTGGTTGCTCATCAAGATTTTTAATGCATGTTTATGGTTCAAATAACTATTTCACTTGAGTAATACTCCAAAGTGTGATGATCTAATATTCATATTCCTAGGCTACTTGACGTAATGCAATTTCTTCTCAAAGTCAATCCATTTGATATAGGACTAGCAATTCTACTGTGCTTAACTATTAGTACTTTTACTTTCTCTTGCCTCATTACGGTGAAATCCGAACTCAAACATAGCCTTTTCAGGCTGTAAAAGGACTAAACTGGAGTACTGTGCTAAGTTGCTAGTGTCAAAGCTACCATTAGAGAAGTTTGAAAGGACTTTCTGGTAACCCAGTGTCACAAATGCTGTATTAAAATCACTGGTGAATGTAGATGGTACACACATGGTATACCAACATTCTTCACTAGACACTGAATGGCACTTCAATCTCATGGCAAAGTTATATTAGGGCAAAATGCCCAACATTTTAGCATAGATACCTGCCAATTGCCTGCTTTCCACTGACCGACAGTCTTATTCCTCTAGCTGATTTGGTGTTCCCAACTGGCATTTCTCTAGCCTCTCCTTGAGCCTACCCATTCTGTGGGGTCCCCTCTGTAGCCACCACCTATGCCTCTCACTTCTGTGTTCTGCCTCAAAATACCTTCTCCAGTGCACCCACTCCATCCCTTATTCCTAAATTACCTTCCCACCTTAATCTCAGATCACATTCATCTCCATCTTCTGTTCTCCAGACTCTCTTACTTTCCCCCACCTCAACTCATTCACTACACTCACTACAGTAACTCACTACCCTCAGGATCCAGCCAGCTTTGTGCTCCTAGCTCACAGTCTTTGCTTTTACCACTTCCTACGATGGCCCCTTCCTCTACCATCCCTGTGCTATCCTTTGGTTTCCATCCTTTCTAACTCCTATTCTTAGCTTAACTTTTCTTCCCAGGCTCAACCTCTCTTCTTCCCACACATCTGTGAGATACTCCCATTCTGAGTGGCCCTTGTTTATCCCCACCTCTGGTTGTTCTCAGAAACTATGGACTGGGATCGCTAAGCTGACACATACTTTTCCTTGTGCCTTTTATTTTCTCCTATCTTTGAATTCAAATTTTTGTTCAGCTTTTTAATTAGGCATATGAACCTGTCACACTTACTTCATCTCACCCCTTACTTACTACTTTTCTTTTTAAATAAGTTCATTTTTAGTAAAGTTTGGGGGAAATCTTAGGACACAACTTAGTTATTTCTCAGAGGATGCTGCTTACTGCAATGGTTGCCATGGGCTGCTATAACAAAATAACACACACTAGGCGGCTCAAACAAAATAACTTTATAATCTCACAGTTCTAGAGGCAAGAAGTCCAAGACTGAGGTGTTATCAGGGTTTCTTCTTTCTGAGGGTTGTGAGGGAGAATCTATTTCAGGCCTCTCCTCTAGTTTCTGGTAGTTTTCTGACAATCTTTGAAATTCCTTGTGATTGCATCACTAAATCTCTGCCGTCATGTTCACATGGCATTCTCTCTGCATGTGTGTGCATGTTCAAATTTCCATCCCCCCTCCCTTTTTTTTTCTGAGACGAAGTCTCGCTCTTGTCCCCAGGTTAGAGTGCAATGGTGTGATCTTGGCTCACTGCAACCTCTGCCTCCCAGGTTCAAGCGATTCTCCCGCCTCAGCATCCTGAGTAGATGGGATTACAGGCCCCTGCCACCACGCCTGGCTAATTTTTGTATTTTTAGTAGAGATGAGGTTTCACCATGTTGGCCAGGCTGGTCTTGAACTCCTGATCTCAGGTGATCTGCCCACCTCGGTCTCCCGAAATCCTGGGATTACAGGCGTGAGCCACTGCACCCAGACAAATTTCCTCTTTTTATTGGGACACCAGTTATATGGAATCAGGGGTTCACTTTACTCCGTATGACTTCAATTTAACTAATTACCTCTTTGATTACTTTATTTCCAAATAAGATCACATTCTGAGGTACTGAGGGTAGGATTTTAACATGAATTTTCAGGGGAGAAGATTCAATTCTTAACAGCTACTAACTAGTATTATGGTAAATCACCCTATTCTCAACAAAGAAAGCATAACTGAGGGTAATATGAAGTCACTGCAGTTGTGACAATCTCCGTACTCCAGTATTGATATTCATATCCCTCAGTCAGCTGTCTTGGATTCTGATGTTAGTTGAGCACTTTTGCATCAAATTGGCTGGAGATCTCATGGGAATTATTTACCCTTTCAATTCACTCACATATTTTTTTTTTTCTTTATGAGTACAAGTCTATTTGGAGGAGGATCCCATTGGGATAGTGGTATGGTTTGGCTGTGTCCTCACCCAAATTTCATCTTGAATTGTAGCTCCCACAATTCCCACATGTTGTGGGAGGGACCCAGTGGGAGAAAATAGAATCATAAGGGCGGTTTCCCCCATTCTGTTCTCGTGGTAGTAAGTCTCATGAGGTCCAACAATTTTTTTTTTTTTTTTTGAGACGGTGTCTTGCTCTTTCTCCCAGGTTGGAGTGCAGTAGTGTGATCTCGACTCACTGCATCCTCCGCCTCTTGGGTTCAAGTAATTCTCCTGCCTCAGCCTCCTGAGCAGCTGGGATTACAGGCGTCCACCACCATGCCTGGCTAATTTTTGTATTTTTAGTAAAGACGGGGTTTCACCATGTTGGACAGGCTGGTCTCCAACTCCTGACACCATGTGATCCACCTGCCTCAGCCTCCCAAAGTGCTGGGATTATAGTCATGAGCCACTGCACCCAGCCATATTCTTTATTTTGTTTAATTATCTTGGATTAACTTGAATGTATTCTAGGTGTGTTCAAGTACTAATTGTCACATTAGGGGGAAAAATCTGTTAAGACTTTTTCCAGCAAAAGTCAAAAAGAAATTTTAAAAATTAGTTGAACTGGGCAATGTCAGAATTATACCTAAAACAAAGTATTATGCTTTGAACTAGATTACTGGGCTCTGTTAGGCACTCAGCTATCACATTGTACTTCTTTTATTGTGATACTATTCCTTGTTTTACTTTTATCATCTGGCTATCTTCCTACTTGTGTCTACAGAAGTTATTTCAATTCCTGACACACAGTAGGTATTCAATACATCGTTCTTGTTGGGAAAAACTTGAACAATGTTTCCCTGGACACGATGCCATCCCAGTTGTATTTTAGTGACTGAAGTTAGTACAATCCTGATCATAAACAATTTGGCTGATTCAAATTCAGAAAGGCTATGATTCCTGGTCCTTATGATTTTGGGGGATGTTGCTTCCCAAACTCAGTAAATATTCAGTAACTCTTAATACAGTAACTGTTAGTATAGCCCTAATCATAACAGTTTGTTAACCTATATTAAATTAAAACATGACTATCTTGGTTAACAGAAAAATAAGTTTATATCCACTACAAAAACATTCCGAATGGGACTTTTGGCTCAAGAGAGGAATTAAGAAAGACTTTAGGATTCAAGGGCGTTATCAGGCCCAGAGCCCCTTCCAGCCTTTGTCTGGTTAAACAAGGAATTTTGCAGTCCTCCCTGTTGTCTTTTTAACATGGCAGGGAAGCTGGCTAATGTGCAGAGGCGTTTGCTTTATTTGGTGAACTCACTCCCTCACTTTGGCACCAGCCTCAGTTCTAAGCAAAGGCAGAAAACTAGGATACAAACGTTAACAGTTTCAAAATGGATCTTAATTTGGGGATTTTTCAATCAATTAATGTTTGTTTAGCTTCTACAAGGTGAGGATCCATAAGGAAGATATTAGGAAACATCTAATGGAAGCTTGAAGAACCAAAATGAGGAAAGCAGAATTAGGAACGACCCTGTCTGGTGCCGCCTCTCCTTCTGGTTTCCATCTGTGCCCCTTCTCAGGAGCCGCTGGAACACAAGCCTCGAGCAGGCAAAGGCTCTTTGGATTTGAAATACAAAACCGTTAAGTGAGCTCAGACCAGGTCGCCTCCCAGCTGTCGCCTGCTTTCTCTAGAGCAGTGATCTGGCAGCTGTTTGGAGAGTCTGAACGCGATAACAGTTTTTGTTTTTCAGCGCATCCGTGTGCTATCTTCTAATGGCCAGAAAAGCCATTAATGTGATGAAAATTCTGAATGATCTGTTTGGCTAGAAAAGCTTTTCACTCCACTTTTAGAATCCAGTCACTTGATTCTAAATCACCACAATGCCATGGAATGTAAAAACTGCTCTCGCTACGTCTAGAGACAGATGCCGCTTCCTCCTCTGGGAACACGGTTCATCTCCACTCTCCGATTTCACGGCTTTTATTTGCCCTCTGGGACGCGCTGACATTGTTCTAAGCACATTTTCTAAGTGATTATGTGAGTGTGGGTGTGTTTTGTTGGACTCGAAGGGAGTCTAATTTCTAGAAGTTCCTTTCAGGAGTCTGCCTTTACTACAAAGTGGATGTATTCGAAAACACAGTAACTCATTGGCAACACAACTTTTCACCTAATTAAGTACAATTCGGTCATAAAAGAAGTGATGGGGTTTGCGTAGCTGGCTCTGTGGCTTAGTTGGCTAAAGCGCCTGTCTCGTAAACAGGAGATCCTGGGTTCGAATCCCAGCGGGGCCTTAAAGTAGGTGTGTTCTTTTTCTTTCCCCTTTTAATAAGGGCCATCTGTTTTTGTAAATTTATCACAATTTTTAGTCTATAATCCTTAATCACAATATCAGATCCACTGCATAGAGCTTTAGTCTCTCCAGTCTCTCTTCATTCCACCTGCATCCTCAAAGGCTATTAGTTTCTGATGATCTCTCAGACAGTTATGTTGGAATTTCACCAAACTCAGGGGTTCAAGTTCAATCACGGATAAAAAATATCTAAAATAAAATGGTAAAACTTTAAATTCAAAACATTAAAAAATATATTCTTCTGGTTTCTCAAACTCCATGAAACCTTACTTAAATTCCACATGGATGAAAAATGGTTGCAATTTATGGAACATTTACTAAGTTGTACTTTATGTATTTTCTCACATACTTTTAATTCCTAGACTATTCACTGAAGTAAACAGTATTATGCCCATTTTACAGATAAAAAATGAAGTATCAGAAGGAAATAAACTTGTCCAAATCTTATAACTGATAAATAATCAAGCTAATATTTCAATCCGATATTTCTCAGTTACTTAAGTCAAAGTTACTTAAGTCGAAGTCTTAAGTAACAAATAATATTATTTATAAAAACGAACAGTATCCAGTGTGATTTAGAATAATAGTTCTTAAAATTGTATGGCACATGAACTAATTAGATTATCTAATAAAAACTTTTTTTTTTTTTTTTTTTTTGAGACGGAGTCTCGCTGTGTCGCCCGGGCTGTAGTGCAGTGGCGCGATCTCCGCTCACTGCAAGCTCCGCCTCCCGGGTTCCCGCCATTCTCCCGCCTCAGCCTCGGAGTAGCTGGGACTACAGGCGCCCGCCACCGCGCCCGGCTAGTTTTTTGTATTTTTAGTAGAGACGGGGTTTCACCGTGTTAGCCAGGAGGGTCACCGATCTCCTGACCTCATGATCCGCCCGCCTCGGCCTCCCAAAGTGCTGGGATTACAGGCTTGAGCCACCGCGCCCGGCCTAAAAAACTTTTGTCTATAAACACACAGACACACACACACACACACACACAAACTTATGGACAAGTTTTGCATATTCTTTTGAGATTTTCCCTGACCTCCTTAAGTTCTTTGGTGCCCATGTGCCACTGAAAAAAAATCCATGACTTCCATAAATCAATAAACAGTAAATCACAAATGAATGTTCAGAAAAAAATAAGCTATTTTAGGGTCAGGGGACATATTTTGTTTCTTGACATTGATTTTTATAGGACTATCACTCCCTTTCCTTGGTTGATTTAAACTGGGTTATTAGAAGCAGATGTCCCATAGGGGTGTTATGACTCTGAACCAGCATGCCAGTTTCAAAAAGTTGTATTTCTGGATATGAGATCACTGAAGTGAATTCTGAAAAGAATTCTATGTGGTCCATAAACACCTCTTAAAGCTAACCTCAGGTAGTGGAAGATATGCCTTCATCTGTTTTACATGAAGTTACAGAACTCTAGTCATCTCCTCATTCATTCCCAAAATTATTATTTCTTTTTTTCTGTTTTGTTTTGTTTTGTTTTGAGACGGAGTCTGGCTGTGTCGTCCAGGCTGGAGTGCAGTGGCGCCATCTCGGCTCACTGCAAGCTCCGCCTCCCAGGTTCACGCCATTCTCCTGCCTCAGCCTCCCGAGTAGCTGGGACTACAGGCGCTGGCCACCACTCCCGGCTCATTTTTTGTATTTTTAGTAGAGACGGGGGTTTCACCGTATTAGCCAGGATGGTCTCGATCTCTTGACCTCGTGATCCGCCTGCCTCGGTCTCCCAAAGTGCTGGGATTATGGGCGTGTGCCACGGCACCCGGCCCAAAATTATTAATTCGATGCCTACTCACACTAAGGTGTGGGAAGGTAAGCTGAACAGGCCTGGTCTCTATCCCAAAGGAGATAAGAGCTTATTTGGGGATGGGTGAGTGAATATAAGTTATTTATATAATGACAAACATAACATTGTGGCTATGAGAAGTGCTACAGAAAAAGAATGACTGTGATTTAGAACATACGGGTAAGATGTGGTTTCATCAGGGAGATAAGAGGAGAGTCTTCAGTTGCAAAGAAAGAGGACAGTATAGGAAAGGCAGACAGAGCATAGGGACACCCAGGCAGAGGAAGTTAGACAAAGTGCATTGGACTGGAAAAAAGCTGGTATGAGTACAGTGGGAAGGCCATGGGCAAGCAGCCTGAGAGATGGGATGCAGGAGGATAGGACCAAACTGTGTCAGAATTTTAGAGGCCATGCCAAGGAGTTTTAATTTTATTTTAAGAGCAACCAAAATCCATGTGTAATTGAACATAAACACATTTCAAAAATTATGAGTGAAGAAAAAAATATAAAGTTTAAGATGTATTCTCCTATTTACTGTGTTCTTTTTGGAAAATAAATTTAAAATTAACTAGAAAAGCAGATAACCAGTAACATAATCAGAAGTGGAGAAAGTATAAATGTAAGAAATAATTAAAAGGAATTGGCAGCAAGTTTTAGGGGGAAAACCCCCCAAATTGAGAAAAAGCCTATATCTGCAACCTCAAGGGAGTTATTTCTCACAAATGACTCCTTTTCCAGATGTTTTAAGAGTAAAACCTCAGCAGACAAGTACATCAATGCCTTTGTTTAATTTTTGATTGATAAGAAATAATGCTAACCTCTTTCTCTTTACTTAATGGTGATGAATTCACTAATGTTTTAATGAGAATTTAGTTGTGCTTACTGGGGGTTCTCTGGAAAGTTTAGCTTTCTATTCTGTTTCTTATATAAAGTTCCTAGCTGCCAAAATAAGAGAGGTTGGAGTTAAGTCCTCTAAGGTCTTTTGATACCCAAGGTGAATTATCTAAGGAGTCTTAAAAGAGCTTTGCAGTCGCCTCACACTCAGCAAAGAGCTGAGTTAGTCTCTGCACAAACTCAGCAAACAACTTCTAAGTTTATGTACTGGACCACAGATTGAAAAGTGAAGTGGCTCTCAACTCAATCCAAAGATGCTTTCCTCCTTCTAGTGAAAGCAATGCTCATTCAGTGGATCAAGTCACACCAAAGAAAAATCTATTCACATATAAATGCAGAGAAAAGGCTGGCAATAAAGTGACTGACTGTGCACAGGAATGAAAGGAGCATGGAGCTCTCAATGACAAAGTCTGTATGCATGTCCTGGATCCCTCACTACCAAATGTGAACCTCTGCTAAGTAACTTGACTCTCCTAAGGTCTGTCTCATTCTTTTCTTTTTCTTTTAATTTTTACTTTTAAAATAATTTCATCGTTACAGAAAAGTTGCATCCTTCACTCAATCTTCCCAAATATGGACCTTATCTCATATGTATATCTCATATGTGTATACATATATATACATATATATACTTTTATCTCATATGTCATATGTATATCTCATATGTATATATGTATACATACGTATTTTTTTTTTTTTTTTTTGAGATGGAGTCTCGCTCTGTCATCCAGGCTGGAGTGCAGTGGCATGATCTCAGCTCACTGCAAGCTCCGCCTCCCGGGTTCACGCCATTCTCCTGCCTCAGCTTCCCGAGTAGCTGGGACTACAGGCGCGCGCCACCAAACCTGGCTAATTTTTAAAAATATTTTGTTTAGTAGAGACGGGGTTTCACTGTGTTAGCCAGGATGGTCTCGATCTCCTGACCTCGTGATCCACCCGCCTCGGCCTCCCAAAGTGCTGGGATTACAGGTGTGAGCCACCGCACCCGGCTACATATGTATTTTATACATATGAGATATACATATGAGCTAAAAGTTCCTAATATGTATACACACACACACACGCACACATACTAAACCATTTGCCATTTAAGAATAAGTTGCTGGGCCGGGCGCGGTGGCTCAAGCCTGTAATCCCAGCACTTTGGGAGGCCGAGACGGGCGGATCACGAGGTCAGGAGATCGAGACCATCCTGGCTGACACGGTGAAACCTCGTCTCTACTAAAAAAATACAAAAACTAGCCGGGCGAGGTGGCGGGCGCCTGTAGTCCCAGCTACTCGGGAGGCTGAGGCAGGAGAATGGCGTAAATCCGGGAGGCGGAGCTTGCAGTGAGCTGAGATCCGGCCACTGCACTCCAGCCCGGGCGACAGAGCGAGACTCCGCCTCAAAAAAAAAAAAAAAAAAAGAATAAGTTGCTGGACATGATGGCTCATGCCTGTAATCCCAGCACTTTGGGAGGCCGAGGTGGGTGGATCATGAGGTCAGGAATTCGAGACCAGCCTGGTCAACATGGAGGAACCCCATCTCTACTAAAAATACAAAAATTAGTCGGGTGTGGTGGCACGTGCCTGTAGTCCCAGCTACTCAGCAGGCTGAGGCAGAAGAATCGCTTGAACCCCGGAGGCGGAGGTGGCAGTGAGCCAAGATAGCACCACTGCACTCCAGCCTGGGTAACAGAGTGAGACTCTGTCTCAAAAAATAATAATAAATAAATAAAAATAAAAAAGAATAAGTTGTAGACATAATGATCCTTTACCCCTAAATACTTCAATGTATGTTTCCTAACAGGAAAACACCCTCTTACATAATCACAGTACAATGATCAAAATCAGAAATTAACATTGATACAATACTATTGTCTAATATATGGGCCTTATTCAGACTATGCTAATTGTCCCTATAATGTCCTTTTTAGCAAAAGAAAATCTTTGAGCATATGTTGAATTGCCATGTTCTGTAGCCTTTCTTTCTCTTTTATAACATTGGTATTTTTAAAAGAGTACAGGCCAGTTATTTTGTAAAATTTTCCTCTATTTGGGTTAGTCTGCTATTTCCTCATGATTGGATTTTGGTTATGTATTTTGAGTAGCAGTACCAGAGAAATGACATTATTCCCTTTTCAGTGCATTTTATCAGGAGATATTTAATGGCAGTTGTCCCATTACCAGTGGTATTAATTTTGGTCATCTGGTTATGACAGTGTTTGCCAGGTTTCTCCATTGTCATTAATAAGTATCCTGACTTTTAGACTATGTAAATATCCTGTTATCATTCAACTTTTATCAACTTAATTTAGCACCCATTGATGATCCTGGCCTCAATCAGTTAGAAGTATGATGGTTGCCAAATGATGATCTTCTAAATCCATCGTTTATTCTACATTTACAAGTTATTTTTCTGCTATAGGAAGAAAAACATTTCCTTCCCCTCCCAGCCTCCACCAACCCTCCAGCTTTTATTTATTTATTTATTTTTTCACAGAGTCTTGATCTGTCACCCAGGCTGCAGTGCTAATATATAGATTTTTTTGTAGAGGGGTCTTGCCATGTTGCCCAGGCTGGTCTCCAACTTCTGGACTCAAATGAACCTCCTACCTCTGCCTCTCTATGTGCTGGGATTGCAGGTGTGAGCCACTGTGCCTCGCCCCCCTTCTCTTTTGACATTTACTTGTTTATTTATATGGACTCATGGGTTCCTACAATCCATTACTATTTCTTATTTTGATATTTCTTAATCTGCAAAATAATTAAAAGTTCAGTGTAGGAAACAGGGAGCATTCTAAGTATTTCAAACAAAAGGAGTTAAAAACAGGAAGTTGGGTTACTACAAAATTATCTGACAAGGTTGAGAAACAGGCTTTAGATTAGACCTTCAACTATGATTTCAGAAAATATCTATAGAACTAATCTATAAGGGCAGCTGGCAATAAACTTTTTGAGACTCAGAACATTGCAACCATAATCCAAGTAGCACAACATGAGAGCTAGGAGATTGCTTCCTTTATAATAACTTCTCAAACTCATGAAGCTGGTGACTGAACATTGGAACATGTACTATGGCCACCGCCTCTGCCACTACTCTCTCTAATTCTAAAGGCTAGAGACCAGACCCGTTAACACTGTGCTGAGAAAGCATAACTTCATGATCTTGCTTGCTAGCAAAAAATAGACAAAATCAGCATGATGATATTCTGCCTGCTAAATCTCAGAGAAGTATATCTAATCTCAGTCAAATCTCATTTGCATCAAGATTCTTAGCTGCAAAGGAGTCCAGAAAATGCACTTTCTGTTAGCTTCCAGTTCTCCCAATACAGAATGTCAACCAAAGGAAAGTGGGAATGGTTGCTGAATAAATAAGTGACAAAGGCAAACTTCTGTTTTCCCTGGGTTGTGAAGAGAATAGACAACAAAATTAATGAACTGCTTTTTGCAACAGTAACAACATCTGTTTTTTTCTTTTCTTTTCTTTTTTTTTTTTGAGACAGAGTCTCGCTCTGTCACCCAGGCTGGAGTGCAGTGGCCGGATCTCAGCTCACTGCAAGCTCCGCCTGCCGGGTTCACGCCATTCTCCTGCCTCAGCCTCCTGAGTAGCTGGGACTACAGGCGCCGCCACCTCGCCCAGCTAGTTTTTTGTATTTTTAGTAGAGACGGGGTTTCACCGTGTTAGCCAGGATGGTCTCGATCTCCTGACCTCGTGATCCACCCGTCTCGGCCTCCCAAAGTGCTGGGATTACAGGCTTGAGCCACCGCGCCCGGCCTGTTTTTTTCAAAAGTTGTTTCCTGGATTGTATTTGGGATTCTATTACTTTATTAGGGCTGTCATAACGAAGTACCACAGACTGCGTGGCTTAAACAACAGAAATTTATTTTCTCATAATTCTGAAGGCTAGAAATCTGAGATTAAAGTGTCATCAGAGTGAATTTCTTCTAAGGCTTCTCTCCTTGACTTGTAGTTGGCTTTCTCCTTGGTGTTTTTGCCTTAATGTGTGTTTCTCCTAATCTTCCCTTTTTATAATGACATCAGTCATATTGCATAAGGGCATGCCCTAATGACCTCATTTTAACTGAATTACCTTTTTAAAGATCTTACCTTGAAATAGAGTCACCTTCTGAGTTATTGGTGGTTATGATTCCACATATGAATTTTATGGAGATTTCAGACCATAATAAGGCTTAAGCAAGCATGAAATTTTCTTTTTTTTCTTTTTTTGAGACAGAGTCTGCCCAGGCTGGAGTGCAGAGGGGCGATCTCGGCTCACTGCAACCTCTGCCTCCAGGGTTCAAGTGATTCTCCTGCCTCAGCCTCCTGAGTTGCTGGGATTACAGGTGCCCGCCACCATGCCCAGCTAATTTTTGTATTTTTAGTAGAGATGGGGTTTCACCATGTTGGCCAGGATGTTGTATTTTATAGAGATGGGGTTTCACCATGTTGGCCAGGATGGTCTCTAACTCCTGACCTCAGGTGATCCACCCATCTTGGCCTCCCAAAGTGCTGGGATTACAGGCATGAGCCACTGCCCCCAGCCACAAGTATGAAATTTTCCTGAAACAAGTTTGTTTATTTGTTCATCCACTTACTATTTTATTTATTCATTGACCATTCCTTCCCCTCTTCTGCCCTTCCTTCTTCAGAAATGACTTCCAGTAATCCAAATAAAATATTAGCAAACTGGATAATGAAATTATGTTTCATATTAAGCCTGACTTAAGACAGTCTCAATGAGAGGCCAGGCGCCAGGGCTCACGCCTGTAATTCCAGCAGTTTGGGAGGCCGAGGCGGGTGGATCCCAAAATCAGGAGTTCTAGACCAGCTTTGACCAACATGGTGAAACTCTGTCTCTACTGAAAATACAAAAATTAGACGGGCATGGTTGCCCGCACCTGTAATCCCAGCTACTTGGAAGGCTGAGGCAGGAGAATCCCTTGAACAAGGGAGGCGGAGGTTGCAGTGAGCCGAGACTGTGCTACTGCATTCCAACCTGGGCAAAAAAACAAAAAAAAAAGAAAAAGAAAAAGAAAGCCTCAATGACTGAGAAAAATTTCATTTGGGGTTTCATAGTGGAAAATACAGAGTAAAACATTGTGATTATGTAACTGACATTGCAGAGTAGAACCCTGATAGAGCTTAGAGAAAAAGAACAACTCTTCTGCCTCAGAAGTTTGAAACATATTTGTCTTCTTTCCTCTCTTTCCTTCCTTGCTTCCTTCTATGCTACCTTTCTTCCTTCCCTCCCTTATTTATTTCCTTCTATCTTTCCTTCTTATCTTTCCTCCTTTAAGTTGAAGTATAAATCTATACAAGATACTATAATTTATCTGAGTGAATTCAGATCAAGTGCCATCAGCTAATGCGTTTCAGACAAAATATGTTAAGTTTTCTTGTTCAAAATATTTTAAGTCAAAATAAATGGCACTTGCAATTTACTTTTTATTAAAACACTACCTGTCATGTACGCAATTATGTACTTCCTATGGGTTAATGTATTCAACAATCAGAGTTGCCTTACACAGTTCTGCCTTCATCCACCTTTTTGGTTAAATTTTAAAAAACGGCTGCATGCAGTGACTCACAACTGTAATCCCAGCATTCTGGGAGACTGAGGTGGACGGGTCACCTGAGGTCAGGAGTTCGAGAGCAGCCTGGCCAACTTGGTGAAACCCCATCTCTGCTTAAAATACAAAAAATTTAGCTGGGCGTGGTGTCGCACACCTGTAATCCCAGCTATTTGGGAGGCTGAGGCAGGAGAATTGCTTGAACCCTGGAGGCAGAGGTTGCAGTGAGCTGAGATCACGCCATTGCACTCCACCTTGGGCAACAAGAGCGAAACTCTGTCTCAAAAAAAACTAAAAAACAAAACAAAAAAAACTTTACTCACTTTCTAATTTTTTTTTAAAATTGATCTGTGGATGCTCCTTATTTATTTTTATTAACATTTTTATTTTTATATATGCTGAAAATGTCTTTATAGTTTATTCCTGGTTTTTCAGTTTGTCAAAAGATTATATTAAATTTGACCTAGGCAAATGAATTAATATTTTTATTCATGAAGTTTTTATGTGTCTTAAGAAGGCCTTCCCCATACTAACTTCAAAAACTTTAATTTATTTTTGTCAGAAAAACCAGCTTCTGTTTCTTAGCCTCTAAATCTCACAATATTCATATTTAGCTTCTATATTCAAAATACTAAATAAATCTCAATTGTTCGATCCTAACACTTAAAAAAATTAATTTAATCCTTGCTGAGGCAAGGGAGAAATGTAAATAGAAGTGCAGACTTTCACCAAACAAAGTAAAAGCCAGAATTATTATAAGATTTGGGAGAGGGTGGCCTTTAGTTTGGTTTAATTCAATTTAAACGAAGCAGCATTTTGATAGCATCAAAGTAAAGCAGGGCTATAAGTAAAACAGTTTGCATCAGGATTGGGCTGAGAAGCAGACTCAGAATCTGCTTTCTTGAAACTACAGAGTTAAGATAAATATTGACAGATGTGCCTGAAGACCCTTAATGAAATTCTGGACTTGGTTGGAAATTGAATCTGAGGTTTTACATCAAGATAATAGTCAAAGTGAATGTCAAAGTCAAATTCATCAGAGCCACACGGCTCAGATAATCTAGGTAATAATGGATTGTTCCATTCTTACCGATATAATTTCCAGGAGCAAATTTTCTCATCATATTATTTTAAAGAACACCATTTCTTGACCTGTGCTTATTGATGTTAATTGATAACAGCAGTTTTTTTTTTCTAGTTCACAAAAAGAACTAAGGAGCAACTAACAAAAGCTGTTGACCTTCCCCCTCTTCACAAACATTTCTAACAGCTCTCGCTTGTTAGCTAAAGACCCTTCTTTGCCTACAATTTCTCCTGGTCACCTTCATAGTTGCACACAGCCACCCACTTAGAAATTAGTCATACTGGCCGGGCACGGGTGGCTCACTCCTGTAATCCCAGCAATTTGGGAGACCAAGGCGGGCAGATTGCCTGAGGTGTAGAGTTCGAGACCAGTCTGGCCACCATGGTGATACCCTGTCCTTACTAAAAATACAAAAAAATTAGCCGGGCGTGGTGGCATGCGCCTGTAATCCCAGCTACTTGGGAGGGTGAGGCAGGGGAATTCCTTGAACCAGGGAGGTGGAGGTTGCAGTGAGCCGAGATCGCACCACTGCCCTCCAGCCTGGGCGACAGAGCAAAACTCTGTCTCAAAAAAAAAAAGAAAAAGAAAAAAAAGAAAGAAATTAGCCATATTTTTACCCACTTTACCAGTAATGTACTTTTTTTTTTTTTTGAGACGGAGTCTCGCTCTGTCGCCCAAACTGGAATGCAGTGGCGCGATCTCAGCTCACTGCAAGCTCCGCCTCTCGCCATTCTCCTGCCTCAGCCTCCCGAGTACCTGGGACTACAGGCGCCCGCCAGCCACCCTGCCCCGCTAATTTTTTATATTTTTAGTAGAGACGGGGTTTCATCGTGTTAGCCAGGATGGTTTTAATCTCCTGACCTGGTGATCCGCCCCCCTCGGCCTCCCAAAGTGCTGGGATTACAGGCGTGAGCCACCGCGGCGGACCCAGTAATGTACCTTCTATTCAACAGATGACTTTAAATATGATCACTTGTAAAATAGAAGGAATGAGAAATAAAATACTTGGTTTTAGCCTGGAAACCTAGAAGTACTGTGAAAAGATCAAAGAGCTGTTGAAAAAACAAAGGGCAGAGGTGGAAACAAACCAATCCTTTTTTCTGCCTAACCTCCTTTCTTACCCCTCCCACTTTCCAGAAAAGGAGTTACAGCACCAGAGCCTGAGAGATCTTGGCAATAATAGTGAGCAAAATATTTGCTCAGCAGCACATACAAGAATCAACATTAAAACCTCAGCACTTAGTGGATTGAACCCGGGACCTCACACATGTAAATCATGCGCTCTACCACTAAGCTACATCCCCAGCAAGAATACTTTGCCAACAAAGTTTCTTAAAATATACTGTATTCGATCAATTTTTTTCCCCCCAAATAAGTTTTAAATAGTTTCTTGTGCAAGAATTGTGTGAATTTTGCAGGTCATGAGTGTGAGAAAGAAGATTTAAATGAATGTCACTAAGTCCGTTAGAGTAATTGGAAACTCACCAGGCCCAACACAGAACAAGTGGTTGCAAAACTGGCTTTTATCCGAGCTGGACTATGTATATAAGTCATTCAGATCCAGTCATTTGAAAAGGGCAGAATAAAAAAAGTAGAACCATAGATGGTTACAGCAAACTACTGGGAAATTTCCTGATGTGTTATACAAAGTCTAACAGTAATCAGAAGCCAGTTCGGCAGGGTAAAGTACTGGGATAGATTCATCTTGTAAGGCATATCCAGTCTTAGGTTTTGGTCTTGGAATTATCCACAGACCAACCCTCCGCCTAGTCTAAAAAGAAAAATCCCACTCAGTAGATTGGATGAGTAAATCTGTATCTTGTTGAATAAAAAGCATAAGAGAAATGTGAATATTCAAATATAAACCTGGGTTACAAAATGTGAGAAACAGAATTCAGGGTCAGGCAATAGATCTCAAAGTGTGGTCCTCAGAACAACAGCATCGGCATCACCTAGGATCTTACTAAAAATACAAATTCTCTGGGCCTACTCCAGACGTATGAGTCAGGGACTGTGGAAGTAGGGCTCAATAATCTGTGTTTTAGTAAGCCCTGAGGGTGATTCTGGTACATGCTTAAGTTTGAGAACCGTTGATGTAAGGTAGTGATGAATACAACATTGCTATTTCATTTTCTTTCTTGCTTTTTTTTTTTTTTTTTTGAGATGAAGTTTTTGCTCTTGTTGCCCAGGCTGGAGTGCAATGGCGTGATGTTGGCTCACTGCAACCTTCGCCTCCCAGGTTCAAGCAATTCTCCTGCCTCAGCCTCCGGAGTAGCTGGGATTACAGGCGACTGCCACCACGTCCGGCTAATTTTTGTATATTTAGTAGAGATGAGGTTTCACCATGTGGACCAGGCTGGTCTTGAACTTCTGACCTCAGGTGATCCACCCACCTGGGCCTCCCAAAGAGCTGGGATTACAGGTGTGAGCTGCCGCGCCCGGCCTGCTGTTTCATTTTCTAACATTAACACAGTACTAAGGTATTTCTAACATTTAAAAATAAAATAATTTGACATATTAGACCTGAATTTTTATGTATGTGTATTAAAACATTTAAACTTGTGAGGGAAATAAAAGTGATTTTTAATATATTGTGAAAATAGTATGTGACTATTTTAAAAATTACTTGTGTATTAGCCAAACAGTAGCAGATATTTCTGTTTATATTTGAAAGCCTTTGAACATTAAAGAATCTGTCCACCATACTGAGAGGAGAAGAGGAGTCAGGAGAGAGAGAATTTGTTTCTGGACCTCAGTTATTTTCCCAGTTTTGGTTGTTTTGAAGTAGCAACGTTTGTCTCAGTGCACATGCAATTTGGGCTTTAGAGAGGATGTCCACCCGCTGGCTTCCTAGAGAGTTTAAACTTTTGTTTCTTTAATGTGTTGACCATGGCTGAGTTTATGCAGTAGTGCATGGGTTTAGCAACCACAAAATATTTAACTAAGAAACTGTTTAAAAAATAAATTTTCACTGTTAATTTTTCTGGCTCTGCTCTTCTCCATAGAGCAAGGATAAAATCGTAAAATAATCCTATTTTTATTTTAATTATGCAATACAAGGTGTCCTTGACAGAAGTCTTGTGATATGGTTTGGATCTGTGTCCCAGCCCAAATCTCACGTGGAATTGGAGCAGGGTCCTGGTGGGAAGTGATTGGATCATGGGTGCAGTTTCCACCTTCCTGTTCTCCTGATAGTGATATCAGATTTGGAGATCTGATCGTTTAAATGTGTGTAGCACCTCCCCCACCCCTCTTACCTGGTCCGTCTGGTAAGATGTGCTTGCTTCCCCTTCACCTTCTGCTATGATTGTAAGTTTCCTGAGGCTTCCCAGTCATGCTTCCTTTTAAGCATGTGGAACTGTGAGTCAATTTAAACCTTTTTTCTTCATAAATTACCCAGTCTCAGGTAGTTCTTTGTTCCAGTATGAGAACAGACTAATATATCTTAGCTCTTGTGTTACAAGGGAGACCTCATTTGAGATCAGCCTGCTGGCATTGCAATGAAGTGCTTTGTATCAGGAAACTGTACACTATTGACCTTTTTTTCTGTTCACAGCTGAGCCACATGTACATAATCTAGATTTTGTTTTCATAGTTTTGTACTTTTATAGCCTATTTTTGAAGATTAACACATTTGCAAAATGACTGACACAATCTTTGCCTAATCCAATGAGTGTTACAGAAAGCTTGTTATGACTAGAACTGTAAATCTTTCTTTTTTTTTTTCCCCTCGAGATGGAGTCTTGCTCTGTCACCTAGGCTGGAGTGCAGTGGCACGATCTTGGCTCACTGAACCCTCCACCTCCCAGGTTCAAGCAATTCTCCTGTCTCAGTCTCCCGAGTAGCCGGGATTACAGGTGCCCACCACCGCGCCTGGCTAATTTTTGTATTTTTAGTGGAGAGGGGGTTTCACCATGTTGGTCAGGCTTGTCTCGAACTCCTGACCTCAAGTGATCCCCTGCCTCGGCCTCCCAAAGTGCTGGGATTACAGGCGTGAGCCACCACGCCCGGCCTAGAACTGAAAATCTTAAAAAGATGTATGTGATAATAGAAGGCTGAAATTAAAACCTGCATTAAAAAAAAAAAATCACCAAATGTATTTGAAAACAAGTCAATTTGTGTTATGCTGAAATTTTCAGGGGCTGTCAGATTTCTCCTTTTAGCCACATTTCTGAATGTATACAAATATCAATATTGCCCCATAGCCCTTTAGCACTTTGTACTTCAAAATACATTTTGTTTCATGTTTTTTGTTTGTTTGTTTGTTTTGAGATGGAGTTCTGCCACTCAGGCTGGAGTGCAGTGGCAGGGTCTCAGTTCACTGCAACCTCTGCCTTCCGGGTTCAAGTGATTCTCCTGCCTCAGCCTCCCGAGTAGCTGGCACGTGCCACCACGTCGGGTAAGGAGACAAGGTTTCACCATGTTGGCCAGGCTAGTCTCGAACTCCTGAGTTCAGGCAATCCGCCCATCTCTGTCTCCCAAAGTGTTAGGACTACAGGTGTGAGCCACTGCGCCCATCCATGTTTTTTTTTGAAACAACAGTACATATAATAGAGGTACAATTCATTGAGATTAAAAAAAAAGAGAGAGAGCAGAGAGGAAAATAAAACTGAGTAAAAACAGTTTGGATTTCCAGTTTGGGGTTCTGCATGTAAGTAGCTTGGATGTTGCCACTTTGCTCTAACAACAATTGAAAAGCTGAAGGTAGTGAAAAATCAATAACTCTTTTTAGATTCATAAAAGAAGATAGGTCACAGAGGAAACTGGTGCCCCCCCCAAATTGGAGAGACAGACAGACACCGAAAATCACAGCACACTGGAGCAGAAACATCTGTGGGAACCATTGCCTGGGTAAGAAAACCTGAATTCTAATCAATGAATTGCTGGAGGCTAGGTGTACACAAGTCTGAGAGTTAAAAACTCCAGGGGGACCCAGTCACAGCAAGGCCCCCATGCTTTTGTGTGTTTTACTTACAGGAACTTGACCAGATTCTCATGGTAAATATTAGAGAAAAATCCCCTTGTGCTTCCACATGGGGAGAGGAAAAGGGACTATTTTGAATAGCACCTGTTTGTCTTAATAAGTTCTGCCCTCAGGAGAAACTGGTTAATCAGAGCCTAACCTGCTGAGGTTTTATCAGCTCTGAGGGGAGGAAAATACCCAACCCAGACAGCTCTAACCTTCCATGTCATGGAAGGGAAATATTTAACTCCAGTCCACTCTAGCCATCCTGTCCCCTTAAGGGAAGAGAAAAACAACTAAGCAACACTTGTATGATTCACAGTGCAGACACACAGGCTTACTAAAAGACAGGCCTAATTGGAGGACTGCAGAAATCTTCCTGTCCCCCTCCATCTTGCCCTCACATTACTGAAGATCTATTTGTAGCAGTTCCTTTAACCCAGTGTATCATGTTGAGCTATCAAGAAAAAAGTTACAAGGCAAACTAAAAGGCAAAAACAAACAAACAAACAAACAAACAAACAAAAACAGCTTGAAGATGGAAAACAAGCCTCAGAAACAGACATGGGCAGGGATCTTGGGATTACCAGATGGGGAATTCAAAACAACTATGATTAATATGCTAAGGACTCTAATGGATAAATTAGACAGCATGCAAGAACAGATGGGCAATGTAAGCAAAGAGATGGAAATTCTAAGAAACAAACAAAAAGAAATGCTAGAGATAAAAATAAAATGCTGTAACAGAAATGATGGATGATGTTGATGGGCTTATTAGTACACTTCATATGGCTGAAGAAAGAAGCTTTGAACTTAAGGATATAGCAGTAGAAATTTCCAAAACCGAAAAGCAAAGAGAAGAAAGACTGAAAAGAAACAAACCCAAAACAAGTAGCAACTAAGCCTGTGAGAAGATGCTCCACATCATATCCCATCAGATAAGTGCAAATTAAAACAAGAGACAACACACACACCTATTAGAATGACCAAAATCCAGAACCCTGACAATACCAAATACTGTTGAGGATGTCAAAAAATAGGAACTCAAATTCATTGTTGATGGAAATACAAAATGGTATGACGTCTTTGGAAGACTTTAGCAGTTTCTTACAAAATTAAATATACATTTACCATACAAGTCAGCAATTATATTCCTTAGTATCTAACCAGAGAAGCTGAAAACATATGTACACATAAAAACTTACACATATATGTCTATAGCAGCTTCATTCGTAATTGCCCAAACTTGGAAACAACCAAGATTTCCTTCTCTAGGTGAATAAACAAATTGTGGCACATCCAGACCATGGAATATCATTCAGTGCTAAAAAAAAGAAATGAGTTATCAAGCCATGAAAAGACATGGAGGAAACATATACTCTATTATTAGGTGAAAGAAGCCAATCTGAAAAAGTTACATACTGTATGATTCCAAATATATGGTATTCTGGAAAAGGCAAAGCTATAGAGATAGTAAAAGATCAGAAGTTGCCAAGGGTTAGAGGGAGAGGGAGGAACTGATTAATTGGTGGAGCACAAAGGATTTTTAGCTCAGCAAAAATACTCTGTATACTATAATGGTGGATGTATGTCATTATATATTTATCCAAGCCCATAAAATGTACAACACCAAGAGTAAACCCTATTGTAAACTATGGACTTTGAGTAATACTGATGTGTCAATTTAGGTAATCAATTTTAACAAATGCATTACTGTATTGGGGATGTTGATGAGAGGGGAGCTATACATGTGTGTGGACAGGGATTATATGAGATTTCTCTGTGGCTTCCTCTCAATTTTGTTGTGAGCCTAAAACTGTTCCAAACAAATAAAGTCTAAAAAACCGAAGTCAAACAAACAACAACAACAAAACAAAAACAAGGAAGCTAAGACCTTTCAGACCTAGAATGCATCACAGTTGTCTAAAATGGCAGATTTTTTTTTTTTTTTTGAGACAGAGTCTCGCTCTGTTGCCCAGGCTGGAGTGCAGTGGCGTGATCCTGGCTCACTGCAACCTCCACCTCCTGGGTTCAAGCAATTGCCCTGCCTCAGCTCCTAGTAGCTGGGATTACAGGCACGTGCCACCATGCCCGGCTAATTTTTGTATTTTTAGTAGAGACAGGCTATCACCATATTAGTCAGACTGGTCTTGAACTCCTGACCTTGTGATCTGCCTGTCTTGGCCTCCCAAAGTGCTGGGATTACAGGCATGAGCCACCATCCCTGGCCCAAAATGGCAGATTTTAATATGTGAAGCCAAAAACCTAAAAATATACTTGTGTTTGTTGAATTTCCCTTGATATCTCAAATTCCTGCTAGTGAGAGAATTTTTGTGGGACATTGCCCTTTGGAGTGCCTTTTATGTGGTCCCATTTGCCACAACTGGTCTCTTTAAAACTTTCCTTGTAGTAGTGAATAAGGGGGAGAACAAGGAAGGGTGCAGATATTTTGAAAAAGGAAGAACAGAAGTTGAAAAAAATTCCACACACAGGCAGTTTGAGAGCTAGGGATTAGTGTGAAGACACAGACCCACAATTCAAAACTGCGATGGTTTTCACAAGCAAGATTAACTAGGAATGGAACCCACCAGACTCGGCCAGGTGGAGAGATAAGTGCAAGATAACAGGAACTCATTCTTCCTGAACATGTAGTTATCTGGGTCAGCCCGGTGCAGGTGCAGCAGGACAGGGGCTTAAGCCTCTCTACCCCAAAACCTCCAATCCATTCAGTTTGGTTGCCAGAGAGGCTGCAGGAACCCGGAGGGAGACAACGAGTTCCTGGAGACAACAGAGTGCTACTGAAGACTCTGGTTGTTTACGCCCTGATCTTCCCTTTAATCATTAAGAAATTGAGCTGTCCTGTTTCAGCTGGGGAAAAAACAAACAATTAAACAACCCAACCCCCCAAAAACTCCCAAATGTGTTCATTTCCTAAAATAAACAAAACTGGTTTTTTCAAAAAGCAAAAAGCGACATAAAGCAGATCTACAGGTATTTGCCCTGCAATGCAAACATACCAGGGATTGGACCTAAGACCTTATGCTTGCGAATCATATGCTCTATACCGAGTCACATTGAAGGAAGAGAGAAAGGGATGAAAGGAGGAAGGGACGCAGGAAGGAAGATTTGTTCTCTAATCTTTACCAAAGTCTCTCTCAAAATATTAACTGAGGGGGCTGGGTGTGGTAGCTCATGCCTATAATCCCAGCACTTTGGGAGGCCCAGGTGGGTGGATCATTTGAGGTCAGGAGTTTGAGATCAGCCTGGCCAACATGGTGAAACTCCGTCTGTACTGAAAATACAAAAATTACCCAGGTGTGGTGGTGGGTGCTTGCAGTCCCAGGTACTCCAGAGGCTGAGGCAGGAGAATCGCTTGAACCTGGAAGATGGAGGTTGCAGTGAGCTGAGATTGCACCACTACACTCCAGCCTGGGTGACAGAGCGAGACTCTGTCTCAAAAACAACAAAACAAAACAAAACAACAACAAAATTAGCTGAGGGGATTTAGGCTTGCTTAATTCTGGGAAAACATTTCTTAGACTAAAGTCAGTTTAGTTTCATAAATACATATGAAGTGCCACTAACCGCAGACTTTATACATTTTTTTCTCCTTGCTCTTAACACACTTTCTACCATGGTTCTCTCGCTCCTTACAGGCTCTAAGCTGAACTGTCCAGTGCAAGACTTCACCCAACCATCCAATCGCTAGTAGCCATGGCACAAAGGGCATGGTCTAAATCATTAAGTTTATGATGCCCTGGCCCAACTTGCAAGGAATTCCTTATATGTGGGGGACCATTGCAAGCCCAGATCCCCACCTTGAATGGAATTCAAAGGCCTAAAGGTAAGCAACTCCCAGGTGAGTCAAGGCAGTACACATGTTGATGGGCATTTAGACCTGGCAGTGCTCAATCTTGGGGGTAGGAGGGATGCTGATCCACTAAGAATTTGGAAATTAAGAATTGACCATTTGGGGGTCAACGACGGTCATGTAATTGTTATCATGTACTAGTCTTGTTCCTTATCAGAATTCATCAGAAAAACTACTCCACCACTAAAAATGGCCAGATATTACCACACATAGATTGGAGAAAGAGGTAACAGCACATCCATTTTTTCAATGTCAGGGTCTTGTGTCCAACAAAGCTGCAGGCTTCCCTCCTGGTGGTGCCCTTTGGTCTTCTCTTACTGGAAACCAAAGACAGCCTTCTCAGAAAGGGCTAGGAGAATAAGGCCTCAGTGCACCAGTCAATTTCCACTTTTGGTGCTAAGAAGGGGGAGTCTGATGTTCTTTGGTTCTCTGTCTTCCACGCTTCATTACTGAAAATGTTCTTGAGGTTTGTTCTGATCTGTCTTACCCTAGCCCAAGAACATCAGTCTAGGAGCATTCTAGGAACACTAAGGTCTGCTTCTCTTAATCATGCCCTCAGTTAGCAAATCAATAAGGAAGAATCAAGAGCTACTCTGTGGCTGCTGTATCCAGGCCACTGAGGCCTGCTTTGAAGAACACCTCCCAAGATCCAACTACTACCTTCTTTAGCTCCGGCAACTTTCATGTATGGTTTTAAGGCGGTATTAAGGCTGTATTACTGACTGCTAGCACCCGGCTTGCCCTCCAGTGGATCTTAGTTGAAGGATTTAAAGTGTGCTTCCCTCCAATTACAGGGCCAACAAAGTTTCCACTTGTGATTCTCCCCTCACTCCCTGGTGTCGGGGTGGGGAGTAGGTCATTTGCACTCCTGCCGCCTTTATTGGATGTGGCAGCCCGTGTATAAGCTTCTGGAATCGAACCTTGATTATGGTTAAAATTTTGCTGTCATAAATTTTGCAGATGTATACAGCTGAACACATGAACACATTGCCTGGGAGCCTTCCCAAGATCTTGGATGAGGCCGGTACAAGCCAACGGGGTTGTTAGCATCGTGTTATATCTAAGCTGATTTCCTCTGGGGGTAAAACAAAGCAAAACAAAACCTCTTGAATCCCCCATTCACACATGTCGAGCCATTTTAGCTCGGAAATTGACAGGGCTATCCGAGTAGGAGAGGAGCAAGAGAGTCCGGGAACCATTCGCATGTTCATTGTCCGCGCCAGGTGTTCCCAATCGTGCAGGTTTCATCTTGGAGACAAATCTGTGATCCAAAAGGATAAATCAGTCAGACTTGCTAGCAGGGAGAAGAGGAAGGGACACACGTGTCTGACAGTTGACCCAGCATCAAAGGAGCCCCAGCCACAAAGCGAAAGAATCCGGGAGAACATTCAGCGCCAGTGTAAACGCACGCGGGAGGGGAGGCCTCTGCCTCTGGGTTCCAGAAGATTCCTGCCCCTTTGGCGGGGAGGAGGTGTCTTGCGCTCGGATGCCAAAATTTCAACTAAGCTTATCCCAAACAACGTTCGCAACGCCTCCCAGGCCCAACCACTACCCCATATCAGAGCCGAGTGACCTCGAGCACGTGCCCCCTTAGAGTCCCGGCGCCGACTGCCCCCGCTGGCAAGATGTTCCAAGGACCAGGCTGGTGAGCCGGGACCGAGGCGGGAGAGAAGCAAGGAGGGAAGCGGTGGCTCCATTGGAAGAGATAACTATGGCCCCCAAGGCAAACTGCGGCCGCAGATCCTCTTCCTACCGCTAGAGAAGAGCCACCGCACAGCCGCGGAGGGAAAGGTCTCCCAACCCTGGGGCGTTCCTCCTCTTTTGGGATTTCTGGGATACATTTTCCTCGCCCTCAGGAAGCGGGAAGGGTGGAATTGGGACGAAGAGGAAGAGGCAGCTGCGGTCTGGCTGCTGCCACGGATATTGCGTAGGGCTCCTAGCCATCAGAAGCACACCCCGACACCGAGCTGGGGCAGACAGAGTTAACGCATTTGCATGTTGGCTTGCGGTGCCGCGACGGCTGCTGTCCCTACTCCCCATCCCCCCGAGGAGAGACCAGCCCTTTGCAGGCAGCGGGAGAATCAGGGACGACTCGAGGTGCTAGGCAACTTTCACTAAACACGCAGGGCTAAACCTGCATGGGCCTGTTGGTTACCAGCGTGTCCCGCAGCCCAGGCTGGGGTATGGACGCCCGAGTCAGGTCACCCAGATCTCTCCGCCACCCGCTGCGGTCTGTTAAGGAACCACTTGCGGCCGCGAGGAGCGGCAGGTGGTGGGTGGAAGAGAGTTAGTCTGGGATGCAGAGAAGCGCGGCGGGAGAAATAAGCAAAGAGCCAAAGATTTTATCCTCCAGTTCGGCTCTCTTTGCTTATTTCTAGAGATTTATATTTATTTATTTGCGGGCCTCTTTTACTTGATTCAAAGGGTTTCATCTTAGCTTTTGCCTTTTTGTTCAAATTGGTTTTCTAGCGGCCAGAGGGGTACAACAGGAAGGGGCAGGGCACCCACCGCTGCTCTCTGGTATTTTTGGGGAGATTTCGAGTGCTCCAGGGGACCCAGGGACATCCACACTGACGACCGAGCAAGGCTTGTTCCAATGACAGAGAGAGGAGGTCCTCCACGGGGAGGTGAACTTGCGAGGACAAGGAGTCCGCGACGAGGAGGAAGGGGCGGGATGGAAGACAGGGAATAGGATCCCTGTCCGCCACACTTACGCGGGCAAGAAAGAAAACGGGGATGAGAGGCAGGGCGAGGCACAGGTTGGCGATGTGATGCGGCCAAAAACGCTAAGCTCACCGGAGAAGTCAACGGACCACCCCAAGCTGAATCCTAAGAAGGCAGAGGCGAGGCATGGTCTGCGAGGAGTGTTAGTCCGCTGAAACTGCGATCTGCAGGTTAAAAGCAACCGCCCGAGAGCTGGGAGAAAGGGCCATGTTTTTATTGCTCAAGAGTAAAAGGACTTATGTCCAAAGCTGAGCTAATAAACGGTTCCGGGAAATACTCAACGGTCTCCTCCAGTGAGCGCAATGAGCCTCTGCCCTCCAGAAGCTACCTTACTAGAAAAAGGGAACAAACTTAACATAAATCGACACTTATAAACTCTTTGTGGTAAATGAAATTTAGGGAAAACACAGGGAAGTTATGTATAGTATTAATAATAATTTGTTGAACAGACTTGATTTTCTATGAATATAAATTGAAAAAGCCGACGGAATTGTGTAGCGCTACTCTATGTTGTTAAGAGCTATATGAGTTAACAAAGGGAGACGAGAATCCCAGGATTTGGGGGATGTAGCTCAGTGGTAGAGCGCGTGCTTTGCACGCACGAGGTCCCGGGTTCGATCCCCGGCGTCTCCACTTTAGTATGCTGAAGAATGAGAACGTTGGTTTGTTATTCCTCTTTCTTTAGGCTTGGGCAGAGCGTCCTGACATCTGCATGATGCTTGAAAATGGGTCGCTGGCTTTGAAGGTCAGATGTATTTAACATGGCACACTTGTATACTGCTAAACTTTCTCCAACTGTCAAAATCCTGTAACTGCTAACTGCTTTAGAACACCTTTAAATCTCATCACTCATTAACAAAATTGGGTTTACGTTGTTATCACTGAAGGTACATGATTTGTAACCAGAAATACAATTATTTGGAGCACAGTTGAAGATTATTCTACCTTTTTCTCTCAGCCACGGGGATTATCTTTTTTTTTTTTTTTTGAGACGGAGTTTTCTTCTGTCGCCCAGGCTGGAGTGCAGTGGCGCGATCTCGGCTCACTGCAAGCTCCGCCTCCCGGGTTCCCGCCGTTCTCCTGCCTCAGCCTCCGTAGTAGCTGGGACTACAGGTGCACGCCACCACGCCCAACTAATGTTTGTATTTTTAATAGAGACGGAGTTTCACCATTTTGGCTAGGATGGTCTCGATCTCTTGACCTGTGATCCGCCCGCCAGCTTCTCTCAGCCGCAGGGATCATCTTTTAAGAGTTAGTTTTGCCGGGCGCAGTGGCTCATGCCTGTAATCCCAGCACTTTGGGAGGCCGAGGCGGGCGGATCACGAGGTCAGGAAATCGAGACCATCCTGGCTAACACGGTGAAACTCCGTCTCTACTAAAAATACAAAAAAAAAATTAGCCGGGCGTTGTGGCGGGCGCCTGTAGTCCTAGCTACTCGGGAGGCTGAGGCAGGAGAATGGCGTGAACCTGGGAGGCGGAGCTTGCAGTGAGCCGAGATTGCGCCGCTGCACTCCAACCTGGGCGACAGAGTGAGACTCCTAGTTTTGAGGCAGAAGGGTTAGGCAGGGGCGAGGGCAGAGCAGGCGCGTCCTCGTGGCTGGGGCTCCAGAGCAAACCACCTGCCTCACCAGCCCTGGAGCTCGCGCCGCTTGGCCTTACCTCACTCGTGCTGTCCCTTCCGTTAGCTTGCCTGGCTTTGTCTCACCTGACGCGCCATGTCTTGCCTACCCGGGCTCTGTCCTCAACTCTGCCACCATCGCTGTGTGGCTGTGCTTGCCCTGCAGCCCGACCCCTGCCTCGCCCACTCTGAGCCTCCGTGCCAGCCCATGTATGCCACGGAAATATGGCTGTTGGGATTGTGGTGTTTTACGACCTTCTTAACACCGTCTGCATACGTGCTAAGCAGTCTGAGCCAGTTCAGAAAGGAGTAGATGGAAGATGTTGAGCGCCTGTTAACGTCCAAAACCTTTCAGAAAAAAAAAAAAAAAAACTGTCTTCAAAAACTGTAATACCACATTACAAACATTGTGGTATTGTTTCATAAACATCTTTGTGATAAAAATTTTGTACTGTTTTAGTACTGTGCATTATAGAGATGTATAGTCAAAAATGTTTTGCTTAAGTGTTAAATACAACTGAAGCACTTTTAAAAAGTTAGCTTTGAGCTTTATATCAGGAATTGTCTGAACTATTTGCCTTAAGATACCTTTTCTGCGGTTGTTACCCTGGTCTTTTCACCAATATGCTACTTTTTCTTGGTCGGGGGGGGCTGTCATATATACAATCTATAGTATCGGTTTATATAGCATATATTGTATTGTAAGCCATTTTTTCAGTTGCTTGTTGAATGAGACCTGGTCTGGTTCAATTGAATTTAAGGCCATTTGAAGTTACCTAAAGGGTAACTTTTTCTTCTAAAAAATAAGACCTAATTATTGACACAATCTTGAAGAAACAACCATGCAAATTATGTTTACAGAATTTTTTGGACTCAAGATTGGGGGGCGAACAGAGGTGGTTGCAAGGATATAACAACTGGTAGAGCTTACAATTTGCATGCCTAGGGTTCCCAATTCGATCCTTGGTATCTCCACTTTGTCTTCCCCACAAGGAGCAAATGAAGCAAAACCTATTCTGTTTGTTCATAGGTTATTTCATTCCTCTTTCGATGTCACTGCTGGTGTTTACTTTCTGTCTTCATTCCCACTTCCTGGTAGTTACTCTCCAAGAAACTATATAAAGACGCCATTTTTGTGGCAATTTTGGTCAACAATCAGAATAGTCAGTAATACCTACAGTGGGGATGTGGTTCAGTGGTAAAGATTGGAAGACCCAGATTTGATCCGCAGAACTTCCTCTTCCCACCTACTTAAAGAGTGAGACACTTAAAGAGTGAGACATTGCATGAATTCTGTGAACAAAACAAGGCCTTTGTCTTTCTCCCCTTAACAATTTCGAAAATAGGTTAAAACACCAGAAGTTGAGGCAGTTAAATACAGACATATATGTTTATTTAGTTTTTTATTGATGTATCGTTCCATGTGCTGGCTGGCTTAGTAGATTAGATGCTGATACTGAGTGGATTTTTGATCTTTGCAAGGGCCTCTTTTTTTGTGTGGTGAATTTATTTATTTATTTATTTATTTATTTATTTATTTATTGAGAAGAAGTCTTGCTCTGTCGCCAGGCTGGAGTGCAGTGGCATGATCTTGGCTCACTGAAAACTCTCCCTCCCGGGTTCTAGCAATTCTTCTGCCTCAGTCTCCCAAGTAGCTAGGACTACAGGCACAGGCCACCACACCCGGCTAATTTTTTGTACTTTTAGTAGAGACGGGGTTTCACTGTGTTAGCCAGGATGGTCTCTATCTCCTGACCTCGTGATCTGCCCACCTTGGCCTCCTAAAGTGCTGGAATTACAGGTGTGAGCCACCTGTAATTGTGTGGTGAATTTAATTGATTTTTTTCCAAAGCTCCCAACATCTCTTTATGTCCTGTTTAATATCACATGATGAATGTTTTCTCCCTTTTGATTCCAGCAAAGAAATTTCTTTATTTTCAGTTATTGTCCTATTATTTCTTTCTTTATTTTTTCAGACAGAGTCTCACTCCGTCGCCCAGGCTGGAGTGCAATGGCGCAATCTCGGCTCACCGCAACCTCCGCCTCCTGGGTTCAAGCAATTCTCCTGCCTCAGCCTCCCGACTAGCTGAGATTACAGGTGCCCACCACCACGCCCAGCTAATTTTTTTTGTATTTTTAGTTGAGACGGGGTTTCACCATGTTGGCCAGGCTGGTCTCAAATGTCTGACCTCAGGTGATCCACCCACCTCGGCTTCCCAAAGTGCTGGGATTACAGGCGTGAGCCACCGTGCCCGGCCTGTCTTATTATTTTATTTTCAATAGAGCACACTTGCTCTGGTGTACCAGCTGTTGACCTAAGAGATGAGAACTTGACAAATTACTGATATCATACTGACCCTATATGCCTTTGAGTTCTTGTGTTCTATGACATGTAAACATCGAACATTTCCAAGTAATTTAAATGTAAAGCAACTAAGTCACTACCACCTTTCTTTATCTTAGTTTTAAATTGGAGTGCATGCAGATGGTGAAATAAAGCCACATTGCTTGCAGTGCTAGGACCTCTGGCTCCATCCAGTTTTTGGTGGTGGAGGGAGCAGGATAGGGGAGAATAATGCATGGGTATGTATCCCACTCAGCCATTGGTCTTTCAGTAACACTATGATTGTTGCCACTATGTCATTTACTCTAATTTCTCCTCTTCCTGGTTTCCCATTGAAGCCAACTGCTTTTAAAATATATGTACCATGGAACACACATAAGCTGAAGTAGAATGGATTCTCATGATAGATTAGAACAAGACTTTAGTGAAGAGAACTGGTTCTGAAGGAAACAAAAAGTTTCTCATGAGAAAGGTAACTGAAAATATATATTAGTCTGTTCTCACGCTGCTAAGAAAGACATACCCAAGACTGGGTAATTTATAAAGGAAAGAGGTTTCATGGACTTACAGTTGCACATGGCTGGAGAGGCCTCACAATTATGGCAGAAGGCAAAGGAGAAGCAAAGGCATATCTTACATGGTGGCAGGTAAGAAGGCATGTGGGGGGAACTGCCTTTTATAAAAACATCAGAGTTCATGAGAATTATTCACTGTCACGAGAACAGCAGGGGAAAAACCTGCCTCCATGATTCAATTACTTCCCACCAGGTACCTGCCATGACACATGAAGATTATTACAAGTCAAGGTGAGATTTGGGTGATGACACAGAGCCAAATCATATCAATATGTAAACTAGCTTTCCATATTCACTCCACTCTGGTTGCCCTATCAGTAGGCAAAGGAGTTATTACATTGCTTTTTGTCATTTTTGTTTTTTAAATTTTAGAGATGTAGTCTTGCTATGTTGCCCAGGCTGGCCTCCAACTCAGGCTCAAGTGATCCTCATGCCTCAGCCTCCTGAGTAGCTGGGACTATAGGCAAGGGCTGCCATTGTATGCCCGGCTGTTACTGTGTTGTTGTGATTAATGGTTTGGTTCTGTTTCTTCATAATAACTTATAATAATGACCCAGTTTTATTTTTATTTTATTTTTTACTTTTGAGACAGAGTCTCACTCTTTTGCCCAGGCTGGGGTGCAGTGGCACGATCTCAGCTCACTGCAACTTCCACCTCCCAGGTTCAAGCGATTCTCCTGCCTCAGCCTCCATAGTAGCTGGGATTACAGATGCACGTCACCATGCCCAGCTAATTTTTGTATTTTTAGTAGAGATGGGGCTTCGCTTTGTTGGCCAGGCTGGTCTCGAACTCCTGATCTCAAGTGATCCACCCACCTCGACCTCCCAAAGTGCTGGGATTACAGGTGTAAGCCATTGTGCCTGGCCAACCCAGTTTTAATAAGAAATAGTAAGAAACAATTTTAAAAGAAATAAGATATTTAATAAGGAATAATAATAAAAAATTATTTCTTCCCTATTATGCACACAATAAATTACATGCTATTATCATTATCATTTTTGTCATCATCACAGTTTTCATTATCATTATTATCCATTGGCATGCCACACGCTAACAAGCACAGTCCCTAAAGTCAAAAAAAGGAGAGATAAATTTGATTAAATCAAAATTTAAAATGTATTTAAAAAATTAATTTTAGCCTTTAGGTTTATTTTATTTTATTTTATTTTTTATTTTTTTTTTGAGACGGAGTCTCGCTCTGTTGCCCAGGCTGGAGTGCAGTGGCACGATCTCGGCTCACTGCGAGCTCCGCCTCCTGGGTTCACGCCATTCTCCTGCCTCAGCCTCCCAAGTATCTGGGACTGCAGGCGCCCACCACCACGCCTGGCTAAGTTTTTGTATTTTTAGTAGAGACGGGGTTTCACTGTGTTAGCCAGACTGGTCTCGATCTCCTGACCTCGTGATCCACCCGCCTCAGCCTCCCAAAGTGCTGGGATTACAGGCATGAGCCACCATGCCTGGCAAAGCCTTTAGTTTTAAAGAAATTGGAGATTGTCAAAGATTTCGAATACCTTAGAGACAAAGAATACCGTAGAACAAAATTAACACATTGATGAATCCGATAATTTTATAGGTCAACTTGACTGGGCCACAGGATGCCCAGACAGGTGTTTAAACGTTGTTTCTGGGTATGTCTGTGAGGGTGTTTCCAGAAGACAGTAGCATTTGAATTGCTGGACTCATAAAGCGAATGGTTTTCCTCAATGTGGGTGGACATAATCCAATCCATTGAGGGTCTGAATAGAACAGAAGGAGGGGGAAGGTTGGATTCACCTTCCCTCTGCTTGACAGGTTGTGCAGGAACACTGATATTCTGTCCTTGATGCACCTGGTTCTCAGGCCCTCAGACTTGATAAGAATCTATGCCACCCACCCTCCAGCTCTTAGGCCTTCCAAATATACCACTAGCTTTTTTGGGTCTCCAGCTTGCAGATGGTAGATCATGGAACCTCTCAGCCTCCAGAATTGTGTAAAGCAAAATCTTAAAATAAGTCTCCTTATATATGTAATACATATGCATAATATTTGTTATAGTAACATAATAAGTATTATTCATTATGTTAGGATATGTTATAATAGATACTAATTATAATTATACTACAATGTTATAAAATGTGCATATAATAAATTATATGTATAATAATATATATCTATATAATCTGTTACTCTGGAGAACTTGGACTAACACAATGACAGATTTGGAGAAGTTATTTGCAATATTTAAAACCAGCAATGAAGTCATTCTTAGAATATACAAAGAACAATTGCAAAGCAATAACAAATCGGCCAACTCTTGACGTTAGATTTATTTAAAAAAAAAAACATTTATTGGCTGGGCGCAGTAGCTCACACCTGTAATCCCAGCACTTTGGGAGGCCGAGGAGGGTGGATCATGAGGTCAGGAGTTCTAGACCAGCCTGACCAAGATGGTGAAACCTCATCTCTACTAAAAATACAAAAATTAGCCAGGCACGGTGGCAGGCGCCTGTAATACCAGCTACTCAGGAGGCTGAGGAAGGAGAATCACTTGAACCCAGGAGGCGGAGGTTGCAGTGAACCGAGATCGTGCCACTGCACTCCAGCCTGGGCAACAGAGCAAGACTCCGTCTCAAAAACAAAAAGCAGTAACAACAAAAAAACAGATTTATTGAGGCATAATTGGTATACAAAGAACTGCACAAAATGTGTACAATATTATGAATTTGGGCATAGGGAAATACCCATGATCCATCAACGCAATCAAGGTAATAGACATATCCACCAACCAAAATTTCCTTATGTCTCTTTGGGTTTTTTTGGTTTTGTTTTGTCTTTATTTTTTGTATGTGGTATAAACATTTAACGTGAGATCTGTCATCTTAACAAATTTTGAAGCGTACAATACTTTATTGTTAACCATAGGTGCTATGTTGTACAGCAGATCTCTAGAACTTATTCGTGTAGCATAACTGAAATATATCCATTGAGCAACAATTCCCCATCTTCTTCAGCCTCCCAGCCCCTGGCAGCCACTATTGCATTCTCCATTTCTGAGTTTAACTGTTACATACCTCATGTAAGTGGAATTATGCAGTATTTGTGCTGTGACTGGTTTATTTCAATTCCCATAATGTCCTCCAGGTAGTTTCATCAGTATTGTTGCAAATGGCAGGATTTTCTTCTTTTCTAAGGCCTAATAATTTTCCATTGGATATATATGCCACACTTTCTTTTTTTCATTCATCTGTCAATGGATACAGGTTGTTTCCGTATCTTGGCTACTGTGAATAATGCTACAAGGAACATGGAAGTGCATATATCTCCTTGAGATCCTAATTTCAATTTTTTGGAAATATACCCAAAAGTGGGATTGCAGGATCACATGGTAGTCTTATTTTTAATTTTTGGAAGAACCTCCATATTGTTTTTCATTGCTGCTTCACCGTTTTACATTCCCACCAACAAGTATACAGGGGCTTCAATTTCTCCACATCCTTGCCAACACTCGTTATCTTTCTTGTTGTTGTTTTTTACAATAGCCATCTTTACAAGTATGAAATGACATGTCATCGTAGTTTTGATTTGCATTTTCCTGATAATTAATGATGTTGAGCATCTTTTTATATACTTGTTGGTCATTTGTATGTCTTTTTTGGAGAAATGTGTTCAAGTATTTTGCCCATTGTTTAATTAGGTTATTTGGTTTTTGTTTGTATTCTTTTTTTGCTATTGTGTTGTATGAGTCCTTTACACATTTTGAAAATTAGCTGCTTTACAGGTATATGATGTGCAAATGCTTCCTCCCATTCTGTAGGTTACCTTTTTATTCTGTTGTTTTCTTTTGCTATGAAATTATTGAGACTTCTAAGTTTTGCTTGTTTCAGTAGTGTAAAATGAAGTTTTGTTGTTATTTATTGTTGATTACTAATGAATTAATACTGCATCTTCACATCCTCATTAGCCTCTTGTATCTTTTCTTTTTGTAAATGCCTGTTTATATCCTTATTTGACTTTCTATTTGTTTGTTTTTGGTTTATACTGCTGGGTAAAATGCAGAATAACACACAGCCATCCTCAGAGAAATTGGCTAGTATTTAGGCAAACATGTTAACACATTCTCTATGACCAAATGTAATAGACAAAGATGCTCTGCCCAGATCTACCTGGACTTGTTGCCTCAGCTAATACAAGTGCATTCAGCAGACAATCCACAACTGTCAGGACTTTCAGGGATTGTCTCAGCTGCAGAGCTGCCTGCCCAAGATCACATCCTTTTTGAGGCTGTTCACATCAAATGAGTGAAGGGGCAAGAATATATATATATACACACATATATATATACACACACACATATACACACACACACATACACACACACACACACACCACACACACACACACATATATATATATTTTAGACAGAGTTTCACTCTTGGTGCCCAGGCTGAAATGCAATGGTGCGATCTTGGCTCACCATAACCTCTTCCGCCTGGGTTCAAGCAATTCTCTTGCCTCAGCTTCCCAAGTAGCTGGGATTACAAGCATGCGCCACCACACCTGCTAATTTTGAAGAGATGGGGTTTCTCCATGTTGGTCAGGCTGGTCTCGAACTCTCCACCTCAGGCGATCTGCCCACCTCGGCCTCCCAAAGTGCTGGGATTACAGGCGTGAGCCACCATGCCCAGCAGAGGGGGCAAGAATATTAAGGCCCCAAAGTGGATCAGATGAACCACTTAGCCTCAGAACTCCCCATGGTGTTAGCTGAGGCTGTCAGGCATGCATCCTACCTTGCATGCATCCTAGCTTGACTTCTTCTCAATCTTGAGTCTACTCTCTGCCTTCCACAGATGTGGATCTCAAAGATACTGCATAATAAACATCCTGCACATTAAACTCTATCTCGTTGGGCACAGTGGCTCACGCTTATTGGGAGGCCAAAGTGGGTGGATCATTTGAGGTCAGGAGTTCAAGACCAGCCTGGCCAACATGGTGTAACTCTGTCTCTACCAAAAACATGCACACACACACAAAAATTAGCTGGGCGTGGTGGTATGAGCCTGTAATCCCAGCTACTTGGGAGGCTGAGGCACAAGAATCGCTTGAATCTGGGAGGTGGAGGTTGTAGTAAGCAGGGATCGTGCCACTGCACTCCAGCCTGGGTGACAGAGTGAGACCTTGTCTCAAAAAAACAAAACAAAACAGAACAAAACAAAACAACTCTATCTCAAGGTCCACTTCACAGATAATCAAACCTGTGACATCAAGCCACTATGCTCCTGGGTATAGGTGGAAAATTGTAAGAAAATTCTTACACATACATGTACAGGGACATGAGGAAAGATTTTTATTGCATCATTTATTATCAGATATTTATATATTACATCTTTATTTGTACATATATTTATATATTAGTATATATAATTTGTATTTATATATTATTATAAACTCTCTCCTTCTGGGTTTTTATGGAGGTTTCATTACATAGGCATGACTGGTTAAATCACTGACCATTGGTGATCAGCTCAGCCTTTAGTGCCTCTCTTCTCCCTGGAGGTTTGGGGTTGGAGCTGAAAGTTCTATCCCTCTGATCACAAGGTCGGTTTCCCTGACAACCAGCCTCTGAGGCTATCCAGGAGCTCAGCAAGTCTCCTCATTAGAAAAAAAAGGTCTTAGGAGCTCTGTGTCAGGAACTGGGGTCAAAGATCAAATATTAGAACAAAAGATTTTCCTACTGCCCACCTAAGGGTTTCAGAAGTTCTATGTCAGTAACCAGGGGCACAGATATATTTTTTTTGTGTGTGTATATACATACACATATATACACATACATATAATATATATACACACATACACACACACATATATATAATATATATATTTCTTTTATTTTTCTTTTCTTTTTTTTTGAGAGAGGGTCTCTGTCACCCAGCCTGGAGTGCAGTGGTATGACTGTAGCTCGCTGCAGCCTCGATCTTCCTGGCTGAAGCGAAGTCCCACTGCAACCCCCCCACAAATAGCTGGGGCTACAGGTGCGCGCAGCCAGCCACTGCTAATTTTTAAAGAAATTATTTTTGGTAGAGACGGAGTTGCCTAGGCTGGTCTCTGAACTCCTAGACTCAAGCAATTCTCCCACCTCAGCCTCCCAAAGTGCTGGGATTACAGGCGTGAGCCATTGTTGGTCTGTATTTCTTATATCAAAATGTCATAGTGGTAGACCTACACACGAACTACTCTGCATCCATTATGTGACAGGCCAGGTTTCACCAACTCAGGCCTGCATCACAGCTGTTTCAGTACTGACCAAGTGGTTAAGTTAAATATTAAAAGCTTAAAAAAGCCAGTGCCCTTATACAAAGGCTAGAATGTAACAAAAGCCCCTCAGAGTTTTGCCTAGGACTTCCGTGGGCTTTAAAGCATGACAAAATAATGAAGGAGTTCTTAACAGGACCCATTTAGGATTAAACAAGTTTTATTGGGAGTCTGAAGAAACTCCCCAGGCCTCCACAAACAAGCTTATTGGAGGTCTGAAGGAACTCCCCAAACCTCCGTGATTTAGCAGGAGACAAGATAAGGGTAATCACCCCAGCGCCTAGACCCATTTAGATTAAGTAAATTTACTGAGGCTTCAGAGGAAGGTCTTCAAGACTCAGACCTTAGTTATAGATTAAAAGAAGTTAATCACTTATGTCTTTAATGAATGCACACTTACATGTAGACATATAGCTTGAAAGGTATATAAGCTCTGGAAAACTTTGACATTTTGAGTTGGTCTGGCAATAATTTCCAGGCCTTCTACCTGTAACTGGTTACAGGAATAAAAACCCTCTTCTGGCCGGGCGCGGTGGCTCAAGCCTGTAATCCCAGCACTTTGGGAGGCCGAGACGGGCGGATCACGAGGTCAGGAGATCGAGACCATCCTGGCTAACACGGTGAAACCCCGTCTCCACTAAAAAAAAAAATACAAAAAACTAGCTGGGCGAGGTGGCGGGCGCCTGTAGTCCCAGCAACTCGGGAGGCTGAGGCAGGAGAATGGCGTAAACCCGGGAGGCAGAGCTTGCAGTGAGCTGAGATCTGGCCACTGCACTCCAGCTTGGGCGACAGAGCGAGACTCCGTCTCCAAAAAAAAAAAAACCAAAACTCTCTTCCTCCCCAGTTCATCTGCATCTTGTCATTGGGCATGGAGAATAAGGGTCTGCTGTCAGCCAGACCCTTAGTTTGGTCCAGAAACAATTAGAACAATGAAGAAAATATACATGTAGTAACATACAAACATCATGTTTAAAGAGTAAGAAATAATACTGAATTCTATAAATCACAGCATTTACATTATTAAAAATATATGCACAAAAGCAACACAAGTTATAATAAGACATACAAATAAAAAGGCACATTAAATACATTCAAATTATGGGAGAAATCTGAGACAAGAAAGGGAAAATTAGATTTTTTAAAAAAGGAACAAATAGGCGAAGCACCGTGGCTCAGGCCTGTAATCCCAACACTTTGGGAGGCCCAGGTGGGAGGCTCTTGGAGACCAGTCTGGGCAACATGGGGAAACCCCATTTCTAAAACAAATACAAAAAAATGAGCGGGGCATGGCGGCGCATGTCTGTAGTCCCAGCTATTCAGAAGGCTGAGGTGGGAGAATCACCCGCGCCTAAGAGATCCAGCGGCAGTGAACGGAGATAAATAAATAAATAAATAAATAGGCTGGGCGCTGTGGCTCACACCTGTAATCCCAGCACTTTGGGAGGCTGAGGCGGGCACATCACTTGAGGTCAGGAGTTCAAAGCCAGCCTGTCCAACATGGTGAAACCCCGTCTCTACCAAAAATATAAAAAATTAGCCGGGCGTGGTGGCGCGCCTGTAATCCAGCTACTCAGGAGGCTGAGGCAGGAGAATCGCTTGAACTCGGGAGGCAGAGGTTGCAGTGAGCCGAGATCGTGTCACTGCACTCCAGCCTGGGTGACAGAGACACCATCTAAAAAAAAAAAACAATAAAAATTAAAAATTAAAAATAAATAAAATAAGAGAGGAGCCTTCTACAAACTGCTGTGGAAGAGAAGACCATGATTACCTTAAATCTATCTGAAATAAAAATAGAATAAAATGAGGCAGAGTGGGAAGGGGGTTTGGCTTCAGCCTACCCTTACTAGGCCATTCCCTCATGCATCTCCACTGATCACAAAATCTACCCCACTGCCTCACTGACGCCATAATATTAGAACCATGCATTTAAAAGAATTCCAGGAACTGACCTTAGGAGACAACCACGGTTGCCGAGTGTCCCACTTTGGGAAGGAATGTTGAACAATCGACTGATTTACAGTCTATTGCCTCCTGCCAGACCACAGGGCGGCCCTTTAACTCAAGATAACCAGAGCAAGTAGGTTTGCTGCCCTGCACGCCCTACCCCTGATGTCAGTTCCCGCGCTTTGCCTCTTAAGAAAGCCCGACTCGCGCTGCGGAGCTCCAGCAGAGGCCGCTGCCTCGCCTCCCACTTGTCAGGCCCGGCTGGAAGCGGCGGGAAACCTCTCTTCACACCTCGGTGACCTGGTGGCTGCCGGGACACAGAGCCTTTGGGTGGTGGCGTGTGTGCGGGGCGGGAAGAACCGCGCAGAGGCCACTGGAGCGCAGGGCCCCGGAAGACGGAGCTAGCGAAGGGCTCGGCCACCTCTTTAGGCCAGGGCGCGGCGCAGATCCGGTCCTCGGGAGACCGCTCTGTCCCAATTGGGCGAGACCTACCTGGTCCTGATGACAACGGACAACGGCCTTAACGCCCGGAAGGTCAGCGGAGTCCCGGATGAGGACGAGTGGAACGGTAATGGCCGTGGGGCGGTTGGCCTTCCTTCTACCAGACCTTGATGTGGGAAGAGAAAAATGGAGTAACAGGCCCCATTTGGCGCTTTGGAGATGCCCACGCTTTGGGAAGATGTACCGGCGTTTATAGAAGGTCTGCGTATATAATGTGAGAAAACTGCTCTCAGCTTCCCCCAAAACTTTTACAAGACAACATTTGCCACATCTAGCCCTTCCAGATGGGAAGAAGCTGCCGAGGTATGATAGAGTAAGAATATCACACATCTTGTAAATTCCCATTTGTTTTTTAAAAAATCGTAGAAAATAAACATCTTCTGTAGATGACTTTTTGAAATGGAGTTTTTGCACCACCTCTGGAAGCAACACCAGGAGCAGACACATACACGTTTGTTCAGTGGGTTAGACTAGGACATGGAGAAGTGAGAAGGAAGAGAAGAAGGTCCTATGCCAGACTGGTCATATTTAGAAGACGTTTACACATTATAATCATTGTCTTGTGTGTGCATTTTATTCCTCACTACTGTTTATGTAGCTGACAACTCCAAGTACTTTTTGAAATGTCTAGTCTTTTTTTTTTTTTTGATATGGAGTCTCTGTTGCCCAGGCTGGAGTGCAGTGGCACGATCGTGGTCGCCTCCCATGTACAAGTGATTCTCCTGCCTCAGTCTTCCAAGTAGCTGGGATTACAGGCACGTGCCACCATGCCCAGCTAATTTTTGTATTTTTAGTAGAAACAGAGTTTCACCATTTGGCCAGGCTGGTTTTGAACTCCTGACCTCAAGTGATCCGCCCACCTTGGCCTCCCAAAATGCTGGGATTACAGGCCTGAGCCACTGCTCCTGGAAACTTCTAGTCTTTTTAGATGTTCTGAAGTGTCTAATTTGTGTTAAAATTAGAAATAGTAAAATAACACATTTGGTAAATATCTTTTGGTTAAAATTCGTATGAAATGTTTTAAAAGGAGAATGGCCAACCACCAGTTCAGTATCACACGTTGTGCTGATACACTAGTTCAGGGGAGGAGGAGAAGGAGGCTGTGCAGACAGCCCTATGCCACCAGTGTGCTTACAGTGAGGCAAGATTAGCTATTGTCTCTCATGTCTGTTCACTTTGTTTTCCTTATCTGTGTATACAGTGTTTATAGAGAAAAACAAGTCCTAATTTACATGTAGACTTTCTAGACATTAAAGAGGTTTCCAGTATATGACAAAAGTAGAGTTAGTAAACTAATATATTTTGAACATTTTGTTTTAAAATTCCTTGGGAAGATTGTCTTCTGAAAATTTGAACATTATTGGCCACTGGGTTGAGATGGGAAGGGTTCTAGGCTGGAATATTTTTATTTGAAAGACACTTTCAGATTTTAACTATTGTTACATGTGTACAGTTTATTCAAGACTGCTTTGCAGGACCAGCACGGTGACTCACGCCTGTAATCCAAGCACTTTAGGAGGCCGAGGTGGGTGGATTGCTTGAGGCCAGGAGTTCAAGACCAGCCTGGTCAACATGGTAAAACCCCATCTCTACTAAAAATAGAAAAATTAGCTGGGTGTGGTGTTGCATGCCTGTAATCCCAGCTACTTGGAAGACTGAGATGGGAGAATCACTTGAACCTGGGAGATGGAGGTTGCAGTGAGCCAAGATCATACCACTGCACTCCAGGCTGGGTGATGGAGCAAGACCCTGTCTCCAAAAAAAAAAAAAAAAAGACTGCTTTGTATATAGTGGGCAAATATACTCCTTACCTGAAACATCTAGCCTATCTAGATGTTTAGAAGTGCCTGGCATATGTTAAATGTACAGGTAACATTTAACCTCTATTGTAAAAGTAAGAGTAAAATAATCACTTAAAAATATCTTTTTGCTAAAATTCATAAGAAATAGTGTCTTTTGAAAGTGGAATTGTTGCCGGGCGCGGTGGCTCACACCTGTAATCCCAACAGTTTGGGAGGCCAAGGCAGGTGGATCATCTGAGGTCAGGAGTTCAAAACTAGCCATGGTCAACATGGTGAAACTCTGTCTCTACTAAAAATACAAAATCAACTGGGCATGGTGGCGCATGCCTGTATTCCCAGCTTCTTGGGAGGCTGAGGCAGGAGAATCACTTGAACCTGGGAGGCAGAGATTTCAGTGAGCCAAGATCATGCCATTGCACTCCATCCTGGGCAACAAGAGTAAAACTCCATTTCAAAAAAAAAGAAAAGAAAAGAAAGTGGAATTGTTAAACCACCTCTGTGAGCGGTATAGTAGTGTCTATACTTGTTTAATGGTTTAGTGGAAGTGGAAGGGAAGATATTGCAAAAGGTAATATGCTAGTGTGTTTATACTTGGACTTTTTAGACACCATTTTTCTGTATGTTTTGTGGATTTTGTTTTGCAGTGTATAAACTTTATAATAAACAAATGAGTCATAATTTTGCAACATCTAGTCCCTTAGATGTTAGAGGTTGCCAGTGTATGACAAAGTACTCAGTAAAATTAGCACCTTTTGTACACTTTGTGTTGAAATTCATAGGAAAGCTTGTCTTCTGTAAATGACTTTTGGATACAAATTTGTTCCACCATCTCTAAGCATTACATGTGCCTGTACATGTCCACTGAATTGAAGTCAGAGAGAAGGAAGTGAGGAGGGAATGGTTCAAGACCAAAATGATCGTATTTGGAAGATACCTCAGATTACAACTATTGTTGCATGTATGCAATTTTATTTAACAGTGCTGTGTACATGGTGGAAAAGTTATATGAAATATCTAGTATTTTCAGCTATTTAGAAGTGCTTGATGTATTTAAAAGTAGAAGTAGTTGAATGACACTTTTAAATAGCTTTTAAGACTGAAGGGAAATATTGTGTTTGGAAGTGGAATTGTTAAACCACCTCTCTGAACAGTGTGCTCTCTACTTGTTCGTTGAGTTGAGGGAGGTGGGTGGAAAGAAACTGCAAAAGGTGTGTTGTTAGTACTAGAAAATTTCAGCTTATTCATTGCCTTATATGTTATGTGCATTTCATTTAACTTTGCTATATTGTGCATATTGTGTATATACTGGATAAATGAGTTGTCAAGTGTATATTTTATAATATACAGTCTCTAGATATTAAACTTTATAATATCTAGTTAATTTTTATAACATCTAGTCTCTAGATATTAAAGAGGTTGCCAGTTTATGACAAAAGTAGTGTTAATAAACTAACATTTTGTACACTTTGTGTTAAACTTCATTTAAAGACTGTCTTCTGAAAAGGACTTTTGGAAATGAAATGATAACATCGGCTAAGTGACACACGTGCCTATATCCACTGGGTTTGTGGTGGAGAGGAGTTGGAAGAAATTAAGGATTCTAAACTAGAATGTTTCAATTTAGAAGACACTTTCAGATATAACCACTGTTACATGTATGTAGCTTATTCAACACTACTGTGTATATAGTGGACAAACTTAAGTCCTTATTTGAAAAGTCTAGGCTTTCTAAGTGTTTAGAAGTGCACAAAATACATTGTAGATATCCTTTTGATTCATATGAAATATTGTCTTTTGAAAATTGATCAAACTACTTCCCTGAGCAGTACACATTATTGTATTTGTGCTGGTTCAGGGAGGAAGGAGAAGAAAGTGCAAAGGGCTTTATACCAGTGTGTTTATGGTCTTTTACTGTGCTGTGTATATAGTGTATATAAATCCACAAAGGAGTCCTAATTTACAACATCTAGTCTTTACAGATGTTAAGGAGGTTGCTAGTGTATGACAAAAGTAGAGTTAGTAAACTGATACATTGAGTACAGTTTGTGTTAAAATTCATAGAGTGTTCCTAAAAACACAGAAGTGAGCTGGGCACAGTGGCTCATGCCTGTAATCCCAGCACTTTGGGAGGCCGAGGCGGGCAGATCACGAGCTAGGGAGATCAAGACCATCCTGGCTAACGCGATGAAACCCTGTCTCTACTAAAAATACAAAACAATTAGCCGGGCATGTTGGCACAGGCCTGTAGTCCCAGCTACTCGGGATGCTGAGGCAGGAGAATTGCTTGAACCTGGGAGGCAGAAGTTGCGGTGAGCCGAGATCACGCCACTACACTCCAGCCTGGGCAACAGAGTGAGATTCCGTCTCAAAACAAAACAAAAAACCCCCACAGAAGTGAAATTGTTAAAATCTCTAACTGGATGCTTATACCTCTTCTGGATGCTCATACCTGTCCACAGGGTTAGTTTAGAGGTGAGAAGGGGAAGAATTCTAGGCCATAATGTTCCTATTTAGAAGACACTTTTAAATTATAGCCTGTGTTATATATGTGCACCATTTATTCAATGCCACTGTATATACAGTGGAAAACAACTCCGATCTGAAATATCTTGTCTTTCTAGATGTGTAAAAGCACACAACATAGGTTAAAAGTAAAGACTAAGTAACACCTTTCACCAAAATTGCCTAGGAGTGGTTGTATTTGGGAATGGAATTGTTAAACTTGATGTTTTGGAGAGTAGACTGACTTTTCACTGGGTAGTGGCAAGTTGTGGAGGAAGAAGTATGTAGGGGGAAGAGTTCTGTACAGGTGAGTTAGATTAGTTCAGATGGTCTAACCATTGTTCTATATGTGCATTTTAGTTAATATTGTTGTATATTAAAAGGTAAGTCCTTTTGCTCAAAGTGTGTGGGAAGTAGAGGTAGTAAAACAATCCCTTTATATCCTTTTATTAGTTTTTAGGAAGGCCTGTCTTCTGGGAGTGACCTTTGTTAATCCACCTCTTGGAGCTGGACATAGCCACTTGGATGGTGGAAGAGGGAGAAGAGGAAAGGTGAAGGGAAAGGCTCTTTGCTAGTATCTCCATTATCTAGAACATGGTTTTAGATGATAACCATATGTCTATATGAGCACTTTACTTTCCAGTAAACATCTTTAGAAGAGATGTATCTTGGACATGGAATTGTGAAACCACCACTGGGCAATGTTTATCAGGACTTGTTCATCAGGTTAGCAGTAGAGGGGCAGAAGGAAGTATAAAGGGAGAGATGAATGCAGATGTGTCCATATTTCCATTTTGATGAGAGCCATTGATATATGTGCATCTCCTTTGGCTGTACTATAGGAACACATGAAGTAATTCAAGGGAAACATATCTTCTTGCTAATATTTTAATGGTATAGATCTGTTAATGAATTCTCTTAGAAACCTTATACTTAGTGTATTCACTTGCTTTATGTTTTATTTTAAATTGAGCACTAAGGGAATGCAGTATTTTAATCAGAACTCTGCTAATGCTTTTATCTAGAGGCATGTTGTCATTTTTGCCTTCTATAAAATTTTTGTCCCCAAAAAAGGCAGGATTACATTTTTTTTCTAACAGACTGAGTTGGTGCTGTATATTCTTGGTCATCAAAATACTCATATAGCTTTGCAATTCTGAATTGGTAAATACTTATAATGTGTAAAAAGCATAATATATACTATATACTGTGCAATCTCAATCCCATATAACTGGATGTTATGTCTACACACACACGGGACCTAGAAGGACACATCAAAATATAAACTACTTGTGATTGTGGATGACTTTGTTCTTTGTTTCTTGTGGTTTTTTTTTTCCTTTCTTCCTTCCTTCCTTCTTTCCTTCCTTCCTTCCTTCTTTCTCTCTCTCCCTTTCTTTTTTTTTGGAGTCTCACTCTGTCACCCAGGCTGGAGTGCAGTGGTGTGACCTCGGCTCACTGCAACCTCCACCTCCCAGATTCAAGCAATTCTCCTGCTTCAGCCTCCTGAGTAGCTGGGATTACAGGCTCACACCACCACACCCAGCTAATTTTTTGTATTTTTAGTAGAGACGGGGTTTCATCATGTTGGCCAGGCTGGTCTCAAACTCCTGACTTCAGGTGATCCACCCACCTCAGACTCCCAAAGTGCAGCGATTACAGGCGTGAGCCACCACGCCTGGCCTCTTGTGTTTTTTAATTTCCTATAATGCACATATTACCTTTAAAAAAAAAAGGTTATTTTAAAAATCTGGGGAATAAAAAGCCCTAATGGTTTTAAGCGATTCTTGTACCTCAGCCTCCCGAGTAATTGGGATTACAGGTGCCTGCCACCACAGCCGGCTAATTTTTGTATTTTTAGTAGAGACGGGGTTGTACCATGTAGCTAGGCTGGTCTTGAACTCCCAACCTCAAGTGATCAGCCCTCCTCGCCTCCCAAAGTGCTTGGATTTCAGGCATGCGTCAACATGCCTGGACTCCATGCCATTTCTTTCTTGAAGGTCAATTTGTCCAGGAGAATTTTCCACATTGTGGATTTAGCTGATTGCATCATTATAATGTTATTAAACACATTTCTGTATCTCCAATATTTACTCTAAACAAATGATTTTTATCTATTTGGTTATAGAAATTTAATTTTCAACACCAGTATTTTATTGTGGTCCTGGTTATGTTCTACTTTATTATGGGTCACATGATTTGTGGTTGTCTCACATCTGATGATATAAAATTTAGCTTTGGTTTTAGGTGACATCAGCCTACTCCAACCATTCTAGAGTCTTTCATCCAATTTCATCTCATGGTTATAGCAGCCATTGCCAATTGTGACCTGGATGTGTTACAGCAATACCAGTTGCAAAATATTGACTCTAATTTTGTAATCTCTCCTGCATTTATTAGCTGTTATTTCCTGAGAAGAAAAATCTTTCCCTCATCAACTATATGTTTATCCTGAAATACATTCCATACGGGAGAGAGAGGATAAATACTTGATTCTTTTCCTTCATTTGTTAGCTTTCAAAATAAAACTGATATTCAAAAACATTCAAAGGTTGAATATGGAAAAGCTATTTTGTGTGTGTGTGTATGAATGTGTATGTTTATGTTAACTTTGCATCCAGCTTCTTTACCAAATTCTCTATTTATAATTAGTTTTTCATTTTGAGGGGTGGCTTCCAGATATATAATCCTACCAAGATACATAGATAGCTTTATCCCATTCTATCCAACAGTTAATCCTTTAATTACTTTTTCATGTCTAAATGCTTTGGCTAATACCTCCATTACAATGTGTAGTAGTAGTGAAGATAATCAATATCCTTGTCTTGTCATGAAAAATAATTTAAATGTATTTGATCACAAAATACTGTAAAAAGACTTAAATAGGGAATATATACCATAAACACCTCCCCCCCTTTTTTTTTCAGACAATGTTTTGCTCTCTTTGCCCAGGCTGGAGTGCAGTGATACAATCACAGCTCCCTGTAGCCTTAACCTCCTGGGCTCAAGTGATCCTCCTGCCTTAGACTCCCAAGTAGCTAGCTGGGAATACAGGCATGCACCACCATGACCTGCTAATAAAAAAAAAAAAGATTGTTTGTAGAGATGAGGTCTCTCTATGTTGCCCAGGCTGGTCTGGAACTCCTGGGCTCAAGCAATTCTTCTGCCTCAGCTTTTCAAAGTTCTGGGATTACAGGCATAAACCACCATGCCCAGCCTCATAAACATCTATTAACACTATATATTATACAGAATTATTTATCAGAATAAAACATAATTTCTAGAAATCAATAAGTTAAAAAGGGAAAAACTGGTTTCTTTCCTCTCATACTATATATTTGATCAATATTTCATACTAGCTCTGGCGTAGGCAAATCACCTTTAATTTGGATTGATTACCATATGTAGGTGTTGTGGGAGACTTTTTTGTGTTAGGGGCAGTGGAGATGGTCTTCTAGTTAAATGTGTTTGTAAAATGAGTTCAACATGTGTTGGGGACCAGCCTCAACACCACCCCTAGGGTACCCAAAGTCCGGTGGTGACAAAGGATTGAGAAGAGACAAGTTAAGAGTAAAGGTGGGGAGCCAGGGGGCCAGTTGCAAAATGGAGGCTGCAAAAGGCTCAGAGCTCTGGTCTCCGCTAAGCGTACAATCACTTAGATCTAACAAGCAGATGTTCCGGGCAAAAAAGTGAATAGGTGGCAGTGCGTCATAGCCATAATCTATAGCAATAGCGGTTTAAATGAATCTCCTTTGTGCTCAAACGGCATATCTTTAACTTATCAGAGAGTAGCTAGTGGGAGCAGGCTTAACTAGGAGCCTGCACGTCTGTCCACATTCCAGTGTTTCGAAGGAGTGTCTTTCTCCTTGAACACAGTGTTTACAGATAAGAGAGCGGGTCTCGCTCTGAGCATGGGAACATGATGGCAATTAGGAGGCTTTCCTCCTCAGAGGCCTCTTGTGGCTTTCCACAACTTATTGTCTCATATTTTTACGGCCAGTTTATGCAGGCATCCCACAAGCTCTTTTCCCACAAGCCCTTTTCCCAACAACATGTCATTTATGTTTAATGACATTTTCTTGAACAAGAGATATTTGGATGCCTGGTCTCTCACACTCCCACTAAGCTATTTCAGCAAAGGGGCAGTAGTTCTGGCTTCATTTAACCAGCCAATCCCATCTGTCTCATTCAGGTTAGATTTGGGAGGCACCCTATGCTATGGCAGACAGCATTTTATTGTCCTTCATGTACCTATCACTCCATGATACTAACGGGGCCCACTGCTTCCCTATCTGGTGATTCAAGAAAAGGTAAGGTATAGGGTGGTTGGAAGCTCAGAAGAAAGACATCAATAAGATATGTTTCTGCTATTAAACCTCCATGCTGTTCTTTGCTCCAAGAACTCTTCAGAATTCAAAAAAAAAAAAAAAAAAAAGAAAAACACAGTGAATAAAACAATGGGTCTCTTATTATTTTTACATTTTTTCTGTTTTTTTCTTTCTGTTTTTCAGTAATACCATAGCATGAAATCCAAAGAAACCAGGCCGATTAATGTGCAAAAATGCTTGTTACAAAGGGTTCAAGACCTTCCTGGTGTGGCAATGCTATCTATCGATACAGATATTGAACACCGCAAAGGCTGTACAGACAAGCAGAAAATTGAGTGAGTGAGACCAGGTTTATTTAACGGGAGGGAGAAATGAAAGTGGAAAGCCGGGGGAGAAAGTGCGCACTCCCAAAACTGGTGGAGGTGCCGGGGATTGAACCCGGGACCTCGTACATGCTAAGCACGCGCTCTACCACTGAGCTACACCCCCAACCGTAGGCAACTTGCTTTGCATTTCTTTCATGATTTATAATCAGTATTTCTCAAAGATTTAGTAAATTGCAGTGTAATCATGAATGCAAACTCCGCAATTTGTGAAACAGCTAGCCTAGGTCCTGCACAAGCAGCGTCCAAAGAAAGCAACACAGTGAAATTACAAAGGAAGGAGCCTGAAAGCAGACAATCTGTTGTCTCTCGCATTTTCCAGCTTGATTTCCTGCTCTTTTCAACCATAAGGCCCCAGGAGGCCAAAGCCAGTAGCGCAGTACCAGCTGAGACCTACGTGTTTGAAGGGGAACTGTAGGGGGGCATCAAAGGGGATCCTCGCCTACCGAGTTCCAGTCCCCGCGCCCAGCGCCGCCTTTCTTGGAACAAATACTCTCAAATCACTTCCGTTTCCAAAAGCCCATAACGTCCACTGAACATTTAGTGGTGATGGCAGGGAACGTTCTTGCGAGCTCAAGATGTCATGAGTCAATCACAAGGACAAACTGGAAACCTGGACCCGGGTGAGAGGCATCACGTAGGCACCCAGATCGGCACTTCTAGAGTACTTTACCTCCGACAAAACTCTGAGGGTCCCCTGCTAAGCCAAGCTGGTGGGGGTGGGGGTGGGGTAGTAGTGTTATTTGAAAAAAAGATAAATTAGGTAAGGCAGGGCTGGCATCTGTTTCTTGGCGACCGATCTGTAGGAAACCATGGAGCAATGAAAAATTATTGGTTTCTCGAATGGTGAGGGGAGGTGGGGGAAGCTTCCCACGTTTTAAAGAGCTGGCCCAGCCAACCCAGATTCACAACTACTGACTTCTGAGGCACCTCCGTTGAAATCTCTCCCTCTCTCTTTCTGAAACAATTTATAACTCACTAAAAAGTTGAAAAAATAGAAATAATACAAAAATACCCTTCTATCTTTTACTCGGATTTAGATATTATTAATATTTTACCCCATTTGCCTTATCATTTGCTGCTTCTCTCTCCTGTACATTGCATACATCACGTCTATTTCCTTTACTAAGTATTTTACTATATACCCACAGTACTATTAGGAATTTTTGTAAATTTAACATTGATACAATAGCTGTATTTAATCTACGGTCTGGATTTCAAGTTGACCAATTGACTTGATGTTTCCCTCTCATACAGGATCTAGTCTAGGGTCAGGCGTTGCATTTAGTTGTCATATCTTTTTTAGTCTTCTTTAATGAAGAATATTTGCATAGTCTTCATTTTTTATGACATTGATATGTCATTTTAAAAATAGTGTTATTTTCATTTCTTTCTTTTTTTTTCCGAGACGGAGTCTCGCCCTGTCGCCCAGCTGGAGTGCAATGGCTCGATCTCGGCTCACCTGCAACCTCTGCCTCCCGAGTTCAAATGATTCTCCTGCCTCAGCCTCCTGAGTAGCTGGGATTACAGTTGCCCGCCACTGCGTCTGGCTAATTTTTTTTTTTATATTTTCAGTAGAGACGGGTGTTTCACCGTGTTGGCCAGGCTGGTCTCAAAGTCCTGACCTCGTGATCTGCCCTCCTTGGCCTCCCGAAGTGCTAGGATTACAGGCCTGAGCCACCGCCCCGGCCTCATTTCATTTTTAAAAATAGAATGTCTTTCACTGACTGATACTTTCTCATGACTAGGCTCAGGGTATACGTTATCCATTGGAATACTAAATAATCTTGCATGCTTATATATTTTTCAGCCATTGGTCTGTACTTTTTGGTTCTTGCTTTAAAAAAATCTTCCCAACAAAGTCTCTTGATAGTACACTTTTTGTGACATTTCTGGTCTCACAAAGGATTAAGGAATTCTTTAGAGGTCACTCAAAACAAACATAAATGAATATTTTCTGAGAACTAAAGTGACTTAGAAACACCTGGAGCCCAGGTCAGGGTAGTGAGTAGTCAAAGCCGTAACTGTTGGAACTCTGCCTAAAGTTCCTGGGAGTTAGAACAGTTGGGAGCAAGAACTGCTGGAAGCCAGCCTGGACCAACAGAGGAGTGGGTTTAACCTGAAATCAGATACCAGTAGAAATACTACAACTGTGAGGATGAATATTTAATATCAGAAAAGCAGAGAGGTGGAGAAGCTGAGCCTGACACTGTTGTTATGGGGCAAAACCTGTAGTGAGACCAAGTGGTTCAGGGTCAAGTTTGTTCCCTAGCTCCTGGCAGAAGTAGAAATATATCCTCCCTGAAAGAAAACTTCCCCGAGTTAGGCCTGCAGAACGCTCTTATGTTAAGATCACAAAATAAGGTTAAAAATAAAGATTACTACAAACCTAAGAAGGTAAATTACTATGCTTGAGACTCAACAGATACAAAAAAGTCATATTGAAACCTAAAGAACTGTAGATGTTAAATTTTAAGATACAAAATGTATGATAGCTATGTATGACATATATCAATAAATTAAGGATATGATTATAAATGGAAGTATGCAAAAAGATTAAAATTATGTAAAAATTTAGATTCAAGAAATAAAGACACAATAGTTAAAAAAAGATTTTTGTTTTTTGAGACAGAGTCTCGCTCTGTCAGCCAGACTGGAGTGTAGTGGCACGATATCCGCTCACTAAAACCTCTGCCTACTGGACTCAAGCAATTCTCCTGCCTCAGCCTCCTGAGTAGCTGGGGTGTGCCACCACGCCCGGCTAATTTTTGTAGTTTTAGTAGTGACAGGGTTTCACCATGTTGGCCAGGCTGGTCTTGAACTCCTGACCTCAGGTAATCCACCAGCCTCGGCCTCCCAAAGTGCTGGGATTATAGGCATGAACCACCGTGCCCAGCCAAAAAAAATTCCTAATGGACAAGGCTAAATAGCATATTAGCTGCAACTGGCGAAGGAATTACTAAGCTGAAAGATAAAGACAAAACATTAACCCAGAATACAGCAAAAATGGTTAAGAACATGGAACATATGAAGCAAGCTGAGATAGCTAAACACGACTGCGAATTATTTGCATCTCCTCCCATCAGAAGGTGGAGCCAAATCTTATTCCCCTAACCCTGGAATGTGGGCTGCCTTTGTGATCTGCTTTGACCATTGGAACACAGTGGCAGTGCTGCTGTGTTACTTCTAAGTGCAGGTCTCAAGAAAGCTTGCAGCTTCAGTTCTCAACATGTTGGAACATTATCACTGTCTAAGAAAGCTGGGCAGTCCTGTTGGGGAGATCACATGAAGGAAAACTGATGAACTCCAGAAAATAGCCCTTGCCAAGTATCAGACATCCAGGCATTAAGGGCATCCAGGAGCAGCGAGTCCCAGCTGACCTGCCAGCTCACATTAATTTGTAAATCCAGCTGATTTTACAAGGAGATGAGATGATACATTTCAGCTGAGTTCTATGTTGTTTTAAGCCACCGGGTTTGGAGTACTTTATTACACAGCCACAGAAAACTGATTTTAAAAAAACAATAATGGAAATGGAAGATTATGTGAAAATTCTGAAGTATACACGATTAGAGTTCAGGAATAAAAGAAGAGAAAAAAATGTAAGTGAGGTAATATTTAGATATAATATACCTGGGAAATTTCCCAAATTGGAGAGAAAATTTTCACTTAGAGAGTCAGAAAGCAAATGTGTCACAAGCAAGTTAAAGAGAAACAACTCTAACTACACATGTCATACTGAAACTGTGTTATACCAAACATAAGAGGATGTCTCAAATCAGCCAGAGAGAATGTATAGATTTTCTGCAAAGAAAGAACAATTAGAATGTTAACAAGCATCTTCATGGTAAAATCCAGGAAACAATAAAATATATTTTGGAAATATTGAAATAAAATAATTGCCAATCTAGACTTGTGTACCCATCAAAGTAAACTTTAAGGATGAGAAAGTGTTTAAAATTTTATTTAAAAATTTATTTTTGGTGCCTACAAATGGATAAATCCCAAAGTAGCAGCAACACAGAGTATTTAATATTATTTTAATATTTTCTTTTACTCACAGTCCACCTTTGTGATTTGCTTTCCATAAATTAAAGCAACAATACTCCAAGTTCAATTTGAGTTTTTGAATACTTTATTTCCATTCAGAGTTTAGTAATTACATTATTCTGTCACCAACGATAATCAAATGGCCTACCGAAGTAGCAAAAATCATAAAGCTATTATAAGCCAAGTAAATGGAATTTATAAAGTTAATATAAAACAGTGACTAGACTAATACATATATGAATTGGGCCCTACTAGACACATGCCAAAATCATAAGCTTTATTTAGAGAATGAGGTATTAGGGCAGAGAAGAAAGAGAGGTCATTATCATCAAAAATTATTAGGGAGATTTAGGCAAAAAGGGGCTGGGCACTGTGGCTCACGCCTGTAATCCCAGAACTTTGGGAGGCCGAGGTGGGCAGATCACCTGAACTCAGGAGTTTTGAGACCAGCCTGGCCAACATGGTGAAACACTGTCTCTACTAAAAACACAAAACTAGGTGGGTGTAGTGGTGCGCACCTGTAGTCCCAGTTACTTGGGAGGCTAAGGCAGGAGAATCACTTGAACCCAGGAGGCTGAGGTTTCAGTGAGCTGAGATCATGCCACTGCACTCCAGCCTGGGTGACAGAGCAAGATTCTGTGTCAAAAACAAAACAAAACATCACTATTTAAGTGTCATGAATTATCATCATCATATGTAAGAAAAAATAACCCATCAGAAAAAATTAAATAAAAATTAAATTAAGTTAAAAAATAAACCAAAGGACCTATATAGGTCAAACTTTCAGTGAGTCTCTCTTTCTTCTTCACAGGCATTATATGCACTATCAGCATAGCCATAGTTCCCATAGCTGCCAGAAGGTACTCCTTCACTCAGGCCTGCATGCCTCATTATGTCAGAAGAGAGAGGGAAATGGAGAGCATAGCGGGGTGGGTGAGTAGGAAAGAGCTAGGGGTCACCCAGATCGTGTCTTCAGTACCAGGGTCCCACAGAACAATGACTTTTCCCCCCTCAAACACTTCAACATCGGTGGAGCCTTGAGAGTGAGAGTTCTGTCTGGGCGCAGTGGCTCACGTCTGTAGTCCCATCACTTCGGGAGGCTGAGGCGAGCGGATCACTTGAGGTCAGAAGTTCGAGACCAGCCTAGCCAACATGGCAAAATCCCATCTCCACTAAAAATACATACACATGAATTAGCCAGGTGTGGTGGTACATGCCTGTAGTCCCAGCAACTTGGGAGGTTGAGGTGAGAGGATCATTTGAGCCTGAGAGGCGGAGGCTGCAGTGAACTGAGATTGCACCACTGCAGTTCAGCCTGGGCGACAGAGCAAGACCCTGTCCCCCTCCTCCCCTTGAAACAAGAGTGAGAGTAATTTTGAGTATCATTGACAAAAACAGGTAGTTGACAACTAACGCTTGCATTGAAAAAAGCTCTTCTAGTTTTGTTTATTAAAGCTTTCAAACTTACATAAAGTTAGAGAGAATGGTGTACTGACTTTCCATGCACACATCAACCAGGTTCAACAACAATTAGGACTTACTGTTCTTATTTCATTCATCCCTCCTTTTCTCCACTGAAGTATTTTAAGCTACTTCTAAGCATCATGTAATTTGATGTTTAAATACTTCAGTATATGTCTAAGAGAAAAGAACATTTTAAAAAATGGACTTATGTTGTCAGGACCTCCTGAGGCTGTATCACAGAAAACAAAAAGAATGAACAAACAAAACCATAATTTTAATAACTTCATCACTTCTAAAATATTTAACTAAAATTCTTAATATTGTCTAATACCTAGTCCATGTTTGATTTTCCCAGTTATGCAAAATTTTTTTTATGGGTGAGTTGTTCGATTTATGATCCAAAGTAGGTTCATATATTGTTTCTGGATGATAAATTTCTTAAAACTCTGTTTACTTTTTTACATTTTACTTTTTTGAGACATAGTCTCACTTTGTCAGCCAGGCTGGAGTACAGTGGTGGGATCTCAGCTCATTGCAATCTCCTGGGCTCAAGCAATCCTCTAACCTCAGCCTCCCAAGTAGCTGCGACTACAGTCACACACCATTGTGCCCACCTAATTACTGTATTTTTAGTAATGATGGAGGTTTGCCATGTTGACCAGCCTGGTCTCGAACTCCTGGCCTCAGGTAGTCTGCCTGCCTTAGCTTCCCAAAGTTCTGGGATTACAGGCATGAGCCACCACTCCACACCTACTGTTTTGATTTTCAGTTCCCTAGTGACATATGATGTTGAGAATCTATAAATAAGCTTAGATGCCATCTTCTTTAGTGAAGTGTCCAGATCTTTTGCCTACATTTTAACTAGGTCGTTTGTTTTCTTGTTAAATTTTTGAGAGTTCTTGTACATTTTCTTTTCGTTCCCTTAACAGTGTATTTCACAGAGAAGTTTTAATTTTAATGAAATCCAACTTTTTTCTTTTTTCAGATGTTTTGCTTTTGGTGTTGTCTTTATAAACTAATTGCCAAAGCTAACACAACATAGATTTTCTCCTATGTTATCTGCTAGAAATTCTATAGATTTGTGTTTTGCATTTAGGTGTATAATCAATTTTTGGGTTAATTTTTATGAAAATGTTAAGGTTAATGTCTAAAGTCTTTTTTTTAACATATGGATCTCCAATTGTTGTATTAAAATTTGTTTTAAAAAATCATGCTTTTCTCCAATGAATTGCTTTTGCTCCCTTGTCAAAGATAAGTTTACTATAGGTCTATTTCTGAAACTCACGTCTTCCCATTCATTTATTTTTCTATTTTGACAACTGTATTAGTCTATTTTCACACTGCTGATAAAGACACACCCAAGACTGGGCAATTTACAAAAGAGAGAGGTTTACTGGACTTACAGTTCCATGTAGCTGGGGAGGCCTCACAATCATGGTGGAAGGTGAAAGGCATGTCTCACATGGTGGCAGACAAGAGAAGAGTTTGTGGAGGGAAACTCCCCTTTTTAAAACCATCAGATCTCATGAGACTTATTCACTATCATGAGAACAGCACGGAAAGACCTGCCCCCATGATTCAATTACCTCCCACAAGGTCCCTTTCATAACGTGTGGGAATTCAAGATGAGATTTGAGTGGGGACACACCTAAACCATATCACAACACTACACTGTCCTGATTACTGTAACTTTGACATTGGGTAGTGTTAGTTTTTCAGCATTGTTCTTTTGCATGATGTTGGCAATTCTGATTCTTTTGCCTTTCCATGTAAATTTTGAGTTTGTTTGTTTTTTCTAAAACTAAGTAACCCATGGGGTTTTGATTGGGATTGTGTTGAATCTATAGATCAAATGGAAAGAACTGATGTCTTGACAATATTGAGTTTTCCTATCCATGAACATGGAATATCTCTCCATTTATTTGGATTCTCTGATCACTTTAATCAGAGTTTTGTAGCTTTCCTCACATAGATCTTGTACATATCCGGTTAGATTTATATTTCAGTATCCTGTTTCTTTTTTGTTTTCTTTTATGTTTCTTCTTTTCTTTTTTTGGTGCTAATATAAATAGTGTTGCTTTCTTAATTGCAAATTCCAAATGAGTATTGTTAGTATGTGGAAAAGGAATTGAATTTCATATATTAACCTTGTATCTTGCAACCTTGCTATAATCACTTTCTTCTTTTCTTTTCTTTTCTGTTCGACAAAGTCTCACTCTGTCACCCAGGCTGGAGTGCAGTGGTGTGATCTCGGCTCACTGCAACCTCCACCTCCTGGGTTCAAGCGATTTTTGTGCCTCAGCCTCACGAGTAGCTGGGATTACAAGCGCGCGCCATCGCACTCAGCTAATGGTTGTTTGTTTGTTTGTTTTGTTTTGTTTTTTTAGTAGACACAGGGTTTCACCATGTTGGCCAGATTGGTCTCAAACTCCTGACCTCAAGTGATACACCCACCTCGGACCGGAAAATCATAACTGGCCTCATTAAAATAGATAACTACGATTGTTTGAATCATTAAATAAACAAATCTTTAGTCCTCTAACCAAGGGATCACAGGTCAATTTCCCATGCTGGGTAGTTGTACGGTGAGGATGGAGATACGAAATTTGGTAAAGGAACTTGATGGGGAGAGAAGACAGTCCCTTCTGCCTAAACAGAAGTAAAGGTTTCAAAGGAAGGAAAAACAAAACAAAACAAAACAACAACAACAGAACCCAGCATTTGGGCAAGAAATAATCTCTCCAATTTTTTCCACCAGATACAGAAAAGCCGAGAAGCCCTACTGAGTAGATGGGTTCCTTGGTGCTGGGTTTATTTGAAATTGTCAAAGTCAGCTTTTTCCTGGATAGATAAAAACTATGGGATGAAGTTGGTGAAGTAGCCCGCCCAGGTCACATGGTGAGTGGGACCGAACCCCGACCCAAGCTAGCTGGCTCCTGTTCTAGGAAAGATTTCCCGACCCGACCCTTTAAGTGTTGGTGGCAGCCAGGCTAAATCATCTTACGCAGTAACATTCCAAACTACTCTAGAACGAAAATGCTCACATCGGGGAGTCTTTCTACTTTTTTTCCAACCCTGTTTTGACCCATTGCTGCATATCGCAGCAATGCAATAATTCCAAACCCCAGAGAAAGAATAAGAGAGAGATGAAAGCGTCTCCTTGCTGTCTGGCATATCTCAGAAGCAAAAACGTATAAGGGAATCACAGAGCCGGTTTGTTGTTCGTTGTAGTTTATTTACTAATTTCTGGCACCTCCCAGAAAACAGGAATCCCTGGAGATGTTCTTATCAGGAGAAGGAATAATCCGGTCCCTCCAAAGGGAGAACACAGAGTAGCTGGCTGGAGCCAGGTCAGCAAATCAGAGTTCAAATCCTATGTCCATTCATTCCGGTGTTCAGCAAGGATCTACGTGTTTAATACCTACGCGTACTGTTTTTATCCGTTCGTTTGATATGTGCCGAGTAACTGAACCACTCTAGGTGTCATTTATCACTTTTGTGGTTGCTGCGAAATGTACCTAAAAATACTCGATTTTGAGTGTCGTTGTAAGGACTGAATCAGGATTACGCCAGAAAAAAAAAACAATTAAAAATAGTATTATTACAGGACTAACTGTGCGGCGGAAGAAAATGACTTTACCACGCTTAACATGTGACGAGGTGGCCGAGTGGTTAAGGCGATGGACTGCTAATCCATTGTGCTCTGCACGCGTGGGTTCGAATCCCATCCTCGTCGTTTCTTGAGGTTTTATTTAACCCTCTAAAAAGATGGGTCTGGATGCTGCATAGTTAGCGTTTATCTTCTTTGGTAGATTAATTCGCCAAGAAACCAAGTAAATTACTAAATGTATCTTAACTGGCCTCTGCTAATTTTCGGTTCTGAGTATAAGATTCTCTCAGTCTTGGCGAGCGTTCCTTGTCAGCAACACTGATTATACTTGTAAGTTAAATTAGCCAGTTGAGACACCACTTTGGGTAGTGTTTACTTTTCCCTCCAAATGGTAACCTTCTTAAGGGCAAGAAATATTTATGTTCTCCATAGAGTTTCCAGTTCTTCTGAGGGAGCAACTGAATAATTAATTGAGGGCTACAGAAAAATATTGTCAATAAACTTAAAGTAAATGATAAAAATCACTCACATAAATATATACAACAAATTATTGATACTATGTTTTGCAGGTATTTTCAGCCTAAGTTTAACTGAAATTTTTACTGTTTGCTAACTTTAAAGTGCCCATCCCTAACAAAATACTTAACCATTATTGTCTGCTGATCTCTAGCTTTGAGGAGGATTTGTCTCCGCTTAGAGATGCCACAAAGCTGAAAAATATACTCCATACAACATTCCCAGTTAGATCTAAAGATGCTTCCATAAACAAGACAGAGAGGAATGTCCATATTGAATAGTTTCTACTTGTGATTTCCATCGTGGGCCTTCGGAGAAAAAATATATAGTTTTTATTTTATTTAAGGTTTTGAATAGGCACTCCATTCACATGATTTCAAAAGTATAAAGCTTTATAAAATCTTGCACCCACCCTTATTCCCCAACCACCTAATTACATTCTTTACTGATAACCACTGTTGTTAATTTTTCCAGGATTATACTAAGCACATACGAATATATATTACATAAAAAATATATTTCTATTTTTGTCTCAAAAAATCACAAATGACAACATACTATGAACACTGTTCCTTATCCTGCCCCATTTCCCTAACCAATATATCTTGGAGAGCTTTTCCTATCATCAAAAAAGTGAAAGCTTATTCTTTTTTAAGGATGCATTGTATCCCAATGCATACGTTACCATATATTATTTAACCAGTTCTTTATTGGACAATTTGGGCTTTCTGTATCTTCTGCTATTATAAACTATGCTGCAACAAATAACTTTATATATACATACATAAACTTTTGAATGTATATATCTGTAATACTGCAATATAAATTTTTAGAAGTGAGTTTGCTGTGTCTTAGGATACACGAATGTAAAATATTTATAGATATTGCCAAATGGCCCTCCAAAAGGATTTTAATAGTCTACACTCTTCACCAGTAATGATTAAAATTCTTGTTTCTCTCACCCTCCTCTGGGCTGTTACATCAGAATGACCCAAAGTGTTTGTTATGAATGAAGAATTCTGGGCCTCTATCATATCTATTGCATTATAACCTCAGTGGCGGGGCGATTGGCGGGGGTGTGGTGTTCCTGAATCTATGATTTAATCAAGTATTCAGATGTTTCCTATGTTGGTCTTCAGGCTTGTACATGGCTGAAGTATCTACATGTTATATCCATTCATCTATAATTTTCTTTTTCTTTCTTTTGTTCTTTTTTTTTTTTTTTTGAGACTGAGTTTTGCTCTATCACCCAGGCTGAAGTGCAGTGGCATGATCTCTGTGATCTCTGCTCACTGCAACCTCCACCTCCCAGACTCAAGCAATCCTTCCACCATGTTGCCCAATCTGGTCTTGAACTCCCAGGCTTGATCTGCCCCCCTCAGCCTCTTAAAGTGCTGGGATTGCAGGCGTGAGATTACCGCTCCTGGACAGATTCTGTCTTCGATGTTTCCAGGTACACATCTCGTAACTTGGACAGGTTTTTTTTTTTTAATTTAATTTCGCTTTTTAAATTTTGTCTATAGCCACCCTACTGTGCAATAGACCTCCAAACATTCCTCTTGTCTATCTGAAACTTTGTACCACTTTGACTAACCACGCTATTCCTTACCCAGCTCCTACCCCATCCTATAACATCTGGTAACCATTATTCTAATCTCTCTATTTCTATGAGTTCAATCTTTTTTTTTTTTTTTTTTAGATTCCACATATCAGTGAGATGATGAAGTATTTGTCTTTTTGGGTCTGGCTATTTCTCTTCGTATAATGTCCTCCAGGTTCATCCGCATTGTGAAAAATGACAGAATTTCTTTCTTTTTAAAGTCTGAATAGTATTTCATTGTATATATAGCTTTTCTTCTTCTTCTTCTTCTTCTTTTTTTTTTTTTTTTTGTGTTTTGCTCTTGTCGCCCAGGCTGGAGTGCAATAGCACAATCTCAGCTCACTGCAACCTCTGCCTCCCAGGTTCAAGTGATTCTCCTGCCTCAGCTTCCCAAATAGCTGGAATTACAAGCATGCGCCATCATGCCCAGCTAATTTTTGCATTTTTAGTAGAAATGGGGTTTCACCCCCTTGGCCAGGCTGGTCTCAAACTCCTGATCTCAGATGATCCACCGGCCTCGGCCTCCCAAAATGCTGGGATTACAACTGTAAGCCACTGGGCCCGGCCTAGCACATTTTCTTTATATATCCCTCTGATGATGGACACTTAGGTTGATTCCATATCTTGGCTATTATGAATAATACTACAATTAACATGAGAGTACAGATATTTCTTTGATATATTGATTTCAATTCCTTTGGATATATTCCTAGACGTGGGACTGCTGGATCATAAGGTAATTTTATTTTTAGTTTTTGAGGTATCTATGTACTATTTTCCATAATGGTTGTACTACTTTACATTTTCACCAACAATGTACAAAAGTTGCCTTTTCTTTCCTTGTCAACGCTTGTTATCATCTTTCATCTTTTTGATAAAAGCTGGCATTTATCGAAAAGATTTTGTCAAAAAGATGAAAGATTGTTATAGGTGTGGTGGGTCATGCCTGTAATCCCAGCACTTTGGGAGGCCGAGGTGGAAGGATCGCTTGAGCCCAGGAGTTCCAACCCAAGTGTTTGAGAGCAGCCTGGGTAACATAGAGGGGTCCCCGTCTCTACAAAATAAGTAAAAATCAGCGGGGCGTGGTGGCGCAGGCTTGTGGTCTCAGCTAATTGGGAAGCCGAGGCAAGGGGATCGCTTGAGCCCAGGGGGTTGAGGTTGCAGTGAGCCGTGATCTTGCCACTTCACTCCAGCCTGGGCGACAGAGCCAGGCTCGGTCTCAAAACAAAAAGCAAAACAAAGCAAAAAGCAAAACAAAAAAAATGTTATTTATTTATTTATTTTTTGAGATGATGTCTCACTCTTGTCCCCTAGGCTGGAGTGCATCTCTGCTCACTGCAACCTCCACCTCCCGGGTTCAAGCGATTCTCCTGCCTCAGCCTCCGGAGTAGGTGGGATTACAGGTGCGTACCACCACGCCCGGCTAATTTTTGTATTTTTAATAGAGACGCGGTTTCACCATGGTGGCCAGGCTGGTCTCGAACTCCTGACCTCAGGTGATCCGCCCGCCTCAGCCTCCCGAAGTGCTAGGATTAGAGGCGTGAGCCACCGCGCCCGGCAAAAAAAAAAAAAAAAAAAAAAAAAAAAAAGTTATTCTAATGGGTGTGAAGTGATATTGTGGCTTTAATTTTCATTCCCTCAATGCTTAGTGATGCTGAGCATTTTTTTTCATATGTATTGCCATTTGTGTATCTTCTTTTGAGAAATGTCTGTTCAAGTCCTTTACCTATTTTGTAATCAGATTGATTGTTTTCTTGCCATTTAGATATCTGAATTCCTTATATATTTTGGATATTAACGTTTTATTGGATATAAGGTTTGCAAATGTTTTTCCATTCTGTGGTTTGTCTCTTCACTTTGTTGTTTCCTTTGCAGTGCAGAAACTTCTTTTAGTTTGATGTAATCCCATCTGTCTGCTTTAGCTTCTGTTGCTTGTGCTTCGGAGCCAAAAAAAAAAAAAAAAAATCATTGCCCAGACAGTGTCATGGAGCTTTTCCCTTATTTATTTATTTATTTTTCAGTATTAGGTTGATAGTTTCCAGTCTTGTATTTTAATCCATTTTGAGTTGATTTTTATATATGGTGTAAGATAAAAGTTTAATTTTATTCTTCTTCACATGGATAACCAGCTTTCCCAGCACCATTTATTAAAGAGGCTGTCCTTTCTCCATTGTGTGTTCTTGGCACCTGTGTCAAAAACAATCAACAATAAATATATGATTATTTCTGGGCTTTCTACTCTCTTTCAAAGGTCAGTGTGTCTGTTTTTATGTCAGCACCATGCTTTATTACAATCACTTTATAATAGATACAGTGAGTGTGATGCTTCTAGCTTCATTTTGCTTGTTTTGTCTATTTGAGGTCTTTTGTTGTTCCATACAAATTTAAGAATTGTTTTTACTATTTGTGTAAAATATGACATTGGAATTTTGACAAAGATTGCATTGAATCTGTAGATAGCTTTGGGTAGACATTTTGATGATATTAATTCTTTCATGAACATGGAATATTTTCCATTTATTTGTGTTTTTGTCATTTTATCAGAGTTTTATAGTTTTCAGTGTACAGGTCTTTCATCTCTTTTGTTAAATTTACACTTAAGTATTTTATTTTATTTTTGTTGCTATTGTAAATGGGATTGTTTTCTTAATTTCCTTTTCAGATACTTCATCATTATATAGAAATGCTACTGATTGTTTAATGTTGATTTTGTATCCTGCAGCTTTAATGAATTTATCAGTTCTAACTTTTCTGTAACATCTTTAGGGTTTTATATTTGCTGATCATGTCATCAGCAAATGGAGTTAATTTCAATTCCTTTCCTATTAGGATGACTTTTATGTCTTTCTCTTATCTAATTGCTCTGGCTAGGACTCCCAGTATCATGTTAAAAAGAAATGTTGAGAGTGTGCATCCTTGTCTTGTCCCTAATCTTAGAGGAAAGGCATTTAACTTTTCACCATTAAGTATGATGTTAGCTCTGGGTTTGTCATATGTGGCCTTTATTGTGTTGAGGTACATTCCCTATAAAACTAATCTTTTGAGAGTTTTTAAGATGGAAGGGTGTTGAATTTTGTCAAATACTTTTTCTGTATCCATGGATATAATCACATGGTTTTTATCCTTCATTTTTGTTAATGTGGCATAACACATTTTTTGATATGGACAGATTTTAAAGTCTGTTTTTATTTCCTCAGGAAATCAGCTACCATTAATTTGCTTGGTCCTCTATTCTGAACACATCTTCTCTGGGCAGCTGATCATATTCTCAATCCTTAGCTGGATCTCTTCTTTGGAAAAGAAGTTTTCCCAGGATATGCCTATACATTCTTTGATGAAACTGTCAAAGAAAAATTGTACCAGATGGAGTTAAATAGGCAAGGAAGACTTTATTCCAGACAATTGCAATAGGGGAGAGAGATTAAGTAAACTCAAATTCAGATATATCAGGGACATCTGGGGATCTATAACCAGTAGTAAGGGTAAGATAACCATTTGATAGAAAATGACTACGAGGAACTTGTTTAGATATCAAGGTGGAAAAACAGAAACTTGATAGGATTTCGAGGTGAGGAATTCTTACTGAATTGGCTTAGCAGGATTCTTGCTAAAACTAGGCTCAACTGGATTATTTGCTGAAATGGGGCTGGACAAGCCAAGGATGGGACCTAGTTGAGAGGAGGGCTCAGAGGAACCTAAGTAAAGTTTGCTCAAGGATGGAGTTTTTATAAACACCCACCGGAATTTCCTCCGCTTCCTAAAGGAATTGAAGACCCAAAGAACATGTAAGCCACCAGGCAGAGAATCTACATATGCTCCCCTATCCCAGTGTGGGTGACTGCTTCTGCCTCCTCACAGCAGCTGCTCCTTGGTCTTCTGTTCAGTTCTGGGTCAGGTTGTGCAGGCACCATCTCCAATCAGGTCTTGTCCATTACCTTAATTTAGAGGCTTGGGATAAAGTCTGAGTGACTGGTTTGAGCTAGGATAAGTGGATGCTTGATGATGGATGTGATCATAATGAATATGCACAGTACCACAGGCTGGCTATGGTGGTGGGTGGAAGGATGGCTGGGCTTATAAGCATCCCAAACAGGTAGAAGAGGCTGTTAGGCCATTAGGAAAAGGGAGAACACTTTGGGTGAGATCTCATCACGCTAACACGAACAAAGTGGAAAGAAGGTGGGGCCACACTAGCTAAGGCAACACCACAAGAAAATGTTATTTCCCTCTGCAATTAGCACCATTACAGACCATATGAAGTACAATGAAGCACACATAATGGGAACCAAAATAATGTTTTCATAAATTTTGTAAACGTAGTTACAAAGTCTCTGTGTAACCAATGGTAATTCATAATATGAGCTAATTAATTATTACTGGTTTAATGGACTTGGTGAAAGTAGGATTTGACTTGGTTTTTAGGTATATATAAGAAAATCAAAATGTCAAAGTAAGAAATCTGAAAATAAAGAATTGGATGTAAAGGTTGCCTTTACATCATAGAAGAGATTAATTTGTATGAAACACAAATATTTGTTTCTAATTTAGTTCTTGTCCTCTCTGTCCTCTAGGGCACATATTTCCCTCACCTTGCCACCTCACATTTCCCACCTCATTCTAACAGCTAAATGAGTGTCTATCAGGAATTTTCCGGACCTTCCAGGTTTCATCAACTCTATCTCCAATTCGATCCTGGTCTACACACAGAGTTCAGGGGAGGCGAGATAGTGGGTACATTTTCTGTTCTTGACCTTCAGCTCCAAGGGACTGTTTCCCCGGTGCTTCGGACCGAGTGTTTGGTAGTGTCTGGGGAGGACTCGGTCAGGGAGTCCCCTCCTTTCACCCTGGCACTAGGAGCTGAAGAGGCGAGATGCTAGGCGAACGGCCGAAGGCAGAGGTCGTTTTACCCCCTCTCCCTTGTCTCCCACACAAGTTGTAGGACCCCTCCACCGTGTGTGGTCCTGAGTTGGGAATGCCAGCTCCCGGCGCGGCGAGGCCCGGGTCTGGTCCCAAGGTGAGTTTTTCTCTCCGGCTGGAAGGCCCGACGCCGTGGACACCAGGGACCCTAGCCTTCCGGGGCTGCTGGCTTTGAAGGGATTTCCAGACGTTGCAGTCGGGGTGAGCGGTGAGACTAAGGACAGGCGACTAGAGAAAGCAGATGAGGGTGAATTGTGTCATGGAGATGGGGGATGGGGAAAAGGGGCAAGAAGTAACCCGGGGCGCGAGGTCCACAGCAAAAAAAACCAAACAACAAAACAAAACAGAAAACCACCTGAGACCAAGGCTCAGCCACTTTACACGCAGCACTTAGTTGTGGCAGAGAGGAGGGCTTCGAACACTAGGACATTTTGAGGAAGTGTTTGTCTCCATCACAGGAATTGGGTTTCCACGTTGCTGCTGAAGGTTTTCATGAGTCAGTCGGAGCAGCATCTTTCTCTTTGTCTCCAAACCAGTGAATTTGATACGCTTTGAAAGCATTCTTCTAGACGAAGGCGCTTAGTACTTGTGTTTGGATAGAAGCGGAGAGTCCAATACCGTGCACGCGGCCACAAAGGCGTTTTCGAAGTGAATTCGATAGGAAGCAGGGGAACGAGTTTTTCCCACATTCAGAGGCCATCCAGGAACTGTAAAACGTTCACCTTTGAAAGGTCCCACCGAGATTCGAACTCGGATTGCTGGATTCAAAGTCCAGAGTGCTAACCATTACACCATGGGACCAACCACAAGGGTAGACTAGGTATATACAGTCGTGGTTAAATACCTCCTTGATAATAAACTTTCTAGTTGTTCCAATCCGGAAGAGTTAGGTCAGGCTTCAGTGAGACCACGCTGATAGGAAAGCTGTTTGTTGCTGGAGGAGTAACTGGTAAAATAAAACTCAGGGAGATCTGTGCACTCTTTCCTGCGCTTTTGTTAGCATAAATTAGCTTCCAGAAATCATCCGGGGCAGATTTGTGAAGTCTGAAACTTAACAGTTTAGAAAATCCTCTTTAAAAAAAAGAATAGCTGTTATCAACATAAAATTGTGGGTACTCTAAGGCCTGTATGATGTAGCTGAGGGTACAAGAGTAGGAAGAGGAGTAGGAAGAGGCAGCTGTCTTAACTAATTTTCATTATAATAGCATACTTTTGCAAATTTTACAAAATATGTTTCATACAGAGCAACTTCTTCCCAAGGCCTTGGAAAGCACAGCGCAAGGAAAGGATCTTAACACACTTTACAGAAACTCCTGATAAACATCTCTCTGGGGTGCAAATCTTTCAGCAATATCTATCAAAATAGTCTCTTCTACAGTCACTAAAAAGAATGGGATAGACACACGTAACACATGTTGGCTTGGCAGTTTCTGGGGGAGGATTTAAATTTAAAACAAACAAAAAAGGCCAGTAACTTGCTGAATTGTAGTCTAGTATGATTTAAGTTTTGCAAATTATGAGTTATACTTGTGACTCAGTTATATTTGTACATAATAATACTGTACTCAATTTTATGTGTCCATGTTAGAAATAGGTTGGAGGTACATACAACAAACTCTTGGCATGAATTTTTCTGAGGAATGGAACTGAGGATGAAGAAACTTCATTTTTTGCCATGTTGACTTTTTGAATATTTGACTTTTTAAATAAATGTCTATCACTGTTGTAGTAATTAAAAATGCAAATCTACAAAACAAAACCAAAAAAAAGAGTAAGGCTCATCAGTAGAGGACTTAGAAGTCATGTTTACTCCATGTTAACTGCCTACCGTGCTCACCATGGCAGAGATCACTGCCTTGCAGAATGAGAAAAAGGTAGTAGAATCCCTGACTGCAAAGGATAGTTAGGGGGGAAACACAAAAGATAAATTCAGCACGTTAATAGTGGCTGAGAAAATGATCCTTTCAGGGTTGGATGACACAGGCACACAGACAAACATTTTATACACAGTTTCGTTAGGTTTAGCGATTTACTCAAGACCATCCACGGACCCTAAGATTTTTTTTTTTTTTCCAGAGATTTCTGAAAGAAATGTTCTGATTATTCAAAGCCTCTCTACTCAGAAATGCCAAAATGTGAGAAATCAACATGAGGACCAAAGCAGAAGGAAACAGAGAATGGAGAAGGGAACCAGGCAGCAATTCAACAAATATTCCTGGGGCATCTCTGCACTACCAGAGGTATGGATGAACCCAGTGACTGCTTGAAGGGAATGTTCTGGTTACTCCACTCCAGTGATTCGCTAGGCGCTGATCAGCCGTCCAGATTTTGTTAGATTTCTGGGATCAGTTTCCCCACAGTTGTTTAGTCACGGCTCTGTGCTCCGTGACTAAACAACTGAGGCTCATTCTCGGTGGGTCTTGGTTTTCCAATCCGTAAAATGGAAACAATAGACTAATTCTTACATTTCTTTTTAAGTCTGATTTAGGATGAAAGGGAAAGGTGAAAGTGGCCCAAAATTAACGAGGAAAGGCCGGGGAGGAGCCTACAGATTCGCTGACGTGGTAGTCCTTAGGGATGCTCCTCTCTGTTTTGTTTCAGGTCACTGCGGTGAGCAACGCGGGTCTGAGTGCCAGCGGTAGTTTATCATGGTGACAGGAAAACACAGACCAGCAGCCTCTACCCCAGCACTACTCACACTGTGAAACTCTTTTCACTGGGATGCCAGATAACTAGGTGATTCCGGAGAGTCGATTCTCCGTAGTTTCCAGAGTACTTGCCTCTCCAGAATTACTGGTACCGTAGGTGTTTGCACAACCAGTGAGAAGACTGCACCACCTGGAATCCTAGAGCGGACCGGAAGTGAGCGTGGCTCACCGGGCCCGGCCGGAACCTAGGGGCACAGCTGCGGGTGTGTCCGCGGAACCGCCACCTGAGCCGTGGAGTGTTTCCCTCGACCCACTAGTCCGGGTTCGACAGGGTCTGAGCTCCTCAGGTGGGAGCTGCGGCCGAGGGAAGGGTGCATATGCGCGGCGACAATCGGGCCTCTTCCCCAGGCAGCTTGTGAGCCCCTCTACCTCTCCGCCCTCGCCCAGGCTGCTCCGATTTTCGTTTCCTTGCCTAGGCTCATATACCCAGGCTTTATTTAGGGCCAAAGTATCCTTCATAACCTCCGTTTTCTGTCTCGCTAGTATCTTGCCGCTCAATTTGTGACCCTGAAGCTTTAGTGAGTCGTTCTGTGCTCGCTATTTCTGGTCTTTTCAGAGGATGGCTTCACTTTCAATGGAATTGCCCAAGTAACTGACCTGTGTTGTCACGTAAACAAGTCCTTTTAAACTGAGTCTGTAGTTGTCCTGTGTTGAGTGTTTTCTTATATCAAAAACTTTCCTCACCAAGAACAAAAAAGGAGCTCAAGTAAAATCACCCATTTGCCTAGACCCTATCTGCAGAGAGCCTTTCCCTGAGCTGTCTAAGCTCGGGATGGAAGCAGTCTCCAAGGTCTTCCCAGCCTTGGCTGGCCAGGCTCCAGAAGAACAAGGGGAGATTATCAAAGTAAAGGTTAAAGAAGAAGACCATACTTGGGATCAGGAATCAGGCCTACCTAGGAATTTGTATTATACCAGGGAACTCTCTCGTCAGCGCTTCAGGCAGTTCTGCTATCAGGAGACACCTGGGCCCAGGGAGGCTCTGAGTCAGCTGCGGGAACTTTGCCGTCAGTGGCTGAACCCAGAGATACATACCAAGGAGCAGATCCTGGAATTGTTGGTGCTGGAGCAGTTCCTGACCATCCTGCCTGAGGAGCTCCAGTCCTGGGTGCGGGAGCATAATCCTGAGAGTGGAGAAGAGGTGGTAACTTTGCTGGAAGATTTGGAGAGGGAGCTTGATGAACCTAGACAGCAGGTGAGAAATTGGAGGTGCCATCTTCTGTGGAGAATTTGGGTGCATGGATCCAGAATGGAGTAATGGGAGTAATTTCGCACTGGTGGTTCCAAACCCTGGTTTAGGGCATTATTTCTTATTTGATCACTGGTGTAGATGAATAGATTCATGCATATGAGATAACAGTCTTTGTGTGTGATACAAATAATTACATGATTTAACCAAATGGAAAGCCTTGATCTATTTTTTACCAGAAAATATATTTTATGTAGTGACTATGAGATTAAAGAAATATACAATAGTAATTTTTTTTTTAAAAAAATTACTGTCTTTTGAAGCTATCTCGGCTTTGTCACTAATTAGCTGTGTACCCTTGGGCATATTACACCTTCTCTGGAACATTAATGTCTTCATCTGTACAATGAAAATACTAGTTGCATGATTTCCTTGGTTCTTTTCAGTATCTAGAGTTGTTGGTATGTAAAATATTTTGAGCTCAAAATTATTTTTAGAAGAATTTTAAAAGCTTTTTGCCGTTACAATGGAGTTGTTTCTAAAGGACTACATTTGCCTTCTTTGACAGTAATTTTAGGACATTATGAATATTGCCAGACATTCTTATATTTTTTAGTGATAATGTTCATACATTTATCTGAACTGTTTCAGAATATGAACCCTTATGTATACAGTCTGATCTGTTAAAAACGCATGTTTCTGGAATGCAAAATCTTTTGAAATGAGGTCAGTATGCCATAAGTGAGTCAGTATAAAGCTGAAATTGTGAGGGCTCATGTATGAGTTTTCCTAGCAAGTTGATGTTTGGGGCCACCAAGTGGGAGTGGCTGAATTCAGAGTATCTGATTTAGCTGAGCACAGCAAGTCCTGAGTACATACAATACTGTACATAATTCCCATTTGCCGCCCCATCCTTCCTTGGCTGTCTTGGAAGCGCCTATTTGCGTTGTTCCCTCCCATCTTTGTGTATTTTTTGCTAAACTTTTTTGGATTCCAGAAAAGGAGCAAGCAGAGGGTTTTGCAAGTGCCATAGAAATGTGCTTGTGATACAATTTCTGCTAGTGAGTATAAAAGAAGAAAAACTTTAACAATTGAAGACAGGTTTGAAACTGTACAGTGTTTTGAAAGAAAAGAAACTGAGATTGGTCATGCAACTGGCATAAAGGAGTAAATGTATGTACAATTAGAGACAATGATGGGAAAAATAAAAAAAAATTATCTAGCTGAAACAACTGCCAGTGTTATGAAATCTATTGGAACAAGGCATAAGGAAATGGAGGAAATGGAGCATTTGTTAAGTGTGTAGATTGAATACCAAACAAGGAAGCAATCCAGTGCAGTGTTTCTCCAAGTTAAAGAGAATACCATCACAATGTATGGAGACATTAAGAAAAAAAAGATGAAAATCCCACAGAAGTGCCTTCATTTAGTGGAAGCAGTGGCTGGTTTAGTGGCTTCAGGAACTACTGTAGTTTCCACAGTATTAAACTATGCAGACGAGGCTGTAAGTGCAGATGAAGAAGCTGCAAAGACATTTCCCCCAGCATTAAGAAATTAGATTGATGAAGAAGGCCATCCCCTGGCTCAGATTTTTAGTTTTTATGAAACCAGTTTCTTTTGGAAGCAGATGCCCTCAAGGGGATATGTGGAGAATTTGGGTGCATGGATCCAGAATGGAGTAAGCAGGACTGGAAGTGCTCTAGAAACACACTGTGGGGTTTAAGGCTACAAAGGATCAGCAGATGGTGATGCTGGGTGCAAATGCCAGTGGAATTTTAAAGCTAAAGCCTGTGATTATCATTGTGCTGATCTATAAGCTTTAAAATGAATTGTAAAGACTAGCCTTGGTGCCTACTATATGTCTAGCAAGAGAGACTGGATAACAAGGCAGACATTTTCTGATCGTTTAGGTGATTTTTTTGTAGATTAAAAAAAACATTGCAAGAGAAAAACATTGTCTTTTAAAATTCTTATAATTCTCAGTGATACACCAAGCCACCCTCTAGTAGTTACTGAGCTTTCTTCAAATATCACAGTTATCATTTTACCTCCCAATACAACTTCTTTACTGCAGCCCCTTGATCACAGTGTGATTGCAATCTTTAAAGCTTATGATTTAAAGCAAACATTCAAGATACTGATTGTCTATACAGGGGGTGACAGTCCCCTAACAGTTTTTGAATTATGTAAATGATTCAACATTAAACTTATGGTTGATATTGTTGTAGACGCCTGGAATGATTTCACAAAAGCCTGTTTGCATGGGGTGTGATGTACAATTCTACCTGATTTAATTTATGATTCCAAAGCCTTTGAGCCTTCAGAAGAGCTCTCCAAAACCAACCGAAGCTGTGTTGCTCTTGCAAAGGGGGCTGGATTTGAAGAAGATGCTAGTGAGGATAATGCGGAGTGTTGCAGTCTGACACACAGGATCTTTCTACAGAGGAGCTGCAAGTTAGTTGCTGAGACACAAATGGAAGGTGTGGAGGAAGAACATGCAGTTCCGCAAGCTACAAGCTGCCTCCCAAGAGCTTTTCACTGCTCAGTTATCTTCTGTTTCAAGTATGATAGAGAAGCGGTTGGAGTGGATAAAAGATAATGACTACAGTGCAGAACGCAGCATGATTTTACTTCATGACATAAAGTCCTATTTGGAGCCATATAAACAGCTTCGTTATGAAAGAAGGAAAGTGTTAAAACAGCAAACACTGGGCATCTTTTTATAAGCCAGTGTCAGAGAAGTAAAAACAAGATGATGGACCGGAACCCACATCATGTTTCCTGTAGTATAACTGTATCCAAGGGTGGAAGGATATAACATCAAATGTTCAAGCCTCTTCACTTCACTTTTGATGATTATATCTTTCCACCATTGAATTTTTGTTGTTGTTGTTGTTTGTTTGTTTTGAGACAGAGTCTCCCTCTCTCCCCCAGGCTGCAGTGCAGCGGCGTGATCTTGGCTCACTGCAAGCTCTGCCTCCCGGGCTCACGCCATTCTCCTGCCTCAGCCTCATGAGTAGCTGGGACTACAGGCGCCCGTCACCACTCCTGGCTAATTTTTGTATTTTTAGTAGAGACGGGGTTTCACCGTGTTAGCCAGGATGGTCTCAATCTCCTGACCTTGTGATCCTCCCGCCTCGGCCTCCCAAAGTGCTGGGATTACAGGCGTGAGCCACCGCGCCTGGCCCACCTTTGAATTTTTGATAATTATATCCTTCCACCCTTGCTTCGCCCTTTCCTCACACTTGTTTCTAATAAGATAACATCACCTTTCTAAGGTAAAAGCCTATACTTAAAGTAAGATTTATTAACGTCTTATATTTTTACTAGCGTTGTTATAGTGTTTGTTTTATTTTATTTTATTTTTATTTTTTGAGACGGAATCTCACCAGGCAGGAGTGCAGTGGCCCGATCTCGGCTCACTGCAACCTCTGTCTCCCTGGTTCAAGGGATTTTCCTGCCTCAGCCTCCTAAGTAGCTGGGATTTGCAGGCATGCGCTACCACGCCCAGCTAATTTTTGTATTTTTAGTAGAGACGTGGCTTCACCATGTTGGCCAGGATGGTCTCGATCTGTTGACCTCGTGATCCGCCAACCTCGGCCTCCCAAAGTGCTGGGATTACAGGCGTGAGCCACTGCGCGCCAGCCAGGAGTTGTTACAGTTTTAATAGTGCTCTGGTGACAAAGTTGTGTAGGTGTTAAAATAGTCCACCCTTTAACCGTATTTTCCCCATAAATCCTGTCACTTTTCTGCAGTTTTGCAGAAAGCATGTTTTTTAATACATTCATCTATTACATTGCAGCACAAATGCCTATATAAGCAATTTCTCAAGTCTAGTCAGCACACCCTTTTCCTTTTGCTTTAAATAACAAATACAGGCCGGGCGCGGTGGCTCAAGCCTGTAATCCCAGCACTTTGGGAGGCCGAGACGGGTGGATCACGAGGTCAGGAGATCGAGACCATCCTGGCTAACACAGTGAAACCCCGTCTCTACTAAAAATACAAAAACTAGCCGGGCGAGGTGGCGGGCGCCTGTAGTCCCAGCTACTCGGGAGGCTGAGGCAGGAGAATGGCGTAAACCCGGGAGGCGGAGCTTGCAGTGAGCTGAGATCCGGCCACTGCACTCCAGTCCGGGCGACAGAGCGAGACTCCGCCTCAAAAAAAAAAAAAAAAAAAAAAAAAAAAAAAAAAACAAACAAACAAATACAGGGTTCCACACCCCCCCCCTTAAGATATGCCTGTTACTTTAGAATAGGGGTATCCAATCTTTTGACTTCCCTGGGCCACATTGGAAGAATAATTGTCTTGGGCCACACTAAAATACACTAACACTAATGATAACTGATCAGCTTAAAAAAAAAAAAAATCACAAAACAATCTTACAATGTTTTAAGACAGTTTACAAAATTGTGTTGGGCCACATTCAGAACTGTCCTGGGCTGCATGTGGCCCGCAGGCTGCACAAGCTTGCTTTAAAATTTCCCCTTCTAGCTTTTTTGAAAACTGTAGCTTCTGGTAGGACTTGGGTATTGTTCAGGTTATACGCTGATCATATTTGATAGTTTTTTTAAAAATGTGGTCAGAGTTATAAATATCTCTTAGTCTTGTTGAAGATCAAGTTTGTATAAATGTTTCTCATTTTTCTTGTTTTTGTGTGATTTCCCCCACAGGGGAAATACCACTGTGGCAGACATGTTTAGCTGCCAGTCCAGTGTCTGTTCTACCCTTCTTTCTTCCCTACAAGATGTTGGTTTTGTTCATACTGGCAGTGTATCTAATTAAATTCTTTTCCAGGGTTCTTTGTTTGTTCTAGAGTTAACTGTGCAACAGAATTCTGGCCAGGGAGAAATAAGCATATTTCGGGGAGGAGGTTCCTGGGGAAGCTTTTATTTTCCTAATAAAATAGGGGAGATGGGTTTAGTTTCACCTTTTCCCACTTCCAGTCTTGAACACTAATGTGATATCTGGCCATCTTGTGACCATTAAGTGATGGTAAACATGAGGCCAAATGCTAGTGTTAAAAGTGACAGAGCAGAAATATGAAGACAGCTAGGGTCCCTAACAAAACTGTTAGATAAATGAGTTGGTGCCAGCAACTACCTTCTTCTAGACTTCTTGTTATGTAACAAAAATAAACCTCTATTTGTTTGTGCCACTATAAGTTAGGTGTTCTAACTTATTGGAAATATGTGCATTTCTAATGAACACAGCAATATGTACCATATTACAACCAAAAGTTTCTTTCCAGCATTTTTATTTATTTATTTATTTGAGATGGAATCTCACTCTGTCACCCAGGCTGGAGTGCAGTGGCACGATCTTGGCTCACTGCAACCTCCACCTCCCAGACTCAAGCGATCCACCCTACTCAGCCTCCTGAGTAGCTGGGACCACAGATATGTGCTACCATGCCCGGCTAATTTTTTGTATTTTTGGCAGTGATGAGGTTTCACTATGTTGCCCAGGCGTGAACCACTGCGCCCGGCCCAATATTTACTTTTAATTAACCACACTGAAACTCATTTACAATTTTTTTTAGTCATCACAGTTTAGAAGATATTTCTTAACGTGCTTTCATTGTTATTCCCAGAAACAGAAACCAAAGGGATGCATTTTAACTCTTGTCCTATAAAGACATCAGTTTCTGTTGTATGGCTCTGGCTTTATTAGTCCCAGCATTTTTCATTTCTCTTCATATTTTATCTTGTACTTAAGAATTCAGTAGGCCGGGCGCGGTGGCTCAAGCCTGTAATCCCAGCACTTTGGGAGGCCGAGACGGGCGGATCACGAGGTCAGAAGATCAAGACCATCCTGGCTAACATGGTGAAACCCCGTCTCTACTAAAAATACAAAAAAACTAGCCGGGCGACGTGGCGGGCGCCTGTAGTCCCAGCTACTCGGGAGGCTGAGGCAGGAGAATGGCGTGAACCCGGGAGGCGGAGCTTGCAGTGAGCTGAGATCCGGCCACTGCACTCCAGCCTGGGCGGCAGAGCGAGACTCCGTCTCAAAAAAAAAAAAAAAAAAAAAAAAGAATTCAGTAAAGACTGATGTTTTTTCTTCTTACATTCTATTTTAATGGAAAAATACAAGTTTAGCTATGACAAACTACAATTATTATGTTGTTTACCAAATGCATCTGTTTGTCCACAGGTCTCACAGGGCACATATGGTCAGGAAGCTTCTATAGAAGAAATGGCCCTTCTGGATTCTGCAAAGGAGTCTTTAGGCACCCAGCTTCAGTCTATGGAAGATAGAATGGAATGTGAATCTCCAGAGCCACACCCACTTCAAGATAATGGTGAGAATAATTTAGTTCTAAGAAAGAGGGTGAGACTTGGGAGAGTGAAGGGTCTAGTATTGAAAGTTACCAAACCTCATTCCATTTCAGCTTCTACTGAATGTATTAATAGTTGAAGGAAAAGTCAACCCATATAGTGTAGTGTTATTAAGGAAGTTGAATTAAAGCAGTCAGGTAATAATGTCAAAATACTTGAACCCAAGATTTTTCATGGATACTTTGTAATGAAGTTGGTAAGTACTTGTGGATAAATCAGATACCTCTGTATGTAAATACTGAGCACTTGGCAGTGTAGTCTTGGGTCCCATTGCTGTAGCCTCTGACCACGATTTTTGTCACATAATGACTGTGTATACATTGGAAATACTATTTGGAAATTCTACGTTAAAATATGGAATTTCTGAAGTCTATGTTTATTAGTGTTCTAAGGTCTGTTATTGGTATAATGTGTAGTAGAGGTGGAGTCTGGCCTGGTTCTGGAACAGCTATCTTTTCTGTTTAAAAAGGGTTAGGTAAAATGGATACAATGTTTTTCTCCTCTTACAGCCCTAACAATTTTATTAGACATTAATATTGATTCAAAAACTTACAGGGCTCAGGCCAGGCGCGGTGGCTCAAGCCTGTAATCCCAGCACTTTGGGAGGCCGAGACGGGCGGATCACGAGGTCAGGAGATCGAGACCATCCTGGCTAACATGGTGAAACCCTGTCTCTACTAAAAAATACAAAAAACTAGCCGGGCGAGGTGGTGGGCGCCTGTAGTCCCAGCTACTCGGGAGGCTGAGGCAGGAGAATGGCGTAAACCCGGGAGGCGGAGCTTGCAGTGAGCTGAGATCCGGTCACTGCACTCCAGCCCGGGCTACAGGGCTCATATTTTCCTGGTTCTCTTGACATTGCCCTGTATTTCTTCTGCTAATTCATTCTTGTTTATTTTCCTTGTATGCTTCTAGTTCTATAGCATGGCACAAAATGGATCAGCATGGAAAGAAATGCTGTCCATACGATGGTCTTTTTCAGTCACATTTTGAGATAGCACTTACCATTATTGTTATTTTATTATAAAGTTAATCAACAATTTTCTATTGAACACTCGATGTAGTAACGTATTAGATAATGTGAAAGATACTAGAGAAATAAGTGATTTCTGTTTCTTTAGAAACTTAGTCTTTTTGTATCTACCTATAGAACAGTTAAAGAAGAAAGTGCTATAGGGCTAACTTGTGTTATAAATAGATTATGATTTTCAGGAAAGGAAAACTCACTGTGAGCTTCAATTTAATGATCGAAGAAGCCTTACTGGAACAATTGAGAGTTAAATGAGGCCAAACCACACAGTAACATATCATTAATTTTAACCTAGTTTTAGAAAATATAAACATTTTAGATGATTTAAATTTACTAGTTCATTACTGCTACAGAACCAAACTATGGTTCACTTGCCTGGCACAGGAAAGCCAAACATCCACATCAGTAGGAGAAAGGAAGGCATTTATTTGCAGAGTGTCAAGCAAGGAGAATTGGGCCCCTCAAAATTAAGACCCAGTCTCCCCGATGGTTTGCAAGTAAGAGTTTTTTAAAAGAAGGGAGTCAGAGGTTACAAGCAAAGTCATAAATCAATATGTGGACACTGTACATTTGTTTGACCCAAAAAGGTAGGACGGACATCTCAAGGGGCTTACAGGTCATAGGTAGATTCAAAGATTTTCTGATTTGCAATTGGTTAAGGAGGCAAAGCTTTGTCTAAAAATTTGGGATCAGCAGAAAAGAAGGTTAGCTCTGGCTTGTGGGTATGACTTCTTCCAGGCCCCACAGGAAGAACTTTAGAACAAAGCAGCGGTTGGAATTCAGTCCTCAGTTCCCCCTTATCTGAGGTCTTCAGACCAGTGGATCCATTTGGTGGAGGTATGGGTTTCTGAAAAACAACTTAGGGATATATGTTAAGATGTTATCTTTAGTTAATATAGGGAACATCTCATGACTTTTTGGATGTTGTTTTAAGGTATTACCTTCTTGTTTCTCAAGTTGCTCGTTTGCTTCTTAGAGATAGTTAGATGCGTGGAATTTCCCTTGAAGGAACTCAAGATTTTCTGTTATTACCATGCTTGGGGTTAGGGGTGGCTGTCAGTCCCCTAAGAGGAGTCCCTGTTCTGTCTCACTATTTGGTATGCAAATTGATAGTATAAATAATGTTGACTTGAGTGAAAGTATTTTTCCAAGAAACTATAAAACTGTCTAGAGATGTTATGCTAATTCTAAAGTATTCTTTTTTATTTTTTCCAAAATAGTTTTTTTCTTAACACTTAGCCAAATTTGAAGTATTCTTAGTGTTTCTGTTATTATGAGTATTCTAGAAATTTCTTTTAATAAGCTTTATTAAGTCAAAAATTTTTCACTAATTTAGACTCATCCACTACTCTTATTAAAATTAGTAATGAAGCTATTTGTATTGAGTTTGTACTTAATAGCCCTGAAAGGGAGCTGATATGAATATATCAGGTTGGAACTTACTCTTCAAATGTTGATGTAATAGCTAACCTGACTGAATAAAAGAGAAAATGTGTAGTGTGGAGATTTTTTTAAAAAATCTATTATTGGCTTGCTGAGGTTCCTCCAAAAAAAAAAAAAAAAGTCTTTGCATAGTAAACAAACAAATAAATGCTAATTTGCATCCTATTTTATGTAAAACAATGCTTCAATCATGAAAACTGCTCTGGAAAGTCATGTCCTGGCTTTCTACCCTTTATTGTGTGAAACTTTTTATTACTAGCTGGAGTTCGTCATTTATGCTCTTCCTTCCACCAAGGTTGGATTCCTTAATCAAAATGGTATCCCCCTAGCCTGGTGCAGTAACTCATGCCTGTAATCACAGCACTTTGGGAGGCTGAGGCTGGCAGGCAGATTGCTTGAGACCAGGAGTTCAGGCTGGCCAACATGGTGAAACTCCATCTCTACTAAAAATAAAAACATTAGTCAAATGTTGTGGTGCGCCTGTAATCCCAGCTACTTGGGAGGCTGAGACAGGAGAATTGTGTGAATCTGGGAAGCAGTGAGTGAGCTGTGATTGTGCCACTGCAGTCTAACCTGGGCAACAGAGTGAGACTCTGTCTCAAAAAAGAAAGAAAATGGTATCCCCTTTTGTGTGCCCATAGTCCCTACTTCTACCTCAAGCACTACTGGCTCCTTTGACAATATATGTATTTTAAATTATATTTCTGAATATTCTAATTGATTTTTTTCCTTTGTTTTTAGGGTCATTTTTGTGGTTTTCCATGATGTCTCAAAGCATGGGTGATGATAACCTCAGTAGCTTAGATACTAATGAAGCAGAAATTGAACCAGAAAACATGAGAGAAAAGTTCTTCAGAAGCTTAGCAATGTTACTGGAAAACAAAAGTAATAATACTAAGATATTTTCTAAAGCAAAGTACTGTCAGTTGATAAAGGAAGTGAAAGAAGCTAAAGCTAAGGTGAAAAAGGAATCAGTTGACTACCGTCGCTTGGCTAGATTTGATGTTATCCTTGTACAAGGAAATGAGAAGCTAATTGAGGCTGTAAATGGGGAAACAGATAAAATACGATATTACTTACATAGTGAGGACTTATTCGACATTCTGCATAATACACATCTCAGCATTGGACATGGTGGACGTACTCGCATGGAGAAAGAGTTACAAGCGAAATATAAGAACATCACAAAAGAAGTTATAATGCTATATCTGACCCTCTGTAAACCATGCCAACAGAAAAATTCAAAACTCAAGAAGGTTCTAACATCAAAACCAATTAAGGAAGTTAGTTCAAGATGCCAAGTAGATCTTATAGACATGCAGTTGAATCCTGATGGGGAGTATAAATTTATTATGCATTATCAGGATCTCCGTACAAAGTTAAGTTTTTTGCGGTCATTAAAGTCTAAAAGACCTACGGAAGTTGCACATGCTCTTTTAGATATATTTACAATTATTGGAGCACCCAGTGTCCTACAATCTGACAATGGGAGGGAATTTTCAAGCCAGGTTGTCAGTGAACTCAGTAATATTTGGCCAGAATTGAAAATTGTCCATGGGAAGTCTCAGACCTGCCAAAGCCAGAGTTCTGCAGAACAAACTGAAGATATCCGAAAGAGGATTTTCTCCTGGATGCAAACTAACAACTCATCACACTGGGCTGAATTTTTGTGGTTCATTCAGATGACCCAAAATCAACCCTATCACAGAAGCATGCAACAGACTCCATGTGAAAGTGCATTTAGCTCTGAAGCTAAACTGGGCTTGTCCCATTCTCAGTTAACTGAAGAACTTGTTGCCAGCTTGCATACAGAAAATGAATTAGATCAGGCTGACAAAGAGTTAGAAAATACTTTAGGAGCCCAGTATGAAGAAAACATTGAGACTGGAACAGATAGTAGTGATATTGAAGAGAATCTTTCTGTCACTCCTAAGATGGCTGAAAAAAGCCCCCCTGAGAGGAGACTAAGATTTTTATCCTGTGTAGTCTGTGAAAAGGAATGCACAGGTGTTAATAGTTGTATATCATGTGATGGAAATATCCATGCAATTTGTGGAGTGCCCTCTCAACATGATACTGAGGGCTGTGGTCGGCAAATAACTTGTAGCCTTTGCTATGAAACCAGCACAATGAAAAGGAAACGTGATGAGATTCAAAGAAGTTTGCCAGTTCAACCTTCCAAAATGCTAAAGCCATCAGGGCCAACATTCTCACCAGACAAAGTAGGAGATTGGGTAAGATTGCATATCTGCCATAGATGAAAGCAGGGAAAGAATCTCATTACACGTTACTGTGAATAAGTGTTGTGTGACAAGGTATATGAAAGCACATTTTTATTACCTTGGATATATTTCCCCCAAAGAAGGCCTAATTACTTTTAATACTTCTCTTTTTTCCCAAGTTGGAAGTTGTAAAGTTGTAACCTTGAATGCTGTCTTTTTTAATTATTCTGGGGGTGATGAACAGTATCTCTTTTACTCCTTTTTGATGTCACGCATTTCTTGGGAGAATGAGAAAGCTAAGATTGAGGGAATAAATAGTGTGTATGCTAGTATGTTTCTACAGAGAATGAATTTGGTAACATGAATTTAATGTTTCTCTGTTTCAATCGTGAGTTTGGGTTGGGGGTAAGCTAAGAAAAGACATTTCAAGTCAAGTGAAGAAGTATTTGTAGGGGTAGGGGATGATAAATTTGCTTGGAAGATAAGGGTTTGTGTTGGGAAAGACTTCAGTTTGGGAATTTAAATGGAGAGTATGAAATAGAACCAATAAAATTTAAAATCAGTAGGCTTTATGAGGTAGGGTTAATGTTTTGAAATATGGAGATTACTCATGACTTAAACTAGTGGTACTCAAAGTGTGATCAGTAGACCAGTACTGGTATAAAAACTCCAGTCTGTAAGGAAATAAGTATAAAACTTGAGCATAAGTATTTAGAAACATAGCAATTGACATTACTGCAACATTCAAGCAAATGATTAATGGACTTATCTTACCGAATAGACTATAGACCAATTTAGGTATTGTTAAACTCTCAAGGTGAGTCACATGTGGTGGCAGTTACACACTAGTCAAACTCAGTAGGTCCCCATTACAACCTGTGATACTTTATGCTTAGTTTATCAGCCATAACCCAAAGATGTATAAAACTGAGAAAATGTAGGCATTTATTTATTTTTATAACTTAACTTTAAAATAATTTTTTATTTTAATCAAGTCTAGTTTTAAACTTGTGGTTTAACATTGTTAGCTAAAGGAGGAAAGTAAAATTCATATTATTTACTTTTATTCCTAATTTCAGGTGGCGAAACAAGCTTCACTGGACTTTTTTGTCAAGAAAAGACATGCCTTTTCTGAACACAGTAGTAGTAATAAAAGAAATGTTAACAATAGAAGTTATCCTGAAGAAGGGAGAACCAAGAGAGTTCATGCTAGTTTCACTCGGAAATATGATCCTTCATATATTGAGTTTGGTTTTGTAGCTGTAATTGATGGTGAAGTACTAAAACCGCAGTGTATTATTTGTGGAGATGTACTGGCTAATGAAGCAATGAAACCATCAAAGCTTAAGCGACATTTATATTCAAAACATAAAGAAATAAGTTCACAACCAAAAGAATTCTTTGAAAGAAAGAGTAGTGAATTGAAAAGCCAACCAAAGCAGGTGTTCAACGTTTCTCATATAAACATTAGTGCTTTGCGGGCTTCGTATAAAGTAGCACTTCCGGTTGCTAAGTCTAAAACACCATACACAATTGCTGAGACACTAGTGAAAGACTGCATCAAAGAAGTTTGCTTGGAAATGTTGGGTGAATCTGCAGCAAAGAAGGTAGCTCAGGTACCACTTTCCAATGACACCATAGCGCGACGTATTCAGGAACTGGCTAATGATATGGAAGATCAACTTATAGAACAAATAAAACTAGCAAAGTATTTTTCATTGCAACTTGATGAATGCAGAGATATTGCTAACATGATAATTCTTTTAGTCTATGTGAGGTTTGAACATGATGATGACATAAAGGAAGAGTTCTTTTTTTCAGCCTCTTTGCCTACAAACACAACTAGCTCAGAACTATATGAAGCTGTAAAGAATTATATTGTTAACAGATGTGGTTTGGAATTTAAATTTTGTGTAGGAGTATGTTCTGATGGTGCAGCTTCAATGACAGGAAAACATTCTGAAGTGGTAACCCTGATTAAGGAACTTGCACCAGAATGTAAAACAACACATTGCTTCATTCATCGAGAAAGTCTTGCTATGAAAAAAATATCAGCGGAACTGAATAGTGTACTTAATGATATAGTAAAAATTGTGAATTACATAAAATCTAATGCATTGAATTCAAGATTATTCTCTTTATTATGTGATAATATGGAAGCTGATCATAAGCAACTGTTACTGCATGCTGAGATACGGTGGTTATCACGGGGAAAAGTTCTGTCAAGAATGTTTGAAATACGAAATGAACTCTTAGTGTTTCTGCAAGGCAAGAAACCCGTTTGGTCCCAACTTTTTAAAGATGTGAATTGGACAGCCAGACTTGCTTATTTGTCTGATATCTTCAGTATTTTTAATGATCTTAATGCTTCTATGCAAGGGAAGAATGCAACTTATTTTTCAATGGCAGATAAAGTTGAAGGACAAAAACAAAAGTTAGAAGCTTGGAAAAACAGAATTTCTACAGATTGTTATGACATGTTTCATAATTTAACAACAATTATCAATGAAGTAGGTAATGATCTTGATATTGCACATCTGCGAACGGTTATCAGTGAACATCTTACAAATTTGTTAGAATGTTTTGAATTTTATTTTCCATCAAAAGAAGATCCACGCATAGGAAATTTGTGGATCCAAAATCCATTTCTTTTATCAAAAGATAACTTAAATCTAACTGTAACTCTACAGGATAAGTTGTTGAAGCTGGCTACCAATGAAGGATTGAAAATCAGTTTTGAAAATACAGCATCACTTCCTTCATTTTGGATAAAAGCTAAAAATGAATATCCTGAGCTTGCCGAGATTGCTTTAAAATCGCTTCTTCTTTTTCCCTCAACGTACCTCTGTGAGACCGGATTCTCTACTTTAAGTGTTATTAAAACAAAACATAGAAACAGTTTAAATATACATTATCCCCTGAGGGTAGCATTGTCATCAATCCAACCTAGATTAGACAAATTAACAAGCAAGAAGCAAGCTCACTTATCACATTAAAAGCTTTAAATATTGATATGTAAGGTGTTTGTTCAAAGTATGCATATAAGCATTGAGTGTGAGGAATTTGCTATCTCACTTGAAACTTTCTGTCTAGTTACAGTTATGGAAGTATGAAGTTATGAGTGAAACAGCGATTTTCTATATAAATTGCCTATATGTATATTTTCAATTAAGACTGGACAGTTTTTATTATTCTTTTATTGTTCCTGTTGTATTTGTCATATTTATTAAAATATAATTTTAGATCTGTTGATTCTAATATTAAAACATTTGATCATATATCTGGTGTCTTCTTATTGTATTTCATTAGCATGTTAAGATTGTAGGAAAACTTCAAGATGGGGGATGGTTTCTTTGAAATAGACTAGGTCAGTGAAGGGAAGTGAATTCAAGGGGGTAGGCTTAGAATTCAAATGCAGGGGACAGGTCAGTGGGATATGAAGTTTGTTAAGCTGATCCAGATGGTTAGGTTGGATCTTGATGTTAAGTTTGTTTTGTAGATGCATGTTTAGACAAAGTGTGTGAGTGGGATGGAAGGAAACACTTATTTTGTAATGGTGTTATGACCTTGGATTCATATTGATACATTCTGATTTCTTTCTTTCTTTTTTTTTTTTTTTTTCCTCTTTTGAGACAGGGTCTTGCTCTGTCGCTTAGGCTGGAGTGCACTGGTGCAATCTCTGCTGACTGCAACCTCCACCTCCCGGGTTCAAGTGATTCTCTTGCCTCAGTCTTCCGAGTAGCTGGGATTACAGGCACCCACCACCATGCCTGGCTAATTTTTGTACTTATAGTAGAGACGGGGGTTTCACCATGTTGGCCCGGCTGGTCTCGAACTCCTGACCTCAGATGATCCTCCCACCTCGGCCTCCCAAACTGCTGGGATTACAGGCGTGACCCGCTGCGCCCGGCCGATAAATTCTGATTTCATAAGGATGGGTGATTGGGCCATACTGACAAGTTTATGTTAGGAGGTTTCTAGATTTTGCTAGAGCTGATTGCCTTTAAGGTGCTCTGGGACAAAGTCAGACATTATTGGCTCCTCGATTAGATTTAACAACCTCTATTTTGTTTGGAGATGATTCAGAAAAATGCCACAAACATCTGCTCTTGTGTCTGTGAACTCACTTAAAATGATTGAAAGCAAATTAATCAGATAAGACAGGTTCTTTAGCATAAAAACATGACAGAATCCATGAAGAAAATATCTTTTCCTAGACAGGGTAGCAATTTATAGTAAGTGCTTCATTTCAAATAAATGTAATGTTCAAAGTTAAGGAAAGGAAGGCTATTCAGTGATTCAGAATGTTACTAATAATTTAACCTTTTGGTAATGAAAGTTTCAAGGATCCTCCAAACCTTTGAAGGTAGAGGAAAGGTTCATATTTAGTCCTGAAACCTTGATTGGATTATGTTTTATCGTGTGTTTATTTTAATAAAATCTTACAACTTTTCAAAAACAAAAAACCTTATAATGGTGGATAGATTTAGAAGATAGTGGTTTAATTTCTCCCACTGAAAAATTAAATGCCCTCTTTCTGACCATATTTTGGAACTAAGGGATTTTACAAATTATATGCCCTCTTTTGGACCATATTTTGGAACTAAGGTATTTTAAAATGTTTTACTGTTTGTTTTGTTGATTGAATAAAGTATTGTGTTTCCCATATTTAATTTCAAAAGGCAACGTGGTGATTTTATATTTGTTTCTATACAAACTTAAAGTAGTCTGGAAGAAATAAACTAAGAGGGAATTAAGACTACATATTAAAAGAGAACTAAATTCCCTTACATTCTCTCTAAGAAATATAAAGTATTGTATGTCTGAGATTGGTACAAAGCCTTCACTTTCTAAGAAATATAAAATACTGGATATCTGAGATTGGTACAAAGCCTTCTCATATACTCGAACTCTTATTTTTATTTTTTTCTGCAAATGATTCAGTACCAGGAGGCTAACTTGCTTTACCTTTTTTTCAAGACATAGGAATATTTGTCTTTCCTCCCTTCCCTCCCTGTTTTATTGTGTCACTGTACATTTTTTTTAGGGCAACAGCTTTATTGAGATTTTTATTGAGACCATGAAATCTTACTGCCTATTAACGTGAATTTGATGACTAGTAATTCTGTAGATAACCTGATTTTGTCTTCCTATTTTTTGCCTGTTTTGCAGCAAGTTCACATGTCTATAAACATGTGGCATATGAATACACTGCAAAGGTACCTTGTTTGTGTATACTTATGACTACTGTATGCAGTACTGTTTGTTTCCATCTATCATGTATATATGTGCTGGTTTTTTAAAAAAATTGTATTTATGTATAACAGGAGGTTGTGTTGGGCTTTTCCTATTACTCAAAGAAAAGCAACTAGGGAGGAGTCAAAGATGGGTCAAGAAGATGCTAAGTACTTCACTTTTTAAAGAAATCTGACAATGACTAGAATCAGAAAGCCTCACCACCCACTGCCCCCATGCACAGCACCCAGACCTAACTTAAAGGATGATTATGAAGTGGTAGAACTAGCTCCCAACATAGTGCTTTCTGCCAAGGGAATCTCTGGTAGTGATTGAAGATGCCTTCAGGAAGGAGAGACTTGTATTTTATTTCCAGATTGGATGTTAATTTAGGCAGCAAACTTGTTCATCTGTTTTCTGCCTACTTGATCAGGAAAATAAAAGGGAAGGTGGGGATGGGGAGGGGAGATGATTAGACTTGCAGTAGTTCAGTCTGTATTCCCACAATTTGGGCTAGCAAAGATATGCAAGTTTCCTGTGGGTCAAGTGACACCAAGGAATGTAATTAATTCTGACCTCTCAGCTAGTGGCACATTCAGGAAAATTGTCCTTCTGCCTGGAGAACTCTCCGACAAAGTCTGTGGGCATTTATAGCTATTGACAGCTGAAGGAGGTGAAAGCCATTAAGTTCTCTATCTATGTATATATTTGTGGGTAAGGCCCCCACAAATATCTTGGAGAATTCTCACATGCTCCTCATGAAAGAATGAGAAAGCTTGAATTCTGGGGCTTAGAAGGCAAATTACACATTTACACTTGTGTGTGTGTGTGCGCGCACACACGTTTTGAAGTCTTTGGTCTAGCCCTGGTTTGAGGAAGCAGGATACAAGAGGGAATTGCAGCTGAGGGGCCCGATGGCCTGTGCAACTTTATGTCCAGATTACTCTGTATTGCCCCAGCCACCTGGGTGGAAGACCACTTCTCCTTCAGCTCTGCTGGTGAGAAACTTGAGAAAGAACCAAAGTGAAGCGGAAACCCAAGGTGGGGCTTTTATAGCAGAGAGAGGAGGGTAGAGATTACTTGAGTGATCTCAGTGATGCAGTCAAACTCTGGGCTTTTGGAGTTTGGTTCTTCTGGTTTGGCTGGCTGCTTAGATATTTCAAAGGCAAAAGAATCTTGAGTCAGGTTCTAAAATGATCCCTGTTAGAAAGTGTCCCTTCTCTAATAAATGGCTGTGTACTTTCTGCAGTGGATCTCTCCTGAATAACTCCCAGAATGTCTTTGCCAGTGTTCACCAAGATAGAAAGATTGCAAAAGTTTCAAACATTATACAATTAGAAATTATTATGATAAAGAATAAGACATTTATTTACTGGTTCAAAGAACCTACTATGTGCTTTGTATTCTGACATGTATGTTAAATTGAATTTATGATCAATTTGTTATGATTGATAGAGTTTTAGGAGTTAAGTTGTTTTAATAATCAAACCTTGGGCTTATTACAATTATAAAAAGGGGAAAAGCCTGAGGTTGTTAAGGATTGCATGACTTTTTTTTGAGATGGAGTCTCACTCTGTTACCCAGGCTGGAGTGCAATGGCACAATCTCGGCTCACTCCAACCTCCACCTCCGGGGTTCAAGCGATTCTCTTGCCTCAGCCTCCGGAGTAGCGGGGACTACAGGCATGTGCCACCATGCCAGGCTAATTTTTGTATTTTTGGTAGAGACGGGGCTTCACCATATTGGCCAGGTTGGTCTCGAACTCCTGACCTAGTGATCCGCCTGCCTCAGCCTCCCAAAGTGTTGGGGTTACAAGCATGAGCCACCGTGCCTGGCCGGATTGCATGACTTTTAAGAGTTTATGCTGAAAGAATGATGTGCTTTATTTTAGGATTTAAATGCAAATGAATTTGTGACTGAAATCTCTTTTGCATTTTTGGGAGAGCAAGTTTTTCCAATTGCCATTTTCTTCTTTCACTTAAAAGCAGAAAAACCTTCTTTCAGTTGATATGAGGAATCAAAACTGAACTCAGAGTGACAGGAGCACAGAGAAATGCAAGATGATGCAGTTTGGAAAAGATGGCCAGAACAGAAGCTGGTTCATACAGATGAACCAAGTTGAGGAGTTTAGCCATAATCCTGGGGGCACTGGGAAGTCAATAAAAGATTGATAAGTAGAAGGTGACTTGAGTTACATTTTAGCAAAGTTTTTCTGAATACAATGTAAAAAATAGATTGGAATGCTGAAGGACAGCAGGACACTAGGAAGAATTTTGTAATGGAATAGATTTATAATAATGGTGTGAACTGAAGAAATGTGAGTAGGGATTCAAGAAAGTGGATATAAGGGAGGAGACTACCCCTCATATTGTCTTAGGCCCAATTTCTGCCTCCAAAGAAAGAAGTAAAAAGTAAAAGGCAGAAATGAAATCCACAAGCAGACAGCCCGGCACTGCACCCTGGGCCTGGTAGTTAAAGATCGCGACCCCTGACCTAACCAGTTATGTTATCTATAGATTACAGACAGACATTGTATAGAAAAGCACTGTGAAAATCCCTATCTGTTCTGTTCCATTCTAATGACCCATGCATGCAGCCCCCAGTCACATACCCCCTGCTTGCTCAATCAATCACGACCCTCTCACGCGGACCCCCTTAGAGTTGTGAGCCTTTAAAAGGGACAGGAATTGATCACTCGGGGAGCTCGGTTGTTGGAGATGTGAGTCTTGCTGAAGCTCCTGGCGGAATAAAGCCCTTCCTTTAACTCGGTGTCTGAGGGGTTTTGTCTGCGGCATGTGACGCTACAGATATATTTGAAAGGCTCCATATTATAAAGGTGCCAGTTAGAAACTGTATTGAAAATGCCAGTAGAGGCCAAGTGAAGTAGCTCACACCTGTAATCCCAACACTTTGAGAGACTGAGGCAGGAGGATTGCTTGGGCCCAGGAGTTTGAGACTGGAGTGAGGTATGATTATGTCATTGTACTCCAGCCTGGGCTACAGAGCAAAGTCCTGTCTACCCCTCAGATTTTTTTAATTAAAAATATTTTTAAAATAAAATAAATATGTAGTAGAATGGGTCACAGACAAAACGTCTCAGATACCAGATTTAGAAAGGAAGACGTTTTGTTCGGCCGGAAGCGTCGGCAGACTTGCATCTCAAGAACCGAGCTCCCTGAAGAAAAGGTTCCTGGCCTTTTAAGGGCTTACAACTCTAAGGGGTCCACTTGAAAGGGTCATGATAGATTATGCAAGCATGGGCTATGTGACTGAGGGCTACATGCATCCGTGGTGGGGACTAGCAGAACAGAACAGAAAGTTTCACAGTGCTTCTCCATACAATGTCTGGAATCAACCAGGGCTTAACCGCACACGCAGTTAGTGTGGGGGTTAGTCTTTTACCTTCAGGCCTGGTCAGTGGCGTCAGTCAGTCTGGCCACTGACCCTACTTGTATTATTTTTCAGCTTTTACTTCCTCCTTTGCAACTCTACCATGGGAGGTAGAGGGAAAATCCAGGAAAAATGATCTCTTTCCTCAAATACACCAATAGAGGTTTCACACAAGGCTACAACTATGTCTAAAATAAGAGCAAAGGTCAATACTTGCTTAGAGGCATTTAAAAACAAAAACAGAAGAAAATTTGCATTATCAGATAACAAAACTTACTATAAAGCTATAGTGCTTAAGACATGATATTAAAGCAGCAATTGATAAACCATTAGAACAGAATAGGGAATCCAGAAACAATCTCGTGGATATAAGGAAACTTGGTATATAACAGAACTTTGCTCCTCAGTGAGGAAGAGGAAAAGTTGATGGTCCATTTGGAAGAAAATGAAATTGGATCCCTGCGTTCTAAATATTTTAGACTTAAATGTGAAAGGCAAAGCTATAAAACTCTCTGAAGAGAAAGTGGGAGAATGCGTTTTTGAATCTGAAGAAGGAAATAGTTTCTTATGATGCAGAAACACAAACTATAAAAAAGAAATCTAGCTGTATTAAAATGATTAACTTCTGCCTACCATAAGGCACCATCAAATGTGAAACCATTAATTAAAACTAGAGTGTGTATCTGAAACACGTGCTTGACAAAGGATTATATTCAGAATATAAGAACTACTATAAATCAATGAGAAAAAACAAGCAACTAAATAGAAAAATTAACAAAATAAGCACTTCAAAAAAGAAAAAGTCTGAATGCCCAACAGACATAAAAAGATATTCGAAACCAGGTTGGGTGTGGCGGCTCATGCCTGTAATCCCAGCACTTTGGGAAGCTGAGGAGGGTGGATCACCTGAGGTCAGGCGTTCGAGACCAGCCTGGCCAACATGGTGAAACCCTGTCTCTACTAAAAATACAAAAATTAGCCGGGCGTGGTGGCGCAAGCTTGTAGTCCCAGCTACTCGGGAGGCTGAGGCAGGAGAATCGCTTGAAGCCGGGAGATGGAGGTTGCAATGAGCCTTGTCAATAGAGTAAGACTCTGCCTCAAAAAAAAAAAAAAAAGATATTCAAAATAATTGGTAATCATATAAATACATATTTAAATTACAATTACACTCACCAGACTGGCCCAAATTAAAGTATCAAGTGTTGGCCAGAATGTGAATCAAACTCAAGCTCTTATACTCTGCATTTTATGTACATGTTGGTACAAGCATTTTAGGAAACCATATGACATTTTCTAGTAAAGTTGAAGATGTGCATGCCCTGCAATGTTACAAATCCACTCTTATTTACATGCATTGTGAGGAGCCATGTCTTTGAGTGCTTATAACATCAATATAAAAACCCATACTGGGAACAACTCAGATTATATAGTTAAAATGGGTGCATTTATTCTATGTAAATTATACCTCAATAAAGTCAACTTTAAAAATAAATGACCTACACTTACATGCATCAACGTGGATTAAATTTAACAATACAATATTGGAAAAGAAAACCAAGTTGCAGAAGAATACACAAACATTGTACCATTTATATTACAAAAAACTTTATAAAAATTTTATGTATGTGAAGAAACTAAACAGCATAAACTAGAGACGCTACGTGGTAAAACTATAAAGCAAGAGAAAGCCCACAAAATACAAAGACAGAATTTTGGATAGGGATTATCTCTCTTGGGTGACAGAAGAAGGGAGGGATTGTGATTTTGGCAGAGCTACTAAGATCATATTGTTTCTTAACGTGGGTGGGGGGAACAAGGATATTCAGCTTATTATTTTTTGTAAATGGCTTGTAAATATGTTATAAATATTATTTTATCTGTTTTGGAAGTTTTAAATATAAAGGAATTAGTTAAATATAAATCTGACAAAATTATGCTGAAAGCAGAATAGAAAGATTAAAAAATATTGAAAGAAGCAAAGTTATCAAGGAGAAACCAAAGAGTTCCAATATCTACTCCTAAGGAGAGAACAGGGAGAAGTAATTGTCAAGATATAGGATAAGAATATTCTAGAATTGATCAAAGTAGTTTAAACCATAAACACATATTTTATGTCACAGGATAAAGTGGTCTAAACATTATTTCAATGGCCCAGAAATGTATGTCACCAGGGACAGAGTGTTTTTGTCCTGTTTTCTCTTCCTTCCTCCATCTGTTGGCCTTTGCACTCAGGTTCATCATCGGAGGTCACAAGTGGACTTTGTCACCCTCAGTGTTAGCTACTCATAAAAAATCATTTACGAATGGCAGTGTCATAAGGCAAAAGAGCTTTTTCTTGGAACTCTCTTCCATCAATAAGGAAAAGACTTAAAAAAAAAAAATCTCTAGTAGATTCCCCCTTCAACTAAGTAGCCGTAATTGGCTCACATAATTTACCCTACACATCTTTACTTAAGGGGAATAAGATTGCCATAAAAAAATACCTTAGAAAAATCATGATTCACCCCCTATGCCAGGGTACTTTACCATGCAGTAGGAATCCTGTTACCAAGAAAAGCAGAAAATAGCTCTCGTGTTGGCAACCCTCAATGTCTGTCAACATTGATAAATAGGAGGGCAAACACTTTCTGGATACTTGCTGGAAAGAGTAAATTTTTACAGCCTTTCAGGAGGATGATTTAGAAATAAGCATAGAAAAGTTTAAAAATAGTTGACCAAGTATAATTGTTAGAATTATATAATATATACACAAATCTAATTATGAGATTAAAACGTTAGGATAGTTTATATTAGTCTAAGAGAAGGAAACCATCTACACAGGCCAACTTTAGAGGAACTGCTTACTGAAGTAGTGTTTCTTTCATGTATTTAAATATTAAGCAATCCTAATAATAAAGATTTAGATTCATTTTCTTCCATGAGAAGCTGGTCAAAATATTGTGTTGACTGGGAAAAGAAGATTATAAAACAGTTTACATAGTACAGTCTTAATTTGGAAATAGTATTCTATGTGTATTAAGAATATCTGAAAAATTATTTCCCAAAAATGTCAACAGTGCAAATCAAGACTAAGATAGTAGAGTTAGCAAAATCATTAAGTGATGGATGAGTCTAATGAATATACATTTATAGGCTTAAAATACTCTAATTCAGCCAGGTGCTGTGGCTCACATCTGTAATCCCAGAACTTTGGGAAGCTGAGGTGGGCAGATCACGAGGTCAGGAAATCGAGACCATCCTGGCCAACATGGTGAAACCTCGTCTCTACTAAAAATACAAAAATTAACTAGGTGTGGTGTCGTACGCCTGTAGTCCCAGCTACTCAGGAGGCTGAGGCTGAATTGCTTGAACCCAGGAGGTGGAGGCTGCAGTGAGTCCAGATCACACCACGGCACTCCAGCCTGGGCGACAGAGCGAGATTCAGTCTCAAACAAACAAACAAACAAAATCTGTAATTCAACTTTGATTAAAATAAAATTTACTTTTAAAACTATAATTACAATGAGTTTAAACATCTTTAAAGTGAAAGATGATTGTTGACTCAAGTGCTTTTGAAAAAATAGTCATTACTCTTTGCTATGAAGAAAGGGGAGAAGTTTGGAAAATATTTATATCCTAATTGCCATAAAAGAATAGTGCATTTACCAGGTGAGGTTAAAGTCATACTTAAGTTTTATATATATAGTCCTCATGAAATTTAATTTCTGGCTAATTTATTTGCTGAGATAAACAAGAAATTTTTCTGTAAAATTTAAAAATTTTAATATTAATTGCCTTCAGTATTTGTTAGTAAAATGTTTTATCACAGGAAACTGTGTTTGTTAAGGATACAACTTAAAGAATTTTGAGATTTTTCCTTAAAGTTATAAATTATGCTTTTTTCACGAATTTCCATGCTAATCCTGGTTAACTAACCCTCTGACTATGAACTTACTGATATTAATATAATTAATTTTACTATATACAAAACCAGAAATTATCTTGTGGGTTAGGAAAAGTATACTGTCTAAACCCTTGACACAAATACATACCTTTCATTTTTTAAAGGAGAAGAAAATTTTCTTTGTGTTGAAAGAGAATAAGCTAAAACAACTGTCACAGAGATGACAATCTACTTCACAAAGAAAATATCTGTAATTATATGTATAAGTGGTCTCTTTTAAAAAACTTCCAAATATCTGCTTTTTTTTTTTTTTAAACGTGAATACTTCCATTATACCAGCATAAAAATTTTGCCTTGTCCGTATGATGGCCTATATTTTACCTCAGTGCAGTTATAGTTGCTATTTCACTGATTTGGGATCAGAGAACAAGGGAGGAATTGATAGACAAAAGAAGGTAATCTTGGCCGGGCACTGTGGCTTAAGCCTGTAATCCCAGCACTTTGGGAGGCTGAGGCAGGTGGATCACAAGGTCAGGAGTTCAAGACCATCCTGGCCAAGATGGTGAAACCCCGTCTCTACTAAAAATACAAAAATTAACTGGGCCTGGTGGTGGGTGCCTGTAATCCCAGCTACTCGGGAGGTTGAGGCAGAGGATTAGAATTGCTTGAACCTGGGAGGCGGAGGTTGCAGTGAGCTGAGATCACACCATTGCATTCCAGCCTGGGTGACAGAGCAAGAGAGCAAAACTCCATCTCAAAAAGAAAAAAAAAAAAAAAAAGAAGGTAACCTTTTTCTGATTTGATGAGTTTGGAGCGTTTCCTGGGAAATTCAGGTCTCCAACCAGAGTCTACATCATGAGTTTGGAGCTAGGGTGAAAATTTTTGGCTAGCATGAAACTGAATAAAATAATCTAAGAGAGAAATTATGAAGTGATAGGAGAAATATTTCCAGGGCCAAACATTTGGTAACACCACATATAAGGTTCAGACAGAAAAAGAGTACTCAAAAAAAAAAAAAAAAGATATGGAGAAGAAAATGGTAAGAAGTCTGAAGACAGCTGGGAAGTAATAATTTAATGGTAGCCATGAAATGAGAGATATGCATGTGAGTAATTGTCAACTATATAAAATCCTTGGTAAGATGAAGTCTTGGTAAGATGGATCTAAAGTGAACTTGGACAGCGTGCTCAGTAATTCTCCTGCCTTTCTCCTGGGAACCCTTATTTTCTCATAGGTACCCCACCCACATCCTCTTGGATACTTTGGCAAGTACCTTGATCTTACACAAATCCACAGACCTGACCAGAATTGATTGTTTCATGTTGAACAGCTGATATAAGCTAGGCTTGTGATGGACTTTCAAGGATTTGGATGTGAGAGCAAATAAAAGGATCAGGATACATTCTGTCTCTTGGCTTAAGCCAAGATGTAAAGCTTGAGAGTTTCTTTTTCACGTTAAGACAGCGATTCTGTTGAGAGTACGGAGTAGTGATAATACAAGAGACAGAGTAAAGCCAACTTGCAGAAGGAAGCAGATATAGTAGAAAGCCCTTGACATCACTAGAGTTTCAGGTTTCAATTGTCACCAAGAATCAGCTATATTCTTGTCCTTTCCAAAGTTCAATTATTTAAATTTTCCTTGGATTCTATTAACAGGAGCTAGTAAATTCTCTTTTTTGCTTAGGCTAGTTTAGGATTTGTGCCATTTGACACCATATGTTTTAATTAATACAATTTATTCATTTGGTAAAAACAGAGGTCATTGATTACTCTGTTCAATTCAAAGTGCTTTCAGTGGAGTAGTAGAAATGAAAACATTACAGTGAGTCAAATTATTAAGAAGTAAGAAAGGGGTAACAGCTAGTGTAGACAGATTTTAGCTTTGTTCATTTCCTTAATAAATATTTATTGAGGGCTTACTATATGACTTTACCAGGGACTCAGAATCAAAAGATGAATATGATATAGTCCTCTATTCAAGAAACTCGCAGCCTTTTGAAGGAAGCCGATAAGAAGGTCTTTTCAATGCAGTGCCTAAGAGAATGACTCAGAGAGGAAGGGGAGAGAGAGAGAATGACAGGAAGAGACTGGAGAGAGAAATGGGGATTTCCGATGGATTTAGACTTCAAGGAGGCAAGTAAAAATAGAGTTAAAATCACAAGTGGACAGATTTACCTAGATGATAAAAAAGGACCTTCTTTTGAAAAAGGAAGTCTGAGTCTAAGATGGCCTTTAAAAAAAAAAAAAAGGAAAAAAGAAAAAGGAGGGAAGCAAGGATACTTGGAATCCACTGAGGATCACTTTAGAGACTATATTCTCTGCGAAAATTGCTGTGGTAACTCATCCTACTTTTATGTCTTATGAAATGGCTGTTCCTCTTCCTAAATAGACTGTCCTCATTCCTGTGAGCGCTTCTACTCAGGTAGCTTGCCTCCTTATGTGCAAAGGTAATGAGAGAGTAGAAAACAAATACTGCCTAATATTCTAATACTGAAAACCAAGAATAACTTTTTCATATTCACATGACAGTATATTGTCAGTAAGAGCAGGATCTCATACTTTCTTCTACACTATTTATCACATTAGTAGCAATACCATTCAGTAAGCACTCAATAAAAATTTAATCTAGTGATATCCTATGGATTAAAAAAATTTAAATAATACTGGTGGAATGAATGCCCTTTCTCAGAAATCCTTGTCTTTGCTGCCAACTTCCTATCCAGATATTAGACTCAATTATCTTTGTGGAAATGGGTAGAGACCAGGGAATGGGGTGACCAGGGTCACAAATACACTGTTTCAATAGGATCGTGGTTCTCAAAGGGTGATTCCAAATCAGTAGCACTTGGAAATTTGTTACAGGTACAAATTCTTGGGCCCCACCCCAGGACCTAATGAATCAGAAACTGCAACATCTGTTTTTAAAAGCCCTCCAGGTGATTCTGCAGTATACTGTCTTGTCTATTCTGGCTAGTATAACAAAATATCTTTGGGTAATTTATGAACAACAGGAATTTATTGCTCATATTCTGGAGGCTGGGAAGTCCAAGATCAAGAGGCCAGCAGATTTGGTGTTTGGTGAGAGGCTGTTCCGCATAGATGACACTTCCTATGTGTCCTCACATGATGGAAGAAGCAAACAAGCTCCCTCAGGCCTCTTTTATAAGGGCACAAATCCCATTTATGAGAGTGGAGCCATCATGACCTAATCACTTCCCAAAAGCCCCATCTCATAATACTGCCACTTTGGGCATTAGATTTCAATACATGAATTTTGTGGGAATGCCAAAATTCAAACTATAGCACATACCAAAATTTGAGAACCACTGTTTTTGGGTAGTGATTCTTAACTGTAATAGGTGTAGGAATCACCTGGGAGTTGTTGAAATGCACATTCTGATTCTTTTGGTCTGGATGGAATTCAAGATTTTGCATTTCTTTTTTTTTTTTTTTTTTTTTTTTTTTTTGAGGCGGAGTCTCGCTCTGTCGCCCGGACTGGAGTGCAGTGGCCAGATCTCAGCTCACTGCAAGCTCCGCCTCCGGGTTTACGCCATTCTCCTGCCTCAGCCTCCCGAGTAGCTGGGACTACAGGCGCCCGCCACCTCGCCCGGCTAGTTTTTGTATTTTTAGTAGAGACGGGGTTTCACCGTGTTAGCCAGGATGGTCTCGATCTCCTGACCTCGTGATCCGCCCGTCTCGGCCTCCCAAAGTGCTGGGATTACAGGCTTGAGCCACCGCGCCCGGCCAAGATTTTGCATTTCTAACAAGTTCTCAAATGGTGTCGACATTTATTTTCCACAAACCATGCATTGAGTAGCAAGACGTGAGGATCCCGAAGTGGGGAGGGCAGTTCAAAGCCAGGAGTAGTGACAAGGCAGCTGCTCAGCAGCACCTGAGGTACCTATTGGCTTTATGCAAAGTTGTCTAGCAAGGTCTCAGATGGGGATGGAGCTGGGTGTACAGGGGACAGTTGCCAAAACAACCTTGTTTTTATTCCTGTTGGTTAACTGCAATTCCATTTATCATCCTTTCTTCTACTCCTCATCCAAGATACATATTAACAATAATGTTGACTGAATTTCCACAGTACCTGCACTAGCCCAGTTTATCAATTTACAAAACTGACACTCATATTTTCCAAACTACAAGCTTAAAAGCCCCAAAATTGAGTATTTTTAAACACAGGGAGATGAAAAAAGGTAAAAAGAGTCTGGGTGCAGTGGCTCATGCCTGTAACCAAAGCTCCACTCATGAACAAAAATGCCATCATTTCTTTTCAAACATTTCTCCCCTGGAGTATGTTGGTAAGAATTAATTATTTTGAGAACTGCCTGTGGAGAAGTTTCCTAGAACTCAATCTTAATAAATGTCATGTTGCTATTCAAGGACTTGTGTTTTTAATGACAAATCGTAGTGTTGGAAAAGAGCCCCAAATCCTCTGTTTCAAAAATGGATTTAGATTTATTTGAGCATCTCTGAGCTCACTGTGTTCACACGGCTTTGCCCAACTGCTGTAGTTCTTGGGCCAACTATGGTTTAGTAGTATTTTTTATTTATTTCATTTCTTTCTTTCTTTCTTTCTTTCTTTCTTTCTTTCTTTCTTTCTTTCTTTCTTTCTTTCTTTCTTTCTCTTTCTTTTTTTGTGAGACGAAGTCTCGCTCTGTTGTTGCCAAGGATGGAGTGAAGTGGCGCGATCTCGGCTCACTGCAAGCTCCGCCTTCTGGATTCACGCCATTCTCCTGCCTCAGCCTCCTGAGTAGCTGGGACTACAGACGCCCGGCACCAAGCCCGGCTTTTTTTTTTTTTTTTTTTTTCGTTTTTGTATTTTTAGTAGAGACGGAGTTTCACTATGTTAGCCAGGGTGGTCTCGATCTCCTGACCTCAGGTGATCTGCCCGCCTCGACCTCTCAAAGTGCTGGGATTATAGGTGTGAGCCACCGCCCACGGCCTTCAATTCATTTTTGAGATGGAGTCTCGCACTGTCGCTCGGGCTGGAGTGCAGTGGTGCGATCTCGGATCACTGCAACCTCCTCTTCCCGGATTAAAGTGATTTTCCTGCCTCAGCCTCCTGAGTAGCTGGGATTACTTGTGGGTACCACCACGCCTGGCTAATTTTTTCTATTTTTTAATAGTGAGGGGGCTTCACTATGTTGGCCAGGCTGATTTCGATCTACTGACCTTGTGATCCGCCCACCTCGGCCTCCCAAAGTGCTGGGATTACAGTCGTGAGCCATCACTCCTAGACAGTAGTATTTTTAAAATTATCTTCTAAGACAGGCCATTGATAATATTCAGTCGTATCCTGTACCTCATTTGGGTATCCAGGTGGCTGTTGTCCAATCAGATTTTAGCATTTCTCCCCAAATCTTCCATGTCATGTTCTAATCTATTAATAAAAATAGGAACCACAATGCCACTACCATTTGTATTGGCATCTGTGATTCTAGAGTATTATAACAAGATCTGAGTCAAGAAGAGTTTTTGTAAAGAAAATCCTAAACATACTGTAGGATCTGGGCCCCTTGCTTTATTTCTCTGATTTCATTTTCTACCCTCCTAATTTACTCCACTCCAACCTCATTCTCCCTTTGGGGTTCCTTGGACACTGCAGGCTCACTCCTGCTTCAGAGCATCCTCACTTTTCCTCCCTCTGCCTAGAATGCTCTTTTCTTAGATATCTTCATGGCTGGCTCCTCTATTTTTTTCAGTCTTTATTCAAAAAATCATCTAAATGAGGCTTTTCCTCAACCACACTAGATAAAATTTCAAACCTCTCAACTTATCTTGTCCCTCTTTTCTGCCTTTTCTCGTTAGAATTTATTACTATTTAACATATTTCATTTTTATCTAATTTATTTATTGTGTCTTCTCCACTAGAATATCAGCTCCATGAAGGCAGGAAATATATCATTCACTTCACCCTATTATATCTTTACTGTCTAGAAACATGTCTAGCACATAGTTGGTGCTCAATAACACTTACTACTGAATGAATATATTAAATGAAAAAGTAAGGTACAGAGAAGTGTAAATAGCACTCTATCATTTGTGTAAATGTGGGGAAAATAATATCCACATGTTTGAATGTATATGCCAAAAATTGCCCTGTAAGGAGACACCTGAACCTGATACTAGTCATCTGAGGTCTTAAGAATCTGGGACTGGCAAGGGCACTGGGGTGGGGGTGAGAGGAAGACATTTTACTGAATATTGTTTTACATTAGAAAAATTGTAAACTATGTCATATTATCTATTCAAAACATTAAAGTTAAAAACAGTAAGAAAGAAAATAATTTCCCTGGCCAGGTGTGGTGGCTCATGCCTGTAATTCCAGCACTTTGGGAGGCCGAAGCAGGAAGATCACTTGAGCCCAGGAGTTCGAGAGCAGCCTAGGCAGTACAGTGAGACGCTGTCTCAACAAAAAATTAAAAAATTAGCCCAGCGTGTGTAATCCCAGCACTTTGTGAGGCCGAGGCAGGTGGATTGCTTGAGGTCAGGAGTTCAAGACCAGCCTGACCAACCTGGTGAAACCTCATCCCTACTAAAAATGCAAAAATTAGCCCGGTGCAGTGGCGGGTGCCTGTAATCCCAACTACTCGGGACACTGAGGCAGGAGAATCACTTGAACCCAGGAGGCGGAGATTGCAGTGAGCCGAGATCACACCACTGTACTCTAGCCTGGATGACAGAGCAAGACTCCATCTAAAAAAAAAAAAAGATTAGCCCAGCATGGTGATGAGTGCCTGTGGTTCCACCTACTCAGGAGACTGTGGTGGGAGGATTGCCGCTGCACTCCAGCCTGGGAGACAGAGCGAGACTCTGTCAGAAGGAAGGAAGGAAGGAAGGAAGGAAGGAAGGAAGGAAGGAGGGAGGGAGGGAGGGAGGGAGGGAGGGAGGGAAAGAAGGAAAAGAAAGAAAAGAAAGAAAAAGAAAGAGAAAGAAAGAAAGGAAGGAATAATTTCTCTTTGGACTCAATATACTACCCTTTGATATGTAAGAGAAGAAGAGATTGTAATAGATTATTTCCCCTTTTTTTTTTTTACTTTAAATTTTTAAAATTTATACATGATAGATGACCCTGTTTTCAGGATACATGTGATAATTTACTACCATTCATATAATTGATAAAGATCAAATCAGTGTATCAATTAATTATTTTACAAAATATGTTCCAGGAAACTTTTTAGTAATCTCATAGCAATAAGAGTGCCAGGACCAGCACAAATGAGAAGATAAGTCTAAGCAACCACATCACCTCACCTTCTATGTCTCAGGTAAGCCTCAGTTCCTGAGACATTGGCTGAAGGCTGTGGTGAGGACCTCTTTGACAGTCCTGTTTATTTACTCCCAGAGTGTGGGAGAACTAGGGTCATGCTTGCTCAGGAGGAAAAAGAACAGCACATTATTCTCGTAGGGCAGGCCAGCTGATTCAGAGGTGGTTTTTGCCAGCTCCTCTGTTTCATCTGAAAAGGGGGGTGGCATATCAACTGACTTCAGCAAGACAACTCTCTTTCATAAGCTACTTTCATTTTGCTCCAAAATTACTGATCACCTGTTATGCACAAGAAGAGGACTTCATCTCCATGGGCATCAAATAAAAGGGAAAATGATCCTACCCTTTGTAGAGTTAGGGAGCTGAACTAAGATAACTTAGATTCACACACTGTGGCTGTATTCTCAGAAGGAGGCTGAAAGTCTCCTCCTACAGACTTGATTCTGATCTAAAGACAGAACCTTTTCCATCAAGCTGTATGGACCCATACTAATCACTTCCACTTTCTACTCTATTTCGTTTGCTCTCCCTTTCATTTTTCCTCCTCTCCCAGTTTCCTTCTCTATTATCCATTACTTATTTTTAACAGTTAAGATCTAGTCAGAAGACAGAAACCGCATGGTAATTTGAACAAGAAATATTCAACTTAAAGAATTATTAACTAGTAACAGGGCACTGTCTAGTAAGAGTAGAGAACTCTTCGGAGCAGCCACTGCCTCTAGGCCTGAGGCAGAGCATCCAAGACAGGAACAAAGTGGGGAAAAGCACTTCCCACTGCCACTGGCTGAAAAGTTCTCTGAGGTGCCATACGCTGGAGCTGGCATGCAGGCAATCACCCATTATTAGAGTGTGGAATGAGCTCTCTGGGGAGCCGCCTGCTAGGGCTTGTGTAAGGTTCGTTGGAGAGTCGTCGGCCGGGAGTTTCACAAACTCGCGAGGGATGATCGCCCTGGGTGTCCCACAACCCACCCCACAAAGCAGTGTTATTGACCTGGTTTGTTCTGCCCACGCACAGAAAATCAATCACTGTGATAAGCAGTTTGTGAAAAAGAGAAAAGATTTATTCACAAGGCAGCCCAGGGAGGAGGCAGAAGAGCAGCTCTCAGATCCGTTTCCCGGAAGAGAAGGCTTAGGGATAATTACGAGTTAGGGAAGTGGGGTGGTCTAAGGTGTGGGGAAAAGTGATTGGCAGTGAGGGAAAATGAAGTAACAGGTTCGTTCTGCGCAAAAGGTCACGGTATTGCATTGGACATAGTGTACAGAAAATGACGGCGTTAGTATGATCTGAGGGTGGAGTTTTTGGACACCTCTTGGGCACTTGCGCAGGTCCCGTTGAAGGCTCGGTGGTCTCAACCGGTTTAAACTGGATAGGAGTTGCCCCAGGTTCCTGAAAAACAACTGAGGCGACCGTTACCGTGGCGACTTACAGACATTATCTACAGGGTCGCCGGTAAGGGTTAAGTTCTAATGTTCGGCGGAGCGGCCCTCAGCTTCATGGGGGAAAAAAATCACAAAATGACAGCGGCCAAAAGCAAGCAGGGCAGGCTAAGTTTGGCATACCCGATCAGATTAACACCTTGGTTTCAGCAGGAACAAGCAGAAAAATCATGGAGTCCAGAGGCCCCTTCCTCTTGCAGTGTACTCGCCTAGCACAGCTTCAACATTACCATTTGGCGAAACAAATGTTTTCAGCGTCCACCTCCAGTATCATAGAGCAGGGCAAGGAAGGGGCGATCTGGAGCTGGCAGCCAATACATTGATAACTGGGCACACTGTCTTTCCCTTTGTTCCTCTTTCCTCCGTTTTCTTTCTCTCTCATGCCTCTCACTCTCACTTTGTTCTCCCTTTCCCTCCTTCTCTCTCTAGCTCCCCGCCTTCTCCTTCTTCTCTCCCTTGCACGCTGGCTCCAGTCATCACTCTTACTATCCCTCTGTGCCCTGTTCTTTCACTATCTCATCCTCGTTTCCTTTATCTCCCTCTCTCTTCGTTTTCCACTTTGATATCGAAACTTTGTGTTTCACCTTGACCTTCCTCCTCTTTTTTCTATATGAGCTTACTGAATTAAACGATAATCTATTGCACTTCACCTGTTCAACCCTCCTCCCCTCCCCACAAACCCCTGGAAATCAAGACTCATTTAACTCTCTCTATAGATTTGCCTTTTTAGAAGGTCAATGTCATATAATTGGAATCACAGTCTGTAACCTATTCAGGCCGACTTTTTTTTACTTACAATATGCGCTTATGCCTTTTCATGGTTTTATGGCACACTTTTAAATTTCTGTATAAAATTCCAATGTATGAATGTACCACAGCTTGTAAATATATTTGCCCATTGAAGGACATCTTAGATACTTCCAGTTTTTGAAGAATACTATGAATGTTATGAATAAAGCTACTATAAACATTCATGTATAGGCATTTTGTGTGGACAAGAGTTTTCAAATCAGATGGGCAAATATCTAGGACTGTCCTTTTTTCCATTGAATTATATATTTGCTTCTTTGTCAATGATCACATGGCTATGTTTGTGTGGGTCTATTTCTGGAGTCTCTATTCTATTGTTCTATGTGTCTGTTCTTTTACCAATACCACACTGTCTTGATTACTGTAGTTTTACAGTATTTCTTGAAGTCTGGTAATGTGAGTCTTCTTACTTTTTTATTCTTCAATATTGTACAGAATCTTTAAGAGCTAAAGGGAATGATTTACCAAACAAATCTTTGTTTCACTTATTTTCAATTTTACTTTTGAACATTGGAGTTTCTGAAAAGCTCCCAAAGATGAGACAGGAATCCACATAGGTGACTTCCTGGTGTTTACCCAACTCAGCAATAGGAGGTAGAGACAGCAGCGATGGGGAATTCAGCTCCATGAATAGGGCAGGGGTCAGAGTAGGGAGGACAAGGGAAGGTGTCTCACTATTGTCCTATTCAAGTGGTACCTATGCATCAGGAAAAACATCTAGGACACCTTGTGCCTCAGAACTGCAACTGTTCTTCCTCTTCCTTCTCTTTGTCTTATCTCCTTGTGTCAAAAATTTTTTCTTTCTGCCCACTAGCATTTCCTCAAACCATGACAGCTTAATAAATATGACAAAGCTAGTTTATACAAGAGAAACTAACGCTCCTATACAGAAGTTCTTTAAAACATTTCAATTTGATACCTCGTCTCTTTTCTCATAAACCCAGATTCATCTTTATAACTTTGTTTGCTTATAATCAATATATTTATTGCTAGAGCTGGAAGGTGACTTATAAATCAGTTATTTTAATATCGTCATTGCATAAATGATAAAATAGAGATAATGTTAGCTGCTCAATGGTATCACCTCCTGTCATATTAAACAGAATATATCACTCAAGAGAATATGTGTTTGTGTGTGTGTGTGTGTGTGTTACATAAGTAACACTTGGTTATTCTTCCCTAGATCCACAGCATGTCTCTCTAGGGCCACTCTTTTAGAGGCAACCATATTCAGCAGTTCCTTGGTTTTCCTCTCTGAGATTTTTAATTTATATATGAAAAAGTATCTGGGTATATATAAGCCCCCAAAGATTCTGCTTATTGCTTAAGAAGATAAAAGTAGAAGGGCTCACAATATCTGACTTCAAAACTTATTATAAAGCTACAGGTAGAAAGTTAGGTCACTGATTTGACATCTTTCTTCTTTTTTGATACAGGCATTTACAGCTATTAATTTTCTTCCAAGCACTGCTTTATCTGCATCCTGTAAGTTTTTGTATGTTGTGTCTTCATTTTTATTCATCTCAAAGTATTTTTTGGTTTCCTTTGGTATTTCTTATTTGACCCACTGGCTATACAAGAGTGTTGCTTAATTTCCACATATTTTTGTGTCTTGCACATTTTTTCCCTGTCATTGATTTCTAATTCCATTACGTTATGATTAGAGAAAATACATCACATCATTTTTACACTTTCAATTTTTTGAGGTTTGTTTTATGGCCTGGAATGTGGTCCTCACGGGGAACGTTTCATGTGTACTTGAGAGGAATATATCTTCTGTTCTAGGCAACTCAACAGGAGAATATCTGTACCTGCCAAAATCAGTCTATAAGATTGGAAGTTTTTCTTCCTTCAAATGCACAGACACTAGTGCAATGCCACACAGATCATGAAGAATTAGTCAAACACGATTTCACTGAAGAAAACTATTAATGCTTCAGTAACTGAATTGTAAGAAATAAAGATCTACACATTACCTGATAAAGAATTCAAAATAATCATCTGAAATAAGCTCAATAAGCTATAAGAGAATGTATATGGACAACTAAATAAAAATGAGGAAAACAATGCATGAACAAAAGGAGAAGTTTAATAACTAGAAACTATGAAAAGGAACCTAATAGAAACACTGCAGCTGAAGAATACAATGACAGAATAGAAAAATTAAATCAAGGATTTCAACAGCAAACTCAATCATGCAGAAGAATCAGTGAACTCAAAGACAGATTATTTGAAATTTGCCAATTAGAGGAATGTCTTGATCTATTTTGTGTTGCTATAACAGACTATCACAGATTGAGTATTTTATAAAGAAAAGAAATTTTTTCTTACAATTCTGGCAACTGGTAAATCCAAGATTGAGGGTGCCACATCTGGCATGGGCCATTGTGCTGCATTATCTCACGGCAGAGGGCAGAAGTGCAAAAGAGTATGCACGTGAATGACAGAGAGTCAGACTCACTTTAATAACAAATTTACTCTCACCATAATGAGCCCATTCTTGCAATAATGAGCCTACTCCTGTGATAATGACACTCATTCATTCATGAGGGCAGAGCCCTCAAGACCTAAACACCTTTTAAAGGTTACATTTCTCAACAGTAGTGCACTAGGAACTTAAGTTCCCAACACGTGAACTTTAGGGGACACATTCAAACCATAGCATTCCACCCCTGAATTTCAAAATTTATGTCCTTCTCACATGCAAAACACATTCACTCCATCCCAATAGCTCTAAGATCTTAACTCCTTCCAGCACCAACACAAAACTCCAAAGTCTCATCCAAATAAGATATGGGTGAGACTCAAGGCATTATTCATCTTGAGGCAGATTTCCTACAGCTATGGGCCTACGAAATCAAAACAAGTAATCTGCTTCCAAAATACAATGGTGGCCCAGGTGTAAGATAGATGTTCCTATTCCAAAAGGGAGAAATAGGCAAAAATAAAGGAATAACTAATGCCAAGTAAGTCTAAAACCCAACAGGAAGAATACATTAAGTATTAAAGCTCCAGAATTATCTTCCTTGACTCCATGTCCCTCCATCTGGGCACAATGGGGTGGTGGTTGGGTCCCAAGGCCTTGGGCTGCCCCACCCCTATGGTTTTGCTGGGTGCAGGCCGTGTCACAGCTCTCACATGTTGGAGTCTCATGCTTGAAGCTCTCCCAGGCTGGAGTTACATGCTGGTTGCTCTACACCTCTAGGGTCTTGGAGGCAGTCCTGATCCCACAGCTCCACTAGGTTTTAATTTAGAGGGAACTCTCTTTGGTGGCTCTAACCCTACAACAAATTTCTGTCTGGGTCCCCAGGCTGTCCATTTGAAATCTAGGTGGAGGCCCCACATCTCTTGTACTATGCATGTTTGCCGAATCAGCAACATGTAGACATTACCAAGACTTACCATTGTGCCCTCCAGAGCCAAGGCTGGAGCATCCAAGGAGCTCTGTGCCAGAGTGTGGCAAGCAGAGTCCTGAAGCAGCCTTGGGCAGCAAATGCTGAAGTCTCCAGAGCATCTCTCTGGAAATTTGGCCCTCAAGGCCCTGCTCTGGGCCTATAACGGGAGGACGGACTCTTCCACGTGTTGGGAAGATAGCACATCCCAACTTCATGGGAGGGAAAGCTCTTGTGCTCCGGACCCTTTCAGATCACACCCTGTTTATCTCTTTATCTGGCTGTTTGTTTGCATCCTTTATTATATCCTTTACAATCAACCAGTAAACATAAGTGTTTCCTTGAGTTCTGTGAACTGCTCTAGCAAATTAATCAAACTCAAAGAGGGGGTCATGGAAGCCCTAACTTGAAGCTGGTTGATCAGAAGTTCTGGAGGCCCAGACTTGTGACTTGTGTCTGAAGTGGGGGCAGTTTTGTGAAACTGAGTTATCAACCTGTGGGATCTGAAACTATTTCCAGGTGGATAATGTCATAATTGAACTGGGTTGGAGGATGCTGAGTTAGTTTCTGCTACAAAATTGATTGCTTGTTTGGTGTGTGAGGAACACCCCCCCTTCACACACATTTGGTCACAAAAGACATCGGTGTTGAGGCTGTTGGGTGAGAGAATAGAAAAAAACAACACTTTGAGTGTGTTTTCTTTTCCACTGACAAATACAAAGGATTGTAATACACTACTATCAATAATTATATGCCAACAAATTGGATAACTTAGAAGAAATGGATAATTCTTAGAAACATACAACCTACCAAGAGTGAATCATGAAAAAGTAGAAAATTCAAACAGACCAATAACAAGTAAAGAGGTTGAAGCAGCAATCAAAACCTCCCAACACAGAAAATCCCAAGACCTTATGGCTGCACTGCTGAATCGTACCAAACATTTAAAGAACTGGTACCAATCCTTCTCAAACTCTTCCAAAAACTCAAAGAGGAGGAAATACTTCCAAACTGTTTTTATGAGGTCAGCATTGCCCTGATACCAAAGCCAGACAAGGACATTACAAGATAATTGTAGGCCAATATCCTTGATGAAAATAGATGCCAAAACCCTCAATAAAATAGAGCAAACTGAATCCAACAGTACATTAAAAGGATCATGCGCCATGATCAAGTGGAATTTATCCCTGGAGGGCAAAGGTAGTTCAATATATACAAATCAATAAATGTGATATATCACATTAATGGAATAAAGGATAAAATAATATGATAATTTCAATAAATGTAGGAAGAATATTTCACAAGATTCAACAACTTGCATGATAAAACTCTCAGTAAATTAGGTATAGAAGGAATGTACCTCACCATAACAAAGGCTATATATGATAAGCCTAGAGCTCACAAACTCAATGGTGAAAACCTGATTTTCCTCTAACATCAGGAACAAGCTGAGGAGGCCAACTCTCACCATTTCTATTCAATATAGTGCTGGAAGTCCTAGCCAAAACAATTGGGCAAGAAAAAAGAAATAAGATATCCAAATCTGAAAGGAAGAAGTTAAATTGTCTCTGCAGATGACATGATCTTAGTATTTTTTTTTATTTCAACAGGTTTTTGGGGAACAGATGGTCTTTGATTACATGGATAAGTTGTTTAGTGATGATTTCTGAGATTTTGGTGCATACATCCATCACCCAAGCAGTGTACACTGTAACCGTACCCAATGTGTAGACTTTTATCCTTTATCCTCCCCCAACACCTCCTGAGTCCCCAAAGTCCATTATATCATTCTTATGCTTTTGCATCTTCACTTAGCTCCCACTTATAAGTGAGAACACATGATGTTTGGTTTTCCACTCCTGAGTTACTTCATTTAGAATAATGGTCTCCAACTTCATCCAGGTTGTTGCAAAAGTCATTATTTCATTCCTTTTTATGGCTGAATAGTACTCCATGGTGTATATTTAATACATAACATATTTTCTTTATCCACTTGTTGATTGATGGGCATTTGGGCTGGTTCCATATTTTTGCAATTGCAAATTGGGCAGCTATAAACATGCGTATGCAAGTGTCTTATTCATATAATGACTTACTTTCCTCTGGGTAGATACCCAGTAGTAGGATTACTGGATCAAATGATAGATCTACTTTTAGTTTTTTAAATAATTTGCATACTGTTTTCCATATTGGCTGTACTAGATTACATTCCCACCAGCAGTGTAAAAGTATTCCCTTTTCACCACATCCATGCCAACATGTGTTTTTAAAAATTTTTTTTTGTTATGGCCATTCTTGTAGCAGTAAGGTGGTATCACATTGTGGTTTTGATTTGCATTTCCCTGATTACTAGTGATGTTGAGCATTTTTCATGTTTGTTGCCCATTTGTGTATCTTCTTTTGAAAATTGTCTATTCATGTCCTTAGCCCGCTTTTTGATGGGATTATTTGTTTTTTCTTGCTGATTTGTTTGAGTTCCTTATAGATTCTGGATATTAGTCCTTTGTCAGGTATACAGTTTGCGAAGATTTTCTCCCACTCTATGGATTGTTGGTTTACCCTGCTGATTACTTCTTTTGCTGTGCAGAAACTTTTTAGTTTATTTAGCTTTGTTTTTGTCACATTTGCTTTGGGTTCTTGGTGATGAACTCTCTGCCTAAGCCAGTGTCTAGAAGGGTTTCTCCGATGCTGTCTTATAGAATTTTAATGGTTTCCGGTCTTAGATTTAAGCTTTTGATTCACCTTGAGTTGATTTTTGTATACATGATCTTATGTACAGAAAACCCTAAATACCCCACCAAAAAACTGTTGAACTAATAAATGAATTCAGTAAAGTTGCAGAGTACAAAGTCAACATGCAAAAATCAGTTGCATTTCTATACACCAACAATGAACACTATCTAAAAAGGAAATTAAGAATCCCATTTACAATAGTATCAAAAAGAATAAATGCTTAGGAACAAATTTAACCAACTATCAACACTGATGAAATTAATTGGTGAAGACACAAATACATGAAAAGATATTTCATGTTCATGGATTGGAAGAATTAATAATGCTAAAATATCCACACTATCACACTATCAAAAGTGATCCATAGATTAAATACACTTTCTTATAGGCTGACCTAAATGTGAGGCAGATGGATAAAAGAGAATAATGGGTTTTGAAAACTGTCGGCAAACATTAAAAATTGATTTATTCTCTTTATTTTAATACCCAGTAAAACTTGTGCAAATATATGCAAAAAAAAAAGCAAGTCCAAGACTTTTCCTAGAGGTACGGTTTATAATATCCCCAAATTGGAAACAACACAAACATCCATCACCAGCAGAATGAGTAAACAAACATAAAAAATTGTTATATTCATATTGCAGAATACATACACAGCAGTGAGAAAGAACAATTGTTAAATGCAACAACATGGAGGAATTTCACATATTCCTGCACAAAAGAAGCCATACATAAGAGAGTATTTATTATATAATCCTATTTATATGGAGTATGAAAATATGCACAATTCAAAGATGATATTAGATGTCAAGAAAGTGGTTATGCTTATGGAGAATGTGATTAAGAGGGGGCATGAGGGTGGCTTTCGGAGGGACTGATAATTTTCTATCTCTTGACACAGCTCAAGTGGCAAAACTTAGTTCTGGGATCTTATTTGATGGAAACAGTGGCAAAACATTGAAACAGAAGACCTGGGTGGGAGTTCAAAGATATATTCTCTTCATATACATTCAATGATCTATATATGCTTGTATTTGGGCACTTTTCTGTATGTTTCTTATACTGCAATTAAAAATTTTCTTAAAAAATAGGAAGCCACATTAAGAAAGACAGCACTACCATTATTTCAGAAACTCCATTTACCCTACTCTATAGTATACCTCTCTCATCCTCATGCTGAGATAACCACTATAATAATGTTTGAAATAATCATTCTCTTGCTCTTATTTGTTAGCTTTACTAATTATATTTGTATCCATAAACAATAGATATTTTAGGATGCTTAGTTTGTACTTTCTATAAATGAAATTATGCCGTATTTTTGTGTTTTTTTGTTATTGAAATATCAAAATATCTCATTTCCTGTGACTTCTAGGTTTTTCTGCATTGCATGTCATTGCTTTCGTAAATTGTTATGGCAGTCAGGAAAATGTGTTAAGACTCCATAATTATAATAATTTAATTTTAAATTTGTTAATTTTGTACACAAACAATTTGTTAAAGAAAAAACAGAAAGAAAAGATAGTTCTGTTTCTTCCTTTCTGAGAATTATAAATTTTTTACTTTCCTTTTGTCTGGGAAGGAATGGAAGTGGCAATTCCTAGTATACCATTTGTAGTCCCAATCTCAAGTAAAGTGTTTTAAACTTTTTACCTTTAAGAATTATTTTCTGTAGATTATTTTTATCTTTTAAAAATTAAGTAAAAGAAATTTCCTTCTATTTCTAGATTGTTAACAGTTGCATCGTGAGCAGACATAGAAATTTATCTAATGTTTTTCTTCCTCTTTTGAGGTGAACATATTTTTTTCCTTTACTTTCTTAATGTACTGAATCATAACACTGTTCTTCTCATGTTAAATTGACATCCTGCTTTTGGTATAAATCTGGGTTTGTTATACTTTTTAAACATTAGTGGATTCAGCTTTTTTTTGATTTCTGATTTTGTGTTCATGGATGAGATTGACCTGTGATTTTTCTTTCTCTCACTCTCTTTGGTTTGGTATTAGGATGAAGGTGAAAATGAGGTGAAAAGTCTTCCCTCTGTCACTATGTTTGGAAAAGTTTGTGTCCAATTGAAATTATTCTCCCTGGATTGTTTTGAAGAATTTTCAGGTGAAAATATCTGGGTTTAGGACTTTCTCTGTAGGACAATTTTTGACTATTCAATTTATGTAACAGTTACTTGCTATTTCGTCTTGAATCGAATTTCATAATTGATAACTTTTGCAGAATCTGCTTTTAATTTTCAAATTAATTGGGCAAAATTCTTTATACCATTGCACATACTGATCCATCTTCTAGATCACCTATTTGGTTTTTTTTTTTTTTTTTAAAGAGAGAAGAGAGAGAGAGGTTTCGCTATGTTGCCCAGGAGGGTCTCAAACTCCTGGCCTTAGGCAATCCCCACCCCCACCCCCCACTCCCCCGCACTCCCCCGCACTCCCCCCCCAACCCCCCACCCTACCGCGTCTTGGCCTCCCAAAGTGTTGGGATTACGGGCGTGAGCCACAATGTGCAGCTTCTTTCTGCACTTCTTTTTCTTTTAAAACTAATTCTTTTTCGTCTTTTAGGTCTCAGAGTAAGTTTGGTTCCTAGGTGTTCACTGAACCCCTTCAGGCTGGGTTAAGAACAGATCCCTGCAAGCTGACACTTTGACCAGGTGGGTGAGAGAATCCGGGTGGTGCTTTCGTGGAGGGCAAGAGAAAGAGAGCGCAGCCTCCTCAGGGTGCAGTTGCTGGATAGAAGAACTTTTCAGTAAATAAATGTTTCTCCAGCCCTTCTGGAATGTGAAAAATCTGTATAACAGACTTTGGGAGAGCCGGAAGCCAGGATGAAGAGGCAGGTCCCATTGAGGTTCTCCAAGAGTTCCCAGTAATCGGGGGAATGAGACCACCATATGGGCCCAGTTGCTTTCACCACGCCCCCGGCACCCACAGGAGGGGGTCCACACAGGCGTAGTTGGTTCAGTGGCCAGGCCTCGCGTGCGCCTTTCTTTCCTGTGTGTTTCCCACCGGCACATCACTAGTGGGAGGTCAAAATCCTGCGAGTCAAGGATGGCTGGGTCAAATGAAGAACTGAAATGAAAATACACAACCGCTAAGAAGTGGTTCGAACCGCAACTTTCCGGGCCTAAAGCGCGGCTCCTGCCCCTTGAACCACACAGCGCCACCACCGGGTGGTTGCACAAGATGATAGGTATTTTCTACATTATTCTCTAAGTGACCGCTAGACTCTTGGGCTTTTAACAAACGTCTCACTACAGAGTATTCAGCAGGGTCTAGTTTTGATTACCAAGCGGAGCCAGGCCTAGGAAGATGTCTCTATTTAATGCTAATTGCAGCTGTTGCAGCTGAATTGGACGCCAAGCTGAGAAGGTCGCCTGAGGGGGTCTTTCTCGTTCACTTGGTGATTTTCATTTACTTCCAGAGGGTTTCAATGCTAAATGCAAACTGATCATGTGTAGTAGTGATTATAGAGAGACATTCAATACTTTTCCTTTTCCCTTTCTTTACAGCTTTTTGTCACTGGCTGAGAGAAGCAATGTGGTGCATGTGCAAAATTTGGTGTAACATTTGGTGTCAAGTTAAGGGTAGGAGTTTGGAGAAAATCGAAATACTCACTTTGCATTACCCTGTTATTGTGTGACACTGGAAAGTTATTTAGCTTTTGTATTATTACACTGTCTTTGAAATTAGGTTAACAACAGAAATCATGTCATATAAGTAGAACCATACAATATATATAAAATCCAGGTTAATAGCCAAGACTTAACAACATTTCTCATATTTTTTGCAGTTGGGAAAGCGTAGGACCACGTGGCCTAATGGATAAGGCGTCTGACTTCGGATCAGAAGATTGAGGGTTCGAATCCCTTCGTGGTTGACTCTCCCTTTTTTACGCTCCCGACCCTAACTTTCAAGCAACACTGCGCAACCTCCCACACCTCAAAATTATAGCATTCAATTAGTTTCGGAAAGTGAACGTGAATTCTCTGCAGTCCTTTCCCAAAGAAATGGGAAGTTGAATCACACTCCTCTTTGGAGTTGCGAGTGATTGAGGTGGGGCCAGCACACCACCTTTCAGCTGTTTGCACTTTGGAGGAAGCGCTTGGCCAGGCTGGCACACAGGTGCCTGGAGTCCGGGGTGGGATGGGGAGAACGTGCGCCCTGGTCCAGGCGCATCCTCTTCCCGCCTGTTGAGTGGGCTCAGTGAGCTCAGTTGAGTGCATGTTAAGGAGCTTTAGTCACCTGGTCCCGCAGGGGGCGACCATCACGTTTCCACTGGTCCCGGCGCTCGGTTACAAGTTTGACTCGCAGACACACAAAAGAGTGTATCTTGAGAGCCTTGTATTTTTGAGGTCAGTTTAAATATCGCCCCCTTTCGAAAGGAAAGCTTCCCACATTTTAGAGGAGCTTTAAAACCCGCTCCTGATTCAGGTGGATGTGGTCGTTGACCGGAAGCGTTCTTTCTCTGCCGGGGCCCGCTCCTGGATTCTCCCTCACATCGCGGGGCGAATTAAACTGTCCGCAATATCTGAGGAACCAAGGTGTTAATAGAGACCTGAAAACAGGAGGAGAGGCGAGCCAGGAAAAGATCTTGAAGAGTAAGCCGCTTCTCCAAAAGGCGAAAGAGATCCTTTGTAATGCCCTTTATAATAAACCAGTAAAAGTCAAAACAATTGTCTGGGCAGGAAGATATAAAAAAATAGAACAACAAAAAAATTAAGCCAGTAAACGTTAAAACAAAACAAAAGGGGAAAGAATCTGGCCAAATACATTTGAATACTTAGATGAAATGGACAAATTATTAGGACAGCGTGACTTATTAAGTATGATTAAAGAACGGAGAGCAATAATGAATAGTCAAACTACGAAATAAATTGAATTAGCTGTCAAACATCTTCCTACTGAGAAAACCCCATGTTCCATCACTTATCTGGGGCTTACAAGGTCAGGAGATCGAGACCATCCTGGCCAACATGGTGAAACCCCATCTCTACTAAAAAATACAAAAAATTAGCTAGCTGGACGTGGTGGCGGGCATCCGTAATCTCAACTACTGGGGAGGCTGAGGCAGGAGAATCTCTTGACCCGGGAGGCAGAGGTTGCAGTGAGCCGAGATCGCACCACTGCACTCCAGCCTGGCGACAGAGCGAGACTCCATCTCAAAACAAAAAACAAACAAACAAAAAATCCAACGAGACACAATCTTTTCCACAGTATAGAAAAAAGAGAGGGAAAAGACCCACAACTATACTCACAGAATGGCATAGATATATTTTTCCAGACAATGTACTCTAAACAGTTTTATTGTGGCATAATTCCCATGCAATAAACTGCACAAGTTTAAACTATGTGTAAGTTTTACACATATATATAATCATATATGTGTAATATGTGTAATCATGAAATGACCAGTACAATAAAGATAATGAACATAGACATCACCCCGAAAAACTTCCTCCTGCACTCTTGTAAGCCCTGTTCCCCTCTTACAACCAGGTATGCTTTCCGTTGTTATATGTTCATAGTTTTCAGAATTTCATGGAGTGGGATCATACAGTATGTACTCTTAAAACAATTCTTTCATTCATTATCATTATTTTGAGGTTCAAGCAATTCTCCTGCCTCAGCTCCCGAGTAGCTGGGACTACAGTCACACGCCACCATGCCCAGGTAATTTTTGTATTTTTAGTAGAGACGGGGTTTCACCATGCTGGCCAGGCTGGCCTCGAACTCCTGACCTCGTGATCCACCCACCTCGGCCTCCCAAAGTGCTGGGATTACAGGCATGAGCCACTATGCCCGGCACTTTGCCAGAGACTTTTAAATGGTTGATTTGAAAAAAATAATTTTCACCAGTTTCACTTGGGAGCAGGTCTGCAGGGCTCTTTTCACTTCATGTTGAAAGTCAATCTCTAGAGGTATCCCTCATACATTACTCATCCCTCCATATATATTTCTCCTCCCTCATCCTTCCTACTTAATTTCATCATAATTCTAAATTCAGGGTTTATTGGTTATAAAAAATTATTCACAGCTGTGCCATGTAGTACTATGATTATATTTTGTATCTTATGTGCCTTTTAGTTTTCTGCAAAGTTATTAACTGCCTTTTTCTTTTATGATCATGTAACCAATTCATCTCAATTGATTTTCCTTGAATTTAAGTAACTCTCAATATGGTGAAATACCTCAAGGAACCTATGAATTTTAATATTTTTCTTAGTGGTCTCCTCTCTGGAGCCTTCATCCCCCTGCTTCAATCTAGACTGGTTGTTCTCTAGGCATGTTACACAGGTGTCTTCCTGGGGTTTTTCTTCCAACGACCTGGGATATACTTTGCCTTCTTCCTGTTTTTGACCCGTGTTTTCCTTTTTTTTAGTGTTGTATTATTTTGATGGAGAATAACCTCTAGGAATTTTCTGAGAGGGTGACTCTGTCTGTAAATGGCTTTATAACATACTCGGTTTGTTTGATTGCTAGTTTGACTAATAAATTAGGAAATTCTGTCATAATTTATGACATTGTTCAATTGTCATTTTCAACTCTTCTATCAAATGCAACATTTCTAAATAAAACACACAGATGCTGCTTTCTGTTCAGATTTAGTTTAAAATCCAAAGCAAAAAAAAAAAAAAGTTTTGCCTGATTCTGGTATCTTGCCTGGTGGGAAGGTACTCAGGAGTATCTGGAAAAGAGAACTGTACACCCTGCTTCTAGCCACCATGATGACAAGTATGTGACACATAAGAATTGTCTGTTATGTAATTTTCTTGTAAGAATATTAGGCAAACTGGAAACAAGGTACCAAGTATGACTATCTGGCATCTCTAAACTACTACAATTTTTAAAAATTAAATATTCAAATGTTTTTCAACATGGATATCAAACCCTTTTCTCCTTGTCATGGGTGACAAGGCAAATCAGCACACCTACCAAAAGGACAGCCAGCACTAGGAAAATGCAGCTAGAAATAATTGTGGACTCTGCAGTTTAGTTTACAAAATCAGGCAAGGACTGTGGGACACCTCTATCCAGTCATACCTCAACTCACTCTAGAGATCTGGAAGCTCTGGGTCTTTCAGAGCAGGAAGCCTGAGCTTGGTGCAAGGACACAAAGAATCAGAAGCTTATTCCAAGGATCAATTTGAACAGCCCAGGATTCCAAATGATTCTGGAGTTTCCGTGTTGTGGCAAGAGGAGAGAAGACCAACTTCTTGGGGCAATGAGAAGATCCCCCAAAATCATAACTCCTAACTTACCCTAGGTGCTTGCTTTGTGCTCAGAAATATGCTCACTGCTTATATCCATCATTTACATCTATGTAACAAATCTTACTCAAATTTAGTGGCTTAAAACAACAATTGTTTCTTCTGTTTACAATTCTTCAGGTCAATGATTTGAGCTATATTTAGCTGGGCAATTCTTTTGTTGGTTTTGTCTTGGATCGCTCGTTTGATTGTGGTCACCTGGCAGTTTGACTGAGACTGGATGGTCCATGATGGTCCCACTAACATGTGTTGGGTGTCAGCTGGACTGCCTGGGATGGCTGAGATGGCTGAGACTCTCTCTCCGTGTGGTCTTCCACCTCAGATGCTCGATAAGGTTTCCATACACAGTGGTATCAAGGTTCTAAGAGGTAAGTGACAAGGTTTCTTGAGGCCTAATCTTAGAACTCCTACACCACTATTTCTACACCATTTCACAGAATTCTATTAGTCAAAGCAAACACAAAGTCAACTCACATACAACAGGGAGGGAAACAGACTTGGCTTCTTGATGAAAGCTGCTGCAAAATTGCATTACAGACCTGGTGTGGTGGCTCATGTCTGTAATCACAGCACTTTGGGAGGTGGAGGCAGGCGGACCACTTGAGCTCAGGGGTTTGAGAGCAGCCTGGGCAATATAGCGAAACCCTGACTCTACTACTACAAAAATACAAACATTAGCCAGGCATGGTGGCGCATGCTTGTAATCCCAGCTACTTGAGCAGCTGAGGCATGAGAATCGCTTGAACCCAGGAGGTGGCGTTGCAATGAGCCAAGATCGCACCACTGCACTCCAGCCTGGGGGACAGAGCCAAACCCTGTCTCAAAAAAACAAAACAAAACAAACACACATACACACACATTACAGAGGGATATGCATACAGAGATGGGAGGAACTTGCAGCCATTAATCGTTAATTTATTATTGTGGCCATTAATCGTTTATTATCAAACAACACGGTGAACAGCTCTCCTATTGATATGTTCATTGCACATCTTGGTTAAGTAAATTATCCACTATCACTTTTTTTTTTTAAACCAAGTGTTAATTCAAGTTGGTCTGTAGGTGTTGTTTTGAACCCACTTTTACCTTGTGGGCAGCTCAGAATGGAACCAGGGAGAATGTAAACACTTCAAAATGCAGTAGCAGCTAGAAAAGAACGGGTAGTGCTGAGCGTTTGCAAACGGGCAGTCATAAATCTGTGAAGAGGGAGAGCTGTATTGTGTCTCCAGGATGTCTCAGATGTTTAAGATCCAGAAGGTGAGATCGGTGGCCCACATACAGGCTTCCTGCTCAGCTCCGACGCTGTACTGGGTCGGTTTATTTTTTGAGACTCAATACCCGTGTCTTTGTCATAACTATAGACATCATAGAATCATTAAGAATCCCAGAGGAATGAAGAAACTGAGGTAGGGAAAGCAGATTCAGAGACAAGGAAAGTCCCACTTATACAATGATTTTAAAACCTAAGATCGTCCTTGTTTCACAGAGTTGAAAAGTCACACAGAAACACTTGTCATGAAATTTTATATATGCCTAATCTATCTGGGCCTGAGACCGTGAAGGTCAGGTTTCTCTGAGACAGGGTCTCACTCTGTCACCTAGGAACCACAGGGGCGCGCCACCACGCCTGGCTAAATTGTATTTTTTGTAGAGACGGGGTTTCATCACGTTGCCCATGCCTGGTCTTGACCTCCTGGGCTCAAGAGACCAGCTCTCCTCTGCCTCACAAAGTGCTGTGATTACAGGCGTAAGCCACCATGCCCGGCCAGTTTCTTATTGAAATGAATACTGTGAAGAGCTATTTTAGCGACTGTCATACACTTGTTCCCGATGTATTGGACAAAGGCAAGCATCAAAAAAGACCGTGTGATGACGTTTATCACCCATGACCTTAAGCAGGGAATTTTAAATCAAATCACACGAGGGTTCTGAGTACAGTCTAAATCACAACGGTACATACATCGCTGAAAGGAATCGCAGATGCAATGCAATAAGCTCTCCCCATTTTCGGATTTCTACAGGTCAGAGAATAGTAAAACTGCTCCAGGTGAGGCTTGAACTCACAACCTCGGCATAGCTCACAGGTGCACCGTCTTATAAGTACCGCGCGCTAACCGATTGCGCCACTGGAGCCACGGAGAGAATGTGGATTTGGAAAGGTATAAGAGAAGACGCTGTTACAGATTGAAGATGAACTCTTTAAACATTGTTTTTTAAGGTATTAAATAATATGAGCTTTAGGCACCTTCTAATACGGGAATTCCACGAATGGGATTAAAAGCAACAATCAAGGGAACCCCGGAATTAGCTGATCCGGAGCCCTTTTCCTCCCAACTCAGAGATGCCCTGGGGACTCAGGGTTGCCTTCACCGGTACCTTGAATTTCTGCTCAGATTTTCTCACAGCTTCTCTAAAGTCAGACAATAATTTTAAAACATTTGAGTGAAAGTCACATTGGTTCACCAAAAGCAGCAGGAAGCGAAGATGGCTGCATGCAAAATAGACGTGTCAATCACTACCTTCCGAGCGACGTTTCCATCAAGAAGTGCGTATTCCGCCTGTACAAAACCAGCGAGGGCATTTTCCATTGTTTCGGAATCCCGCGGGCTATCCATCTTCCCCGTTCTAGTTCCTGTCTCTCCACTCTGCGTTCGGCTACACTATTTGCTACTTTAAACGAAATGCTAGCCTCCCACTCCCATCCAGACACTCGCTGATTTTAAATCTAATGTTAAAATGCTTTGCTACTCGGAAACACTCAGAGAGCGAATATTTCCTTTACAAAATCACTGTTTTCGACGTATAGATGCAACGCAGGCTAAGTAAATACAGAAAAACAGTAATATAATTATTTAAAAATTTGCCAAAGTCTCATATCTTGAGAAATCCATTGTTTACATTTGTTATATTTCATGTCAGGCTTTTTCTATGAAGGTTCAACAGAGAAAGATTTAATATTTTTAAAATTTTTGTTAAAGTAATTGAACAACATAACAAAATGGCCCCTCTCACCAGCACATTCCTTTTTTGTTTTTTCAAACTGAATGTCCTTTGGCCTTCCGGTGATGTACATTTATCTAGTGGGGTTCCCAGCACTGCATGGTAAATCACTTGAACCCACCCACTTTTCTGAACTTTTGATCCCCTATTTCTACCACCTGCTGAAACAGTTCTGGTGTTTCCACCACATTGAGAGAGAGACATTTTTCCTTTTTTCCGAGTAGGAGACATCCGAACAGTGTGTTGGGTTCTTGATAGAGTATAAAAATTCTGTATTCAGGGAGAGCGCTCCCATATCAGTGAAGTCTCCTTATCTAACTTGACGTTGCACTCCCCTTCTTCAGGTACTCTGAGAACCTAGTTCGATATGAGGCAGATTCTGAGTGGGAGCAGAGGCACATAATATTTGGCCAGAGTCACCAGCATTGTTTTCAAGCAAGAAGGATATGCTAACCCTCAATAAGAAGGGGTGGGCCACTTCTAAAAGTTTTGAGGGTCCTGGAAATTTTGGGGATTTGGATATTCTAATACCTCAAACCAGATGTCTCCATGTTGAGCCTCAGCTCACTGCAGCAGCCTTGACTTCTAGGCCCAAGTGGTCTTCCTACCTCAGCTTCCCTAGCAGCTGGGATCATGGGTGTGTGCCGCTATGCCTGGCTATGTTTTTTATTTTGCAGAGATGGGCTTTCCCTATGATACCCAGGCTGATTTTGAACTCCTGGACCCAAGAGATCCTCCTGCCTCTGCCTCCGAAAGTGCTGGGATTACAGATGTGAACCACCATGCCTAGCTGGAAGCTAACTTCTTTTAGAGTTTTACATACTATTCCTATGATTAAGTCTTGAGCCTGAACTTTAGATTTTGGTGCTCTTAAGTTGCAGATAGGAGAGGTCCTTTATACATCCCATGGAGACACATTTTCACAGTTAGCCTTAATTTAATAATATATCATCCTCAGTCTTTAATTATCACTCTCCAAAACATCAATTTCCTCTGGCAACGACCATCCAATTCTATTATGTTATAATTAGCATTCCCCTCATGTTTCTAAAGCACCTGAAACTTCATGTCTGCTAGTGCGTATTCTTCCGCCAGTTTACCATACCAGTTCAGGTTTGGCAAAAGTTTTGACAACCGCACTGCTACTTGTGACGGTGGTTGTTTGTGCTCCACCCATCTCCTCATCGTCAACCAGACGGTGAATAATTCAACTCCAAAAACCTCCTGTCAGCATCTTCTTTCTCAGATCATATTTGGTACCAACAATTACTGGCTGGATTCCCTAGAAAGTAGATTCTAAGATGGATATTTGCATTCAGAAAGTTTACTAGGGCATTAACTGAGAATCAGCATGGAGGGTTGGGAGGGTGGCAAAGAAGAGAAGCAGAATTTGTCAGAGGGAAAAATCAGGATGCAGGGCAAGCACAAAATGCCACCGGCCTACCCCTCGTGCATGTCTAGAGCTAGTACGGCCCTTCTAAGTTGAGCAGTCAGGGTTTGGCCTCTATGCCTCTCGGGGACCGGTAACTGGATACAGGCTGCCCTGGAAAGGGGACAAACTTAGGTTGAGGCAATTTCTGAAGAGGAATGACAACTGAGAGGTATCGGGTGACAGCCTTCCAAATGTAAATCTTTCTGTCTGGGGGGCTCAGGTCATGTGAGCAATACATCATTTGTGACAGAGTAAGAAGGAGGAGGGAGATAAAATGAGTTCAAGCACCAGACGGGATTTTAAAACCACCATAGAAATCGTCGATGCTGCAGAAAACATTTTATTGGAGACAGTGGCAGGGCTCATTCTGAAGCTGAGGAATCCAGGGTTGAGATGGGAAATCCCATCCTTCAAAAGATAAAGGGCATTCCTGTCCAGGTGCCATAACCTGAATGCATTAAAGATCAGACAATAAGGAAAACTTTTGTAGGGCCAAACAGAGACAGATTCTGGGTCCCACCAGCATGGAGATGCCCTCTCTTCTTGTGAAGCAATGTTCTTGCTCCCACAGGAGAATGGCTGGTGGGAGGAGGTGTCATGGATGAAAACTGAGCCAGAACAGTTGGAAACTGATGATACATGTTTGTCCTAGGAGACAAAAAATGTTATGAAGTGGAACCTAAATTGTGTGGCTATGACCCCGTTGCTATTTCTACACCTCTAGGGTGGAGAGAGATGGAAGAGTCAGAATGTCTAGGAATGTTCTTCTTCAGGATGTGATGGCCGACTGAACCATTGTCGTGGAAGGATGATTTCCCTCTGGTGGATATGAATGATTCAACCTGTAACAGAGGTCTGGGGATTTTAGGTTTCCATTTTTTTCAGTCTTCACCCACATACTCTTGAGAGGCAAAAGAGCAGTATCCTTCCAAATATAAATCTAGTTTGTGGAGAGTGGGAATTCTGGCAGTATGTGGAGGTGATTTGCTCAAGTGGAGCCCATGCAGGAAGAGAGTGTGGTGAGAAGATGGATATTCCTTTTTTGGGGGTAGAGGGGTAGCAAGTCATTAGGTGAGAAGTAGAAGTAGGATTGCTCCTGCCCTTAACTGCACCTTCCTATTTGGTTTTGAATTGCTTCAAGTACGCCAGGATGTCTGTCTTGACTGAGCTGACAGTAGCCTGGTGGGACCAGCGCATGACAGGGATTCCATCAGGCCCCACCAGGAACTTTTCAAAGTTCCAGCGAATGTCATGGACCTTTACAGGGTCCCAGGATATAGATTTGAATGTGCCCAAAATCTCAGAGGGATGAGGACAGGAGTGCTAAAGCAGAGAGATGGAAAAGAGAAACAATGTTATTTCTGCTCCTGGATGATCCAGGCTATTTTTACCCACGGGTAATCCACTCCCTCCTATACCTAGATATTTTAACTTCCTGTTATTCCTAAAAATCTCCATAGATTCTTGAATCACCACTATGCCAACTACTAAGAATATTATAGATATTATAGCAAAGTCTGCTCACTTGCAGTTTCTCCCCATAACCCTATCACAAAATTTTGCTGCCATAGATAAGACATGTTACCTTTTATGCTTTTGGTTTCCTTTTTTTTTTGGAGACAAAGTCTTGCTCTGTCCCCCAGGCTGGGGTGCAGAGGCATGATACACTGTTCTGTTGTCTTCAACTTATTGAGGATATATAAAGTCTTAACATGGACTAGTCTTGGTTCACAGTCCAGCATTTAGGAGCAATTCACTTTGGTAATCTTTAGGGTTCTTTCAGCTCTGGCATTCTCTATGTCTAAACATCAGTGTTTCATAAAAGGTACCTACTACACTGTATCATACCTGTTGGTTTGTTTTGTTTTTGTTTTTGCTTTTTTGAGACAGTGTCTTGCTGGTTGCCTAGTGTGGAATGCAGTGGCACAATCATAGCTCACTTCTGCCTCCAGCTCCTGTGCTCAAGCAATCCTCTGGCTTCAGCCTCCCGAGTAGCTGAGACTACAGGTACATGCCACCACACCCAGCAATTTTTTAATTTGTTTTGTAGAGACAGAATCTCACTGTGTTGCTCAGGCTGGTTTTGAACTTCTGGCCTCAAGCAATTCTCCTGTCCTGCCTTAGTCTTCCAAAGTGCTGGAATTACAGACATGAACCACCACAACCAGCTAGATAGCTAATGGTTTCTAACTCTCTCTCCAGTATAAACTCATCAAAAGTAGAGACTGTGCCTTATTCATCTTTATATCCTTATTATTTAGATTGCTTTATAAATAGTGGGCATTCATCAAGTGTACCTGGAATGAATGAATGAATGTCAACGAGCAAAAGAGGGTGGTCCTAGCAAAAGTTGCCATTCCACACAACTCTCTTTACCACACAAGTTAGAGCCCCACAGATACTCACAGATTAATCTCCAGATCAGCATGTGGAATGTGGAATGCTGATCTGGAGATTTTCTCCAAAAAGACCAATCCCACCTCCAGGCCAGAGCCCTTGGATCCATTTCTGCCACACTAACTCTATGCTAGGAATATTAGAAAAGAGGAGGAGGCTTATACCAGGAATTTACTCACCTTCAAGAAGCTGAAGACTTTCTGTTCTTTTTCACCATTCACATCCCCTTTCTCAAAAAGCTGGAAATTAGGTACAAATCCTCCCCCTGGACGGACAAACCTGCAACAAGCCGTAATGTTCCCAGGAAGCTCCAGGATATGCAAGTAAAGATTATAATGGGATACTAGGATTTGAAATCATGAAAAAGGGGAGAAAGAGGAAAGTATCTTTGCGAGTAGGGAGGAATACGGCCATGTTTTGGCTTTGGGCTCTCTGACTCACTTTATTTCTCTCTATCCCACGACCTGTATCTTTTCCTCCATCCCTTCTGTCTTCCATAGTCCATTCAAGTCTCAGCCAGGGATGGAGAAAGAGTCTCTGGAAATTGCCAGACGCTTATCAGGGTAGGCCAAAGTTAAACACTGCTTGCTATGCCCCTGCGCCTATTAATCCAAACCTCCCCAGAAGTTCCTGAGCTGAAATGGCCTCTGGAGACTGAGGAAAGTTACACAGGCACCTCCTATTGGATTTCAAGAAGACACTTACTTGAGCCCAGGAAGAATCTCTTTGTTATCTCCTGGTTCTTGCTTTCCAAATTGGTTGCAGGGAAAGCCCAGCACAACTAGACCATAGGGCTTCAGCTCCTCCTGGAGTGCATTTAGTTCTGCGGTTAGAGGAGGGACAACATATTGGTCTGGGTGGAGATTCTGCCTTGTGCAGGGATCTTTCCCTGGGGTTACCCATTTTACAGAGAAGGAAACAGAGGCCCAGGGAGGGAAACAGCTGTACATCAGAAGGGTTGTTAGTGGCATAGCTGAAGTTAGAGGCCGGATCTTCAGACGTGCACTCAAAAGCCTTTTGTTATGGTGCAGTGTTTCCCATACCTGCAACACATCAGAATCAGCTGAAGGCCCTTCCCTAAAAATAGGGATGCCCAGGTCCCATTTCAGAGAGTTTTCTGTTCCTCTGAAATGGGGCTTAGTCGTCTTTATTACTCAAAAGCTCAACAGGTGATTTTTTTTTTTTTTTTTGAGACAGAGTCTCACTCTGTCACCTGGGCTGGAGTGCAGTGGCGCGATCTCGGCTCACTGCAACCTCCATCTCCTGGGTTCTAACGATTCTCCTGCCTTAGACTCCCTAGTAGCTGGCACTACAGGTGCGTGCCACCATGACCAGCTAATTTTTTTTGTATTTTTAGTACAGACGGGGTTTCACCATGTTAGCCAGGATGGTCTCGATCTCCTGACCTCGTGATCCGCCCGCCTCGACCTCCCAAAGTGCTGGGATTACAGGCGTGAGCCACAGCGCCCGACCTGAATCTTTCTTTTTTAAAGGAAAAGACACAGATAATGAGGACTGAGTTCCTCTCCTCTGTGCAGCCTGGCTCACCCTGAATGGAGTGGAAGTAAAACTGACAAAGGCAAAGAGAACCAGAGAAATTTGAAGTCAACCATCCTAACATTTTTCAACAATCCTCAAGATGCTGAAGATGCATTCTTCCTAAAAATCCTCAGTGATATGCTGAAACACAAGCTTCAGCTGCCTTCGTCCACTACCAGGAAATTTTCCAACTTGTCTGCTCAGACTTTTATAATCAGCTTCTTTGTTAACCCTTTCTGAGCCAGATGCCTTTAGTCCCTTGACAAACAGTAACTAGTTCCACTCAGATTCAGCTCAGCCAACTGGCACCTCCTCTAGTCCTTTTTTTTTAAAAAAAACAAAACAGAGATTGCCTTCCTGTTTTCACAGGGTTCCTCAGTACCCCTCCCTATATCCTTCCATTGTCTGTTATCTGTAGGGTGGAAACTGAATAAATCGATTCTTAAAGTCCCTATAAACTGGGAAAACAAATTATGTTCCAATAAATATTATTCAGTCTTAAGAAAGAATGAGGAAATGATCTGAACTCAAATGTATTTTATTAATTAAAAAATCAAGGCAACAAATAGTATTTATAGTGTGTTATCAGCTTGGGAGGGGGAAGCAGAAAAAAGAATATATGTATTCTGTAGACATGATAATATTGGTCTACTGAAGGGAGGGGAAGAAGGTGGAAACCTTTGGTTCTAATTTTTTTTCCTTTTGAACTTTGAGACTTGTGAATATAATACTTATTCAAAACGTAATTAAAAACAAAAAATGAAGGTCTTACTACTTCAAATATAAGAAGTACATTTGTCTCTGGTATAATCCATCCTGTTTGTTTTTACTGATTTTTAAACCACATGCCCTAAAATATGAGAAAATTCTTCCCTGAATAACGTACAAAAAGGGAGGAAAAACTGCATCCTAAAAAGGGGTTGAGGTTGAAGAGGGAGTATTTGCTTCTATTACAGCCTCATCTGCCAGCCCTCACTCTAATCAAATGCAGTTCCAGGTATAAAACTCCTTTTTCTTGTCATTGTAAGTTACCTGTAAAACCTTGCAAAAGTCTCAAAAACATGGGTCTTCTGTCCTGTATTTATCAAGAAGACTTCTGGAATATTCTGAGAAGCTCCTAGCTCTCAAGTATATATTGATTCCCCTGGAAATCTCAGGGAAAAGCAGAGGCAGGGCATGGGGAAGGGGTTAGCACATTTTTTCTGTAAAGGGCCAGATAGAAAATATTTCAGACTTTGTGGGCCATATGGTTTCCGTCATCACTACTCCTACAACTACTGACCTCTATTTTACAGCATGAAAGCAGCCATAGGTGATGTATAAATGAACGGGGATGGCTACATTCCAATAAAACATTGTTAACAAAGCCAGGCTGACCAAATTTGGCCTGTATGCCAGAACTTGCTGACTTCTGATATGGGGGATGAAGTCACTTGATTATGAGTATTTATTTTGGTACATAATTAGAATTAAACTATAATTCCAAGTATAATATAGAATATAATCAGCTGGAAAATTTAGTCCCAAAGAGAAGTAGCTATGAATTCTCACCAGGATATTGCGCTGTCAGACCACAGTAGGTGGCCACGTTGACGAAGAGGATGTGCTTGCCCACATACTGCTTGAAGGGAACGTATTCGTTCTCATTAAGTGCGATGGCCTCATAGTCATAGATGGTGCCTTTCTCATCTTTGTGACAATCCATCTGGAAGATTTTTTTTAAAAGTGATAATATTGGTAACAACAATTCCTAGCATCTGTAATCTTTCAAAAAAGTCAAAGAATAGGTACATTCTGACCAAGACCTAGAAAACAAATAAGAGTTGTCTAAAGTGTCAATGACAAGACTGAAACTTGGTTCTTGTAACTTGGAAATAAAAAATCAAGTCTCATAAGCCAGGCAAAGAAAGACAAGCATTGCATTTTCTCACTTATTTGTGGGATCTAAAAATCAAAACAATTGAACTCATGGAGATAGAGAGTAAAAGGGTGGTTCCCAGAGGCTGGGAAAGATACTAGAAGGGTGGGAGGGAGGTTGGGATGATTAATGCGTACAAAATAAGATAGTTAGAAAGAATGAATAAGACCTAGTATTTGATAGCACAACAGGGTGACTATAGTCAATAATAACTTAATTGTACATTTTTACATAACTGAAAGCATATAATTGGATTGTTTGTAGCACAAAGGATAAATACTTGAAGGGATGGATACCCCATTTTCCATAATGTGATTATAACATATTGCATGTCCGTATCAAAACATCTCCTGTACCCTACACATATACACACTTACTATGTACCCTCTCCATGCCATACACACATAAGAATCAAGTTTCCTATTATTTTGAAAGATGTGAGATACCAGGAAATGCATGGATAATGGAAAAGGGTGTTGATTCATAAGCTGGGATGGTAGGAGCTGGAAGTAAGTGGGACTGAAGAGAAAAGCACGCTTGCCTTACATACTTCTGTAAAAGAGGCTACTCCTTGGCTCTGGATTGAAGGCCTCCTGCCTGGACTCTCTGAGAAGGGCAGGTTTTAAATTGCTGAACTATTTTTAGGATAACTTAGTTATTTCTCTTTCCCCAGGTCTTCTGACCTCTTACTCCACTCGTCAGCACGTAGAGTAGAAAGAACACTGTCCTGGGAATCAGAAGCCAGCTCCATTGTTAAATTCCTCTGTGAACCTGGGCAATTCCCATCCCAGGCCTTCAGTTTCCCCATGAGTAAAATGAAGATAATTAAAAACAAAAACAAAAAATGAAGGTCTTATTACTTCAAATATAAGAAGTACATTTGTCTCTGGTATAATCCATCCTGTTTGTTTTTACTGATTTTTAAACCACATGCCCTAAAATATGAGAAAATTCTTCCCTGAATAACGTACAAAAAGGGAGGAAAAACTACATCCTAAAAAGGGGTTGAGGTTGAAGAGGGAGTATTTCCTTCTATTACAGCCTCATCTGCCAGGTAAATTCTCTAGTAAGAATTTACCTAGATTCTTACTAGAACTCCAAGTGGGCTTCGATGTTTAACATTCTAGATTCTAATATTATCCTCACCTTGAATAACTTTCTCGTCACTCTCCTACTAATATGGTGGTTGTGTAAGCCAATACTGTGAAATTCCAGCTTTTGGTAGCTCTCAAGAAAAGAGATGGAGAACCCTAAAGTCCATCTGCAGGTGAGTCCCTGAAATCTGTCTGGCAGCATCCAACCTGCGACTCACCCAGCTCTTCAGCCCATTGTGCTCCAGGTGTCTAATATCCACCTTCATCCTCCGTTCCACCTATCCCATTCCTTCTCAAATCTCATGAACATATTAATATTTGAGCAGACTTCCATGCAATATTTGTTAAGTTCCACATAACATAAATTGTCCTGCCTGAAATTCTCATCACATTTTCTTTTATTAAATTCCTCTACAAGGCAGGTCTCATCTTATTCCTCCTCTGTCTCTACCCTTACAGGGTTCATGCAGTACCCAAAGTGTACTGATGCCACAGTACTCACCAGCACATGCTGATCCCTTTTCTTATACTGGGGAAGCTGCCACAAACTGCTCATGGAATACAAAACATATATGACAGGAATATGAAAAGGAAGCTATAAGTCCAAACCATCCAGTGAGAAGAAGGTGGAAAGGAACAGACTGAAGAAAAGAGATAAGGGCATTATCTGATAAGGAATGTCCAGACTTAAACTACGATTAAACTAGACTTCCTGGAAATGCAGTAGTCTAGTAAGGATTTTGGTTGAACACCATCCGCCCCCATTCAGGGAAGGAGTAATGCAAAACAAAACACAACTTTTCGAATCCTGTAATCCCACTGATTTTATCACTAGCATACTAGGTTGTAGCTACTCACTTCTTACTCCTGAGGAAAAAGATATATTTCTATGCAGGTTTTTACGCCTTTCCCTAAATTTATACACATATACATGCACCAGCAAAATTGAGGGATCTATAAAGAGAATATTGTGTGAAAGTATCCATTCTTATCTTCATGTTGCCTAGTTTCAAGGTAAACATTTGCAAGAATTTGCCTTTTTTTTCTTTTGCTACTGCAATGACAATCACTCATAGTCATGTTGGGTACCAGGATGCAAGAGCTTAGAGAGACTCTCAGTTTGAAGACTCCTTTTAGTCCAGTTTACTTCTGATATTGACTGCTGTTTCAAATTTATTGAAGTCTATATGCCATGTCTCAATTATCTCTAAATGCAGCTTTTATTAAGCAAATTCTGTAGCCCAGAATCTCCACACTCAATTAAGCACCACAGGTAACATAAAAACCATATCAATTCTCAAAATAGAAGTTCACCCAGGAAATTATCTGGTTAATTTTAGAGGCGAGGGATGGGGAGATCTTATTAGAACTGCATTTTGTAGAATGTATTATACGCATAAAATTGTTGTTCACCCGCTCACAAGGTAGTTACTGTTACCCATGAATTTACAATGAGTAAACAGAGGTTAATTTGTCCAAAGCCAAAAGTGGTAACCCATTATGTAAATGAAAGTTTGCCTTTACCTAATTTCATGATTATTTTTTGCCTCCAAGTTATCGCATTCATTATTATCCTTTCCTGAACTGCCCCTTCTGCTGCCAGACACATGTGTCTTATCAATAAGGTAACGAGCCATTAATTGCGCATAGAACAGAGGCCAGAATCCAAGATGCCTGACTCCAAATCCAGTTGTTTTAGGGCTCTGATTCTTTTTTTTTTTTCATGTTTTATGTTTCTCTGATAACTCTGACTTTATCCATCCTTAAAACTTTCACATTTGTTTTTTCCTCCTCTTCAAGGGGTTCTTGCTGAGTTGTGTCTGAGACGAGTCCACTCAGCTTCTCCTCCAAACCCCAGTCCCCACCTACTGTAAGGCCCATCGCTGTCCCAGCCGCAGACCCAGCTCTGAAGCAGAGACTGATGTGGCCAGAGAGGTCTCCAGGGGGCCTCCACCTGAAGAAAGGGAGAAAGGACTACAGTATGGAGACCCTTTCTTCCCTAGTCATATTCAATGCAAGGAACACCCATCCATAGGAATGAAGAAGACTCAAGGAGAAAAAAAGCAAGATTTAGGGGAACAGGCAAAGAAGAAGAAAGCAGGAGTTGGAGTCTTACAAGAAGGAATGGAGGGCAGGGTCTGGAAGTAGGACAGAAGAGTAACTACCATGCCCTACCATGAGATGATGGAGCTCACTCACCTTCATCTTCTCCTGCTTGGGACTTGTTTGCACAAAGCAGGCTAGGAGAAGGGGAAGCAGATGGATGACCCTTAACTGTGTAGTCATGACTAGTGTTTGTAGATTGCTAGTCTGGGGGCCTGAGGTCCTTGCCCACCTCCGCAGTCTTTTGGTATCTTGGCAGGGACTTAGCCCAAGCCCCCACAGGCCAATCATAGGGCTGCAAGGATTCTGGACACATGAGGTCGGGGTGAGGATCGCAGAACTCAAACCACATCCTGTCCCACACACACCCCCGTGAGCACTCAGCGCTCACCAGTGCAATGAGGACCTGGGACTCACAAGTTCTGGGAAAATTATAAATGGGTGATGGCAAGCCATCTGAGGTCCTTAAACACTGCTGTCTGTTTTTCCTCAATGTATGGAAGTGTCTAGATGCTGATGCAACCTCCCAGTAAAGTCACTGCAAAAGGGTTGGTCTAGACATTTCAAATGTTATTTCTAATATTATTTGAGCTTGAAAAAAATCAAAGGATGGGCCGGCCATCTAGTATCTCTCAAAAAGACTTAGGAGGAAACTGGCCAGAGGCGGGGAAATAGTCACAATGTATGCGAAGGACAGCAAATTAATACAAATGCTTAGAAATTATTTCAAGTGCTTATATATCAGTAAGAAAAAACTACCAGACCAACAGTAAAAAACAGGCATGAGACAGAAAATCAAATGGCATCTATATTAGGATACAATGTTCTCTCTCACCAATAATCAAAGAAGTATAAATATGAAAAGACACATTCCACACTTATCAGATTGGCAAAAGTTAAAAGGAATAGTGGTTCCCAGCCTGGGCTCAGTCTAGTATAGGAGGCTCTTACACCATGCGTGGGGGAATGGGGAATACTAATGTTGCCAACTTTCTGGACAATAATCTGACATTCTGAATGCAGTGCTTTAAAAAAGTAAGTAACTTTAAAAAATAATTATATAATTACAAAAAATTGCAAGCATTCCTCTTTTTTTCTATTTTTTTAACTTTTATTTTAAGTTCAAGGGTACATGTACAGGTTTACTATATAGGCAAACTTGTGTCATGGAGGTTTGTTGTACAAAGTATTTCATCACCCAGGCATTAAGCCTAGTACCCACTAATTATTTTTCCTGATCCTCTCTCTCCTGCCACCCTCCACCCTCTAATAGGCCCCAGTGTGTATTGTTTCCCTCTATGTGTCCATGTGTTCTCATCATTTATCTCCCACTTATAAGTGAGAACATGTGGTATTTGGTTTTCTGTTCCCTCATTAGTTTGCTAAGGATAATGCTCTCTAGCTCCATCTATGTCCCTGCAAAGGACATGATCTTGTTTTTTTTTTTTATGGCTGCATAGTAGTCCATGGTACATATGTACCACGTTTTCTTTTCTTTTCTTTTTTTTTTTTTGAGACGGAGTCTTGCTCTGTCACCCAGGCTGGAGTGCAGTGGCGCAATCTCGGCTCACTGCAACCTCTGCCTCACAGGTTCACGCCCTTCTGCCTCAGTCTCCCTAGTAGCTGGGAATACAGGCACCCACCACCACGCCCAGCTAATTTTTTGTATTTTTAGTAGAGACGGGGTTTCACCGCGTTAGCCAGGATGGTCTCGATCTCCTGACCTCGTGATCTGCCTGCCTCAGCCTCCCAAAGTGCTGGGACTACAGGCATAAGCCACTGTGCCTGGCCACCACATTTTCTTTATCTAGTCTATTATTGATGGGCATTTAGGTTGATTCCATGTCTTTACTATTGTGAATAGTGGCAAACACTCCTCTTAATAGCCTGGAAGCCCAGAGCCCAAGAAGAATCATGGAAATGAGACAGAAGTCCCTTTAAGAATAAAGTTGCTTTGCCTTTCAACTGGCATACAAGCCCCATTCATTCAGCAACAGTTCCCAATGACCTCTCAGTAGTCTTGGCTAAAATTTTAGAATATATGAATTGATGAATGCAGGCCTGGAGCCCCTGGAATTGCTGGGTTTCTCACATAAATGACATAGCTAATCCCTGCTGACTTCACAGGCGATGGACCAACACATTCTTCCCTTTTGGCTACCATACAGTTTTGATGTTTGGACCCCTAGCAAACATTAATTAATGTTTAATTAATCATGCTTCTAAGTTGATAATCATTTGTCCTTGCAAGGCCCCTGTCTTGTTTTATTTATTATTTATATCCTTTGAGTCCCAAACTCCACTCTTCTTCCCCTCACTATCATAAGTATATTTAATATGTTTAATATGCATATTATTTGTATTCTTGAACAATTTATATATTCCTTATTAGATTATTAGCTCTTTAAAGTTTAAAAAATTAGTTACTCATTTTTTTCCCCCATTTGGATCTCACTTTCAAACGGTTGAGTTAAATGTTTAAATTTATGGCATTTATCATCATTAGGCTGTGCAGGGATTCTCTCATATTAATTTAAATTTTTTTTTTGTCCCCAGTCCCCTGCCATTTTCCTACCTTTTGGAGAGAAGGAATGGCTAAGGAACAGATATTACAGACTGGAAAGTGTTGGTGCGTTGGCTGTTTCTAATGCTTTGAAACTACAAGAAAGGAATGAACTCAGGAGCAAATGGGCTCTAATGAGATAAAGAGATGCTGAAAAATCTGTGGATTAGTGAAGAGGCTCAGGGTTGTTTCCCTTACCGCTCTTCCCACACATCTCCCTTCCTCCCATAGGATTGACACTGCCAGCCCAGCTTTGCTGAACTTTCATGTTTAGGAAATGATAAGTTATTCCTCTCCAGTTCTAAGTTTGTTTCCAACCAGCCCCCTCTACCAGCCGTGCCTCTTCCAGGTTCACACAAAATCCTGCCTCTGCCTCCTTGTAACTGAAGTCTGAGTGAGGTTTAATTCTTGAAGTCTCACTGGGTTTAATTTTCCACCAGTCTGGGGGAGTCTGGGCATTCAAGAGCTCTCTTGGAAAACAAAAACTTTTTGTTATCTCAGATTTCTCATCTCTTCTTAGAGCCCTCTAATCTAAGGGAAGGAACCATGCAATGCCTGACCTAGCCACAAAACACCCAAAGCCCTTCAGGTTTCCTGCTTTGTGGCACCTCCTGACCCCAGATGCTGACTTGCCTGCCCTCCTCCCCTCTATCACAGTTCAAAGAACTGTGGAGATTAAAATATCAAACCTCATTCCTCCAAGTTATGTGACTTAATCTGCTCTCTGTGCCTCTGGCCCTCATCTGTAAAACTGGTAGAACAATATGAACTTCATAGGGCTAATTTTAGGGGAAAAAAAGAGATTAGTTTAAACTTAGCACTGGACCCAGCCCAAGAAAAACACCCAGTGTTAATTCAACAGGTGAACAAACTGGTGCTCAAATAGAAAATCTGACTTACCCAAAGCCTGTGTTTAGTGATGGCTGCTCCCCCCTTGCTGTTATAAATGCCTTACTTTCCTCACCACTTTATCTTTGCTTGTCACACGATACCTTACTTCCAGAGCAGAAGAGAAACTTTCATCATAAACTATGCCTCAATGGTCAGATCGAATGGCCTTCTCAAGCCCCTTGTTCCATTGTTTCAGTTTCCCTGGAGGCAAGAATTCTGTTCAGGGAGCTCATGCTCAGCAGGCGGCCACATGGAGGAACTTGTCATCTTCCCCTGACTGTCTCACATAATAGCTGCCTCCCAGCCAGAACCCATATCAAATCCCTGTTGCCTCTTTTCTGGAATGCTGAAATCATCTCCTACTTGTCTTCTGTCTTCCAGACTCTTCCTTTCTATACTTTTTCCTTTACCCTATTGCCACTGGAAACTCTAAACACCTATCTGATGATATCTCTCCCCTTAAAAAGAGCCAGCGATGCTAACCAGTTTATTACAGCATCAAATCCGGAATCTCCAGCAAGGTATTCGAAGCTCTCCTGATGTGCTCTTAACCTCCTTCTAGTCTTCACTCCTAGTAGCTCCCTATGTGAATCTCTCAGACAGCTACATTCTTTCCATTCTTCAAAACACACCTCTTTGGATTTAAAATTTTAACCTTGGGGGTCAATTGTGCTGAGAACATTGAGATCCCACCTCCCCTGGCCCAAATTATATACATTATGCAAATTATACATACATATATATAATCTGACAGGAGAAGGAATTCCCACTGAAAGACAGGAAATACAATTTTATCAAATTTTACCTATCTTTTTTTTTTTGAGACACAATTTCACTCTTGTTACCCAGGCTGAAGTGCAAAGGTACGATCTCGGCTCACTGCAACCTCTTCCTCCCCCGGGTTCAAGAGATTCTCCTGCCTCAGCCTCCTGGTTAGCTGGAATTACAGGCGTCCACCACCATACCTGGCTAATTTTTTGTATTTTTAGTAGAGACGGGGTTTCACCATGTTGGCCAGGCTGGTCTCGAACTCCTGACCTCAGGTGATCCACTCGCCTCGGCCTCCCAGAGTGCTGGGGATTACAGGCGTGAGCCACCGCACCTGGCCTACCTATGAAGATTTTAGGTGGAAATGTTTGTAGCCTGAGCCATAGATTAAGGCTGAAAAGCCAATCCAGGCCTAAATTAAGCTATAAGATCTGTCACTTCCTGACTTTAAAAATCCTGTAATTACAAGCAGTTCATGATCTTAAACGTGGTGGGACACCTGGGTGGGAAAAACCAATCTCTCAATTGCTGCCTAATTTTCCCAACCGGACTCTAATTTTTCCTTGAGGTCATATTTTTATGAGAATAAGTTTCTTGCCCAAGGACACATAGTTAGTGAGTGGCAGTTTACAAATTGAAATGAGGCCTTTCAGACTCCCTGTCCTAGTTTCTGGTAATGACTTAATCCTACCTGAAAGTCAACATCAGATTTTTTGTTTTTAGTTCCTTTGATTTTAAAGGAAATAGGTTTGATTCTTTCTCAGGGACAGTACACCTCTTTATTCAGATTCAAACCACAACCTCTGAAACCACCCAAATCTGACTTAGAGATCTCTGTCCACCCTTTGGTTTTACTTGACTATTTTCCGTGAATTAGAAAATCTCCCTTGGCATCTGGCATCTCCATTCAGGCCTCCAGGATTTTCCTTCCTCTAGTTTTGTAAGCATGAAGCATAGGATCTACTCCAAGTCTGCCATTTTAAGTTACTCTCACTTATGTTTATACAGAATTTATAGTTTACGAGCCTCTTTCACATCAATAATTTCATTTAGCCCTTACAATCACCCAGTCACAGAGGTAGGATGGGCATCTTCAGCTCGAATTTGCAATGGAAAAGTAAGTTCAGAAAGGAAAGGCGACTTGGCCAAAGATTCACCATAGTGTAAATGTAGACCATAAACTTGAGTTTCAATTTCAAATCCACTTGTAGCTTCACCCTCAAGGCTCAATTACTCATAATGTATGTGTTTGGAAATGGAAGCAAATTCTAGAGAGATCACTGAATGCCCTTTGGCATTTAATTTTCATTCTCACGTGTTCTTAACTTTCTGATCTTCTTCCCCAAACATGATGAAGTTTGGGACTCATCTATGGTTGAAGCTGGCTGTGGCCCTACACCTCATCTTTCACTGAGGCAGCTGTCCCTGACACGCAGACTTCCTGAAGGGTCTGTTGCTAATGCCAAGCTTTCCTCCTCCAACCTGCTCCAGGAAGAACTCTGCTTCTTGGAGGTTGGGGTGGGGAGGTGGTGAGAGAAATAATGTGCACTCCCCTAGACAGTGTTCCTATTACTCCTGCTTTAACGGATCGGGAAGGACGTGGGGGAGAGAGCACTGTGTCCTTGCCCACACACAGGAATTTGAGTGACCCATACCATTCAAAACCAGATGCCCTCCCACCTGGAAATTCTGCAGTCTATGACTCAGATCCTTACTGCTCCCCAGGAAAGAATAAATATGCCTTACCTCACCAGCACACACTGCAGACCATCACCAACAACTCAGTAGAACTGTGGAACATGGAGAATGCCGCTCCTCTACAGGCCTGAATTTACCTATTTGCACAAAGCGGGAGTTGGATCAGAAAAATCACCAAAGTCCCTTTTAAGGCAGACAGTTTATTTTCTCGGCTTTTCAGAGATTCTCATCATTGGCACTTATCTGACCAGTTCTTACTCCTAGAAAACTGGGAAACACCAGTAACAATCAATACATTTTGAGTTCAAACATATGTCTTATAGGTCATGTTTTTTAGGCCACAACAATATATATAAGAAGCAGACGCTCAGTAAAGTTTAGAGATTGTCTCATCCAAGTCACAAGGCCTAGGTTAGATAAATCTACAACTGTGTGCCCATAACAGTTGCAATTAGAATCTGATTTAGAACAAATTAAAGGCTGAGACAGTTTGGCTTCTCCTTTCCCCCTCTGCAATCCCTCAGCCTGTGGCAACTTGTGAAAGGCATCAAAGCCAGTCAGAAAATACCAGGTTTTGATATAGAAACACCCTGTAGACATCACAGAGATATCCCAGGGACAAATACTGGCTGTCTTCCTGGGTGTGATCAGAAAGGGCAGACAATATTTACAGGTGAAGTAATATGTCATTTGGAATTTACTTCCAAATAATTCAGTGAGGACGGGTATGTGTGCAAGGGTGGGGGCTGTGGTAACAAGCTTTTTCAGATGTAAGTAAAATGAAATTGGCGGTGAGTTGTGTTGATCATAGATCATAGATGCAGTGGGTAACAGGTATGTGAGCTTCATTATACTCCTCTCTACTTTTTATATATGTTTGAAATTTTCCTTAATAAAAAAGTTGAATTAAAATGTAATAAGCTGGAGATACTCAAGGCTGGGAGCTTCTTTAACTGATGGATAGAAAAGGAATAGAGCAGATAAGAAGATAAATAAGAGATAAATGGAGCAGGAAGGAAAATGAAAAAAGAGAGAAGAAAAATAAATAATGAGAACTTATATCAGCATTTATTGAGCTGTTACTGTATGTGCCAGGCATTTCCAGATACAAATTGTTACTTAATCTTTATTTTAAAAGTCATTACTGTTATGTTCTTTTACAAGAAAAAAGAACTTGATACACTGAAAAATTAAATAACTTGCCCAAAATTGTGTAGCAAGAAACAACTTAAAGCCAGGATTGTTTAAATCCTGAATCCAAACTCTTTTTCTTGTACACAATGAGGAGGGAGAAAAGGATAAAGTAATGAGAGATGGCAATGGGTAAAAAGTGTAGAAATGAAACAAAAAAAAAAAAGAAAAGAAAAAGAAAAGCGAGATTCAGTGAATTCAGAATCAGGGAAGCAGTTAAGAAGCCTTCCAAAGCTATCACTGGAATAGGAGGTAACTAGGGCTGGCATTGCTCAAACCTTGACCCTTCTGAGGGATGATTAGTCTTTCATAGAAGGCAAGTTAATAGAAAATTCATTACATGCCTTCTGCTGCGCTTGCTGCTGACAAAGAAAAAATTTTATAGTGCCTATCTTCAAACAGAGGCAACAACCAGGAGGATCCATGATCTCCCAAACATTTGTGCCTCCCCTCTGATGGCTCTGCACTGACTTCTTGTGAGTGTCTGTGTGTGTGTGTGTGTGTGTGTGCTCAAACTAAATTATAACAGAACAGGAATAAGGAAGAGGTAATACAGAATTTGAGTAAAATGGTAGAGTGTTACGCCTTGACAGTGATAAAAAGCTATGTTCTTAACACATCCTTTGCTTCTTTCTTCTCCAATGAGAAAAATACATTTTTTAAATTTAAAAGAAGAAAAAAAATGTAGAACAAAGAGGAAATTTAAAGTTAAACCGGAGATATTAATAAAAGTCATCTACTTGTTCTATGTGAATTTATTGACACAGCACAGCACAGACAAGCAGATCTCAAGATAAAAAATTAAAACCTTATGTTGCCTGAATTGGTTCTGCAATCAAAGCTGACATTAAAATATTTAGCAGGGCTGGGTGGGATGGCTCAAGCCTGTAATCCCAGCACTTTGGGATGCCTAGCTGGGTGGATCATTTGAGATCACCACTTCAAGACCATCCTGGGAAACATGGCAAAATCCCATCTCTACTAAAAATACAAAAATTAGCTGGGTTTGGTAGCATGCGACTGTAGTCCCAGCTACTCAGGGGGCCGAGGTGGGAGGATGGCCTGAGCTTTGGAATCAAAGGTTACAAGTGAGCCGAGATCATATCACTGCACTCCAGCCTGGGTGATAGACCAGACCTTGTCCCAAAATGTGTGTGTATGTGTGTGTGTGTGTGTGTGTGTGTGTATATATATATATATATTTAGAAGTATGCCATGGGCACAACCAGTCAGAACAAATCCTGGGCTCCAACAACTGCTGTGCATATTCCTGTGTATACACACTGAGGATCATCTCTGCCTGCAAGCACGAATGCTAGATGTCTTGGTACACATGCAAATGTTTTGGCTTTCCAAAGTGGGGGAAATGAACTTCAGAACCTAAGAAAAAGCTCCACTTGGGGCTTCTACTACTTTTTAAGACATATTATAAACAAGTGAGTTATGAACATATGTGAGTGCTGATCACTGAATGGGAGCATAGCTTAACCAAAAATCAACCACAAGCATCTTGAATAAAAAATAAGGAGTAAGTTAAACTCTAGTACTGGGCAGAAATTTCTGCGCTTTCTTTCTATCCTATAAACTTTAATGTATTTGGTGGAAGATGCAAAAGGCATGCTGATCAAATGTGTAGATCATTAATAGATGATAAATATAGCTAGTCTGATAGATGACAGAATTCAGATATAAAAGATCAATTGCTTGGGTGGATAGACAATAATAGGCACCAGCATTGCGGTGGCAATTCATATAAACTTTGATGTTTATTTGACCTTAAGATAAAAGTGAACCAATAAAAATTAAAAACTAAAATAAGTGAACCAATAATGTTTCAAATATACTAGAGAAAATAATGCCATTGTGGACTCTACTGATTAGTATCCAAAGAGTATGCTCTTGATTGATGAAATTAGACCTGAAATAATGTTTCTATCTGTGGACAGAATAGGTTTTAAAATGTAAATTAATAAATTAAACCAAATTCTAAGGAGGAGGGTGAGGATGTGAACTGGCTCCTAATATATATTAAGGCCTGGTCAAGCTCACCAGAACCCTGATTTGTGACTCAAGTCTCAGAAAGTTACCTCGGAAGTCTTGTTCAATAAAGCCATATCCATCATTTTGAATAAAAATGTGTAATTTGTATATCATAAAATCTCTCAGGAATGATCCCCAAAGTAATTGCCAAGATTTGATCTAGAGTCAACCCCAGATAGGTGGACTATGATGATGAAGACAGTTCTATCTGCCAGAATCAGAACATTTCTGGAGGGAAGATTACATCAGGGAAATCTGGCTGATGTCAAATCAGAAAAGACCTTGAGTGCTTCATGGGAGAATTTCAAACTAAGAGTGTAAGAATTCAGGAGGAATTGGGGCACTTTAACATGAGCGAGATCAACAAACCTGACTGAGATCAACAAACCTGACCTTTAGAAAAGTCATAGAGGCAGAGTGTGAAGGAAATAGGGACTGGAGAAGATCCTGGAAGTGAGGAGACAGCTAAGGGATGAAAGCAAAATTCCTGGAAGGTGATAACATGGAACTAAGGCTCTGAAGGAGGATGGGTGAAGGGCAATTGCAGCCCCATGATACCTTTGGGTGGACTAGGGACATGAAATGTTCTTTGTTTCCTCCTGTTCAGTGTGTGCTCCTGTACCTTCACTTCTCATTGCTGGAGGCAAGGACCCAAGGTACTCAAAAGTCTGTCAAGAATATGGGAACACCAAAACCTATGAAGTTGTGGTTTTAGGCCATTTGACCTACTAATGAGGTCTATAATGAAATGTCTCCTTACCTCTCAAGGCCTCATTACTACAAGGTGAGCAAATGTAAATTGTCTCAGATAGTAAAGATTTCATCACAATAATTATGATCCAAATGGAACCAGAGCAAGTGATGTGGAGTAGAAAGCAGAAGTTGCCTTCATTTCACTGTTACCCACTCTGTGACTTTTTATATGTTATCTCTGTCTCTCTCTGAGCTTCAGTTTTCTCATACATGAAACTGTGTAAATACAGTTCTAGTTGTTTACCATTGTCAGGCCATGTGGTAAGTGCTTTATAGTTATTATCACATTTAATTGTCACAGCAGACCTATAAGGTAGATAATATTATTATGCTGATTTCACAGATGAGAAAACTGGGGACAAACACATTAACTTTGATTTCAGAGTCAAGGAGCTAGTCAGTTGCACCAATAGGTATTGATTTCAATGGTCTTTATAGCCTCGTAGTCAAAGCTTCAGCCATTTTTTCTGAGCTAAAAGTAGAAGGGTAAAGAGCTTGGGAATGTGTGTAGGTCTGTTCCATAAGAGGATAGCATCTGACCTGCTGCCCTAAGGAGCTGCATAGCTGGATCAGGTATCAGTGATTAGGACATAGATTATAGGCTTTTGAAAAGAGCTCAGAAATCTGAGATAACTAAAAGCTCGTATTTCAAGAGAGTTCACAAGAACTCAACCTCACCCAGACTTTACTTTCAAGAGGCAGAGAATGCCTTTTGTGTGAAGCTGGCAGAGGCAAGGCAGGTGGAGCAAGCTCCACGGTGAGGGGTTTACAACTGAAGAGGAAGGGGGTGTGTGTAGGGAGTGGAGGTGGGTGTGTATGAATGCCACTCTGCGATTGGAGGGTGCTTCTTCAAACTGGTCCCTGCCAAGGGTTCAAAAGGGGCTGAAATCCTGGGGACCTCAGAGTCGACTAAAACTCCTAGCCATGATCTGGCAGTTCCAGGCCTGCTGTCTTGTCCTGCTGTTCCTGGTTGGCTTTGCTCAGCAGACCCTAAAGCCTCAAAATAGGAAGGTGAGCATGGGGCAGGAGATCCAAGCTGATTCCAGCACATAATGACCAATCTGGCTGCCAGAGTTGTGAGGAGTTCTCTCCTCTCTCCTTTCGAAGGACAAGATCTGCATTCCCAGCAGATCTTCACAAATCCTGACATTGCTATCCTTAGCGGGCTCTCCCTAAATCCACTGTCTCTTACTTGCTTCTTTTCCTCTGCACCTAGTGGCTCTTTGAACTGAATGTATGTGGAGTGGGGTTGGGGGCTGCCTCAGCACATTCCCCTTTGCCACTTCCCCCTGGTGGCCCCTTGATAGACTAAAGCCTGTCCCCTTCATGCTTGTCTGTAACTTGGGGTAGCGCTGTGGATCCCAACAAATGAGGCATGAAGTAGCAAATGGATTGACAGGGAGGCTGCCCTTGTTACTCCTGGAGAGGCTGCTCAGCCAGAAACCCAGAGGGAGAGGTGAGAGAATCTGGTGTTGGGATCCGCACCAGGAGTTTTAAGGTCACGGAAAGAGGAGTGCCCCACTCCCACACTCCTAGAAAAACAAAACACATAAGGCCAATATGGTTGTCCGCCAATATTAATTTTAGGGAAGATCATGAGGTGAGGTAGAGACAAAGCTCAGCTCAGAGTAGGCTTTGTTCTCAGATCTTGGTGTTGCTCCCAAATCTCCTGATGCCATTTAGAAAAGTCCTCCCACTGGATGTCAATAGCCACCCCTGTAAAAGATGTAAAAGATGTGTATATATGTCTTAGGATGCAGACTGAGCAGATCACTTGAGGCACCCGCAAAGTTTAACTTTATAATCAGATGAATTTATCCAAAAGCATCCTCAGTGGTGGCCATATGCCAATTATATTTCTTTTGTTAGTTCCTTTTTCTCCTCTATAAAAGGTGGGGAACAATGCCCATCAAATAATGCAGAGATTCCCAGACTTGAGCGTCCCTCAGAGAGAGCTGCCTGAAGCACAATCGCTGGGCCCCGCTCAAGAGTTTCTGATTCAGTACGTTTTAGGCGGAGCCCAGGAACTTGCGAGTTGATACTCATGTAGGTCTGCACACCTGAAGCTTTGAGCTTTAATCTCTGTTATTGGGTTCATATGAAGTGTAAGATGGTGTCTATTAAATGCCGTAAGACAGCTTACTTACTTTCAAGAAAGGTAACAGACTACTTGAAGAGACAACCTCTGAGGGTTATCCAGATCTATGTCAGCCACTGCTGCCTGGTTGGGTGTGGAATTTTCGATGTAAAATATCATCTTGTGAATTAAAAGCTGTGTTCTAGTGTATTCTGTCTTCTTCAAACAGACGTAAGCAAACTAGAGCAGAACTAAAAGCTGGGTAGGAAGGATTGAGCTCTTTGAGTCTGCAATTTTCTTGGGATTCTCCATCTCATTTCACAGAGTGACATCCACATGAGAAGCAAACCTTTGGAAGTTGTCACACTCAGAGCTAAGGTAGCACAAAGGCAAGAAATGGAGGCATACAAATGACAGCTCACATGGTGATTTCCGTGTGACTTTTTATTATAGTAGCAAGAAAGACAAATGCTGGAAATTATTTAGCTCAGAGGCAAGGTGTCATGAAGGCAAAGAGAATGCAGGGACATGGATGACAACCTCATCATAGTGGATTTCTTAGGCTAATGTTCCCAAATATCGTGACTAATGTATATGCACAGATGTGTACAGAAGTATGGACTCAGAAGGAAAGGGCTTGCCCCTAGGTCAAGTCTCCTTCTCTCCAAGGATAATGAAGGAGAAGCTACGATCTTGTGTCCTGGTGACAGACTCGGAAGATGATAAAGAGTTTCTTGCCCCACTCTCCCCACGGTAGCTCACCCACAGGTCATTCCTTCACTGCATGGGGTATGCCTTTAAGGACTGAGATCCTGTGAAGCCCAGTTTAAATTACTCTAAAATTCTATGACTTTTCGTCATATGGCCAGGAGTATAGACTCTCTTACTAGATAACATCTTAGCCTTTTGTTCCAGGTTCTGCATGCCTTTTATTCTTGGCATGCTTGTGGGTAGAAAGTTTTTCCGCTCTGTGCTTTCTATTGTATGAACGTTAATTCATGAGCAGTCCAGGATGTTTCACAATATAAAGATGAGAAGTGGGTGTCAAGGATGAGTTTTGAAGGTACCAGTGAAACCGGAAAAGTTCACTTGTCCCTCTCAGAGGGCATGCGATGGCAGGTGTGGCTGGCTTCCTCAGTGCCTCGCTGCTCAAACCTCTAGGGGACCAAAGAGGGAACATACAGACGGGCAGGCTGTGGGGCTCCTACTCCAAGGCAGTGTCTAGAGGTGAATGTTTACAGCTGAAGCCCTAGTGGGCGTGTGTTACTGGGTGCTCTTAGTTCAGCCATCCATAGGCGGCTTGTGTTGGCTCAATTAGATCCCTGCCTTCTCACAAAGACAGAGGGCTTTCTATATCCCAGGGATCTTGCCATGGGGTACAGGAAGAATCGGATCACACGTGGGCTTGGAGAATGAGTGCAAGGTTTTATTGAGTTGAAGTAGCCCTCAGCAGATGGAGGAGCCAAAACATGGATGGTTTTTCCCTGGAGTCCGGCTTCTTTCCCTACATCCCGGCCTAACTCCGTGTCCTTCTGCCGTCAATGCCATCCAGTGTGCTCCTACGCTGGTGCGTCCTTCTCCGCGTCCGGCCAGTGGAGTGTGTTCCTCCGCTGATGTGGTCCTCTGCACATCCAGCGTCTGTGTGTCTGCCTGCTAGGGTCTCAGGGTTTTCATAGTCACGGGATGGGGGCGTGGCAGGCAACATTTGGGTGAGAGGCAGGAGTGCCTGTCCTCACCTAGGTCCCTGGGCACAAGCCTGAGGGTGGAGCCCTAGTCAGGGACCCTCCTTTCTCTACCCAGCACTTCCTTGCTGCCCTCCCCCCCATCACCAGTGAGTACCCCACTGGAAAGCCTGGAAAGGCCCTTCAGTGGCATCTGGAGAAGTAAGTTATGGGCCTGATTTTGGGGGATAGGAATTACAATATAAGAACATATAGATGAGAAGTTTGTGCAAAACTTACTTATGAGAAATCCTGCAAAAATCTGTTAAGAGTATCGGAGAGAGGACGGCATGACTTGAATGGGGTGTTAGGATGTCGGGGGAGAATGCAACGTCAGGGAACAGAAGTAAATGGTATTAATCTTCTAGAAACGGGAAGAATATTATGAAATGCTTGTCTTGCTACCTACACACAAAAAATGGATTGTAAGTTAGAAGACATAGATTCTAGCTATGGCATCAGCTCTAACTAAAAATTTTACTTGGAAATGTCCCCTCAGTTCTTAGAATTTCAAGATATTACATGAAGGGTCTTTGAGTGTTTTGAAAAAGTCCACAGATGTTGGAAATTATTGTTTATCTTATATCGTTATGGTTATTTTTGTAACATTCCAGGTGGATTGCAACAAAGGGGTGACAGGCACCATCTATGAGTATGGAGCCCTCACCCTTAACGGCGAAGAGTACATCCAGTTCAAGCAGTTTGCAGGCAAGCACGTCCTGTTTGTCAATGTAGCCACCTACTGAGGCTTGGCAGCTCAGTATCCTGGTAAGAACTCACGTTTCAACGCTTTTGGAAGCAGCATTGCCAGATAGCCATATTCTAATTCCAGAAGGTTTTACCGATGTGTTATTAGAGGATGCAGTGGGAGAAGTGATCAGGTGACTCTACCTCCCTAAATGCTGCTCCTGCTCTGTTCCTTAGAATATCAAGATAATTATTTCCAGATTTGAGAACTAAGACTTTCCCAAAGACTTAAAGACCACTAGGAGCACACTTGCAGTTGAACAAGTTGAGTGTGTTACTGCGTGCCCTGAAGGAAAACATGTTTTGTAGAGAACCATGGGGCTTCTTAATGTGAAAGTATTAGAAAGTACTTACTATAGAATCTGAGCTTTTGTTAGGTGATTTGGAGACGAGTTCAAGGAATTGAAGTTCTGTTCTGAATTGGATGCCATCAAGAACTGGGAGCAATTATATGATTTGGTATCTTAATCAATCATATTTACATGGGGAGAGAAACTAATGCTAAAGCTGTAACTGGTAAAGAAGCAGCAGTCATTCGTATTGGCAAGAATAGGGTGGTACCTGGTTATTGTTGTGATTTGGACAATGTTCATGCTTTGTCTATGTTCGGTTACAATTATGCAGTGACCTTGTTTTTGTCTTGATTCATCATGATCACATGTTATGTGATATTGAGGTTCTATGAAATAGTTTATGTTTCCTAGGAGAGTGCTAAAACCAGCTGTGACTCCCAGGCCAGATACCTGGTTTTCAAGGACGGATTTTATGCTTCTCAAAATCTCATAAAAACAGGAGAGATGAGTGATTTTTGACATTCTGGAAAATGCCCTTGGGTTCTGTAGGCAACTCCAAATGACAAAGAGGGAAATGAAGTTTTCTGTCTGGGCAGCCTTTGATTAGTGCAAGGGCTGTCTAATGTGACTGGCAATGTAGATTAATGCTCCATCTCGCCAACCTTGGCCTAACCTTCTGTGGTAGCTGAGGTGTGCTTCCATTTTCTCTGTGCCCTTAACAGAGAAAAGTTTGGTATTACTGTTGATCCAAAACAGATTATTTAAAATTCTAGATCAATTATACTATAGATAGATACAACTTTGGACAGGCCAAGGACTTTATTTTATGCTTAAAAAAAAATGATTCCGGTGGCTCAAGCCTGTAATCCCAGCACTTTGGGAGGCCGAGGCGGGCGGATCACAAGGTCAGGAGATCGAGACCATCCTGGCTAACATGGTGAAACCCCGTCTCTACTAAAAAAAATACAAAAAACAAGCCGGGCGAGGTGGCGGGCGCCTGTAGTCTCAGCTACTCGGGAAGCTGAGGCAGGAGAATGGCGTAAACCCGGGAGGCGGAGCTTGCAGTGAGCTGAGATCCCGCCACTGCACTCCAGCCCGGGTGACAGAGCAAGACTCTGTCTCAAAAAAAAAAAAAAAAAAATGATTCAAGATAAATTTAAAATATTTATTGCACCAAATGCCACAGAGAAATGGATCAAAATAATACATGAACAAATTTTGTTTTGTTTTGAGACAGTCTCGCTCTGTTGCCCAGGCTGGAGTGCAGTGGCATGATCTCAGCTCACTGCAACCTCTGCCTCCCAGGTTCAAGTGATTCTCGTGCTTCAGCCTCCCGAGTAGCTGGGATTACAGGCGTGCACCACTATATCTAGCTAATTTTTTTTTTTTGCATTTTTAGCAGAGACAGGGTTTTGCCATGTTGGCCAGGCTGGTCTTGAACTCCTGACCTCAAGTGATCCACAAGCCTTGGCCTCCCAAAGTGCTGGGATTACAAGCGTGAGCCACCGCACCTGGCCTATACATAAACAAGTTTTAAGAAAAATTTTCCACACGTTGACATGGTTATCTATTCAACTCATCAAAAATATATAAACCCTATCAATTTTTCTTAATGGATTTTCAATAATAAAAATCCCAGAATTTTATCCCTTTTAAATAACACTTAAAGTCAAGCATATTGTAATCTCATGTCTAAAAGATCCGGCTCACCAAATTTTGACATTTTAAAATTAACATTCAGAGGATGCTTTATGATTTAAGCAAAAATTCTAATAAAATGCCTGCTCCTCCAAAGTACAAATGGCTCACATTTACCAAGAGAAGCTAAATATTTTTCCAATTTAATGGTAAAATTATGCATAAAAAGATACTCTCAAAAGTACATATTAGGATAAGAATCACACTTTTAAAATAATTTGGGGTCACTTTATTATTATTATTATTTTTGAGACAGGGTCTTGCTCTGTCGCCCAGGCTGGAGTGCAGAGGTGCGATCTTGGCTCACTGTAACCTCTGCCTCCAGGATTCAAGCTATTCTCTTGTTGCAGCCTCAAATAGCTGGGACTACAGGTGCATGTCTTCTCGCTCAGCTAATTTTTTTTTTTTTTTTTTTTTTTTTTTTTTAGTAGAGACTGGGTTTTGCCATGTTGGTCAGGCTGGTCTCAAACTTCTGGCCTCAAATGATCCACCTGCTTCCGTCTCCCAAAGTGCTGGGATTACAGGCATGAGCCACCACATCTGGCCTCAATTTTTTTATTTTTATGTACAATCAAGTCTAGGGGAAACCTGAAAAGCTACAGACTAAATTTTTATTATAAGAGCCCAAGAAATGATTTAGTATCATTTAGTAAGTAAGAAAGTTAAAAGAACTTGCCAAAGGAATAGAATCAAGGTCGCTAAGTGTATCTACTGTAGGACCTCAGGACCTAGGTATTAGAGCCCAAACAACGGTTTTGTATCATTTAGCAAGCAAGAATTCTCCTCCCTTCAAAAAGTTAAATTTGAAAAATATGGTAAATTTTAAAAGTTGTGATGTGTAAACAGCAGTTCCATGGAATATGAAGCTGCTCTTAAATTTGTTTTAATTTAATTTAATTTTAACTTAAATCTGCTACAAATTGAATAGGCAATATACTTGCAACATTCAAAATTCAAGAGATATAAAAAGGTTTACAGTGGCACTTGCCATGTTCCCTTCTCTTTAGGCAACCAATATTATCAGTTTATGGTGTATATTTCCAGAAATCTGTTATGCATATACAAGCAAACATTTCCCTCTCACTTTCTTTCTCTCAAGCACATACACATACACAAACATACACAAGGAAATGATTATGCACATTGCTTTTTCACATATATCACATACCTTGGGGACAGGAGTGGTGGCTCACACCTGTAATCCCAGCACTTTGGGAGGCCAGGGTGGCCGGATCACTCTTGAACATCAGAAGTTTGAGACCAGCCTTGCCAACATGGTGAAACGCTGTCTCTACTAAAAATACAAAAAATTAGCTGGGCATAGTGGCACATGCTTGTAATCCCAACTACTCAGGAGGCTAAAGCATGAGAATCTCTTGAACCCGGGAGGCAGGGGTTGCAGTGAGCTGAAATCCTGCCACTGCACTCCAGCCTGGGTGACAGAGAGAGACGCTGTCTAAAAACAAAACAAAAAAACATGGTGAGTTTCCTTATTCATTTTAAGGCATAGTATTCTGCTGTGTTGCTGTGATATAATTTATTAAACTAGTTCGTGAGAATTTAAAAGAGCATCTCATTCAAATTTTACTCCAGATGAGGAAATTGAGAGAATTAAAGAAACTTACCAAAGGAATAGAATCAAGGTCTGTTAAGTGTGTCTGCTATAGAAAGGAAATACTCTTGATGGCCAAAGATAAGAGGGAGATGAGTATCCATAGTAACCAAAGAACTGTAGAAAAATAGGAAGACAATCTCTATTTAAGAAGAGGTTCTTAGGGGACATTCCAGCAGGCAGAGCTGAATCTGAATAAGAATGGCCAATACAGGTTCTGAGGTCTGAATAAATCTGACCTGAAAACAGCTGAATATGGAAATTATTGTTCAAGTCTAAACACACAAGTTGGAAGGTTCCTGACAGTGGTAAAGAGCAGTTTGGAGTTTGTGGCCTGGAGTCCCAGGGAGTGTTCTAGGGCATGTTCCAGCATCAGTTAGGTCACTGGAATTGAGGAGAGGGTGCAGAATACTGTAGAGATAGCCTTGGAATTTCTCTTTCTCTACCACTCTCAGGGTGGAGCACCAAGGAGTACTCCTGGGAATGCAACTGGCACTGGAGTGTCTGGTTATGTCACCATGGGACATTGTATGAGTGAGGCCGGGGGGATGCGGGGATAGGTGGGTAATATTTCCATTTTGTTTGCTTTTTCCTTACGAATTTTTTTGATCAGTTCACCAAGTAAGGAAGACAGTGGCACTCAAATCTGACTTCTCTTTAGAATCAAACAGGACTCCCACACAAGGCTACCAATGTGTGTGTGTGTGTGTGTTTTTTTAAAAAAATAAGAGTTCTCGTTGGATAGTAAAGTATAGCCGGGCATGGCTTACTGTACAAGAAAAACAGCAGCCATTTAGATGCATTTCTGGAAACATGTGCACTAGTCTTTTTTTTTTTTTTTCTCTACTCTTGATCTCTGTAATCTTGAATCTTTCCCTTCATAGTCCTTGGTTTATTCATGGGATAAATGGATACATTCAGTGATCTTTCACTGCTTGAGGTAGGCCTCCTGACCAAGCCACAAATGCTATTCATTCTCCACTTACAGAACTGAATGCACTACAGGAGGAGCTGAAGAATTTTGGTGTCATTGTGTTGGCCTTTCCCTGCAACCAGTTTGGAAAACAAGAACCAGGAACAAACTCAGAAATACTTCTTGGCCTCAAGTGAGTGCTTGCATGGGACTCTGCAGATGCTCTGTCAGGATTTCCATTCCTCATTCCACCTAGATGCCTGCCTATTCTGGAAACTTCTGGGATAGGACATAGATACATGGGTTGAAGCATATCCTTATGATGTTTTGAATTCAATCTATTCTATTCGCAGTGCTTAAATATTCTCTTTACCTTTGAATTATTCAATGATGAGGCTAAGGGAAGATTGAATGGAAAAGAAGCGTAGAGGAAAGAAGGGAGTATAAGAAATGGAAATGAAGCAGGAAACCTAAGCTTAATATATAGCCTTCCAATTTTCTTAGAATTCTCTATTGGCTCCATAAAGCCTATTGCATGAAGTCCTGCTTCCCACAGACTATCTTTTCTTATCTTCCGTATGCACAGCCTCTTCCCTTTATCTTTAATTTCCTGTGAATTGGTGGTGGTCATTATTTTCCATCCATGTCTTAATTTGGATCTTGCTGGGAACACTTTGATTCACTGCAGGTATGTGCGTCCAGGTAGTGGCTTTGTCCCTAATTTCCAGCTCTTTGAGAAAGGGGATGTGAATGGAGAAAATGAACAGAAGGTCTTTACTTTCCTGAAGGTGAGTGAGTATAAACCTGGCATGGATTTGTTAGCTAGAAATGCTCTGAAAGCAGTGGGGCTCATGTCTAGGGCTGTGGTTGGACCCCTTGGAAAAGAGATGCTCAGGTAAGTTCAAGGCTCATGGCAATATCTGCTGTGAGGCTTTAGCTTTAAGTAGAGGAAACCCGTGATGGACAATAGCTCTGACATGGACTAGCCTCCTGTATTGAATGGTAATGATTCATTCGTTCAGCAATCATTTATCAGATCTCAGTATGTGCTATATAATGAGTTAACAAACATTAATAGGGCGTAGTCTCTTCCCTGAAGGAACTCACATTTAATCAGGAGACAGACGTGGATGATACAGAATACCATGTGCTAAATGCCTTTAGAGTCACAGAGTGTTAGAACTACACAATACCAGGATAGAAGGACCCCCGAGGATCTCTGTGTCTACTCAGCCTCAAATACTGGTCTGCAGAACAAGGCTGATCCTGCTGAAATTTTCACTCATCCACAACAAACAAGGGAAAAAAGACAATGCAGAATTTTTCATACAGCTCAACTTATTGAATATAAGACTGACATTTATTCTGATATTAAGTTACTATTATGTTTACCCATATAAATTGCCCTTTACTTACTCAAAAATGGCACTATAATCAATTTTATGTGGTTCAACATGGTATTAAAAATCCTTTAATTATTAGATTTATGCTTATAGTAGACTTAATTTTTCTTACTGGCAAAATGAATATTAGTGATTGTACGTTAATCTCCAAGGAAATAGTTATTGAAATTTTACTGGCTTATGAAGCCTAGGAAACCCCAAATTCTGGGAGCCACTATTCTAAATCAACCTATCTTTTTTTTCCACTAAGGAAACAAACTGTAAAAATGATATGACTTGTCCAAGGAAACAGAAAAATAGTCTTTTACCGAATTGCCGTGATAAAATCATGGGAATAGAGGGAAGACAGGGAAAGGAGGAATGCTTTCGATTTACCATTATACTCTCTAACTCTCGGTTGTTTGGTAGTTGGTGTATTGGCATTGATACATTGCAGTGTCTGTGATTGATTGGAAGCATGCAAAGTAGCTAATATATTAAAATACATAATGGTGAGTAGACTCTGTAGTCTAGAGATAAGACTGTACCACACAGAAGTAGAAATAAAGTAGAAATAAATGTATGTTTCTACTTTCCATATCTCTGCTCCAGAACTCCTGCCCTCCAACCTCTGATCTTTTGGGCTTATCAAGCCAACTCTTCTGGGAGCCCATGAAGGTCCATGACATCCGCTGGAACTTTGAGAAATTTCTGGTGGGGCCTGATGGAGTCCCTGTCATGCGCTGGTTCCACCGGGCTCCAGTCAGCACAGTCAAGTCAGACATCCTGGAGTACCTAAAGCAGTTCAGTGCCCACAAGGAAGGGTTAGCGACTGGCAGAAGTAACTTCCCTGTCTCCCACCTGCGGGAATGTCTAACAAAGTGTCCATCTTCCTCCATCTTTGCTCCACACTCCTGCCTACCCAGCCTCCTGATGACCAAACCATCTTGTACTACCCAAGCAGCTGCTTAGCATGTGTGTGTAGCTGTGTGTGTGTGTGTGTATGGATATGTAGAATTGTATTTGTTGGTATATGCGTAGGTGTTTGTATGTATGGTGTGTGTGTGTGCATGTGTGTGTTTGAAGATTAAGGAAAAGAACACCTATCTCCCCAACTCTCTGATCCTGAAATATCTATTCCAAAGGAAAATCATATTTTACGGTAGATAAATCAGACTATCCTGTGTCCCTAAAAAAGCAATCCCCAGAAGTTGTGATATCTATCCTTTCCCCTTCCTGAAAGTTTAAAGAAAGCAGGAGCTGGCCGCAAGACTCTAGACCTCCTTTATAGCCTCTCTCCTCTAAGATAGGCATGCATTGGTAAACTCTTCTCTCCTCAATTCTCCTTTATTTCCCTGCCACCCAGTAGCTCTCATGTAGGACCTCTGAAGGCAGAGTGAGAGCAGAAACCCCACCTCACATGAAGGGAGGGGCATCTCCATGATGGTGGGTCCCAAAACCCCTCGGGGTCGGACCCTGCCAGAGCCTTCCTTGGTGCCTGTCCCTTAGTGCATTCAGGTCATGGCACCTGGGCATGGATGTTCCTGTATTCTGAATGATGGGCTTTCTCCTCACCCTGAGGCTCTTCAACCTTAAACTTATTCTAATCGCTGTCTCAAATTAAAAAATTCTGCAGCAACCTGGCTCTGTGTGGTGTTTTCCCAGTCGCATATTATGTCCAGAGTCATACTTCTTCTTTCTCTGTCACTTTGTTCCTGCTTTCTTGATTGCCTTGCCTTGTTCTTCAGTATTTTGTTTTTCTCAAAAATGCTCTAGAACTTTCCTGGGCACATATAAAAGAACCGGCTGGAACTGGTTGCTCAGAGCTGCTGTGACCGTGAGCACAGATCAGGTCCCTCTGCACCCTCCCGTTCAGGTCTTGACCAGGCCCCTACATGACAGGAATCCTTGCCTCTCAAAGAATCTTCTCTCTCTCTACAAGAAATATGCATACATTTCTGTTTACAAAATTAATTCATGCTTACTGTTAAAATCTGAAAGCACATAAAAGTAAAAAAGCATAACAAAACAAAATGGAACAAAACCCACTTCTAATCAGAGGTGCAAAGGACCTGCTAGGAAGCCCTATCTGCCCCGTGCCATTTTATAATTAAAATACAGTGTTTTATAATGGAAGTAGATTTCAGAAAACTAGATATTAAGGAAAGAAATTAGATAAGGAAGTAAGATAAAATCACTGTTTTTCTTTTCCTTTTCACAAATTACTTGGAACATAGGTACTAGCACTTAAAAATATTTTTTTGCATAAAAAATGCAGGAAATTTAAATATCAGTGAGTAATTTCAAACATTGTAGGGATCATAATCCTGCTGTGTACCTAACAGAAATGTAGGCCGGGCACAGTGGTGCACACCTGTAATCTCAGCACTTTGGGAGGCCAAGGAGGGTGGATCACCTGAGGTCAGGAGTTCACGGCCAGCCTGATTAACATGGTGAAGCCCCGTCTCTACTAAATACAAAAAAATTAGCCAGGTGTGGTGGCGCATGCCTGTAATCCAAGCTACTTGGGAGGCCGAGATAGGAGAATCGTTTGTTCCCTGGAGGTGGAGGTTGCAGTGAGCCAAGATCGCACCATTGCTCTGCAGCCTGGGTAACAAGAGCGAAACTCCATCTCAAAAAAAAAAAAAAAAAAGGGAAGAAAGAAAAAGAAATGTGATCCATGACTTAATCTTTATTCAGCAACAAGAAAATTGACTAAACCAAAAACTATTAGGAAAATGATTCTTAAGACCTTAAAATTCATAAGTGGTAGATATTTAATACATGAAAAATGGGAAATATTATCAAAATATTTGGATGTTTTCTTTTCTTAAACTTAACATCTAGTAAGAAAAAATGAATTTTAAAAAATCTGGCTTTCCTTGGCTGTAAGCCATAGGATTTGAGATTTCCATAAATCTTTTACTAACCACTATGGCGGTTGTGAGGGCAGTGAGGAGATTACAGAACCAGCTACCAGTGGTGTTAAGAAATACATTTCATTTTTTAGCTTCTTTTAAATCTCTGAAGAGGTTGAGTACCTCTGGGACCATAATCGTCTTCAGAAGGGTTCCAGACCTGGTAAGATCTGGATAACCAAGGTCCAGAAAGTAGGTGGAGGAGGATGAGCTGACACAATGTATAAAATTCTCTCCAGTTACCGGTTCAGCCTAACCCAGGAACCTGCAGTTGCTTCAGGTGACCAACATTCCTGTAGTAATGAAGAAAGAGGACTGCAGCCTTCAGCCTGAGTGCATTGTGCCTGAGTATCCAGAAGAGTCTTCAGCCTGCCACTGCTCTGAAAATCCAGGTTCCATACTCCTAATGCCTTCCAGTGATTGTCCCTGAAGAGAAAATAAACATTGTTCTGGAGAGAGCCAAGACCACAGAAAAGAGAAACAGAAATGCCCTTGCAGTGGGAGGTGGGCATAGGTGAGGGGTAGGTTTGGGGGTAGCAGTCCAGATCAAAATGTCACAAATGATGATGATGATGATGGCAATAATAATAATGTAAAATATAATAATCATGTAAAATGTCTTTATAAAGAGAGGATCAAGACATAAAGTTTTCCACTTCTTTCCTCCTCAACCAATCCCTATAGCAGAACTTAGTCCCCAAGGAAAGTTACACTTAGAACCTTCTTGAAGTAGGTGGACTTCCCAGCAGTGCCTCAGGAGCTCCAGTCTGTCATAGTAGTTAAAAGTTTACTATCAGGTGATTATCATCATTACCATCACAGACACCATTATTGCTGTGGAATTTTTTTCTTCTAACCAGAAGTTCCCACAACTTATTATGCAAATCAGGTACACTAGAGCTAATTGGGTCCATAAATCCACTACCCCACAAGCAACCTACCAGGCACCTAGAATCATTAAGGCTCCGCTGATCACAAAACTTTTGGAAAGAGTTATCAGGCAGGACAGGAAGATTCTAAGGTCCTAGAAAACCAGGACTCAGACCCTCTCTAATCACCCTGTTCCCAGATTTACAAAGCAGCCCATAGCAGGAGGTAATACACCACTGTGGTCTCCCCTGTGGCAGTTAATCTGTGGACGTAATATCTTTTCTGTGGACTGTGTGGACACAGGTGGCTCTTAGCCTTGGAGAGTGCACGTGTCAATTCTGGGAGGTGAAGTCTCAAAATCCGAGAAGTAGGACACAGTCTATCCCAGAGCACATAAAATCTTGCTTCTGTGGTCTTATGAACACCTCTTGACTTGGCTTCTGTTCTCTGTAAACAGAATCTGAGACAAGAATTGAGGCACATATAACTTATTGAAAGAATGGTCTCAGAAGAAAGGGAATCTGTGAAGCCGGATAGGGCCAGGAAAAGAGAGAATTAAATGCAATTTCTGCTGGAGTTTAGCTTCAGAAAAAATCATGCTATAATCAGTCCCATCTTGAAGGATGAGACATAGCCTACAAGGTAGCCCATGTGAGTCAGTCATTGGCTTATGGGCCCACCCTTGAACTCTAGAGGTATACACTCCCAGGTGAGGTGGCTCCCTTTGGCTGAAGAAAATTCTCTGGAGAAGGTGGCCACTGAGAGTAATACTCTGAAGGGGCAGCTCTGAGCCATTAACAGCCGAAACTCAGAGCAAGTGGAGATGCAGGCACTAGCCCAGTAAAGCCCATCTGGGTAAGACTGTGGAGACCACCTATCATCCTCCACAAATGAGTCACTATTGAGGGAAATCTCAAGTAGAGGCCCTGAGAAAAGGACATTGGCAATCCTTCAATCAATCATCATTTTCCCTTTCTTGACTTCTATCTCTAGGAAATTGGTTCTCAAAGCATAGTCCTCTGGCCAGTAGCAGTAGCATCACTTGAGAACTTAGAAATGCAGTTTTCAGATCTCTCCTGGGCTCACTGACCCAGAAGCCCTAGGGTGGGCCCAGAAGTCTGTTTTCAAAAGGCTTCCAGTTGATCCTAATACATGCTCAAGTTTGAGGACCGTTGCTCTAAGGAATGGAGAATTTGCAGAAAATATTGTCATTTTGACATAGGATGAGTAAGGAGAACTCTTGTACTTCATGTGGCTACTGACTCCTCTGCACAGTCAAGCCACACTGCCTCCCGCTCAGCCCTTAGGTGTCCCCAGGGTTAACATGGACAATTCAGCCATGCCCTTGGTTTATTAGTTTCCTCAGTCTCTGATCCACATCATCTTCATTTAGGTCCAAATTCAAGATTTGTTATCTGACAAAGACTCGTTCCTTGACCCAGCTTTAATCAGGGTTCTCTGAGCCTTTGTGACATCATAAGAAATATATATTTGGTCTTTCCTCCCAACTCCTGGCACAGAGCTTCTAAAATCCTTATAACTTCCTGAGTGATAGGGATGATAGGAGGTTCTTTTGTTGCATTTGGTCTTAGTCCCTGGTTCCCAACACAAGAGCTTTTAAGACCCTTGGAATCTCCTAAATAATAACTGTCTTTATGTATGTTAATGAGATGACTGGTGGCTGAAAGTCCCCAGATAGCTTCAGAGTGAGGTCTGGTTGCCAGAGAAACCATCCATGGCGATTAAAGATTTGGAACTTTCAACACCCCAACCCACTTCTTTTGGAAGGCAGAGGAGCTGATAATTGACCCAGTCATCAAAAGCCAATGATTTAATCAATCATGTTTGTGTAATGAAATCTCCATAAAACTCCTAAACAACAGAACTCATAGAGCTTCTGAGCTGGTGAACACATGGAGTTATTGGGAGTGTGGTGCCCCCGAAGAAGACACAAAAGCTCTATATTCCTCCCCATACCTTGCCAAGTGTATCACTTCATCTATATCCTTTGTCATATCCTTTATAATAAACCGATGAACATACGTAAATGTTTCCCTGAGTCTTGTGAGTTGTTATAACAAATTATCAGACTTCAGGAGGAAGTTGTAGGAACCCTCAATTTACAGCAGTTGGTTAGAAATATGAATGACAACCTGAGACTTATGATTGACATGTGAAGTGGGGGGCAGTCTTGTGGAACTGAGCCCTTCACCTGTAGGGTCTGCACTAATTACAGGTAGTTAGTATCAGAATTGAGTTGCAGTGTCAACACCCAGTTTGTGACTGCAGAGTTGGAGAATTGCTTGGAGTGGAAAACCCACACATATGGTGTCAGAAGTATTGTGAGAGTATAGAATAACAGTCTTTTCTTTTAGCCTTCTCAAGTAGGCCTTGGCTTTCGATTGCCTTCAGCAAGACTCCTTTTATCAGTTTATTGAGAATCTCCCCAAGTCTGGTATCTGCACAGATTATTAATCCTCTACCCTTAATTTCTAAGCCCTTAGCCTACCATTAGCAAGAATCCTGTTAGGCCAGTTTAGCAAGATTCTTCCTCCCTTTGATATCTGTGCTTAGTAATTTTCCATCATCTACCATGCCTTCACTCTGCCTGTTGGCTGTAAATCTCCACTTGTTCCGATTGTATTCAAAGTTCAGTCTCTCTCCTTAATTGCAATAGTCTTAAATAAAGTCTTTACTAGCACTTTACCAAGTGCCAAAATAATCTTTCTTTAACATGTATTTTCAAATACTTTGCGATTTGGAGTAAAATTAAAAGTTCTCATTTTCTTTTCTTTCTTTACCCCTTCCCCTCCTGACCGCCACCTGGCATTGCTCTGATTGCAAGTTTTCTCTTGCTCTTTCAAGTGTTAGGTTACAAACTTTCTCTTCTTTGAATCTCTGTGAAGTTCCCGGATAGGGATTCCATGTCCCTCTAAAATTTTCCTTATAAAACCATATTGACTATCTACCTTTTCTTGATTCCTTGTAAAGGGAAGAGCAAACTAGTTTTAATTCTTTCAGACTTCTTTTGGCCTTTAAAATACAGTGGGGTCAGGAGTGGTGACTCATGCCTGTTATCCCAACACTTTGGGAAGCTGAGGCAGGAGTTTGAGACTGGACAACATAGTGAGACCCCATCCCTAAAAAAAAGTAAAATTAGCCAGGTGTGGTGACACACACCTATGGTCCCAGCTACTAAGGAGACTGACGTGGGAGGATTACTTGAGCTCAGGAGGTCGAGACGCCAGTGAGCAGAGATTGCACCATGTACTCCAGACTGGGTGACAGAGTGAAACTCTGTCTCAATAAAATAAAATAAAATAAAATAAAATAAAATAAAATAAAACACAGTGGCCTCATCTCATCATATGAACCATTTTATAACCTCAGAGTGCCACCTAGAGTGTATGTAGAGCTTATACCAATTTTTAGATTATAACTTCAGAGGAACTAAGGCAAAGATAACTCAAGGATCTTCCCTTTTTCCAGGTCTCTATTCTTTTCTCTTTTTCCAATTTCCTCTGTATTTCTTTGCCTCCAGCCAGACAAGTTAATAGAAATGGAATTATCACCTAATAAGTTATGTTTGAAGACACTCTACACCTGAGACAGATAGCTTTATCTTTATCTGTAGAACCTCAGAGTCATTTCTATTCAGAATACTGACTTTCTAGGGTTCCCGTTCCAAAAACAAAGACTTCTAAGTTCAGTGGCTCCTGAAATATGAGTTTGCTGTATGATTTTATTATATTCAGACATAGGAAATAGGAAAACAAATTGGATGGATAAAACCAACACAGATAGTACATAAACTAATAACTTACAAGATAAGGCAAAATTCACAAGATGTGTTAACTATAGATAAATCAGTAAGTAGCTTGTGATACACAGGCAGAATTCATAAGTTGTGTTAAATGCACATACAAGTACATTAGTAACATGGAAGATATGTTACAGACAGCATAAATAGAATATATAATGGAACAAACAATAGTGTTATTTGGAAAGGAGCAGAAAGATGAATGGTAATCAAGACTAAATGACATTCAATTTTTCTATTCTCTTAATAGAGAAAAACTGAGTCCTCGAATTGTAACTTCCTACCAAAGGAGGAGAGGAATTATTAATGGCTTTAATAATCTATTTTAGAAGCTTAATACAAAGTTTAAAAAATTGGCCAGGTGTGGTGGCTCACACCTGTAATCCCAGGGTTTTAGGAGGCCGAGGCAGGCGTATTACTTGAGGTCAGGGGTTCGAGACAAGCCCGGCCAACATGGCGAAACCCCGTCTCCACTAAAAAATACAAAAATTAGCCAGGTGTGTTGATGGGTGTCTGTAATCCCTGCTACTTGGGAGGCTGAGGCAGGAGACTCTCTTGAACCTGGGAGGTAGAGGTTGCAGTGAGCCAAGATGGCGCCACTGCACTCCAGCCTGGCTGACAGAGCGAGACTCTGTTAAAAAAAAAAAAAAAAAGTTAAAAAGTTAATTTGCATCAGTCACTGTGAGTTCTAAGGGTACATGGGTACCTTCTGGCTTCAATCTATATTCATAATTTGCAACATTATGTAAAAACCAAGCTATCAATGTCTGCTATCAAGGACTTCTGAAACCAGCCACTTTATGCCTTCCTAAACCAGCACTGCATTTTCACAGAGCCTATCTAAGTCCCAAATATAAACAAACTTTAAACTCCTTATTCCAACTTGTCTTCTCTCAATTTAAGAGTGAATGGACAATTGCTATGGACTCTGCATTATATGCATAGGGTATAAGGCCCGGGGTGGGGGGAAAAGACTTCCAGATCCTCCATAACTGGGTCCCTTGTCAAGAACCAAAGCTCAAACTCATCCTACATTTTAAGGGGCCCCATCAGCTGGGGGACAGAAGGGACAGAAAACAGCACTGATGTAAGGATGAAAAGCTTGTCTCAGGATTTGGAGGTGCTGTGGAGATTACGGTTCAGCTCTGCTCTTGATGGTCCCAACAAATCAGGTCAATGTTCACCATTCCCTTCATGCAAAAAATAATAAATTTGGCATAATATATTCCATCATTTGTGATTATTTCTCATAAGTTTTTTTTTTTGGCAAATTTAACTATCTCTTTATGCCAAACTTGATTCAGATTTTTTAATGTGTGCATCAAAACATCAGGTTTGTATCTCTCTGTTTAGAATAAAAGCTTCTCTAGAGACAAAACAAATATCAAATTAAAAATAGAATTTTACATTTGGCATATTTGACTGAATAGCAAATAGTTAAAAAGAGTTTAACTGAATAGCAAAAACTCTCAATTCCATGAAATCATGTTTTCACAATAGCAGGTTCTGCTTAGAATATCATACTAACTGCCATGGCTAGTTAGGGAAGGATCACTATTTGAATCTAAACAGCAGTGACATCATATTCACTTGAGGAAAAAAATGCATGAGGGGACAAAGAGAGTCATTTACAGTAATCACATAGTTTTCAGTTTAACAGAATAGGTTGTGGTGCTATTCAAAAGGAAAAGCAATAATAGGAGGAACTTGATGAGTCCAGAGTGTCTATGAGATACTAAGGTGGAAATGTCTTATAGGCAGCGGCTATAATCATATGATATTCTAAAAAGGTCTATGTAAGATATTTGGAAGTTATCAGTATTCCAAATATGCAAGATATTTGGAAGTATTTTGGAAGGTTCAAATATATGAGTGTATGGAATATTCCTTTGAATACCATCTCAGAAAAAAGGGCAACCAAACATGGAACCTAGAAAACATCCACAATAAAAGGTTGAATCTTCCACTTGCACTAGATTTTCAGGTTGGGAACGTATTTTACTCAAGCCCCTGGGAAGTTCTTGGCTAGAATCAGAGATTCCTTTCCCACAATTTTTCTACAGAGCTACACATTTGATATATTCGATATTCAATTACAATGCTCACTATGACCACATAAACCAGTGGAAGATTAAGTATTTCTTAATTAGGGTTTTAAAATGCTGTGAAAATAAAAAACTAGTCTTTCTGAGCTCTTTGTTCCCTGCATATACCTTGTCACATAGCCTCCCCACAGCTTGCCTTACACACAGGCTTGGAAAAAATCCGGAAGTTTGAAAACAAAGAAGAAACAAAAATAGCAGGCAAACTCACAAAAAGAAAGAACTCAAGGACTTAAAATCATGTGAAGTGGGATTTCGGACAACACTTATTAAAAAAAACAAAGAAGGGTACTGCAAAATGCTAAAAATTACAGTTTAAGTGGAGATAAAGATTTTTGTTTTTTTGATATTCATCCTCAAAATAAAGCAGCAACTTTCATTCAGCAGAAATTCAGCGGAGACACAAGTAGAAAGGCAGACACAATTTAGTAATTGACTTCAATTTATTGCGCTCAGTTCAAGAAATATCAGTGGACAAAGAAATAAGTAATATTATAAGAGACAAATAAGAATAAAACATTGACCTGATAGATATCATAACATTCTTTATAGCGAATTTTTAACTGCCCAATTTTAAACTGCCCAAGAAATTCATGAATTGATTATACAATAGTCCAGTAAGAAAATATCAAAATATTTTTTAATTTAGAAAATTCATACTGTACTAGAAAATAAAGATGGAAATCAGCATCAAAATATAATCAGAAAAGTATAAAATGTTATACTTTAAAAATGTCAAATGCTTCTAAAATACCTTGGCTCAAAGAGAAAATCAAAACTAAAATTACAGGCTAGGTAGAATAGAATGTCAATAAGACAACATATTTCATTACCTGCGGAATGCTACAAAAGCAGGTCAGAAGAGAATATTTGTAACTTAAGTGTATCTTTTAAGTAAATTAGAAAGATTTTAAATGACTGAAATACTGGTGAGTATTTCACTTCAGAAACAAATAAAAGACCAACAAAACACACCAAATGAAAGCAGAAGAAAGGAATTAACAGGGAAAATCTGTTTACATGCTGGGAGAGCTAAGAAAGTATTTTTGTAAATAAAACTGAAATGCAAATCTGTGGAATGTCTAATCAAGGGAAAATATAAAATTAGAATTCAAAATTAGTGATGAGAGAGGAGACATTTATAAATAGAGAAGAGATAGGTGTCTTAAGGGAAAAGCAAATATTATTTACAACTTTATATCTCTGTGTCTGACAATCCCTGATAATCTAAGCATAGTGAAGGAGATAGGATTTAGGACAACATAAATTACCAATATTGATGTGACAATAATGAATAACATTGATTGAAAGCTTGAATGGCCCCGGCATCATACTAGAATGTTATAAGCAATAAGTCATTTAATCTTCAGTATCATTATCCCTCAACAAATAAGAAACTGAGAATCAGAGACACTCTATGACATACTCAAGTGACACATCCTCATAGAATAAGAACCACAGAAATAGATGAAGAGGCTGTCAAAAGTCTTTCCATTTCTAAGCCCCATGAAAGGTCCTCATTCTCTTAGGCAAGTGCTGTCAAATTGTCAAGGATCAGGTAATTCTTGTGGGTTGAATAGTTTCAGGACATAAAAAAGGGATAACTGCCGAATCCATTCATTAAGGTTACCAAAACCAGACATAAATAGAACCCAAAATAAAAACAAAACATATCAAATGAGAACAATCCAATTCATACATCTAAAGGTCAACATATCAAATAAAATATTAGTAAGTAGAATCTGGCTGGTGTGTGTAAGAATAATGAATTCAACAGAAACAAACAAAATTCACTCCAATAATTCTATTTTGTTTTAAGTATCAAAACTCATTATTTAAAAAGTATCACATAGTGGTTTCATGACTTCTGTGGCTAAACAGGCTAGAATCTCCATACCCCAAGAGATCAGAGCCTTCATCCAGCGCTTTGGACTGCTTAGCCACTTTGCCTCCATGAAAAGCAATTCTTTTAGAACGTTGTGTATATTGCCTTCTGTATTCCCTTTTAACATACACTCATCGGGAATTTCATGTCCTCCACACTGGCGAAAGTAGAGTTAAAACTGTGTGCACAGATCTCAAAGATTCCCACTTGCCAAACATCCATCCTGATTATCTACCCTGTAATGAGTCCTCCCAGATACTGAGAAAAGACAGAATTATTTTCGGGGAGTTCACTGCCTCTCTCTCCAGCCAACCAGGACCCAGGAGACCCGAGTTTCGGTCCCATCGCTGTCTTTTATGTTATCCGGGTGTGAAGCAGGGGGTAGCCTTAGCCTTTAGATCTGGAAGAATAAAATCCATTAGCTTCTAGAAAAATCAGTCATTGAGAAAACGCTTGAAAATCCCCATGGCCGATCTGGGTCTGGGGCTGACACAGCGCTTAGTTGATGTCTCATTTTTGCCGACTGCGTTTAGGAGTAGGTGGCGGAGAGTCATTTTTAATGTGCACAACCAGAAAACAGAGGACGTCCCCCCCCCCAGTGCCAGCCTCCCATCTAACCACCTAGGATTCGAGTCCCTGCTTTTTAATAAAGCCCTTACTATGAGAGACGTGGAAAGAAACGTCTGTACAGACAGATCTCCTTTTTGCTGACTGCGTTCAGCGCCTTAATTCCCAAAGTCCAGGACGGGAATCCGTTTGCATTTGAAGCGTGTCTTCGCATCCTACCGGGCCGGAAGAGACTGTGTCCTGCCCTCTCCAAACCCACGAAAGCATTCTGGGCGGATCTCGGGTCTCCCCTCCCCAGTCCCAGCCTCCTTGTCCCTCACTCCTCAGTCGTCTCAGTCCCCGCCTGCCCTGTGGGCCTTGGGCCCCGCAGAAGCACCTGAATTTCCACGGCCCTTCCCCGGCCCTATGCGGGGCCTGCTCCTGGACGCTGAGCAGCAATCGGTTCAAAGCCCGTGGGCGGGGCTCCTTGCAGGTCCCCGGAGGGATGAGAACCGGGACCCACCGGGGAGTGCAAGGACGGGTTACAGAGGAGAACGCGTTATCTCCCCTGGGAGGTGATTTTCAGGACTGACTGAGGGGGGAAAAAAAAAAAGAAAAGAGAAAAAACCGAAAAAACAAACAAACAAAAAACAAGCCCAGGAGGAGCAGAAGTAAACAAAGGGTGGGAGAAAACTGGGCCAAATGACCTTTTCTTGGTCAGTCTTAAAGTGTCGACCAAATTCCTTCAGGGCAAAGCTGCAGAGAGTCCTGCCGCCAGCCGCCCCCCCCCCACCTCCGCACCCCTCCTGAGAGGCCCCACATGACACAGAACTTTACTGTCCTCTTGAGAATGACATCACAAGACCTGAAGAGGAGCTAAACGGGCTGACACCTGTAGCTGAAGAGTGCCTTAGCGCCAAGTCCCACGGCTCCATGCGAGAGATGCCTATTCCTCCTCTGACAAATTTGGCAGCTTCACGTACCCTAAGTGAGTGACTTTCAAGATTCGAAGGTTTTTAAAAATTATGTATAGATATATTCCTTTTAATGGTCTTCACATATTGTATAGCCTTCTGTAATGCTCTTTCCTGGATTAATAGAAAAATCCCTTGACACTGTAAACTGGCGAATACATTTCCCTGTGTATTCGTATGTCTTCAAAAGAGACTGAGGAAATGAAGTATCTCTCGAGTTGGCATATTTTTTGAAGACAGCAGTTAACACTCAATAAACTCATTTTTGTCAAAGTAAAATGAGATAGATTCACTTTTAAATTGCCCTTCCGCGTGGCTCTATGGCTTAGCTGGTTAAAGCGCCTGTCTCGTAAACAGGAGATCCTGGGTTCGACTCCCAGTGGGGCCTGATGTTTTTCCCGAGAAAATCAGCTGTTTCTGAAAACTATTTTCTTGATGAGGAACTGCGTCTTCCCACTAATTGTCAAACAGCAGTAGAACACAATTGGATAAATTCCAAGTTGTTTAACTGCATCCTGTTCAGATTCCTTACCATTAAAAAGTAAATTCTTGGGAGGAAGACAACGCAAATGCAAAGCACTGTCAAAGAATAATGCATGTGACCCACCTCTATTAATTTCATATGTCTTGCTTTAAACTGTGGTAAAATGTTTTTGAGCACTTACAATGTGCTACAGTTTAAAGCATATAGATAACTGTTGTAGGCTTGCGGGTAAATAAAATCTCTCTAGATTCTAAAAATCTCCAGCTCTATAAGAAAAGAAATTAATGAGCAACGAACCCATTCGCAGATACAAACAAAAATTAGGACATTTGCAGGGGCATGCTTGCCATTTTTTTTCTTTTCTTCTTTTTTTTTTTTTTGAGATGGAGTCTCTCTCTGTCGCCCAGGCTCCAGTGCAGTAGATATTCTCATGCCTCAGCCTCCAGAGTTGCTGGGATTACAGGCGTGTACCCACGCCCAGCTAATTTTTGTATTTTTACAGGTTTTATCATGTTGGCCAGGCAGGTCTCCAGTTCCTGCCTCAAGTGATCCGCCTGCCTCGGCTTCCCAAAGTGCTGGGATTACAGGTGTGAGCCACTGCGCTTGGACTGTTTTTTACTTTTTAATGAGAAATATTCACAATGTGGCTACTATGTTACTCTAAGTATCGTAAGTAGCAAGGTAAAATAATTGGAAAATGGTCCCTTATGTCTGGACCTCACTGCTGTACATTTTGATTGGGACCTTGTTGAATTAGGTCACATCACCCGTATTCAAACCTCAGCTACTCCACTTGATGCCTAAGGGACCTTTAGCAAATTGCTCTATCTCCATGAGCATCACTTTCCTCACATGTGGAACTGAAATAGTAATAAGCCTACCTATTATGGTTGATGGGAGGGCTTGTTGAGTAAGTACACACAACATAGTTTAGAAGGATATTTGGCACCTAAACAAGCAATAAATTTCACCATATTGCTGCTTTTTTTTAAAAATCATTTTTCTTATTTATTGAACAATTAGGGCCAAGTGTTTAATCCTTTTACTCTGAAACTGCCTTTGCAAAACTATGGCAGTGAGAGAAATCTGAGATGGCTGTGGCTGACTCCATCTTGCTTCTAGCCTCACAGACTGGCTGTCTTTGCTCATTTCTGGTCATGGACCAAGTTAACTGTGGAGTCCTAATTAGGGAGAAGGAGTCAGGCTGGCAGGACCAAGGGAAAGCAAGAACAGAAAGCAGATAAGCTATAAGTCTGCCTTTCTTCATGGTCCAGGACACATAGCCCTCTTGTACAAACAACTCACAATCTTCCTGTGCTCAACCATCACCACACACCTGCAAGGTAGCTCATTTCAACTTTGGCATTATCAGTACTGCACAAAGCCCTCTTCAGTTTACAGCATAAACACTATTCTACAAAATCTCCAGCAAGCCTTTGTTTCTTTGCAGTCAGCTTCTCTCATGCTGATTTGGCCACTGCTTTTTCACAATCTATTTTCATACTTTCTCTAATAAATCACCTTTCTAGGGTCTTTGCAGAAGTAATCAAGTTATGATGAGGTCATTCTGGATTAGGGAGGGGCATAATCCGGTGACTTGGATCTTTATTTGAAGCAAGAGAGGGAGGTTTGGACACAGAGATACAGACATACTGGGAAGACGGCCCTGTGAAGATGGAGGCAGAGATTGCAGTTACTGGCCACAAGCCAAGGAATGACACTGCCATTGCAAAATTACAACTGAGAAAATTATTACAGTAAAAGACATCTGACCTAACTGACTCTATCTTGCTTCTAACCTCCAGGCTGTCCTTGTTCATTCCTGGGCGTACGCTGAAGTAACTTTGGGAAGAACTTAGTTTATAGTTAACTTTGAAACAAGGATGATAACAGCCCTTTCCCAAAACAAACCCCCTTCCTGCCTAGGGACTAGACTGCTTTTGTAGGACTAACAAATTAGCCACAAGATTAGAAATTATGGTTTAGAAGTCATGCAGCTGGAGGTTACAAGATTCTAACACTCCCCAAATTGCTACTAGTGATAATATCACTATTCTATTGTAAAACATAACAGACGCTACACTCAATGGATCCGCCATCCCACCCAGGTCAATAAACTGGCTCATCTGATCTCATGGTCCCCACCTAGGAACTGACTCAGCAAAAGAAGACAGCTTCAACTCACTATGCTTTCATCTCTGATCCAACCAATCAGCACTCCCAACTCACTGAACACTACCCTTCAAATTATCCTTAAAAATCCCAATCCCCATGTTTTGGGGGAGACTGATTTAAGGAATAATAAAACTCCAGTCTTCTGTACAGCCACCTCTGCACGAATTAAACTCTTTCTCTATTGCAATTCCCTTGTCTTGATAAGTTGGCTCTGTCTAGGCAGCAGGCAAGGAGAACATGTTAGGTGGTTACAGGAACACCAAGGATCTCTGGCAATCACCACAGTTGAAAGAGGAAGGAAGGGTTCTTCCCAAGAGCTTTTAAAGGAGCATGACCCTGTACACACCTTGATTTTAGACTTCTGGCTTCCAGAACTGTAAGAAAGTAACTTTCTATCACTTTAAGCCACCCAGTTTGTGGTAATTTGTTATGACATCCCTAGGAAACTAACACAAAACATTAAAACAAAATTAGTGATTTATACTAGCAAGTAAATGAAATCTATTATTTTCCCTAAATGACAGACAACATCTGGGACAGTCACACCTCAGCTTAAAATTACAAACCTAGAGTATTCCACTTACCTGGTTGTTTTACAGTAGCACAGAATCTTGGAAACCCTCTCAATTCTTTTTCTTCTTCCTAGTTTGTTTTTTACAGGCCACTACACCTGAAACAGACATTGCAAAATTATGACAGTAAGAGAAATCTGGCATGTTGACTTCATCTTGTTTCCAGCCTCACTGGTTGGTTATCTTAGCTCATTCCTGGGCATGGGCCAAACTAATTTTTGGAGAAATTTAGTTTATAATTTAAATGGTAATGCCCTTTCCCAAAGACTAAACTGTTCTTATAAAACTAATAAAAGGCCACCAAGTTAGAGGATAAGAAGGTCTGAATTCTAAATAATTACCAGCCATTATTCTGGAGGTAATATGATTTGCGACTTCCCCAATTACTCTGGCAGATAATATCACTATTATACAACCTACAACATGGTGATGTCTTTTCAGGTTTTTGCATTTCTGACAACCACATGTCCTCACCTGGACCCGCCAACCCCTTCTGCGGCCTCCACCCAGGAATTGACTCAGCATGAGAGGACAGCCTCAATTCTCTATGATTTCATCTCCAACCCAAACAATCAGCTTGCCCCCTGCCCTGGTCCCCTGCCCACCAAACTGGCTTTGAAAAATCCATAACCTCTATGCCTTCAGGGAGATGATTTGAGTACTAATGCCATCTCCCATGTGGTGTGGCTGACCTTGTGTCTATTAAACTCTTTCTTTACTGCAATGTTGTGATCTTTCTGGGTGCAGTGGACAGGAAGGACCCCTTGGGAAGTTACATACCCATCCCCACAATAGTGTAACTCTGTGAAGTTCTTCCATGAATTGCCCTTAGCTGTTTGGAGACATCTAGTAGATTACACCACCATTTCATTCCCAGCAGCTAATAACTGACGGAGGGGGGAAGGAGTGTAAAAGTCAAGTCCCTTGACTCAGTGACCACTCTGCTGTGCAATTCGTATTCCAGAGCCCCTGTCTCATGGGTCAGGCCAAGGCTAGACTTTATGTGAGACCACATCTTTGCTTTATTACTTTTCCTTCCCCACCCAGAGGATCATTTTCTCAGTAAGTCACATACTCAGTAAGGCACATCCCTTGTCTTGGGGTATGCTTTAGAGAGTCTGGCTTTGTTTCCCAGGCTGGAGTGCAGTGGCATGATCTCAGCTCACAGCAACCTCTACCCCCTAGCCTCAAGCAATCCTTCCACCTCAGCCTCCCAAGTAACTAGGACTATAGATGCAGGACACCATGCCCAGCTAACAAGTCTGGCCTAAAAAGACTTTCAAAGTAAATTTCTGGCCAGCCATAGTGGCTCACGCCTGAGATTTCAGCACTTCGGGAGACTGAGGCAGGCAGATCGCTTGAACCCTGGTGTTCAAGACCAGCTTGGGCAACATGGCAAAAGTTCCTATCAAAAATACAAAAGTTAGCCAGGCATGGTGATGCATGCCTGTGGTCTCAGGTACTGGGGAGGCTGAGGTGGCAGGATCGCTTGAACCTGGGCAGGTGAAGGTTGCAGTGAGCTAACATCACACTGCACTCCAGCCTGGGTGACACAGAAAGACCCTGCCTCTAATACATACATACATACATACATACATACATACATACATAAGAAATATAGATCAATCGTGCTGGACGTGGTGGCTCACTCCTGTAATCCCAGCACTTTGAGAGGTCCAGGTGGGCAGGTCACCTGAGATCAGGAGTTTGAGACCAGCCTGGCCAACATGGTGAAACCCTGTCTCTACCAAAAATACAAAAATTAGCCGGGCGTGGTGGCACACGCTTGTAATCCCAGCTACTGGGGAGGCTGAGGCAAGAGAATCGCTTGAACTCCAGAGACGGAGCTTGCAGTGAGCCGAGCCAGCCACTGCACTCCAGCCTGGATGACACAGTGAGACTCTGCCTCAAACAAAACAAAACAAAACAAAACAAAACAAAACAAAACAAATCTGGCGCAGTGGCTCACGCTTCTAATTCCAGCACTTTGGGAGGCGGAGGGGGGTGGATCACGAGACCAGGAGATCAAGACCACCCTAGCTAACACGTTGAAACCCCGTCTCTACTAAAAATACAAAAAGTTAGCCGGGCGTGGTGGCGGGCGCCTATAGTCCTAGCTACTCCGGAGGCCTCGACAGGAGAATCGCTTGAACCCGGGAAGCGGAAGTTACAGTGAGCAGAGATCGTGCCACTGCACTGCAGTCTGGGACAGAGCTAGACTCTGTCTCAAAAAAAAAAAAAACAAACAAACAAACAGAGAGAGAGAGAGAAAGAGAGATGAATCGACTATTAGAGCTGGAAAGACTTCAACGACCCTCAATCAGTAACTGACAGACCCAACAGACAGAAAATCAGTAAGGACACAGTTCAAGAGAACAGCACCACCAATCAACTGTAAATAATTGATGTCTATAAAATACTTCATCCAACAACATCAGAATACACATTCTTCTCAAACTCACATTCACCAAGGTGGACTACATTCTGGACCATAAAACACATTTTAGCAAATTTAAAAGAAAATAAATCATACAAAATATGCTACCAAACGACAATTGAATTAAACTAGAAATCAGTAATGAAAAGATAACTAGAAAAGTCCAAAATACTTACAGATTAAACAACATACTTCTAAATAACAGATGGGTTAAAGAAGTTTCAAGATAAATTTTAAAAACATTTCATAATAAAAATGAAAACACAACTTATCAATCATTTATGAGATGAAGTAAAAGCAGTGTTTGGAGGGAAATTTATAGCATTGAATGCACATATTAGAAAAGAAGAAAGATCTAGAATCAGTAATTTAAGGTTGCACCTTAAGCTACTAGAAAAAGAAGAATAAATTCAACTCAAAGTAAACAGAAGAAAAGAAATAAATATTAGAGCAGAAATCAATGAAATAGAAAACAGAATTAATAGAGAAAATTAGCAATACCACAAGCTGGTTATTTACAAAAAATCAGAAAAATTGATCAACCTCTAGCCAGGTAACTAATAAAAAGAAGCAAGAAGGCACAAATTACTAATATCAGAAGTGAAGGAGAGGCCACTATGAGTCCATGAACATCAAAACAATAATAAAATAATTTTATGAACAACTCTGTGCCCACAAATTTGATAACCTAGTTGAAATAGACCAATTTCTTGAAAGATATGGTCTACCAAAACTAACATGAGAAGAAATAAATAACCCAGTTAGGTTTATATCTACTAAAGAAACTGAAGCAATAGATGAAACAGCTCAGCTTTCACTGACGAAATCTACCAAATATTAAAGAAAGAAATTATACCAATATTCTAAAATATCTTCCAGAAAATAAAAGCAGAGAAAATACTTCCTAACTCTTTCTATGAGGCCAGCATTACCCTAATACCAAGCCAGAAGAAGACATTACAAGAAAGGAAAACTACTGACCAATATCTCTCATTAATATAGATGCAAAACTTCTCAACAAAACATTAGCAAATCTAATCCAACAAGGCATAAAAAGAATGATACATCAGAACCAATTGGGATTCATTCCAGGTATGCAAGACTTGTTCAACCTTCAAAAATCAAGGCAATTTATTACATCAAAAGGCTAAAGAAGAAAAATCATATGATTATATCAGTAGGTGCAGAAAAAGCATTTGACAAAATTCATCGCCAATTCATAATAAAAACTCTACTAAACTAGGAATAGAGGGGAACTTCCTCAACTTAATAAAGCACATCTACAAAAAATGCCACAACCAACAACATACTTAATAGTGAGAAACTAGTTTCTTTCCTGCTAAGATTAGGAACAATGTGAGAGTCTTCACTCTCACCATTCCTATTTAACATCGTACTAGAAGTTTTAGCTAATGCAATAAGACAAGAAAACGACAAACAAAAAATAAAGACAATGTGATATTAGTCAAAGAAAAGATATATAAATCAATGGAATAGAATATAGAGAGTCCAGAAATAGGCCCACACAAATATAGTCAACTGATCTTTGACAAAGGAGCACAGGCAATTCAATGGAGAAAGGATAGTACTTTCAATAAATGGGGCTGGAACAACTGGACATCTACACGCAAAAAATGAATCTAGACACAGACTTTACATCTTTCACAAAACTTAACTCAAAGAAGATCACAGACCTAAATATAAAATGCAAAACTATAAAACTCATAGAAGATAACATAGAAGAAAATCAAGGTAACTTTGAGTTTGGCAACAGCTTCTTACATGCAATGTCAAAAACATCTTCAATAAAGAAAAAAATTGATAAGCTGAGCTTCATTAAAATTCAAAACATCTGCTCTGCAGAAGACAAGTAAGAAAACGAAAAGGCAAGCCACAGGCTGTGAGAAAATATTAGCAAGATATGTACCAGATAAAGGACTGGTATGCAAATTACACAAAGAATTTTTAAAGCTCAACAATAAGAAAACAACTCAATGTAAGAAATAGGCAGATCTAGATGCTGCAAAACCTTTTCTAACCTAGACTTTAAAAGTTGCATAGCACTGTGTTTGCACATTCTATCAATGGAGGTAGTCACCAAAGTCCATGCAGGTGTAAGGAAAAGTGACATAAAATATAATTTGATGGGAGGAGTTGCAAAAAAGAAAAAGTTCAGACATGTTTTAAAACTATAAAGTCCATATCTTTATCTGCATGATTGCACAAATCCATATGCGTATTTTTTCTTTCAATGTATGTGTGTATATATGTGTGTGTGTATATATATATATATAGATGTATAATCATTGAAAGGATTAAAATCACAGAGAGTTTTTTCTTGTACACAACTGAACATCAGTAACATTTGGAGATATTTGAGAAAGCCACACATATCTGGAGATTAAACCACGGAGTTCTAATAACCCACAAGTCGAAGAAAAAATCACAGAGAAATTAGAAAATACTTTAAACTGAATAAAACTGAAAATACAACATATCAAAATTTGTGGGATGCAGCAAAAACCATGCTTAGTGGGATAATTTTAGCATTAAACGTATTAGAAAGGAAGAAATGTTTCTAATCAATGTTCTCATCTTCTATCTTAGAAACTTAGTAAAAAGGATGAGCTAATTAAATCCAAAGCAAGCAGAAGAGGAAAATAATAAAGAGTAAATGCCAATGAAATAGAAAACTGAAAACCAATAAGGAAAAACAGTAACATCAAAAGCTGGTTCTTTGGAAAGATTAACAAAATTGATAAATTTCTAGCCATACTCTTCAGGAAAAAAGAGAGAGGAGACACACATATCACAAGTGAGAGTAGGCTGGGCATGGTGGCTCACGCCTGTAATCCTAACACTTTGGGAAGCTGAGGCAGGAGGATTGTTTGAGCTCAGGAATTCAAGACCAGCCTGGGCAACATAGCAAGACCCCATCTCTATATTTAAAAAGTAAAAAAAATGTTCAAAGAGAAAGAAAACAAATGAAGGAGTAGATATCACTAGAGCTTCTACAAATAATAAAAGGACACAAGGAAATGTTATGAATATATTTCACCAATAACTTTGAAAACATAGATGAAATGGAAAAACTCCTTGAAAGACACAAAGTGTATCCAAGAAGAAATAGATAATCTAAATAGCCCTGTATCGATTAAATAAATGAAATCCATGCTTTATAACATTCTTACAAAGAAATAAAATCTGGCCCAGATGGCTTCAAGTAAATTCTACCAACTATTTAAGCAATAAATAATATCAATTTTATACAACTTATTTCAGAAAGCAAAAGAGGAGGCCACACATCTGAACTTCCTTATCAGGCCAGCATTACCCTAATATCAAAACCAGACAAAGCCATACAAGGAATGAAACTGCAAACCAGTGTTCCTCATAAGAAGAAAAAAATCCTTAAAAATTTAGCAAATCAAATTCAACCATTTATAAAATGGTAACACATCATGACCAAGCAGGAAATTCCTGGGATTAAACTCCAAGAATCCAAAGTTAGTGAAACATTCAAAGGAAAGAAAAATTGGATTTTAAAACAAAAAGATACCTTTTACAAGAGCTTCAGAACTATGAAATACTTAAAGGTAAGTTAAAAAATGTGTGTAAGACCTGCACACTGAAAAACTACAAAAGATAACTGAGAGGAATTAAAGAATACTTAAATGAATGGGAGAAATACCATTGTCACTGGATGGAGGATAACAAACAGCGTAACACAGTCTACCACCAGAAGCAATAGTCCAGGATGTCAATCTACTACATAGATTGTTTTGGTTTTTTGTTTGTTTTTGTTGTTGTTATTGCTTGCTTGTTTTTTTGAGACAGGGTCTCACTCTGTCACCCAGGCTGGAGTGCAGTGGCTCAATTGTGGCTCCCTGCAGCCTTGACCTCCAAACACTGTGACTGGATATACTGAGATTGGGATTCCTCGGGGGTAGCCACATCAGGCAACCATACTTCCAAAGTCAACATTGCCCAGCATGTATTGCAATGCCATGTTTCCCTTTCATTGGCGGGCACTACTTAAGGCCCAAATACTTTCATTAAGCAGGAGTACTACCCTTCGTTGAGTTGTCCTTCCTGATGGTCCTTTTGTAGTTGTTGCTTGAGTTATTCATTCTAGTGCTTTAACACCACCCCTCCCACTCTGGGTGCCTGGAAGTGATGGAGAAGATCAAGTTCATTGTACACCATAGAAACATGCCCATTGCTGCATTATCTGGGCTGTGAAGAAGGTGCCTTGGTCAGATTAGAGTCTGAATGGATATCTGAACACATGGCAGATGTGTTTCTCCAATATTTCAAATTTGTTCTTCTTTAATGTTGTGTAGTTATTCTGTATCTTTTGCCTTTCTATATACACTTTATGATCTATTTGTCAATATCCACAAATAACTGACTGAAATGTTGATTGGGATTATGTTGTCTCTATAGATCAAATTGGGAAAAACTGATACCTTGATAATATTGAGTCCCCCTAACCATTCAAAGGGAATATCTCTCCATATTTCCTTTGATTTCACCATGTTGGCCTGGCTGTTCAATTATCCGTCCAACAGTCACTGGACCATATGGCTGGCCCATTTATAACAGCCCATGAGTCTATAAATAAGTAGCAGGGAGTTGCTGTTGTAGTGGCCTGCACAGCCATGAGTACCTCACAGAGTTCAGCACATTGGACAGAGGGTCCTCATCCACTCTTAGTCAAAATGTGGCCACCATTGGGGTGGAGGACCACTCTTCTTGCATGTGTCCTGACTTTACTCCCTCCAGAAAGAACAATTAGGGGTGGGGCCACAGTCTCCTGGTTTTTGCTATGGTTGAGTGACTCTACATACCAACAAGGGTTGAAGGGGAGAAAGGAGTGGGGGTTCAGATGTTTATGGGGTTTCTGGACACTGAGATTTTAAAGACAAGAATCCCGACTTCTCACAAGGGTAGAGGTAAGCCGATAGCATTGGAGGGCTTCAGGATTGACACCATGAACCATGCCAGGCAGGTGCTTATATGCTATGTGTGGGGCCCTGCCTTTGAGGAGGATCTTGTCTTATAAAAGCCTCCAAGGTCACTGGGACAGGACCATGTTGTTCACATCTTGTCAGGAAGCAGGATCCTATTTCCACCTGTCTATTGCCTTCACACACAAGACAGTTATGACTTCATGGACAGTTTTCTAGAGGGGTCTTCCTCTTGGGGAAGCCACCCACAGTAGGGAATACAGCCCTCTTGTTCCTATCAAAGCAAACTAAGAATGGGATAGGTTTATCTCAATCTCTGTCCTGCTGGTTCTGTCATTGGGTGAAGGCAAAACTAAAGCTGCAACACTGGGTTATGGTTAGTTTTCTCAAACTGCGCCAGTCGGGTGACATTGAGTTTGTACTCCCCATCACCAAACAGACACATCGACCAGGCTGCATGAGACTCCCCAGAGTTAGAGAAGATGTGACAGCAGAAGCAGAGATCAGTGATGCAGCCGTGAGTCAAGCAATGTGGCAAGGAATGGATTCTTCCCTAGAACCTCCAGAAGGAAAGCAGCTCTGTCACACATTGATTATCTCCCTAAGACCCATTTTAAACTTCTGACCTCCAGAAATTTAAGATAATGCATTTGTGTTATTTTAAGCCACTAAATTCATGGTAATTTTCAAAAGCTGCCATAGGCAACTAATAAAGATGTATGGTATTTGGTACAGACTGTAGTATTGTATAATACTGCCGTCAGTGCATTAAAATAGCATCTAACTCACAAAGGAAGTTGGTAGGGTTCTTGAGGGACTGGAGCCTCATTTTTCAGTCATGTTGTCTGTCAGTGATCCAGGAATCCAGATTTCATACAGAAAAGCTTAATGGGTGGAATTTTTCTTTCTCAAGCAGAAGTATATGGAAATTACAAAATCACCATGCCTTCTCTGAGGTTGAAGCTCAGGACCTTCAGATTATGAGACTGATGTGCTGCCTCCTGCACTAAGAAGGCACTCCTAACTGTCTTAGCAAATCCATTAATTATACTCTTTCAAGTTTATGTGAACTTTCTGAAAAGTTAGATTTTCAAAATAGAGTGTAAAATGAGAATGTATGCTATGTCATGTGTTTACTTCCTTCCAAGTATGTCATATGACTTATAAAAATCATCTCAGGACTTTCCCCTTGATTAAATAAATGTACAACACAGTGGATTTTCTCACTGTGCCTTAAACACCACTTTCTGCTGGGAGATGTTAGACTTCATTAGATTGCACACTACCCCCCACCACAACATGTGTAAAGATGTTAGTAGAAGGTGACGTACAGACGCAAGGGGACTGAGCTGGGTCCACAGCCTGAAGACTCCCAGCCGGAAGCAATGACTGACACAGAAAGCAGATAAGCTCTAATGAAATCATAGCTGCAGGCTCGCCTGGGTCTGAAGCTGCACCTTCTTGCCTGCCAAAGTTCTCCTTAAAATCAATGTCCCTAACCTTGTCACCTGAAGGATCTTCACAGGTCTAGAACTCCAGAATAGCATAAATAGAGGTGAGACAAGGGGGAAGAGATGAGGTGAAATGATTGAGAAGGGAGAAACAATATACAAGATAAAGCAATCTGACAAAGTGAAAATTGTCCAACGTTTGAAATTGTAGGGTTGAGGTGTAAATTTTCTATGTGCCATCTTAATTTAGGAAAAATAACTCACTCGACTCTCTTGTAAATATGTTACTTTAAAAAACTTCATTACCTGTGAAATGAGATATCTCACTGTGTCGTTCAAGAGACTGAGTACTTGATATAAAAAATTGTTCAGTGAATGCTAATACGTGATACAAATTCTGATAGTGAACTATACTGAGTGCTTACTATGAGCCAGGTGCAGTTTTAAGCAATTTACATGCATTTGCTAAAAACAAAAATTCTGCTTTTTTTTTAACTCTTTCTTTTATTTCAACAGGTTTTGGGGGAAACGGGTGGTGTTTGGCTATATGACTAGGTTATTTAGTGGTGGTTTCTGAGACTCTGGTGCATTTGTCACCAGAGCAGTGTACATTGTACCCAATATATGGTCTTTTATCCCTCACCCCTCTCCCACCCTTTCCCCCCGAGCCCCCAAATCCATTGTATCAAAACATTCTGCTATAATTTTTAAAGGCAAGTTTTATTGTCTTGGTTTTACATATGAGGAAAGTGAGATCCAGTGAGCTTAAGTGCCTTGCCAATGACCCTGCAGCTATTAAGTGGAGCTGCTGGCATTTGAAATAGTCGAACTGGGGCTCCTTTAAAAAGGGGCAGCATCTAACGGGACAGGTGAGACTAAATAAGAAGATGAGCGGCCTTGGGGCTGCAACAGGGGAGAAGAGGTCGGAGTGCCAGCCCAGACGGCGTTTGTGGGGTTGCAGTGAGCAGGCGACACATTCTCTTAGGGTCCGGAGAGGGTGTGATGCTCCGCACCAAATACAAACTGGTCCTTGCCCTGAACTTTGAAAACTAAGGTCATGAACACATTCAGCAAAAAAAAGCAGGTCTGTTTGCATAGTTCTTTCCACCCCTTTCACAAGAGGAAATCACGCACAGACACATAAACCAAGACGCGAGTTCCGGGTGGATCCGGATGAGAGCTCCTCTGTTTTCTGGTTGCAAACGTTAAAAATAACATCTTGCTCCAGACCCCCAAACGCAGCTGACAAACTGGAGACTCTATCTCAGAGTCCTCAGAGTCCCCGTGCTGCGTCGGCCTAGGCGGTGATTTCTAATCATGTTCTTAAGAACCGATTCTCTTGAGATTTGTTGGATATTAGGTACCGGTTTCCTGTCCTTTTACTCTCAGGTATTAGAAACAGGACGGGAAGCAAATACAAATCTCAGATGCAGGACAAGGGACTGGGACAAGGAACCTATTTACAGATTTTATCGGTGGTTGAGACCACTACAGAATCATTTGTATAGAAATGCTCTGAGAAGAAAGTAATAAAACGCAGAATAATCTTGTGTCTCTTAAATCATTAAGATGAGTTCTGAGAGCCTACTGGTGTGGTAGCGTGGCCGAGCGGTCTAAGGCGCTGGATTAAGGTTCCAGTCTCTTCGGGGGCGTGGGTTCGAATCCCACCGCTGCCAAATTTATTGCAAAATGACTACGGATATCTAAAGCTCATCGAGGTTTGCAAGAGAAACGTTTTCCACTGCGAGCTCAAGTTAGGTGTTTAATCCTGATAATGGTAGGTTGAAAACCAAATAGTAGCTGTAAAATCAGACTGCCATCAGTCATATATAAGACTTCATGTCCAAGGGAGTATGTTCCTTTTTATGTTTTAAAAATGTTCATACAAAAAGTACAACTCACATGATTCAAAATTACAAAAATTTAAGAGTACGTACATAATGATAGTCTATTTGTGTACCCACCCCATCCTACCAGACACCCAATTCTGGCCCCTCGGGCAACCAGCCATATTAAAATCTGGAGTTCTATTCAAGGCATATTCTTTGCATATACAAGCCAATAGAAACACTATTTTTTTTCCACTATAAATATGCTTTCCAAACCCATTCTATTACACCTTGCCTTTTTCACTCTATGTATGTTGCAGTAATTTCCATGTCAACAAAGAAAGAGCCTCTTCCCTCTTTGTGTTGTCTGCATAGCATTCAGTTTTATGAATGTATCTGAATTTATTTCAGCAGCCTTTTTTAACAATATAAATGACGTTGCAATAAATTAACTTGTATAGCCACATTTAATAGGTGCATGGGATTAGAAAACTTTCTAAGAGTGCAATCGCTAAATCAAAACATATGTGTGTGATGATGATTTCGGTAGCTCTTGCCTCATTCTCCTTCCCTAAATATTACAAATTTATTCTCCTATAGGACCCAGAAAGAACCTGTTTCCTCAACACTGTTACCAGCACAGAACATTGTAATAATGACAATTATCAGTCATTTAGCTCCAACTAAGCCCCAGATATTGTCATAAATTCTTAACATATATTGAGTCATATAATAATCTCAATAATATATAAGGAAGTTCATATAATCCACATTTTACAGAAAAGAAAATTGGAGTTGTAATCAATTAATCACATAACCGCAGTCATCTAAATCACATAGTTTGTAGACGGAGGAATAAGGATGTCAATGCCTGTGACTGAATGAAAAATGTTCCCAAAAGATATGATATACACATTCTAATTCCTGGAATCTCTGAATATTACCTTATTTTGCACAGAACCCCAAAAATGGGGTCTTTGGAGAATAAGTTAAATATGAGGAAATTATCCTGGATTATCCGAGTGGAGCTCAAATACCATCACAAATGCCTTTAATAGAGGCACAGGGAGATTATACAGTGACAGAATAGGAGAAGGCAATGTGACCACAGGGACACAGATAGGAGTGATGCCACCACAAGCCAAGGAATGCGGGCAGTCACCAGAGGCTGGGAAAAGGCAAGGACATATTCTTCCCTAGAGCCTCTGGAGGGAGCACAGCCCTGCCAACACCTTGATTTCAGACCGGTGATACTGATTTTGGACTTTTGGCCTCCAGAAATGTGAGAGAAGAAGTCACTTATTTTAGGCCACCAAGTTTGTGGTACTGTGATTTGTTACAGAAGCTACAGAAAACGAATTCAACATCTTTAAGTACTGTTCGGCAGCACTACCACAAACAACTGTTTTTGTTTTGCTGTTGTTTGCCAATCTGATAGGTTAAAGACATTATCTCACCGTATTTCTATAGTTTCATTTTTAAGCTTCCTTTACTTCTTACTTCTGTGCTGCTTTTAGTATTAAATAGGTTGTACCAACTGGCGACAACAGATTATGTTGTGTCTGCTGTCAACCTTATCTCAGGCAACAGATAGAAATGAAGAAAATTAACTCTTTAAAACATAAGTTACAAATATCTTCCCCCCAGTTTTACTTGATGTTTTGTCACTTTGTTTATGCCTTTTTTGAGGGGATGAGAGTACATCCCAGTGGAATTTTAAAAATGTTGTTTAATGCAGTGAATTATGTTAAACTCTTATTGTCTCTGAGTTTTGTGTAAAAAATTAGTTTTCTGTACCAAAGTTATATAAAATTTCTCTCTTGGCATTTCTAGTAATTATAATTGTGGGTTTTTTTTTTTCATTTTTTACTTTTACAATTTGCCTGTATTTGGAATTTATTTTAGTCTCAGAGCTTGAAGCTTTTCTTTTCCTAAGTGGCTGTCCAATTAGCCCAACATATGTTTTGAATAATCTGTCTATTTCTGTTGATTTAAGTTGCCAATAATTACAGTCTTAACCATTTTTTCCCCTCAACTTTTGGGTGCTTCCACTGGGGAAAAAAAAAACTATTTGGGAGGCCTAACTGGTTTATTCACTCTCTCATAATTCCTGAGCCTGTCATTTACCAAGGCATATATTGACAGAAGATTCAAGTGTGGGAATTCAGTGTGTCTGTTGTTTACTATTCTATTTATGAAGCAGTAGAGTTAGCCTCAAACATATTACCAATCCCTGTTAATGTTTTTACAAATATAAATATTTGTTATTTTTACTTTTCTAAAAGTAATACAAAGTTGTAGCTGTTTTAAGCTTTTATTATTAAATTAGTTGCACTGACTGGTGACAACAGATTTTATTGTGTCTCCTGTCAACCTCATTTCAGGCAACAGAAAGAAATGAAAGTGAATTCCTTTATTTTTAAAATCTGTCCCATAAATTTAATCCTTTATTAAAATTGTGTCTGTGGAAGATTCAAAATAATCTACAAACTACAAACTATTAGAATTAATAATTAAATTTAAAAAGGTGTCTTTATACAGGGTAAGTATAAAAATGAATTATACTTTTAAACACCAGTTGTAAACAAGGACTGGGCCCAGTGGCTCACGCCTGTAATCCTAACACTGTGGGAGACCAAGGCGGGCAGATCACTTGAGATCAGGAGTTCGAGACCGGCCTGGCCAACATGTTGAAACTTCGTCTCTACCAAAAACTACAACAAATTTAGCTGGACATGGTGACATGACCCTGTAATCCCAGCTACTCGGGAGGCTGAGGCACGAGAATCGTTTGAACCTGGGAGGTGGAGGTTGTAGTGAGCCGAGATCGCGCCATTGCACTCCAGCCTGGGTGACAGAGACTTTGTCTCAAAAAAAAAGTAGAAATAAAAATTTTAAAGTATAACTTATAATAACGTAAATATCAAATTTATAGGAATAAATTTAATAAAAGAATAAATGGAGTGTTATGCCATATGTATGGATTAAAAGTTTATCAGTTCTCCCTAAAATTTATCTAGCGGTCCAAAGGAATTCCAATGAAAATCCCAGGATAATTTTCCTTATTGCTTTTGCGGCAAAGAAATGAAGGTGATTTCTGATTTTCACCCTGAGCTCTATAATTATAAATCATGGTAGAAACTTCAGAATTAATTGCTCAAATAATTCATTTTGGAAACAAGATTGAGATTCCAGAGAACGTTCGGATGTTTCCTTTAATCAGGCTTAAATGTATTAACCTTTCCTAACCCAGAGACACATTTAGATTGACTCCCCTGTCTTGCCAAGTGCAGCCCAGAGAACCAAGATACTATAAAATAGAACCTGACTGGTTGTGAGAGCGAGCTGAGATCAAGTCTAAAGAAAAATAAGCCCTGAAGATAATCTCTAGAGTGATGCTCACATTGGGAAGGGGTTGACGCTCTGGTCCTCTGCGCTCCAAATAGCTGCCTCCTGAGTGCAAATGACTGTCAGAACACCATATGCCCAACTCGGTAGTCTACGAGTCTCTTGTGGAGTTCCTTTGTTAGAGATTCCCCTTAGGACATTCGAACGACGAATCATTAAAATGATAAAAAGTAGTACCTGCAAAATTTAATTTTAGGAAACTTTATCACATTTGGAAAAAGTGAGTAGTCTTGACTTTTACGTGTGGTTATCCTTGGACTAACTAAAGCATGAACGGTTCTAATATTTAAGCTGCCCAAAAACTTTTTCGTTTGTATTAGTTCCGCAGTGCCTCTAAGTAAGCAAAACGTAGTTTTGGAGTTTGCCCCTTCTCTCACGGCAAACTGTGGTAGAACGTAGAGACGTTATGCCAAGAATATTTTACTTAAAAGCAGGAATAGATTGTATAGTCAACATTCTTGTACCTGTCGGCTCTGTGGCTTAGTTGGTTAAAGCGCCTGTCTTGTAAACAGGAGATCCTGGGTTCGAATCCCAGCAGGGCCTCGACGTTTTCATTTTCACTAGAAAGCCAGTTCTTCGTTATCCTCTACTGTACCTGAATTCTCCACTGTACTCAGTGTACTGCAAGTTCAAATGCAATCAATTATAGATTATGTGAAGGCAAAATTCCAAAGCTCAAAGAAGAAAATGAGAGCCTTGTGAGGTTTTGAATTAAATTCCAGCAGCAGATCTTTTTTTCCAACAAATATTTATTGAGCTTCTCTGTGTATGCACAGATTCAAAACCTATATAGATGTAGATTATGTCATCTCTAGAATCTAGTAATGTCCAGCTCTATAGCTGATTTCAGTAGAGTTCATATAAATTAATATACTACCATAAAGTAATAAGTCTACCATAAAACAGACAGGAAATTAGCATAGTTGCAGGGTCCTACTTGCTTTTTGAAGAGAACAGGAGGAAAATAGTTTTTAAAACCCTGTTAACCCTCTTATAAAATGAACTAGGAACACTTTATAGTGACGGCCAGTTAGAAGCTGTATTTGCCAGAGGCTGGTGCATCTCTGGGGCTGGAACAAAAGTGCTGAAGGAATAGAGCAAATTAAGGAAAATTTTCAAACATCCAAAGCTAATAAGGGCCAATCTTACTTGTATTTGTTTACATATCTCATTATTTTGACCATTAATTCAACACAGATGTATTGACTGCCTTCTATGTGCAAGGTACTGCTCCAAGGCCAGGGGTAGGACAGTTTAATAAATGCCAACCCCTCACCATCCCTCCACCCCAACAAATTCTTACCCTCATGGACCTTAGCATCTGGAAGACTATGGAAGATAATGAATAGATAAAAACATAACATAAAGATTATGTCAGATTGTGGTGAATTCTATGGAGAAAAATTAAACAAACAAAGAAGATGAGGAGTGTATGAGTGGAAACCGAAAAGATTTCTCTGCCCTTCTTATAAGCCACTAGCAGATCTATTTTTTGTTTTCCTTTATCTTTTATGAGAAGTGATCACAGGATGACTCTGCTTGCCATGTTATTCTAACAACCCTAGGTAACATCCTTAAATAGTTAATTGACTTTCAGCTTTACCTTTGCTGCACCCTATTACATGCCGCCCCTCATTAGATTCCGACCCTGGACAGGGATCCATTTGAAGTCACATCAGAATGCCTGGGTATATCCCTCAGCTGTCCTCTTTAATAACTATGCAGTTTAGGCAGACTACATAACTTCACTGGGCTTCTGGGCTTCACTTCCCTTGTTTGTTTAATGATAATGGAATTGTTATAAGAACGTTTTCAAGAATAAATACAAATAAATTACTGTTTAACAAAAATGCTTTCAGTAAGAGTCAGCATTATTATTATTTGAACAAACATTTTTGGGGCCAACTGTTTAGTTCTTCAAACCACACTTTAAGCTCTTATTTCATTTTATGATAGAAATCCCAAAGCTTAACAATTTACTAACTTCTACTAGCAAGTAAACAAAATCTATCATTTTTTTCTATTCATACATGTACAGAAGCAATACAGAATTTTAAAATAATTAGGGAAATAGATCAACAGTTACATAAAATATTTAAGAAAGAGTGCATGAAAATGTTGGCCTCATATATTCTAATTGAGGTAGCAAACATATAGAAATTTACACAATAATAAAAATCAGGATCATCATGATTAAATTACATACCTAAAAGCTCTTCTCTGAATTAAATTATGCTACGTACAAAAAATTTGTTCAATAAATATTCATGTTGGTGCATTCAGTGTGCTTTTGATTATGGCCACCAAGTATTTGGATATTTAGAAACACCTTAAAGCATTTCTAAGTTTAGCAATATATCTGTTTAATAGATAGAATTATGCTTCTGTTTTATTTGCTTTTTGTAAAATTTCTGAATCTCAAACTGCTGTCAAAAGACTGCATCTGGTTAGTAAATTATTTATAGAATAGAAAAATAATGAAGAAAACATCAAACAACTATCATTGACAGTGGAACACTGTGTATTCAGAAAATAATTGTAGCACATCAAAATGTAATATATTCTGGCTGAGTATGATCATACTGACCACTTTCATAGTTTTTATTTATTCAGAAACATAGTAGACAATCCACACATGATTTTTGCAAGTGTTTGCTTTTTTGTGTGTACTTTTTTTTTTTTTTAGTGGAGACGGAGTTTCACCATATTAGCCAGGATGGTCTCCATCTCCTGACCTTGTAATCCACCTGCCTCGGCCTCCCAAAGTGCTGGGATTAGAGGCGTGAACCCCTGCGCCCGGCCACAACTGTTTTCTTATACAGTTATAATGATGTTTACATAAAATGGAATAGTTGACCTAACGTATTTAAAAAGCTGCATACAATAGTCTCAATACTTCAAAACTTACTAATAATCACAAATTATTTGCCTCAAACCTAGATATATGCTGGAACTTGCTGAAAAAGTAACCAAAATAATAGACCTTGGGAGCAAACAGTTTGCTTATACATCACCTATTAAAAAGATTCTCCTATCAGCATCCCAGGATGAAACTCATACTGTGGCAAAAGAATACAACTGTGTTACAAATCTATAAAACACCTTCATTGAAGGAAGTAGAGTAGAAAGCTGCTGAACTAAGTAACTTTGGAAATTAGTAGAGTCTGCAAGACTAAAGTCAAAAAGAACTGTACATAACATTGTACTCTAGTTGATTAAGTCATTTACCAGGAGAGTATGGACTAACAATTCTGAAACCCCTCTACATGGATACTGGAATTGAACAATTAAATAAATGAATGCTAGATGATGAGAGCCAGGCTTCTCACTTTGGGTGTGAATTATAGACAAGCAAGGGAAGAAGGTTGGAATGATCCAGGTGGTAATGGATTGGAATTGGAAATATCAGTATGAACTCAAATTTAGCTTAATATAGATACAAACGGATATATACATTTATAGATATTTGTATGTATATAATATGTATATATATTATGTATATACACATAAAACACATATCCCATTAGCAATAAGGACACCTAGTGCCCAGATCTTGGTTTCTAAAACCTTTTTCCAATAAAAGGAACCAGGGCTCCTTGGAGAAGTGGTGAATGGTAGGACTAGGGAGGAAATATACAAGATAAGCCTGGATAATCTTGTAGTGCCAGAAAGTATGAAAGTGCTGAAAAACAACATGATGATGATGGTATGTCAAGGGACATAGAACCCAACTAAAAGTCTTTCTAATCACCAAAGAACCCTCTGCAGATCTTCAGAACTCTCCCTCTCAGTAGCCCTCTTCCCCTTCATACTTCGCCTGTGGATTTTAGTTACTTTGGCTTCCTTGAATGCTAACTCCCCAACTCTAGAAGATTGTTGGGCTCTGTTTAGGTTTCTGTGACTAAATGAGCAGTACTTTTTATTTACTGATTTTGGATTAAATTTATAAATTTAATATAATTTATATAAATTTATAAAGAAAAGTGATATATTTATGATGACCAATCATAGAACATAGAACGAATATCCATTTGTTTAGGTCTACTTTCACTTCTTTTTTCTTTATTCTTAGTTGTTTAATGTGAATGTGGGATTGTTTTGTTTTTTGAGATGGAGCCTCTCTCTGTTGCCCAGGCTGGAGTGCAATGGCGCTATCTCGGCTCACTGAAGCCTCTGCCTCTCTGGTTCAAGCGCTTCTCCTGCTTAGCTGGGATTACAAGTGCGGGTCACCACTCCTGGTTAATTTTTGTATTTTAGTACAGACGGGGTTTTGCCATGTTGGCCAGGCTGGTCTAGAACTCCTGCCTCAAGTGATCTGCCAATCTCAGCCTCCCAAAGTGCTGGGATTACAGGTATGAGCCCCTGCACCCTGTCATGGTGTGGGTTTTTATTATAGAAAGTTCCTTCATTTCAAGGGTTCACAGGGCCCAGATAACCTCAGTATATCTGGCCTTCCTCCGGTCTCCTTGCACTTACTTATGAATCAGAACCAGTAAAAACTCTCCCTTTTAGCCACTGTCATTAGATCAATTTGCTGAGCTTCTCTTCTCAGGTGGAGCCCTCTCCTCCTTTTAGTAGGCAAATGCCCGTTACTATTTCTGGATTTTCCAGTTCTGAGGGCCATCAGAAGTTCATTTTCTTTCTTCTCATTTCCTCTCTTACAGTTGTTGTACCTTGCATTTGTTGTTGAGTAGTTCCTACTCAGTCATACTTGAGAGTTTGTGAGAATACTTAATTACCTCATTTTGTTGACGATATTGCTGATGGGTTTTTGTTCATTTGGTTTTTTATCCTAATTGTTACGCCTCTTTAATGCAGTGATTCAGAAAGACTCAGCACATATATTACAGCAATCATCTTGCCTCAAATCTTCCACTATTTTATATTTAACTGAAGTACTCTTACTTCCTAATTGACATATTTAAGTGTATGTTTTTAAAAGGCAAGATTATTTTCTACTATGTTAATGTGGACAATCATATCACTCATTCCAAGTACCACAGAAGAAATCTGCTTGTCTTCCAGAGTTAGTTTCTATGGTGTTTACTCTTCAAATCACTTATTCTGAGCTCCTCTCCTGCTTGATACAGTCAAGTCTCTGACATGAGGTCACAAACTCATAGCAGTTACTTTAACCAGACATAGCATTCCACCTTCAGACCTTCACATATGCTATTTTTCTCTGTTTTTAACTCTCTTCATCCTGTTGTTATGTACTTACTTCCTTCATATTCTTTAGCATTAGATAAATGATATTTTTCCCAGGAAAACTTCTCTCAGCAAAATATCTCTGAGGATAGGAACCTGGTCTTGTTTATTGTATTCCCAGAACGTAGGAAGCCCTGGCATATTGTAGGTCTTTTCTGAAATATGACTGCTTCCATAGCACTCTGTATTTCATCAGTCATAGAATTTGTTACTTTTATATTTAGTGTGTATTTCTTATTATTTTTTATTTCTTTTTGAGACAGGGATTTTGCTATGTTGTCCAGACTGGTCTCAAACTCCCACCTCGACTTCCCAAAGTGCTGGGATTACAGGTGTGAGACACCTATACAAAGCCTATTTTTAGTATTTATTTAGTGCCTACATTTCCTACTGCAATTCCATGATTGCAGTGATTATAAATATCCTTTTCACCACTGTATCTTCAACACCTATCACAGTGTGTGTTAAGTGAATAAACAACAAATAAATCACATGTAGTCAAGGTGCCTTTTTAGTTTACTGTCATTCTCCTTTACATATTATTCCACCATAGCTCCTTACACTACTGGAGTACAATTATCTGTTTACATATCAGTCTCCCTGAGATAGTGGGCTTCTAATCCTTAACACCTATTACACAGTTTGACCTTTTAACTAACTATTAAATAAATTAATGTATCTTTTAAAACAAACAAAAACCTTATGGTTATGTTAAGAATATCACGCTGATTCCCTCTAATGCTTCATATAAGTGGCATGGATAGAAAAAGAAAAGGTGTTATATATTGACAGATGTATATATACTAAAGATGTAAGAGAGACAATTTAATAACTTGGTCCTACAGTGTATGAGTGCAATTTCTTTCCTTGCAAATATGAAATAATGGACTTCAACCCTAGGACTGTTTTAATCCTCAAAGCTGAAAAAGAGGGTTCCCCCCGCCAATTTTCACTTTTGAATTATTTCTGACTAATTACAAAAAAATTTTCAGACAGTAAAATTACATAAACAATATATAATAGTTGTAGTGTTGTTCAGCAAATACCTCTGTCTACCAGCCTTCTGGGCTCATGGTAGTAGTGTACTTTCTGTCCCCGTTGTATTTGAGAGAGCCCATGTGACTAATTCTGGCAATGAGTTGTGAATGAAAGACTGTCTACTACTTCCATTCTGCAGGTATTTAATTGCCAGTATGAAATACTCCAGAGTTCTCTTTTGTTCTGCTATGGGAGTCAGCAATGTTTCCAGAAAAGTTGCTCCATCACAGTGATCTCAGAGTGAGAATGATGTTGACCAGGGGCCCCAGCCAACTCTCAGTGGATATGTGGCATGAGCAAAAAACAAATCTTTGTGGTTTTAAGCCACACAGAATTTGAGTTAACTGGTTACCTCAGCATAACCTAGTCTTTCCTGATTGTTACAAAAGGAGCTATTAGAAACATGAAAACAAGAGCTGTATGATAGATGGGTAAACCATGATAACATCAAACGTAGGTCCAAGAGAGTACTTGTATTTGAGTTTAATTCTTGGCCATTTTGGGTGCCAAAGCAAAAGATGAAATTTGCTGAGTTATTTACTTTTCATCCTATAATGTTGAAAAGCTTATTTTCTATTTCTATCAAAAGCTTTTTCCAACTCTACTCAATTTTTATTATTTGATTTTGTATTGTAGTAGAAAACATTCTGAAGGACTGAGTACTTAACTAGAATTTCTCAAAACGAATATCCTATCTTTAACCATGGAACTGATTGTCCAGTGTGGAAACCAGTACATATATGTGATTTCTACTTACCAAATTGAAAGTGCATAGTCTTTGATACCACACATACATTGGGTTCCATCTCTGCTAAACACTAGATGTAACTACTTTCTAGCTGGGTGACTTAGTAAATAGATAATGAGATATTTTGCACTCTTATTTTTTGAATGTCCAGCTTTTCTGCCCTGCTTTTTCCCCATCTTTGTGGTTTTATCTGCCTTTGGTCTTTGATGATGGTGATGTACTGATGGGGTTTTGGTGTGGGTGTCCTTTCTGTTTGTTAGTTTTCCTTCTAACAGTCAGGACCCTCAGCTGTAGGTCTGCTGAAGATTGCTTGAGGTCCACTCCAGACCCTGTTTGCCTGGGTATCAGCAGCGGAGGCTGCAGAAGATAGAATATTGCTTAACAGTGAGTGTTCCTGTCTGATTCTTGCTCTGGAAGCTTCGTCTCAGGGATGTACCCCTCCGTGTGAGGTGTTGGTCTGCACCTAGTGGGGGATGTCTCCCAGTTAGGCTACTCAGGGGTCAGGGACCCACTTGAGCAGGCAGTCTCTCCGTTCTCAGATCTCAACCTCCATGTTGGGAGATCCACTGCTCTCTTCAAAGCTGTCAGACAGGGTTATTTGCATCTGGAGAGGTTTCTGCTGCTTTTTATTTAGCTATGCCCTGTTCCCAGAGGTGGAGTCTACAGAGACACGCAGGCCTCCTTGAGCTGCTGTGGGCCGTTATTATATTGCCCCCTGGAAGACAATGTGCCACCTAGCATCTCACTAAGAGTGTAGACGGGATTCAGCGTGACCACCACAGAGGTGTGGAAACCTCCGGCCTTCCTAGAAGGAACCCAGCCAGAACCACAGTTCTGCGGGGAGCGGGCTGCGGTGACGCATTTCCGGCCTTTGTGGTTTATCATTCTTTGGACTGCGGTTGTCAAGGATTCAGAGCCGGTATGATCTGCGCCAGGTGGCGTCTCCTTTCATGGATGCCTCGGTGAGCTTCGGAGTCGGGCTACCGCTGAGGGGCTTCGGAAGGGCCGGTCTGTGCGCTGCGACCTGGACTGGGTGTGGGGATCTGGCGGCAGGGGCTTCTTGGCCAGAGATGGGCCGGGCAGATGGGGGCAGAGGAGGTTGCTCCGCAGCCTGGAAGGGCCTTGTTAACCTAAAGTCAGCGTCGTTGCCCCTACCCCTTTCCCCCACCCCATGTCTATTCCTGAGCTCTTCAACCTGTCTGCCATGTACTGATGGCACTCTGAACTCTCCCTATCTGCATCTTAGGATCCGAATAGATTCGGATATGAAGAAATGTTTGTATTTTCCGATGTCTTATTCTCTACTGTGGACTTATTTTAAAGAATAAGCAGGGATAGTTTTAAAATATGCCGCAGCCTTTCTTAGTCTAATTCACGTAGTATAAAGGCTCTTGCTGCTATCTAATTTTTTAGAAGAATAAATAGCATCTACTATGTACCAGCCCAGCACTGTTCTAAGCACTTTCCAAATATTATCTGCTTCTCATAACTCTATGAGATAGGCACTGTTATTATGTAGACTATACCCCATCTCCCTTTCCCGCCCCTTTTAAAAATTAACATATAAGAAGAAAATGAAGTAACTTGCCTAAGGTCATAGAGCTAGTAAGGGGTGTAGGCAGGATTCAAATACAGACAATTTGGCTCCAGAGTCCATTTTCTTAAAACCTTTGCTATGCTAATTTCTCTGTTCCTGTATTAGCTTTACAGCTATAACCCGGGAAGTTACTTCGTTCATTTGAATCCCGTCCTTCTTTTGTACCTCAGTAGTCCTGGGCTTCTAGTTAGGATTTGATTGGAGAGAATGTATCTGAAGACGTACATCTTTCACAGTGTTTCTGCAAACCTAATGAAACAGCCATTTTATTGGTTTGTGTGCATGTTTCGCCCACCCATCTTGTTCTTTGCCAATAGAAAAAGATTACAGTCTTGACCCTAAGGGAAAGTAGCAACTATTAATTAAACCACCATTGTACCAAAATTGTACATTATGTCATTAAGAGATTAATTTGCATGTTTATATGCCAGGCTTTGTGCAAAAACACTTTCTATGCATTATCACATTTAATATTCTCAACATGTTGGCAAGGTAGTTTTTGACCTCACTTCATATATGAACTTGAGGCTTAGAAAAATAAGTAACTTGCCCAAGATCACTGTGTTAAAATTCATGAATGGTAATCCCAGCACTTTGGGAGGCCGAGGTGGGCGGATCACCTGAGGTCCGGAGTTGAAGACCAGCCTGACCAATATGGTGAATCTCCATCCTACTAAAAATGAAAAAATGAGCCAGGAGTGGTGGTGGGTGCCTGTAATCCCAGCCAGTCCGGAGGCTGAGGCAGAAGGATTGCTTGAACCTGGGAGGCAGAGGTTGCAAGTGAGCTGAGATCGCACCACTGCACTCCCGCCTGGGCAAAAAGAGCAAGACTCTGTCTCAAAAAAAAAAAAAAAAAAAAAAGAATAAACAACCAGATCTGCCTGTGTTCTCTGCTACCTACCTCATACTACCTCTGCTTATCTAAGGTAGATAAAATATATGGGCTTATATCAACTGTGTGTGCACATGTGTATACATGTGTATATACGATTGCAAATGCATAGAAAAGGACACATTCCAGTCTTTAAGACTGTTTATTTCAGGGTAGTAGAACTTGGTGAAAGAATTCTATATTCCTCTCTACTTTTTGGATTTTAAAAAATGGTTCTGAAGAGAAGTAATGGTACAAGATAAATTGTGACTGAGGGTGAAAGGTGGGACTCATACAGTACATGACATATGAGTGGGCAGGAGGAACAGGGTGAGCTGAAATGAATAAAGAAGACTTCAAAGAGGATGTGAGATTTGAATCAAACTGCAGAGATTGGGTAGGGTTTGAATAAGGGAAGAAGGCAAGACAAAGCTCATGGCACAGCGATGAGAAATGCCTCATTAGAATAGTGAAGAGAAAAACCTGACTGTAGCTGAGAGTTTTTGCTTGTGGAATAGAGGAAACCAAGAGTGGAGCCAGACAACAGAAGCTAAAGGTCTGACTGGTTTTAAACTGTGCTTGAGAGTTTGGGAATTCATCCAATTAGTGAGGAGCCATAGATGGTGTCAGCGGAGGTGAGGGTCATGGGATGTATGATGATAAAGGCACGTTTGTATTATGTGCTGCTTAGTCTTCACCTACGTGCCTATCCTTGTTAAAGATAATCCTTCCATGAGGATGATGGTAGATTTGGGGGTGTTGAGCTTGCTGAGGCTCTAGGAGGAACCAACTTTAAAATGCAGACGTATTTTTTAAGGTAAGATTTATTATACTAATTATATACCTGGCATATACATTGAGGTTGTGATCCTGAATGGAAGATTAGGAACTCTATGTTTGTGAGCAGGAGGGCAGGATTACAAAAAACTGGGGAAGCCTTTTGTAGACACTGGGTTCGAAGAACTCAGGTATGCTGGTGCAAGGATCTGGGTATTAAGGCCAGCAGATAAAAGCAAAATCAGGTGAATGAAAGCAAAAATGAACCCAGAGTATACAGAGAAAATAGGGACATTTTTATTTGGGAAACTATGTAAAGATTTGAAACACCACATTCCCAGAAGCGAATTTTTCTGGGCAGAGCTCTAAGATTCAGCTGCATTGTCTTTGAATAGAAAAACTTGGACTTGAAACCAAGTGGCACAGGTGGTAAATAAGAAAAAGACATTTTTCAGACCCTAGAAGATTGAAAAAAACAAGAAAGCATGAGTGGCTGTTTCATCTTTTGAATCCATGGTATGTTTATTGAGTAATGTGAGAGTGCATATTCTGAATTTAGCTATTTGATATTTGTACCACAAAACTTTCTTACCCTAGAACAAATTCAGCAGACCATGTTTCAAGCCATGATGATCTCTTCTCTGGATGATTGTCATAGCATCCCTCTCTGCCTCCACTTAACCCCAAGGTCATTGACATAGCAGCTAGAGTTATGCTTTTGTATTAAATGTAAGTAAAAGCTTGTTACCGCTTGGCTCAAAAATCCCCAGTGGTTTCCAAATCTCATAGAGTACAAGCTAGAGCCCTTACCACTGCCTTTCATGATCAGTTCCCAGGCTCCCTGCTTTATCTCCTGTCAATTTCCCTTTTGTTTTCTTTGTTCCAGTCATTATTCAACTAGCTATTACCTGAAGAATCCAGGCGTGTTCCCATCTGCACAAATTTGCACTTGCAGTTCCCTTTGCATGGAACAGTCTTTCTCCAGATAGCCATGTGACTTGCTCCTCACTTCCTTTAGGTCTGTTCAACCATTGCCTTATCAAGGCCTTCCCTGAATATGAAATAGCAACCTTTCTTTCCCCTTACTCTCTATCTCCTTACCTTTATTTTCTCTATAGCATTTATCACTACTTCACAAATACTTAATAATTATCTGTTTCCTGTGGCCCGTTTTCCTCATCCTGGCCCCTCTTTTCCCCAACAGAAGTTAGTGTTGTAGCATTGGAGACTATAAATTCTGAAGTCAGATTTGATGGGTTTGAATTGCAGCTTCACTGCTTACTATCTATAACTGACTTGAACTTTGGACTAGTAACTTAAACTTTTCATATCTCAGTTTTCTCATCTGTGATATGGGGGCAATAATAGCACCTTATTCATGGTTGTTTTGAGGATTAAATGGTTTAATATATATAGAGCATCTGTAACACTACCTGGCACATTGAAAGCACTATAAATGTCTGCTGTTATTGTTATTAGGATGTAAATTTCATGAGACTAGGGACTTTGTTATAATTGCAGCTGTATCCCCAGTGCCTAGAACAGTACATGGAATATGGTAGGCTCTGAATATATATTTGCTGGTAGGCTCCAAATAAATATCTGCTAAGTGAATGAGTGGTATATGAAAAGTTATGACGGAAAAAGATAATATGGTAGTCACAGTGGTGGTGAGTCAACACCAAGAAAAGTGGAGGAAGGCTGGGTGCAGTGACTCACACCTGTAATCCCCGCATTTTGGGAGGCTGAGGCAGGAAGATCACGAGGTCAGGAGTCTGAGACCAGCCTGGCCAACATGGTGAAACTGCGTCTCTACTAAAAAAATACAAAAATTAACTAGGCGTGGTGGTGGGTGCCTGTAATCGCAGCTACTCGGGAGGCTGAGGCAGGAGAATCATTTGAACCTGGGAGGCAGTGAGCTGAGATCATGCTGTTGCACTCCACCTGGGTGACAGGGTGAGATTCCGTCTCAGAAAAAAAAAAAAAAAAGTGGGGGAAAACATGAATTTGAGGATTCTGTCTTTAGAGGAAAAAAAATGCTCTGTACACTTCCTGGGGTAGTGATTACAGAAGGTAACCAAACCAAAGATGTCAGAACTTTATAGAGAGGATTATGTGTGCAGGTTATCCAGAAGGATGCTGTCCCATGCCAGTAGTTTTTTTCCCCTTTGATAAATATAACCAGTAATCACAATATGAATCTAATTTTTCTTCTGGTTGCAATGTGATCAGTGTTCACTTGTAATTTAAATACCTCATATGGTTTGGCTGTGTCCCCACCCAAATCTCATCTTGAATTATAGTTCCCAATTTCTCATAATCCCCATGTGTCATGGGAGGGACCTGGTGGGAGATGATTTAATTATGGAGGCAAGTACCTTCATGTTCTGTTCTGGTGATAGTGAGTTCTCATGAAATCTGATGGTTTTATAAGGGGCTTTCCCCCCATTTGCTCGGCACTTTTCCTGCTGCTGCATGCAAAGAAGGACATGTTTGCTTCCCCTTCCACCATGATTGTAAGTTTCCTGAGGCCTCCCCAGCCATGCTAAACTGTGGGTCAATTAAACCTCTTCCCTTTATAAATTACCCAGGCTTGGGTATGTCTTTAGTAGCAGCATGAGAACAGACTAATAAAATACCCTATTCTTAGTTATTTAATTTCACAATGCATGTCAACACCTAAGAATAATGTAGGGTTGCCAGGCGCGGTGGCTCATGCCTGTAATCCCAGCACTTTGGGAGGCGAAGGCGGGTGGATCATCTGAGGTCAGGAGTTCGAGACCAGCCTGGCCAACATGGTACAACCCTATCTCTACTAAAAATACAAAAATTAGCTTGGCATGGTAGCGGACACCTGTAATCCCAGCTACTCAGGAGGCTGAGGCAGGAGAATTGCTTGAACCCAGGAGGTGGAGGTTGCAGTGAGCTGAGATCACGCCACTGTACTCCAGCCTGGGCAACAGAGCAAGACTCTTAAAAAACAAAAACAAAAAACAACAAACAGAATAGTGTAGGGTTATTTTTGCAATGGATTACAATGATTTTACTTAAAATTAAAACAAATATTTTATTCTACAGGTTATTATTCATTTGTGGGTCATAAAATCTATGTGGTGTGTCACAACCCACCACAAAATACGTTCTCAGGCTTTTTTGTTTTGTCTTTTAATGAAATAGGTTTACAAATAATTGTATGTCACTATATAAAGCAAGGATACATAGTGTTTTGTGAAATTATTATTTTAGTCATTTGTGTATCTCATAAATGCACAAACATACACTTATATACATGTGCATGTGTGTTCTGGGTTATAATATAAAATATATCTTAATAAGAGTCCTAGTCAAAAAAGTTTGAAAGTCTGTGCTCGAAAATGGTGCTTAGAAATCACTGGGTCATCTAATTGTTTTTCTTTCAGAAAATTGTCTTCATTAATTACTATCCTGGTTAAGATTGCTCATAAGTTTGTTTGTTTTTGTTTTTGTTTTTTTGAGACGGAGTCTCGCTCCGTCACCCAGGCTAGAGTGCAGTGGTATGATCTCGGCCCACTGCAACCTCTGCCTCCCGGGTTCAAGCGATTCTCCAGCCTCAGCCTCCTGAGTAGCTGGGACTACAGGCGTGTGCCACCACGCCCAGCTAATTTGTGTATTTTTTAGTAGAGACGGGGTTTTGTCATGTTGGTCAGGCTGTTCTTGAACTCCTGACCTCAGGAGTCATAGACATTTGTCTTTTTATTAGCAGTAATTTTATTTTACATAAAATTGCCCCCTCTCCACCTTCAAGTAGCTTCAAAGAGAAAAAGTTTCCAAGAAATTAAAGGGCGAGAAAAAGGTCAAATTCTACTCCTGCTTTAAAGTACTGGAACCAATATTTCCATCATTTTAATATCTCTGAGCCTAGACCACTGGAGTCAACTACTTTCTGATTCTTTTGCCTTAGCCTTAAACCACTAGGATATTCATTTAATCTTAACAATAACATAAGAAAAATAACAACAGTGTTACCACTGTGGAGTTTACTAAGTAGCCAACTTCTTTGTGCTCATTATCCTCATTTTATCTTTGTATCAACCTAGAAAGATAGGCAGTGTGGGTTTTAGGATTCTTGTTTTATAGATTGAAGAGACCAAGGCTCAAAACATGAAGCCCAAGACTCTGGAGGGAATACCTGCAGGATGATGTCTCAGTCCAAGACCTTCCACATTTTAAACCTAGATCTCCCTCCTCCATACCTCCTATGGCTGGAGGGACTCTGCCTCCTCTCTCTAAGTGCGTTTCTTACAATTCTTACTCATGTTATCTTCTTTACTTTCCCTCCATCCTCCATTTATTTCCCTTTTCTTCTTGATTCTTGGTGTCATCTGTGACCACTTGGGCCCAAAGTGCTTTTTTACCTTCATATAGCCAAAATTTACCCTGAATTTAGTATCTTGTTATTCAAATGGAAACCAATATGCTCAAGCTGATTTGAGCTGTTCCAGTCAGGATGATTGAAACAGTACTTTCCTTCAGAAAATTGTAGGAGTTTTTGTTCCGTTTCTGTTTTTCTTCCTATATTATCTGGATTCGTATTTCTAAAGTATCTATCATTACTCATGTTTCAGTGTTCCTTCATGACACAGAGTGACTGATTTTAGTGTAAATACTCCAGTCCTTCCTTGTCCTGAGGTTTTCTGCATTTTTATATTTTTTTCTTTGTAAATAATTGTCTAGATCTCGGGGTTTCCAGAAGAAAAGATCAAGGGAGAATTATCAAGAATAGATTATTTTTCTGAATAGTTAAACCTTTGATGGCCATAATCTTGACCCTTCAGACTGCAGAGATGCAGGAAGGACTTCTGGCAGTGAAGGTAAAGGAGGAAGAGGAGGAACATTCTTGTGGGCCAGAATCAGGCCTGTCAAGAAATAACCCTCATACCAGAGAGATCTTTCGTAGACGCTTCAGACAGTTCTGCTATCAGGAGACCCCTGGGCCCCGGGAGGCTCTTCGAAGACTCCAGGAGCTCTGCCATCAGTGGCTGAGACCAGAGATGCACACCAAGGAGCAGATCCTAGAGCTGCTGGTGCTGGAGCAGTTCCTGAGTATCCTGCCCGAGGAGCTCCAGGCCTGGGTCAGAGAGCACCGTCCTGTGAGTGGAGAGGAGGCAGTGACTGTGCTGGAGGATTTGGAGAGAGAGCTGGATGAACCAGGAGAGCAGGTGAGAAGATGGCAGAACAGGGTTTGTACCTGTAAGAACAAGTATGGGGTTTCAGTGCAACAAGAAAAGGTAGAGGAGGAGGATTTTTTTTTTTTTTTTTAATCTTCTGTGGGCTTTTAATCTGTCTGCCTCTGTTTTTTTCTTCGCCAGCTTCTTGGTCCTTCTTTTCTATCCAGAGGCCCTGAGAAGGCCTCCTTGCCATGTTCTCTCTGATATTTAGTTCCCAACTGTCCTTGATTTCCACCAGGTCCTGAGCCATGCTCATGAACAGGAAGAGTTTGTAAAGGAGAAGGCAACTCCAGGAGCAGCTCAGGAGTCATCAAATGACCAATTCCAAACCTTGGAAGAGCAACTTCGGTATAATTTGCGAGAGGTGTGCCCAGTTCAGGAGATTGGTGAGGATTAGAATTTCCTCAGGGAGCCTACCTCATTCCCTGAATATTTATCAATCAACACATTTATTTAGTGTCTGCTATATGCCAGACATTGTGTCAGGTACCAGGGATACAGTGATAAACAAGGTAGATGTGGTCCCCGCTCTCATGAAGTTTACAGTCTAGTGGGAGAGGCAGACAATAAGTAAGCAGTTATAATACAGTGCATCTTTTCCCTGAGGTCTGGGTATAATAGGTTTAGAGTGGAAAAATAAACAGAAAAAGTGGCTACTTGTCCCCTTCCACCCATTCGCCTGGCCACTTTTTTTCTTCTGTCTTTGGAAAGATAATCTGTTATCTTTCATACTTCATGTTATCTTTCATGTTATCATTATTTTAGATGGCAAGGCTGGGACTTGGAATGTGGAGTTAGCCCCAGAGAGGGAGATTTCTCAGGAAGTGAAATCTCTTGCACAAGTTCCTGGAAAACTGAATGGTAATATTACTCAGATGCCTGAGTATGGAGCTATCTGTGACCACGAGGGCAGATTGGAAAAGCAAAGGGTGAGCTCTTCAGTGGAGAGACCCTATATCTGTAATGAATGTGGAAAAAGCTTCACCCAGAATTCCATCCTTATTGAGCACCAGAGAACACACACAGGTGAGAAGCCTTATGAATGTGATGAGTGTGGGCGGGCCTTCAGCCAGCGGTCAGGCCTATTCCAGCACCAGAGACTCCACACTGGGGAGAAGCGCTACCAGTGCAGTGTTTGTGGCAAAGCTTTCAGCCAGAATGCTGGGCTTTTCCACCACCTCAGAATTCACACTGGGGAGAAACCTTACCAGTGCAATCAATGCAATAAGAGTTTTAGTCGACGTTCAGTCCTCATTAAGCATCAGAGAATTCACACTGGAGAGAGACCTTATGAATGTGAAGAATGTGGCAAGAACTTCATTTACCACTGCAACCTAATCCAGCATCGGAAAGTCCACCCTGTGGCTGAATCAAGCTAGCTCCTTGGAACAGGTAGGGAAAAATATTTCTCACTTTGTCCCTGCTATGTCCTCTAGCATAGAGAGTTCAAGGGAAAGCCAGTAAAAATTCCCTTATTTTATGCAGAGAGAAGCATAATATCTTAAATACATCTGCCAAGTTCTCTGATCAGTGACATCTACAGTTTTACGATGCTGAATGTTGCCTCTTGTGTTGACTTCATCATGTATGCTGTAGACCTAGTTTCACACACATCTGTGCAAGAAGTTTTCTAAGTATATTTCAGGAAAACTTCTTCATCCTAGTTTTTAAAAACTTTTAAAAAAAAGTTTAAAATAATTTTATGTAGGCTGAGTACAAAATAATCTCAAAGGGAGTTCACTGAGTATTTAAAAATTAATTTAAAAATAATTGTAATAAAATTCATAATACAGATTTCCTGACTTCATTCACATAAAATATGATAATTTGCTTTTTAACCTACAAAAAGGGGCAGATGAATCCTCCTATATAAATGTAGATTTATAGTAAGTTGGATTTCTGTAGATTTTTTAGTAAGTTAACCTTTAGGAACCAAGGAATTGAAGCAGCCATGTGTTATTAGCAGCTCAGTAGCTCTTCATAACAAATATTGCTCATGATTTTAAATTTATGCAGAGGCTAAGAAACTTAGCTAAAAATCTGATATCTCGCTGCAGATTTTTTATTGGAAAATATAGGCCTCTTTGTATTTTTCCCGTAACATATAATGAACATTTTTTGTTTTTGCCTTTTTCTCCTTTATTCAATATTTTGTATGGAAAATTTGAAACATATTCAAGATTGAAGAGAAGAAGTATGACCACTCTTTCATGTTGATTGTTTTTATAACCTCCACATTTCTCAGCTTTTACTATTGATTACCACCAAGGTCATACATAAAAAGATTTCTTTCCCTTAACATTGACTTAGTAACTCTTTACAAAGCTTTATACGAGGTCCAGGAGACAAAGAAATAGAAAACCTATGGTGAAAACAATCTGGTTTGGGATATACCCAAATACCCAATACATAGCAAGTAACTTAAAAATAACAGAATCACTCTAAGGGACCTTAGAGATCATTTTTGTTTGCTCTTATTTGACAGATAAAAGAAAAGGAAGTTCTGGGAAGTAACTAAGATCATAGAGCCACTTAAAAGCAGAGCTGTAACTAGAACCCTGTCTCCTACTTCCTAGTGTAACACTCTTTCTATTAAGCCACTGGGTGTTTATATATTTTTTATATCACCAAATAAAAATTACAAGTATATGGAATTTATAGGATTTATAAGTCATTGAAGTTGCTCAACAAACCCGCCCATTTATATGTTTCAATAAATGCACAACTCTTCTATTTAATTTACACTGGAGTCCAGGAAAGACTCTTCTCACTTATTCCTCATTGGAAGCATTTTATTTATGTTTGTAATTATTATTTTTAACTTTTAAAATTTAATTTACTTAGTAGGACTTTTTAAAAAGATTCATTCTTCAACTGGTTCAAAAATCAAAATAATACAAAAAGGTCTACTTTCCCATCATAAGTAGCCATAGTACTAGTTTCTTATGTATCTTTCAGTGTTTCTTTATGTAAATATAGGCAAATACTAATGTATAATCTTATTTCTTCCATTACTCAGGAAGATGGCATATTATTTATACTCCTCTAATACCTTGCTGTTTTCATGAAAGAATATAATCTTTAGAGATGTCCACATCATAACATAGAACTTCTTCATTCTTTTTATAAGTGAATAGAATTTTATTTGTTCATACTCCGTAGTTTATTTAACAAACTCCTATAGATGAAAAAGCTCACTATTTTTAAATGTTACATATTCTGTTTCATTCTTCTCCCCAGTTTAGTCCAAGTTAAGTTCCGTCTGTTCAAAAGCTAACAGTTTTCATATGAGCTAGGAAACAAGGCATGGGCAACCAGAATTGCACATAATTCTTCTACAGATAAATGGAGAAGTGATGGGTGGTATTTTTCAGTTTAATGTATTTGGTTCTATCCCATATTTTTTTTTTTTTTTTTTTTTTGAGACGGAGTCTCGCTCTGTTGCCCAGGCTGGAGTGCAGTGGCTGGATCTCAGCTCACTGCAAGCTCTGCCTCCCGGGTTTATGCCATTCTCCTGCCTCAGCCTCCCGAGTAGCTGGGACTACAGGTGCCCGCCACCTCGCCCGGCTAGTTTTTTGTATTTTTTAGTAGAGAAGGGGTTTCACCGTGTTAGCCAGGATGGTCTCGATCTCCTGACCGCGTGATCCTCCTGTCTCGGCCTCCCAAAGTGCTGGGATTACAGGCTTGAGCCACCGCGCCCGGCCTATCCCATATTCTTAAACACCTGACATTTCAAACTGTTTGTGTCACTCCTTAAGGCTAATTGTGGGTGTTATAAAAAATCTTATATTTCCTCAAGAGTATTTTTTATTGTGTCTTGAGGTTAAATTATTTCCAAGAGAAATAGCTACAGATTATTATTTTTTTTTATTATTTTTATTTTTTTTTTGAGGCCGAGTCTCGCTCTGTCGCCCAGGCTGGAGTGCGGTGGCACGATCTGGGCTCACTGCAAGCTCCGCCTCCCGAGTTCATGCCATTCTTCCGCCTCAGCCTCCTGAGTAGCTGGGACTACAGGCGCCCGCCACCATGCCCGGTTAATTTTTTGTATTTTCAGTAGAGACGGGCTTTCACCGTGTTAGCCAGGATGGTCTCAATCTCCTGACCTCGTGATCCGCCCGCCTCGGCGTCCCAAAGTGCTGGGATTACAGGCGTGAGCCACCACGCCTGGCCAGCTACAGATTATTAAGTGAAGTTAAGAAAAGTATAGTAGACTCAAATTTGAAATAAAACCAGCTTCTCAAATAAATATGTATTCCATAAAGTGATGTAACAGAGATTCTATACTATTCTGAGTTTCATATCTTAAATGCCTCTCCATTTAAGATAATGAGAAAAGTGAAGTCCAAAATGCTTAAGCACTTGTAGTAATCTTTCCGTCTTTTATTGCCTTAAAAATTTGGTAAAGGAAACCGATTATGAACAGAGATCATTGTGAATTATATATGGTTTCATAGACACACTTGGAGTCCTGAGACCCATTGTAGGCATCTGCAAACAAGAGCAACAACAAAGTGGGTTGGAAAGAAAAAAGAACAAAATATGAGAACATAAAAAAGAATCAGACAGAAGGTAAAATTAGATGCTAAAACTCTAGTTTGGGTGAAAAATGGTGACTAAAGGAAAAATAAAAAGATAGATGCAGAGACAGAGTGTTGCCAAGAAACATGCTTCATCTTCATAATAATTATTAGAAATCTCTCATTTATCAACTGGTTCAAGTTTTTAGATATTGTTGTCTTAAGCAGTGAAAATAATCTCACTGCCTTTTACTCCTCACACTTTTTATTACTTTCCATAAAATGGAGGATAGGAAGAAAAGCATAGTCTAGAAACCACTGTGATTTTTAGATGTCTTTGAACCTATCCCCAGTTTTCTATGTCAGCTGCCAATGGGCAGTGTTGAAAGCACTATTTCTTGATGATACCTGCACTAGTATCACCTGGGTTGTTTGTTTGAACTGCAGTTTTCTGAGCCCCACCCCTGAATCAGTTTCTGAGGCAGAGCCTGAGAATCTGTATCTAATTAGCATATTAGTGGTCCACACACATAAGGTAACTACGTAATTTATTGTCCAATCTGGGACACTTGAAAAGGAGTGCTGTTAATAATTACACCAAGACGACAAGTATAAATCATGAGGTATGGTCCCCATACTAATAATGTTTGCAATAGGCAATACTTTTTTCAACCAAGGAGATAGAAGAGACAGAATCAGAAAGATTACAATGTTCTGTCATGAAAGCTAAGGCAGAATATATGCAAAAAGGCTGTTGGAGACTTAGGTGTAGCCACTTAGCCTAAGGTAACCCCCAATAATCTATTGGATTAGGAAAGAAAGGATGGGATAATATGTCTGCACAAACAAAACAGAGGGCCCTCCACCCCACCCCCAATTAAGACAAACCCATTGTTAACATAGCTAGTTATCTAAGATGAAACTTAGATTTCATCTTAGGTAAGTGAATGGTTTACCAGACAAGATGGACGACGTCCTGGAAGCACAGGAGTGTTTCAGTGGTATAGGGACCGATAGAGTACAGTGTTCAACCTTATACTGTAGAAGAAAGTGAGAAGATAGAGTACTGGATCAGAAGCTTGCACTGTTAAGGCAAACAGCCATTTTAAGCAGGTAGTCGGGTAAAGGGGAAGGGGGCAGATATTGTACCAAGTAGTTTCATAATTTATCACATTCACTCCACATCATTTGTTGGCTGTGGAGAGGAGTCCTCTTGCCACTTGATGGTACCAAAGACAGCTGACCTGCCTTAAGTGTGTCAATAGATCTTCATAGCTATTCAGCAATTGCCTCAAGATCATTGACTGCAGAGGTGGGGATGGCGGTGGCCTCCCCTCATCACCCCTGACTTCTGCTAATTCATTGTAGAGGGTTATATAGTCAGGAATCTATAAGCCCCAAACTTGCTAGTGGTTAAGTTACTCGGGGGACCTGATTTATTTAAACAGGTTTAAAACAATGGAGAGCAAGCCAACATCTTCCCCTGTTGTTGCCACTTTCCTCAGGTGGGTGTTGATTATTGCATTTGACCCTTGGGGGCAGAGTGAAGGTAACTGGACAATTTGTGTGGTACAGATAATACCAGACCCAGAGTTGGTTGGTTGATTTTTTTTGTTTGGAAAGCCCTTTACCTTCTGAGAGACATGACCAGGGCTGTGGGAGGAGCTCTGAGTGTGCCTGTGCCTAGACTCCTACACCCCCATCAGCCATCCCAGGAGTTTGGTTGGGCTCTAAGGTGCTCGTTGGGGCCGATTGAGGAATCTCCCTGAGAATAGAGGAAAGACCCTGATGCCTGAGACCCGGAGGACCAGGGACTTAGGGAAGGGAGGACACAACAGGATCCAGTGTGAGCAGTCAGGTGTGTTCAGCAGGGGAGAGAGAGAAGTCAGCCCAGACTGAGTGGCTGCTGGACACAAGATGTTACGACCCCTGTCCCCCTGAGCCTTTTTGAGGCGGCTTCTGCGCTCACAAAGGTGAGCCAGGTGGTGTGCACAAATGAACCACTGAGATTGATGGGTCCTCCAAGATTCCTAGAGAGGCGGGCAGAGGAGCCGGCCGAAGTGCGTTGAAACATGGACGTTCTTCCGGTATCATGTGCTTTGCGGACAAAGTATTTCCTTTCCCCTAGGGAAGTGTTCAGTTTTTGGTATCCCGGGACTGTGTGTGTAGGCAGTGTCCTGGTCCTTTCTACTCATGCAAGATGCTCTATACTTTCTCAGTGATCCAGAGATCATGGTACTTGCAGGGGGTGCTGTTGCCCCATTTTCCAGGGCTTGCTCTTGTACTTAGATCTTTCAGGATCAGGATTTTGTGTTTTGTGTCCGCTCCACCAGACATTTCAGAGATGCATTTCAGAGATGCAGAAAACTGAACAAAGCACTGTACACAGCTGGGTCTGTATGGATCATCCCCTTCTCAGATGGGGGCACAGACTTACCAGTAAGGAGGCCTCACCAGAATCCATCAGCTGACAGGTCCTTATGGCCAAAAGCTGGCTTCCGTATACCTTTTCTGAATCCTACAGCCGTTTTAACCTGAACAGTTTTTTCGGTTTTCATAAAAATCCCCTATACTAATGGTTACGATATTGTATATCTGTAAAGGCTTAATACTTAAAGAAAAATACTTTACATGATCCCCACAATTCTGCAAAACAAAGGAAAGTGGTACATGAATTTCTCTGGGTAAGAAAACATTCAGAGGTTAACACATTCAAGCAAGCGTTTATTGAATGCCACATAATAGCCTAGGCTTTATGTTGCAAAAATGGGAATAAGCCAGATAAAAGGCATTTCTTACTGTATAGTGTAATGGGAAAGACATGTTGTCTTGAGGAAAATAAACTTCGTACATAGGGACTTTGGAGGTGGAATGTTAAAGATAGCTTCCCTGAGGATGCAATAGCAGAGTTGTCTCTGTGGACTATGAGAAGTTGGATAGCAAAGAGGAAATGGCACTTGAGGGACCGTTATAGTATGTGAAGGAGGGATCAGAAAACCATTTCAGAAAACCGCAAGTAAATGAAGGTGGGTGCATTCCAGCCTGGGCAACAAGAGTGGCAGAGGTGGGGCAAAGACAGTAGAGAATAACTGAAATATGCTGAGGAATTTAAAGTTTATAGGGCAGTGTGCTTTTCCATTTTCTTAATGTCACAGCACATAAAGAAAATTTGTAGGCACACTGCTAAGCAGAAGAGACTAGGCTAAGGACATCAGCCTTCCTGGCCACCCCGGTAGCTGAAGAGATCAGTCTGCTGGTACTCCTATAAGTGATTTGAAGCACCCAGTAAACTGTGGCAATGCACAGTAGTTGGGCAGTTACATGCTCTGTCTGGATTTAAGAAGAGGAGTAATGTAATCTTACTAGCTTTCTAGAAATATTCTAGAAGTGATGTGAATGAATTGGAAGGGGGCAAAACTGAAAGCAAGAGAGACTAGAGACGTGTAGTTGTTAAAGAAAGAACCAAAACCATAAGTTGGTGAAAGTCAGTCAGTCACTGGCTATAGAAATAAAGAAGGCACCAAGTGGAACTGTGTTACAGATTATAGATTTAACTAGACCTGATAACTAATTAGACTGATGAAATTGAGAAAGAAAAGGTACTGAGAGCACTGCCTGTCACACACTAAGTACTATATAAGTATTCTTTAAATAAAATAAATGTAGCCAGAGATAAATAGGCAGGTTTTTGGATTAAATTATTAGGTAAGTGTGGCACAATTTTATAAGAGATGGCTAATATTAGAGAATAAATTGGTCACTAGGGGAAAATGATGAATTTTTGGTGGTGAGTTGAAGATGCTTGTAAGACATACAGCTGAAAGGGTCTAATGCACCACTGGACTGTAAGGGCCTGGAGCTCCAAAGAGAGATTGGGATGAGTGAATCAGGTTTAGGACTTCTCAGGTGAAAGCTGATGTCATAGAATGGTTGAGATTGCCCAGAATGAATATGGGATGAGAATAAGGCTGGATTTCAATTTAGGATACTAGACATTTGTTTTTGTTTTGAGGGAATTTTGCTCTTGTTGCCCATGCTGGAGTGCAATGGCTCAACCTTGGCTCACCGCAACCTCCGCCTCCTGGGTTCAAGCAATTCTCCTGCCTCAGCCTCCCAAATAGCTAGGATTACAGGCATGCACCACTACACCTGGCTAATTTTGTGTTTGTAGTAGAGATGGGGTTTCTCCATGTTGTGAGGCTGGTCTCGAACTCCTGACCTCAGGTGATCTGCCTGCCTCAGCCTCCCAAAGTGTTGGGATTACAGGCGTGAGCCACCGTGCCCAGCTTGATACTAGACATTTTTGATAGGCAGAATAAGAGCCACGAAATAGACTAAATAATAGTCATTAGAAATATATTTAAGAGGTACTTATATAATACAGTCATGTGCCACATAGCAATGTTTCAGTCAACAGCAGACCACATGTACAATAATAGTTCCATAAGATTATATAATAACATATTTTTACTGTACCTTTTCTGTGTTTAGGTATGTTTTCATATACAAATACTTGGCTTTATGTTATAGCTACCTACAGTATTCAGTATAGTAACATGCTGTACAGGTTTGTAGCCTAGGAGCATTAGGTTATACACTATAGCCTAGGTGTATAGTAGGCTCTACCATCTAGGTTTGTGGAAGTAGTCTATGATATTCTCACAATGATGAAATCGCCTAAAGACACATTTCTCAGAACATAACCATGTGATTAAGCAATGCGTAACTGTTCTTCCTGAGTGCCAAGCATTAGGCTAAACACTACAAAAACCAACTTATGGAAAAACAACCAGAAGAATATGTAGTGTTTCTTAGAAAATTGGGAGTAGTTAGCAGTGTTAGGTGCTGCAGGGGCATCTGGTAGGAAAAGGACTGAAAAATACCCACGGGGTTTGTGTACCAAGGGGGCCCTGTTTAATTAACTTGGGACCGATAAGTCAGATGTGAGGTCCCCTGACTGACATGCACACTATTCTAAAATTAAAAATAATTTTGGGTCAGGCACAGTGGCTCATGCCTGTAATCCCAGCACTTTGGGAGGCCGAGGTGGGTGGATCACCTGAGGTCAGGAGTTTGAGACCAGCCTGACCAACATGATGAAACCCCATCTCTACTAAAAATACAAAATTAGCTGAGCATGGTGGCACATGCCTGTAATCTCAGCTACTTGGGTGGCTGAGTCAGGAGGATTGCTTGAACCCGGGAGGCAGAGGTTGCAGTGAGCCGAGATAGCGCCATTGCATTCCAGCCTGGGCAATGAGAGAAAAATTCTGTCTGAAACAAACAAACTTTTGAAATCATCTAGCACAATCCTTGGCACAGAGAAGTTGACTTATACAGGTATTCGTCATTTTACTTGCACTTTGCTTTACTGCACTTCGCAGATACTATGTTTTCTACAAATTGAAAGTTTGTGGCAACCCTGCATCAAGCAAATCTGTCAACACCATTTTTCCAACATCATGTGCACACTTCGTGTTTCTGTGTCACATTTTGATAATTGAGTATTTCAAAATTTAAAATTATTATTATATCTATTATGGTGATCTGTGATCAGTGATCTTTGATGTAATTTGCAATTGTTTTGGGGCACCACTAACCACACCCATTTAAGATGCCTAACCTAAAAGATAAATGTGATGTGTGTTCTGACTCTTCCACCAACCAACCATTCCCCCATTTCTCTCTCCTCAGGCCTCCCTATTCCCTGAGACACAACAGTGGCAAAATGAAACCAGTTAATAACACTCTCAGCCTCTCAGTGTTCAAGTGAAAGGAAGAGTCTCACATCTCTCTCTTTAAATCAAAAGCTAGAAATGATTAAGCTTAGTGAGGAAGACATGTTGAAAGCTGAGATAGGTTGAAAGCTAGGCCTCTTGTACCAAACAGCCAGTTGTGAATGCAAAGGAAAAGTTCTTGAAAGAAGTTAAAGCCACTGCACTGAACACATGAGTGATAAGAAAGCAAAACAACTTTATTGCTGATATGGAGATAGTTTGAGTGATCTGGAAAGATCAAACCAGCCACAACATGCCGTTAAGCCACAGCGTAATCCACAGCAGGGTCCTAACTCTCTTCAATTCTATGACGGCTGAGAGACGAGGAAGCTGCAGGAAAAAAGTTAGAAGCTAGCAGAGGTTGGTTCATGAGGTTTAAGGAAAGAAGCTGTCGCCACAACATAACAGTGCAAAGTGAAGCAGCAAATGTTGATGCAGACACTGCAGGAAGTTACTCAGAAAACCTAGCTACGATAGTGGATGAAGGTAGCTATACTAAAGAACAGATTTTTAATGTAGATGAAACACTTTATATTGGAAGAATATACCATCTTGGGCTTCCATAACTAGAGAGAAGTCAGTGCCTGGCTTCAAAGGACAGTCTGACTTTCTTGATAGGAGCTAATGGAGTTGGTGACTTGAAGTTGAAGCCAATGCTCATTTACTAAGCTGAAAATCCTAGAGTCCTTAAGGATCATGCTGGCTGGGCATGCTGTAATCCTAGCACATTGGGAGACCAAGTCAGGAGGATTGCTGAGCCCAGGAGTTTGAGACCAGCCTGGGCAACATGGAAAAACCCTGTCTCTACAAAAAAAAAAAAAAAAAAAACAAAAATTAGCTAGGTGTGGTGGCACACACCTTTGCTCCCACCTACTGGGGAAGCTAAAGTGGGTGGATTGATTGAGCCTAGGAGGCAGAGGTTGCAGTGAGCCACGATTGCACCACTGCACTCCAGCCTGGGTAACAGAGAAAGACCCTGTCCCAAACAAACAAACAAAAAGAATCATGCTAAATCTACTCTGCCTGTGCTCTAAAAATGGAATAACAAAGACTGGATGATAGCACATTTATTTACAGCATGGTTTACTGAATATTTTAAGCCCACTTTTGAGACCTACTGCTCAAAAAAAAAAAAAAAAAGATTCCTTTCAAAATATTACTGCTCATTGACAATGCACCGAGTTACTGAAGAGCTCTGAGGGAGATGTGCAAAAAGGTTAATATTGTTTTCATGCCTACTAACACAGCTAACCATTCCACAGCCCACAGATCAAGGAATAATTGCAGCTTTCAAGTCTTATTATTTAAGAAATACATTTTGTAAGGGTATAGCTACCATAGATAGTGATTCCTCTGATGGATCTGGGCAAAGTAAATTGAAAACTTTCTGGAGGGGATTCACATTCTAGATGCTATTAAGAACATTTGTGATTCACGGGAGGAGATCAAAATATCAGCGTGAACAGGAGTTTGGAAGAAGTTGATTTCCATCCTCATGGATGACTTTAACAGGTTCAAGACTTCAGTGGAGGAAATAACTGTAGATATAGAGGAAATAGCAAGAGAATTAGAATTAGAAGTGTAGTTCTCTTGTCTCATCTTCTTGGAAGATGTGACAGAATTGCTGCATTCTTATGATAAAATTTGAATGGATGAGAAGTTGCTTCTTATGGATGAGTAAAGAAAGTGGTTTCTTGAGATTAAATCTACTGGGGAAGATGCTGTGAAATTGTTGAAATAATAGCAAAGAATTTAGAATGTCACATAAACTTAATTGATAAAGCAGTGGCAGAGTTTGAGAGGATTGACTCTAATTTTGAGAGTTCTGTGGGTAAAATGCTATTAAACAGCATCGCATATCACAGAGAAATAGCTCATGAAAGGAAGAATCAATTGTTGCAGCAAACTTCAGTGTCTCATGTTTTAAGAAATTGCCACAGCCACCCGAGCCTTCAGCAGTTATCACCCTGATCAGCCATGAGTCAGCAGACATCGAGGCAAGACCCTGCAGCCTCAAAAAGATTATGACTCACTGAAGAGTTCTGCATTTTTTAGCAATAAAGTATCTTTTAATTAAGGTATGTGCATTTTTTAGACATGCTACTGCACACTTAATAGACTGTCATGTAGTGTAAACATAACTTTTATATGCACTGGAAAGGCAAAAAAATTGTATAACTCACTTTATTGCAATATTTGCTCTTTTGCAGTGATCTAGAACCAAATCTGCAATATGTCCAATGTATGCCTGTAAATGTTAATTGACCCATCTGACATGCAATATAAGCATGCCAAGTTGTGTGCATCACTTTTTGCACCTATTGTTTTTGTTAATCATCTGAATATTTCACTGAATTTTCTAGATCTAAAAGCTAATAGTGTCTTATTCTTTACTCTAGAAGTTATTGAAATGTCTTTTAGTTAATTTTATGTCATTTTTTGCTTATTTATCTTTCACATAAATTTTTTTTTCACCTTCAAATCATTGCCTTGATATAGCCATTCACCTCTGAAGTAAATATGTTCCAGTTTGGAGTTGATCTTCTTTAACAATGATGTGTTATGCCTTAGCATCAGCCTGAAGCATACGTACTGCTGCAGTGAGCCAGTCTTCTGAGCTGTTTCACCCAGGAATGCATTCAGACCAACTGCAGAAGAACCAAAGAAGTGTCGTATAGTTAAAGAATCTAGCCCACACAGAAAGGGAGCTTCTGGTCAGGAGTTCTTCAGAGAGGGTACTATGGGTATTTGCTTGGGCCTCAAGGGTCCAGCTGCAGGTTCTTTGCCATCAGTGCTGGAGACCAGTGATACACAGCAAGGAGCACATCTTGGAACTATGGATCCTGATCATCCTGCCGAAGAACTCCAGGCCTGGGTATAGGAGCATCCCAGAGTATAGTGAAGAAGCTGTCTGTACTGAACTTGGAGAGGAAGCCGAATGATCTGGGAGGAAAGGTAAAATGAAGAAATGTCTTATCAGATAGCAGGTATTATCTCCAGAGAGAGATAAGAGAGTTGAGATCACTTCTTTAGGGTAGTTAGAGAAAATGGCTAACATGTTATTGGCCAGAGTTATTTATTTTTGTTCTACTATGTTGAGTTTTTTTTTTGAGTTTCTTTTTTTTTTTTTTAACTTGTAGGCCCTGTGTATTTTTCCTTCTTTGTCTGTTTGTCCTTGCCATTGCAGATAAAGGAAAACTGCTTTCTGCCCTCCCATCGTGTGTTCCACAGTAATAATGGGATTTTAAGCTCTAACTTTCAGCAAATGTTAACCTCATTAAACTCTATCTTATTGTCCCCAGTTCCCCACCCTCCCACAGGCAACAAATAGTGTCCCAACGCAAATACTGTATCTGGCAGCTTCATAGGACTCACCTGGAGTCCAGCTCCAGCCAGTAAAGGGTCAACTCAGCTCCGAATCTTGGGAGTTTCACACTGTTAAGGAGAACATTGAGGAGGAGACAGCAAAGAAGAAGTTAGGAAATGTTGGTATCTTTTTGTATTTTTCCAAATGAACCTCGTCACTAAAATCTCTGCCTACGTTTCATTTAATCTCTATTGCCTATTCCACTTTTAACCTGTTCCTCTAAGCATACCACTTTAACCTGGATTATGATTCTTTTCTTTCTTCACTTCTTTGCCTTAAAATTGTTTTTTGTTTTTTTTGTTTTTAAATCCTGCTACTCTCATGTTATCTTGTATGGTTCAGTTTCTCCCTTCTAATACTGCCAATTTCCTTAACCCAAACCTCTTATCCCAAAGACAGGAGAATGTTTTTCTATATTGAAGCCAATAGAAAACTATTAAAAGGCTACATGCAATAAATAAATTTTTAAATGTACATTTTTTAAATGAGCGTAGGAAACATAAAACTTTAGTAGGTGCATGCTTACTGGGAAAGCATGCATACATGCTAAAATGTCATTATACTGTAAGTATTGTTTACCACTTGTTTTTTAGTTTAATATTACATTACAGATATCTTTTCAAGTTACATATAGTACCTATATGTAGCTGACATACATTTCACTGCAAAGGTATTGAATTATTTTGTAACTGGCCTTAGAGGGTTTTTACATGGCTTCTTTTTTCTGTTTTTTTTTTTAAATACTACCGACTAAAAGCCATGAACTCTTTTCTTCTTCTTTTTTTCTTCACTCTGTACTATAAAAAAAGTTTAAGCATATATAAAAGTAGAATTGTACTACTTTTAATAAATCCCCATGAACCTGTCACCCAGCTTCACCATTATCAGATTATGGCTGATCTGGTTTCACTTGTAACTCTACTCATATCCCATGCTTTTTTATACATATAATTTTAAAGCATATCTGAGATATCATAGTCTTTCAAATGTAAATATTTCAATATTTGCTGTAAAAGATATGAATTTTAAAAATGTAAACAGAATACTATTTTCATACCTAAACAATTAACAGTAATTCCTTAATATCAATTTTCCAGTTTTCTCAAAGATGTCATAAACTTTTTTTTGTTCATCTTGTTTTTTAACTTATCTTAATCAAGATCCAAGGAAGAAAACACATTGTGATGGGTTGATATGTCTCCTAAGTTTCTTTTAATATATAGGTACCCTCTCCTGTTTTCTCTTCTGTTACAACTCACTTGTTAAAGAAAATGAAGTTGTTTGTCCTGTAGAGTTGCACACAGCATGGGTTTTGCTGTCTGCATCATGTGCTGTAGTCTACGATGTTATGCTGTCCTCTGTATTTTCTGTAAATTGTAGTAATGTACAAGCTTGATTAAAATCAAGTTTTAAGTTTTTTTGACCAGGTAAATTTAATGATTTTGGCAAGATGGTGTGTTCTATTTGAAGCCTATATTTTCTGTTTGTCTCTTTTTCTGTGGTGTTAGCAGCTATTGATCCTCAATATCTATAGCCAATAATCCATTAGGGGTCCCAAAATGGTGACATTCTAATTGTATCCTTCTTTCTTCATTTAATAAAGCTGGAATAGTTATATAAAAAGACATTTCCCCTGGTTTTCTGTTTAGTTATCCAATGGTTTGTTTAGGTAAGGCAAGATAATTGGTTAAGTCACTCCCCACTACCTTGCTTTTTAAATCAGTTTTCAAAACAATGAATTAGTTTGTAATCATCCTTTAAAACAGTGGCCAGTTGTTAGTAATAGTATCATTAGGAACTTGTGGATTGAAGCATTATTTGATGTTTTTCAATCCATAATACTATCCTTACTAAAGCTCATTTGTCTCCTCTTTGAGCAGTAGAAACCTTTTCAGTTTGGCATGTGAATCCTTATGAACCTAGTCATCTTTGATAGTTTTCTTGCTGACCTGTATGATAAGATGTACCAGGCCCATCTTATAGTTTTCCTTACATAGTCCTAGAATTAATACTTTTTCCAAGGACCCTTGATTCTGCCTAACGGGAAATGGTATTTCAAAACCAAAAATAGGGCATTAGGAGTGCTTATGGCTTAGTCATTGGTCCTAGGCCTTTCCAGTACTCAGAGTTAGGAAAAAATGTAAAAGAAAGTGTGTATCATGAGTTCACATTGATAGTTCTAGTTCACATTTACTACTTAGAGTCTTAATCTCTTATCTTCATCTGTATCTCTTTTTAGAGGATTCTGAAAGACACCAGGAATGATAGAACATCAAATAATTACTCATGTGCTGTCCCACAATATATACACAATAGCCTCATCATAAAAAAACAACAGCATTACCCACAAATATGGTTACTGTAAATAGCTTAATGGTGGCGTGTGCGTGTGTATACATGTTTTCTATTCTTTTTGTCCTTAAGATATATATCACTTGGGCTATACAAAGAAAAAATTACTGCTTTAAGGACATATGAAATAATTACTCTTTTATATGGTTATGCCACCAGTGGATATAAACGTAAGTTCAGTTTGTTGAATTTTTTTCAATGTTCAGAGTGGTTTTTAAAATTATTTAATACAAAAAAACTAGCCGGGCGAGATGGTGGGCGCCTGTAGTCCCAGCTACTCGGGAGGCTGAGGCAGGAGAATGGCGTAAACCTGGGAGGCGGAGCTTGCAGTGAGCCGAGATCGCGCCACTGCACTCCAGCTTGGGCGACAGAGCGAGACTCCGTCTCAAAAAAAAAATAAAAAATAAAAAATAAAAATAAAAAAATAAAATTATTTAAAACATGAAGTTTTAGATGTTAAATCTACAAAGTAAGATATTTTCGAGGCTCTATTCTTGTTTTCTTCTTCCTGTTGCCTCCCTTACCCATCAGTAACCTTTCTGTGCTCCTTTTATGAATTATCTTTTCATTACTTGTTGTTTTAATACAAGCATATGTATGTATACACACACAACCCTTCCTTTTTAAATGATAGCACATTATAATTTAAGTAATAAACTCTACATATCTGTTTTATGGGAAACATTTTCTTCTGTTTTCTCTTCTGGCATGTAGTTCTAAAAAGTGCTGATTTCGTGAGCAAGTGATTGAGTAAAGTATATGTGAATGAGTGAATTATGCTGACATTTTCAGTCTCTTCTTTCAGATGATTTGATCAAAATGGAGAATAAGAATGTTCTTCCCAAGCAGAAGAAGTGAAGAAATAACATGCCAACAGGAAAACACTGTCAGATTTGATGGCAGTATTCCTGAGAGCTTTGTGTAGATGTCCAAATATATGAGGAAAGACTAGGAAAATATCCAGAAAATACCACAGTGATGAATGTGGAATAATTTTTGCTCAGAACTCTGTCCTAATTCAGCATCAGAAATTCACACTGGTGAGGATTCCTATGAATATAACAAGTATGGGAAAGCCTTTACTCAGGAGTGTAGGCTTCATGCAAATAAGAGAATTCACACTGGAGTTAGAAATATAAATGAGAAAAATATGGGAAAGCTTTCAGTGCAAACACTAGACTCATTCATCGTAAGAAAATCCATACTGGAGAGAGACCTTATAATAAATGTGATAAGTGAAACAAAGCCTTTGGCCAGTGGTCAGTCCTTAACAAGCACCAGAGGCTTCACACCAGAGAGATTTGTTACTACCAGTGTAACAAGTGTGGTAAAGTTCACAGAATTCAGCTTTTTCATCATATCAGAATCCATATTGGAGAGAAACCCTTTCAGTGTAATCAGTATAGTAAAATTTCTCTTTAACATTCATTCCTTATTCAACACCAGAGAATCCACTCAAAAGAGAACTTAGGAAGTTGATAAATATGGATGGAAAAGGCTTTGCATAATAGTTCCTCACCTGACATTGAGATTTTGTGAGTGTCCAGCATCTGAAATTGGCAAGGTAGAATTTCTTCCCACCAGACCTTGAACTTGGTTTGGATGAGAACTGGCCCTTCGAAGTGGTCCCCACCAAAATCCTGTCATTTAACAGAACAAGCCATTTACTTTTTCCCCTAACCACTAATCAAATAAAACACTTGTGATTCAAAGAGTGGCCTGTGGACCACCAGTTCAGTTTCCAGATGTTTTATTAGTTTTTCCAAAATACAGTTCTCACAAAAGTTTAGACTGTTGTTTAATAATACTTTTTAGTGAAAACTTAAGTTGTACATAAAATACAAATAGGAATATTAGATCATTAATGTATTTTAAATGTAGCTGCAGTGATGATAATTTGTCAAGTCCAACATGTTTAGCATCCTTTTAGGGACAGCACAGTGAATTCTTGGGCCTTCCATTCCTCCCTAAATTCTGATATATAACATGTAGCTCCCAGCCAAGACTCCAAACAAAGATGCTTTTTTTGTTTTTCCTCTCTCTCTCTCTCTTAGAGACAGGATCTTGTTCTGTCACTCAGGCTACAGTGCAGTGGTACAATCATATAGCTCACTGTAACCTCGAACTCCTGAGCTCAAGCAGTTCTTCTATCTCAGCCTCTTGAATAGGTAGGACTACAAGTGTATGCCAACATGCCCAGCTAATTTAAAAACATTTTTTGTAGATGGAGATGCACTGTATTGCCCAGGCTGGTCTTGAATTCCTGGCCTCCAGCAATCCTCTCACCTCAGCCTCCCAAAGCACTGGTATTATAGGTATTAGTCACTGCACCTAGCTGCATCTTTGTTTGTTTTTTTTAAATTGAGGTGTGTTAATTTTAATTTGCATTAGGAAAACATTGGAGATACCCAAGTTGGGCTTCAGAGGAAGAGAATAAGCGAACTCAGATTTTGCTTATGGGCCTGGCAGGTAAATAAGTGAAAAAAAAGAGTAAAAAAAAAAGTGAAAACAAAAAGTTTTATTAATTTATTATTATTATTAATACATTTTATTAGGGTTTCAGGAAAATTGCCAAAATCCTCTTTATTGATTTTGAGTTCTACTGCAGGAGAAAGATGATCAAGTTAGTTGTTCATTTTGGCCACCATAAACATAATGATCTTTTTATACTTTTGAATATAGTGTAGAAAAGCTTACTAAGTTTTACTGCTGAATCATTTAAATAATCAATGAATAATTTTTGAACCATCATTAATTTTAATACCAGTCATTAAGTTATGATGTATGTATCCAGATGTGGTGGCTCATGCCTGTAATCCCAGCTACTTCAAAGGCTGAGGTGGGAGGGTCGCTTAAGTACAGGAGTTACAGGCTACAGTGAGCTACATTTGTGCTGCTGCACTCCAGCCTGGGTGACAGAGTGAGATCCTGTATCTAAAAATAAATAAATTGGCTGGACCGTGGTGGCTCACGCTGTAATCCCAGCACTTTGGAAGGCCGAGGCGGTCGGATCACAAGGTCAGGAGATCGAGACCATTCTGGCTAACACGGTGAAACCCCATCTCTACTAAAAATACAAAAAATTAGCCGGGCATGGTGGCAGGCACCTGTAGTCCCAGCTACTCGGGAGGCTGAGGCAGGAGAATGGTGTGAACCTGGGAAGCGGAGCTTGCAGTGAGCAGAGATCGTGCCACTGCATTCTAGCCTGAGCGACAAAGCGAAAAATAAATAAAGTATGGATATCCCATTCTCCATTATGTGCTTATTTCACATTGCATGCAGTATCAAAACATCTCACGTACCTTATATATACCTACAGTGTGCCCACAAAAAATTAAAAATTTAAAAATTAAATAACTTATGTAATCATACAGTGTTTCACAACTTGAAGTCAACTCTAGCACAAGGGATCCTTCAAACAAACAGGTTTTTTAAAATTAACATTAAGAAAATGTTACCTTCTTAGGTATGAGGACCTTAATAGGAATCGTGATGTAAGTAAAAATGTATTAGCTATGAGACTAATTTTCCTTTAACAAACCTAGCCAAAGATCATATTCTAATTAAAGGAAGGCCTCTTTTAAAGGGAAACTCATATTTTTAATGTTAGCTATTCTTCCTAAGAGGGCAAGGCCTAGCTAAAGGGACTGCTCCTCAGATCCAGTGGATAATTATGTAGGAACACATATCCAGTGTTGCCATGTTTTCCAAATTTGACTTTTATCTATACTCTTTCTACTTTTAGTCTTTGCAGCTTTTGAAAAAATTCTTTAGACCAACAGTGTGCCTACAAGCTATTAGTTTTTCAACTCTGCTTATAAAAATGTATATTTTATCCAAAAAGCTGCTGTAATTGTTAACAGTGACATTGGGAATGTAGAGATGAGGGCTATGATACTTTTTATGCTCTCAGGCTTTTAGTACCTTTGGGGCCTAGAGATTACCAACTGCTGATGCATATTGCTCAACAGAGTTGCTAGAACACTTGCTTACCACTTTCTCTCCGCTTCAATGTCTCCTTCCAACAGATATCCGCCAGCTCTTAGGTAGCTACTTTCCCTTTACTGTAAGAATGAAGACATTGGTTGCCCTGGTATAAGAACCACCTTCATGAAGCACTAAGCTTCTCATACTCCGCCTTTTAAGTCCCATAAGAATATAAGCCTGAGGCTATAATTGCACCTAAAAATTTCTTTTTCTCTTAGCTGAGGTCAACAGAGGCCAGTGAAATGTTTGAAATGCCACTAGGAAAAGGCCATAATAAAGGCTAACAAGATTTGTCATTCATCTGCACCACACTGATTGCTTTCTATGTATTTCACATAATCTACAGTGAATCTGAGAGATCAGTGCTATCCTCATTCCCATTTTGTACATAAGAAAACTTAAGACAGGTTTTGAACAACTGCACAGCAAGTAACAAAGTTGCTATTCAAACCAAAACAGTGTGACTTCAAAACTGGCACTCTTGTTTCTAATTCTATAACCCACTTTGTGGAAGAGGCAAGTAATTTATCTAATATGTGCCAGAATTCAAAGTGTGGCCAATTACGTTTTTAAATTTTTTGAACTTGAACAATGTAATATTTAACAAGTGTATATTTAATTTTTTCAGAAAAAGCATTTTTAGCACCTATTATATGCTGAATGCTGGAAAAGTGGTCTCTTTCCATAATACACCATAAATTTAGAGTTTATAATCCAGTCATCATTTATACATATGTACATTTGTATTTGAATATTTGCTTTTGGAGCGATTTTTCCCCCTCATCCTTGCATTCAGCTACATATGAAGCTTTAAAGGACCACTTTTAACTATTCAAAATTGCCAATTCCTTGGATTCTCAAGAGTATAGAAGCTTGATTGACAGCACAATCTTCAGTTTCTATACTGACCTTGGAAATCTGGATAACTTATTGTAATAGGACGAATAATGGTCCCTCAAAGATATCCTCATCCTAATCCCTGGAACCTATGAATATGTTACCTTATATGGTGAAAGGGATTTGGCAGATGTGATTAAGTTAAGGATCTTGAGATGGGAGGATTATTCTGGATTATCTGGGTGGGCTCTGTGTAATCACAAGGTCCTTGTTAAAGAGAGGCAGGAGGATCAGTATCTGAAGATGTAACAGCAGAAGCAGAGGTCAGAGGGATTCATTGCTGGAAGGGGCCATGAGCCAAGGAGTGCAGGCAGCCTCTAAAAGCTGGAAAAATAAAGAAAATGGACTTACTCTTAGAGCTTCCAGAAAGGACCATAGCTCTACTGGCATTTTGACATCTTTAAGTCCCGTAAGACCCATTTTTGACTCCTGACTACAGAACTATAAGATACTTGTTTTGCATTGAGCAACTAAGTTTGTAGTAATTTTCCAAATTTGGGAAAATTTGGGGTCCCTGACTTCCCGCAACAGGGTATTGTTCACCTTGGGCGGCAGCATCCGCATTTTGGCAAACACTCAAAATGTTAATTTTCCTTTTTTGGGGACAGAGTCTCATTCTGTCACCCACGCTGCAGTGCAGTGGTGCAATCATGACTCACTACAAGCCTCAACATCCTGGCCTCAAGTGATCCTATCACCTTGGCCTCCCAAAGTGCTGAGATTACAGGCATGCGCCATTGCCCTTTAATTTTTCTTTTGCTGTTGTCTTTTTCTGCTCTTTTTTTTTTTTCAAACATGAAAACTGCCAACATGCTCTTGTCTTTTTCTTTAATCAAAGTAAGAAAGGCTTATAATGTTTATCGACCACTTTGCACTGAAAGGTTTATAATACTTAAAAAAATCAAATACCAAACCAGGTTTTATGATGAAAAGCAACAGACCTACTTGATCATTTGACACACTCCCTGGTACTCCTGAGAGGTACCCTTTTCTTTCTCTGGTTCTCCTAATGGTCACCTCCATATTACTAAGCAATTTAGTTCTATTACTTGTTGTTGTTTTGTTTATTTACTCTTAACATTGCCTGTTGAATATTTGCTATGTACAGTTGGAACTTAAGTCATAATCTTCAATATATGATTATGTTACTATTCTCAGTTTCTACTTTTGTCTCCTTGCGAAGGGCAGCTTAAATTTTTACTCATGTTTTACTTTTTTACTTGCTCACTTTTTAAAACAAGGTTTTATTCAATTTATGCCCAGTTATATGGCTCATTATCTGCTTACCAGCATGGACCTACTGAAATAGTTTTCAGACTTTTTCTCAATCTGTTGCACCTTTCTTAAACGTAGAAGAGAGATGACCGGCAAAAAACAAATGATATCAATGGTTCATCAATTAGATACAATTTGATTTTTTTAAAAAACAGCTAGTTATGGACTCTCCCATTAGAGCTGTAGATAGGAAACAAAACATTCTACTGTATCCAAGTGAACCCTGAAAGTTCTTCCTTTATTGAATATTTACCTATGTTCTTAACTCTATGCTTTCTCTGAAGTACCTGTGTTCTCAACTATATACTTTCTGAAGCTCACAGAATTCACATCACAAAACTTTGTTTTGCTTTTGGCTTCTGATTTCAAATCTGTAAATGAAATACTTCCTTTATTATCACTAATGATGATTTAGAGTTAAGAAATTAGTTTTTTGTTTTGTTTTGTTTTGAGATGGAGTCTTGCTCTGTCACCCAGGCTGCAGTGCAGTGGTGGGATCTTGGCTCACTGCAAACTCTGCCTCCCAGGTTCAAGCAATTCTCCTGCCTCAGCCTCCCACGTACCTGGGATTACAGGTGCCCACCACCTTGCCTAGCTAATTTTTGTATTTTTAGTAGAGATGGGGTTTCACCATGTTGGCCAGGCTGGTCTTGAACTCCTGATCTCAGGTGAGCCTCCCACGTTGGCCTCCCAAAGTGCTGGGATTACATGCATGAGCCACCACACTTGGCCAGAAATTAGTATTTTTTAATAAATATGAGAATTTAAAATTTGGTAATATGTTAAATGTTTATATATTGAGTTTAAATACTAACATTTTTCCAGGTGAGAAATATGGATTTAAAATACAAAAATGTGATTTGACAACAACTGTTTTAGTATAGTTACCACAGGATCCCACAGTCTGATTTTTTAAAAAGGTTTCAGGTCTAACCCTGCTTTGGTTTAGTGCCTAATGTGATTAAGAAATTGGTTAGTAACAAGAAATGGGGAAAGGATTCCCTATTTAGTAAATGGTGCTGGGAAAACTGGCTAGCCATATGTGGAAAGCTGAAACTGGATCCCTTCCTTACACCTTAGACACAAATTAATTCAAGATGGATTAAAGACTTAAATGTTAGACCTAAAACCATAAAAACCCTAGAGGAAAACCTAGGCAATACCATTCAGGATATAGGTATGGGCAAGGACTTCATGACTACAATACCAAAAGCAATGGCAACAAAAGCCAAAATAGACAAACGGGATCTAATTAAACTAAAGAGCTTCTGCACAGCAAAAGAAACTACCATCAGAGTGAACAGGCAACCTACAGAGTGGGAGAACATTTTTGCAATCTACGCATGTGACAAAGGGCTAATGTCCAGAATCTACAAAGAACTTAAACAAATTTACAAGAAAAAATCAAATGATCCCATCAAAAAGTGGGCAAAGGATATGAACAGACATTTTTCAAAAGAAGACATTTATGCAGTCAACAGACACATGAAAAAATGCTCACCATCACTGGTCATCAGAGAAATGCAAATCAAAACCACAATGAGATGTCATCTCACACCAGTTAGAATGGCGATCATTAAAAACTCAGGAAACAACAGGTGCTGGAGAGGACGTGGAGAAATAGGAACGCTTTTACACTGTTGGTGGGACTGTAAACTAGTTCAACCATTGTGGAAGACAGTGTGGCGATTCCTCAAGGATCTAGAACTAGAAATACCATTTGACCCAGCCATCCCATTATTGGGTATATACCCAAAGGATTATACATCATGCTACTATAAAGACACATGCACACGTATGTTTATTGCAGCACTATTCACAACAGCAAAGACTTGGAACCAACCCAAATGTCCATCAATGATAGACTGGATAAAGAAAATGTGGCACATATACACCGTGGAATACTATGCAGCCATAAAAAAGGATGAGTTCCTGTCCTTTGTAGGGACATGGATGCAGCTGGAAACCATCATTCTCAGCAAACTATCACAAGGACAGAAAACCAAACACCACATGTTCTCACTCATAGGTGGGAACTGAACAACTTGAACACTTGAACACAGGGCAGGGAACATCATGCACCAGGGCCTGTCATGGAGTGGGGGGATGAGGGCGGGATAGCATTAGCAGAAATACCTAATGTAAATGATGAGTTAGTGGGTGCAGCAAACCAACACAGCACATGTATACATATGTAACAAAACTGCACGTTGTGCACATGTACCCTAGAACATAAAGTATAATAATAAATAAACAATAAAAAAGATAAAAAAAGAAATTGGTTAGTAACTCTAGCCCATAAAAAATTACCTTATACTGTACATAATAATTTCCATAAAAATTGTTGCTATACCTAGCCTAAAATTTAGTGCAAATCCTCAACATCAAGCTTTTTCCTAACTGGAAATTTAAATATCAACTACAAATTAAAAATTGCATGTTGACTATGTCATTGAAACTAAGGAAAGTTAATGTTCTTAGGAAATAGTCTAATCAAACTGTTATAATCTAGTAAACATCTGATCTTGTTATCGCTGCATAAAATGTTTCTCCAAAGAGTGGAGAAAACCCACACCATCATGTTTTGGGCCAGGAATTTGGGGAGGACTCAGCTGAGAAATTCTTCTGTTTCACGTGGTGTCAACTAAGGTCACTTGGTGGTATTCATCTGGCATTATAATTTGTCTGGAAAATCCAAGACAGTTTTACTGCCATGCCAAGTGCCTTGGCAGGGACAGCCAGAAAAGTGGGCTTAGCTGGGCTAATCTTCTCCATGTGGTCTCAGAGTTTCTTTATGTGATCTTAGAGTCACATAAGGCTCACTTTGGGGTCATTTTCTCAGCATCTTGAAGGATTCTTGCAACTCAGTCACTGGAAAGCAGGGTTGGTAGACTTCTTCCATGGTGGCTCAGGACTTCAAGAGCAATTGTTCTAAAAGACAAAAAGTGAAAGCTGCTGCTCTCCAAAGGCTCAGGCCAGAAACCATGGCATAACTTTTGCAGTATTTTATTGGTCAAATTAATGATTAAGCCCACTCAGATTCAAGGGAAAGTGACACAGACCCCACATCTTGATGGGAAATGTCAAAGAATTTGTAGCCATCTTAATTTTCCACAATACCTTTATCCACCTCAGATTTAAAGTCTGAAGGAAAAATATGCCTTTTCTGAAATCTTTTCCTAAATAACTTTTTTCTCAATTGTCTCCATCCCCTTTCAACCTCACTAAATAAACCTAGCACAATTATGAGCTAATCAAGTTTATACATGCTTTCATTTTCACAGAGTAACAAAGTGAGCTTCCAATATTACAGTTTTACCTTTTCTCTTAGTCTTTGAGTCCTAGCTCTCAACATCTGCTTTCTTTTCCCTTGTAAGTGCAGTTAGAAGGCTTATCAATATATCACAGGAAACTTTCTCCTTTTTAAATGTTAGAGTTATTTGGTTAGTAAAATGGCCAAAAAGTGTAATAACATTAGACAAAAATTGTTTAAAATAAAGATATTCTAGAGATACATTTTGTCTGCTCTTTGTCTCTATATCCTTGTGTTTCTCTAGTGTCAAAAGATGGAGATTGGTTTTACTCAGAGTTCTGCCTTAAGTTCTTTTTGTGCTTAGATGCTCTTTCCTTGTGGCTACGTCGCATCTGTGACAAAAAGTTGACTATTTCACCTAGGTCCCTGTCAAGTCAATCATTCTTGGTACAAGTTGACTTTTTAAGTGAGACTTTCATATCAGCTTCTTTCAGTAAGTCATGCCAAGTGAAACTTGGAAAACGACTGCATTGCAAAAATCCTTCAAGATGCCTAGAAAAGGACCCCAAAGTGAGCTTGAGGTTCACTTCCAGGTTAAATTCAGGTGGTTGTCCAATAATTTCTCTGTCTGTTGTTTTCTGAGATGTTCTATGGCTTCAGGTGAGATTTGAGCCCTGACACGGTGTGAGGAGAGATCTCTCTCTCCCTTCTCCCCAGATGCCCTGAAAGAAGAATCTACAGGGCTGGCAGTAGGGGGCAAAGGGCACTCCAGAAATCTGTCCTAGGCTGTCTTTTGGCACTACACACTTCATGAGATATCTTAATTGTTTTAACCATTACTGAAAGGTGGAAGGCTCCAAAATATGGATCTCAAGCTAACTCTCTTCTCATGACTCCTAGACCCACAAATCCCTAAACCAATCCGTTAACAAATAGCAACATCTACAGTGTAATGCTTCCTAGGATATCAAACTTAACATGGCCAAGCTGTGCTCATAAATTTCTTCTCAAAATGCTACTTGTCATTTAGTTCCCTGTCTTGGTGGAGGGACCACCATCCTCTGATGATACCAGGCTTCTATTTTTGGTTCTCTTAACCCCCATACAATAAATGATGAAGCCCTGAACCATTTTTCTTCCTATTTCTCAATTTCATCCCCTCATATTTGGCATTTTAAAAATCAGGCCTCCCCCGATCCCATTTAATCTTGTGCGTGTCAAAGTATCTTTGAGATGGATTTCTAGAAGTGGTATTGCAGGAACAAAGGGTAAACTTACATATACAATTATGCTGTGTAGTATTATCTTTCCTGCCTATGGGTGGTACCATTTTGCATTCCCACTAGAATGTTAGGAGTTTCTCCTTCCTCTTGAGTAGAGTATGCTGTCAAACTTTTGGACCATTACCAATCTGATGACTAACGTGGTACCTCAGTCAGCATAGTTTTTAATTTGTATGTTCATATTTTGAGCGAAGTTGAACATCTTTACAGATGTTTGAGGGCTGCTAGCATTTCTTATTCTGTCAACTATTTCTTTTGGCCATTTTCTCTATTGGGTTATTGGTTATTCTCAACTTTTAGGAGCTCTTTAGATATTTGGAAAACTAGCCCTTGCCTGTGATATGTTGCAAGCCTTTTTCTTTCCTTATGATTTTTTTTTTTGACAAGCAATACATTTTATTTTTATGTAGTCAGATTTATTATTTTTATGGGTTTTGGATTTTGAGTCATATGGTTAGATAATGTTTCCCCATTCTCACGTGTTAGAGTTATTATTCATGTTTTCTTCTAATACATGTATAGGTGGATTTTTTACATTTAGATCTCAGATCCATTTAGAATTTATCTCTATTGTGATGTGTGGTGGAAAATACAAATCCAGTTTTACCTTTGACAAATGGTTGTCATCCCAGCACAACTTCTAAGTTCTTCATTTCCCTGTTGATATGTGGTGTCACCTTCATCATTTACTCAATATCCTCACATACCTGGATCTATTTCTGGTCTATTCTTTCTCTCTGTTAATACAATAAAATCATATGGGTGTGTTCCAGTATCTGATAAGGCTGACCCTCCCCATTGTTCTTTTTCATGGGTTTCTTGGCTATTCTTATTTTCCCAGTTGAACTTTATAATCAGTTTATCTAATTCCAGAACAATATCTGTTGATATTTTTGTTGGAATACTAGAGTTGCATACGTATTTAGGGAGGATTGACCTCTTTGAGTCTTTCCAAGAACCGCATATTGCTTTCTGTTTGTTTAAATGTACATCTGGCCTTTTAGGAGCTTTTTAAAGCTTTCCCCATAGAAGTTTTGTTCATTTCTTGTTAAGTTTATTCCTAGTTTCACTTTTTTGTTGCTATTGTAAATATGGTCTTCTCTTCCATTATATCTCGTAACTCGTTATCATTGATTATTCACATATATGAAGGCCGTTGATTTTAGTGTGTTAACTTTATATCTTGCTAATTTACTAAATTATCCTTTTTAATAGTTTTTCCATTGAACCGGGTTTTCTGACATATAATCATACATCGGCGCATAAAAGAGAACATCAAGAGAATCGGGGATGGCGAAATAGCCGGCAGAAACCAGCCCGCTGGCCCTTGAGAAGTCTGTGTGGAAGAAATCCCTTCGCCACCGCTAAGCGCGGATTTGGGAAGGTCCCCAGGAGAAGGTCCCCCGAGAACATCCCTTTGAGGCATCTCTAACCTCAGAGACACAAAATCCCAATGTGAATGGAGACGCAAGGGATTTCCCTGTCTTAAGATCAGTTCTACAAGCCTTGACCACCCATCGGGCCGGGGAAAGTGTGGACAATGGCTGGGTAAAGAAGAGGAGAAAGATAAACCCGCTCCGTTTACCCGCGGGTCTGAGAGCCATCGGCCTTCCTCTCACGTAGACGCGCGGAAACACTACCGAGTTGAAAGCCCCTTTCACCCTCTTCCTAGAGCGGCCGCGGAAGTGCGCCCCACACGGGTTGATTCTCAGCCCTCCAGTGGCCGCTTCCGGCCTTTGTGGGTCACTTTCGATGGGTTCCGGGTCCCAAAAGGGTTCGAGGCCTCCTGCCTTCGCTCCGTAGGAGGGAGTTCTCTTCTGGCCCCGGGGGCCGCAGGTGAGCGATGTTGTGCTCTGTATGCTGCGAGGAGGTGGGCGGGAGATTGCTGTATTCCAGTTGCTGGGCCCCTCGGCTCTGGCCGGTGCAGAATGGACCCCGGTCCTCCCAAGCCCAGGCGGATCCGCGGGAAGCTCTCCCTCCCCAAAGTGCGTTGGAGACTAGGATGAGGGATCGGCTCCCAGTCTGCAGCAGTTCCATGCTGTAAGGCCCATACCTACCTTACGCGTTTGCCTCGGCGGTGTATCCTTGGGTTCAGCGCTTACCGACATTTCTAGACAGTGGTGGTTCACAGACGCTGGCCGGCATCCTAGGGCCTTCCTCACTTCAGATTATAATCACAGACCACGAGGATAGAGGGAAGCCTTAAAGAGTAACCTCTTCAGCCTTCTCACTTTATAAATGAAGAATAAGGAGCAGAAAGATTAAGTCCCTGAGAAAATAATTTACATGACTTTGTTGCTTTTGTGATTTCATGGTTTCCACCAGACATCTCGACATTGAAAAGCTAAAAGTAACTCATCAAGGATGTCCTAACCTTTTATCATTATTGTTTACTTGATCTAAATGTTAGTTTTATTCCATTAGTCTTTCATTTAGGACCAAATGAGAATAAGTTTACTAACAAGTCTTACTCTTCTTCTTAAAGTCCTGAAACAACTTGGCACCTTTCTTCAGTCTTTCTCTTTAAATTGGTCTAATCTTAAGTCTTTTCTATCAGAGTATTTTTCTGAGTAAGTATCGTACATTAACCTGGAGGCCAGATTTCAAAGATCGTAGTTAAGTTCTCAGAATTTGCAGTTTTACTTTATGGTGGAGTTTGTGTTAATAATGATGGCTTATTTCTCAGGGCTGTCCAGGAATAAATTTTCCAGGGGAGATCTTACTTGAAACACCGGTAGTTCTAGCACAGCTAAAATGGCATCTACTTGGGCTATCCAGGCCCACATGGACCAGGATGAACGTTTGGAAGTAAAGAGAGAGGAGAAGAAGTTTACCACCAGACAGGATTGGGACCTGCATAAAAACAACACCCATAGCAGAGAGGTCTTCCGCCAGTACTTCAGACAGTTCTGCTACCAGGAGACATCTGGTCCCCGTGAAGCTTTGAGCCGACTCCGAGAACTTTGCCATCAGTGGCTGAGGCCAGAGACCCACACCAAAGAACAGATTCTGGAGCTGCTGGTGCTGGAGCAGTTCCTGACCATCCTACCTGAGGAGCTCCAGGCCTGGGTGCAGGAGCAGCATCCGGAGAGTGGGGAGGAGGTGGTGACTGTGCTGGAGGATTTAGAGAGAGAATTGGATGAGCCAGGAGAGCAGGTGAGAAAAAAGATGTGACTTCTGTTTGAGAAAAGATAAACTGTGGATTTCTAGGCCAGAGTGAAGAACAGCCATTTTTTCACAAAGCATGTTTTTGACAGTTTGGTGCATCAGAAAGGGGCATGAGTTTCAGGGAAAGTTGGCTAATGTGGTCCCAACTTATTTATAACTTTTCTGTGGAAGGATTTTATATTTCTCTATTAAGCTACAAAATTCTGTTTGATAAACATGCTGCTCATCTTAGAAAACTTCTAAGACAAGAGAAGGTATCAGAGAGATGAAAGTAGCAGGATGGGAAGCAGTCTCTTGGAGGGGCATCACTCTGTTGCACAATACAAATAATTAAGAATTAAGGTTTTGCAGATATATCCATTGCTCTGACTCCATTACAGGGTTTTAAAATGGAGAAATTAACTATTTCAGGGGAATGAGATGTGGGAGTACAATGGAAAGTCAGTGAGGAGGGCAGGGTGGGGTTCTGTGCTTCTTTGAGTAGTAGAAAGCCCAGTTAGGTTGGAAAGGTGAATTCTGAGTAGAAGAGTTGAGATAGTGTCCAGGACCTTGAATCTCAACCTCTGGAATTGAGATTTTATTCTGTAGACAGACGCCCCTAACCTTTTCTTCTTGAGTCTAAATGAGCTTTACTAATTGTAAGATGTAAAAGAGAACCAAATTATATAGAACTTTTTTGTTTTGTTTTTAATACTAAAATGAGACAGTGGTTGTCAACCAGTGCCATTTTTGTGCCCCAGAGGGCATTTGGCAATGTCTTGGGACATTTTTGGTTGTTATAACTCAGGGAGGTGCTGCTAGTATCTAGTGGGTAGAGAGGACAAGGCTAATGCTAAGCCTCTTACAACACACAGGACAGCCCCAGACAACAGAGAATTATCTGAACCAACATGTCAGTAGAGCCAACACTAGGAAACCCTGATATAAAGAGTTTGAAACTTAGGGAAATAATGAAATGGAAGTATAATCTAGCACTGTGATACAAAATACAAAATACAATAGAGAGGGTAGGAACATGTGGCAAAAAGATCTAAGTTTGAAATAAGATCATGAGGCCAGGCGCGGTGACTCATGCCTGTAATCCTAGCACTTTGGAAGGCCGAGGGAGGTGGATCACCTGAGGTCAGGAGTTCAAGGCCAGCCTGGGCAACATGGTGAAACCCCGTATCTACTAAAAATACAGAAATCAGCCAGGCGTGGCGGCACGTGCCTGTAATCCCAGCTACTTGGGAGGCTGAAGCAGGAGAATCACTTGAACCTAGGAGGCAGAGGTTGCAGTGAGCCAAGATTCTGCCACTGTACCCCAGCCTGGTCAACAGAGTGAGACTCTGTTTAAAAAAAAAAAAAACAGGATAATGAAAGTGTGATTACCAAGGATGAAGCATGTCTTAGGTAAGAATTGTTTGGAAGTGATGACAGATTAGATCTATTAAATAAAGAAGGAAGAACCAATTGAGAACTCTTTACAGAGCAATGTATTCTAAGCTAAACACTAGGGATTTTAAGCTTGAAAGACTAGTATAATGGAGACACTCCTAACAAAGTTAAAGACTATAGGAAATAATTAAGTACATATTTACCATATGTCTGTTTGGACTAGGTATTGTTTTAGGCACTGTGAATGCAACAGCCAGCAAAACACAGGGGGTTGCTATTCTCATGTAGATTCTCGTCTACTGAGGAGAGACAGATAGTAAATTAAAAATCAACAAACCAGCCTGGGCAACATAATGAGACCCCCATCTCTATAATACAAAAATTAGCCGGGCAGGCACATGTAGTCCTAGCTACTTGGGAGGCTAAGGTGGGAGGATTGCTTGAGCCCAGGAGATCGATGCTGCAGTGAACCGTGATTATACCACTGCAGTCCAGCCTGGGAGACACAGTGAGACCCTATCTCCAAAAAAAAAAAGAAAAATCAACAAACATACAAGATGTAGGTGGTGGTAAATTCTGTTCAAACAACAACAACAATAAAAGCAGAGAAAAGGAATAGTGAAATAAGCGGGGATTGTGCTGTTTTCTGTAGACTTGTCAGAGAAGGCTTTTCAGATAGGTGATATTTACAGGAGAAATCTGAATGAAAAGAGCAATATCAGGGATAAAAGCATTCAGGCAGAGGGTCTTAAAGTGAGAATCTACTTATCATGGTAGAGATGTGTTTGTCAAGGAGGAGATGAAATAAAATGCTTATAAGATTATATTATGTCAGAACTTGTAGCAATTATAAGAATTCCGAATTGTATTCTGAGATGGAAAGTCATTGGAGAATTTTGAACAGAAGAGAGACATAATCTGACTTGAATTTTAAAATAGTCACTCTGGCTTCTGTGAGAAAGTTCCACAATGGGGCTGGGGTAGGCATAGGGGTAAAAGTTCGAGGCAAAGAAACCATTGTAGAAGCAATAATAATAAGCAATAATCCAGGCGAGAGATATTGGTGACTTGGACTAGAATAGTAGCAGTGGGAGTGGTAAAATGTGATTGGAGTCTGGATGTATTTTGGAGGTAGAGCTTGACAGCGTTTGTTTTTATATAGAATGTGGAATATGAGAGAAAGTAAGTTAAGGATTATGCCCAAGTATTTGGTCTGAATATCAGATAGAGTGGATTTGTCTTTCATAGAGATGGTAAAGAATGGGAGAGAAGTGGGTTTGGGGTGGAAGGACAGGAATCAAAAATTAGGGTTTGGGCCAGGCACGGTGGTTCATGCCTGCAATCGTAGCACTTTGGGAGGCCGACATGGGCAGATCACCTGAGGTCAGGAGTTCAAGACCAGCCTGGCCAACATGGTGAAAGCCTGTCTCTACTAAAAATAGAAAAATTAGCTTGGTATGGTGGCGTGCACCTATAATCCCAGCTACTCAGGAGGCTGAGGCAGGAGAATCGCTTGAACCCAGGAGGCGGAGGTTGCAGTGAAACAAGATCTTGCCACTGCATTCCAACCTGGATGACAGAGTGAGACTCCGCCTCAAAACAAAAACAAAACAAAAAACAAACAAAAAACAGGGTTTGGATATGTTAATTTTGAGATTCCTATTAGAACCCAAGAAGAAAAGTTGAGCAAACAACTAGATATAATGAACTGGAATTCAGTGGAAGGGTCTGTGCTAGAACTACAGAATTTGGGCTTTTCAGAATATGCATAGTATTTAAAGCCACAAGATAGGATGAGATCATGAAGGGAGTAATGAGCAGTAGAAACAGAGTAGCTAGAGAGGTACAAAGAATGGGATTCTTAGATGCAGGCAAGAGTAATTTGGTTTTAAATGTGCTGAATTTGTATTGCCAACCAGTTCTTTCTCTGAAAGCACTGCAGGGGGCATCTAATGGAGTTTACAGCTTGATTTCTGAGGCCTGACCAGAGATCCAGGAATAGAAGGCACAGCTCACAGTACTGGCCTTTTCTCCCTGCTTTCTTTTTTCAAAATGTGAGATACCAAAACACCATTTTCTGTACATCTGAGATAGCATTTTGCTGACTCTGGCTTTTATTCTGAAGACTGAGTCTACAAAATGAAACCGTATCAGGGAAATTGAGGCAGTATATGGTGATTTCTTATTTATAAAATTTAACCTTTGAAGAGAATGGAGGAGTAATTTGAGAGCCTGTTGTATGCCAAGCCCTGTGCAAGGTGCTTTATACAAATGTTATTTATAATCTCAGAGAGAGTAAGTAACTAGCCCAAGGTCACAGAGCTATTAGACTAAGAGAGAAAGTAATCCATGTGATTCCATATCCCTGCTTTTTACAATACCTTGCTGAAGAAACCTGTTATTTTTAAATGCAAGAGGAAATAGGCCCATGGAAGAATAGCAGCCACCCAGTGACTGAAATTGCTGAATAAATGAGTTAGTTAACTGAGGGAGCAAGGGTCAGAGGGAAGCCAAAAGTGATGGGATTGAAGGCAAAAGTAGAGATGTGAGCCTTGAAATAGAGAAGACATCATCCTCTAAGATAGAAGAAGTGGAGAGGAGTATGAGGGTGGAGATAGATAAAATGAATAGTAGATGATTTTTGAGATGATTGTGATCTTGGATAAATAGCAAATAAGATAATCTTCCCAGAGAGAAGTGGGATGGGCAACTCAGAAGAGCAGAGACTATTGGGAACAGCTTAGGAATGAATATGGAAGAGATTTCTCTCCTTCCCTTCTTTTTCCTTTCTTTCTTCTCCCACCCTCTTTCTTTTCTTTCTCTTCATTTGTTCCCTTATACCTTTTGTTTTGTTTTGTTTTGTTTTTGGAGATACGGTGTCTCTGTCACCTAGGCTGGAGTGCAGTAGTGTAATCATAGTTCACTATAACCTTGAACTGGGCTCAAGCAATCCTCCTGCCTTAGTCTCCTGAGTAGTTAGGACTACAGATATGCGCCCCCATGCCCAGATAATTTTTAATTTTTTTGGAGAGATGGGGTCTTGCTATATTGCCTAGGCTGGTCTCAAACTCCTGGCCTCAAGCAATCCTCCCATCATAGCGTTCCAAGGGTGCCTTTCTTTTTTATTATTTCTCTATATTATTTATCTTTACATATCTCCTTTCCTTTTCCTCTTTCTCTCTTAATGTTTTATTTTACCCTAAGTTCTATCTTATTTCCTCCTTTCTGCCTCTTTCACCTTTTTCTTCTCTCCTTTGTTTTGTCTTTCTCCCTTTCCTTTCTCCACTTCTTTGAGCATAAGACAAAGAAGTAAAAGTGGCACAACCAATATATTTTAGCAGTAACAACAGGAGAAATTACATCTGGGTGTAGAAGGGAAGATTCCCCAGAGCAGGTGACATTTATATTAGCCTTGAAGAATGGGTAGGGTTATGGCAGGCTTATATCTGGGAAAATGGTCATTTCAGGTTTCAGCCACTGCCACAAATGTATACTTTTTGTTTTCTGTTATCAGAGTGAGTCTGTCAGCTACATCTCATTTTCCTCAGGTCTCAGCCCACACTGGGGAACATGAAATGTTCTTGCAGAAGGTGGTACCTCTAGGAAAAGAAGGAGAACCCAGTATGCCCCTCCAGTCCATGAAAGCCCAGCTAAAGTATGAATCTCCAGAACTTGAATCTCAACAGGAGCAAGGTAAAGAAGAAAGACCCATCTTGGGAGGAAGGGGAAGATGGGTAACATAGGACACTGGGGCTTTTTTGTACTTGCTACTGTTTCTGATCATTAAAGTCAAAAGGGCCCTCTCAGAATCTGATGGCTCATACATAGACTCTCAGGCAGCCTGGTTTGTCACTCTTCAACCCTTACTTTCTTGTATATTCATATTCTTCTAAATTCTGGCTTTAACACTTAATTTAGTCCTTCTGATACATTATCTCTCTTTATACTGACCTCCTTGCTATTTTTAGCTTTTATCCTGTCAGACAATACCTCTATCTTCCACTTGCACTATATCCTTTCTGCTTCATTAAATAAGACTTTGCTCCATTATGTCTGCAACTAACTTTCAGATGGTTCAAGAAAAAAAAAATTGTATACTTACAAAGAAAAGGAATAACAGGCTGGGTGTGGTGGCTCATGCCTGTAATCCCAACACTTTGGGAGGCCAAGATGAGTAGATCACGAGGTCAGGAGTTCGAGACCAGCCTGACCAACATGGTGAAACCCTGTGTCTACTAAAAATACAAAAATCTCTGGGTGTGGTGGCACATGCCTGTAATCCCAGCTACTTAGGAGGCTGAGGCAGGCGAATCGCTTGAACCCAGGAGGCGGAGGTTGCAGTGAGCTGACATCGCGCCACTGCACTCCAGCCTGAGCGATAGAGCAAGACTCTGTCTCAAAAAAAAAAAAAAAAGAAAAAATAATAAAACAAATGTTACAAAATATTAAAAGTTCGTGAATGTGTGAAAGATCCACTACCTTATTTCTACTTTCTCTGTATCCATTTCATTTTCATTTAATTTTTTAAGTAGGTAAAAATGTACATGGCTTAAAAACAAAAATTTTTTAAGTTATTTAATGAAAAGTTTCTATTCCACTTGATTTTCCCAGCCACCTATCTCTTCCTCCTACTCTGAAATAGGTTGTAACTGTTACTAATTTTTTGTGTGTCCTTCCAGATATTTTTTTGATGCATATATGTTTTCCATATTGAAACAAATATATTTTCCTCTCTTTATCACTAAGATGGTAGAGTCTTGCATTTTTTATTTCCTAACAGCTGCTTAATATTAAAATGTATGGATACATTTTAAAGGTACAAAAGGTAACATTTATGATCCCTTCTTAGTTTTAGATGTTGAGACTGGAAATGAGTATGGAAATTTAAATCAAGAAGTTTCTGAAGAAATGAAACCACATGGGAATACATCCAGTAAATTTGAAAATGATATGTCCCAGTCTGCTAGGTGTGGAGAAACTCATGAACCTGAAGAAATAACAGAAGAGCCCTCTGCATGCTCCAGAGAAGATAAACGACCTACCTGTGATGAAAATGGAGTAAGCCTGACTGAGAACTCTGACCATACTGAACATCAGAGAATCTGTCCAGGAGAAAAATCTTATGGATGTGATGACTGTGGAAAAGCTTTTAGTCAGCACTCACACCTCACAGAACATCAGAGGATCCATACTGGAGACAGACCCTACAAATGCGAAGAATGTGGAAAAGCTTTCCATGGGAGAACTGTGCTTATTCGACACAAAATAATACACACTGGAGAGAAACCATATAAGTGTAATGAGTGTGGCAAAGCCTTTGGCCGGTGGTCAGCTCTTAACCAACATCAGAGACTTCACACAGGAGAAAAACACTATCACTGTAATGACTGTGGCAAAGCCTTTAGTCAGAAAGCAGGCCTCTTTCACCACATCAAGATCCACACAAGAGACAAACCTTATCAGTGTACTCAGTGTAATAAAAGTTTTAGTCGGCGTTCCATACTTACTCAGCATCAAGGAGTTCATACTGGGGCGAAGCCCTATGAGTGCAACGAGTGTGGAAAAGCCTTTGTTTATAACTCATCCCTTGTCTCCCATCAGGAAATCCACCACAAAGAAAAATGCTATCAGTGTAAGGAATGTGGGAAATCCTTCAGTCAGAGTGGCCTTATTCAGCATCAGAGAATTCACACTGGGGAAAAACCCTACAAATGTGAGGTATGTGAAAAAGCCTTTATTCAAAGGACAAGTCTAACAGAACATCAGCGAATTCACACTGGAGAAAGACCCTATAAATGTGATAAGTGTGGGAAGGCGTTTACTCAAAGATCGGTCCTCACGGAACATCGGAGAATCCACACTGGAGAAAGGCCCTACAAGTGTGATGAGTGTGGGAATGCCTTCCGAGGAATGACCAGCCTCATTCAGCATCAGAGAATCCACACTGGGGAGAAGCCCTACCAATGTGATGAGTGTGGAAAAGCCTTCAGACAGAGGTCAGATCTTAGTAAACACCAGAGCATCCATAATAGAGGTGGTCCCTATGTATGTAAAGAGTGTGGGAAATCATTCAGGCAGAACTCAGCTCTTACTCAACATCAGACTATCCACAAAGGAGAAAAATCTGTTTCTGTGTGATGACTACAGGGAAGTTATCTCACAGAGCTGAGGCCGGTGAGAAATACTATTTAGCTTTACAATTATTGGGGTAAAACTTCAGTCACCATTGTTACAGGGAAACCTCAGATATTTAATAAGAATTCAGTACGTGCTGCCCATTGTATTAGGTGCTGTGGAGAACAAGAAGATAACCCCAAACTCTTTTCTCAGAGAGTTTATAGCCTAGTTTGGGATAGATAAGATCCACATATTTAGTTAAATAAGACTACAGGAGAGTAGAATAGATGCACAAGTTGGTGTTGAATGAAAGTGGTACTTTGTAGCCTGTAAGTGCTGTAAATTCTAAAGGACAGGTTACTTTTGCCTGGAGTGGTGAAGAAGGATTTTATTTAAAATAAGGATTTGATGGGCAGACTTAGCAGTCACAAGGGAGAAAATGGGTAAAACAAATGTAAGCCAACTTAAGACTGCATGTGGTTTGGAAGCATTTTCAGGGAAAAAACTAGCCAACCTGAAGTAAAAGGTTCATGCAAATTGGGCAATCAATAGCATTAAGTTGGAAACAGCTTGGGGACAGACTATAAGAAGGCCAGAATGTGAATAATTTCATCTCATACTTTATAGCACTTTGACATTTACAGAGCACTTTTCTTATTTAATTCCTAAAATACCTTGGTAAATCAAAAGCAGTCTCCATTTTAAAAATGAGAATACTCTTGCCTATGAAGACGGCGACACAGCTATAATCCCACACAAAGAAAAAGACCAGTAACCTAAGTGCAGGTCTCTTGACTTCTAGTCCTGGCCATTACACTAGTGATCCTCCAACTTTGATGAACATCAAAATCACGTTTGAGGCTTGTTTAACATCCCTGAATCCCACTCATATTCTGCTTCATTAGGCCTAGGATGCGAGTTGAGAATCTTCATTTTTATAGCTCCACAGTTACTTATTATACTTTAAAATTTGAGAAATGTTGAGTTGAATGACAGCTGACTTCATGGCTGTCTGCAAAGTGGGGAAGCCTGAACACAGTCCTGTAAACTAAAGGCCGCTGCAGACTTTTAGCACAAGGAGATCCTTACAGGGAACATGTGCCACCAGCTCTTTGGAGTAAACCGGGAATTAGACCCCCATCGTGCCAAAAACTAGGGTTTTAAGGTGGTCTTTCCATCCCTTCAGATTTAAGTATTTAAAGAAAAAGAGACAGACCTACATTCCAAGGGTCTTCTGAGTGCAAGGCCTTGTGTTGTTTGTTTATTTAGGGGAGGGCCTGGTGCTCTTCTCTGCTTTATGCTTTACCTCCTTTTGTTTCCCAGATCTCTTGTTACCTCTATGTTCTGAATTCCCTAATAATTGCTCTTGAGAAGTGATTTACATTTTGTTGGTTTGTATAGTTCTTGAACACATAAAAGGACCCCAAATTAGAGATACTATCCCTTGGGCTTCTGAAAAATGAATCAACCAAAAACTGGTTGACTCTAACCTTGTCTTGCTGAGTAAAAATTCTGCTTTGGATGAGAACCTGTCTTGATTGTTTTAGTGGACAACAGGCAAGCCACATAGAAGTACACATGGCTCCTGATCTGTCTTTTTATTTACAGAAATCATTCTTAATCTCTACTGAGATGGCCTGTTAGTTCCTTCCTTTTCTACCCTGCCACAGCAAACTCCACAATTTCTGGGACTAACTTCCTACTGCACCCCAACACAACTCCAGTCCTCTCTTCTCTTCACACTTCTAGCTGGTCAATGGGTTTGCAGTGGTGAGACAGTGACAAAAGGGGAAGGGAAAAAATAAAAGAAGGGTAATCTTCATTCTTCCTCAGTAAGTCCCACTCCTAATTACCTAATTACGCAGTCCTGTGTCTTTGTCCCATCTTCACTCCTGTAATACATTCCCCACCCCCATTTTCTTAGTGCCCCTGTCTCTTGCCTCTCTAGCCATAAACCCTGTACAGAATTTCATCTCTGGGTTGGAACTAGAAGCACCCGTTGGTCCTATAGCAATATTATATTTCTAGCTAGGTTGTAAATATGAACACATTCCCATAGAAGTCATAATGGTATAAGTATTATAATTCAGGTATATTGGGTGTCAGATTGGCTTCTGGGATTGGAACTTACATGACTTTCTGTGTGGAAAAAACTTCTTGAGTTCATGAGAGAGAAAGGCAAATGAACAGTTGAAAAACAACTTACTCATAAGTTGAGGACTGCTTAGTTAGGCTTTTTTCATAACCCCAGCATAGGAGTTGCACGCATAAGGCACTGAGGCAACTGGGATTGGAAACCTAGTTTTCTTCCTCCAGGAAACAAGGAACCCAGAGTGAGCCTGGGAGCTCTGTAGCTATAAGTATGTGAGGCCTATGCTCTACCTAAGTTTACCCTGCCTCCCATTTCTCACATAATGAGAATGCAAACTTGTAACTAAACCAAGGTTCAGCTGCTTGCGGCTCCAAAGCCAAAACTCCAGAGAGAAGAGAGTTGGTGGGAGGAAAAGCAGATTTATTTGGAGAGCCAGCAAACTGAGACGATGGTAGGCTAGTGTCCTAAAGTACCATCTTAAGTCAGTACAAATTTTAGGCTCTTTTTATGTTAAGGGCAAAGGGAAGAGGACAGAGTTGGGATGAAGAGGTAACCTATGACCACAGACATCTGGGCGCCAGCAAGAGTCCAAGGAGGTTGGGAACTTCTTTGTCATTGGTTGGGTCACAATGCTCCTATAAATCTTTAACAAAACATAGTTATACATACTTCTTTAATCCCAGAGTTTGTTTTTAAAACTACATGATTGCTGTTTTGCATATTATCTCTGCTCTAAAACTAGCTTACATGGAGGAACGGGTAAAGGCTCCTTAAACAAAAATGGAGTTACTTATGTTAGTTCTTTTGCTGTTTCACTGTTAGAAACTCCTCTCAGTGGAGGGGACTTTACTTAATGATGGGAACCTGTGTGAGAATGTTCTCCTTACCAAACATGCTATGCATACCCTTTATCTAATCTGATTTTATAGACTTGTTATCCAAACTGAAATTACTGTTCATAGTAACTTCAGAGCCTCTCTTTTAATCTGCTCACTGGAATGCAATCCTTGTTTTAAACTTGCCTTCTATTCCTCCCAGTGCCTTTACTTGGGGGTCTTTCCAGCTCATTTTTGTGCACATTCCTCCATTTGCCTTTCTGCATGCGACTTAATCTTTCTTATATACCTAATATTATAAAGGGACCATAAACAAAGACTCAGAACAATGGAATATGCTGATTACAGGAGGGTACAGTTCATACTTGTTTAAAAATAAACGTGGAGGCTGGGCGTGGTGGCTCATGCCTATAATCCCAGCACTTTGGGAGGCCGAGGTGGGCGGATCACGAGGTCAAGAGATTGAGACCATCCTGACCAATGTGGTGAAACCCCATCTCCACTAAAAATACAAAAATCAACTGGGCATGGTGGCATGTGCCTGTAATCCCAGCTACTCGGGAGGCTGAAGCGGGAGAATCGCTTGAACCCAGGAGGCAGAGGTGGTAGTGAGCCGAGATCGCGCCACTGCTCTCCTGCCTGGTGACAGAGCGAGACTCCGTCTCAAAATAAAATTAAAAAATATATAAATATATGTTGGGGTTTTGTTCTGGTTATTTCTCATGCTTAAATACAGTTGTAGTACCAAAAAATGGTGGAGTGACATGGAATTTCCAGGGAGGCATCAAAGGGGATTAAACTAGCTCTCCAGGATAAAGAGGAAATATAGTAGAATAAGGCTACTAATTGGAGCTAAATTGGCAATATAGGGAAATTTAACGCCCTGAGGGGCAAATGGAGGATGTGACATGTTCGATATGGAACAGGAGTACTACACTGGGGAGTGCAGTGAACAGAGAATGCTTTATGATGAAGTCAAGAGTACATTTTATGGATAAAATATAGATGTGGTGTGACAGTGACAAGATCCTAGGAAACCTGAAACTTCTGAAGCATTTTATGTATGTGGATTTTGAAATAACAACAACAGGGGGTGGGATGGAAAGGAAGAATATGAAAGTGAAGCAGGTCCAAGGTAGAAATAATGGTCATCAATTGTAACAACAGCCAGATAGAAGTATCTGGTGTAAAACTCGAATGAATCATAAAGTTTGCAAATAACATTAAGGACAAGAATAAGATTGACTGGCTTGTCTTTTCTAATTGGTTCAAGGTAAACAAGACATTAAGTGTTTAAGGCAAAAAGCATGGAGAGGTTGGGGAAGAGCCAAGTTTCTAAAGTAATGAAAAGTGAAGTGAGTTTCAACTCAGGCTGTAAATGAAAACATAACCTGACAATCAAACTGATTCCAGAGAGTGCAGTGGGAAGGGACTGCAGAGGAAAACAGAATGGGGCCCTCCTTCCAACCAATACATTGTATTAAGAGGTTATCAGAGTTTGAGGTATGAGATGAAGCTAATGAGGAAGGACAGTGGGATTCAGCAGGGCTCCAAATTGAGACATCTCAACTGTATAATGAGGTTGGTTGTAGAGAGCACTAAGATACAAGAACTTAGACAAGTCTGCACTCCTGTACTCAGTACAGAAGTAGTCTCTTTTGTTAATATACAGATTATTTGTCGAGTTGTTATAGTCAAAACAAAGCTGTTCTTATTGACCATCTTTTGGAATTGAGAAAAGGGTTTATTAATGACAATACTCCACACTTATTAACTGCTTACTAAGGGCCAGACATTACTAAATGCTTTACTTACAACATCTCACTTTCAGCTGGGGAAACTGAAATAGATAAGCTAAAGCTGCTCAAGGTCCCAAAGTTAGTATGTGGTGAGGCCAAGATTTGAACCCAGGCAGCCCAGTTCAAGAGTCCACCCTTTTAACTTCTGTGATACACTTCCTCAGTTTATTTCAGTTGAACAAACCATGTGTTGCAGTGGTAATTCAGTGTCTTGAGTAATTATCTGTAAAAACTTTTTATCTTTAGTCAATATTCTGAAAAATGATTCAGAAAGTCCTGGAGTCCAAACACCTCAGGTATTATCACCCCCCTCTGCATACCAAATCTTGGATGAGGTTTGGCCAGCATAAACAGCTCTACTTCTTGTTGCCTGCACAGAGAGGGTGTCACAGGAGACATTCCACTTTAAAAATGGGCTCTTTATATGAAAAGATCATCCTTCTTAGCTTAGAATCATAAATCATTCTGCATTATTCTCACAGAATAAGGAATATTTGGCTGTCTAATTTAATACAGAAAGATTTAAAGATTTGTCCCCAAGTGTTGATAACCCATTATGGATGTATCTTTAATGTGAGTTTTTAAAAGTGATTTTATGTTAGAAGATACTTCTTGGATTTAAAAATGCACACATACACATATATGTGATATATGATATTTTTCTTTGCTTAAGACTTACCAGTTTTATAGTTCAAATGATGTCCCTCCTAACTCCACAAGGCCAGAATTTGAGCAAGTGCTTATTCAACCTAGACATAATCATTCGATAGCCTTTAATTGAATCTCTTCCCAACTTTTATCCTTTAAACCGAAAAGTTATACCACAGTCACTACAGCAGCTCATTTTATTGGAATTTCTTTGGATCCTCTCCCTCTCAAACATTCTGCGTGTATTTGGTAAGGAGTCCTCACACATTATTTTTTACTTGTGTAGTATTTCTACATATATATATTAATGTGTAAAAAGTATGTATGAATATTTTTATGTGTTGTAATTTGTATTTTATATATATGGCCTCATGTATATAATTTGACGTTGACAGAGCCAACTATGATAAGTGTTTTAAGCTTTTCAGTTGATTAGCCCCCTAGCTTACATTGTAAGACCATCATTTAGAGCCAGCAGTTTTCCCTTGATTTCATGGACAGTTGATTCTCTTCATACACATTAAAAACACCATCTAGGTGTCTGAAACCCATCAGTCAAGGCTCCCAGAGTTTTCACCTATCATAGTTCAAGTTGATCTCTAGGGTATATGTCTGTTTGTTCCTGCCAGTCATTTTCCTAAGCCCAGTGGCCTGCTTCTGGAAGTCCCAAGAAGGGCTCCATAGTGGAAGCCATTTATTACTTCTGATTTATCATTACTCCTCTTCAAGCTTGGTGGGCATATCTTAGTGTTTTGATTTAGTGCCTTAGTTCTGCCTACTTCAGTAATGAATTTAGGAGTAGATGTCTCTGCATTTCATCCCTGATAAAGATTGAGGCAGTTTAGGGACTCTGCAGCTTCCTGTGGCCAAATTCCCTATTTATTCCTGAGGGCTTAAGAACCTAGATTCTAGAGACAGATTGCCATGGTTCGAATCTCAGCTTACTAGCTCAGTGACTTTGGGCAAGCGATTTAACCTCTCTTGTCCCTCAGTTTCCTCCTATGTAAAATGACAAAGATAATAATACCAACCCAATGTAGATTAAATTAGTTTACAAAGTGCTTAGAATAGTGCTTGGCACATTAGTGCTTTACAACTGCTATTTTGATGGTTGCTGTGGGCTCTCTCAAATGCATTGTCTCTAGATGCCAGTGCCCCAGGTCAAAATTTACCTTTAACCATGCTGCAAGTTTCCCAGACTGCTGCAGTCCTCCTAGCCCTGGGATAAAAGCTCCCACCCAGGTATACTTTTACTTTCCTGCCTGGAGAACTGATGAGCAGTGGCCAGCAGGGGACACTTACCGCCCAAGCCGGGAAGAGAGATTTCTTCCCTTTTGTCTCCGCCCCTGTTAGTTATCAGAGGTACCTAGCAGCCCGTGCTATATCCTCAGTTTGCCTTCGGAACTACTCTTCCCACGTTCTGCAGCTGGAAGGCCGGCCTCGCGCGGGTCAGACGCACCCCGGCCTGGGAACATGGGCCCCTGGGCTTACCTGACTGCTCAGCTGGAACTCGCGCTCCTGAGCTGGCGCGGGGTTCGGCCGGGCAACCACAGAGAAGAGAAAGCCTCCAGAATCCTAGAGAAGCTGAATGCTGAGACAGCCGTTGACGGCGGCGGGACATGAAAGTACCGACCTTTCTGACCTTTGTGACGGACCTTTAGGAGTGGGGTGGTCTCAGGTTCGTGCACTCTGGCCTTTCAGTGTCTCTGGTGAGGTTGGGCCTGATAGGTTGAGAGCTGCCAGGGGAAGTTAAGGGTGACTTCCAAGTTTTGAGGTATAAGGAAAACTGGCAGTTGAGAAAAGGGAGTCTGCGTTCCCTGTTTGGTGAAAGAAAGTTGGGTTCATTTGGGGAAATGATGTAATTCATGATTTTCCCAAGATTGACGCTGAGTACAAGAAAAGACAGAATCCACCTAGCTGTTGTGTGACTTTGAGCAAATTACTTAACTTCTGTGCGCCTCAGTTTTATTCATCTGTCAGTGAGATTATAAGTGTCTGCTTAAATGGCTGCATGCATGGTGCATTTTAAGTAAATATTAGCTGTTGTTATTTTTCATTTCTGATGTTCTTATCTCTGTCGTTTATATGGGATATTTTGAAGTGGGTGGGGGGGGAGCCAAGGGAAGAGGGTCATGATCTTTAAAGTTGTATTAATAAAAACTTTTAGAGAGTAAAAGGCTAGCAGATGGGGCTAGCTAATAATTTGCAGTCACTCTTGCTTTCTTAATTTATTTACCTTCCTGACAGAGTTCCGTTTTCTTTCAGTGCCTTGTTCAGATGAGTGAGTTCTTGGCTAAAGAGGTAAACAAAATTTAGCTTCTGTTAATATTGTTATTTTATGCCCCAGGAGGAAGACCAGCTACAAGGAAATACTTCTGAAAAATCATTCTGAACCCCAAGCTGGAGTGAATCTTCTCCTGAGCTCTCTCATTCCAGAATGGCAATCTTGTTGCAGGAAAGATCTCTAATAGTGACTGATGGTAAAGGAAGAAAGCTGTGCCTAGAACAAAGAATCAGGCTGGCAAAGAAATCACAGGTCTTTCCTCAAACTTCAAATTGTTACTATCTGGAGATAGCTACCTGGACTTTACAGAGCTGTCAGAGGACTTGGGAAGGTTTGCCAGCATTGGAAAAAGCCACTTGGACTCCACAGAGCTGTCAGAAGACTTAAGAAGCTTTGCCAGTAGTTCCTGAGACCAGAAATACATATTATGAAACAGGTGCTGGAACAGGTCCTGGCTCCTACTTGTGAAGCTGCAGATATAGGTAGGATTATATCATCCAGAATGTGGAGAGGAGGTAATCGATGATGCTGGAAAAGTTGAAGAGACAGCTTGAATGAAGGACAAACCACAGGTGGGAAAGGTTGGGAGGATCACTTATAGCTGGACTAGCAAAAGGCTTTGGGAATAGGATAGAAAGCAGCAAACCTGAACTTTAAGATCCACCAGATGTCTCCGGAACCATAACCCAGCATTTCCCATAAATAGCAGGTTTTAATTCTCCTGCTATTGAGGTGCATCTCTGGGACCTTCTCTTTCTATATTGGGTTTTTTGTTTGTTGGGTGTTTTAAGTTAGGGTTTAGCTTCAAATTCCATTTCCCAAGTCCAATTTTATCACATTGCCTTTGGGTCTCAGGCTAAAAGATAGAACAAGATACGCTTTTGGTCAAGATAGTACCTTGGAATCAAAGGTTTCAGATCAAACCTAAGATCCTATCTTAGTTTACCTCTCAGTGTTACTGCCTTTTGATATGGAAAGCTGATGAGAGAGCACCTCTGGAGAGAAAGAAGAAGAGAGCCTCACAGGGGAAGCTTTTAGAACTTTTAGTAGCATCCTCTCCCCAGAAACCTTGTCTCTACTCATCTCCTTCTCATTGTCTACCTGATTCTTTAAGTAGAAAATCTCAGCCATATTTGTAGGGGCTTGGGGTTTTGTTTTTTGACTCACTTCTTTAACTTCAAAATGTTGCTTTCTTACATTTTAGACATGAATATTACCTAGAAAAGCTATTGCCCCACTGTAAATTTTCCAGTTTATTGATTTCCCCACATCAGATTAGTATGTATTTTGAAACTGGTTTAGCTATTGTTTCAAGTTAACTTTGATCATATCCCATTGTTTACTGATCCACTCAACAAATATTTATTGAACATTTTGTAGGTCTATAGTAGTAGCCAAGATACTTATCAGTGAGTAGAAATAGTCCTTTTAACTGTCTTAACAAATTAAACTTTCTCTTGGTTTCATGATATTCCTTGTTTCTCAGCTTTGGATTCAAACTGATCTTCTCTTAACTTTTTTGATTATGCTTTCCTGATTTCTTTTATTGTCACATTTTGTGAAAAGTCTTCCATGCATTTCCAGTTTGTTTCTACCTAGCTGTCTCTTCTCACCCAAATTGGACCCCTCTACTCCTACCCTGCCACGTGCCTTCACAAAAATGAGATGCTTATTTAGAGACTTAGAAAAGGCATGCACTTTAGGTAAAAGTGGGTTTTATTTTTAATCACTGTACCCTATCATAAATTTCATTTCAGAAGAGACAACTGACATTTGAATTGTCTGTGCATTTTGTTTTAGATGGTGTTACTGAGAAGGAAACTAAGGACTTGGCTCCAAAACAAAACAAAAAAAATCTGGAGATGCTGAATTTTATTGGGGGGAATGTCTGTAGAACTGCAACATCAATGCAGTAAGTGTAGTAAAAGCTTTAGTTTCTGGTGCGTCATTACTCAGCATCATGTAGTCCACGATGAAGAGAATCTCTTTGCAATCTCTACAATCAACAAGTTTTGAAAGGCTTTTGTTTATAGTGGAACCCTCTTTTCCCCACAGAAGAACCACCACAGGAAAAATGCTGTCAGCATAAGAAATGTGGGAAAGTTTTCAGCCACGTGGCCTTATTTGACATCAAAGGATCCACATGAGAGACTGCATAAATGTGATAACTGAGGAGGCCTTTGTTTAGCAAGGAAACCTTAAACAAACTTGTGTGAAGAATGTAGGAAGACCTTCACCCAGAAGCCAGAACTGACTGTGCACCAAAGAATCTGCACCATAAACATGATGAATGTCTTATACAAACTTGTGTGAAGAATGTAGGAAGACCTTCACCCAGAAGCCAGAACTGACTGTGCACCAAAGAATCTGCACCATAAACGTGATGAATGTGGAGATGCTTTCTTCAGCATTGGAGAATTCACACTAAAGGGAAACCCTGCCAGTGTGATGAGTGTGGAAAAGTCTTGGAAAAATCAGTGAGTGAATTCTAATATGCTCTTATAAATGAGAGGATTGTGGAAACTTGTATAGACAGAGATCAGACCTCAACAAGGGAGTCTCCACAGTATTGAAAAGTTAATATAATTAATGTAAGTGGGCAAGTTGTATGGAGAATGGGTAGTCTAAATTGCTCATTTTAGCCAGTAAAAACATTAAATGAGTTTCTTAGATCAAGAAAAGGAAATGTTAGAAGTTAGTTTTCCCTTCCAGAGAGATCTATATGTGTAAGCAACCAGGACTTTTGAAATAAGTTGCATCTCTGGATTTGTGATCTGTCTCCTGGGTGATTATCTCTGTTTGGGGGGACAGGTGTTTTTTCTTCATGCCTGCTCCAGTCTCATCTCATATCTTTAATTCATTCAGCAAGTATACACAGTAGTATTATCGTCTACTGTTTGTTGTAAACATATATATATTATTTTCTTTATGGGCTGAGTAGGCTTGTATAGGTACCCTAGGACACAAAAATCACATATATCGTGTTTCAGTAAATGTAGTGAAAGGAACTATATTATGAAATTGCTGGGCATTTCTATAAATTTGGGACTACCTTTTTATTCTCCAACACAAGACCATGTAGGTGTCCCTTCAGAGAGTATATTTTTCCAGCTTTGGCTTCTTTCTTTTCTTTCTTTTCTTTCCTTTCTTTTCTTTCTTTTCTTTCTTTTCTTTCTTTCCAGATGGAGTCTTGCTCTTGTTGCCCAGGCTGGAGTGCAATGGCATGATCTCAGCTCACTGCAACCTCCGCCTCCCTGGTTCAAGCAATTCTCCTGCCTCAGTCTCCCAAGTAGCTGGGTTTACAAGTGCTTGCCACCACGCCCAGCTAATTTTTGTGTTTTTAGTAGGGACGTGGTTTCGCCATGTTGGCCAGGCTGGTCTCGAACTCCTGACCTTGTGATCTGCCCACCTTGGTCTCCCAAAGTGCCGGGATTACAGGCATGAGCCACCGTGCCCGGCTGTTTTTTTAAGATAGAAAAATATAATTCACATATAGCCTATTGACAGATAATGACTGATTTTTTTCTTATAGATAACACATAATAAACATTGTGAAGACTAATATGTTAAGTAACTTGCTTATTCTTTTCAGTTCTAAAACCTATAGGAAAGAATCTTTAGAAGCTGTCAGCAAGTTGATAATGTAGCCCAAACTCTACCCATAATAGGTGAGGCTTATGTATTTTATAGTAGGACACTAAATATAGGAACCATGTATTTAAAAACCTTATTTAGTGATTATCTCAGAATGCTAGGTTTCTCTCTGCTGTACATCCCTAAATTTTTTGCATAGGTATTATTAATACATTCATTATTTTTAAAGATGGACTGCATTCTGTAAAAGGTTTTTCCAGTATCTGCAAATCATACAGTTGTTTTAAACTCTATTACTATTATATAAAATGATTTCTTAATATTGAACCAACCTTGTATTCCTAGAATAAACCTCACTTAGCCATGATGTGTTATTTTCTTAATATATTAATGGGTTTACTTGTTTAATATTTTACTTAGTACATTTTCTTCAATATTCATATGAAATTGGTCCATAATTTTTATATTATATTTTTGAGGTTTAGATTTCACTCTTTTACTTGCATCATAAAAATAACTTAAGTCTGTGTTCATTTTTAATGCTCTAGAACAATTTACGAAGCATTGGAACTAGCTAGTCTTTGAAGGATAGATTCTGATGTGAAACTCTGGGTCATATGCTTTTTTTGGGGGATAATTTCGTGGTAACTTCCTCTATTCTATGAAAATTATCCATTCAGGCTTTCTATTTATAATGGGTTCCATTTTGGTAATCTTTATTTGCCTTGGAAATTATCCATTTCATCAAGACTTTCAAATTTATTTGCCTAGAGTATGCAATGTAAGCTAATGACTTTTAAAACAAATTGTGTTTATTTTATTTTTTTAGAGACAGGGTCTTGCTCTTTTACCCAGGCTGGAGTGCAATGGTGCAATCATAGCACACTGCAGCCTTGAACTCCTGGGCTCAAGGAATCCTTCACCTCAGTCTCCCAAGTAGCTGGGACTACAGGCACACACCACCACACCCAGCTAATTTTTTTGTTTGTTTTTGTAGAAATAGGGTCTCTGTTGTTCACGCTGGTCCTAAACTCCTGGCCTCAAGCGATTCTCCTGCCTTAGACTTCCAAAGTACTGTGATTACAGGCATGAGCTACCATATCTGGCTTCCTTATGACTTTTTAAACAGCTTTATGGAAGGAAATTGATATGTAGTGAACTGCATAAGTGTGCAGCTTGATAAGCTCTAACATGTTTACACCTATGAAACAGTCACCACCATCAATATGTCAACCAAAAAAGCTTCCTCATATCTCATGATAATTCCTCCCACCTTTACCTGCACTCTTCCCCCCACCCCTCCACGGGCAACCTCTGTTTTGCCTTCTATTGCTAAGTTAGTTTCCATTTTCTGGAATTTTATATAAATGGACTCATACAGAATATTCTGTTTCAGGGGGATCTTGCTTCTTTTATTCAGCATAATGATTTCAACATTCATCCATGTTTTTGGATGTATAAATAATTCTTTTTCTTGGGAGGGGGTCTTGCTTCTTTTATTCAGCATAATGATTTCAACATTCATCCATGTTGTTGGATGTATAAATAATTCTTGTTTTTTTTTTTTTTGAGGCGGAGTCTCGTTCTGTTGCCAGGCTGGAGTGCAGTGGCATAACCTTGGCTCATTGCAGCCTCTGCCTCCCAGGTTCGAGTGATTCTCCTGCCTCAGCCTCCCAAGTAGCTGGGATTACAGGTGCGCACCACCACATCCAGTTAATTTTTGTATTTGTAGTAGAGACGGGGTTTCACTATGTTGGCCAGGATGGTCTCTTTCTCTTGACCTCATGATCTGCCCACCTCTGCCTCCCAAAGTGCTGGGATTACAGGCGTGAGCCACCACACCCAGCTTGCTTTTGCAATAATTTTATCAGCTAAGTACCAGGTCTCTTGCCAGGTATTTGCACTACAGGAGTGTGAAATATTTACAGTTTATTGCCTTGTATTTCCTACATTGATCCTTTCATTTTCTTTTATCATGGGCTCCGAATTTATCTATTCTTAGAAGCTTTTGCATTCACCCTTAATCTAATGTATATATCTTATTCAATTGAGTTATTTGGTCAACTTATTTTGTAATTGGAATCGTTATTGAACTCCTACTTTAATGAAGGTAACACTGAAGATTCATAATAGCTACTTAGTCTAATTTTATTTAGATATTCTAATCTGTTTTTGTTTCCAGTTCAATATTATACTAGTAAAATAATCTACATAATATCTCCATGTCCTCAAATATACTGATTATAATTTTTTCTCATGAGAATTCTGTACAAGTTAGTCACTTAAGATATAAACAGTCTTCAGAAATGGTAGAAGAGTTCCCAACCATTTTACTACAGGACTGAGGTTCTCTTCCTCCACCCTATTTTTGAAATATTGTGCCTGTTAAAATATAATTATTTAAGGCTGGGCACAGTGGCTCATGCCTGTAATCCTAGCACTTTGGGAGGCCAAGGCAGGCGGATCACCTGAGGTCAGGAGTTCAAGACCAGCCTGGCCAACATGGTGAAACCCCATCTCTACTAAAAATACAAAAATTAGTCAGCTGTGGTGGTGGGTGCCTGTAATCCTAGCTACTTTGGAGGCTGAGGCAGGAGAATCACTTGAACCCAGGAGGTGGAGGTTGCAGTGAGCCAAGATCAAGCCCCTGCACTCCAACCTGGGTGACAAGAGTGAGACTCTGTCTCAAAAAAATAATAATAAAATAAAAAATATATATATAATTATTTAATATCTTTAACTTACTTTCCTGTTTCTTATTAACTCTAGAAAAGCATAAATGGCCAAGTTCAGTCACTCTCATTATCTGATGTATGTCTATAATAACAATTTATCGGCCACATAACAAAAATTCCTATCATTTCAGCAGCTACCCAATCTGAATTACCTGATTTACTCATTCAACAAATACTTACATGCCAGGAAATGTAAGTATTGTTATTAAAGTGGTAAACAAAACATGCAAAATTTCTAGTTTTCACAAGGAATCTACATTGTAAGAGATGTAGGCCAGTTGACCAATGAACAAATGAAAAATAATGTATGGGCATCCAGTTCCTGACAAGATGGAGCAGATATTCTTCTCCTTATTTCTCCCACTAAGTACAGCTAAAACCCCTAGGCATTAAATATAAAACAAACAAGAAGACACTGCAAGTTGGAGGGAAAAAGGCATTTAGGACCCTCAGGATGCAGAGAAAGACCCAGAGGTGAATACCCTTGGTATTTTTATTTTTATATTTTTGTTTCTGCCTCATATATCTTGTAGTGACAGTGGAGACTGCATGATCTGAGTGCTAGAGAAGCCTGCAACTCAAAAGTGCTGCAGTTGATTCTACCCAGGGAGTTATTTCAGTAATTTGATTTTTCAGTTATAAAATTTCTATTTGCTCTTCTTTGAAAATATCTTCTAGTTTTTGCTGAGACTATTTCTTTGCTGAGACTTTTTTATTCAAACATTTAACTAAATGCTTCCTGAAGAATTTTTATGGTGACTGCTTTAAAATCCTTGTCAAATAATTCCATCCACCAATAGCAGAATACATTTTTTTCTTTAAATATCCACAGAACATTCACAAATAATGACTACATACTAGGCCATAAACCAAATTTTCAAGACTGAATTCGTATAGAGTATATTCTCTGTCCACAATGGAACCAAACTAAAAATAACAGACAACAGGAGAATCTTTAAACATTTGGGACTAAACGAGACAGTTCTAAATAATGCCTAAGTCAAGGAATAAGTCTCAAAGGGGAAAAAAATTAAACATAGGCCTGAATAAATAATACAACTTATCATAATATGTAAGACATAGCTAAAGAATGCTGAGAGGGAAAGTTAGAGCTCTGACTGCTTATATTAGAGAAGAGGAATAGTCTCAAATCAATAATTAAGTTCCTACCTCAAGAAACTGAAAGATCAAGAGCAAAGCAAACCTAAGGCAGCAGAAAGAAGGAAATAACAAAGATAACAAATCAATTAAATTAACAGGATAACAACAGAGAAAATAGTTGAAACAAGAAAAGCTGATAAAGTTGATATGGTAGAACCAGAGAGCAGAACAGCAGGTTGCCAGAAACTGGAGATGGTCAACAGGCACGAAGTTACAATTAGATAGGAAGAATAAACTCTGGGGTTCTATTGCACAGTTGGGTGATTGTGGTTAATGGTAAAACACCGTATATTACAAAATAGCAAGAAGAGAGGCTTTTGAATATTCTTACCACAGAGAAGTGATAAATGCACGGAATGATGGATACACTACACTGATTGGATCATAATACAACATATTTATCAAAGTGTCAAGTTGTACTCCATAAATACGTAAAATTACATTGTGTCAAAATAAATAAAAAATATTTTAATCGATAAAACAGGTAAGCCTCTAGCAAGACTGGCAAAGATAGAAAGACCAAATCCCCAATAACAGGAATGAGACAAGGGATGCTGCATCCATTTGAAGGATCATAAAGGTAGATTCGAAAATTTGCACTAATAACTTTGACAACTTAGAAGAAAGAAACCGCTTCTTCAAAAAGTCCAAGTGGCCGAGATGAAACAGATAGTTTGAGTAGACTTATAATCATTAAAGAAATTGAATTCATAATCTAAAAGTTTCCAAATGTTCAGGCCCAGATGCCTTCATTGGAGAATTCTACCAAACATGTGAAGAAGAATTAGCACCAATTTTACAAAATCTGTTCCAGAAAATAGAAGAGGAAAGTGTAAGTTCCAACTCTTTTTATAAGGTTAGAATTACTGTGATACCATAAGGGGACAAAGGCAGCACGAAAAAAGAAAACTACAATGTAGTATCCTTCATGAACTTAGATGCAAAAGTTCTCAACAAAATATTAGCAAATTGACTCTAGGTATTTATAAAAAGAAGTATACACCATGACTAAGGGGGATTTTTTTCCAGTACAAAAGGTTGTTTCAATATTTAAAAATTAAACTGTATTTCATCACATCAACATATATATATATAGATATACAGAAATACTGTATAACCATACAATTGGCACAGAAAAAGCATTTGACAAATCCAACACCTATTCATGACAGAAACTTACAGCCCACTAGAAATAGAAACTTCCCACTTCATAAAGAACGTCTACAAAACATTCACAGGTAACTTCATACTTAACAGTAAAAGACTATGCTTTAACCATAACATTGGGATCAAGGCAAGAATGTCCATTCTCATCACTTTTATTCAACATAATATTGAAAATACAAGCCAATGCAATAGGCAAAAAATGATTAAAAGCATACAGATTGTTTGTAGATTTTGTGTACACACACAAAAGAAACCAAAATACAAATTGGAGACAAACCTGCTCCTATTTGCAGATTAAATAATTGTGTGCATAGAATATTCCAAATAATCTATTACAATTTTTGAATCTAGTACAAAATATAGCTAGAACTAGTAAATGAATTCAGCAAGGTTGCAAGATACAAAATCAACATGCAAATAACAATCCTATTTTTATGTACTAATAATGAACATTTGGACATTGACATTTAAAATGCAAAGCCATTTGTAATCACTCCAAAGATAATGAAATACGTAGAAGTCTGACATTTACAGGATCTGTATGCTGATAAAATGCTGAAGAAAGAAATCTGAATAAATGGAGAGATATGTTTGTGGATTAGAAGACACAACATGGTAAAGATATCGATTCTCCCTATGTTTATAGGTTTGACACAAATCCTATCAAAATCTCAGCAAAAATTTTTGTACATATAAATTTATCCTAAAATTTGCATGGAAAAGCAAAGGACTAATAACTAAATTTTGAAAAAGAATAAAGTGAGAGGAATCACTATACCTGATGTCAAGGCATACTATAAACCTACAGTGATCAAAACAGTTGGATATTATAGAGGGAAAGACATATAGTTTAACGGAGGACCTAGAAATAGATCCAAACAGAAACGCCTAATTCTTGACAAAGGTGCAGAAGTCATTGGGTGGAGGAAGGATAGCTTTTTCAGACAATGGTGATAGAGCACTGAACATCTGTAAACCAAACAACAACAACAACAACAAACTCAAAATGGGTCATGGGCTAAAATAATACCTAAAACTTTAGACCTCTTAGAAGCATCAGAGCCTAGGGCTAGGCAAAGATTCTTAAAATTGACATCAAAAGCATAATTCATTAAAGGAAATGTTTATGATTTAGTATTTATCAAAATGTAAAATTTATGCTCTGAAAGACCCTGTTAAAAAGATGAAAAGATGGCCGGGGACAGTGGCTCACACCTGTAATCCCAACACTTTGGGAGGCTGAGGCTGGTGGATGACGAGGTCAGGAGATCAAGACCAGCCTGGCCAACATGGTGAAACCCCATCTCTACAAAAATACAAAAATTAGCTGGGTGTGGTGGTGTGCACCTGTAGTCCCAGCTACTTGGGAGGCTGAGGCAGGAGAATTGCTTGAATCCGGGAGGTGGAAGTTGCAGTGAGCCAAGATCATGCCACTGCACTCCAGCCTGACGACAAAGTAAAACCCTGTCTCAAAAAAAAAAAAAAAAAAAAAAAGATGACAAGCTACAGATAGGGAAAAATGTTTGCAAAACAAGTCTTTGACAGAGGACTTGTGACTTGTAACTAGAATATAAAAAGAATTCACCAAATTTCAACCGTTAAACAGCAAACAATTTAACTAGGTATGGGCAAAAATCGTGAACAAACATTTTGCTGAAGAGTGCCCAACAATGGGCAGCTACTTGTGTCATTCACTGGGCCATTTATGCCCCAGTGAATAACATCTTCCAGGCACCCTCACTCACAAGGTTGCTTAACTTTTTTCTCTTCATTGCAAGTTTTCCCCAAACTCTTTATCAGCTGAATGCAGACACTTAAAAAAAAAAAAAAAAAAAAAAAAAAAAAACAGTTAAAGAAGTTTTGTGCAGACACGTAAAAGGTTACAACAGCAACTGTCAGGAGAGCACATAGTCTGTTGACTGGGAGCTCACGGAGTGCCAAGTAATGTGGAGGAGTCCATCATGCAGAGTTAGCTGGAGCACCAGAGAATCTTCTTTCCTTAAAAACTGAGGTTGGGATATAGGCCAGAGAGAAATCAAGGGAGCACAAGAAGACCTGTTCCACACTGGTAAGCACAGATTTGCACTTTCATTTTTAAATCATCCACTCAGTCATGACAAACTTTTTTTTTTTTTTTGAGAGAGGGTCTTGCTCTATGCCTAGGCTGGAGTGCAGTGTCACCATCACAGCTCGGCTCACTGCAGCCTAGACTTCCTGGGCTCAAGGGGTCCTCCCACCTCAGCCTCCTGAGTAGCTGAGACCACAGGCATGTGCCACCATGCCCAGCTAATGTTTTTAATTCTTGAAATTTTTTGTAGAGACAAGGTCTCGTTGTGTTGCCCAGGCTGGTCTCGAACGCCTTGGCTTAAGCCATACACTGTGGGCCTTCCAAAGTGTTGGGATTACAGGCATGAACTACCATGCCTGGCCTGCAACAAACTTTTAATAACAACTAAGGCATTGGGCAACTGGGTTCAATCCTACCTAAAGTAACTTAACCTCTAAACATTCATCAGCAGGTGGCATATGATACTGGGTCCTGGGGAGTCTATTCACATCCTATAATCTAGCCAACGCAGTATAGCTATTAATACAATGGGAAGACTCTTACTCCTTCTTGCCAACCACTTAGGCAAGAACATGTGCTACCAGATCCTGGGAAATCTTATCATGTGGCCTATCCAGTCCTGTGGGAGCACATCTGTCTTTCTTCTGAAAGGGCATTGTAATGTTACCAGCCCCGTGTTGGCACCAATTTGTCAAGGAAAGGCTAGCATATAGTCATGTGTCACTTAATGAAAGTGACATGTTTTGAGAAAGTGAATGTTTTGAGAAATGCATCATTAGCCAATTCTGTCATTGTGTGAACATCACAGAGTGTACCTACAGAAACTTAGGCTGTTACTCCTAGGTTACAAACCTGTAGAGCATGTTACCATACTGAATTGTAACCCAATGGTATTTGTGTATCTAAACATAGAAAAGGTACAGTAAAAATATAATCTTTTTTGTGTGACAATGTTTTGCTTTGCCACCCAGGCTGGAGTGCAGTGACACAATCATAGCTCACTGTAACCTCGAATTCCTGAGCTCAAGTAATTCTCCCACCACAGCCACCAAGTAGCTAGGACTACAAGTGCATGCCACCACACCCAGCTAACTTTTATATTTGTTAGAGATGAAGTCTCGCTGTTTCCCAGGCTGGTCTCAAACTCATGGCCTCCAGAAATCCTCCCACCTTGGCCTCCCAAAGTGCTGGGATTACAAACATGAGCCACCACACCTAGCCTGTCATTATAATCTTATGGGACCACTTTTGTAGATGTGGTCTGTTATTGACCAAATTATCATTGAGCGAAGTGTCATTATGCAGTGCATGACTGTATTTGATCAGAAAAGAAATGAGCCCTTTCTGGATTAAAACAGTTCAGTTCTGTATGTCTTTTCCCCACAAGATGGCATCAGAAGAGGTCATGTGACTGCAACACATTTTGTTGCTGAGAACCTGATGTTCTGCAGATAAGCAGTTTATAGCTTGCAGTTATACCTTAAATGGGGAGAGGTAGAAAGCCTCCTTCCTCATCAGAGCAAACTGTCTCAGGACAGCCTCCATGGTAGGTAGGGAGGTGTGTGAGAAATGGCATTGTATCAGCTCCTCACACAACTTACCATGCACTCATGTTCTAGGTGAATTATAAGGCTTAGATCAGCTGGTGTTAAATCCTGGTATATGTGGCTCATATGAAGAGATGCAAGTTGCCAGGGCAGCCATGGTGCAGTCATTCCCCCAAAGGAAGAACTATTAAGCCGGCACAAAAGTGAGAACAGAAATGGACAAAATACCTTGTAAGACAGAAGATGATTTAGGTCTTATGTTCTTTGAGGGCAGAGATAATGTCTTGTTCATCTTTGATTCCTTAGCACCTGACCTAACACAATCAAGTTTACTGAATGAATGGTTATAAACACATAATTTCTTTAGAAATAAGGGAAGACTTTTATATCTCGAAATATGAATGTGAATACTTTGGTCTCTGGCACTCAGTGTCAGGAGATTTTATGTTATGTTAATAAAACAAAAGAACAAGTAGAACCAGTCAACTTTCAGAATCATTCATTTATCAGGAACTCTGCTAGATGCTGAGGGTACAATGGTGATCTAGTTGTTTATCTTGTCCCTCAGCCTGCCTCATACCAGCCGTTCCCTATTCTGACCTGTAAGTGGGGTAGGGAGGCTACAAACATTATTTCCCAGGCTCCTACTGCCAACTGGAAGAATTGACAAAAGGGGAAGCACGGATTAAATGTTTTAATGCTTTACTGAAGCTGTAATACTATACTGTAGTTTTAATGTTGAAACTATAGCATTGTGATGGCGTTTTATATGTCAACTTGACCAAACCACAAGGTGCCCAGATATTTGGTCAAACATTATTCTGAGTGTTTGAATTTGGATGTGATGAATCATTGCATCAGTGGACTAGGTAAGGCAGATTGCCCCCCTAATGTGGGTGGACCCCATCTGATTAGTTGAAGACAGGAAGAAAACAAAAAAGATGATGCTCCCTCAAGGGGTATTCCTCCTGCCCATCTTGAACTGGGACATCAGTCTTTTCTGGCCTTCAGACTCAAACTAGAACACTGGCTCTTCCTGGGTCTTGAACCTGCTGGCATTTGGACTGGCGCTCACACCACTGGCTCCACTAGTTCTCTAGTTTGCAGATAGGAGAACCTAGGACTTCTCAGCCTCCATAATCATATGAACCAATTCTTGCCAATAAATAATATACATAAACCAATATTATAAATACAAATATATATGCATACACATACGTACATATATATACATATGTAGACACAGATCCCATCGGTTCTATTTCTCTGGAGAATCCTAATGTATGTTTAGAAAGTTTAGAAATCATGCAATGCATTTTTCTCAATTTAAAAATCCACTCAAACGAAGTAACCATATGGTTTATTACTATAATACAAATAATTTACATTAGGATTTGTCAGATTTGTGTCCCCTAGATCCCTGAAAACCTTGAAGGACCAAGCCTTGGAAACCAGCATAAAAACAAGCACTTGGATATTTCTATAAAGGATTTTGGATGATGATTCAATTTCTACTAAACAAAACACAGCAGGAGATAATATATCACAATGCCCAAGTCATTAACCATTAAAGGTGACCAGAAAAATCTTGTTATGTTTGAATTCTAGAGTTTTTGACTGATATTATAAATATGGAAGAGATTGCTGGTACCAGAAACCGAGTGAGAAATGTGAGTAGATCCAACAATGAAAGCATATTTCTACAATAAGGAGAAGTGATACTAACGAAAAAGGAACTGTCTTTTCACAGTTGTCACACTCATAGGGCTTCTCCCATTGTGGGTTCTCTGGTGTCTGATAAGACCTGAGCTGCGACTCAAGCCCTTGCTGCATTGTTCATTTTGTTAGTGCACTTCTCCTTATTGTAGGAATAAGGTGAAACACTTACACAAAAGTTTGCAGCAGAATAGTCATTCCAAAATACTTTTGTAGAAACAACTCCACTGAATGTATACATTATAAATACTACTTGTATAATGCTGACTAAACATTTTCTCACTTGAATTCACAAGACTAAAATTTTGACTATCATGATGAGAAGAAAAAAAAAGATGATCTACACAGTGTGTTTAACAAAAAAGTAGATAGCCTGAGGAGTTAAATTTATGGTTAAAACAGTCATCATGAAAAATTGAGATGCTGTTACCACACAGGCGATTTGGGAATCAATGTATAAGAAGACTAAGACGTCAGACACTAATAATGGGGTTCTGAAACCATAAGTGATACTCGTTTTAAATATTTGGTGTGAATCCATTCATCAGGAGAAAGTATGAACTTAGCAGGAATAAGTTTTGATGTAGTTTACTACACAGTGTATGCTGGGTAGTAGGGTGGGGCAGGATAGTGTCTATTGTTTTAGCAGGCATTGGTTAGGCCCAAGAGAACTAAATGGAGAGAACTAAGATATGGAGCAGTAGAATATTTATCATTTTATTCTGACTTGATGACTGATTTTCACACTGTCTGAATAGGTAACTTTTTTCTTAAAGAGTAGCAACAGGAAAACATTAAAGAATGAAATTTGGGCTGGGTATGGTGGCTCACACCTGTAATTCCAGAGCTTTGAGAGGGTGAGGCAGGAGGATTGCCCTGGATGTCGAGACCAGCCAGGGCAACACAGTGAGACCTCATATTTAAAAAAAAAAAAAATGCAATTCCATGGATGGCATACATTCATAATGATTTAGTGATAAGCTGTTTAAGGCATTTGCACTAGAATAGAATTCCTAGTCTGGTAAAGAAATGTGGATTCTTGGCCGGGCATGGTGGCTCACACCTATAATCCCAACACTTTGGGAGGCTGAGGCAGGAGGATCACGAGGTCAGGAGATCGAGACTATCCTGGCTAACATGGTGAAACCCCATCTCTACCAAAAATATAAAAAATTAGCTGGGTGTGGTGGCACACGCCTGTAGTCCTGGCTACTCAGGAGGCTGAGGCAGGAGAATTGCTTGAACCCAGGAGGCGGAGGTTGTAGTGAACTGAGATTGTGCCACTGCACTACAGCCTGGGCAACAGAGCAAGACTCTGTCTCAAAAACAAAAAAAAACAAAAATGGATTCTTTCAATCACAGTAACCCTGCCATCACCTCTGCTCTGCCTATGTACTTGGTAAGAAATTACTTGGTAAGATTGAGTCATAATCTAGGTCAGAGAATTGGACACAAGCACAAATGGCCTTGGCGAGAAGTTCTTCAGAAACCTGGATAACATCAGATTTTCAGATCTATGAAGGTAATCTCACTGGTACATTCAATAAACATTTATTAGCACCTGTGGAAAAGGCACAGAGGGGGATATAAGACTTTGTGAATCTGACCAACTGTGGAGGATTCATTACAGTCAAAAAGAATGGTCAGAGAAGCAGCCCCCAAATCACAACCATCCACCCAACAGACATCACAAAGTGCTGGTTTAGGGCAAGTAGCCAGTCTAAACATCCATTTAATTCCAATGGGAGAGAACAAACCATTTCAGGTCTTACCTATTCTAGACAACTCTCCCATAGCCTCCTATCAAATATGTTTTGATTCCAAACACCTTCTAGAACTTAGAAGATAATTTGTCTAACCCAGTCTATATTTTCTAACACCTGATAATGTGTAGTGGTAAATAAAGCCCAGCCCACAATTCCTATAGTCGAGACTCCAGGGGGAGTGGCTTCAGATCAGTGACAAATGAGCACCAACTCTGGCATGTATGGCGTGGGTCACTGTGATAGGATGTTTCTCCCTACGTGGCTTCTCTGATGTTGAACAAGGTATGAAATTCGGGTGAAGGCTTTTCCACATGCATTACACTGATAGGGTTTCTCACCAGTGTGGATTTTTTGATGTTCAATGAGGCCTGTATTCTGAGTGAAACTTCTTTCACACTCATTACATTTATAAGACATGGGAGTTTCAACATTTTCCAACTGGCTTTCCATCCTACTTTTCCAGGCCTCTCCCTGCTCAGGTTCCTGAACATTTTTATCCCCAATATGGATCCTCTGATGTCTCAGGAGATGTGAACTTCGCCTAAAGGCTTTGCCACACATACTGCACTGATATGGCTTCTCCCCAGTGTGGATTCTGTGATGTTCAAGGAGGCTGCAGCTCTGGCTGAAGGTCTTCCCACAGTCATCACACTCATAGGGCTTCTCCCCAGTGTGGGTTCTCTGGTGCTTGATAAGGTCTGAGCTGTGACTGAAGGCCTTACCACATTCTTCACACTCATATGGCTTCTCACCAGTGTGGACTCTCTGATGAATGACGAGGGCAGAGCTCCCAATGAAGGCCTTGCCACACTCCTCACATTCGTAGGGTTTCTCACCAGTGTGGATTCTCCTGTGTTTACTCAGGCCTGAGCTTTGAGCAAAACTCTTTCCACATTCATGGCAGATGTGCCGCCTCCCTCCTGTGGCATTTTTCTGCTTTCTTTGTAACCTGCCTTCCTGTTCACCAGCTTCTGCACATGTAGGAATCTGGACAATGTCTTCCCTCAGGTGGCACGATGTCTTCCCATGCTCCTTTTCTTGAAGCTTCTCGGCTGGAGGCAAGTCCCTGCCCTTAGTCTGTTTTTCACCACCTGAAATAACAACTGGCAATTGTGGGTTATGCCCCGCCATGGAAGGAAAGCTCTGTGATGAGTACCAGGGAGGCAAGAATTACAGAGGTCTATAAATGCCTGGGATGAGGATTTAAGTGCTAGAATAAGAATGGGAATAAAAGGGGAGAACAGGAGTGCTGGGGAGGAGGGAGACCTAAGAATGGGAATGGGGCCATTGGAAAGGTACACACTGGGAGTGGAGGGAGTGGGTGGAAGATGGTGAGGATCCAGGACTATGCTGGGGATATATGTGGTCGTTCTAAGTTCTAAGAATAGTAAGGCAGGGCCATGCATCTAGGATTAGATACTAAAAGAGTTGAACAGAAAGTGACATTAAATGGAGCAAGTGGAAGGATTTCTGAAATACCTTTGAGAAACAGCGATTGGGAGGCTGAGGCTGGCAGATCACTTGAGGTCAGGAGTTCAAAACCAGCCTGGTCAACATGGTGAAACCCCATCTCTATTAAAAAAACAAAAATTAGCCAGGCATGGTGGTGGGTGCCTATAATCCCAGCTAGTCAGGAGGCCGAAGCAGGAGAATAGCTTGAATATGAGAGGTAGAGGATGCAGTGAGCCAAGATTACACCACTGCACTCCAGCCTGGGTGACAGAGTGAGACTCAATCTCAAAAAAAAAAAAAAAAGAAAGAAATGAAACAGTGAAAGTGGAGACTCAGAAATTGGGCACTGATCAATGAAACAATAAAGACAGTTGTCTCGGCTCATATCCCAGGCAGAGGCAGGGTCCCCAAACAGAACTGGATTCAGTGCTGTGAATTTTATGCCACCAATGAGCTACGCGGCCTCAGACAAGTCAGGCAGTCTTCTCAGCCTCTGCACCCTCATCTCTGAGGTCAGGGTCTATAGTCAATGTCTAAGAACACTTCTAACTCTCACAATCTATGGTCCCAAGGCCCGTTTTCTAAAGAGGCCCGCCAACTTTCCTCTTCAGTCAGGGATAGGATCAGGAAGGAGTACATCATCATTTACTGGGCATCTCCTATGAGGCAAACCTGTACTTGGGACTGTATTGACTTCAATCCATTTAACTTAACTAGAATATTGGCAGGGAGAGGAGAAAGCAAGGTCAGAAGGGATAAGCAGACTGGGTGCAGTAGCTCATGCTCATGCCTGTAATTCCAGCATTTTGAGGGGCCAAGGCAGGAAGATTGCTTGAGCCCTGGAGTTTGAGACCAGCCTGGGCAACATAGCAAAACTCCATCTCGACAAAAAATAAAAATTAAAAAATTAGCCAAGCGTGGTGGTGCATGCCTTTAGTCCCAGCGGTTTGGGAGGCTGTGGTGAGAGGATCACTTTAGCCCAAAAGGTTGAGGCTGCAGTGAGCCATGATTGTTCCACTGCACTCTATCCTGAGTGACTGAGCAAGACCCTATCTCTCAAAAACAACAACAAAAAAGAAGGAGTAAGGAGCTAGTCAGTAACAGGTTTTCAGAAATGGTGATTGTGAATCCAAACACAATAGGGCTCAATAGCTTCCAACAACTCAACAGGTTCTAATGCACAAAGAATGCCAAGAAACCTTAACAGAAATTAGTGCCCTTTGGTCTTACCCAGGGAGACCAGGCTGCCATGGTTCTCCTGCTTTTCATCTCTACAGCAATTCCCCTGAGATGAATCCTGCTGTGTCCATTCAGGGGTGACAGTCAGGGCCACATCTTCCACTTTCAACAACCCCTAAAACAATAGGTAATCCCATTGAAGAAGGGGCTGACCAAACTGGTGGAGTAGGGAAGATCTGGGAAGCACCCCCAACCCCCATCCCTGTCAACAGCTGGTAATAAACAGGAAAAGCCTCTTAAGTGGGCACCTAAATAGAGTTAATGATAACCTCAAGATAGATGAGAAGATGCAGATCCCATTTGAGATCTGTATGGAGGATCTAGGATGGGAGTATAGGGGAATGGGGAGTGAGGAGTCTTCACACATAGCTCAACAGTAGTGAGGGGCACTGGGGGAGGGATAGGGGCTCCCGCTCACCTGGGACCCTGGAGCAAGCCTAGAAGCTACCACTGTATCTTCTCTGCAGCACCTTCCATGGGCAAGCACAGGGACCTGGAGAACTAAGAAGGAAGGAAGCTCTGTATGAGATGTACCCTGGCATTCAGCCTCCCTGCCTTGTGGAATCTAAGTTAAATAACTGGATTAATAGATTCCTGTCTCACGTGATTGAGCCCAGGAGTCTGAAGCTGCAATGAGCTGTGATTGGGCCACTGCACTCTCGCCTGGGCAACAAAGTAAGACCCTGTCTCTCTAAATAAATAAATTCCTGCCGAACAAGTTTATACAGAGTGTGCTCCTTTCCAAAGTTCTTGGTCCCTACCCGCTGCAATCCTATGGCTAAACATACCTGTTGTGCTCTGCAGATACATGAAAACAATGCACAAAGGCAGGATCCTTGTTAGCAGTTGTGAAATAAAAAGAACATAAAAATTAAAAAGTTTTCCATTTGAAGATCCTTTGAATTTTGCTAGATATAGGAGGAAAAATTGGATTTTGGGTGAGTATATCTTAGTAGCTGTTAAGGTGCTTTTCGCTTTGGATTTGAAAAGCTAAGAGGAGTCAGACAAAGCTGGGCTATGAAAAGCAGAGTAAGGGTCTGGCTTTATACAACCTACTGAAATTCAAGAGAGAGGAAAGAACTTCAGGTTTCCTTATTATTCCTTATATGACTTCAGGAAGCATATATATTCCTCATATATTCCTGATATAACTTCAGGAAGCAAATTTTTAAAGGGGCACAAAACAGGTGGTTTAGGCTAGAACCTCTGTTGAAAAATAAAGATCTCATGTTGGCTAGAACATCCCAGTGGTGTGTGTCTTGGGAACTTGTACATGTGTTTAAGACACATGAAAGGATATCTCAGAACATACAGCCATTTCCTATGCAGTGAATTTCATATTACTTTAATAACAGACCCAGGATTTAGAAGATTTATACCCTTTAATTTGCAATAGTCCTATAATTTATGAGATTGGCTGGCTGGCTTTACAAATTCTGTTTACTTTCTGCATAGGACTTCCCACTGTCATACGAATTATTAATGTGTTTATTTGCCATCTTCCCCACTTAAATGTAACTCCACTGGAACAAGAACAGTCTCACTGACAGTTCCATCCCCAGAGCTAACTGGCCACCACATTGGAGGCCTCCATAATTACAAGTTAAACAAAGAAGAACAAAGACAAGTAGCTGATATACACAATGTAGTAGCTTACACCTATAATCCCAGCACCTTGGGGGGCCGAGGCAAGAGGATCACTTGAGCCCAAGAGTTTGAGACCAGCCTGGGCAACATGGTGAGACCTCATATCCACAAAAAATTTTTTAAAAAATTAGCCAGGCATGGTGGTGCACACCTATAGTCCCAGCTACTCAGGAAGCTGAGGTGAGAGGATCATTTGAGCCCAGGAGGTGGAGGTTACAGTGAGCTGAGATTGTGCCACTGCACTTCAGCCTTGGTGAAACAGCAAAACCTGTCTCAAGAAAACAAAAACCAATACAACAAAACAAAATCCAAACAAGAACCAATTCTTTCCAAACCTAAGTTTTACTAATATCTTATATACTATGTCCAGTCTTGGTTGAAAAAGTTTTCCATCATTATGTTGGAAATACTCCTTTTAGTCTCAGCCTTAAATGAGAGTTGATCTGTCATGGGCATATACACCACCTATCAATGAATTTTGTTGGCTATCCTTAAATGAAATTGGATGAAGTCTGCAGAATTCATACTGCCTAGAAAATAATCCTTACCTCTGTCTTGTAAGGGCTGGCATCCCAGAGATTCATGCTTGAGCAGAGCCTTCATTAGCTGAAATTGGCTACTTTGTGACTCTGGGGCTGGTGTCAACAATGCCATCTTGCAACAGAGCAGTTCTTGCCCCTGGTCAACACCTGAAACCTAGAAATCATTTGTTCTTATTTTCATTTATTCATCAAACACTTCCATAGAATTACCTAGGTGGCTGGCACTATTTCCAAGATCATTATAAATGTTAACTCATTTAATGCAGAAAACAATAATCTTATAAGGGAGGTATTATTATACTCATTTTACTGATAGGGAAATTAAGGCATAGGCAGTTTAAGTAGCTAACAAGTGGCAATGCTAGGATGGGAGCTCAGGTAGAATGATGCCAGAGCACATGTTCTTACCATTACTCTATGCTCCTTTATACATACATTTGTGTTTTATGAAAACCCATTGGAAACTGGTGCAAAATTCTCAGAGAATATTGATACCTTTAATTATCTGAAAATGGGATTACAATCTCTAGTTTGCAGCATTTGGGGGACCCAAATAACATCACAGTATGTGAAATCACCTAACATGGCCTGGCATATGATATGTCCTCATTAAATGCAGGTTTACTTCCAGACATTTATAGTATTATAAAATTACAGTTTTCAAGTTACTTTCTCATGTGCAGCTCAGAATTTCCCACATCCTTTATAAAGAATGAAGCTAAGAGACTTGCACTGACTTTCCACTGTTACAGGGCTTGGGTGCAATAGACCCAAGTCAAGAACCTTGGTATCCAGCTCACCATTTAGAAGGCTCTGGCCACACAGGTCCTCTGAGGGTGTGTGCACAGGGACACAGGATGATGCAAAGAGGACACAGTCTCACAAAACAGGGAAGAACATGGCGGTAAAAGTAGGCCCATTTTCTACCATAGGTTCATAACCAATGGTCCATGAACTCCTTCCCACGGAGTCCATGAATTTGAACAGGACAAAAACTAATCTTATTTTTAACTGGTCTTTAAGAGAAAGTTAGTATTTCCTTCAATTATGAATGGAAGCAACAAATCAAAGTAGCATAAGCAGTACCCAGGACTTTGTCACCAACAGAACCTGTAGATGTTTTTACATCACATTACAACCAGGCAAATAGACACTTATCACTACTTTGTAATTGCCAGTTATAAGCCCTGTCCCTAGGTCTTATTATTTAGTGTACTAATTTTAAAAAACACATATATGACTTTAATACAAATTTAATACTTTGCTAACTGTATGTTGATATGATTGTGTTCTTTTGTAACCCTTAATGGTTTATGTATTTAAAAAAAATTATTCTGAGAAGGAGTCCGGGGACTTCACCTTACTGCCAAGGAGGTTCACGGTACAAAAAGAGATGGAGAACTCCTGGATCTTAAAGGAATGCCCCTCACTCCGATGTTGAGATTTCAGGAGGAAACAGACCACAGCGCTCAGATACTAAGTTCTTTCTACCTGCGGCGCCGGCTCATCCAGCTGCCTCTCCAAATACTCCAACAGCACCACCACCTCCTCCCCGCTCTCTGGATGCTGCTCCCGCACCCAGCTCTGCAGTTTCCCTGGCAGGATGGTCAGGAACTGCTCCAGCACCAGCAGCTCCAGGATCTGCTCCTTGCTGTGCATCTCAGGCTGCAGCCACTGTCGGCAGAGCTCTCGGAGCCGGCTCAGCGCCTCGCGGGGGCCCGCAGCCTCCGGGTAGCGGAAGCCTCGGAAGCGCTCGCGGGAGCCCTCAGAGCCCAGATCTGGGCTACTGGGAAAACCGGCCTCTTCTTCCTCCACCTTTATGACCAGAAGCTCCATCTGGTCTTCTGTAGGCTGGGCATCCAGGGCTGTGCTTTCACTTAATTCTCTAGCCATCCTGGGCCAAGGCAGTACCTCAGGCCTCACTCACTCTAGCTTCCAGCGCTATTTCTGCAGAAGATTCCTGAAAGGTGGGAAATAATTATTAACCAGTAAACTTGCAAGTAGTCCCTTCTCTCCTGCCCAGGAGCCCAGAGACATCTCTGGGGAACTGCTGCAGAAATTTCTCCATGTTCAATGGTTCTGCAGCTTAATCCTCTACACCACCCCAAGCCTGAATCCCACAGTAAGATTCCAAAGGATGTCCTGGGGTGATCCTGGACATCCCCAAACCCCGGACTAATCAGGAAAAAAACTGAAATTGGTGAGGATCCAGGGCACTTCCTGGTCTCTGTAGGAAGCTCCTCTCAGTGACTTGCTGAGTTATCCCATTAACAACCAGGTCTGTGGTTGTCTAAATTCTAAGACAAGTCTAACGATTTCCTGCCCTAATCCTCAGGACTTTCAATATGAGATAGCAAGTCCAGACCGACTGGACTGATCCCAAGGAGCTGAATTCTACCAACAACCTCAACGACCTCATAACTAGATTCCTCTCAGAGCTTCCAAATAAGAGCCCAGCCCTACCAACTCTTTGGCTTTGGCCTGAGAAGACCCTAATACTGAACTCAGCTGAGCCTGCCTGGCCTTCTGACCTAGAGAACTGGAACAAACAAGCTGATTTTTTTTTTTTTTTTTTGCTTGTTTGTTTTGAGACAGAGTCTCACCCTGTCGCCCAGGCTGGAGCGCAGTGGCATGATCTCAGCTCACTGCAACCTCCACCTCCCATGTTCAAAAGATTCTCCTGCTTCAGCCTCCCAAGTAGCTGGGATTATAGGCGTGTACCACCATGCCCAGCTAATTTTTGTATTTTTAGTAGAGATGGGGTTTCACTATGTTCGCCAGGCTGCTCTTGAACTCCTGACCTCAAAAGATCTGCCTCGGCCTCCCAAAGTGCTGGGATTAAAGACATGAGCCACTGCGCCCAGCCCAGATTTTGTTTTAAGCTGATAAATTTGAGGTAAATGTTATACAGCAATAGAAAACTAATACAATTGATTCTATATCTGCAGGTTCTGCATCAAGAGGTTCAATTAACCACAGCTGGAAAATATCTGGGAAAAAAATAACAAAAACAACAATTAAAAAATACAAATAAAAATATAACAAGAATTTACAAAGCATTTACATTGTATTTGGTTTATAAGTAATCTAGAGATGATTTAAAGTGTACAAGAGAAGCTGAGCCTGGTGCCACACTACTGCAGTCCCAGCTACTCAGGAGGAAGAGGCAGGAGGATCACCTGAGGGCCCAGGAATTCAAGGATGCAGTAAGCTATGATTGTGCTGCTGTACTCCAGCCTGGGTAACAGTGCAGAGACTCCATCTCTTTAAAAAAAAAAAAAAAGTATACAGGAGGATGTGTGTAGGTTATAGGCAAATACTATATGCCATTTTATGTAAGACTTGAGCATCCACAAATTTTGGTATCAGTGGGGATCCTGGGATGAATCCCCTACAGATAGTGAAGGATGGCTGTACCAGTTCTTATCTGTGGTCAAGGTACTGCAGTGAGGGGAAGAAAGATAGAAGGCCCTGGACCAAAAGAAATAGGACTGAATTAACAAACCTTGGCTGCCTGCTAGTGAGACCCTCAGTTATATCTCATGTGACACTTGCCCAAAAAACTGGCAAAATATTCACATTAAAATTCAGCTGAAAGTAGGGTTTCTGCAGGTTCTTCTGATCTATGGGCTGGAGGCCCTTCAGTTTCTCTCAGAAACGTCAAGGAAGCTGAAAACATCACCAAGCCCTTGCTCTGGAGAGAGCACAGGCTGCCCCTGGTCTTTGCCACCTCCTCAGTCTGCCACTCTCTTTCTTCCCCTTCAAGACTGAACTTCTTGAAAGAAAGCCCTCAGTCCCTGATTCTAGTCCTCACCTCCTACTAAGACTTCCACACACTGTAGGCTGCAAATTGCCAACACCACCAAGATTTCGCCTGCAGAAGTAACCAGAGACTTCCTTCAATTCCCATTTTTCATGGCCTCTTCTCAGGCAACTGGCTGAGGATACTGCCCACTTCCAGAAACTCACTTGTCCTTTGTTTCAAGAACCTTCCTTTCTCCTGCTTTCCTCCTTCCTGGTTCTTCTCAGCTCCCATCATAATCTGCTTAAGTGTTCTGAAGCCAGGTTTCCTGAGGTCATCATCATCCTGGTTTTACTACCTACTAGCTCTGTGCCTCCCTTTCCTTATCTGTAATAGGGATAGTGATAGTAGATAGGGCCTTTGTAAGCATTAAGTGAGTGTATAACATCCGTATAACAGTGCCTGGTGTGTGGACATAAGGAACATGGCTGTGCTGCAGCCAGGCAGGCATAGGCCAAGGTAAACATCCTGCATGACTCAGGGGGACTGGAGCGCAGGCACACAATTCCGTGCATTATATAATCACAGTTATGTAGCCATAACCTGGGGAGGCTCATCACCTGGCTCTAAGACACTGTTGTGAGGTGTATAAATGCAGCACTGACACTGTGAAAGAGCTGCTCAGTAAAGCCATGTCCCATCTACCTGCTGTCTCTTGAGTGTTCTTCCAGCTCCCTGCCCCCCATCCACCTACTCCCCTCAGACCTCAGCTGGGGCTTGAACCTGACATTTGGCATAGTGGGCAGGATGAGGTGAGTGGGTCTCCAGCTCCCAGGCTCCCGGGCCAGCTATGCAGCCACAGCATGAGCTGTGGCACCCAGTGGCAGCCGTGGTGTGAGGATGGGCTCTGGTGGAAACATGGGCGACACTGGACAGGCCCTCCACGAGTGTGGAGAAGGAGCTGAAGCACCTGAAAGTGCACAGCACCGAGGAGTGTGCCTTTGCCAACAGAGTCATATGGGCATTTGTGACTGTGCTGCAAGAAGTGCATGCCCAGTCTCTGCTGGACGCAACGCAGGGAGGAGGAAGAACCTCCATTACAGGCTCACCCAGTGGTCTGCTAGAAAATAGAGCATGAACAGCCACTGGGCCCCAAGGGTGGGCCTAGAGACCCCCTACCATAGTGAAGCACATTTCATATAGTGTTTGTACCCGCACTGAGTTGCAGGAGTTAGGTAAGCAGTGCCAGTAGCATCTGGGGGAGCCCCTCCCTGCCTGAATTCTCTCTCTCTGGGACAAAGGAGCTGATCCATTTCCCGCTCCGCCTCTGAGATGAAAAAGCTGGCTTCTTTAATTACTGTGTGGACTGATGCAGTGAAATACCAGAAACGGTCAGTAGATGGCAGTCGTATACAGACTTGTGCAAGTCATTCGTGAAAAGGACATTGCTGGGCGACTCGGTCCCGCCGGAGCGTTCCAGCTCAAAGATTACCTGCTGCAATCAGGCAGAAATGTAAAGCCTGTCCCGTTTGATCGGGAACAGGCCAAGGTGCCGGACTTAGGGGGACACCGGACAACCAAAGGCCGTATATGGACTCGGCAATCTACTGGTCCCTAAACCTGAATAAGTTTCCGGGCAGAGCTGCATTTATTGACGGTTATGAAAGCTGGTCAGTGAAAGTGAAACCTGTACCTTCGGAGCTTGGTATCGGCCGCTTGGCTCCCCGCTTATGCACTGTGTATGTCTCTCCCATGCCTGAGGACAGGCTGGGGTGGATGTTTTGCACGGCTTGGCAGCTGTGCCATCTATCATGGATTTGATAGACCACCTGACAACAGAACTGGGATGGTGCCACTGTGTGGTGGACTTGGCCAATGCATTCCTCTTAATCGACATTGCTCCAGAGAGCCAGGAACACTTTGCCTTCATGGGAAGGTGATGATGGACTTTCACAGTGTTGCTGCAGGGATATATGCATAGCCCCAACATATGTCATGATCTTATTAATGATGTTATTATATTAACCTCTGATTCTCTTGCAGATTTAGAAGCAGCAACGCAGCCTCTTGCCTGGAATTGGGATGATGCGGCTGAAACCACCTTCCTGGCAGCCAAACAGGCTATTCAGCAGGCACAAGCCCTATGGGTAGCTGATCAGGGGCACCCATTTCAACTTGATGTGCATATGACCACAGATACTTTTGACTGGGGCTTATGGCATCGCACAGAGCTCTTTGGAATGCCAGTAGACTTTTCGTCCCAACTTTGAAAGGGAGCTGAGCTCTGGTATTCCTCGACAGAGGAGTTAGTAACTGCATATGCTGCCCTTTAGACTCATGACAGCCTGGCAGGACGGGCTACAGTCGTTGTGCGCATGACTTACCCAACAGCAGGGTGGGTATGCTCATGGGTAACAACCCGCACACTGGGATGGCACAGACATCCACATTTGCAAAGTGGGGTGCCTAAGCCTACTTGGAACAGTAAAGTATGCTAAGTCAGGTCCCTTAGCAGCACAATTACAAGAAGTCTTAGTACCTACTATCCTAATGCAAGATAAGGCTATGGGACCTGAGGCACCCCTACACCCTGAGCCTTCATCTTTTAAGGAAGGGCATCCCTGCATTCCCAATAGGGCGTGGTACACAGATAGGTCTAGCCAGGGTGCTACTGCTGCCTGGACTGTTGTTGCAGCCCAGCCTAGTACTGACACCCTATGGTTTGATACCAGGTATGGACAAAGTAGCTAATAAGCTGAACTCAGGGCAATGTAAATGATGATCACCAAGAAGGTGACACCTATGGTAATCTGCACCAATAGCTGGGCAGTTTATCAAGGCTTAACCTTGTGGCTAACTACCTAGAAGTTACAGAAGTGGTTAGTCACTGACCCATGTAGGGCCAGGCCATGTGGCCAGACCTATGGGAGAAAGGATGACTTCCTCCAACCAGGTATGGGGACAAATGGTAACCTGTTGTTGCCTGCCCCAATGCTCCCAAAGGTAGGGAAGCAAAAAACCTGGCTTAATATATAAAGCAACATCGGGGTAACATCACCATGGGGTGGTTGCCTACTATAACCTGAAATTATTGCTCCCTGTATTACTACTGTGGCCCGAGCGCCTACAGCTTATGTGTCAAGCCTCTATGTATACACTGGGCCTGTGTGCCCAGAGCCTATGTGTCAGACTTACGAGTCAAGCCTGTGTGTATGTATCAGCCCTGGGTGCCGAAAGTGTGTATGTCAGGCCTGCGTGCCAAACCTATATATTGGGCCTGTGTACCTAAAAACCTATGTCTCCCTCGGCCAACGGGGTGGAGTGTAAGGTAAAAATGGATGTGCTTTGGTCAAGAACAGGCCGAGGCAGATATGCAGGCCAGTGTGACTCAGCGAGTCTCGAACGCAGGCGCACCGCTCCACTTGTTATATAACCTGTTTGTGTAAGCTCATACTTGACTCACAGCCACTATTGTGTGTAAATGGTATAACTGCCCTGCTGACACTCTACATAGGACTCATGCCCAGAGAGAGAGGGAAAAACTGCTGACCCTGGAAGAGAGAACTGGCCGTCTTGCAGACTGACAGAGGGGAGCCAAGAATTAACAAGCGTGCCAAGGAGTACAGCTGTAAGTGTGGGAGTGGCAGAAGCCACAGAGCCGGTTGCTGAGAAGGGCTGTGGTCGGAGGAGGCACCCGAGACAGAGGCAGACAGTGTGAGAGCTGCAGCAGCTGCTGCTGACTAAAATCATATTTTACCTGTCTACAGGCCCAAGTGTTCTTTCAACTATCTGCCACCCATCCAACAACTCCCCTCGGACCTCAGTATGGGCTGGAAGCTGACACTTGGCATGACAATGGTAAGTACCATATACATATTGGCTAATAGTATAATTCACTGGTCTTTCTTTTTTTAAATAAGAGTAGGCATGGTGGTTCTGTTCTTGACCTTTTCTTTTCTCTATCCACAGTCTTCCCCAGAACTATGTTTAATCACTTGCAAGGTTTTAACTTCTATTTCTAGACTGTAGACTCCTGATCCCTATCCTGAGCTGCCTCCCAGATAGTCCTATATGGAAATCTTGCAAACAAATCCAATTCAATATGCCCCAAATCAAACTGATTTTCTTGCTTCTTAATCTACTCCTTCCTCAGTATGGTATTCTCTAGAAACAATAGCACCAGCCACCAGGTTTCCTCAGAGTCATTACTTTGTAATGGATGATTTCTATATTTTAGGAGGGAGAAGTAAGATATTCTGAAAGACAGCGTATCCCAGAAGCCATGAGACCTGGGCCTGATCTAAGAGGGAAGGGAAACCTGAGATTCCTGTGAACCAGCTGGGACTAGATTTTAAACTAGAAGTGAGTGACTGCAAAATTATTTGACTGGACTCAGATGTCAGTAAGTCTGTCTTTACTCAGTGGAATGGAGAGGCTAGAAAATGTAAGGCTGGGCCGGGCACGGTGGCTCACGCCTGTAATCCCAACACTTTGCGAGGCCGAGGTGGGCGCATCACAAGGTCAAGAGATCGAGACCATCCTGGCCAACATGGTGAAACCCCGTCTCCACTAAAAATACAAAAATTAGCTGGGCATGCGTGGTGGCAGGCACCTGTAGTCCCAGCTACTTGGGAGGCTGAGGCAGCAGAATCGCTTGAACCTGGGAGGCAGAGGTTGCAGTGAGCCGAGATCGTGCCACTGCACTCCAGCCTGGCAACAGAGCAAGACCGTCTCAAAAAAAAAAAGTAAGGCTGGTAGAGGTTACAAAGGGAAAAACAATTTCAAATCTGTATCCTGAACCTCTATTCCTCAGTCCAACTCTCTATAGTTCAAAGGATGGTAGGGAATAGAAGGAAATTAGGAAACTGAGAGAACCCATTGATTGTTACAAATGAAAAGTACCAGAAAACACTTCCTCCTAATAAGCTGCCACAAGAGATCTGGGGCACTGCTACATGAGCTAATAACCAAAATAAGTGACCCTAAATCTAATCTAGTCTTTAGATCCAAATACCAGTGTACAGGCAAAATATAGGAAAAAATTATATTAAAGGCTTTCAAACTTTGTTACATATTAGAATCACTAGGGAACTTATAAAACTCCTAATGCCTTGGGTACAATCAAGATCAATCAGGCTGGGTGCAGTGGCTCACACCTGTAATCCCAGCACTTTGGGAGGCTGAGAGAGATTGCCTGGAGTCAGGAGTTCAAGAACAGTCTGGCCAATATGATGAAACCCTGTCTCTACTGAAAATACAAAAATTAGCTGGGCATGGTGGTACACACCTGTAATCCCAGCTACTTGGGAGGCTGTGGCATGAGAATCACTTGCGCCTGGGAGGTGGAGATAGCAATGAAAAAAAAAAAATCAATTAAATCACTCTCTGGGGGTGGGACTCAGCATCAATAACTTTTAAAACTTTCTAGGTGATTCTAACGTGCAGCCGAGTTTGAGATCTAATAAGTTAAAGATACTAAAAAGAAGCAATCGACCAAATCCAGAATGTGAGGCATTTTATAAAACAGAAGGTTCAAGTTCCTCAACAAATAAATGGTATTTTTATCAAAAGGAGTGGGAGGGAATGGGAACAGTCATAGATTAGGAGACTGAACAGACTTATCAAATAAATGCAAATGGTGAACCATATTTGGACCCCACTGAAAACAACTGTAAAAAGACTGTTAAAAAAAAAAAACTGTAAAAATATTTGAGACAATTATTTGAAAATCAAGATAATGATATCAAGGAATTACTGTCAATTTTGTTGCATGTGATGATACTATGATTATATTAAGATAAAAGTCCCTATATATAAGAAATTGACACTGAAGTACTTGTACTTGTGAGTGAACTAAAATGTTTCCATCTGCAATTTGCTATAAAATGAAAGAGAGGAGGGATGTAATGAGAAAAAAAAAAAAGAAATAAAGAAAGAGGGGGAGAGGGAGGGAGGGAAAGGAAGACAAAGAAAGGAGGGAGAGGGAAAAAAAGGAGAGAGGGAAAGAGGGAACAAGTAAAAGGGAAGGAGGAAGACAGAAGGAAAGGAGGAGGAGAAGGGAAGGAAAGAGAGGGGAAAGGAGGGAAAAGAAGAATGAAAATGACCAAAAGATGATGGCTGAAGCCGAGTCATGGTTATATTGGTGTTCACTGTAACATTCTCTCTACAACTAAATGTGTTTAAATTTCTCTCCAAAATTTTAGAAAATTGAACAAAGTCCTAACTTCCTTCCTTCCTGAATAATACAGTCCAAAAGCATGAAGGTAGGGTCAAAGAAGGCAAGAGAGAGCCACAGCCCAACCCAGAGTGAATCTGGAGCCCAAGTGGAATGAGGAGGGTGTCCACGGTGGGAAAGGGAGGAAGTCTACGGCAGGAAAACAACACTGATACATTTATATCATTTATTCCACAAACTCCATTTAGGTTTCACTACCTGGACCCTACTTGGATCTGAGCCAAACTGATCACAGTGGGAAGGCACAAGATTGGGAAATTGGCTGCAAACACAAATTATTTATCAAATCAGTAAATATACTGACGATAAGGAAGGGAAAGTTTCTGATTAACAGAAAAGAGTTACAAGTCTAGAAAAGAGAGTTAACCCTGTTGAAGTTGGGTTGAAATGAAGGGTGTTAGTATGAAGCCAGTTTCAGGCTAGGGCGTTCCTGGAAGCTCAAAAACTGGTGCATCTCCAGCACTAAGCAGGACATCAGATTTTTGCTAAAACCAGGGGTCCTCATCCTTTTTCACTATTAAAAACTTCTATTGTTCCTCCTAATCTCCAGCCAAGGAAAAGGTACCCCCGAATCTTAAAGCCTTTGGGAGTTTGAGTATCACAACGTACAACACAAACCAGTTTTGGTCTTTGCTTTGGGATAGGCTCTTTTTCAGAGTATCTTATTTTTCCCTCCTAAAATATAGAAATAATCCATCACAAAGTGAATTGATGAATGACACTAAAATTGAAAACAACCGTACAAAAGCCAGTAATTAAAGATAATGTGTCATCATAGTTATAAATAATAGTACTACTAATAAAAGCAAATCTTTAAATCATGCTTACTCTGCACCTTACACATATTAATGCATTCAATCCTCACAACAACCCAGTGAGTTAGGGAATATTATCCCATTTTGCAAAATAGTAAAATGAGGCAGAGAGAGGTTAGGAACTAGTGAAAAGTCACACAGCCAATAAGTGGCAGAGGCAGGATTCGAATCAGGTAATCTGACTTGAACGTTCTGGCTCTTGGCCAGTACCACAGAATAATTTAAAGACCTTGAAACTGACCTTGTTACCAGGCACTGCAAAAATGTAACAGCTCCCATTTTCGAGGCTTGTCTATGTGACCCATGCATCCCGTCTCCAGATACCCTCAAGAACCGACCCAGACACTCGGTAACGGCTCTAAACAAGGGACACTTATATTGGGCTCTATGAGGGAACGCCGAGCACCACTTCGTTCAGACGCAGAGCGCCCTTCCCTCCCCACCGGCTTCTCGCAGGGGTCTCCCTCCTTGGGAGCGGAGGCTGCAGGAACTGGGGAGGGAAGGGCCTCTCTCCACAAATTCACACACACACACACACCACACACACACACACACACACCTGCAAACGCACCTCTACCAGGGGACAAAAGAACTGCAGGACCGATAGGAGGAGAGCCGCGGGATGAGATTTAACCCCATAGTGGAAGGCGGACGCCCAACCGGCGTCCGCTACTCACCCCATACTCACAAAGTGCTCGAAACTAGCAAACCACCCGCAAGGCGGGGCACAGAAGCCACTTCCGGGCCTCTCTAGCCACCTCCCTGACAGACTCTGTCGTTTGCTAGCTCGACACCTCGTTTCCCCTCCCCTTTTGCTATTAAAGAGGCTTTTGATTTTTTATTTTTCCAGCTATAACTAAGGGAGAAAGGCAAGGTGCAGAACTCTTTCCATAATTTGCTATATTTGCGAATAGAAGAGAGTAAAAAGAATCTAAACTATGCTTGCCTGTGTGGCACAAATAAGCCCTGGAAAAATAAATCGGAAAATTAATAATGGTGGTTACCTATGAGAGGTGAACGGTCAGCAACTGAGTGAAAAGGGGGACAAGAGTGAGAAGGAAAGTGTTAGGGTACGTGTTTTAAATGTACTTTTAATTTTAGAGTTGATTGCATTGCCTAATTAAAATATGAATTCTAAATACATGAATTTTAAGGAGTATGCTGCGTGGTTTACATAGAAAATCCAAGATAATCTAACACTCAAATTATGATGATTAATAAGAGAGTTTAGCAAGGTGGCTGGACTTTTTAAAATTCATGTTCACAATCACATTCTTCATCAAAATTATAAAAATATAATTTTTAAAAGACAGCTATCACAGAAGCAAAGAAACACAAAAGATACCTGAATGGAAACATTAGAAACTTTATTCATTAAGGATAAGTATGTGAAATATATACCATGTCTATACATATGAGAACTCAATATCATAAAGATATAATTCCCCCTTCCTAAAATAATACACAAATTCAGTACAAAGCAAATCAAGATTCCAATTATGCTCGGTGGAACTTGACTAGTTGATTTTAAATTTACACGGAATAATTAAAGAGGGATGAATCCAAGACATTTTTAAAACAAATGAAGGAGCTGCAGAAACTTGCCCTATATAATTTATTATAAATTTATAGCAGCTAAGACAATATAGTATTTGCACAACTACAGACAAATAGACGAGTGAAACAGAAGTGAGGACTGAGTAACAAACATGTATGTGTGGCTGCTTGATATATGACGGAAATTGCATTACAAATTGCTGAGGAAGAAAGGAGCTACTTGACAAATAGTACTGTAATATTTGGATATCTAAATGGAAAAAAAATAAAATTGGGTTTCTAGTTTATATGTTGCACAAAAAATCAATTCCAGTAAGCAAACTTTCAGACTTTTAAAAGAAAATTTAGAATCATTGCTCTTTTTTCTATTCACAAGTTTGCTTCTATAGAATCATTTTTTATGAGCTCAAGTAAAGTAAGGTTTCTTTTAAACTGCACAAACATACAAACTATAAGGAAAACAATAAATAAATTTTCTATATCAAAAGATACTAGAAACTAATGGAAAAGAAAATTAAATTAAAAGGTTGGGAGAAGATATTTGCAACACATACAGTCAACAAAGGATCAGTCCACTGAATATATAATGAACATCTCCAAATGAGTAAGAGAGAAAAAGTCAACAATCATGCAGAAAAAAAAAAAAAGGCAAAAAATATGCACAGGCAATTCCCAGAGAGGAATCTTGAATGACCAATAAACATAAGCATATATAGTTAATCATTAGCAATTAAATAAAGGCAAATTGTAAATCATTTTATACCAACACTGATAAGAATGTGAAAATTTTTAGACTCTCATACATAGTTGCTGGGACTATAAATTGGTACACTCATCTAAAAAAGCAATTTTGAGTTATATAGTAAAGTTGAAATATATGGTAAACCTGAAAATGATACACACATTGGCCCAGCAGCTTCAAAGGACTTACCCTGTAGGAGCTCTTGTACATAAACAAAAATGTTAATTGACTAATCTAGGCCAGACATAGTTTCAGATGCTCAGGATATAACAAAGGCAATAAAAGGTAAAGACCCCTGTTCTCATACAGCTAATGTTCCAAGGGAGACTGAATCAAAAATAAATAAATAAATAAATAAAATAAACAAAAACAAAGAAAAGAATTAAGCAGAATAAATAAATACATAAACTGGAATGGAAGTTGATAAGCACTGTGGTTTTAAAAACGGGAAAGAGAGGAAGAAAAAGAAGAAAATCAGGGTAGAGAGATGAGAAGTCCTGGCATGAGAGGGGGCTAACTTCAATATAAATAAGATGGTGTAAGTCTGGTGACATTTTGACAAAGATCTGAAGGAGATGAAGGAGTTAGCCCTCTGCATATCTAAGGAAGAGTGTTCCTGGTAGAGGAAACAGCAAGGGAGCCAGATTGGCTGAGGTGGAGTGAACAATAGAGGGTATCAGCCATAAGGTTACTCTGGGATTTTTAAGCAAGAATTTTAGTGAGTTGTGCTTTCAGGAATAACACTCAAGAGAAGTTAAAGAAATAGGGCTAGGCAGAGTATTTGAACTGTGGTGCAGTTACAAGAGAGGCTCCAGCTGATCCTCTCAGGAGCTCAAGGGATGGGACAGTCCTTGAGAATTGCTTTGCCTTGATGTAAGGGGCATGAGGTGGAAGGAATGTAACCTTCTGTGAGGCAACTTTTTGACCAAGGAAAATTCCCAGAGACAGGCTCAATTAAGAGACATCAGCTACCTACTCTCCTGTTTGTTTGGTATAGTAAGAAATGGAAATAACTATTCCAGAGGAATGTTTATAACTTCCTTTCTTCCTGAGGAAATTTATAAGAATAGATTAGTAAAAAGATGTACAGTTCCTATTGTTGTAGCATATCTTAAAGTCATAAAGGATATTTACTGTCTCTCTCCTCTACTATCCATTCTAGATTCCCCTCATCCTTTACTATCATCTGTGATCATTTAGGTAGTTTACCTGGTAGGTGACCAAACCACTCTGGTAACTATGTTCCTCTCAGATTGTGGCTGCTGCACTTGTCCATTTAATAATAAAGATTGTACCGAGGAGGCTGAGTGCCGTGGCTCACACCTATAATGCCAGCACTTTGGGAGACTGAGGCAGGTGAATCACTTGAGGTCAGGAGTTCAAGACTAGCCTGGACAACACGGTGAAACCCCGTCTCTACTAAAACTACAAAAATTAGCCGGGCGTGGTGGCGGGTGCCTGTAATCCCAACTACTCAGGAGGCTGAGGCATGAGAATTGCTTGAACCTGGGAGGCAGAGGTTGTAGTGAGCTGAGATCATGCCACTGCATACTGCATTCCAGCCTGGGAGACACAGAGTGAGACTCAGTCTCAAAAAAATAAATAAATAATAAATAAAAGATTGTACTGAGGAGAAGCAAGAAGCAAGAGACAACCTAATGGATAACATGAGTGACAAACTTCACTTTTCCCTGTCCCCACTGTGTAATAGCAGACTTACCTTCTCTTGATATTGGAACCATCAACTTCTGCCAGGGTGGTGACTCCTCTTCTTGTCTGCTGATGTCAGAAAAAGGAGGTGAAAAAATCTGTGTGGCAGCCCTACCTTTCCATTTACAGGGACTCCGTATTTGTCATGGTGAAAATGTTCTTCTAGGAACGAAGACTTTTGGACTCATAGAGCCTAGAATCAAGAGGGTACATAGAAAGCACATCTTTCCCTATGTGGATCACTAGGAGTGAGGGAATTCAGAGCTTCTTATACCTCTACTCCTTTGTTCCCAGGCATGCATACTTGCATACTAGGAAACAAACACTACATAATAATTATTGTCTTAAGGTGTTTATACTTTGCTCTGGAGGATGACACCCCATTGTTTCAGGGTATCATATGTAAGTTGGCACTTTAGCTATGATTTCAAAGCTATGCTCTATCTGGCCAGCATGTTCCTGGTGGCTAAGTATGTGATAGAACCAGTGGATCCCATGGTCATGTGCTCACTGCTACACCTTCTTTGAATCTATGTGAAGTTATGCCAGATCCTATGTGAGTGGATCAATGATTCTGTATGTTCTTGGATAATAGTACTAGCTGAGTCCTGTGAGCAGACAAGGCAAACCCACACCAGAATATTTGTTAATTCTAGTCAAGATGAATCACTTGCCACTGATGGGATTGGTCCCCTCATGATGTGCTACCGTATCAATACTCAATATTAATTTTTGTTGCAAGTAAGTTGGACATTCAGTTGTAGCCAGGCGCCACTGAGTGGGGAGAGACCATGCTGTTAGACATAGATAGCCTCCATCTCTGCTGCTATGTTTACCTTGTTCATGACTCCATCCTGCCAGCACTGGGGTAGCTAATGATGGAGGCTGGTTAATATAAACCAGCAAGGTCATTCTGTCTGCTTATTTGTTCATTGCCTTTTCCATGGTGAATGTTCTATAATGGCTTTTAATGTGTACAACAGAGATCTTTGGACTTTCTTCCCACTCTTATAGGTCCATCCACATGACTCTCTTTCCCAGACCTCTTTGTTTTCAATCTTCCAATCATTTTTCTTTTCTTTCTTTCTTTTTTCTTTTTTTTTTTTGAGTCATAGTTTCACTGTGTTGCCTGGGTTGGAGTACAGTGGTGCAATCTCAGCTCACTGCAACCTCCGCCTCCTAGGTTCAAGCAGTTCTTTTGCCTCAGCCCCCTGTGTAGCTGGGACTACAGGCACATGCCACCATGCCTGGCTAATTTTTTCTTTTTTTTTTTTTTTTTTTTTGCATTTTTAGTAGAGAACTGGTTTTACCATGTTGACCAGGCTGATCTGGAGTTTCTGACCTCAAGTGATCCACCTGCCTTGGCCTTCCAAAGTCCTGAGATTACAGGTGTTAGCCACCATGTGTGGCCCAATCTTTTTTCTTCTAGTTCCCTAAAAACCAGACATGATATTCATCATTACCCTAAATGTACTAGATACATTTTTACCTGTAGCCATATAGATAACTAACTGCACCTAACTAGGTGTACCATTCAAAACTCTGTCCATTGGGTGGAATTCCCTTGACTACTAATGCCAGGATCACATCAGAGAGGAGTTCTAAGATAGCCACCATCTATTTTCAGCCTTTACTAACATACCATGATACTTAACCCAAATAATCCAAACTCAGTATTTTTCTTCCTCTGTCAATTAGTCATAAGGAAACTCCACCAAACACAATTATCACACACTCCTATAGTCACAGGAATGAGCTCAAAGATAGGTGCTAGTGCAGTTGAGATGGATGACAGGAGCATGTGGGCCACCTACTCAGAAAGCTTATTTGCCCTCTAGTCCTGCACATGTCCAATGCTGAACATACCACACACATCTTGTGAGGCACTGTTGCTGGACCCATCCAATCTGATATCTTGGTGGATCTGATAGAATTACAGTAATTCTTCATTGAAGAATATTATTGAAGAATAATTCTTCATTGAAGAATATATCATTGAAGATATATTGGAACCATTAACTCCTGCCAGGGTAGTGACTCCTTTTCTTGTCTGCTGATGTCTTAGAAAAAAGAGGCCAAAAAACCTTTGTGGCAGCCCTACCTTTCCATTTACATCTTCATTGAATATATTTCCCTGCTTCTGTAGAAAATGTATCCTAGCAAGGCCTCCAACATATCACATTTTGCTCATGTGGTCTGAATAATACATTATCAGTAGAGTGAACCGATATAACACCCTTAGAATTGTACCTTTAGTCCACATCCCTTCTGACTACAATATGATAGGCGGCAGGAGAGATAACATAGCCCCTGGGAAACAACCAGAAACCTTTGTCTATCTTTTCATGCTTTTGTTCTTCCTTTCTAAGAGGGACGGAAAATAATGCATTTACCAAATCAATGACTACACATTATGTACCTGAAGTCATATTAATCTGTTACAGAAAATATACTGCATATAGCATTGTAGCTGCAACTGGGGTTACTACTTGGTTGAGTCTGCAGTAGTTAACTGTCATTCTTCAAAGTCTGCCTGGCTTTGTAGAGAGCTGGTGAGATAAAGGTGGGGGATGATCATGTCTACCACCTTTGCATTCTTTTCATCTTTAAGATTGATATTAACCTTTCCACTCCCACTGAGATGCAAAAATTTTTTTTTCTGAGTACTCTTGGTTGGGGAATGGGTAGCAGTTTCAGAAACTACCACTTGGCTTTTTCTAGTACAATAACTCTATAATAAACCCTAGCCCAAATGATCAACGTGGGGTTACTCCAACTCTAAAGTATGTTCATATTTTTATATTCAGAAATGAGAGTAATATATATTGTTTTATATTCAGAAATGAGAGAAATGACCAATGCAGGCAGAGAGTGTCTGTTGACTCAATATGAGCCTTATCTGGGCCAGAACTTCATTTCTTATCTGGCCCCTATATGCCCACATCCTAACAGGGGGCCACAATGACACTTTGGGTACCTAGATATCAATGTCAACTCATACCTTGTGTAAAAGGTTCATCCTAAAAAGCTTTGGATATTCCTCCTTTCTCCAATATATATCTAACTAAATAAATGTCCTGGACTGCAGTCTTTCTGTAGAAGACTTGGGGAAATGTTTCATATGCTATTTGGTTTAGTGCTACATGGTCTTTCCTCTTGGGGACACAGCCAGTTCTGAGAATTAGCTCTAGTCCAAAAACTGCAGAAGGACTTTAGACTTTTTATTATGATAGTTGCCCTCAGCCTTATCACTTACCCTTGATTTTTTAAAAAAGTACTATGGATCAAATAATATTCATCTGTATATAAGCAACATCTCCCAGGGCCCTTGCCAGAATATTAAATCATAGTAGAGTGTCTCTATCTTGATACACTCTTTCTTATCCAAGTTTATATATCAGATTCCTGTTGACCCAGCTCTCTTAGGATCTAATTCTATATGTATGATCCTAGGTTCTGACACTACGTGTTGGCTAGGTCCTACAGCAACTTTGGTAGATAGTGTTTTTACTCCCTTTGCAGACCCAGTACTTATCTAGCCAGATTTTGCTGTGATGTAACCCTAGGAACTAACATAGTGTCCAGTTGTGGTGGTGAGGTGTGTCCTGAGCGGGCACACATCTTCAAGCAAGTAGAGAACACTAGGGAGGAATGGGATACTTTTGAAGGTCCATAGGGTTCAGGAGAATCTGAGGAGTCAAGACTTTTTAGTGCTTTGGCCTAGATACCCGTATCCTCAATTGTAGAGTTCCATTCCTTTCCAGTTAGCTCTCTGGCATTAGCGTAGCAAGCCTGCTGGATGTGATATCTTTTCTCAAGCTCTGCTACACATTCAGCTGAGCCCCAGGCCTGATCGTCAGCCTTTGCTGCCCTGTGGCTGAAGGAGACTCTATATGGTGCCAGAGATGTCTCTGAATTTTTCACTGCGTCTTACATTCATAATCACCCAATTCCATTGCTTTCTTCCAATGCATCTGTGGTCCTCAAAAACAGCTCTACCATTTCAAAGTCATTATAAATACATTTTCTACCTAAATTCTAAAAAAAATATTAGGAGAACATTCCTTCTAGGGCCTTTTGTGTTCCGACACATCTTACAGTATCTGCCAACAATGCAAGGCCCTGATCATTCTTTTGCCCATGCTATTTCTCAGGATTATTTATGCAGCTCATAAGCTACCCCACCTCTTCTTTGTTTTTAGTGGCTCCCAGGCATCCAAACTATGACAGTTGCATCAGCTCTCCGAATGAGGTAAGATAGAAGCCAGTCCCTTGGGCCACCCTCCAAAGAGCCAGAACAGAGGATGCATGCTCCAATTTTTTCTTTCTCCCAAGAAAGAATTCATAAGCCAGGACATTCTCGCCTAGCTCTGAGCTGTGCCCACTTGGGGGAAGGGCTGACATGACCCCTATGGTCTGAAGTTTGTGTTCCCCCAAAATTCTTACATTTAAACCTAGCCCCCAAGGTGATGGCATTAAAAGGTGAGGACTTGGGAGTGATTAGGTAATGAGAGTTCTGCCCTCATGAATGGGGTTAGTGCCCTTATAAGAAAAGGCTAGAGGGAGCCTGTTTGCCCCATCTACCAGAAGAGGACACATAGAAGGCACCATATCTATAAAAGCAGAGAAAAGCTTTCACTCTATGCCAAATCTGCTATTGCCTTGACCTTGGACTTCTCAGCCTTCGGAACTGTGAGCAATGAATTTCTGTTGTTTATGAAGTACTCAGTTTAAGGTATTTTGTTATAGCAGCCTGACTGGACTAAGACATTGTGTAAAGTGAAATTGTACTTCTTACCCATTTCAATGTAGTAGGTTTGGCTTTTAGCATACCTGGGGTACTGCAACTTTTTAACGTGACTCTAGAATTCTCATAAGGATATGTTGATCCATATATAATTGTTAATCAGCATTTCTGTAGGGGAACCAGGCTAGTACTTCCAATTCCGCCATCTTTCTGATGTCACTCCTAACCCAGAATTTTAAATCCAGTGGAAATGTCCTTCAAAAATAAGAGTGAAATAAAGACATTTTCTATTAAATGAAAACTGAAAAATACTTCTCCAGCAGACTTGCACCTGCACAGAAAACCAACCAACCAAACCAAACCAAAACCAAACCCTAAAGAAAAACAAAAAAAACTTCAGACTGAAGGGAAGTGATAGCTGGAAACTCAGATCTACAAGAAGGAATGAAGAGCATCAGAATGGTGAATATGTATGTGAACATAAAAGCCTTGCTTTTTAGTTAATTTCTTTTAAAAACAAGGGATCATTTAAAGCAAAAATAGTATCATTCTAAGCTGGCAGTTACAACGTACAGAGAAGTAAAATATATAAGAATAGTACTACAAAAGATGGGTGTATTAGTCTGTTATCATGCTGCTATGAAGAAATACCCAAGACTGGGTAATTTATAAAGAAAGGAGGTTTAATTGACTCACAGTTCTTCATGGCTGGGGAGACCTCAGGAAACTTACAATCATGGCAGAAGGAGAAGCAACATCTTCTTCATATGGCGGCAGGAGAGAGAAGAGAACAGAGTGAAGGGGAAAACCCCTTACAAAACCTCAGATCTCATGAGACCTTAGTATCATGAGAATAGCACAGAGAAGACCACCCCATGATTCAATTACTTCCCACTGGGCCCCTCCCACCACATGTGGGGATTATGGGAACTACAATTCAAGATGACATTTGGGTAGGGACACAGCGAAACCGTATCAATGGGCAAGAGCAAAGGAATAATAATGTTTTAAGTTTCTGTCTATATGTGAAATGGAAAGTGTTAAATATGCAACTAAGACTAAAATGTGAAGTGATACAATATTATTTCCAATTAGGCTGTGATAAATTAAAGATGGGTACTGTAATTACTGTAACAGGCATGGGATTCCTGTCTATTTCCACTACAGCACTTACTTATTCAGAAGTGGGTTTATTTTTAAGTCTATAAAGCATAAGTGATTCTGCATTTGCATGTTTCTTCAAGTGCCCTGGCCTGGAATGATACCTAGCAATGTGTTTACATGGTTCATAAACTTGCAAAATTTGAGGGGAAAAAAATGGATATTTTAGCAACAGGTGTTTAAACCACTGTTTGTTTGTTTCCATTTCTGACTCCTCATCTCTTATTTTTCTCTTGTTGAGTGGCACTGAAATAACAACAGAGAATTTTAGCATCTGGTAAGGGGACACTACCTTAGAAATGAATCATTTTAACTACAATTTGAAAAGATATTTTGGCATGATTTAAGCAATAAATGCTAAATTACAAAATGAAATAATTTATTAAAGAACTGAGAGCAAATTTAAATTTAAAAATTAATGGAGGCTGGGCATGCTGGCTCATGCCTGTAATCCCAGCACATTGGAAGGCCAAGGTGGGCAGATCACCTGAGGTCAGGAGTTTGAGACCAGCCTGGCCAACATGGCAAAACCCTGTCTCTACTAAAAATACAAAATTAGCCGGGCGTGGTGGCGCATGCCTGTAATCCCAGATACTCGGGGTATGAGAATCGCTTGAACCCGGGAGGCAGAGGTTGCAATGAGCTGAGATCAAGACACTGCACTCCATCCTGGGAAATAGAGCAAGACTCCTTCCCCACCCCCCGCCAAAAAAGTTAATGGAATGAGAAACAAAAGAAAGATAATAAAATCAATGGAAATTATTCTGACATTAGGAAGCAAATTATAACAAAAGAAACAATGTCAAATTATATGAAATCAGCAACTCATTAAGAAAAAAAGCTAAACTTTGAATATGGTAAAAAATAGGCTCTTGGATTTTCTATTGAAGAAAAGTGAATCACTGAACATATTGAAAAGAGATTTAAATTTCTTGCACATTTGACACAAAATACCTATATTGACAAAAACAACATAATATGCCATTGGCAATGAGGACATCTAAGACCAACTAGTTAATGTGTCATCAACACAGAGATTCTCAGATTAGTCCCCACATAAAAAAATTTTAATGTCCTGAAATCTTGTAGCTCATAATTGAAAGAAACTTGATAGAAGTTTACTCAAATGTCAACAATTTTAAAAAGCTTTTGATCAACTATGCTAAAGGAAAGGCTACATTAACCTTTTATTCTTTCTAGAAAAATTTAAATTATGAAATTAACATACAAAGAAGCAGTCCAAGAACATAAAGCCAACAAATTAGGGGAGAGTTACTATAGGTGTCAGGCAGTTAAATAATAAAAATATTTTGTTATTTTTCTGATTTTTGTTTGTGATGTTTGGGAGACTTTAAAATCTGTAGTATGGCCAGGTGTGGTGGCAGCAGCTCACACCTTTAATCCCAGCACTTTAGGAGGCAGAAGCAAGAGGATTGCTTGAGCCCAGGAGTTTGAGGCTGCAGTGAGCTACGATCACACCACTGCACCCCAGCTTGGTTGACAGAATGAGACCCCGTCTCAAAAAAAAAATGTAATGTGATGTAAAGAATGTATTTTCCATTCTATTTTTATTATTTATTATTATTATTTTTTGAGATGGGGTGTCACTCTGTCACCCATGCTGGAGTGCAGTGGCACAATCTCAGCTCACTGCAACCTCCGCCTCCCAGCCTCAAACAATCCTCCCACCTCAGACCCACAGACATGTGCCACCATGCCTGGCTAATTTTTGTATTTTTGGTAGAGATGGGGTTTCATCATGTTGCCCAGGCTGGTCTTGAACTCCTGAGCTCATGCAATCTGCCTGCCTCAGTCTCCCAATGTGCTAGCATTACAGGTGTGAACCACCACGCCTGGCCCATTTTCCATTCTAAATCTCCATTTTTTTTCTTCTTCCTTCTTTCTTTTCTTTTTTTTTATTTATATATATTTTAATTTTGGAGACTGTGTCTCAGTCTGTCACTCAAGCTAGAGTAGAGTGGCATGGTCATGGCTACTACACCTGCTGATTCTCCCTGCCCAGCCTCCCCAGTAGCTGAGACTAATAGCATGAGTCACTGTACCTGGCTAATATTTTTTATTTTTTGTAGAGACAGAGTCTTACTATGTCACCCAGGCTTGTCTTGAACTCCTGGACTCAAGAGATCCTCCTATCTTGGCCTCCCAAAGTGTTGGGATTACAGGTGTGAGCTATTATGCCTGACCTAAATCTCCATTTTCATACCTATGTTTGTACTTGTTATTTTGAATTCTTTTTCTCAAATAGGGTCTCTTGAATTGTATAAACTGGATCTCCCTCTGTCTGTATTCCTCATTACATTATAAACCCCATGAGGATGAGGACCTTATGTCCTTCGTTATTATTATATCCAGCAAGCCCTTGGCACAAAGATAGCATTCAATGAAAATCTATATAATGAATGAATGAATTGTAAAAAATCAATTCAACCTCTTAACATGTATTATCTGTCTTCTTGATTTCTATTGCTACTGCCTTGATTCAGGCCCTTACTCTCTCTACCCTGGATTCTTGTAGTAGTCTCCTAGCTGGTCTCCCTGCTTGTAGACTCCTTTCCTTACAGTCCATCCCCACATGGCTGCCAATATAACATTTCTAGATGTAAATTTGATCAGATTGCTCAAATTCCTTGGTTAGGGATCCAAAAAAAGTAAGAGCTGGTGCCCCTGCCACATATTCCACTCTCCAGTCATGCTGATCAGCCCAGTTCTTTGGATGTACCAAAGGATCTCACCCCAGTTCTGCTTTTGTACATTTGATTCTCTCAGAAATTTATTTCCTTTGCTCCTTTTCCAGTGTACACTGACAGATTCCTGCTGCTTCTTGTTTTGCCCCATTAGTTTTCCTCTCTCTTCCATGCCACGAATTCAAACTAATACATACATTTATTTCCTACATACGTACTTAGCATTTTATAAGTTCCAGAGACTATCCTCATCGATTTACAAGCACTGATTTTATTTTACTTCATTTCACATGCATCAGTTTTACGTAGTTACTTGTTTACACGCTCTTCTTCTAGACTTTGGGATTCCAGAAGACAGAGGTTTGAGAGTAAAAAACAAAATAACAAGACCATAACAAAAACAACTCTGTATTCTCGTCCCCACCATTACCATCTCCCCTTTGTGATGTCAAAGAGACCAGAGGAAGTGGACAGACTAGGAGAAGCATAGGTAAGTATTAGAGACAGAAAAAGTATGAAGTCTCTTCTGTGAGGACTAACAATAGTGATGCCATTTTACAACCTTGATGACTGTGTTCTCAAGAAACAAAGCAAATGTTAATCCTGCCCTCAGCTTCAACAGAGCATAACAGCCCTAACCGCAACAGAGCCTAATGACCCTAACCACATCTGTCCCCAGTTGGAAAGTCTGCAAACAGTTCCAACTGGCCAGCACTACCCCAACCCCTCCCCAATAGGAACTTTATTATAAAAGCCTCAGCTTGTAAGCGATCAGAGTATCAGCCAGATTCCTGACTGGAACTCTTCTTAGGCTTATTCCTGTGAATAAACCTGTTTGGCCGTGGAATTGCCTCCTGTTACTCGCTCTCTTCCTTTATATCTTCCTAACACCTTCCGGCTCTAATGTTTTGCGTCTCGATGACCATCTAGCTCCTAAATGCTGGGGGCCGCTCCCCATAGAAATCCCTCGCCGCATTTCTCCGCCTCGTACCCAGTGGGGCTGGGATTTTTGGTCCCGGGTTTTGCAATAAGGGAGTCACCAAGATGCAGCCACCTCTGGAATTCCTAGAAAGGAAAGAGTTGCCTGGCTTCAGCCAGTAGGCTCAGAACGGCTGACGCATTTCCGGCCTTTGCGGTTGATCGGTCATTGGGGTGCTGCAGCCCCGCCACCTGTTCCGTAGCTTCCCGGTGCCCCGAAGGTGAGTCTTGGTCCCTGGTCGCGACCCGCCAGGCTCCCGGAACATTTCAGGTCTGTGCCTCGGAGTAGGCGGGGAGGGAACGTCTGCGCAGGCGTGACCCCCGCCCCTACACATTCACTGGCCTGAAGTCCCCGTGGAGTAGGTGGAGGTCCCGCCCCTGATCTTGAAGGTTAAACAGCCTTTCCTTGTCTGAGATAACGCCCGGAGCTCTTTGTCCTGCCTCCAAGACGATTAAGGAGCGCAGACACAAAAGGTGAGGTTAGAGCGAAAGTTTAATAAGCGAAAGGAAAAAGCTCTCTGCCAGCAGAGAGGGGCTCCCGACCGGGAGTACCCACTATGGAGCCCGTTCTGAGATTTTTGTGGACTGGAAAGGAGAATTCGCTTAGTCTGCGGGCTGCCTTGGCGAACGCTTGACTGAGCTTGGCTCGGGACCAATCAGGAACTGAAATGATGATTCATAGATGCGGCTTAGCTTGGCCCAGGACCTATCAGAATCTGAAGTGAAAGCTTGGCCCGGACCAATCAGGGGCTGAGGCGATGATTCACAGAAGCTGGGCATATCTTGTTAATGAAGGAAAGTAGAGCCCCCGCCGGAACCTACCAGAGCCCACCGTGCCCATACCCACAAAAGGAGAAGAAACTTTTCCTGGGAACCTGCTGACTATACAAAGGACAAAGGCATTATGTGCCAGGCCTTGTTCCCTTATCTGAGTGAGCTGGAGGTTCTGTGCAAGTTTTTATCCAAACGGCCCGAGGTTTTTCTATCTGTGCAGCCGTGGGCATATCTATAGGCACAACACCCTGTGCTAGTTCCCTTATCGGTGTCTGCAACGTGAATTTTTTTCCCAGGCTGCGTTTTATGCTATGTGGAGATGAGACACTGACCCATGGACGGGGGCGGGCTCTCCAGGGACCCTTCCCTTGCTATCTACCTAAGGCAAGCTAGGTAGCTCCTTTCACAGGGTGGTGGGAAAGACCCCTAGAGGGGGCGGAGCTTTAGCAGCGAAACCGAGGTCGAGAGGTAGAGAAGGGGTAGACCTCGCTCCCTGTCAAAAGTCTTATTCAAAAGCCTTATTTCCTATATACACGTAACTTTTATTTAATAAGTCAACATTATGCAATGTTTGTCGCATATAATGTTTTCTTTAAATATTGTAAAACCACAAACCTCATAACTTGTCACCTCTAGTTTCTAATGCATCTCTAAAAATTAGGGACATTTCGCTACATAACCACAATATTATTAGCACACCCAACTAAGTGTAGGCGCTTCACCTAACACCTAGGTCATGTTTAAATCCCTCCACCCCCTGTTGTCCCACAGATGTCTTTTACACCTGTTTGTACCAACTAGCATCCAATCATAGACCACTCACTGCATGTAGTTAAGTCTTAATCTAGGGCAATTTTACCCTTTGCCTCCCTTCCTCCCATCCCATTGCCTTGTTGAAAAGGAGGCTCTTCCAGTCTTCCTGTAGTGCATCCCCAATTTTTGATTTGACTGTTTCCTCATGGTATTTAAGTTCTTCCTCTGTTTTCTTGTCATCGTAGTTGGTTATCCTTTGGGATATATTTTACAACACAGATGATTTGTGATTTACATGATCTCTTTGTTGCTGTTGCTAATTATGCTGACATGAGATAATGTTCTCACGAATGAAAACATTCTCTTTTATGCTCTTTCTGCCATGTTTTTATTTCAGTGAAGGACAATGGGGACACATCAAACTCTGCACTGTTTCACTCTTTGCTGTCTGACACCTCATAGACACTTAGTAAATATCTGTGAAATGAATTCCTTTGTGGATTACAGGCAATGCATAGAAACTTAATCTTGTATTTAGGATGAGCTCTCCCACTTTCTCCAGGAGTATACCTTGTATACATTTTTCAAATTATGGCTTTTATTTTATTGTATTGTAATTATATCCTCATGAGCTATAAACACCTATGTATTCCCAGCTCTTAGCACAGCTCCATAAATTGATTGTCCAGTGACTGAACTGCTTTTACAAAGGTTAAGCTGTTTCTCCTTTCATGTGTACAGTAACATCTAAACTAAGTGGAAGTCTTTCCAGATTCAATGCAATAGCCTACACCCCCTCCACTTTACCCTTTTTTCAACTCTTGCCTCTTCTGCTTCTACTCTTGCTTTCTTCTTCTACTCTTGCCTCTACCCTCATTCCCTCAGCTCATTCTCCATCCAGTAGCAGAGCTTCTCAGTACATAATTCAGCCTTGTCACTTCCTTTCTTAAAGCCTTCAGTGGTTTCTCTATTGCATTTATAAAATCCTAACTCCTATGCCCTACATGATCTGACTCCTGCTTGTCTTGCCAGCCTAATATTTTGCCACTCTTCTCCCACATGACTGTAGACACTCCAGCCTCCTTTCCTGTCTTTGATGGCAGCATGCACTTCCTCAGGGCCTTTGGATAGTCCAGAGTGCTCTTCCCCTCCCTCATCCCTACTCTGTATGGCTCACTTCTTTTGCACTTAAGGGCTCAGCTTAAATGTTACCTCACCTCCCACTACCTCATCTAAATAGGCTACATGTATTTGGTAACTCAGTGCCTCATTTATTTTCCTCAAATTAATCATCACAACTCATAATTATTTTATTTGCCTCCTTACTTATTTTTGTTGTTGCTTTTATTTTCAGTTTGTCTTCCCTGTTAAAATATATACTCCAGCAAAACAGGGCCTGGTCCCATCTTTTTCACCATTGTAGCCCTAGTGCCCAGCCAAGTACCTGATATGTTATGGGTGCTCAATGAACATTTATTGACTAAACGAGCAAGTAAATGGATCAGTTACTAGTAATGAGTCTCCTTGCCCCTTGCCTCCTAAGCCTTAGTTGCTGATAAAGTCATAAGTTGAGTCAGCAGTCAACTGCCTTTTATTGTTTTATCCCCCTTTCATGCCCTGGCATGAAACAGTGAGCCTGGTTCCCTACAACCTTAGACATACCACATTTAATCCTCCAGGAGTTGAATTCTAGGATGTCTTTGACTGTTTCTGCAGTCAAGTCAGTTAGCCCACAGCATCAACTCCACTAACTACTCTGTGTTTCTGTTTCTGGTCCACTGAGATTTTTGTCTTGTATTTATAGCTGGCCATATCTTTCTCTTTATCCCCTTTTATATATCATCTTCCAATGCCAAATGTTTGGAGTCAATTGGTAATTAGTCATAAATTGGCCTGTTTCATATCACCCTGCAAAAATGAATCCGATTTTTAATGTTGCTTTTGAGCTGTTGTTGGGATGTTCAGGGGGATACCCCTGGTGGGATCTAGAGATAGGCTTCAGTACACAAATGGGAGGTCACCACTGGTCACTGTCTGTCCTGGATTTTCTTGAATATTTCTTCTAGTATTTTCAACTGTCCACTGAGTATTAACACATGATGTCAATATTTTATTTTGTTGGGTTTATTTCCTCTATGAAAGGAAGATACTCAATTTACTAATTCTACTTTACTAATAATACCTGCTCATTGATATTTATGTAATAATTGCTATGGGCCAGGTACTATGCTAAGCTTTTTATATGCATTACCTTGTATAATCACAACACTTATAAGAGGAGTACTATGGTCATTACTGCTTAGAGAGGTCACAGGATATGAACATTATTCACTGTACTGCAGTGCTTCACTAAAGATGATTTTAAATAGCTTATTCCATTTAATTCGTCAGATGTCTATCAAGTATTTGGTCCCTGCTAGGATATCAGATGACACCAAATTTGCATTTAATCAAATAAATCAGGTAAACAAAACATTGAAGATGCATTCATAATTTTTTGGCAAGTCCAGACTTGTAAGTCCTCTAGGCATTTTGAAAATAAGAAGTGTCTGTAATCTGTAGCAATTTGGGAGGGGAGATAGGAAGAGATAGGAGGACTGGGGAACATAGGGTAATGCATATACATCCTGGGAACAGGGGTGGTTTGGGGGACAAGAAGAAAGAGTGTATTTTCCCTTCTGTGTTCCCTTCCCTGCCCTTACCATGGCTTGATGAAGTGAAAGGGGATATAGGAGGGGAGAATATATTTATTTGCCTGGAAAACATTTATGGAGCACTGACAGTGGGCCAGGCACTGTGCTATGCATTAAGGATAAAGACAGTTCATGGTGGCATAAGACCAGGAGGTAAATCCTAAGCACCAATTGTGGGGAGAAGAATACAACTGATGGAGGAATACTCTACCTGTGGCTTTGGGTATGTGAGAGATTGCCTGTAGTGATCCAGAAAACAAAAAAAGCAAAATAAAAAGAGCCAGCTGTATTTCCATGGTTTCTCAATAGCATTAAAGTGCAGAACCCATATTTGCAGAACAATTTTTGACTATAAACCTAAGGCCATGAGAAGCTACATGTTTAATAATAATGGAATCCAATGCAAATTCATAATTAGAAATTGTCAGACTTTCAGTCTTCCTGAACTGAAGACTCAACAAACCAAATTACCAGATAATACAGTAAGGAGTAAAAAGATATACATTTCGCCTTGGACACTGACAAAGAATAAATGCCATGGTCTTTGTAACTCTTCAAATTCTCAATTCTGTAACATAACTTTATGTGAATATTTTATTACGGTCTGTCTTTCCCACGGTAAATACCATAAAGATAGGGACCTTTCCTTTCACCATTTTGAACTAAGCACCTCAGCACTATTCCAGACACCTAACAGACACATAATATATGAATAAATAGAATAAATGCATTTTCACCCAATAAAGTATAACTGAAAAACTGTCAAGTGCTCTCAGACCTTAATGATTCCATTAGCATTGGGCAAAAGTCAGATAAAACTTAAATTACACCACTAAAGTCAACATTGTATCAGTGTAACTACTATTAAACTTCCCAACTTAAAAGGCCACAACCCTGCGACATATTCTTACCATTTCCATCCTGAATCTTACTCAATATTTTTTAAAAATACAGATCTAACACCATGACAATGAAATAAAAGCCTTGATGCCCCTCAGTGTTCCATATAGTAAAGTCTAACGTCTTAGCCTAGAGTTGAAGGCCATTTTCTGTCCCCTGTAATGCATCTTTTTAACCTCATCTCTCACATTTTTACCCACAACCCATATTCTATAGTTCAGCTTTACCTGTCCTTATTGCCATTGTGTGTGCCCTTAAATACCTTTCCTCATGTTGTTTGCTTGATTTATGATGGCGGATCCCTTCCTTTCTCTGCCTGATAAATTCCTGTTCATGATTTTAGCCTAATTCAAATGTACTTGCCCCTAAGTCATATTCTTTCAATGTTCCATACCCACTCAGAAATTATTTTTTCTATTCTTTACTCCCTGAATATTCTGGCGAGGCCTCTATTATAGCATTAATCATCTGATATTATAGCTAGTTTTATATATCCTATTCTCCTCCTAGATCTACCATATAAACATATTACCCAGGCCTTTAAATCACTTCTACAGACTGAGTATCCCTTATCCCAAACCCCTGGGATCAGAGTATTTTGGATTTCAGATTTTTCTGGATTTTGGAATATTTGCATTAAACTTAACAGATCCCTAATCTGAAAATCTGAAATATGAAATGCTGCAATGAGCATTTCCTTTTAGCATCATGTCTGTGCTCAAAAAGTAAATAGCTCTTGCTTTTTTATTCCACAGTTACCTAATTCTCCTTCCCAGAGGTTCACCCTTCTATATCAGTTATCTGTTGCCATAATAATGTGGTATAATAAATAGCCACAAAACTTTAGTGGTATATAGTGATAAACTTATGTATAGCACATGAGTATATGGGGCATAGCTTACCTAGGGTGGGCAGGCCCTATTTATACATCTGCATTCAGCAGCTCTGCAGACCTTAGGCTAGGCCTGCTCACATGTCTGGCAGTTAGCTGGCTGTCAACTAATCTAGGATGCTCTCATCTATTCCACTGGGGTGATCTGGCTCTGTCCTACATGTCTCTTATCATCTGAAAAAATATCCTTCTTCTGGCAATTTCAGAGGGCAAGAGTAAGCAAAGCCAGTTACACAAGTACTGTTCAAACCTCTGCATGCATCACATTTGCTAATATCATTGGCAAAATCAAGTCATATTGTTGAATTCAGTGTCACAATGGAAGGGCACTGCAAAATATTAATACATGGCTACAGGGAAGGGGGAAGAATTGAGGCCATTAACATACTCTGGAAGAGCCTTTTCCCAATTGCTAAACATATGTAAGTCAGTAACTATATATACATTGTATTAACATAAATGATAGAATACCATTCATATTTCCATACTTTGCTTTTTTCCCCACTACTTTATGATTTATTTCCATTAATATATAATGCTCTATCATCAGGTGTCTTCTAAGGAAGATTAAATCAGAAAATTTTAAATCACAGTTATCCTTTCACCTAAAACCAGTGTAAGCCTTCTAAATTAACCCCAGGAATGGCTTCAACAGAGGAACAGTATGATCTTAAGATTGTGAAAGTGGAGGAAGACCCTATCTGGGATCAACAAGCCCAACTTCAAGTGAACAACTTTTCTGGCCAAGAAGCCTCCCGACAACTTTTTAGGCAGTTTTGTTACCAAGAGACTCCTGGTCCCCGAGAAGCTCTGAGCCGGCTCCGAGAACTCTGTCGTCAGTGGCTAAGGCCAGAAATCCACACCAAAGAGCAAATCTTGGAGCTGCTGGTGCTGGAGCAGTTCCTGACTATCCTGCCTGAGGAGCTCCAGGCCTGGGTGCGGAAGCACCATCCAGAGAGTGGGGAGGAGGCTGTGGCTGTAGTCGAAGATCTGGAACAAGAGCTTAGTGAGCCAGGGAACCAGGTGAGAGGACAAAGATGGACTTCTAGACATTAAATACTAAATGAAAGGTGGGGTTTGGTGACACAGGTTGGTTGGCTATAGCTGTATGTATTAGTTCTCTGTTGTGTAACAAATTACCCCTAAACCTTAATGGCCAAGACTACAGTCATCTGAAGACAAGATTCAGGTGGGCGGATCCACTTCCGAGATGGTTCACTGGTACAATTGTTGGTAGGGGGCCTCAGCTACTCACCAGCTATTGGCAGGAGGTCTTAGTTCTTTACCATGTTGGTATTCTTCATGGGGCTGCTTGAGTGCCCTCACAACATGTCAGCTGGCTTCCTCCAGAGGGGAGAAGTAGAGAAAGAGAGAGAAAGGAAAAAGCCACAGTGCTTTTTATGACTCAGAAGTTATATACCATCTCTTCTGCCTCACTTTCTATTCAGTAGAGTTGAGTTATCAAGTACAGCCCACATTCAGGGGGCTGGGGGTGGACAGTTCGATTCTACCTGGTGGATTTGTTTTAAACCACCATACTAAATTGGCCACTCTTCCCTGTTTTGCTTTTGGATACGGAATTAAACTCTGGACCTTCCACTGTGACATCTCTCTAGAAAATGTTTCATATAGTTCCATGTGATATCTTTCATTTCATATTAGCTTGGACTCCTATAATTCCCCTCTTATGAACCAAATATGCCTACCTGCCTTCAGGCTCTAGACCATGAACATGGACATTCTGAAGTGCTCTCGAAGGAGGTGGAACATCTGAAGGTCAAGCAGGAACCAACAGACATCCAGCTTCAGCCTATGGTGACACAGCTCAAATATGAATCTTTTCGCCTCCACCAATTTCGAGAACAAGGTAAGGATTTTGACAGGTCCCTTCAGGAGATCTCTGGCGGGTCTATAGAGGGCAATAGTTAAGACTGTGGACTCTGGGGCTAAATTGCCTGGATTGGAATTTAAACGCTGCATTTAATAACTCTGTGACAATGGACAAGTCAGGTAACCTTCCGGTGTCTTCAGTTTATGCATATTTGAAGTGGAGATAATCATAGCACGTCAGTCACAGAGTCATTTCAGATTTAATAAATTAACATATGTAAAACACTTAGAAGAGTGCCTGCCTTGTAATGAATATAATATAGTGCCTGCTTATGTACATCCTCTTTGGGAGCCTCTGGGTGCTCCCTCCAGCCATTTCAGCAGTGCTGATGACCCCTTACTCTACTAGCTTAAACATCCCTGTTTAACCCAATCCCCTCCTTAACTGGCAGTTCTTCATTCCTAGAACATGTCTGTTTGATATGGATCTTTCTATTTCCATCCTATAATTGTGTCCTTTCATAAAGGAAAGAGATTACATTGTTTGGTCCATTTATTATTCCAGATGGTGAAATTATACCTGAGAACCAGGAGTTGGCATCAAAGCAAGAAATCTTAAAAGAAATGGAGCATTTGGGGGATAGCAGACTCCAAAGAGACGTATCTTTGGATTCTAAGTACAGAGAAACTTGTAAACAAGACAGCAGGGCAGAAAAGCAGCAGGGACATTCCACTGGAGAGAGACGCCACAGGTGCAATGAATGTGGGAAAAGCTTCACTAAGAGTTCAGTACTCATTGAGCACCAGAGAATCCACACTGGGGAGAAGCCATATGAATGTGAAGAATGTGGGAAGGCCTTCAGCCGGAGGTCAAGCCTGAATGAACATCGGCGGAGCCACACTGGAGAGAAACCCTATCAGTGTAAGGAGTGTGGGAAAGCCTTCAGTGCCAGCAATGGCCTCACTAGACACAGAAGAATCCACACAGGGGAAAAACCATATGAATGCAAAGTGTGTGGAAAGGCTTTCCTTCTCAGCTCATGCCTTGTTCAGCATCAGAGGATACACACTGGAGAGAAGCGTTATCAGTGTCGTGAGTGTGGCAAAGCCTTCATTCAGAATGCAGGGCTTTTCCAGCATCTCCGAGTCCACACTGGTGAGAAACCTTATCAGTGCAGTCAGTGCGGTAAACTCTTTAGTAAGCGGACCCTTCTTAAGAAACATCAGAAAATCCACACTGGAGAGAGAACATGAGTGTGATGAGTTTGGGAAAGCCGTCAGTCATCATTGCAACCTTATTAGGCATTTTAGAATCCGTACTGTTCCAGCAGAACTGGACTAATTCTGTGGACCCTCAGACCCCTAAATGGGGCCATCTTGGAAAGTAAGATTTTCAAGTGGCTTATTCTGTTCATATAAAATTTATTTTGCATTGCAGTGAACCACTTGTCTACAAACCAGGTGTTGGTGCCTCCTGTGTGGATGACTGTGATTGTAGGGGGTTCCTGGGTGGCCTTCTTATTCCCTATCCTTTGGTCCATTTCTAATGATTTCCTTTAAAGGGACCAAATCTTATCTGGAAATAAATTGTTATGGAGGGGCTGTTTTTGAGCAATACTGAGCATTGAACAATTCTAAAAGACCAGTATCTATGTATACTTTTTTTAAAAAGATTGGCTAAGATCAAAGGATATTCAGAGGTGCATCTTTTTCTGTAAGAGTGACGTTTTAAACAAACATAAGGTTTTTGGGAATAAGAATCGTCCACATTCCCACAGGAAATCATTGCTATGGTCTCCCCTAGGAATGTGATAGATAGCTTCTGTAAGCAGCATTATCCATGGTATAAAACCTGTAGTTTTAATGGTTTAGAAATCTATGTCTCGGCCAGGCGCGGTGGCTCACGCCTGTAATCCCAGCACTTTGGGAGGCCGAGTCGGGTGGATCACGAGGTCAGGAGATCGAGACCATCCTGGCTAACATGGTGAAACCACGTCTGTACTAAAAATACACACACACACACACACACACACACACACACAAAATTAGCCAGGCGTGGTGGCAGGCGCCTGTGGTCCCAGCTACTCCAGAGGCTGAGGCAGGAGAATGGCATGAACCCAGGAAGCGGAGCTTGCAGTGAACCGAGATCGCGCCACTGCACTCCAGCGTGGGCGACAGAGCGAGACTCCATCTCAAAAAAAAAAATAGAAATCTATGTCTCATTTCATATCTAACTCATGTTTTTGATATGAATCAATATATATGTTGATATCATGTTAATGAGTTTGATATGAATCATCAACATAGTACGTAGTATATACAAATCATCAACATAGTACGTAGTATATACATATCAACATAACTATGTTGATGATTCATATCAAATTCTCAATGCCGGTCATTACTGTATTTAAGTTTTCCATTTTTGTTACAAATAATAAGATGATACTTTAAAATCTCTATTCTTCACAAGGTACCTCTTTAATTCATAGCCTTTTATGTCCGCATTATTCTTTTTTGGGGGGTTGGTCAGCAACTTTGAGTGCCATTGCAAGCAGCATCATTGAAGTAGTTTTATAAAGAAAAGAAGTCTGATATCTTGGGCAGCTTGCTGCTTACTAGGGAGACCAGCATGCTCAGACATTTATTGTCAGGGTTAAATGTATGCTCTGGCACCAAGTTCAAATCCTTCCTCCCCGTTTGTGAGCTGTGGGACTTTAGGCAACTTATCTAAATGCTGCTCTGCTGTAGTCTCCCCATCTGTAAAACAGAGGATGACATCAGTACCTTCCTCATAGGGTACATAAGATTAAATAAATACAAACTTGTACTTAAAATGTAGCTCTCAATAAATGTACATTATGATTTACATAAGAAATAATACCATTTAACAAATGTAGGTAGAATTTTAAGTATCATGTTAAAATTAGGATATGAAATGCCTCTGCTGACATTATTACTCTTTTCTCCACAGTCAAAAACTAAATCAGAATATTTCAAAAGAGAGGAAATAAAAGTTCAGCTTAAAACTGTTCTGCCCTAAATCTTTGTCTTTGAAGTTTATTTTTAAAGTGTTAAAGAATACATATATATGTGTATTTTTTTTCCTCATGGCTTAGGAACCATAAACGATTCTTTAAAAGTCACTTACTATTTTATTTGTCAATAGAACAATTAGCAATTAGCTGAATTCAGACTTTCTGGAATAGTGTTTATGAAATTTTATAATACCTACAAATCACTTGAGCTCTTGTTAAAGTGCAGATTCCTAATTCAAAAGGTCAGAAGGGGGCCCAGGAACCTGCCTTTTAAATGAGCAATGCGCTCCTAGGTGCCTCAGATGCTGCTAGTTCATGGAGTGCACTTTGAGTATCAAGGTCCCAGACTACCCTGAGGATTAGTATGGTCCTTTTAATATGCTAGAGGCACCAAGCAAATAATAGCTTCTTTTCCATCCTTCCACTTGCAACCTCTACATCAGTAGGTAGTCCCTAAACCTGTGCTCCCCTCACTGACCTACTGCCTGTCCCACCCTAAGAGGACTGAGATGCCTGTGAAGTGCAATGGGCAAGTGGGTTGAGATGAGTTTGTAGAGCATGGCAGCGTCCTCTGCTCTGGAATAGGCAAATAGAGCTAAATGTTTATCCAGGCAACCTAAACAGGACCCATAAATGTTTACTTTAGGAAAAAGCTACTTCTACAGAGCTTCTGCGCCTCTTGCATGAGCTCGTAGGGTGAAGGGGAAGGGGCTGTTTGTTGCATGTTTACCAGCACCATGCAGACCTGCCAGTCCACACCCCCAGTCCTCTCTTGGGCTCTCTGAACTGCCTGGGCCAAAGGAACAAGGTCCCAGCTGAGGTTTCCTCATATAGGGTGCTATGGCATGCCACACTTACCTTCAACACTGAAGCCTGGCGTGGTCCTTCTGTGACTCCAACCCCAGTGCTCAGACAGTCCCTTTCTCTCTCACCTACTCAGAAAAGCAAAGTAAAGCTCACAGAGGAAAAAGCCACAAAATGGAAGACAAACGGGTGAATGAGGAACATTTAGGGAATGAGGGACATCACAAATGAGTAAGAGAGGAGGAGGGGAGAGATAGGGACTTAAAAAGGGCCCGAATGGGCATGCTCTGTAGTAAAGAGAAAATAGAAGGGAGAATTTGGGAATGTTTGGGTTTTGTTTGTTTGTTTGTTTTTTCTTATTGTTGTTGTTTTCCAGATTCTCTTTTACTGATCTGGTCCAAAGTGTTGTAGTAGTTGATGCCACTACTTCCTGCATTTGGCCTCATTAACAGTAACAAGAAGGATTTTCAGTGCCCCTGTAATTAGAGGAGCACCAAGAGACCTAAAGAAGGGAGGCTCAGACTGTGGATGGGGGCACTCTGTCAATCAGCAAACATCCATGGGGCACTTGTTAGGCCAGTGGGTACCACTGTAGGAACTTGGGATACATCAGCAGAGCCGACAAAGGTTCCTGCCCTCACAAAGTTTACATTCTAGCAGGAGAGAAAAATAATAGACAATAATCATAATAACTATGTAGTATATTAGAAGGTGATGAAGTGCTTTTGAAACAGAAGAGAGTGGAGCAGTGTAAGGAGGAGTAAGATTTCATTAGATGGTGCAGGCGGGGTCAGGGATGCTTCATTGAGGAGGAGACATTTAAACTAAGATGAAGAGGTGAAGTGGGGGTCAGCTTGATGCTATCTAGAAGAAGGATGTTCCAGGAAGAGGTGAGCCAGTGCAAAGGCTAAGGTATGGAATAAAAATAGTTTTCCCACTGAGGTTGTCAACAGATTCTCACAATCAACCTAGAAGAGGAAGGCACAGGTGTTTGCCATACGTGTGTATTGTGTAAACTGAGCACAGTGAAGTAAAAGTGATTGCTCAATGTCACATGCCTGTGAGGTGGCAAAGGTCTGCATTCAAGACTGAATGATTCCCCATCTAGTGTTCTTTTGTTGGAATTTTGTTTTCCAATCTGGGTAATTATTATGCTTTTTTTCCTTATGTAGAAGCCAAACGTGATGCCACATAAACAGGTATTGAGTAATTATTTTGAATGAGTAGCTGTGCCCTGAAAGCACTGGAGGGAGGGGATGCAGGGGATAACCTGTTGGTATACAAGAGGAAGAAACGAATAGAATTCTGGTAGGTCAGGTGCATGAATGCAGGTCAGGTGTGAGAGGCTGGGCAGTGATTGGGAAAGTACAGCATCATGGGAAGGAAGGGCTGGGAAAGTGAAGACACAGTTAAGTTTGCTGCTTGGTAGCATAGCATAGCTGTAGTTTGTTACTATCTAGCTGTGTGACTGTGCACAAGTTACTTCACCTCTCTGTGCTCTTGTGGAAAGACATGAAGGTTAGGTAGGTGAGGAGAGAAATCTCAGGAGGTAAAGCAGTACAAGTAAAGCATGTAAATCCATTTGTGGGGCAAGTGGTGTATGGGGGTGGGGTGGGATCTGGAGTGGTTAGGAATTGGAAAATAACTAAACAGAAGGTCCCAGGTTGTTTGGGGAGTAAGGAAAAGAGTCTCCCACTTGCCTCTTTGCCCTAGATGGGCTCAAAGTGAGGAAGTTAATGACATGAAATATTCTCCAAGCCACCTAAGGAGGCAGCAGAAGGTGGGTCAGTGGTACAGGACTTGCCCAGGTATCAAGGTGCCCAAGGGCTTTGGAAGAGTCTCTCAGCTCAGGGTGAGTCCCATGGTGAGTGGGGTTATGAGTCCTAGGGTGAGTGGGGTGATGGAGGGTGGGGATGCACATTGGGCTCCAGGCTAAAGCCCAGGAGTGACTGGAGGTGTATGGTGCAAGGTGTGCCAAGAACTGTGGTTGGATAAATGCCAGCATTTTAGGAATAAATATAATAATAATAATAGATACTTCTGAAACACCGTATGCCTGGCACTGTTCTAGTTGCTTGACATGTATTAATTCATTTAATCCCCAAACATGATCTAAATGTGTAGTCAACTCCATTTTAAAGAGGGGGAAACTGAGGCACAAGGAGGTTAAGTCACTCACCCAAGGTCATACAGCTCGTAGGCAGCCGAAGCACGAGGCACCCTGCTATATAGGTAATGTTTCTTGTAATATATTAAAAGTTTATTTTAATACATTAAAAGAAACTTTTTCTTATCATCTATGTGGTTACCAAGTTGTACAGTTCATGTGGAAAAGGCAGGATAAATACTTGTTTCCCTTTATTTACGTGTTTTCAAAATACTTGGCTCTCTAGCATTCTCCAATGGTGACCAATTTTTTTTTTTTTTAAGAATAATTACAGACTCAGGGATATAAACATACTTGAAGTGTTTCAACTCTTTGCTGTCATTATCTTTACTGGGGTTCAAATTTTCCCGTCTTCAAGTGGGAAGGTCTTCAACTTGGCACCTGAGTACTTCTGACTCAAGACCCTTGCTTTATGATATGACAAGATGTTTCAGTCTCATGCTATACATTTCTTGCCTCCGATCTGGATTCAGCCATTTCTTCCAGGAATCCTGATTTCTTTATGGGGATATGGAATTTCAAGATGACAAATTGAATGCTAGCAAAGGCTCACTGCTTAGCTGGTTATTGTTTCCAAGCCTTTTCAATAGCAAGACCTAGGAGATATATATCTGTCTATGCCTGTTTGTTTTTCTTTCTAATTCAGAGTTATAGAGTTTTTACTTCTCTTTACATTTGTATCTCCTCTTGTATTATTATCATCTATTGCTGTATAATGAATTAACTCAAAACTTAGTAGTTTAAAACAACGCACATTATCCTTTCCATGGGTCAGAAATCCAGGTATGGCTCAGCAGGGTCCTAAGCTTCAGACTCTCTGAAGACTGAAATCAAGGTGTTGGTCAGAGTTGGCATCTCATCTGAAGGCTTAACTGGGGAGAGATCAGCTCTAAGTTCACATGATTGTTGTCAGAAATCAACAAACCCTTTGAGGGTTTTTGGACTGAGGGCCTCAGTTACATGCTGGCTGTTGGCAGTAGGCAATCCTCGGTTCCTTGTCATATAGGCTTCTTTAACATGACAACTTGATTAGTCAAAACCCCCAAGGGAGAGCATCTGCTAGCCAGACAGAAGTCACCGTTTTCTTTGTAACCTAATCACAGAAGTAACATCCTTTCAACATTTTGTATTCTATTAATTAGAAGCAAGTTATTTAAAAGGAGGGTGTTGGGGGTGATGGAGGAGAGGCTGGTGGCTGCGGCTGCCAAGGTTTTCTCCTGGTGCCCAGCAGAAATGATGGCCAAGCAAGGTGTGGCAGGGCCAGCCCAGGATCCCCCAGGACTCTCCTCTCTGTGCAATAAGGGGCCCGCTCTTGCCAAGGCCAAGGGGAAGGGGTGAACGTGGCCCCCATGGGTCTGCAGCCCTGATAGGAATTTAAACTGTCTCTCCGATGTGTATGGTAGAACTAAAAAAGACAGACTACCAAGGGTCATCTGAAATTGTGATTGAGTCACTAATAATACCAGGACAAAGTTAGAGATCACTACTCAAGCATAAGCCCTGGTTTCCTCCTCCCTCCCTTCCTTCCTCCCTTCCTCCCTTCCCTTGCATCCCTTCCTTCCTTCCTTTCTTCTTCTTCTTCTTCTTCTTCTTCTTCTTCTTCTTCTTTTTTTTTTTTTTTTTGTCTTTTGAGGGAGTCTTGCTTTGTTGCCCAGGCCGGAGTGTGGTGCTGCGATCTCTGTTCACTGTAACCTCTGCCTCCCAGGTTCAAGCAATTCTCCTGCCTCAGCCTCCCTAGTAGCTGGGATTACAGCCATGTGCCACCACGCCCGGCTAATGTTTGTACTTTTAGTAGAGACAGGGTTTCGCCATGTTGGCCAGGCTGGTCTTGAACTCCTGACTTCAGGTGATTCACCCACCTTAGCCTCCCAAAGCGCTGGGATTACTGGCGTGAACCACCGCACCTGGCCCCCAGTTTTCATAAGACTGCTATGAAGATGTTTGATATAAAGGCTTGGGCTTAGTTTGTTGTGGAATGGGCTGCAAAGGACCCATACGGCTTCCTTACAACTGTTATTTTGGCCCTTACTCCACTGTTCCTAGCAAGTGTTGTACTGTCTTGGAAATTGGCCAAGATGATTGAGGCCGGGGGAAGGAGCAAAAGAAGAAACAAAAACGTCAAGAAAACATGCAAAAGCGAAACGACTGAAAAAGGATTGAGGGACTGAACAGGCTCTGCAACCAGAGGAAATCATTTGGAAAATTATACAGCTTTGGAAGGACCCACTAAGGTTTCTTTGGATTTCTTGACATTATTACTTAGTAAATGAAATTTGACCAAATGGAAGAATCAGGTCCATTCTGACCTCAATACTGTAGTAACTTTTAGGCTTGGGTGTAGGAGTTTATAGGTTTCTATTGACAGTTATTGTAAATTAGCATTTAGCATTTATTATGGTACAAATTCTTTATAACTGACATAGTCATTTCCCACTTAGTAATTTATGTACCGAATGAAAACATCAGTCTATGTACTGAAATGAAAACATCCTATGGGGAAAAATCACTTTATATTATGAACTCTATTCAAATGAACTCTATTTAAAATGGGGTCCTGTTTCCCACAGAAATACAAACTACCATCAGAGAATAATATAAACACCTCTACACAAATAAACTAGAAAATCTAGAAGAAATGGATAATTTCCTGGACACTTACACTCTCCCAAGACTAAACCAGGAAGAAGTTGAATCCCTGAATAGACCAATAGCAGGCTCTGAAATTGAAGCAATAATTAATAGCCTACCAACCAAAAAAACTCTAGGACCAGATGGATTCACAGCTGAATTCTACCAGAGGTACAAGGAGGAGCTGGTACCATTCCTTCTGAAACGATTCCAATCAATAGAAAAAGAGGGAATCCTCCCTAACTCATTTTATGAGGCCAACATCATCCTGATACCAAAGCCTGGCAGAGACACAACAAAAAAAGAGAATTTTAGACCAATATCCCTGATGAACATTGATGCAAAAATCCTCAATAAAATACTGGCAAACCAAATCCAGCAGCACATCAAAAAGCTTATCCACCATGATCAAGTGGGCTTTATCCCTGGGATGCAAAGCTGGTTCAACATACACAAATCAATAAACGTAATCCAGCATATAAACAGAACCAAAGACAAAAACTACATGATTATCTCAATAGATGCAGAAAAGGCCTTTGACAAAATTCAACAGCCCTTCATGCTAAAAACTCTCAATAAATTTGGTATTGATGGAACGTATCTCAAAATAATAAGAGCTATTTATGACAAACCCACAGCCAATATCACACTGAATGGGCAAAAACTGGAAGCATTCCCTTTGAAAACTGGCACAAGACAGGGATTCCCTCTCTCACCACTCCTGTTCAACATAGTGTTGGAAGTTCTGGCTAGGCAATCAGGCAAGAGAAAGAAATCAAGGGTATTCAGTTAGGAAAAGAAGAAGTCAAATTGTCCCTGTTTGCAGATGACATTATTGTATATTTAGAAAACCCCATTGTCTCAGCCCAAAATCTCCTTAAGCTGATAAGCAACTTCAGCAAAGTCTCAGGATACAAAATTAATGTGCAAAAATCACAAGCATTCTTATACACCAGTAACAGACAAACAGAGAGCCAAATCAGGAATGAACTTCCATTCACAATTGCTTCAAAGAGAATAAAATACCTAGGAATCCAACTTACAAGGGATGTAAAGGACCTCTTCAAGGAGAACTACAAATCACTGCTCAGTGAAATAAAAGAGGACACAAATAAATGGAAGAACATTCCATGCTCATGGATAGGAAGAATCAATATCGTGAAAATGGCCATAGTGCCCAAGGTAATTTACAGATTCAATGCCATCCCCATCAAGCTACCAATGAGTTTCTTCACAGAATTGGAAAAAACTGCTTTAAAGTTCATATGGAACCAAAAAAGAGCCCGCATTGCCAAGACAATCCTAAGTCAAAAGAACAAAGCTGGAGGCATCACGCTACCTGACTTCAAACTATACTACAAGACTACAGTAACCGAAACAGCATGGTACTGGTACCAAAACAGAGATATAGACCAATGGAACAGAACAGAGCCCTCAGAAATAATACCACACATCTACCGCCATCTGATCTTTGACAAACCTGAGAAAAACAAGACATGGGGAAAGGATTCCCTATTTAATAAATGGTGCTGGGAAAATTGGCTAGCCATAAGTAGAAAGCTGAAACTGGATCCTTTCCTTTCTCCTTATATGAAAACTAATTCAAGATGGATTACAGACTTAAATGTTAGACCTAATACCATAAAAACCCTAGAAGAAAACCTAGGTAATACCATTCAGGACATAGGCATGGGCAAGGACTTCATGTCTAAAACACCAAAAGGAACGGCAGCAAAAGCCATAATTGACAAATGGGATCTCATTAAACTAAAGAGCTTCTGCACAGCAAAAGAAACTACCATCAGAGTGAACAGGCAACCTACAGAATGGGAGAAAATTTTTGCAATCTACTCATCTGACAAAGGGCTAATATCCAGAATCTACAAAGAACTCAAACAAATTTACAAGAAAAAAACAACCCCATCAAAAAGTAGGCAAAGGATTTAAACAGACATTTCTCAAAAGAAGACATGCATACAGCCTACAGACACATGAAAAAATGCTCGTCATCACTGGCCATCAGAGAAATGCAAATCAAAACCACAATGAGATACCATCTCACACCAGTTAGAACGGCAATCATTAAAAAGTCAGGAAACAACAGGTGCTGGAGAGGATGTGGAGAAATAGGGACACTTTTACACTGTTGGTGGGATTGTAAACTAGTTCAACCATTATGGAAAAGAGTATGGCAATTCCTCAAGAATCTAGAACTAGATGTACCATATGACCCAGCCATCCCATTACTGGGTATATACCCAAAGGATTATAAATCATGCTGCTATAAAGACACATGCACACATATGTTCATTGCGGCACTATTCACAATAGCAAAGACTTGGAATCAACTCAAATGTCCATCAGTGACAGACTGGATTAAGAAAATGTGGCACATATACACCATGGAATACTATGCAGCCATAAAAAAGGATGAGTTTGTGTCCTTTGTAGGGACATGGATGCATCTGGAAACCATCATTCTCAGCAAACTATCGCAAGAACGGAAAACCAAACACCGCATGTTCTCACTCATAGGTGGGAATTGAACAATGAGATCACCAGGACTCAGGAAGGGGAACATCACACACCGGGGCCTATTATGGGGAGGGGGGAGTGGGGAGGGATTGCATTGGGAGTTATACCTGATGTAAATGACGAGTTGATGGGTGCTGACAAGTTGATGGGTGCAGCACACCAACATGGCACAAGTATACATATGTAACAAACCTGCAGGTTATGCACATGTACCCCTAGAACTTAAAAAAAAAAAAAGAAAAAAAATGGGGTCCTGTTTTGGACAAAGGAAGTTAAGAATGTAAAAGTCAGAACTTTCCTGTCTGAGGTGAAAAATGTGCTTTGGCTTAAAAGAACTATAAGGTATTAATTATGCCTTTTATTATCATTGCTTCTTAGAATCATTTCTGGCTTCCTCAAAATAATACTAATCAACAAGTGCTTCTATTTGCTGCATTTTTCTTACTTTAGCCTTTGAGACAACTGGTAATTATCAAGACATTTTGCTTTTTTTTTTTTTTTTTTTTTGAGACAGAGTCTCGCTCTGTCGCCAGGCCAGAGTGCAGTGGCACGATCTCGGCTTACTGCAACCTCTGCTTCCTAGGTTCCAGCGATTCTCCTGCTTCAGCCTCTCGAGTAGCTATGACTACAGGGCCATCGTGCCCAGCTAACTTTTGTATTTTTAGTAGAGACAGGGTTTCACCATGTTGGCCAGGATGGTCTCGATCTCTTGACCTTGTGATCTGCCTCCCTCAGCCTCCCAAAGTGCTGGGATTATAGTTGTGAGCCACCGCACCTGGCCACATTTTTTAAAATGTAATTTTATAAAGAATCCTCTTACCTTGAGTATGTAGAATACCACCTATTGGATAGAACACTTTTTGTACTTTCAAACACTGCCATTTTCTTAAAGATGGCCTGTTGAGAGGAGTAATACTATGGTTTAGAGCTTGCAGCAGAAATGCTAAACATGGTCGTACCTTGGAACCAGTTTATTCTTGTGCTAAGCAGAACTGTAAAATAGTTAAAATGTCTTATCAAGTAATTTGCTGATTACATAGACACCACTTTTTTTATTCCATTTTTGTTTTAACTCATGTGGTAGTGATATTTAATACTTTCTGATCAAACAGGTTCAAAGTGAAACTTTAAATTTCAAATTTCTTTTAAAGAACTCTTAATGAGTAACAGTGAAGTCATACTTCATAAGTGTTAAAGAAAGGTACAAAATTTGGAAACATTTTGTTGGGCATAGTAGTAATTGGGTGAAAGAGGATACATTATCTCAAAATGAGAATGTGCTGTAATTGGAAGTAAGGAGCTAAAGGATATTTCTTTCAGTTAAGTAGTATAACTGGGATGTTTTACTATTAAACATGGCTTTTATAAATGCATGGTCCAGTAATTTTATTCACTGTTAGTATTTAATTCACTGTCAGCTTATTAGTGTTTTCTATACCCCAATAATGAATTTTAACTTACAAAAATTGTCCAGCAGCTACAGTTTAAAAACGAAACTAGAAATCATCAAATAAATTTGATGATTTTTTATAAAGAGGTCCTGGGTTTTTTTTTCTTTTTTCTTTTGGAGGGACTAACATTTTAAGTTACATTATGTTATGCAGGTTAGAATTTCAATTACAGCTAAGCAAACTTGTTAAACCTTTAGGACTATGTTCCTCAAATTTGAGAATCTAACAACCACTGAGAATGTTTATGGACCAGTTTGAATAACACTTAATGCTATTCTTTTAGATTATCAGCCTCCATGTGGTGCCAGTGTGAGCAACACATTGTAACTGAAGGCACTGAAATAGTTCAGTATTTAGTTAAGATATGTCTAAAATACGTTTGGTTTTCTGCAATCAAGCTGTTCATGGAAAGAATTTACATATGTTTTACTTATGGTCACATTTTAGAGCAAAAGTATTGAAGCAAAGGATATAGTCATAATTCTCAGTTATCAAAGTTATGGTTTCATCAGTTCTGTTGTAATAACGTAAAGGTATTTAACTAAAAGTCTGTTTTTCTATAATTTCTGGTATAGTCTTAACACATGCCTATTTTGTATTTCTTTGACGTATGCTGTTTTTTTTTTTTCACTTTTTCCCATCATTTATAGAGCCTTTTTATATATGTGAGATCAAGATTTTAAGACATTTGTGTGGTGTGTGTGTGTAAGGGTCCAGGAAATATATAGAATATTGTGAGGTCTGGGATTCTTAAGAAAAATCATCTCTCACTGCAACAGAGTATATTGTTGAAAGAATCCCATTTACTATTATCTAGAATATTTCTTTTAAGAAATTGTTTACCTATTATGTTGTTTCTGAAGTTCTGAGAACTAAGCACAATCAATTACCTGTCTATAGCTGGTTTAAGGGGAAAAAGAAAGCTATCCCCAGGTTGCCTGTAACAAACATTTAATCAAAAATAAGCAAATAAATAAAAGTTTGAGTGTCAGAATTTGAAAAAAAAAAAAAAAGGAGGGGATTATGCAAGGCCTTGAATACTGGGAAGTGGGATTACTGGGGGACATTTTAGAGGCTGTCACTCACACTCAGCTTCCATGTCAAGTATCCCAGTTCTCAAAGACAGTGGGGAATGACAGAATTAAAACATGACATCGTATGTGCATTTAAATTTTTAATACCACTAAACTGCCTCCAAATTGGCTGTGCCAATGTATATTCCCACTAGCACAGTATGGTTGTTATTCTGTATCCTTGCCCATTATCAAACTTTTAAATATATACCAAGCTTTTAAGTGTGTAAGTATCTTGCTTCTATTTTTAATCCTTGAATACTAATGAAACTACACATCTTTTTAAATCATTTATTGGCCATTTGCATTTCCTCCTTTGTGAATTCCTTATTCATATCCTTTGTCTGATTTTCTGGTAGGCATTTTAACTTTTTCTTATCAGAGGGTAGAAATTCTTTATATTTTAGATATTAACCCTGTGTTATATGTGTTTTATATATAGGATATATGTATATGTACATGTATATTTATTATACAATTTTTTAAATAAAAATTAGGACTAACCCTGAAGATAAAATGCTGAATGGGAATCTTCCTAGATCCCAAAATTATAGGCAGAGTGAACCTGCTACAAATTTTCAAGGCTCAACCTATCTGGAGAACAAGTGAAGTCCTAGTTGTGGCCACTTCCCTGAGGTACAACAAACAGCTATGCAAGGAGAAGAGGCTGTGACCTGCTTGGCCATGTAGAAGAGAAAGACTGATTGATCAAGACAGCAGGTGAGAAGGTAGAAGGCTTGGAGATATAAAGCCAGAACGAGGGGCACTGACAGGTTGGTGGTGAGAAGATTATTTCTTAGAAACTTCAGTCTTTGCTGAGCCAAGCTGAAGTTATTAGTTATTTGCATTTTTCAACTTTTTTTTTTTTTTTTTTTTTTTGAGACGGAGTCTCGCTCTGTCACCCAGGCTGGATGGAGTGCAGTGGCAGGATCTCGGCTCACTGCAACCACCACGTTCCAGGTTCAAGTGATTCTTCCACCTCAGCCTCCCAAGTAGCTAGGATTATAGGCACTTGCCACCCTCCTCCAGCTAATTTTTGTATTTTTAGTAGAAATGGGGTTTCACCATGTTGGCCAGGCTGGTCTGAAACTCCTGACCTCAGATGATCCACCTGCCTGGGCCTCCCAAAGTGCTGGGATTATAGGCATGAGCCACTTTGCCCAGCCCTTTTCAACTTTCAAACATCACCCTTGCAGCACTTGAATGGCCTAATGAAACACTGTTTTTTCTATGTCCTGCAATCTCTTCTCTAAGGATTTAGCCCTAATTCTCATAATAATTTCTACAGAAACCTACTGATTCAGGGTCCAGCCAATCTCCATAAAAACGACATAATCTTGAAGGAAAAATTATCTTTGAGGGCAGGAAAGCCATGCTTAGTCATCCATCTGCAACCCATAAAGACCCAAGTAAATGAGAACCTCAAAAACCATGTACCTTTCCAAAGACTGGTGAGAAGCAGAGTTTCTTCTGAGATGGAAGTATTGCCAGCTAGAGACATAGAAGTAATCTTCAGGCCCATTTTTTATTCATTTCACCTTTCATTAAAACTCTATCCATTCTTCTCATGCCCAGTTGATGCACACAAAATATTTATTAGTTAAATGAATGAATGAAGATATGTGGGCAGAACCAACATCTACCCATTCCTTCTGGAGACAAAGTGTGTTCGGCCTCTTGTTTGTCCTATCATTTGAGTGGCCTGCATTTAGTCTGTGTTTCAGCATAGACAGGATAGAACTGACTATAGCCTTTACCATAAGAGTGTTGATGTGACCTTTTGAGAATGTGTGATCTGTGCTTAACACACCTTCACATTAGCATGTAAATGTGTACACACGATTACATAGCCACTACACACAATTCTAGACTCAACCATGGCTCTAGGACCATGTGAAGAATCCTGTGTACTGTCCCTCACAGTTGGATTGCTGCCTTTCTTGGGTTAGTCTCTCTCTCTGTGTTACAGGTACCTCCCTAAAGGGAAAGAGCAAGATATAGAAAACATAAGCATCAAAGAAAGAAAAGAACATTAAAAGACTCCCTGTTGGCTTCTTCCTATGCACTGGGGAGAAAATAACTGGGACCTACTCTGTAGAATCTCCTTTGTTAATTACAACTTCGCCTTTCATATCTGCCTAATTTTGTTACATTCCTTTTCCTAGCTATAATCTTTCATTTACTTCCAGTCCTCTGGCCCTAGAATAAAAATGTGAGCTGCCTTGTATCTCACCTTTAGCTCTCATGCCTGAATTGACAAATCCCAGGTTTCACCTGGATATCCTTACCTCCCCACCAAACTTGTTTTAGTTTCAGACTTGCCAATCTGCACCTCAAACCCCAACTTCTCATAAATGTTAGCTTTTCTGCCTGATTTTCTTTTGATGTTCTTCCTTGACCCCAGGTGAAACTATATAAACTGTATTATTTCCCTTTCAACCAACCAGCTCCCCTCCCCAACTCTTGGGCTTCCTTAAGTCCAGGATGTGAAGAAAAAGAATTATCAGCAAACTATATCCATATTTTTAAAAATTCCTTTTTGTCCATGCCATAGGTTCAACATATATTTGCTTGAGTCAATATGTGGTTTTCTGGTTTCAGTTCATTGATGATTTGTCCCAGCATCTGTGCTGAAGGGAATTAATGTGCCTCTTTCAGTCATGGACATCTAGATAACATTCAGCAGTCAACAGGACAGTTGGGAATAGCGATTCCTAAATCTTAGCATTTAGATTTTATATATACATGCCATCGTTCAGGGATTAAAAAGTCAGTTTTGTTAACTCTACAGCCCTAAGCAAAGAATGAAAGTAAGGGGTCCACAGAGTCAGGATCCAGAGTGGCTCCTCATGATTCAGTGTTCAGCTTCAACAGAATATTTTGTCCTTTCTATTTTCTTTCTTTTTTTGTTTTTTGAGACAGGTTCTCGCTCTGTCCCCTTCCTTCAGTTTATGGCAGTGATCCCTTGCACGCCTTTACTAACCCTCAAGCTTATTACACTTTTATTTCACTTGATTCATCCTGTTCTCCCCCAGGACGAGGACCCGTTGACAAATTTCTTGTATGTTTTCAGATCAGAATCTAAGGTTGAAGATGTGGAGACTAAGAACTAAAAAAAAAAAAAAAAAAAAAAAAGAATTAGCCTTAAAGCAAGAAATACCTGAATAAGTGAAACCCCCTAAAGCAATCCTATGCAGACCTCGAATAAAAGGTTTTCAGTCCTAAATGAGACAGAAGCAGTAAATGGGCAAACCCACAAAGGAAAAAAGGTTCACGTGACCTCCAGATCCACCCGAGGATGCATTTCCTCCACGGGAAAGACCGTATGAGTGCTCCAAGGGGAAGTCGGCGTGGGAGCTGCGCTCCATCCAACCAGACCCAGCAACTGCGTGTGCCCAGGGGCGCCGGCCACTCCCCCAGCGAGCACTTAGCGCCGCCGTGCCTCGGGCGGTTACCGTCTTCTTCCTCAGCTTCGATCTCCTACTCCATGCAGGCCCTACGCGAGCAAACGCTGTGGCAAGCGCTTCCTAAGAAGCTCCACCTGCTTCCAGCGCCTGCAGGTACACACACCGGTGACAGGCCTGATAACTGCAGCTGCTGCCTCGAAACTGTCAGCCAGAGTTCCTGCCACATCCCGCACCAGCGGGTCCACACGAGCGAGAGGCCCTATCAGTGTGTATGTGGCAATGCTTTGGGACGACCTCAACACTTCTTGGGCGCAAGAACCCTTTATTAAAAAAAGAAAAAGCCAAGAAAAGATGCTAATTGGTTGTGTGATAGCAAGAAAACCTTTGAGTAGAATTTGAATAAGTTTAGATTAATATATGAATCATTAAAAGAAGAAATGAAGAGCTTAATTCTTATACCAGAAGTGCATCTATTACAATATAAACCAATTATATCTTTGACCAGAACCTATACTTTACTAATAGTGGTAGTCAACTATTTCCCAGACTGTGTCAAGCTGGAGCAGGAGCATGGAAAATAAAACAGAGCTGGAGCTTGAATTGACACTGACATCATCCTTACCTTGGAAGACAAATATATATACTTTGGTAAATTTGTCCTGGAGAGAAACCTTATCAGACAGTTGAATTTGGCGCTATCTTCCTTCTTCATTCTGACTTCCAACATCAGAAACTCCACGTGCGCAAGAAGTCCCACTTTCATTTGAGTTTTGCTCTGAATGACAGGGGAGTGAAACCTCAGTAAAGAATGAACTTTACCGGACAAGGAGGAAAATGGCGAATAGGAGGCAGGACTAAATTGCAGCTCCCACTCAGATGGACAGAGCAGTGTGTGGAGACTCACATCGTGAACCTTTGCTCCAAGAACTACCACGGGAACATACCAGGAAATCCAAGGGAACCCACAGACCCTTTGAAGGAAGCGGATTGCTCCTGCAGGCCCCAGGAGATAGCTGAAAAACTGTGGGTGCCCAAAGTGTGAAACGGGGATCATCCGCCCCGATCACCCACTCTCACTAGGGAACCCGAAGGTCCAGATCACGAGAGAAGGATTTGACTTGACCTGGAGCTGAGACATAATCAGAGAGCTGAGTGAAACACGGGGGTAGAAGCAGCAGCGGGAAGAGCCCTATGGGCTCTTGGACCCCAGGGAAGCCATTTCTGACTTTGTCTCACAGAGGTCCTTGGGGAAGGCTGCTAGAGGAACTGAGAAAAGACCACAGAGAGAAGGAAACTTCCAGCTGAACTTTGTAACAATTTTGACCAAATTCAAAATGTCTTGTACAGAACTCCCAGGAGGGGGTGAATCGGGAGTCCAGACACAGCACAGAAACCACAGCAGGTCGGGAGGCACAAAACCTGAAAACACTGCTTGCTTTCTCAGTCAGGAGGTTGGTAGGCTGGGGCAAGTTCTCAGCCCTGCTCACCTGCTGCCTGGAAATAAACTCAGTGCAGCTGGTAGGGGTACAGTGGGAGTAAGACTGGCTTTTTAGGCTGCGTGGGAGCTGGGTGAGGCCTGTAACTGCCAGCTTTCCCCAACTTCCCTGGCGGCCAGCATGACTCAGCAGAGGCAGGCATTATCCCCCTGGGAACATATAACTCCATTGGTCTAGGAACCATACCTCCATCCCTCAGCAGCCACAGCAAGCCCTGCCCAAGGAGAGTCTGAGCTCAGACATGACTGACCCTGCCCCAACCTGATGGTCTTTACCCACCATGCTAGCTGAAGACAAACGACATAATCTCTTGTGAGATCTACGGCCGCACCCGCTGTCTGATCCTCCCTATACTATCACAGCTGATGCTGTCTTGAAAGCAACACCTCCTGGCAGGAGGCCAACCAACACAAAACTAGTGCAATAAACAAAACTATAACTAAGGATCCTCACAAGAGCCCATTTCACTCCCCTGCCACCTCCACAACAGCAGGTGCTGGTATCCATGGCTGAGAGACCTGAAGACTGTTCACATCACAGGACTCTATGCAGACTCCCCCAGTACCAGCCCAGAGCCCAGTATGCAGCAGTGCTACCTGGCTCGATACGGGAGAAGACAATCACTGCAGTTCAGCTCTCAGAAAGCCACATCCATAGGGTAAGAGGGAGAGCACTACATCAAGTAGTCCCCGTGGGACAAAAGAATCTGAACAGCATCCCTAAGCCCCAGATCTTCCCTCTGACCCAAATGATAAGGAAACAGGAAAACAATTCTGATAATATAAAAGGTTCTTTAATGCCCCCCAAAATATTATACCAGCTCACCAGCAATGTATCCAAACCTAGAAGAAATCCCTGAATTGCCAGAGAAAGAATTCAGGTTGATTATTAAGCTAATCAAGGAGGCACCAGAGAAAGGTGAAGTCAAACTTAATGAAATTAAAAAAAAAAAAATGATACAAGATACAAAGGGAAAAATCTTCAGTGAAATAGATAGCATAAATAAAAATCACAATTTCAGGAAATGAAGGACACTCTTAGAGAAATGCACAACACACTGAAAAATCTCAGCAACAGAACTGAACAAGCAGAAGAAAGAACTTCAGAGCTTGAAGACAAGGTTTTTGAATTAACACCATCCAAAAAAGACAAAGAAAAAATAATTTTAAAAAATGAATAAAGTCTCCAAGAAGTTTGGGATTATGTTAACCAAATGTAAGAATAATTGGTGTTTGTGAGGCAGAAGAGAAATCTAAAAACTTGAAAAATATATTTGGGGAATAATCGCAGAAAAATTCCCTGGCCTTGCTAGAAATCTAGACATTCAAATACAAGAAGCTCAAAGAACACCTGGGAAATTTATCACAAAAAGATCATCATCTAGGCATAGAGTCATCAGGTTTTCTAAAGTCAAGACAAAGGAAAGAATCTTAAAAACTGTGAGGCAAAAGTGCCAGGTAATGTATAAAGGAAAACCTATCAGATTAACAGCAGATTTCACAGCAGAAACCCTACAAGCCAGAAGGGATGGGGGCCCTATGTTCAGCCTCCTTAAACAAAACAATTATCAGACAAGAATTTTGTATCCAGCAAAAATAAGCTTCATAAATGAAGGAAAGATAGTCTTTTTCAGACAAACAAATGCTGACAGAATTAGCCACTACCAAGCCAGCACTACAAGAATTGCTAAAAGGAACTCTGAATCTTGAAACAAATCCTTGAAATACACCAAAATAGAACCTCCTTAAAGCACAAATGTCACAGGACCTACAAAACAAAAACACAATAAAAAACAAAAGGTATTCAGGCAACAAATAGCATGATGAATAGACTAGTACTTCACGTCTAAATACTAACATTGAATGTAAATGGCCTAAACACTCCACTAAAAGATACAGAATGACAGAATGGATAAGAATTCACCAAACAAGTATCTGCGGTCTTCAAGTGACTCATCTGACACATAAGGAGTCACATAAGGTAAAGGGGTGGAAAAAGATATTCCATGCAAATGGACACCTAAAGTGAGCAGGAGTAGCTGTCCCTATATCAGACAAAACAAACTTTAAAGCATCAGCAGTTTAAAAAGAAAAAGAAGGACGTTATATAATGATAAAAGGACTTGTCCAACAGGAAAATCCTAAATACATATGCACCTAACACTGGAGCTCCCAAATTTATAGAACAATTACTATTAGACCTAAGAAATGAGATAGACAGCAACACAATAATAGTGGGACTTCAATACTCCACTGACAGCAGTAGACAGGTCATCAAGACAGAAAGTCAACAAAGAAATGATGGATTTAAACTATACCCTAGAACAAATAGACTTAACAGATATTTACAGAACATTCTTCCCAACAACTGCAGAATATATATTCTATTCATCAGCACATGGAACATTCTCCAAGATAGACCATATGATAGGCCACAAAACAAGTCTCAGTAAATTTAAGAAAACTGAAATTATATCAAGTACTCTCTCAGACCACAGTGGAATAAAATTGGAAATCAACCCCAATAGGAACCCTCAAAACCATGCAAATACATGGACATTAAATAACCTGCTCCTGAATGATTGTTGGATCAACAATGAAATCAGGATGGAAATTTAAAAATTCTTTGAACTGAATGATAATAGTGACATAACCTATCAAAACCTCGGGGATACAGGAAAGGTGGTCCTAAGAGGAAAGTTCATAGCCTTAAATATCTATGTCAAAAAGTCTGAAAGAGCACAAATAGACAATCTAAGGTCATAACTGAAGGAACTAGAGAAATAAGAACAAATCAAACCCAAACCCAGCAGAAGAAAAGAAATAACAAAGATCAGAGCAGAACTAAATGAAATTGAAACAACAAAAAACAATAAAAAGATAAGTGAAACAAAAAGCTGGTTCTTTCAAAAGATAAATAAAACTGATAGACCATTAGCAAGATTAACCAAGAAGAAAAGAGAGAAGATCCAAATAAGCTCAATTAGAAATCAAATGGGAGATATTACAACTCATACCACAGAAGTACAAAATATCAGTCAAGGCTACTATGAACACCTTTATATACATAAACTAGAAAATCTAGAGGAGATGGATAAATTCTCAGAAATATAAAACCCTCCTAGATTAAACCAGGAAGAAATAGAAACTCTGAACAGACCAATAACAAGCAGCAAGATCGAAACAGTAATTTTAAAAACTGCCAACAAAAAAAAGTCCAGGACCCGATTGATTCACAGCTGAATTCTATCAGACATTCAAAAAATTGGTACCAATCCTATTAACCCTATTCCACAAGACAGAGAAAGAGGGAATTATCCTTAAATCATTCTATGAAGCCAATATCACCCTGATACCAAAACTAGAAAAGGACATAACAAAAAAGCGAACTATAGACCCTATGAATATAGATACAAAAATCCCTAACAAAATACTAGCTAAGTAAATCCAACAGCATATCAAAAAGATAATCCACCATGATCAAGTGGGTTTCATACCAGGGATGCAGGGATGGTTTAACATATGCAAGTCAATAAATGTGATATACCACATAAACGGAATTAAAGCAAAAATCACATGATCATCTCAGTAGACATAGAAAAAGGATTTGACAAAATTCAGCATCCCTTTATGATTAAAACCCTCAGAAAAATCGGCATAGAAGGGACATACCTTAATGTAATAAAAGCCATCTATGACAAACCCAGAGCCAACATAATACTGAATGAGGAAAAGTTGAAAGCATTCCCCCTGAGAACTGGAACAAGACAAGGATGCCCACTCTCACCACTTCTATTCAATATAGCACTGAAGTCCTAGCCAGAGCAATTGGACAAGATAAAGAAATAAAGGGCATCCAAATTAATAAAGAGGAAGTCAAACTGTTGCTGTTTGCTGATAATATGATCACATACCTATAAAACCCTAAAGCCTCCTCCAGAAAGCTCCTAGAACTGATAAATGAATTCATCAAAGTTTCAGGATATAAAATTAATGTACACAAATCAGTAGCTCTGCTATATACCAACAGCCAGCAAGCTGAGAATCAAATCAAGAACTCAATCCCCTTTACAATAGTTGCAAATAAAATAAAATACTTAGGAATATATCTAGCCAAGGTGAAAGACCCCTACAAGGAAAACTACAAAACACTGAATAAAGAAATCAAAGACAACACCAACAAATGGAAAGACATCCCATGCTCATGGCTGGGTAGAATCAATATTGTGAAAACGACCATACTGCCAAAAGCAATATACAAATTCAATGCAGTTCTTATGCAAATACCACCATCATTCTTCAGAGAACTAGAAAAAAAAATCCTAAAACTCATATGAAACCGAAAAAGAGCTCATATAGCCAATGCAAGACTAAGCAAAAAGAACAAATCTGGAGGTATCACATTACCTGACTTCAAACTATAAGGCCATAGTCACAAAAACAGCATGGTACTGGTATAAAAATAGGCACAGAGGGCAATGGAACAGAATAGAGAACCCAGAAATAAAGCCAAATACTTACAGCCAATTGATCTACAACAAAGCAAACAAAAATATAAAGTGGGGAAGGGACATCTTATTCAAAAAATGGTGCTGGGATAATTGGCAAGGCACATGTAGAAGAACGAAACTGGATCCTCATCTCTAACCTTATACAAAAATCAACTCAAGACGGATCAAGGACTTAAACCTAAGACCTGAAACCTTAAAAACTCTAGAAGATAATATTTTAAAAACCCTTCTAGACATTGGCTTAGGCAAAGAGTTCATGACCAAGAACCCCAAAGCAAATGCAACAGAAACAAAGATAAATAGATGGGACTTTAACCAAAAAGCTTCTGCACAGCAAAAGCAACAATCAGCAGAGTAAACAGACAACCCAAAGCATGGGAGAAAATCTTCACAAACTATACCTCTGACAAAGGATTAACATCCAGAATCTACGAGGAACTCAAACAAACCAGCAAGAAAAAAACAATCCCATCAAAAAATGGGCTAGGGCATCAATAAGCAATTCTCAAAAGAAGATATACAAATGGCCAACAAACACATAAAAAAATGCTCAACATCACTCATTATCAGGGAAATGCAAATCAAAACCACAATGCAATAACTTACTCCTGCAAGATTGGCCATAATAACAAAATAATAGATGTTGGCATGGATGTGGTGAAAAGGGAACACTTTTACACTGCTGGTGGATGAATGTAAACTAGTACAACCACTATGGAAAACAGTGTGGAGATTACTTAAGGAAATAAAAGTAGAACTACCATTTGATTCAGCAATCCCAATACTGGGTATGTACCCAGAAGAAAATAAATCATTAAATGAAAAAGATACTTACACACATAAGTTTATAGCAGCATAATACACAATTGTAAAAATATGAAACCAACCCAAATGTCCATCAATCAACAGTAGATAAAGAAATTGTGGCATATAAACAATATAGACTACTACTCAGTCATTAAAAAGGAACAAAATAATGGCATTTGCAGCAACCTGGATGGAATTGGAGACCATTATTCTAAGTGAAGTAACTCAGGACTGGAAAACCAAACAACGTATGTTCTCACTCATAAGTGGGAGCTAGGCTATGAGGATGCAAGGGTAGGAATGATACAATAGACTTTGGGGACTTGGGGGGAAAAGATGGGAGCAGGGGTGAGGGATAAAAGACTATACACATTCGGTACAGTGTTCACTGCTCTGGTTATGGGTGCACCAAAATCTCAAAAATCACCACTAAAGAACTTATTCATGTAACCAAACACTACCTTTTCCCCAAAAACCTATTGAAATACATAAAATTTTAAAAGAATGAACTTTATAGTTTAAAATAGGGGAAAAGTTCAGTCTGAGCCTGGGGGTTAAGTCAGAATGTTTAGGCACAAATGCAAGTCAGACTGATGTTAATTTGGTATCCAGTTATTAATAATCAGACAATCCCTAATTAGATAACTCAATGTAAGGACTACAGGAGAACTTAATCATGATGTTTGTCCTGCCTTCAAGAATTGTCCTGCCCTAAAAAGTCACTGTCCTATGACTCAGTTGGAAACAGTTCCTTGAAGCCAGTCAGATTAGTAAAGGATGCTGGGGCCTCTCCTAAGGCAAAACTTTACTTAATAATGTTTCAAAGTCACCATTTGTCTTCATTATCTCTCACTCCAAATTATTCTGTATTGTTTCCAAGGTTACTCTCATATTCCACTGTTCTATAGTACACTTTAAAGATAAAGCTATATATTTGGATAGTTAAATTTTCCCATCAAATTGCAGTGTATTCTAAGTATCCTGAGTAATATAAGTAATATAGCAAATTTCAGGTCCTGTTTTGGTTGCAAGGAGGGTTGCAAAAAAGATGCCCTGTAAGTTTGCTGTCTAATAAAGGATATGCCCTGAACAAAAACAACGACCATGTAAGGCAGCAGTATTTAAGGAGCACCATGAACATGGTGTGTGCAGAAGTACCATAGATGTTCAGTACAGTTGTGTGGTAGACAGTCATTCTCTTGGTACAGATCTCCAGGAACTTTTGTAATGTCTTTTCCTAACCCTTTCACAATAACAAAGGTGTTGACCTCTCCTGCAGTGTGATCTTTTTTGGGTTTTCTAGAGAGAAGAACAAAAGGAAAAAAAACTAGAAGGAAAAACCATAAAACAAATTGGCACTCAATATTGGCTGCAAGGATTACACCACTTACTAACTCTGTGACTTACAAAATGCCACTTAACCTATGTTTGTTTTCTCATGCATAGAATGGGGATATTAACTTAATATTTGTAAAACTCTTAGAACAGTCATACGTAGCAAATGCTACAAGTTTTTGTTCAATTTATATGTGGGTGTGAAATAGGAGTCATCCAAAATTGTTCTCCTGTATCCAACTTCATCTAACCTAGGAGACCTGACATGGATCAGTGATTATCACTTAGAATTATGTTCAGCTGGGAATAACAAATACCCCTACCCTACCCCCAGTAACAATGAATTCACCAAGATAGAAGGTTTTTGCCCTCACATGTAAATCTCAGCCGTAGGCAATTTTCAAGACTCTATTCCAGTCTTCAGGGAATCAGGTTCCTTCCAGCTTACTTCACTTCCTGGGCAGCTGCTGGTGCGTACAGCATGGGCCAGTTCTGCTCCAGTCTTAGGGTATCACTCCCCATTTTTCTTGGGCTCCACATTTACTTCTTAACTGTAGAGTGGTATATTGAGCACCATGGAGAGTGTGGGTTAGGCTCAGAGAGTTAATCTGCCCAAGGTTACATGGCTGAAATTCAAAGACTTTCTGGTGCCAAGACCCACATACAGTCCACTATTTATGCTTTTTCATAACATACTGTTTCTATCTTCTGCATAGCTGATGCTCAGATTTGCTTTTCAGAACTTTCACGGTCATTATTTGGAGACAGGTTTGGGGAGGGTCAAGGAAGGGTTTGGTGAGCAGTCAAGCAACATCATAGAACTGTGGTCTGAATGATGGCAAAGAGGTTGAATGGTGTGAATAGATTCAAGAGATATTAGAGATGAGTGGTAGAAGAGGGTGACAGGTAACATTTAGGTGTCTTGTTTGATACCTGGGTGGTCAGTGATATTATTTGCATAATTATGGAACCCTGGAGAAGAGAAAAGCAGATTTAGAATGTGGGAGATACAAAGTGCAGCCTTTGATAACTGCCAAGTGGGGACGCCTACAGGGCTCTAAACATCAGGGCAGACATGAAAGTGAAATAAGAAGTTATTCTGTAACTATTTCCTGCCTATATTAGCAATTACTATCTGCACCACTCACTCATCATTTAACTAAAACCTGCACTCTATTAATATCCTTTTGTGGGTACGTACTTAACCAGACACTTCATCATTTAAAAGTAGAAACCAACCCACCCTGGTGATGTATTTCAGAGAATATCAATTACAGGAAGTAATGAACTTATATTTTCTTTGAACATCTTGCATGGAATCGGTGAATCTGTGACATTACGCATGGCTTACACTTTCACCAGTCATCCACATAATAAACATACCTGTTGAAAGAATCCAAACCTGACCACTTGCCTTCCAGCCAGGAAAGGGACTGTAAATATTAGGATATGAAAGAAAGGCAAGGAGCTGTTGTGGCTACAGCCCACAGAAATGAGGTGAAGCCTGTCTTCTCTACCCTCCAGACTAATCTACCAATACTAGACTTCAACACTAAGGAGTTACAGTCCGTATCATTCATTTTTCCAAGTGTTTCTCCTTCAGTTACCTATCACTGATGACCTTAAGCCTAGACATCTAATCAGGTGATTTCAACATGGTCTTTATGTTGACTTTATGCCTATCTTTTCCTTAACTCTCCTGGTTACTTATTATCCTGATTTGCTTCATGTTTCCTTGATTTTCTTTACTCTCCTGACTTCTGCTGCCAACTCACACCGTCACCACAGGATACACCTATCATTTCAATATTCAAAGGCACGGCTTCACCTCTGGTTTTTCCTTTATAGCCTTCTCCTTCAATATCCATGCCTGACCCTTCTCACTTACACACAATCCAATCCAGTTTTACACTAATGCTAAGGTTTTTAGTCTCTTACCACCTGTATTTTGTTTAGACCATTCTTACTTCATAAGCTGTGTCACTAGTTTGAACTATGGAGTCAGCATCATTCTACGGTTACTATGACATTGCTTGCATCTTTAAAATGGCCGTCTTCAGAGAATTTTTTTTAAGAGGTAGGATTTCTTTTTTCTTTTTTTTTTTTTTTTTTTGAGACGGAGTCTCGCTCTGTCACCCAGGCTGGAGTGCAGTGGCCGGATCTCGGCTCACTGCAAGCTCCGCCTCCCAGGTTTACACCATTCTCCTGCCTCAGCCTCCCGAGTAGCTGGGACTACAGGCGCCCACCACCTCGTCCACCTCGCCCGGCTAGTTTTTTTGTATTTTTTAGTAGAGACGGGTTTCACCGTGTTAGCCAGGATGGTCTCGATCTACTGACCTTGTGATCTGCCCGTCTCGGCCTCCCAAAGTGCTGGGATTACAGGCTTGAGCCACCGCGCCCGGCCTTAAGAGGTAGGATTTCATTCTTTAAATGCACAAAATAGCCGGGCGTGATGGCTCACGCCTGTAATCCCAGCATTTTGGGAGGCCAAGGTGGGCAGATCACGAGGTCAGGATATCGAGACCATCCTGGCCAACATGGTGAAACCCCATCTCCATTAAAAATACTAAAGTTAGGTGGACATGGCAGCACGTGCCTGTAATCCCAGCTACTCGGGAGGCTGAGGCAGGAGAATTGCTTGAACCAGGATGTTGGAGGTTGCAGTGAGCCAAGATCATGCCACTGCACTCCAGCCTGGCCACAGAGCGAGACTGTGTCTCAAAAAATAAATAAATGAATGCACAAAATAGTCAATTGAACAAATAAAGGATTTCCCATGTCTGACACAAAATTTGACATAGAGAAAGGTACTTTAGTTCAACATTTTCACAGATAATTTTTAACATTGTTACAATAGTCCTTGAAACTCTATATAAATGTCTGATTTTTAAAAGTATTAATTATTTAATAACTTCATTACATATATCAGATTTACTTTGGGAGGGTACAACAGCATGTACAATTATTATTCTATGTCTTATTAATGTCTGCACTATGTCCATTTTATGTGCCTTAATCTGACAGATCAGCATTGTGTTCCAAGTAGAAATGTGCAACAAATCTCCGAAAATCCAAGGGGTCTAGAGAAGCACCTGGGTTACAGGCTCTGTGTAGTTGCCATGCATTGTTCATGGCTACATCAATCATGTAGCTCACCAAAATTGAGTACCATTTCTTGCTTCTTATCCTCACCCTATACTTCGAAATAATTTGATCCATTTTAGCTACACCTTCCTTGCATTCATCATACACTTTTACTATGGATGGTTGACTTATCTGAGGGATTTCTTCATCATCAGCATCACAACAACTTATCTCATTGACTGGTTCTATGCCCACAGCATTGGAGCACAGACTGATAATGCCATCCCCATACCAACGACACAAAATTATCTCATTGTTTTCTTCTACTTGGAAATCAAAATACCCTCTCTTCATTTTTTTCATATGTTCTACATTCATAAGGGGACATTTTTCGGTCCTGTTCTCACGAATTGTTCCTGTTGCCCTCACCCCCTTCTTCTTCAAGGCTGACAACAATTTGATACTTGTAAAGAAGCTATCAAAACACAGGTGATAGGGATACTGACCTCTCTCTAAAAGAACATCAGCGAAGTTCATTACTAGATTTCCACCTAACCCAAGGTCAGGATCCTCATCTACCTTCATAGTTGATTCTTCTTGATAGGGCTCAAACCAAACCAGATAACCCTGTGTGGTTGTACCACACCAAATTTTATATCCAATTCTAACAGGCTTTCCATTCAGGAATTGTTCACTATCAAAACATTCACACATTGACTTATCAAAGCAATAGTATTCTTCCAGGGGAGCATACAAGAGGAAATTTTTATTCATTTGTTTTATGAGAGGTCTCAACTTTGTAAACTTATCTTTTTGATCTAGGTGGCCATTATCTGCAAAGTGCAGGTTTGAGAAAATCAATTCAAATCTGTCCCTTCTGATTGCATCTCTAACCAGGTTCTGATTGGTGTCAGAGATTTCCCAATACATTCCCCTTCTAGGATGCCTCATAAATCCACTCAAAAGTAGGACACCAAACACACACCTCATTTCCTGAACTGTGACTTCCAAGCTGACATTTTTCTGAGAAGCGTAAGTATTGGTTTCATTGACAATTAAGTTGAATGTTTCATCATCAAAAAATAATTCAAAAAGCTCTACTGGGTTCAACTTTTCACTCTTGAGATTCAAAAGTCCAGAATCCAGTGCTGACCAGCTTGGAAAGTTGGGTTTAATGTCTCTTTTGGTCCAACTCTTTTCTGGGAAACAAGACACCTTTAACTTCTTTTGAGCAGGCTGGATCTCAGGCTCATTATCTTTTTCCACATCTGAGTCACCAGAGAATGAGAGACCTTGGAGCAGTTCACTCACTCGAGCTTTGTCTTTTTTCCTCCCTTTTCGGGTAATGTCTCCTGCAGCATATTCCAAGGATGAGATGTGCATCCGGGCCCACAAATCACCTGGGTGACGGTCCTTCAGAGTGTTCAAATGTGTAACTGTCCTTTCAGTAGGGACAGGAGTACTACAAAGAACCTGGGGTGCACACTCTCTGGGAAAGAAGAAAAGAACATGTTATAAAAATTCTCAATCATATTCTCTCACACATGATAAATCTGCTGAAGCTTAAATCTTTCGTGGCTTGGGGTGGGGAGGAGATACTTACTTATTTCTCTTATGTTTCCATGGGGAGGACTTTGGCTAGATTGAACATTTCTGGCCTCTCTCCACCTCTTACTCACTCCTCAGGATGGAACTAACTCTTGAGCCTGGGAGAAAGAACTGGGTATCCTTGGTACACCCCTCTCTCTGTCCTCTTTAGGAGCAGGATGCAGTCATCCCATGCTCCTTGGTGCCCCAAGTTGCATTGAGAAGACCTATGCAGAGGGACATCTGCTACACTCCTCCTCTGCCAGTACAAGCCTATTTAGCTCTGCCTTTAAGCCGTTTTTATCCAGTCTAACTTCTGTCAGTAAGAAACTGAGGTTTCCAGAACCATCTGTTTTACTCCTGCGACCCTGTCAACTGGTTCTGAACCTGAACAAGAAAAAAAAGGTTATTATTTACCAGGTCTCCTCACACCTCTCACAGAATTTCTGAATATGGAAGGACTTAGCCCCTGCTAGTTCTACATTCATCTGACGGACATACTAGTCTGGGGAAGAACAAATGAAACTCAACTCTCAACTCATTGCACTTGGACTGATTTTTATGGGGTTTACAAGGAAGTAAGCTAAAGTTACAAAGATGAAAAGTTTTTTTTTGTTTTTTTTGTGTTTTTTTTTTTGAGACAGAGTCTAGCTCTGTCACCCAGGCTGGAGTGCAGTGGCATGATTTCAGCTCACTGCCACCTCTGCCTCCCAGGTTCAAGCAATTCTCCTGCCTCAGCCTCCCGAGTAGCTGGGACTATAGGCACGTGCCACTATGCCCAGCTAATTTTTGTATTTTTAGTAGAGACAGGGTTTCACTGTGTTGGCCAGGCTGGTCTCGAACTCCTGACCTCATGATCCACTCACCTTGGCCTCCCAAAGTGCTGGGATTACAAGTGTGAGCCACTGTGCCTGGCTGAAAAGTATTATTTTACACAAACTTTTTAATTTTTAGATATGTGCATTCCTTGATCACACTGAGTCTTTCTACTGTTGACATCTAAACTCTAATAGCTACAGTGCATTAAGCCCAATATTGTGAGGGAAAGAAATGGGAATGAGAAATGGGAAAAAAGAGTGAGCTAAGAAAGTGGGGTGGAGGTGAGGGAGGGGGACTAGAAGGAGGGCAGGGGGCTAGACCTTTGATACCATGGTTAAGCTATTGCACCAAACCTGAAATAGCCTACCTTCAGACTTTTTGTTATATGAATAAGATATCTTTATTCTTATAGGCACTGTGAATTACCTGATGGTTGCCTGATAATAAATGTACCTCACAGACACAACAACAGATTCCTATTCTCCAGCTGTATAACTCTGCTCTAAGTTACTGAACATCATTTCTCTCCCTTTAGTGGAGGCTGGCTCAGTCTTCACTAATCTCAATGCAAAATTTCACTTCTTAAGCTTTAAGACATTTCTACTTTAGCTGAGATTTAGCTCCCAGTTTCTCTAAGTTGAACAAATGTCAAAAAGGAAAATTCATACCCCTTCTCTGCTCTTTAGCCAAGTATCCCACCTTACTTCCTCTCTCTTTTCTCAAGTCTCTGAGGACCAAATGGCCTCACCAGAAGCCAACCCTCTGCTTGTGATTTGCTCCCTCTCTTTCTGCAATCCTGAGAAGCCTCGGAATGTTGGGCATTCCCGAGGCTTCCCCACCTTGTTCCATTTCTTCAGAAGTTTCTTGATTTGCATAGGAGTATGTGTTACAAGTTCATTCATTCCCACAACCAGCACTTATGAAGCGCCCACCACTGTCATTCATTTCCACTTCATCAGCTAACTTTCCTTTTGACCTATACCTTGTTCAGGTCTAATGGCGGTTGAAAATACAGGTTAATTTTCCCTTATCTGAAATGCTTGGGGCCAGAATATTTTTGAATTTTGGATTTTTTCAGATTTTGGAATATTTGCATTATACCAGTTGGGCATCCCTAACCAAAGATCTGAAATCCAAAACGCTCCAATGAGCATTTCCTTTGAGCATCATGCTGGTGCTCAAAACAGCTCAGATTTTGGAACATTTCAGATTTGGAATGCTCAAGCTGTACCCTGCTTGTCCTCTTCTGCTCTGACATTTCTTTCTTAACTGTCATGGCAGCTTCATCTATAGCCCTCACTCTTGTTAAATTATCTGCCTTCTGGCTTCTCTATAGCTCCATAGAAATGTAATGGAGCCCAGGGAAGGGTAATCAAAGACAGACTGGATGAGGATTGGCTTCTTGGAGGCAACTGAGTGTCAACTGAAGGTTTTGTATATTTATTGCATATTGAACATTCTGAATAGGTCACTTTCTTGGCATGGACCTCCTATGACCACAGAAGTGAGTGGCAGTCATCATATCTTATTCCAGGGAAGCAGGCTTTTGACCAATTGGTTTCTCTGATTCCACTCCAGTTTCTTATATCTGTAGGATTTGACTCACTGAGGACCATGGACACTCACCTGTTGGGCTTTCCTGAGGCTTCTCCACTTTGTTCTGTTTCTTCAGAAGTTTCTTGCTTTGCATTAAACAATGTATCTTTAGTTACAATTTCTTCAGCTAAAATACAGTATTAATGATTTAAATGTCATCTGTTCTGTGAATTTTGAAAAAAAAAAAACAACTTCCAAGGTAGGGAACAGATGTTCCAAATCAAACAAACAAAAAGTCATATTGGTGTTTCAAGGGTGCACAGTTTCAGCAATCCTACAAAATGTGGCATGGTATGGGAAAATGGTAAGAAAGGTTAAATAAGGCAACAAAGCCCAGCTGGACAGAGATCCCAACAGGGCAGAGCACATTTCAAGAAAATTAGACTGGGTGCTTTGGGAGGCTGAGGTGGGAGGACTGCTTCAGGCCAGGAGTTCAAGACCAGCCTGGGCAACATAGCAAGCCTCCGTGTCTACAAAAAATTACCTGGGTGTAGCCCCAGCTGTTTAGAAGGCTAAGGTGGGAAGACCGCTTGAGCCCAGGAGTTTGAGGCTGCAGTGAACTATCATCATGCCACTATGCTCCAGCATGGGCAACAGAGTGAGACCCCATCTCTAAAAAAAACTAAAAAAGTAAAATAAATATGAACCGTAGTGTTCTTAGAGAGTGAAGACGACCTCCTCTGAGGTAAAGACAAGATCAGACAGAGGTGTTCATGGGGCTTCCAAGTATGACGGGATATCTGAAAGACAAGTTATATGGAATCCTTGATAGGGAAGAAAAAAGGGGAAAAGGATGCAAAGGAGTCACTGAAGGAAACAGGGAACTGGGAGGGATGATCAGAGAAGATAACTATAAGAATCAGTAAGCTGATTAGCAACAGAAGAAAATGTGATTGGGAAGGATGCAAGGTGATAAGGCCTAGAAGTCTGGAGGCACAGGCTAGATGAAGGGAATGGAAGGTTGTGGAAGGAAACGTGGGCTCCCAAGGGCCAAGCCGGGGTGAGTGAAGGGAAAATGAGAGTCCAGACAGGGGTCCAGTCAGAGGCCTGGCCTTACTCATCAGACTGAGGCTTGTAACTGTCTTCTGAGCTGAGTTCCCACAGAGGTTCCTCTGAGCCAGACTCAGATGTGGCCACTTCTCTGTAGCAAGAGCCTGGGCTGTTTCTTCCTCAGTCTTCACCAATGTCTAAAAAGTCAAAAAAAGAAAATAGCCTCTTTGTTTTCACATGGTTAAGGAATCCAGTTGTGAAGGGTGTTGAATACTACACTGTAGACCAGTAGTTCCAGCCCCTCAGGGCATTAAGTAAATTTGTGGGAATCTTTCTGGTTATAACAATGAAATCCACCACCACTCCAAGCCAATGCCATTCAGAGGGTGAGGCCAGAGATGCTAGGCATCTTGCAATATGTGGGACAGTCCCACACTACAAATAATTCTTCCACATCCTGCATGACTTTTGAGTGTCTTCCTGAATCAAACCTACAATCAATATAAATCAGCTGCACTGAAACATAGGAATCCTAAGAGTTTTTATAGGATGATACTGAAAAAAAAATCAGTGATTCAAGAAAGTTAGAGAAGGAAGCTTACATAGATTAAAGATATTGTCACAAAAGTTGACTCACTTAGATTGTTCTACACAGTTTTACAGCATTTTCTACGTATTTGGTTGAACAGCACTTCAATATAATATTGCAGTTATAACAAACACAATTAAACTGACTACAAATACATAATGGAGTTTTCAGACTCCTTTAAACAGACTTGGAATCTAACGTAAATGCAGAAATCTCACTAAATTTCATGAACAAAGATTGTTTAAAAACATTTCAAAGCTAGTCATGATATTTAGGCTAGAAAAATCACACACTGACATTATTTATTTTGGAAACTGTCTGAGATTTTCTATCTCTCTGACACTGTTCCAAAGGGCTACCACATGGTTTCATTAACCTCTTGATTTTCTCTCATTTTCCAATCTTACTTTCTCTTTCTTGTTGCCTGAAAAAGGATACAGTGCCAGTCTTTTACAGAATGAATGTCTGTTTTGACAAGGAGGGGGTTTCAAGACAGAAGATATTTTCTCTTTAACTCATCATCACCATATCCCAAACTACAAACAGATAATTATTTTGATAATAAAAGGCAAAGCCCACCTCATTTAAACATAGGCATACCTCAGAGATATTGCAGGTCCAGACCACCACAATAATGCAAATATCACAACAAAGCAAGCCGCATACATTTCTTGGCTTTCGAATGCATGTGAAAGTTATGTTTACACTTAAAAAAAAGTATATATCTTAATTTAAAAATACTTTATTGCTAAAAAATGCTAATAAGCATCTGAGTCTTCAGAGAGTTGTAATCTTTTAGCTGGTAGAGGGCCTTCCTGCGATGTTGGAGGCTGTTGACCAGTGTGGTGGTTGCTGAAGGTTTCAGTGGCTGTGGCAATTTCTTAAAATAAGACAACAGTAACGTTGGCCACCTTGATTGACTCTTCCTTTCACAAAAGATTTCTGTGTAGCATGCGATGTTGTTTGATAGCATTTTACCCACAGTAGAACATCTTTCAAAATTGTAGTCAATCATCTCAAACCTGCTGCTGCTTTATCAACTAAGTTTATTTAATATTCTAAATCCTTTGTTGTCATTACAACAATGCTTCACCAGGAGTAGATTCAATTTCAAACCATTTTCTTTGCTCATCCATAAGAAGTAACTTATCTGTTCAAGTTTTATCATGAGATGGTAGCAATTCAGTCACATCTTCAGGTTCCACTTCTAATACTAGTCCTTTCTACCACATCTGCGGCTACATTATCCACTGAAGTCCTAAACCTCTCAAAGACAATCATGAGTGTTGGAACCAATTTCTTCCAAACTCCTGTTAATGTTGGTATTTTTACCTCCTCCCTTGAATCACAAATGTTCTTACTGGCATCTAGAATGATGAATCCTTTCCAGAAGGTTTTTAATTTACTTTGCCCAGATCCATCACTATCTATGGAATCACTATCTATGGCAGCTATAGCCTTACAAAATGTATTTCTCAAAAAATAAGACTTCAAAGTCAAAATTACTCCTTGATCCATGGGTTACAGAATGTGTATTGTACTGGAAGGCTTGAAAACATTAATATTCCTTGTACCTCTCCTTCAGAGCTCTTGTGTGACTAGGTGCTCTGTGAATAAGCAGTAATATTTTCAAAGAAATGTTTTTTTTTAGTACTACGTCTCAAGAGTAGGCTTAAAATATTCAGTAAACCATGCTGTAAACAGATGTGCTATCATCCAGGCTTTGTTGTTCCATTTCTAGAGCACAGGCAGAGTAGGTTTAGCCTAATTCTTATGGACCCTAGGATTTTCAGAATGATAAATGAGCACTGGCTTCAACTTTAAAGTCGCCAACTGCATAAGCCCCTAACAAGTCAGCCTGTCCTTTGAAGCTTTGAAGCCAGGCATTGACTTCTCCTCTCTAGCAATCAAAGTCTTAGATGGCATCTTATTCCAATATAAGGTTGTTTCATCTACATTGAAAATCTGTTGTTTAGTGTAGCCACCTCATTAGTGATTTTAGCTAGATTTGAATAAACTGCTGCAGCATCTACATCAGCACTTGTTGCTGATGCATTTTATGGAGACGGCTTCTTCCTTACACCTCATGAACCAACCTCTGCTAGCTTCCAATTCTTCTGTAGCTTCCTCACCTCTCTCAGCCTTCACAGAATTGAAGAGAGTAAGAGATGTGCTCCGGATTAGCCTTTGGCTTAAGGCAATGCTGCGTCTGGTGTGATCTTCTATCCAAACCACTCAAACTTTTTCCATATCAGCGAAAAGCTTTTTGCTTTCTTATCATCTGTATATTCACCAGCACTTTTCATTTCAAGAACACTTCCTTTGCATTCACAACTTGCCTGTTTGGCACAAGAGGCCTCCTAGCTTTTGGCCTATCTCAGCTTTCAACATGCCTTCCTTACTATGCTTAACCACTTCTAGCTTTTGATTTAACTAACTGAGAGACATGTGACTCTTCTTTTCACTTGAACACATAGAGGTCACTGTAGTAGTATTATTATAAATGGTTTCATTTCAATATTATTGTGTCTCAGGACATAGCAAGGACCAAGGAAAGGCAAAGAGATGGGGGAACAGCTGGTCAATGGAGCAGTCAGGACACATACAATGTTTATCGATTAGGTTTGCCATCTTAAATGGGCATGGTTTGTGGCACACCAAAACAAATTCAATAGCAACATCAAAAATAACTGATCACAGATCACCATGACAGATATAAAAATGAAGTTTGAAACACTGCAAGAATTACCAAAATGTGACACACAGACACAAAGTGAGCACGTGCTGTTAGAAAAAGTGGTGCTGACAGACTTGTTCCACACAGGGTCATCACAAACCTTCAATACTGCAAAGCACAATAAAGCGAAACACAATAAAGGAGGTATATCTGTAATATCACACCTCCTTATTTTCTCCCTTTCTATCTGTCCACAATTTGTTTTGTAACTTATATTGCTTTCCTACGGCTCTCGTAACAAAGTACCACAACCTCAATAGCAGAAAACAATAGAATTATATTCTCTCATGGCTCTGGAGGCTAGAAATCCAAAATCAGTATATCAGCAGGGCCATGTTATCTTTGAGAGATCTACGGGAGGCTGGGCGCAGTGGCTCATGCCTGTAATCCCAGCACTTTGGGAGGCCAAGGTGGGCGGATCACTAGGTCAGGAGATAAGACCATCCTGGCCAACATGGTGAAAATCTGTCTCTACTAAAAATACAAAAATTAGCTGGGCGTGGTGGTGCCTGCCTTTAATCTCAGCTACTTTAGAGGCTGAGGCAGGAGAATCGCTTGAACCAGGGAGTCGGAGGTTGCAGTGAGCTGAGATCATGCCACTGCACTCCAGCCTGGCAAAAGAGCAAGACTCTGTCTCAAAAAGAAAAAAAAAAAAGAAAAGAAAAGAAAAGAAAAAAAGTTCTATGAGATAATTTTCCATGTCTCTCTCCAAGTTTTTAGCGTTTGTCAGTAATTCTTGGTGTTCCTCGGCTTGCAGATGTGTTACACAAATCTTTGCCTCAGTCATTACATGGCATTCTCCCTGTGTGTGTTTTTCACTTGGGCATTTTTCTTTCTTTTTTTTCAACCCTTTGGTAAATTTGCAAATATGGACTTATAAGAATTCGAGTCATTAGATTTAGGGCTCACCACATGAATTTTTTTTTCTGATTTTTGTGAAGAATGTCATTGGTATTTTGATAGTGATTACACTGAATCTGTATGGGAAGTAATTTTAATAATATAAATTATAATAATTTATATTATTTTAACAATATAAATTCTTCCAATCCATGAGCATGAAATATCTTTCCATTGTTTTTGTGTCCTCTTCAATTTGTTCCATGAGAGTTTTAGTTTTCCTTATATGTCTTTCACTTCTTCAGTCTTTAAATACTAAATTATAAATTATAAAATACTAAAAAATATTAAATACCTAGGGAATTTAAACACTAAATTTAACTTAATTTGGTGTTTACATTTTTAGTATTTAAATTCCCTAAGTATTTTACATTTTTTGTAGCTATTGTAAATGCGATTATTTTCTTGATTTCTATTTCAGATTGCTCACTATTGGAGTATATAAATGCTACTAATTTTTGAGTGTTGATTTTTTATCCTGCAACTTTACTTAGTTTGTTTATCAGCACTAACAGTTTTTTTTGGTGTAGTCTTCAGGTTTTTCTAGGTATAAGATTATATCATCTGCAAACAGACTAACCTGACTTTTTGCTATCCAGTTTGGATGCCATTTATTTCTTTCTCTTGCGTAACTGCTCTGGCCAGGACTTTGGGTATTATGTTGAACAACAGTGGTGAGAGTGGGCATCCTTGTCTTGTTCCAGTCCTTAGAGAAAAGGCCTTCAGTTTGATGTTAGCTGTGGGTTTGTCACATATGGCCCTAATTTTGAGGTATGTTCCTTTTATACCAATTTTGACAAGGGTTTTTATCAAAAAGCAATGAATTTTATCAAATGCTTTTCAGCATCTATTAAGATAATAATATGGTTTTTGTTCCTGATATTAATGTGATATATCACATTTATTGATTTGCATATGTTGAATCATCCTTGTATCCCTGGAGTGAATCCCACTTGATCATGGTGAATGATCTTTTTAATGTGTTGCTGAATTCAGTTTGCTTGTGTTTCACTGAGAATTTTTGCACCTATGCTCATCAGTGATATTGGTCTGTAGTTTTCTTTTTATCTTGTATCCTAGTCTAGTTTTAGTATCAGGGTAATGCTGGCCTCATAGAATGAATTTGGAAGTAGTACCTCTTCTTCTTTTTTTTTTTTTCTTTTGTAAGAGTTTGAATAGGATTGGTATCAGTTCTTTTTTAAATGTTTAGAATTCAGCAGGGAAGCCAACAGGTCCTGGGCTTTTCTTTGATGGAAAACTTTTTGTTACAGATTCTATCTCGTTACTTGTTATTGGTTTGCTGAGGTTTTCTATTTCTTCATGGTCCAATCTTAGTAGTTGGCATGTATCTAGGAATTTATCCATTTCTTCTAGGTTTTCAAATTTATTGTCATATAGTTGTTCATAATAGTCTCTAATAGTTCTTTGTATTTCTGAGGTCTCAGCTGTTACATCTTTTTCATTTCTGATTTTATTCATTTGGGTCTTCTCCTTTTTTGTTTGTCTAGCTAAAGGCTTGATTTTGTTTACCTTTTCGAAAAATCCAACTTCTTGTTTCACTGTTCTTCTGGGTTTGTTTTTTTTTTTTTTTTTGTCTCAATTTCAGTTATTTCTGCTCTAATCTTTATTATTTGTTTTCTTCTACTAATTTCGGGTTTGGTCAGTTGTTGCTCTTCTAGTTCCTTGAGGTGTATCATTAGGTTGCTCATTTGATGTCTTTTTACTTTTTTAATATAGGTGTTTATTGCTATAAATTTCCTTCTTAGTACTGCTTTTGCTGTATCCCACAAATTTTGATATGTCACATTTTCTATTTTCATTAGTTTCAAGACATTTTTAGATTTCCTTTTTAATTTCTTCCCTGACAAATTAGTTGTTCAGAAGCATGCTATTTAATTTCCAAGCATTTGTATAGTTTCCAAGGTTTTTCTTGTTATTGCTTTCTAGTTTTATTCCACTGCGATTAGAAAAGATACTTGATATGATTTATAGTTTTAAAAAATTTGTTCAGATTTGTTTGTGGCCTAAGATATGGTTTATTCTTAAGAATATTCCACATGCTGATGAAAAGAATGTGCATTCTGTAGCAGTTGAGTGACATGTTCAGTAAATATCAGTTAGGCTTATTAGATCTAGTATGTAGTTTAATTCCACTGTTTCTTTGTTGACTTTCTGTCTGGATGATGTGTCAATTACTGAGAATGGGGTAATTAAAATCTCCTACTATTATTGTATCGCAGTCTAGCTCTCCTTTTAGACCTATTAATGTTTTCTTTATATACTGGGCAGCTCTGGTGTTACATGCATAGGTATTTATAATTGTTATATACAGCCAGGCACGGTGTCTCATGCCTGTAATCCCAGCACTTTGGGAGGTCAAGGTGGGCAGACTGCTTGAGGCCAGAAGTTCAAGGCCATCCTGGGCAACATGGCAAAAACCCAGGTGTATAAAAAATACAAAGAATTATCCAGGCATGGTGGCACACACCTGTGGTCCCAGCTACTTGGGAGGCTGAGGTGGGAGGATCACTTGAGCTCGGGAGACAGAGGTTGCAGTGAGCTGAGATGATGCCACTGCACTCCAGCCTCAGTGACAGCGAGACCCTATCTCAAACAACAACAACAACAATAAAAACCCTCTGTGGCTAAGTGATTTTCTCTTATAGTATGCCTTCATTTGTTGCTATTTTTAGTGTGTTTATTATAGGTTTTTGCATTGTGGTTATCATAAGGCTTACAAAGAAGACCTTTAGATATAATAAGTTATTTTAAAGAGATGACAACTTATCTTAGATCTCAAATACAAGAGTAGAAACAAAGGCAGAAACACACAGAAAAAAATTATATGCTTTAATTCCATTCCTCTAGATTTTGACTTTTTGCTGTCTCAATTTATATCTTTATATTACCTATCTTTTGACAGGTTGCTAGCTATTATTGTTTGTTTTGTTTTAAAGATATGGTCTTACTCTGTCTCCTGTCTCCAGGTACAGCGTCAGGGTCTTACCATGTTGCCCAGGCTGGTCTCAAACTCCTTGTCTCAAGTGATCCTCCCACTTCAGCCTCCCAAAGAACTGGGTTTACAGGCATGAGCCACTGTGTCCAGTCCTATTATTGTTTTTGATAGGTATGTCTTGGGACTTCACAGTACAGTTGTGAGTATATTGTATGCTACTATTATAGTAATAAAGTATTCTGGGTTTGTCCATGTACTTAATTTTATCAGTGACTTTTATGCCTTCAAAAGTTTTCTTTTTGCAGATTAGTCTTCTTTCCTTTTAGATTAAGAATTCTTTAGCATTTCTTGTAAGATGTGTCTGGTGGTGGTGTACTCTCTCAGTTTTTGTTTGTCTAGGAAACGCTTTCTCCATCATAAATGAAAGATAATTCTGTTGGGTACAATATTATTGAATGTCAGTTTTTTTCTTGGAGTACTTTGAAAACATCATTCCACTTTCTCCTGGCCTATATGATTGCCATTGAGAAGTCTGTTGCCAGATGAGGTGCAGCGTTTGTTTCTTTTCTCTTGCTGTTTTTAAGATTCTCTCTTTTTCCTTGAGAGTTGAGAGTTTGATTATTATATGCCTTGTAGTCATCTTAATTGGGATGATTCTGTTCAGTGTTCTCAGATCTTCCTGTACCTGGACATTTATATCTTTCTCAAGTTTTGTGAAGATTTTTGTTATTATTTCTCTTTTTAAATTTATTTTATTTTAATTTTTTGAGATGGAGTCTTGCTCTTGTTGCCCAGGCTGGAGTGCAATGGCATGATCTTAGCTCACTGCAACCTCCATCTCCCAGGTTCAAGCACTTCTCCTGCCTCAGTCTCCCGAGTAGCTGGGATTACAGGTGCCTGCCACCACACCTGGCTAATTTTTTTTTTGTATTTTTAGTAGAGACAGGGTTTTGCCATGTTGGCCAGGCTGGTCTCGAACTCCTGACCTCGTGATCCACCCGCCTCAGCCTCCCAAAGTGTTGGGATTACAGGCGTGAGCCACCATGCCCAGCCTATTCCTTCTTTTAATAGATACAGGGTCTTGCTGTGTTACTCAGGCTGGTCTCGAACTCCTGGCCTCAAGCAATCCTCCTGCCATGGCCTCCCAAAGTGCTGGGATTACAGGTGAGAGTCACTGCACCCGGCCTATTGTTATTTCTTTGAATAAGCTTTCTATTCTTCCTCAGCTCCAAGAGCAGGCTGTTTAAAGGATGGCTGCCTCTAACGTTTGGTCCCTTTGCACACACTTGATTCTCCATCATTCCACTTTCTGCCATGAGCTAAAGCAGCAGGAGATCCTCACCAGACAGGGTGATGATCTTGGACTTCCCAGGTTGCAGAACTTTGAGCTAAATAAACCTCTTTTTAAAATAAATTATCCAGTCTCAGGAATTCTGTTATCAGCTACACAAAATGGACTAAGACAGAGTCTATTTCCAAATCAGGTCACATTCACAGGTACTTGGGGTTAGGATTTTCACATATCTTTTGGAGGGACATAATTCAATTTACAACATCTAAGCCCTACTTCAATTAAGGGCCCCACTTTCTCTGTCTAGTCTTGTATTATCTGACTCAATACTAGTTTCATTCCACTGTCCACCTACACCATTGCCCTTTGATTTTCTTGGACTTCTGATCTTATTCCTCCTTCATTTGAACTTACTAATGATATTTCAGTGCTAACACCTGACTATGTTATTTCCTTAGTTATAATCACATCAAGCACTTGCATTTTGAAACACTACTTTTTTTTTTTTAATACTTTATGTTCTAGGGTACATGTGCACAACGTGCAGGTTTGTTACATATGTACATATGTGCCATGTTGGTGTGCTGCACCCATTAACTCGTTATTTACATTAGATATATCTCCTAATGCTATCCCTCCCCCCTCCCCCTACCCCACAACAGGCCCCGGTGTGTGATGTTCCCCTTCCTGTGTCCAGGTGTTCTCATTGTTCAGTTCCCACCTACTGAAATGCTACTTTTAAAATAAATAACTTTTGTGTTTCTACATTATACCATTATATTACATTTAAGGGAATTATGTTGATTTTCAGAATGTGCATGAATACGTTTTATTTTCTAGACACTTCTTCTCAGGAAGTATTTGTTAATAACAGGAGGCACTGGGTCTGATAGAATTAAAAATCAATTAGAAGCCATAGAAGAGGACTGAGCAAGTATCTTGAGGAAACTGATGTGGCAGCAACATGGAAGAGGACTTAAATGAGAGACTTATTATTTTTTTTTTTTGTAAATGAATGACTACAAATATGAATGAACCACTGATAAGAAAAAAAAAAAACCAGAGTCCATTTTGTGAAGAAGATGTTAAGTATTACCTTGGATATATAGAATTTCCATTATTATCACCAAGCATTAATTGCATATGTGCTGAATATAAAGTAGTGTGAGAAAGGGCCCTTGTTCTAAAGCTGGGGAGATAAACCAGAGACTTCAAAAGAGAAAATATCAGTTACTCAACATCAAATGAATGGAGCACTTTCTGAAACCAGGAGCCTCACTCCACCCCTCACTCCCATGCCTTGAGATTTGGACATGCCTCCTAAACAATGAAATGAGACAATGGCATGTAATCAATACAAGCTCCTTGAATGATGCAACACACTTTGTGATATTCTGTGACAAGGTGAAGGCAGAGGGCCTATGCCACCTGAATGACTCTTGGAACGATGAGTGTGAGCCAAGAGAAGGGCAAGGAACATGGAATGAAGGAGAAAGACCACTACTGACATTCCTACAAGCTTGGGCATCCTACTTACCTGGGACCTGACTGGGTTAAACACAGGCACCGCAGCCTTGTCTCTGGGGCTTTTTTCCTGGAGATGAGCTGATCCGTGGGGAACAGGCCCTGTAGAGGGAGAAGGTAAGAGTCCTAAATGAGACATGATGGCCTTCAGGGTACCCTTTTTGGAGACTCAGCCTTTTCTCCCAAATGTTATGTTTGTGAAACATTCAAGAACTAAGATGTAGATTTTACTGTGTGAGAAAGAGCATCACAACTGCTTTCATTCTGTCAGAAATTCTAAAATTCTACAGCTTTAGGGTCTCTCACCCAAAAAATGGAGTGGGATTTATGAACTCATAAGGTGTTTTATAGTAATTCACTTTTACATAAAGAAAAAATAAAAATCATAGATAAAAATAAAGGGGAGGAAGAAGCTGGTGATAAAGGAAGGATCAAGGAGAGAACACAGAGGCAAAAGAAAGGATGTGGAGAGTAGAGAGATGAGACAGAGGGGAAACAGGAAAGCAGAAGAAAGGAAGATGAAGAAAGAGACAGGAAAATAAAGATATTAAAAAAAAAAATAGAGAAGAGATGTTAGCCATGAACTAGAAAAACTGTTAGGAGGTACTGATCCCAAAGAACCAACAATAATCAAAATGGCGATGATGACTGCACAATGCCAGCCACTGTGCTGTTACTTTAAAAGATTATTTCCAATCCTCAAAATAATCAAAAAGGTCCAAATTATTGCTGCCAAAATCCTAGGCACATTCAGAAGAATCACAGCTGAGTGCAGAGTACACATAGAGATCAAACAGATAATTGTTGACTAATTGAATGACCTATTAAATGACTTGCCTAGGTCACACAGTTGGCAGCTGGCACATGGCAGAGTACAAAATTATCAAATGAAGAGTACATGTGGTAATTCTAACCCAAAATATAAAACAGAACATCACTTTTCTTTGCTCTGCTTTTCTTTGCTTCCGTAACGGACCACTGTGGAATCTTTTTATTGCTGTTGTTTCATTTCTAGAAGGAATAAAGTTTGCTGGAAAAAAAACAGCCTTGCCCCAATTCACTTTTACTATTATATGTACTTGACCACAACACAAATATACTAAATAAACCAGCTTAAAAAGCACAGTGTAAAATAAAGCAGGTCTTTAAAAGTTTGTCCAGATACAGGGTTAGACAAAAAAAATAAAACTTGATGTTGGTCAAAGGGTACAAACTTGCAGTTATAAGATGAATAAGCTCTGAAGACCTACGTACAGAATGGCCACTACGGTTAGTAATAATGTATTGTATATTTGAAATTTCATGAGAGTAGATCTTAGGAATTCTTACCACAGACACATAAAAGGTAACTGTGAGATATGTAAGTTAGCTTGTGGTAATCATTTCACAATGTATACAAACTTGAGGACAAAAAGGCTGTGCAAGTGTCAGTGGCCAGCTCCCAGTGTCCTCACTAAACTCACTCTAGCACTCACCACTCACTTCTTGGGGGTTCTCTTGAGGAAGCTGTGAAGGTTCACACTTCAGGGTGGTTACCCCAGGCAGGAGCTGGAGGCTCGGACACTCCAAAGAGACTCCTTGATATTCTGTCACCATTGGGCACATGTCCTGTCCCTGAATACAGACAGAGGCCTGGAAACAAAAGATTTATTTTGAAAAGGCATGCATATATGGACTGCATGCTAAGAGCCAGGCACTGTTCTATATGCTGAGGATACAGCAGCAAACAAGGCAGAAAAGATAGGCAAAGGATCCCAGCCCAGAAAAACAAAAACAACAAACAAGTGGATGTTTATAAACTAGCTGGTCAAAGTTTAATGAGGAACAGGATATGTACACCAACTCAAAATGTCTCCCACAGATTACTTAGTAATTACATAGGGGAAAATGGTAACTTTCTAGTGGAGAAATTTGACAGGTACCACTGTAACCTCATCAGTAATGGGACAAATCATCACTACGCACCTCCTGAAGTGATGCACTGAGAACACAACATTACCTCTGTGGTATTCTAGCCAAAATGTGCAGCCTGAATCTGACCATGAGAAAATATAGGACAAACTCAAATTGAGGGATATTCTCCAAAAAAACTAGCTGTACTATTCAAAAATAACAATGTCATGACAAAGAAAGACAGCAGCTACTCCAGATTCACAAAGACTAGAGACATGGCAACTAACTGCAATATGTGATGCTAGCTCGTATCCTGAATCAGAGGAAAATTATCATAAAGAACATTATTAGGATAACATGGCAAAATATGAATAAAGACTAAGGTTATATGACAGTATCATAATTTTAATTTCCCTAAACTTGATTTTTGTATTCTGGTTATACAACAGAATGTCCTTACTCTTCAGAAGTACACAGTGAATGGCCGGGTGCAGTGGCTCACGCCTGTAATCCCAACACTTTGGGAGGCCAAGGCAGCATAACTTGAGGCCAGGCGTTCAAGATCAGCCTGGGCAATACAGCAAGACCCCACCCCCTCTACAAAAAATTAAAAATAAATTAGCCAGGCATGGTGGCACACACCTGTAGCCTCATCTACTCAGGAGCCTGAGGTGGGAGGATTGCTTGAGCCTTCCACCATTGCAGTTCAAGACCACAATGAGGCTACGATTGTACCACTGCACTCCAGCCTGGGCAACAGTGAGGTAAAGGGATATAGTGTTTGCAACTAACTCTCAAATGGTTTGAGGAAAAAAAAAAATACTGCATGTGTGTATGTATGTATGTGTGTGTATACATGTACATATGCATATTGGGGGGAATGCACTTCCTTGCACAAGTGTGTACACAACGATGGGACTTCATGAAACAGATGTTAACAACTGGCAAATCTGGATGAAGAGTTTACAGGAGTTCTTTATTCTTCTAATACTTCTATAAATTAGAAGTTATTTCAAAATAAAAAGTTAAACATAAACTGATACATGTCCCCCTGTTCTTACCCCGCACCACCACACACATTCTCTTCCCACCTGTTGTCCTGTGTCTCCACTTCCTGTCTCTAGATTCTCCAGCACTGTCACTGCCTCCTCTCCACTCTCCAGAGGATATGTCTTCACACAGGGCTGGAGCTCCTTGGGCAGGATGGTCAGGAACTGCTCCAGCACCAGCAGTTCCATTATCTGTTCCTTGGTGTGCATCTCAGGTCTCAGCCATTGATGACAAAGTTCTCGGAGTTGGGCCAGAGCTTCCCGGGGTCCATGAGCCTCCTGGTAGCAGAACTGCCGAAAGCGCAGGCGGCAAATCTCCTGAGTGTGGGAGCTGCCCTCCTGTGAGTTGCACACCTGCTCCCAGGTGGGATCTTCCTCCTTCACTTTCACAAGGCCATCTTCATTTTCAGGAACAGGGCCTGGCAAAGCTTCATACATGTTGAGTTTAGAGGCTAAAGCTTCACTTAGCTTGGGGTCTGTGTTCAGAAATAGAGATCTGAGGCATAAGAATTGATCAGCAACACACAAATTCTAAGAGCTTCAAAACTGTGTGTAATCTACTTATATTTTTGTCCCACTGTAGGTAATGCTCAAAAGCTGAGCCTGCTTGCTTCTAATTATCAGTGAAATGAATCAGAAGTATATTTTGAACTAGTACTAAAGAGTCTGAGTCCAGAGGTAAGGGATGTAGGATATGAGGGAAGAAGCGTCAGCAATAAGAACGCTCGGGTAGCTTGCACTTTAGCTGGGGAGAAGGGATCATTTTACCCTTGAGGAGGCAGATGGCTGCCTTCATGGGCAAATAATAGTCTCAAAGGTCATCTATATCTGTGTAACTCTCACTGAATATTCCACTTTAAATGTAGGTGTAATAGACTGTTTCCAAAGTCTCCCATCCTCAAATACCTTTTGTGATGAGATTTTGCCACTGTTCTCATCAAGGGGTGGAGTCTATTTTTCCTTCCCTTGAATCTGTTCTGGCCTATGACTTGCTTTGACCAATGGAATACGGCAGAAATGACATTGTCAGAGAAAGAGTGCTGCTGTAGCTCTTGGCTCACTGCCATAAGACTGCCATGCTGTGAGAGGCCCAAGCTAGCTAGACAGAGGTCATGTGGATGAGAACCAAAATGACCAAGCTAAAGCCCAGCCGGGCCTAGTGCTCAAATAATTCACCAGCTGAATGCAGCTCTATTAGTAACTCCAGGTGAGACCAGTAGAACTACCTAGTCAACCTGCAGAATCCTGAGGAACAATAAACTGAGCTTGTTTTCAGTCACTAAGTTTAGAGTTTGATTTTTGATGCAACAACACATAAATGAAACAGTAGAAATGCATCAAGTTCTTTTCTTCCCTCTCTTCGTTTTTTCCTTTGTGATCTCCTTAGTTACACTTTCAATATATCTCTGTTCCCAAGAAGACTCAAATCTTTGGCTCCAGCTTGCTTTTTGCACTCCAAACCCACATCTTGAAATGCCAGCAGCTGTGGGCTTCTCCTGCACTATAATTTCAACAGATCTCAAACTAAGATCAGAGTCCCTCAAAGCTGCATTCACTCTGTATTTCTCCATTTCTACTGGCATCACCATCATCTTCCATGCATTCAGTCTTTTAAACAGCCTCTATATACAATCAGTGAATCAAGTCAATTCTTAAAAACGCCTCTTGCAGCCATTCTTTCCTTATTATTTTACTATCATTTTCATTCACTGTCACAATAATGTTATGGTATTCCTGACCAATTCCCTGCTTCTATGGTCACTGGATTAATATTCCCTAAAGCACAATTCTGACTATATTCAATTCTGACTATATTCACTCACACACACATAAACACATACAAAGTTTTCATTAAACTCGTTGAAGTAAATTCAAACTCCCCAGGATCTAATCTTTACTGGATTTTGCTGATTTGTCACTCAATAAACATTTGGGGAGCATCTCATTATTTTCCAGGCATAAAGCTAACTCTGGAATAAAATACTTAGTTCCTACTTTCAAGAAAGCCATGGTCTTCCCAAATTCCTTATCTCACTGCCATGCTAAGTACTCAATTTTTTTCCCACCCACTCTATACAGTCAGGACCCCCCTTCTAAAGGTAAATTCCCAAGGCCCAGCGCAAATGTTCTATGTGAAACCTTCCCTGGCCACCCCAACCCTAACATATAGACAGGACAAGTAAGCCACACAGGTAGAGATGGGTGTTCCCACGGAAAACTGCACCCAACCTTCATCTCCTCCATCTCGTATTACAGATCACCCAGCCCATCCCCACCCGGGTTCTTGAGGACAGGAGTTTATCTCTGCATAGACTCTATAAGCCCGGCACGTACCTGGTATTCAACAAATACTGATGGACTTCTTCAAGAAGGCACGTAAAGCACCTGAGATGTCACAGCCAGCACCCTCAGGCGCACCCCAGAATGTATTTTTCTGAGATTACACCCAGCATCTAGCACCGCGCCAGGCACTGAATACCTGCGTGTCTAATTGTTGGTTAATGGACCAAAAGTTCAGGAACGCGCACAACAAAGACGTAGCCGACCTCGTGAAAGGCTCCCGAGGGAGCGCAGAGGCCCGGGGCTGCCCAGTCGGGAGCGCCGGTTTCCCCAGAGCCCAGGCCGTGCTACTGGCGGGCTGTCGGGGCTGATGGGTGTCGCCGGCGTCTCCGGCAGCTTGGCCAGCACAAAAGCTTCTCCCCTCGCCGCGCCAGCAGCCGAGTGGCTGAGTCTGGCGGGTTCCTTGCCTCTCTAGGAGCACGGCCGCTCGTCTCTCTGGTGATCCGGGAGGACCCCCGCTGCCACCTCCCGCCCCGCCCAGGTCGCTCTCCGCTGCCGGACCCCAGGCCCATCTGGACGGTGCAAGCACGCCCCACATTTATGTACATCATTTCAATTAAAAACCAACAGAGTGGTAAATGTCTTCGGGGTCATCACTGGTTAGGAGGTGAAACATCAATTAAAAGACCATTATAGTAAGCTGTACAAATTATTTTTTTAAGTATACATAATATATGTACAATAAAAAAGTCAAGTTGCAGAAGGACCATAAAACGAAAAGTGTCCCACTCTTTAGAGTTAACCATTGTATTTTGTGCATATTTATCTAGGACACTACCTGTCACACAGTAGCACTTAATAAACATTTTGTTTAGTGAATAAGCATTTATACATTTTAAAACACTTATGGTATCATAATGTAATTTTGCACCTTAGCTCTTTTCGGTTAAGACAGCTTGGAGATCTTCACAGATCAGCTTATTCTTTAACAGCTAAGTAATATTGTATGGGTGTTCCATAATTTACTTAACTATCCTATTGATGCATACTTAGGTTATATTTTTTCTTTAAAAGCCATGCTAGAGGGAACATCATTCAATACCTTTATATTCTTTTAAGAATGTATTTCTAGGATAAATGCCACATATTAGAACTGATCAGCCAAAGGACATATGCATTTAAAATGTTGATATGCAAGTTCCCTGTTTGATTTTTAAGGGCACTTCTGTTTAAGAGTAAAAGGAGACTTTAGTAGAAAAATCAGTAAAGGATATGAACGTTACTATACACAAAACAAGGTAAGTGACAAATTAACATGTGAAAAGATGTTCAATAGTAAAAATATAAAACACTCTTTTAAAAACAGACCCATTATTTATTCATTTAGCTACTGAGTTTTGGCAATTATGAATAAAGCTGCTATAAACATCTATTTATAAGAAAACAAGAAAAAAGAAAGAAAAAGAAAAGAAAAAAATGAAAAAAATGAGCTATCAAGGCATGAAAAGACATGGAGAAAATTTTAATACATACTAGAAAGTGAAAGAATCCAATCTGAAAAGCTATATATTGTACGATTTCAACAAGTTGAGTATCCCTTATCTGAAGTGCTTGGGGCCAGAAGTGTTTCCAATTTCAGATTTTGGAATATATACATACATTATGAAATATCTTAGGGATGAGGCCCAAGGCTAAACATGAAATTCATTTGTTTCATATATACCTTACTCACATAGAGCTAATTTTATACAGTTTAAATAATTTTGTACATGAAACAAAGTCTTTTTTTTGAGATTGAGTCTTACTCTGTTGCCCAGACTGGAGTGCACTGGCACAATTTGACTCACCGCAACCTCCGCCTCCTGGGTTCAAGCAATTCTCATGCCTCAGCCTCCTGAGTAGCTGGGACTACAGGTACGTGCCACCACACCCGGCTAATTTTTATATTTTTAGCAAAGATGGGGTTTAGCCATGTTGGCCAGGCTGGTTTCAAACGCCTGACCTCAGGTGAGGAGCCTTGGCCTCCCAAAGTGCTGGAATTACAGGCTTGAGCTGCTGTGCCCGGCCGAAACAAAGTCTTGACTGCATTTTGTCTATGACCTGTCACATGAGGTCAGGTGTGAAATTTTGCACTTGTGGCATCACATTGGTGCTGAAAAGTTTCACATGGTAATGCGTTTTGGATTTTCAGATTGGGGTACTCAACCTGTATACATGACATCCTGGAAAAGGCAAAAACTATAAAGACTGTAGAAAGGTCAGTGGTTGCTAGGGGCTGGAGAAAGGGAGGGATGCATAATAGGTAAGACAGAGAGGATTTTTAGGGCAATGAAACTACAATGGTGGACACATTATTATATATTTGTCCAGACCCATAAAATGTACAATACCAAGAGTGAACCCTAATGTAAACCATGGTCTTTGGGTGATAATATGTCAATGTAGGTTCATCAATTGTAACAAATGTCACCCTGGGACGGGATGTTGGTAATCGGGGAGGGTATACATGAATGGGAGCAGTAGTATATGAGAAATTTTTGTATATTTCTCTCAATTTTGCTGAGAACTTAAAACTGCTCCAAAAAGTAGTCTATTAAAAAAAGCAATCCATTTTGAATGTATCAGTTGTCAAATATTCAAAAGAATAATTCCCAGAGTTTATGTGGGTATAGAAAATTGGGCATTATCACAGGCTGCTAACAAGGTATACAAATTAGTATAACTTTTCTGGAGGGCATTCTCGCAAATACATCAAAAGCCTTAGAAAATATGCCTGCTTTCTGCCTCATTGATTCTCATTATGGGAACTGAACAAAGAAAAAAATTCTGTAAGTAGGCAAAGTTGTATTTCCAAGAATGTTCACTGAAAAATTGTTTATGGTGATCAAAGTGTAAATGATGTAAATGATTAACACTGGGGACATATACCATAGAATATTGCACAGCTTATATGGAAAATTATCTTCCATGAAGACTTTTAACGATTAGCATGTCTTAATCAGGGATTTGTTTGAAACCTTTATTAGAAGGAAACAGTATTCTATGGACTCCCCAGACCAGGATATATATGGATTGCAGAGGCTGAGGGCTGAAGTCGCCACACCTGATTCATGGGATTCCCACTTCAGGAGTCCGCTTCATTTTTTGTTTCTCAGTTTGTCTCAATTTGGTTTGGTTTTTATGTGGCCACAAAAATTGTTACAGTGTGTGCTTGTGTCCTCTATTTTTCTATGTATATTTTAGACAGGATCCTGTTCTGTTGCCCAGGCTAGACTGCAGTGGTGCAATCATGGTTCACTGCAGCCTTGACCTCCTAGACTTGAATAAGCCTCCCATCTCTGCCTCCCAAGTAGCTAGGACTACAGGTGTGCACCACCAACCTAGCTAATTTTTTTCTTTTTTGTAGAGATGGGGTTTCGTCATGTTGCCCAGGCTGGTCTCCCATCTGGGCCTCCCAATGTGTTGGGATTACAGGAATGAGCTACTGCACCTAGCCTCCAAAGTAATATAACTTTTGGGTTCACATGCCTAATAAACATTAATCAGAATCTGTGATCCAATGTCAAATTCCTATGGGCATCTAAAGCCTGGCTTGAGGGTCCCTTCCTGATCCAATCAGTGGTGGGGGACAGGTCACATGGCAGGCTGCACACTCAGGATTATGGCAGGAGTGGATTAGAATGGGGTGTGAGGATAGGTAAATTGACTATCCTGTTACACATAAAAATTGTTCATGACATAAAGTCCAGTGAGAAAAGTCAATTGTTTATGTGTGAAAAAGACCAGTTACCTACAAATCTATATTAAGAGGTTATATCTGTACCATGAACAAGATGATTTGCTTTCTTTACATTTTTCAAGTTTTTTAAACAATGGATATGAACTTCTATCAGGTATAAATTAATAATTGATGAAGATATTAATACAGACAATTAGGGTTATTTTTTCCCTTTCCTATTTTTCCATACTACTTTTAATGGCAAACTACATAGTAACTTTATCAGTTTTTTAAACAAGTGAGTGAGTGGGAAATGGAGACACAGCGACTTCCCACTTCACTGTATATTTGGATATTACAGGATACTACTCAAACAGAAATGCCTGATCAGTAGAAAATATTGCTGCAATACATCCCTCCTGGGTTCCTGTCCTCTGAATAGGGATTTTTACTTTACTTTTCAGGGTATCTTACACTGCAGGCAAAACCTTGAGATTTGTTATAACATTTGCCCTTTGTTCAATGTTTCTATAACTTTTTAGAATAAAGTAGTAAGAAGACATTATTAATTAATGTACCTCCAGTTGACATTTATGCCCATGTGGCTATGGGTCTGACCCAAGGGAAATGACGAGAACATCATTTCCTTTGGACCTATAAGGAAGAATTAAGTTGTGTAAGGTGTCGATACATTTAGAATGTTTACATCTGTTCTACAAAATCATCATGGAGAAAGCCAATATACGTCTTCCAGATAATTGTGAGGGAAAGTACTTGACACTTTGAATCTTTTCATTTTCATCATAATAATATATTCTATGTACTTTCTTTCTTAAACTGAACTGAATCAAATAGGTTTAAACTATGAGATGGTGCTAAATGTTTAGATACTGATCTTAACATAGTGCTCAAAATACTTTGGGGAAAATTCCAGACATCAAGTTAATTTTACTTATAAAGGCAGAATAAAATATATATAGCTTTCTGGCTTTCTAAGCAACCCACTACAACTGATTTTACATGAAATCTTTTAGTGTCTCAAAAAGTTATAGCTGAAGGATGGGCGCTGTGGCTCACACGTGTAATCCCAGCACTCTGGGATGCTGAGGTGGGTGGATCACCTGAGGTCATGGGTTCAAGAACAGCCTGACCAACATGGTGAAACCCCATCACTACTAAAAATACAAAATTAGCTGGGCATGGTGGCGCATGCCTGTAATCTCAGCTCCTCGGGAGGCTGAGGCAGGAGAACTGTTTGAACCCAGGAGGGGAAGGTTGCAGTGAGCCGAGATCGCGTCATTGCACTCCAGCCTGGACAACGAGAGCAAAACTCAGTCTGAAAAAAAAAAGAAAAAAAAAAAAAAGAAGCTATAGCTGCTTCTATGACAGATTTGTTTTCTTTTCCCTCCAAGAAACTGTATTGATTGTTGCTTTTGGTCAGCTTAAGTCTTCCCTTTATCCTTAGTAATGGAAGCCTAATTTTCAGCTGGGCACTCTGCAATCCAGAATAAGACACGCTTTCCAGCCTTCTTTGCCTAGGGTTTTGCCTATGACATACTTGCTAAGTGATTTTTGGAGGCTGCTCAAAAGGAGGTGACTCAACTGGGAGGTGCCTCTTTCTGTTCCTCTGCCTTTTGTCCACATTTTACATGTGATAACTGGAGCTTCAGCAGCCATCAAGGATGGACTAATTATCTCCAGCCCTTTTCTATTAGACAGAAAAATAAATTTGTATGAAGTCACTCATGCCTTGTTTTTAAACAATATGCAGCTCAATCTAGTCCCAATCACTACATGAGGTTTCACTGATCTTTTCACACTGGAAGACCGAAAAGTCTTCTCCTGAAAGGAATACCCTCTGCAGCTACTAACAATTAGTAGGTGGTGTTTATCACTCTGGTGACATGTTTTGGAGTGGACACCCCTAATTTTAATATTCTTCATCTGTGACATTCTGGTATTCACAATATAAAGATCATGATCTCCTCTCCAAGCTGACTTTATTGTTCAACTTCCAAAGTATTCCAGAACAAGCAACATTTCAAAATTGCATCATCAATATTAAAGGGCAAAAGTCCAATTTCTTTCATCAGACATTTACTGAATAGTGTCTATGCAGCAGCCACTAGACTGGCACTGGAGTTATCAAGTCAGACAGTTGCTATTCAGATTAATTCAGCAAGGTTCATTCAAATTACTCATGAAATCTCTTTCAAAGTCTAAAACGTTGATTTATAACTTGAATCTTGACATAATGTGGTAGGGATGGGGAAGTGGTAAAATTACATGAAGCTAACCCTGAAGGCAAGTTCTAAAGTTCACCAGCGAAAAATATCTTTGCTTTTGAAAATGCTTCCACTGGGGAAGGAAGGGGTAAGGCCAGTGGGAGGAATGAGGTGAAGCCACTGCGGGAAAATGTTCACCATTAACCTGTACTTTAAGACACCTTTGAGAGTAGTCTCAAGGTGCAAACATCATCAGTTTTATTTTATAGGAGTAAGTTGCTATAGCATACGCAAAAATATCAATCTTCTCTTGTTCTGCTTAAGCCTGCAAATCTGTGGGCACTTGATTCACTGCTGACTTCAAAACCCTTAGTCATGAAGCTCTCTATTGCTTAGAGTATATAATCATGCAGTTATGTTAAAAGCTCTGAGATGTCCTGCAGTGAAGAATGCTGGTTAACTTTGATCCTATCATATCATCTAGGATGAAATTATTGGGGTCCAAAGCTGACTTCAAGGAAAGCAAAGGAGAGGGAATAGAGGCAGGGAGCCCCCAACTCAGCCCCCAAGAATTTTCTGATGCCACAGTGGGCTACGGTGACTTTTCCTAAAGTGCTATTTGATAGTCAATGTGCCCTCTCTGACGTTCTACAAGGAGAGAACACCTCATCAAGCCAGTTTGTCTTTGTGGTGATATCTCTGATGTTGAAAAAGACCTGACCTTTGCCTGAAGGCTTCTCCACATTCACTACACTGATAGGGTTTTTCTTCATTGTGGATTCTTACATGCTGAGCAAGGTGTGAGTTTAGTCGGAAGGCTTTCTGGCATATGTTACACTTGAAAGGTTTTTCTCCAGTATGAATTCTGTGGTGTCGAATAAGGTCTGAGGTCAAACTGAAGGCTTTTCCACACTCATTACATTGATGGTTTTTGGAGTGACTGTGGATTCTCTGATGGTGGGTGAGGAGTAGGGCCTGACTAAAGGTTTTTCCACACTCCTTGCACTCACAGGGCTCCTCCTGACTGTGAATTCTCTGGTGTCGATTAAGGTGAGAGCTGCGCCTAAAATTTTTTCCACAATGGATACATAGATAAGGTTTCTCTCCAGTATGAATTCTGAGATGTTCCAAAAGGCCTGCATTCTGGCTAAAGACTTTGCCACACTCGTTGCACTGATAAGGCTTCTCACCAAGATGGATTTTCTGATGTCTGACGAGGTGTGAACTCCTCTGAAAGGCTTTCCCACACTCATGACACTGATGACCTTTCTCTCTAGAGAGGACTTTCTTATGTCCTGTAAGACTGGAACTCTGACATGCATCAGACTCGCAGAGTCTCTTTCCCGTGTGTGTACTCGCATGTTGAATCAGGTCTGAGTGCTGGATGAATCCCTGCCCACATTCTGAGCATTTACACTCAGTCTCCTCTTTGGGCTTGGGCTGCTGCCTTTCCAAGTTAGAGCCCTCATTATGAGCCTCCATGGATTCAGATATTTTCCCAGATGACTCTACTCTTCCACAAGAGTCTGTTACTACAACAAGCTTCCCATTCTCAATCCTTGTCTCCTCACCTGCAATATTAAATATATACCACCAATTACTTGTCTTTTGATGCTTGGGGAAAGGAATCTGCAACTAGAAGAAAAAAAAAAACTTAATGAAGCCATGTGTGCAAAGTAAAAACACTGTGGATGCTTGTGACTGTATAAAAGAGTTACAGAATGGTACACAAAACATTGTTAACTATGACTGCCTTTGGGGAAAGATGGAGAATTCTGGTGGGAGGTAACTTATTTTAAATAGTTTAAATTTTATCATGTGATACCACACACAGAGAAGCTAGCAAGCAAGCAAATAAACGGTCTAAAAGGGCATGCCTGTACAGTCTTGAAGATAACTTGTCACATGGAAAATAAAAAAGCTAGGTTAATTGAGACCCCCAGGGCCCATAAGAAAGGGACGGCATTTTAACTGAAAATGAAGAAATGTAGATGTGGTGCCAATTTTATCACTAACTGTGTAATCTTTAAAAAGTAAGGTAAATTATCTGCGCTCTGTGTCCTCATCAATAAAGAAAGAATATTGCACCATAAGACTGACAATAACATGAAGTTCACAAAAATGCCTTCGGCTTTCCTAATCTCCTTGGACAACAGTAACTGCTCTCCTGTGTGGTTCAACAGAGTTTTTATCTCAACGCTGTGATAATTTATTCATGTCTATCTCTCTCCCTGCACCCCTGATGCACAATGCCCCAAGAGACTGTAAGCACATGCAGAGCAGACTTTGTTTTCTCTAGCACAGAGCCTGGTACATAACAGACATTAAACAAATGTTTACTAAATAAATGGCCTGTGTCCTAAGGGTGAAATTAAATGAAAATAGAGAAAACTTAAGCTCAGATACACAAGCAGACGGGTGAGAAGAATGTCAAGGTTTTTGTTTTGTTTCATTTTATATTTTTATTTACCAGTTTTTCTTGTAGCTAAGGATAACTCTTTAAAGTCTGGGAGCGTGACTGGGGACGCAAAGTCAGAATGAGAGAGTAAAAGGAAAGCTGGATGGAGAAAATAGAAGAAAGAGATTCTAAGCAGCACTAATAACAAACAAAAGAGAGTTAATCAGTGTGAGCAAGTTAATTCAGCAGATAATTAAAAAGGAGAGAGTAGATGACAGCCAAAAGGAAAAGTGCAAGTGAAGGGATTAGTAAGGAGATATCAGAGAAAGGAAGGTCACAGGTGGGGAGTGAAGAAATTAAATAAAGTAATAATGTACTGTATACAAAGACCCTCTCCAACAGAATGAAGTCTTCAGTCCCACAAGGGGCAGGGGCAGGAGTGAGAGATTAAGGGAAAGGAATAAGACTCTTCCAGGAATGACATAATCACATATACAACTTAAAAAAAGCAAGAGAGGATGAAACCAAAAAACCCCTGAATTTTGAATATAAAATAACATTTTCAACAGATCCAGGGGGTAAGGAACATTTTCAAGAGTCTACTGATGTTACATTCATTTTTTTTGAGACATGGTCTTGCTCTGTTGCCAAGGCTGGAGTACAGTGGTGCAATCACATAGCTCACTGCAGTCTTGAACTCCTGGGCTCAAGCAATCCTCTTGCCTCAGCCTCCCAAGTGGCTAGGACTACAGCTGCATGCCACCACGCCTAGCTAATTATTTATTTATTTATTTATTTTTTGTAGAGATGGGGTTTCACTATGTTGCCCAGGCTGATCTCAAACGTCTGGCTTCAAGCAATCCTCCCACTTTGACTTCCCAAAGTACTGGGATTACAAGTATGAACCACCACAGCAGCCACATTTACTTTTTGTATTTAAACTATACACCCATCACTGATTACATGGTACAAATTCATTTCTACAAGGCTATTGAGAAAAGGTAGGCCCCTTTCTTTCAGCTACTTTATTCAGAATGCTCCCAGAAGAAAGGTAACTTTGAAGGTGACTTGGAAATTGAACAGAGGAATAGGTAGCATGTAAAGCATGGTTTTAGATATGAAACCAGCCATTCATCAAATAGACATTTATTGAGGGTCTACGCTAGGCCAGGGACTCAGGAAACAAAACAAAACCCTTCCCTTTTAGTCTGGCAAGAGAAAAAGAGAAGCAAACTAGAAACTACAATATAATGTAATCAGTTCTATGACAGAAAAAAAAAAAAAGAAGAAGAAGAAATGAAAAAATGTAAGGAGCAAAAATTAGGAAGAATTTCAGTGACAAAGAAAATAAAGGAGGCTGAATGAGGTGGCTTGCACCTATAATGCCAGCACTGTGAGAGGCCCAAATGGGAGAAATACTTAAGACCAGGAGTGCGAGACCAGCCAGCGCAACATATAGAGACCCTGTCTCTACAAATAATTATAACAAAAAGCTAGGTATGGTGGCACACACACCTGTAGTGCCAGCTACTTGGGAGGCTGAGGTGAGAGGATCACTTGAGACTAGAAGGTCAAGGTTATAGTGAGCTATGACTGTACCATTGCACTCCAGCCTGAAGACAGAGCAAGACCCTGTCTCAATAGAAAAACAACAATAAAAAAGAAAATATAGAAAAAAAAATCCAAGTGACATTTAGAAATGAAAGATAGTGGTCATTTATAATAATTTGAAGGAAATTTTTTTAAAATGGCTTTCTTTGCCTTGATTAAGAAATGAGCACTACTTGTTTTTTTTTTTGGAGACAGAGTCTCGCTGTGTCACCCAGGCTGAAGTGCACTGGTGCGATCTCGGCTCACTGCAACATCCGCCTCCCGGGTTCAAGCAATTCTCTGCCTCAGCCTCCCAAGTAGCTGGGATTACAGGCACCCGCCACCACACCTGGCTAATTTTTGTATTTTTAATAGAGACGGGGTTTCACCATCTTGGCCAGGCTGGTCTTGAACTCCTGACCTTGTAATCCACCTGCCTTGGCTTCCCAAAGTGCTGGGTTTACAGGCAAGAGCCACCATGCCTGGCCACTACTTGTTTTTTTTTAAGAGATGTTGCCCAGACTGAAGTGCAGTGGCGCAATCATTGCTCACTGCAGCCTTGAACTGGGCTCAAGCCATCCTTCTCCCTTAGCTTCCCAAGTAGCTGGCCTAGCACTACTTTTTTTATTCACCCCTACTGTAAGAGGAAGAAGAGCAAAGTGAAGGTCCAGGTTCCCTTTGTACCCTTTCCTTGCTATTTTGTTCAACTAAAATATTTGGGGTGATAGACATCTCTTATCTCTTGATAGTGGTTCTGATTAGACCATAATTATTTCACATTTGTGAAAACTCATTGACCTGTACATCTAAAAACAGTGAATTTTACTACATGTAAATTATGCTTCAGTAAACCTAACTCAAAACAAAAGCAAAAAACAAAAGACAAGGGTGCTAAGCAGAACCTCAGAGGGAAAGGCACAGTCCACCACATCTCACACACAGCAGATGCAATCCAGTTCTTACCCTTCTCTTTCTTGGGCTTTGTAACTTCACACTCAGGCCGAACCCGCTGTTCCTGCACTCCTCTCAGAGGGGCCATCTCCTCCACAAGTATTTTTTGTTCCTTTGCCTGGTCTGGATCCTAGAGACAATTAGGTATATGGAGGCATAATTAGATATAGGTGGGTTTAGGAAACTGCTGTTCAGAAAAACACCTACATGTTAAGAAAGAGAACAAAGAGAAATCCCAGAGGGGCAAAGAAAAGAAGATGGGGAATCTGGCACACATTGTTTTCTCCCAGCAAGGGCCAGGTAAGGTTGAGGGAAGACGTGTAGAAATGAACAGCTAGACTGGAAAAAAACTGAATCAAAGCTTAGTAATTCTCCTTCCGCTGATGAGCTCATGTCCACCTGTCTGGCCAGAAATCTCAATTTCTGCATTCCTGAAAAAAAGCACATCTGACCCTTACCACCTGTTGTCCTGTTTCTCCAAGATCCAGCTGCAAATCCTCCAGAACCACCACCATGTCCTCCCCGCTCTCTGGGTGATGCTCCTACACCCAGGCCTGGAGCTCCTTAGGCAGGATGGTCAGAAACTGCTCCAGCACCAGCAGCTCCAGGATCTGCTCCTTGGTATGGGTCGCAGGCTGTAACCACTGTTGACAAAGCTCCCAGAGCCGACTTAGTGCTTCTCGAGGTCCTGTGGTCTCTTCATAACGCAACTGCCTGAATTGTTTGCACAATGGCTCCTGTCCAAGGCCTTTACTGTTTCCTTGCAGCTTGAATCCCTGTTCCCAAGTAGAGTAGTGATCCTCCCTCACTACCCGAAGCCCCTCCTTCTTCAGATTCAGGGGAGCCAGGGAATGGGCACTCACCAGTGCTGTCGCCATCCCCAGCTTCAGACTGCTCTCCTTGTTTTGGAGAACTTTCTTTGGACTGTATCTTCAGAGACACTCCTAAAAATATAGTAGCAAGAATGATAGAAACAGTAATAGTACTGCTAACAAGAACAGTAACATTTTCTTGGGTTTATACATTTCCTATTATCCATTTTTTTCTCTCTGAAACAACCATTTCTAAACATATATACAGAAGGAAAAAATTATCTTACAGAATATCCTCTAACGTAGAAGGAATAATAGATTTGAAAAATCACCATTTTGCAGCCCTCAAAATAACTGAGGCTAGGCACTGTGACTCACACTTTCATTTCAGCACTTTGGGAGGCTGAGGTGGGAAGACTGCTTAAGCCCAGGAGTTTGAGTCCAGCCTGGGCAACATAGTGACACCGGGCATGGTGGCACATGCCTGTAATCCCAGCTACTCGGGAAGCTCAGGAGAGAGAATTGCTTGAGCCCAGGAGTTTGAGTTCAGCCTGGGCAACCATAGCAACCCCAAGACCTATATTAAAAAAGGAAGAAAAGAGAGAAAACAAGAAAAGAAAAAAGACAAGAAAAGAAAAAAGTGAAAGTCAGACAAGGAAATAGGGAAAGTTTTTTCAGACAGAGAAAAAGACAGCATAAAGCTGTTGGATGTTCAGTGTAGTAGTTAGTTATGGCCGGGAAAACGTTATATGGAGCCAGAATCCTGGGAAACATCTACACATAAGAAAGAGAAGTGAGATGGAACTGGAAAGGTAGGAGGAGAAAAAAGACAATAGTATCCAGAAGGTCAAGGAGGTCTATTTCTGCAAATGTGGAATGGTGGAAAGACCCTGGGCCTTAGACAGGCCTGGGTTCCAATACAGCCCTGTCACTTACATGCTGTGACCTGGGGCAAGTTACTTATCCTTTTGGACTTAGTTCACTCATTTGTAAAATGAAGATAATACCTAATTCACAGAAGTTTTGAGGTAAATGAGATAATTCTAAAGAACAGGAGGAATTCATTGATTTATAAGGGAAATGATATGAACACAGTGTTCAAGAGTGTGAAATGCTATACGATGGTGGATTAATCTAAGACCTGGCATAGATACTTGATTCAAAAACAAAGATGTCATCAGTGACCTCTGTGAAGGTAATTTTGGTAGTAAGAATAGCTAGCCTGCCGTAGGAAATGAGAAAATGGAGAGAGTGAGCATAAATGACAAATTTCAAAAAAGTAATACATTGAATGGAACAAGAGAGATAGGGCAGAAACTAGAAAGGGCTAATGTAGAGTATAAATATGTTTGTGACTTCAGTAACTGTCCTTATGCTGATGATTTCCTTATTCTTCAGGTCAGACATCTCAAGTGTCACACTTGAATTTCCTTCTGCCTATTTGGGACCAGGATATTCTACAGAAGCCTCTCAAATCCAACATGTCAAAAATGAACTCAGACAATTCCCTATCATCCTTTGCGGCAGGCCCCTGGTATGTGGAGATTTAGCATTCTTGATTTTGACTATGCCTGAGTGTCCCTATAGATCAGTGAAATACCATCTGTCAGCTGCTGATACATGCCTTTGAATCAATGTGCATATGGTAAGTGGCAGAACGGGGGAAGGCTCACTTAATCAGTGGCTTAGCCTTCAAATAGTTTGCTGTTACATATTACTGAATGTGTATATAGTAACACTTCCCAGCTGATAATTATTTTTCTTAGTCAAAATGAACTTAAACTTTAAAAAGCCAATTCCTAGTATTCTTAATATAAGTAAAAAAGTCCAAGAAAGTGATGATTATCAGTGAAACCCTGTGTCTACTAAAAATACAAAAAATTAGCTGGGCGTGGTGGCACAGGCCTGTAGCGCCAGCTACTCGGAGGCTGAGGTAGGAGAATAACTTGAACCCGGGAGGCGGAGGTTGCAGTGAGCCGAGATCACGCCACTGCACTCCAGCCTGGGTGACAGAGTGAGACTCTGTCTCAAAAAAAAGTGATGATTATTAGCTAGAAAATAAAAGGTTGGTATTATAATGGTTAATTTCATGTCTCAATTCACCTGGGCCACAGGGTGCTCAGATATTTGGTCGAACATTATTCTGGATGTTTCTGTGAGGGTGTTTTTGAAATCAGATTAACATTTAAACTGGTAGACTGTAGACTAAAACAGACTGCCCTCCATAATGCTGGTGGGCCTCATCCAAGCAGTTAAAAGTCTGACAAGAACAAAAAGGCTGACTCACTCCTAAGATAATTCTTCCTGTCTAAAATGCTTCAAACTGAATCATCAGCTTTCTTCTTGCCATCAGACTTGGAACTAAAACAGCTCTTCCTGAATCTCAAGCCTATGGCCTTCAGACAGGAACTACACCATCAGCTCTCCTGGTTCTCAGGCGTTTGGGCTTGAGCTGGAACTAAACCATTTGCTCTCCTGGGTCTCCAGTTTGAAAACTCACTCTGAAGATACTGGGACTTGCCAGCCTCCATAATGACCTATGCTAATTCCCTATAGTAAATCTCTTTCTAGATCTCTATCTATCTTTACCAATATAGATACCCTAGTTATGCAAATAATGATACAAATACAGGCATTTGTGTGTGTGTGTGTGTATATATATAAAATTCATATTACTATTTATGTATATATACCTGTATTTGTATTATTACATCTATAGAGATATCTTACCAATATCAGTATATAAATATATCTATGCCACATACATATATATATACTGATATGTATGTATATCAGTATTGGTATATAAATAAATATGTGATATGATGTTGATACATATATATAGAGTATGATGTGTGTGTGTGTTTTTTTTTTTCTTTGAAACGGAGTCTTCCTCTGTTGCCCAGGCTGGAGTGCAGCGGTGCGATCTTGGCTCACTGCAACCTCTGCCTTCCGGGTTCAAGTGATTCTCCTCCCTCAGCCTCCCAAGTAGCTGGGATTACAAATGCCTGCCACGACACCCAGCTCATTTTTGTATTTTTAGCAGAGACAGTGTTTTACCATGTTGGCCAGGCTGGTCTCGAAATCCTGACCTCAAGTGATCCACACTCCTCAGCCTCCCAAAGTACTGGGATTACTGGCCAGGTATGATGCTGAATTAGTGGTGAGTTCATTTCTATAATGTGATTAAATATATCAAACACAATATATAATAATTTGATAAACTGTTTTGGGAGGAGCTCCATCTACCCAGTTGTTTGAGCCAGAAAACTGACAATTCCTTCCTCCTTTCACATCTCATGTATCTGATCAATCAAGTTCTATTGATTCTATTGCTTAAATATCTCTCAAATCAATCCACTTCTCATCCCCTTTGCCATCATCTTCTACCCAGACTACTGTGACAAACAGACTGGACTGACACATCAATCTATTTTCCACACACAAACAGTGATCATTCTAAGGAGGATATGAAGTATTATTATATCCCTGCTATGCCTGTTACATATAATGGCTGATTATTACCCTTAGGCTTAAGTTCAAAACATTTAATATGGTTTAAATCGTTTTTTGATCTAATGAACTACTTTATTTCCTCAAATTTGCAATACTCCTTCTTGGTCATTGGCCCTTCCACAGCTTAGTCCTTCTGCTTGGACCACCCTCCAACCCTCCAATTTTCTTCTTGTTAATGCCCACTCACACTTCATGTCTCAGCATAATAAAACAATGAGCCAGGACAACTATATTACATGTTTCACATATATTAATTATTTAACTCTCACACAACCCTATAAAGAAGATACTATTCCTAATTTCATCGTGCAGAGAAGGAAATTGAGAGGGGGAGAGTTGAAGAATTTACACAAGGTATCAAAGCTAAACCTCAGATCTTTCCTCCAGTATCTCTTGCACCCACAGGCCCAAAACCCTGAATTTATATTTGCCTTCTCTCTTACTGTCACACCCTACATCTGACCCAGTAGCAAATATTATTGGCTCTATTTTCAAAGCAGATCAATAATCTGACCACTGGTTCAGGATATCCTTATCTCCCACCGGAATTACTTGGAATTTAAAAAAATTACTCTTAACTTTTAAATTTTCTTGATTCCGTTCTTGCCCACTTACAATCTATTATCATCATGAGTCTCCACATAAAGATGCTTTAAAACGTAAGTCAGATCATGTTTTCTTCTGCTCAAAATCCTCCAAAAACCCTCATGAAGACAAAATTCCTTACACGATACAATTATCATTTACTCTACACTTTTTCTCTCCATACCCCAATCTTTCTGACATCATTCCCTACAAAGGTCGCCTTTGTTCACTGCTCCAACCACTCTGGTCTCCCTGTTATTCCTCAAATATGCCAAGCAAGTTCCTGCTTTAGGACCTTTGCACTTGCTATTCCCTCTACCTAGAAAGTTCCTGTCCGCAAAAGCCACTTAGGTCTTTCCACCCACCTCCTTCAGATTTCTGCTCAAATATTACTAATCTTCTCGGTGACGCCTACATTTAATACCTACTTAAAATTGCGCTCAGTGGATGAAAAATATGCAGCAGAAGGTTGTACTCGGTTAACTAGATCCACAGCTTCATCACTCTCACAGGCCCCAGGGCGGACATCTCTGCCACGAACCCCGCCCCCTCGGTCGAGGGAAGGTTCTCTGCACCCGGGGAGAACCAGCTGCTCCCTAGGCCCCTAAGCCTCAGTTCCGCTCCAGCCCGGGGCCCAGCTCCAGGGTCCGCTCACCTGGCCAAGGGGTCTCAGAGGAGCCAAACGCTCTGAAACACCATCTTAGCGCATCACCGAGGGTCAGCTCTAGCTCTTCGGAGCACTTTCTTCTCCGCTCTAGGAAGGCTGGAGGACCGTGGCTCGATGGTGCCACTGCTCAGGCATAGCAGAAGGAGACTAACATGGGTACCGCCTGCTGAGCATAGCTGGGAGGGTCATTTCGTTGCGAGCTGAGATTGTTGGTTTTTTTTTTTTTTTTCTTCTTTCTCATTTCAAAGCCAATGTTTATTTTATTCATGTAAAAACAGGCCAGCTCCGTTGAGTGATACCACAAACAACCAACATTTTCACTTTGCTCACATAAATAAAACACACACACTTCGCCATTTTTTCCCAATTTAAAAATTCATCAAACACAATGGCAAAAATAGTTGTCAAAGTACTTCGAAAATTAAACTAAACAATGGACATATGTTTGGATTGAAAGGTTTAAGGTAATAAGAAATTAAGTCTATTACTGTGAGAGAAAATAAATCAACAACACTTTGCAATGAATGTAAGTTTTAGGGGGAATAAAAGCAACAGATACCACTTTATCAAAATAAATTCTATGACAGAGAACAGAAATAGTCTCTCTTCCCACAGTATCACAAACTGGGTTTTTATAGTTTTTGAAGATAAACTCTTTGAGTGCTTATACATTGCTGGTGGAAATGTAAGTTAGTTCTGTCACTGTAGAAAGCAATTTGGAAATTTCCTAAAGAACTTAAAACAGAGCTCTCATTTGACCCAGCAATTCCATTATTGGGTATATACCCAGAGCAATATAAACTGTTCTACCATAAAGACCCATGCATTCGTATGTCCATCACAGCACTTTTCACAATAGCAGAGACATGGAATCAACCTAGATGCCCATCAATGGTGGACTGGATAAAGAAAATGTGGTACATACACCATGGAATATCATGCAGCCATAAGAATGAGATCATGTCCTTTATAGCAACAAGGATGCAGCTGGAGGCCATTTATCCTAAGCCAATTAACACAGGAACTGAAAACCAAATACTGCATGTTCTTACTTCTAAGTGGGTGCTAAACAATGAGTAGACATGAACACAAACAGGGGAACAACAGATACAAGGACTTCTTAAGGGTGGAGGGTGACAGGAAGGTGAAGATTGAAAAGTTACCTATAATATACCATGCTACCACCTGGATGATGAAATCATTTGTACACTAAACCCCAGCAGTATGCACTTTATTCATGTAATAAACCTGCACATGTACCTACTGAACCTAAAACAAAAGTTGGAAGAAAGAAAAAAAAACTCTTTAAAAACTCTGAACAAACTTTTCTGTTTAACCAATCAGTTGATAGAAGCTTTGAAATACCATTAAATATACAAACCATTGTACTATGACATGTAATTTATTCAGTGTTTCAAGCATTGAAATTATCATAATAGAAAAGAAAAAGCTATCAGTTTCATTATCACAAGCAGTTATCTTTTCTTCTTAGGTGTCTGAATTTATCTTTGAAAGCATATTTTTAAAGTAAAAATTAAATATGTTTACTTTAAAACTTTTCATTAGGCCAACAAATCTAGTCAATATAAATGTGTTACTAATTAGAAGTCAATATTCTTTCTTGAAGGGAAAACTCATATATCTTATTTTTTTAATATCTAGAAAAGGACTTTTAAAAAAATTACATAAGGGATAAAGAACATTTAATTTAAATAGAAAGTAAATACTATATCCTATTTACTGCCCCTCTAAAATTCCCTACCATGACTAGTTTCTTAAATCTGTCACTTTTATTATCAAGGCTGACATTATTGGCATTGCATTGGATAGCCCATGAAAATCAAAACCTTTAAAGTAGCTAGACAAAGAAGAGTTTTTTAAAATTTACAAGGTGTGCATTTTTCATTTAAACAGTCTGTTTGTATCTTTTGGGAGGGGTAGGGGTAGATAAGGTGAGAATAGCTCAAAACACTATTATCACCAGAAGAGACAAAATACTAAAATACAAATCAATTTTCAAACTTGAGGTTTTCATTTTCCAGGATTATCCTCATTTTTGTAAACTATAGTGATCACGTTTCTACCAGATCCATTTATAGGATATTCAAGATAAGAACTTTCTTTTCCATATCATCAGTAGAGATGCTATTGCATTACAAGTCATGCCACCATGCTGCAGCATAAGATTTACAGTTCTTATCTTCTGGTAATGATGCTTCCTGCTCTTCTCTCTCCTTGTACCTATACAGGAAGTTATCATTCATTACTCTGAGTTTTTAAATTTTAATTTGTCCAGTGATTGTTCTAAACAATCAAAGCCTACAAATGAATCTAACAAATTTATAGTTCAATATTAGGAAACCTATAACTTTAAGTCACCCATATTAGTAGGCTGATAAAGAAGAATCATATAATCTCCATAAATGCTACAATGTCATTTCACAAAACTCAACATATATTTCTGACTAAAAGCAGAAATTCCTAATAAAAAATAAATAGATGGATGATTACTTTATAAGGCAAAAATAAATACATCCCAAATATACCAAAAACATCCCTTATATTTGATGGTGAAATCTTAGACATATCCCCCATAAATTCAGATTAAAATCTAGCTGAATTCATTAGGCTAAAAATAAAAAGAGCAATTTTGCTAAATCTATAATTTCTTACTCTCTAAATTGCTGGTAGCTAAGGTTAAGAAACACCTTCCCTTGTACTATAGAACTTTAAAACAAACAAACATGAAATACACATTAGATCCCTTATGCCAGTGGGAGATTTTTATATTTTGTGAAACACTACTTTTGATAATTCCATAAAGTCATCTAATAATGGTCTGTAAGAACATTAATGCTATTTCATAAAATGCGTCAATTGTAAATCAGCAGTAGCCTCACTAGTTTGCTTTCTTAGGCTGTTTCTCAGCACTGAATAAAACTCAGCGTAACTCTAGTGGCTAAGACAAGTTATTTCATCTGTTCAACTTCCTGCTTGAGCAGAGTGAAGTAATAAAGTGATTCTGATGGTTTCTTGAAATGTAAACATAATACAAAATTTTCGTTGTGCTATTTTTCTTCTATTTCACAGTCCATAACTACATACTCTGGGCAAAACTACTTCAAAGGAAAAGTTGTAACCCTTTTTATTAGCTCCCCTGAGACAACAGTAATCTGCAGTCAAATTCCAACTCTTGAAATCTCTTTTAAGGCAGATTTATTGGCCAAGTCCCTCTCTAATAGCAACATTAAATGGCAAGTTAAGCATAACTACAGCAAAAAAGCTATCATGAGTATTCCACTGTAGGCATTAGATATACTATTTGTTGCATGGTGTGTATTTTATCTTTCTGGGAAAGAAGCTCACCAATCTTACCTTGGCTTACTTAGAAGTCACAGTTTCTCAGCTGCATCTTCTTCCAAGCGAGAAAGATAAAGATATTTGACCACTGTTAGAAAATCTTTTTAGACTTTAAAGGGCATTATAGTCAAGTGTCTCCCAGAAAAACAAGTCAAAGGTAAATAACACGGAGATATATTTGCAAGATATTTGATGAAGATCTAATTTATTTATTAAAGAGTTTTTATGATCAGTAAGAAAAAAAGACCAATAACGCTACAGAAGAATGGACAAAGGTTATCAGGGGAGCAGGTCACATACACACAAAAGAATTCCAAAGACTCATAAATACATCTATGAAAAGATACTCTACCTTACTCTTAACAATAAATAAAAATGAAACGCCATTTTCACCTTAGATTGGGAAAGATCAAAAGGTTCGAAAATACAATATTGGTGATGATATTGGTGAGTGTGTAAACACAGAAGGTGGTGTTGCAATATCTATTAAAAGCACACAGAGCTTAAATGTGACATTCTTAGACTTTCCTTGACCACTATATCAAAAAAGTTCCTCCCAATACTGTCTCTAGCCCCTTACTTTCTTCACATCATACTGTAATTTGTAATTTTTGTCTATTGGCTTTTATAAGTCTGTCTCCCTCAGTAAAATGTAAAATTCTATGATGGCAAGGAGCAAGTCTAACTTGTTTCTTGGTTTATCCCCAGTACCAGCCATAGTCTTTAATACGTAGGAAGCACCTGGTATTTTCCCTTTGTTTCAATACTTCTATTTTGAGGTTAGCATTTCTAGATGACCAAAAGGATTCTTTTTGAGTTAATATTCATCTATTTTCAGATGGATATGCTACAGATATACTGTCACATATCCACAGAGGCTTTCACTATAGTGCTCTGTGATAGCAAAATATAGAAAAACATCTTAACCATCCAACAAAATATGGTGCTTTCATATAATGGAATACTATAAGGTTATTTAAAAGAAAGGAAGATTCATATGTATTGATATAAAACATCTCCAGGATGTATTAATTGAAAAGAGCAAGGCGTCAATCCTTGTGTATAATGTGGTACAGTTTGTTCCAAAAATCGAAATATGCACATGTAACAGCATGTCTATCACCAATATGCCACAACCCCCTTTGGCAAAAATCTCAAGGTGGTGTGGTCCAGTGTCAGCCATGTCACATCCTGTGGAAGGGTAAAGGTGCCCTTCCACATCGCACTGCCCTGTCAGATTCTAGAACCCCATTTCCTCACCTTCATGTCTCTGGGGGCTAATCAGTATTTTGAACTTTGAAATGGGGGTTATTAAAATGAGATAGTTTGGCTGGTGTTGAACTAAAGTATCAGGGGCCACGCACACATCAGTGAATGACAACAAAGGCCTTTTAACATACCGTGAATGGAGCTCACTCTGAAGTTTCCCCAAGACTGGTGCTAGCCAGTCTCTCGATGCTAATTCTCCTGTCCTTGTGGTCCCTCCTGACCTGGTCTCCTCCTCATGAGTTGTGCCAACTACCTTATTCTTCTTCTAGTTCTCTCTCTTGTTAGTTCAAATTGCATCATGTTGTAAGTCTCCCACAATTTCTCAGGCCTTGATCAAAGTAAAACATTCCCTGGGGGTTCGGGCTGTGAGAAATAGCCTGCCTTTTACCATATTCTGCTGGGAAAAAGTGCAAGGAACATCACATTCTGCGGGAACAAGAGCCAAACTGCCTCATCATGGGAGCGTCTTATCAACACATAGCAGTACGTAGCAGCAAGCCATACTGCCCAGACCCCTCCCACCTAGGCCTATAAGTACCCCAGCCTGTAAGCAGTGGTAGGCACTGGCATTAGGCTGCTTCCCCACCTCTGTGGATGTTTTGCTGGACATAAAGCCTGCATTTCCTGTTGAACTGACCTCTGTGTGTATGTCTTTCTTTAACCCTTGCCTTCCCTTCACAACCTAACATCTTTGTGTGTGTGTGTATGTGTGAGAGTAGGTCTTGCTGTAGGTCTTGCTATGTTATTCAGGTTGTTCTTGAACTCCTAGATGTAAGCAATTCTCCCACCTCAGCCTCTGAAAGTGCTGGGATTACAGGCAAGCCATCATGCCTGGGTCTTCTTCTGTATACCTTATCATTTTCTCTTTCTCTTGCTAGTCTAGGTGGCCCTAATCTACTTAAGCGCTCTGATCATCATCTTTTGTATCTCTTTTTATGAATAAACCTTTTATCCTCTTAAATCAGAATTTGGCTAATAGTCAAAGCCAAGCTTTTCTTCAAGAAAATTTCCACTTTTAGCACATGTACTTTCATTATATGTTTTTAAAAAATAATTCGAAACTGTAGTAGGCATTTGTTGGTTGTCTATTCCCCTTGCCCAAAATAACCCTGATTTTCAGTCAAGAATCCACTCCTCTACAACTGGTCTATGACTCCAGAGATAAGCCATTCTATTTCCTAAGCAATAACACTTGTTTTGAGTGGGCATGTGACCCAAGCTTATCCCATTATGGTGAATCTCTGGATTCTTGCTCGGATTGGCAACTAAGAAATGTTCTCTCTTCAGAGGTGGACCAGGAAAAAAGATAACCAAACTCAAGAGCCTTGGCAGCCCTTTTGTTATATAAGGGAAACCAGCCCAAGGAAAATGACCCTTGGAAAAAAAAAGTGGAGAAGAAAGCCAAAGTCCAATTAAAGCCATGCAGAAAATCCATCCTTCGTCTAGACTTTTCCTTTGTAAGAACCACTAAATCTTTTCTATTTTCCAAGCCAGTCTGGTAACTGAAAGTAGAGGTATACACTTGGTTGAATCCTTTGTTCTTTCTGGGCTTCTTTTGGTTCCCCTGGGACAAATGAATGGCAAAACAGTCGGAGTAACAGGCGAAAAAAACTTTAATAGCTGTTAACCTTTATGCTGCAACATATACCCTTGTATAAGCACAGAATGTATATTCTGTATATAATACGCCAAAAAGATATTTTTGGGGGGAAAGGTGTCAGGGGTTAAAGTGAAAGATTTACTTTTTACGAACTATCCTCCTGTAATGGTTGAATATTTTTAAAACCATGTACACATATTACTTTTTAAAGTTAAAATAACAAAAAATAAGCTGCTAAAGGTATCTCAAAAGAAGCTTTTCCTGAGGGACTTAGTAATATGGTAAGTACAGTAGCACTGCCAAGCCTTATAACACTTTCGGTCATATACAACTTTGTTAAAAGTCCTGCTGCGGCCGGGCGCGGTGGCTCAAGCCTGTAATCCCAGCACTTTGGGAGGCCGAGACGGGTGGATCACGAGGTCAGGAGATCGAGACCATCCTGGCTAACACGGTGAAACCCCGTCTCTATTAAAAAATACAAAAAAATTAGCCGGGCGAGGTGGCGGGCGCCTATAGTCCCAGCTACTCGGGAGGCTGAGGCAGGAGAATGGCGTGAACCCGGGAGGCGGAGCTTGCAGTGAGCTGAGATCTGGCCACAGCACTCCAGCCTGGGCGGCAGAGTGAGACTCCGTTTCAAAAAAAAAAAAAAAAAAAAAAAAAGTCCTGCTGCACAACAAACAAGTTCTTACTTGTCATCTTTCCCTTTTGTCTTTTTGTACACCATCTCTCGAAAACTGGCTAAAATCTTATTTTCTCTCTTTCGTCTCTCTTCTTGGTTAAAGGATGCAAGAGCTCTCTTCTCATCAGCACTGTAGATCTGGTTCTCCTTACGCAGTCGTACAGCCTCCATTCTGCGATGCCTGCTGCCACTCATGACATAACCTGAGCATTCAAAAGAAGCGATCTCTTCACTTGTCAACCCAATTTCACCTCTTCGTGGGATTCGCTTTCCAGCTTTTACATACTCAGCCATAGCTGCACCTTCACCGGGGAGCAAAGCATGGCCATAGTTTAAAGGTTTCTCATCTTGAGAGGTATGTATTATAGGTGCTTCTGGCCCTATTAAATCCATAGTATCTGCCATATTTGGCTGCTCCATCCAGGTATCTTCTGACAACTCTTCTGAGTCTTTACAGCTTGAGTCACTGGATTCTTTTTTGGTCTTCTTATTCTTCATTTTCTTGTATTTTTTTGTTTTGTGTTTCTTTTTCTTCTCTTTCTTCTTGGCTTTAACTCTCTTCTTATCATCATTAGAGTTAGAATTTGTGTCAGAGTCTGAGTTACTGCCACTAACAGAATACTTCCTATGTTTTCTTTTAGACGACTTTTTATTTCTTGTTTTCTTGCTTCTTGAACGACTGGTCTTCTTTTTCCTGTGTTCTTCCAAATTGGAATCTGAACTGCTGTTTTTCTGATTCATTACCGCTTCTTCATCCTTAACTGGGTTATGTTCGTCAGAATCCGGCTCAGGGAACTTTGGAGACGGCCCCCACACCTCAGGCGCTCCCAACTCCCCAATCCTCTCTCTCTCCTTCAGCCTCCTCTGCCGATAGTTCTCTTCCTTCTCCTTCTCGTAGTCTTCCGCCCTCTGCCGTTCTTCTGCATAGTAGTGGTGATGGTAGCGATATCCGCTATACGAGGTCGACGAAGAGGACCGGTAGGCGTAGTTGCAGAGCCCTGGGGGCCGCTCTCGCGACCCAGAGCGACTAAAGGGGTAAAGAGCGCCCACGTCCGATTCACTCCAAGGAGGCCTGAGGCCCTCACGGCCGCGGGAGTGAGAATGGGAACGGCCATCCCCAGAAGAACATCTGCTCCGCGGGGATGGTGGGCTCCCTGAGGAGGTGCGTCGCCGCCTCCGAGAACCCAGGATGTCCTCGGAATAGCTGGACCGGGATACTGGGGGCATGAGCCGCGCCTCAACGGTAGGCGGTTACTACAGACACAGACGCTAGCTGGAGATTCGCGGCCACGCAGGCGCACTAGAATCGGCCTCCCATGCACGGCTTCCGCTTCCTGTCAGTTACGAAACGGAAAACGAATCCGCGCGTGTGCTGTGAGGCGCGGGCTTTGGCTGCGTGAAGGCTTCTTGTGGAAGGTGGGAAGGATTAGGGCGCACCTGTTTTTAGGGCTTATATTCCCCAACTTGAGCCGTGTGGGAACATAAAAGGACGAATTTGCGTCAATGATTCCCTCTGCTGTTGAAACAGCCACTTCTCTTTTTCGATTTCGCCTTTTACCATTTTGCTTATAACCCTTTGTTCTTTCCTTTCATTTCTGCCTCCTTAACTTTACCCCTCTGTGGAAGATCCCTACTACCTACGCTCCTCGTGGAAGTTGTCCACCCTCTTCGTGGAGGAAATATATTTAATCACTTCCCAACCCCCCTTGTTACCACTGGAAGCAAGAAGCAGAACTTCTTTTGGAATCAGTTTGAGCTCATCCTCTAAGCTAGATGAAGGCCAGGCCGGAGTTGTACTTTTTTTTTTTTTGAGACAGGATCTCACTCTGTTGCCCAGGTTGGAGTGCAGTGGCACTATCATGGCTCAGGGCCGACTTGACTTCCCAGGTTCAAGTGATCCTCCCAACTTAGCCTCTTGAGGAGCTGGGACTGCAGGTGCCTGCCACCACACCAGGTTGATTTTTTAATAATTATCTGTAGAGATGGTTGTCACTTTGTTTCTGAGTCTGGTCTCAAACTTCTGAGTTCAAGCGATCCTTCCACCTCAGCCTTCCAAAGTGCTGGAATTACAGGTGTGAGCCACCATGCCCAGCCCAGAGTCATGATTTTAATTATTAAATTAACAGACTTTTCCACCCTAGAAACACACAGAAGCATCCCACTCGATCTTGTAGACAGATATCTTTCTATCTAGGGAGATTTCTTCAGAAACTGTAGTTTGGAAACCACTTTCTCAATACACATTATATCTCAGTCTCAGAAATGACAAACATTTTATGCAAGATCATTTATCCCTCATCTTAAAATGTAAATAGGCATTAACATCATCTTGGTTCTCTCTAATTAAGTTGATCTGCTCAGTTGTTTGACAGCCAGGTCAAAACTTAAGAATGATGTCTTCCTGATGCTAGAACTCTAAACAACAAAATCAGGGAAATTAAATTGCATAAGACCAAATTATATCATTTGCTCTAAGTAGAATTTTAGTAAATTTGATTGAAGGGGATAAGAATTGGTTCCATGCATAAATTTAGGAACTGGTAAACAGCAGGGAGTATTATATGTGAATGGTCACATGTATAGTGAAAATATATGGATAGGGTGAGTACTATAGAGTTTGTGTAAGTAAAGAAAATTTTCTTTTGGAGTTATAAACTACTCGATAGGCCAATGAAATGGATATGTCTTACTTGGATAATCGTAAATTTAAGCCATTTCATATCTGATGTAGACTTGAATTAACAAGCTGATTGATGAAATACTTATTTCAGGTAGCACACAGGAAAATTAAAGTTAGAATATATTTTTGATCTTTAGAAAAGTTATGACCTAGACTAGGGACTGGCAACCCTTTTCTGCAAAAGGCCAATAGTAAATATTTTAGGCATTGTGGGCCAAGAGGCAAAATCGAGGATATTATTACATACTTTTTAAAAAACAAAATGTACATTTATTTTAAAGGATAAAGTATAATCAACAATTTGTTCAATTTTTCCAGGGAAGAGATAACTTTTTTTATTTTTATTTTTATTTTAAGTTCTGGGATACATGTGTAGAAAGTGCAGGTTTGTTACATAGGTATACACATGCCATGGTGGTTTGCTGCACCTATGAACCCATCATCTTGTTTTAAGCCCCACATGCATTAGCTATTTGTTCTGCTGCTCTCCCTCCCCTCCTCCACCCTCCACAAGCCCTGGTGTGTGTGGATCCCTTCCCTCTGTCTTGTGTTCTCATTGTTCAACTCCCACTTATGAGAACACGCAGTGTTTGGTTTTCTGTTCCTGTGTTAGTTTGCTGAGGATAATGACTTCTAGCTTCATCTGTGTCCCTGAAAAGGACATGATCTCATTCCCTTTTTATGGCTGTGTAGTATTCCATGGTGTATATTACATACATCTAACAAAAGAAAAAGTACATTTTCTTTTTTTTTTTCTTTTTTTTTTGAGGCGGAGTCTGGCTCTGTGGCCCGGACTGGAGTGCAGTGGCCAGATCTCAGCTCACTGCAAGCTCCGCCTCCCGGGTTTACTCCATTCTCCTGCCTCAGCCTCCGGAGTAGCTGGGACTACAGGCGCCCGCCACCTCGCCCGGCTAGTTTTTGTATTTTTATTTTTATTTTTATTTTTATTTTTTTATTTTTTATTTTTTTTGAGATGGAGTCTCGCTCTGCCGCCCATGCTGGAGTGCAGTGGCCGGATCTCAGCTCACTGCAAGCTCCGCCTCCCGGGTTCACGCCATTCTCCTGCCTCAGCCTCCCAAGTAGCTGGGACTACAGGCGCCCGCCACGTCGCCCGGCTAGTTTTTGTATTTTTAGTAGAGACGGGGTTTCACCATGTTAGCCAGGATGGTCTCGATCTCCTGACCTCGTGATCCGCCCGTCTCGGCCTCCCAAAGTGCTGGGATTACAGGCTTGAGCCACCGCGCCCGGCCGTTTTTGTATTTTTAGTAGAGAGGGGGTTTCACTGTGTTAGCCAGGATGGTCTCGATCTCCTGACCTCGTGATCCGCCCGTCTCGGCCTCCCAAAGTGCTGGGATTACAGGCTTGAGCCACCGCGCCCGGCCCAAAAGTACATTTTCATTGATGCAATATAATGATATTATTATTCAAACTGTAATTGAGAATAATTTTGTAATGCATATTTTCTTTTTTCTTTCTTTTTTAAAATTATGCTTTAAGTTCTAGGGTACATGTTCACAACGTGCGGATTTCTTACATATGTATACCTGTGCCATGTTGGTGTGCTGCACCCCTTAACTCATCATTTACATTACATATATCTCCTAATGGTATCCCTCCCCGCTCCCCCGACCCCATGACAGGCACCAGTGTGAGATGTTCACCACCCTGTGTCCAAGTGTTCTCATTGTTCAATTCCCACCTATGAATGAGAACATGTGGTGTTTGGTTTTCGGTTCTAGTTTGCTCAGAATGATGGTTTCCAGCTTCATCCAGGTCCCTACAAAGGACATGAACTCATCCTTTTTCATGGCTGTATAGTATTCCATTGTGTATATGTGCCATGTTTTCTTAATTCAGTCTATCACTGATGGACATTTGGGTTGGTTCCAAGTCTTTGCTATTGTGAATAGTGCCACAATAAACATACGTGTGCATGTGTCTTTATAGCAGCATGATTTATAATCCTTTGCATATATACCCAGTAATGGGATGGCTGGGTCAAATAGTAGTTCTAGTTCTAGATCCTTGAGGAATCACCACACTGTTTTCCACGATGGTTGAACTAGTTTACAGTCCCACCAACAGTGTAAAAGTGTTCCTATTTCTCCACATCCTCTCCGGCACCTATTGTTTCCTGACTTTTTAATAATCACCATTCTAACTGATGTGAGATGGTATCTCATTGTGGTTTTGATTTGCATTTCTCTAATGGCCAGTGATGATGAGCATTTTTTCTTGTGTCTGTTGTGGGGATAAATGTCTTCTTTTGAGAAGTGTCTGTTCATATCCTTTGCCCACTTTTTGATGGGGTCGTTTGATTTTTTCTTGTAAATTTAAGTTCTTTGTAGATTCTGGATATTAGCCCTTTGTCAGATGGGTAGATTGCAAAAATGTTCTCCCATTCTGTAGGTTGCCTGTTCACTCTGATGGTAGTTTCTTTTGCTCTGCAGAAGCTCTTTAGTTTAATTAGATCCCATTTTTCTATTTTGGCTTGTGTTGCCATTGCTTTTGGTGTTTTAATCATGAAGTCCTTGCCCATGCCTATGTCCTGAATGGTATTGCCTAGGTGTTCTTCTAGGGTTTTTATGGTTTTAGGTCTAACATTTAAGTCTTTAATCCATCTTGAATTAATTTGTGTCTAAGGTGTAAGGAAGGGATCCAGTTTCAGCTTTCTACATATGGCTAGCCAGTTTTCCCAGCACCATTTATTAAATAGGGAATCCTTTCCCCATTTCTTGTTTTTCTCAGGTTTGTCAAAGATCAGATGGCTGTAGACGTGTGGTATTATTTCTGAGGGCTCTGTTCTGTTCCATTGGTCTATATCTCTGTTTTGGTACCAGTACCATGCTGTTTTGGTTACTGTAGCCCTGTAGTATAGTTTGAAGTCAGGTAGTGTGATGCCTCCAGCTTTGTTTTTTTGACTTAGGGTTGTCTTGGCAATGCGGGCTCTTTTTTGGTTCCGTATGAACTTTAAAGCAGTTTTTTCCAATTCTGTGAAGAAAGTCATTGGTAGCTTGATGGGGATGGCATTGAATCTGTAAACTACCTTGGGCAGTATGGCCATTTTCACGATATTGATTCTTCCTATCCATGAGCATGGAATGTTCTTCCATTTATTTGTGTCCTCTTTTATTTCACTGAGCAGTGATTTGTAGTTCTCCTTGAAGAGGTCCTTCACATCCCTTGTAAGTTGGATTCCTAGGTATTTTATTCTCTTTGAAGCAATTGTGAATGGGAGTTCACTCATGATTTGGCTCTCTCTCTGTTACTGGTGTCTAAGAATGCTTGTGATTTTTGCACATTAATTTTGTATCCTGAGACTTTGCTGAAGTTGCTTATCAGCTTAAGGAGATTTGGGGCTGAGATGATGGGGTTTTCTAAATATACAATCATGTCATCATCTGCAAACAGGGACAATTTGACTTCCTCTTTTCCTAATTGAGTACCCTTTATTTCTTTCTCCTGCCTGATTGCCCCAGTCAGAACTTCCAACACTATGTTGAATAGGAGTGGTGAGAGAGGGCATCCCTGTCTTGTGCCAGTTTTCAAAGGGAATGTTTCCAGTTTTGCCCATTCAGTATGATATTGGCTGTGGGTTTGTCATAAATAGCTCTTATTATTTTGAGACACATCCCATCAATACCGAATTTATTGAGAGTTTTTAGCATGAAGGGCTGTTGAATTTTGTTAAAGGCCTTTTCTGCATCTGTTGAGATATTCATATGGTTTTTGTCTTTGGTTCTGTTTATATGATGGATTACGTTTATTGATTTGCGTATGTTGAACCAACCTTGCATCCCAGGGATGAAGCCAACATGATCATGGTGGATAAGCTTTTTGATGTGCTGCTGGATTCGATTTGCCAGTATTTTATTGATGATTTTTGCGTCGATGTTCATCAGGGATATTGGTCTAAAATTCTCTTTTTTTGTTGTGTCTCTGCTTTGGTATAAGAATGATGCTGGCCTCATAAAATGAGTTAGGGAGGATTCCCTCTTTTTCTATTGATTGGAATAGTTTCAGAAGGAATGGTACCAGCTCCTCCTTGTACCTCTGGTAGAATTCGATTGTGAATCCATCTGGTCCTGGACTCTTTTTGGTTATTGCTGCAATTTTAGAGCCTGTTATTGGTCTATTCAGGGATTCAACTTCTTCCTGGTTTAGTCTTGAGAGGGTGTATGTGTCCAGGAATTTATCCATTTCTTACAGATATTCTAGTTTATTTGCATAGAGGTGTTTATATTATTCTCTGATGGTAGTTTGTATTTCTGTGGGATCGGTGGTGATATCCCCTTTATCATTTTTTATTGTGTCTATTTGATTCTTCTCTCTTTTTTTCCTTATTAGTCTTGCTAGTGGTCTATCAATTTTGTTGATCTTTTAAAAAAAACCAGCTCCTGGATTCATTGATTTTTTGAAGGGTTTTTTGTGTCTCTATCTCCCTCAGTTCTGCTCTGATCTTAGTTATTTCTTGCCTTCTGCTAGCTTTTGAATGTGTTTGCTCTTGCTTCTCTAGTTCTTTTAATTGCGATGTTAGAGTGTCAGTTTTAGATCTGTCCTGCTTTCTCTTGTGGGCATTTAGTGCTATAAATTTCCCTCTACACACTGCTTTAAATGTGTCCCAGAGATTCTGATATGTTGTGTCTTTGTTCTCATTGGTTTCAAAGAACATCATTATTTCTGCCTTCATTTCGTTATGTACCCAGTAATCATTCAGGAGCAGGTTGTTCAATTTCCATGTAGTTGAGCAGTTTTGAGTGAGTTTCTTAATCCTGAGTTCTAGTTTGATTGCACTGTGGTCTGAGAGACAATTTGCTATAATTTCTGTTCTTTTACATTGCTGAGGTGTGCTTTACTTCCAACTATGTGGTCAATTTTGGAATAAGTGTGATGTGGTGCTGAGAATAATATATATTCTGTTGGTTCGGAGTGGAGAGTTCTATAGATGTCTATTGGGTCCACTTGGTGCAGAACTGAGTTCAATTCCTGGATATCCTTGTTAACTTTCTGTCTCATGGATCTGTCTAATGTTGACAGTGGGGTGTTAAAGTCTCCCATTATTATTGTGTGGGAGTCTAAGTCTCTTTGTAGGTCTCTAAGGACTTGCTTTATGAATCTGGGTGCTTTTGTATTGGGTGCATATATATTTAGGCTAGTCAGCACTTCTTGTTGAATTGATCCCTTTACCATTACGTAATGGCCTTCTTTGTCTCTTTTGATCTTTGTTGGTTTAAAGTCTGTTTTATCAGTGACTAGGATTGCAACCCCTGCTTTTATTTTGTTTTCCATTTGCTTGGTAGATCTTCCTTCATCCCTTTATTTTGAGCCTATGTGTGTCTCTGCATGTGAGATGGGTCTCCTAAATACAGCAAACTGATGGGTCTTGACTCTTTATCCAATTTGCAAGTTTGTGTCTTTTAACTGGACCATTTAGTCCATGTACATTTAAGGTTAATATTGTTATATGTGAACTTGATCCTGTCATTATGATATTAGCTGGTTATTTTGCCCGTTAGTTGATGCAGTTTCTTCCTAGCATCGATGGACTTTACATTTTGGCATGTTTTTGCAATGGCTGGTACTGGTTGTTCCTTTGCATGTTTAGTGCTTCCTTCAGGATCTCTTGTAGGGCAGCCTGGTGGTGACAAAATCTCTAAGCATTTGTTTGTGTGTAAAGGATTTTGTTTCTCCTTCACTTATGAAACTTAGTTTGGCTGGATATGAAATTCTGGGTTGAAAATTCTTTTCTTTAAGAATGTTGAATATTGGCCACCACTCTCTTCTGGCTTGTAGAGTTTCTGCCAAGAGATCTGCTCTTAGTCTGATGGGCTTCTCTTTGTGGGTAACCCGACCTTTCTGTCTGGCTGCCCTTAACATTTTTTCCTTCATTTCAACTCTGGTGAATCTGACAATTACGTGTCTTGGAGTTGCTCTTCTCGAGGAGTATCTTTGTGGCATACTCTGTATTTTCTGAATTTGAATGTTGGCCTGCCTTGCTAGGTTGGGGAAGTTCTCCTGGAAAATATCCTGAAGAGTATTTTCCAACTTCGTTCCATTCTCCCTGTCACTTTCAGGTACACCAACCAGATATAGATTTGGTCTTTTCACATAGTCCCGTATTTCTTGGAGGCTTTGTTCATTTCTTTTTACTCTGTTTTCTCTAAACTTCTCTTCTTGCTTCATTTCATTCATTTGATCTGTAATCACTGATACCCTTTCTTCCACTTGATCAAATCAGCTACTGAAGCTTGTGCATGCATCACATAGTTCTCGTGCCATGGTTTTCAGCTCCAGCAGGTCATTTAAGGTCTTCTCTACATTGTTTATTCTAGTTAGCCATTCGTCTAATCTTGTTCAAGGTTTTTAGCTTCTTTGCGATGGGTTCGAACATATTCCTTTAGCTCGGAGAAGTTTGTTATTACTGATCATCTGAAGCCTTCTTCTGTCAACTGGTCAAAGTCATGCTCTGTCCAGCTTTGTTCTATTGCTGGCAAGGAGCTGCATTCCTCTGGAGGAGAAGAGGTGCTCTGATTTTTGGAATTTTCAGCTTTTCTGCTCTGGTTTCTCCCCATCTTTGTGGTTTTATCTACCTTTGGTCTTTGATGATGGTGACGTACAGATGGGGTTTCGGTGTGGATGTCCTTTCTGTTTGTTAGTTTTCCTTCTAACAGTCAGGACCCTCTGCTGCAGGTCTGTTGGAGTTTGCTGGAGGTCCACTCCTGACCCTGTTTGCCTGGGTATCACCAGCGGAGGCTGCAGAACAGCAAATATTGCAGAATGGCAAATGTTGCTGCCTGATCCTTCCTCTGGAAGCTTCATCTCAGAGGGTCACCCAGCTGTATGAAGTGTCAGTCGGCCCCTACTGGGAGGTGTCTCCCAGTTAGGCTACTCGGGGGTCAGCGACCCACTTGAGGAGGCAGTCTGTCTGTTCTCAGATCTCAAACTCCATGCTGGGAGAACCACCACTCTCTTCAAAGCTGTCAGACAGGGACGTTTAAGTGTGCAGAAGTTTCTGCTGCTTTTGGTTCAGCTATGCCCTGCCCCCACAGGTGGAGTCTACAGAGGCAGGCAGGCCTCCTTGAGCTGTGTGGGCTCCACCCAGTTCGAGCTTCCTGGCTGCTTTGTTTACCTACTCAAGCCTCAGCAATGGCAGACGCCCCTCCCCTAGCCTGGTTGCTGCCTTGCAGTTTGATCTCAGACTGCTGTGCTAGCAGTGAGCAAGGCTCTGTGGGCATGGGACCCTCCGAGCCAGGCACGGGATATAATCTCCTGGTGTGCCATTTGCTAAGACCTTTGGAAAAGTGCAGTATTAGGGTGGGAGTGTCCTGATTTTCAGGTACCATCTGTCATGGCTTCCCTTGGCTAGGAAAAGGAATTCTCTGACCCCTTGCGCTTCCTGGGTGAGGCAATGCCCCGCCCTGTTCCATGGGCTGCACCCACTGTCTGACAAGCCCCAGTGAGATGAACCCGGTACCTCAGTTGGAAATGCAGAAATCACCCGTCTTCTGTGTCACTCACACTGGGAGCTGTGGACTGGAGCTGTTCCTATTCGGCCATCTTGGAACCTCTGTAATGCATATTTTCTAACGGGAAGAATGAAATTGTTTTTTGGATGAATAACATTTTGCTTAATTAGGATTCTGCGCTTGTAGGTCAAAGGTAGCCATAGACAATATGTAAGTGAATGAACATGGCTGTGTTCCAACAAAACTTTATTTATAGACACTGAAGTGAATTTCATATGATTTTCATGTTACTAAATTTTATTATTCTTTTGATTTTCCCCCAGACATTAAAAAATACAAAAATAATTCCTCACTCAGACCATTAAAAAACAGGCCATGGGGCAATTTTGGTCTCTAGGCAGCAGTTGGTTAACCCCTGACTTAGCAGAAAAAGCAGTGGTGCAAAAAGTATGCTTATAGGGATAAAAATAAATGCCTACCATACCTTTTTTAATGGGAGGATGGGCTTTTATTTCCTAAATTTTATTTATAGATGAGCAAATATTCATTTGTATAGAGCATAGAAATATATTTGAAGAACTTTAAGAAAATAGGGACGGTTTTTGAAATAACAATACATTTTAATCATTAAGTACCAGATGTTGAATGCTCAGCTAAAATGGAATTGTTCTCACAGGTAACATTTTACTATCTTTCTTAAAATTTCTCAAAATTGTTTTTCATAAATCTTTCCTCTAGTTTTTATTTTATTATTTTTTGAGATAGGATCTTACTCTGTTGCCCATGCTAGAGTGGAGTAGCACTATCATGGCTCACTGTACCCTTGACCTCCTGGGCTTAAGTGATCCTTCCATCTCAGCCTCCCGAGTACCTGCAACCACAGTGTGTGCCACCATGCCCAACTCATTTTTTAATTTTTGGTAGAGCTGGACCCTGTCTCTAGACAGATGTTGCCCAGGCTGGTCTCAAACTCCTGGGCTCAAGTGACCCTCCGATCCAGCCTTTGAAAGTGCTAGCATTACAGGCATAAGCCACCATGCCCAGCATCCAATTTTTATTTTAAAAACTTTCAAACCACAGAAAAGTTCAAACACCCATATATCATTTATCTAGATTCACTAGTTGTTAAGATTTTGTTTCTTACTCAATTGAAAGAAAATTGCAGACATTATAATGCTTCACCTCTAACTATTTCAGTCATGAATGCATAAAAAGGACATTTTCCTTCATAATCACAATATCATCCTTACCCTCAAAACATAGAAGGTAAGTTCAAAGTTCTTCAGTTGTTCCAAAAATGTCCTTGAGGTGGAACTGGGTATTTTGTGAGTGTTTTGAAATCTAGAATCCATTCAAGGATCATGCATAACATTTATCATAACACTATAGTCTCCTTAATCTAGAACAGTTTCTCTGCCTGGTCTGAATGTTTGTGTCCCTTCATAATTCATATATTGAAATCTAATCACCAATGTGATGATATTAGGATGTGGGGCTTTTGGGAGGTGATTAGGTCATGAGAGCAGGTCCCTCACGAGTGGGATTAGTACTCTTATGAAAGAGGCCACAGAGAGCTGCCTTGCCCCTTCCACCATGTAAGGACACAGCTAGAAGGTATCATCTATGAACCAGAGGGCCGGCCCTTAATGGACCCCAAATCTGCCTGCACCTTGATCTTGGACCTCTCAGCCTTCAAACCTGCAAGAAATAAATTTCTGTTGTTTATAAGCTACCCGGTTTATAGTATTTTGATATAGTAGTCCAAAGGGACTAAGACAGTCCCCTCAACTTTTTTTTAATTTCTTGACATAGTTTTGAAGAGTCCAGGGTGATTTTTAAAATATCTCACAATTGAAATTTATCTGATGGTTTCTTCAAGGTGGAATTCAAGGTAATCCTGTTTGGCTGATCACATAGGCGATATTATATATTTCTTATTGCATTACACCAGGAGGCACTTAACATTAGTTTGTCCCAATCTATACTTATTATTAAGAAATTCCTGGCTTGGGCATGGTGGCTCATGCCTGTAACCCTAGCACTTTGGGAGGTGGAGGCAGGTGGATCACTTGAGGTCAAGAGTTCCAGACCAGCCTGGCCAACAGGGTAAAACCTTGTCTCTACTAAAAGTACAACAATTAGCTGGGTGTGGTGGTACATGCCTATAGTCCCAGCTACTTGGGAGGCTGAGGCAGGAGAATCGATTGAACCTGGGAGACGGAGGTGGCAGTGGGCTGAGTTTGTGCCAGTGCACTTCAGCCTGAGTGACAGAGCTCGAGACTCCATCTCAAAAAAAAAAGAAAGAGAGAAATTTCTAGTAAGCAAATTTATAGAGTTCTGGAGACAAACTGGAATTCAGTTCCTTTCTAAATTACTTCAGACTGCCTTTACACATATATTTAGTGACCTTTACCCACAAAAAAAAAAGGCAATATTTTGCTTTATGTCAATATGAGACATTCACTAATGAGAACCATTTTGAAGCACCTAAAACAAAAGCAAAAATTAAAAACTGACATGGGATAGTGTTTATAGCATAAGGTTAGGTAAAAATAAAAATACTACATCAGCCATAAAAATGAATGAAATTATGTCTTTTGCAGCAACATGGATGGAGCTGTAGGCCATTATCCTAAGTGAAATAACTAAGAAACAGAAAGTCAAATACCACATGTTCTCACTTTTAAGGGAGAGCTAAACCATGGGTACATATGGATATACAGAGGCGAATAATAGACATTGGAGACTCTAGATGGTGGGAGGGTGGCAGGGGGGTGAAGGTTGAAAAATTACCTATTGGGCTGAGGCACAGTGGCTCAACCTATAATCCCAGCACTTTGGGAAGCTGAGGCAGATTGCTTGAGCCCAGGATTTTAAGACCAGCCTGGGCAACATGGAAAGACGCCGTTGCTGCAAAAATAAAAAATCAGCCAGGTGTGGTGGCATGCAACTGTGGTCTCAGCTACTTGAGAGGCTGAGGTGGGAGGATTACTAGAGACCAGGAGGTCAAGGCTGCAGTGAGCAATGATCGTGACAGTGCATTCCAGCCTGGGCAACAGAGTGAGACTCTGCCTCAAGAAAAAAAAAAAAAAATTACCTATTGGGTACAATGTTCACTATTAAGGTAATGGGTACAGTAAAAGCCCAGACTTCACTATGCAATATATCCATGTAACAAAAGTGCACTTGTACCCACTAAATCTATTAAAAATTTTTAAAAACTGCATAAATATTTTGTCTGTTCAGTGATTAAAACTGGGCAAAAATTGGGTATTTTGGCAAAGACTAAGAAAGAACTTGGAGTAATATATGCCTCCTTTAAAAGACTTTCAAGTCATTGACATTTATTTTTATACTTTTTCTAAAAAGTCCTTGCTAGTGACCTGATCATTACTGAAATGGTATCCCAATGAACATGAATCACTCAGATAAACTTACTGAGAAAGTTTCAATACAAGGAGTAGCCAACCAGTTTAAAATTTGTGTCTGTTTTTTTTTTTTTTGAGATGGAGGCTTGCTCTGTCGCCCAGGCTGGAGTACAGTGGTACAATCTCAACTCATTGCAACCTCCACCTCCCAGGTTCAAGCAGTTCTCCTGCCTCAGCCTCCTGAGTAGCTGGGATTACAGGTGCCGGCCACCACACTCAGCTAATTTTTTGTATTTTTAGTTGAGACGGGGTTTCACCATGTTGGCCAGGTTGGTTTCAAACTCCTGACCTCAGGTTATCCGCCCACCTCGGACTCCCGAAGTGCTGGGATTACAGGCATGAGCCACCCTACCTTGCCAAAATTTGTGTCTTCTTAGGGGCAGTTCAAAGTGGTTATAGTAGCTCCATGACATCATGAATGTTCCATGTTTATTCTCTTTCTGCTTCAATATTTTTCAATAACTTTCTGCCTCCAGCAAATGGCTTTCATCTTCATGGTTGCCTCCTCATGAAAAGATGGCTATTCTACCAAGGGATTCCTCTCTAAATTCTAGGAAGAAAGAAGGGCCAAAGGTATGGGCTGGTTGAGTCATTCTTTTTTTCTTTTTTTGGTGACAAATTATACAGTTTTCCTAAAAACTCCATTCAGTGCTTTTGCTTTCATCTCATTGTCTAGAACTGGGTCAAAAGGCTTCCTCTATCTTCAAGTGTTTGGAGAGGTAAATATTTTTAAGTGGGCACATTGTTATCCAGAAAAAAAAAAAAAAAAACAAAGAATCTCTTAACATGACAGAATAGGGGACCAGACATTTGGTAGTCAACCACAGTGTGCTGTGGGATACTGAAATTGACAGCTTTGAAGCACTGTGTGTGTAGTCACTTTTCAGAAGTTACTTCACTTCATCTTTACAACTCTGAGATGCTGGATGGAGCTTTGTCATAATTCTGCAATCCACAAGAATACACTTTTCATCATCTTTCACCTATCCTACCTCCAAATCTCAACATTCTTGCTTTAGATAAAATACCTTGATTCAGATAAAATCAGCCTGCTTTTGGAGTGGAAAAAACCAGGATGGATTCTCCAGGATGACCCTGGTTCCTGGATAGACAAACAAAAGAAATTTGATTCTTTCCTTTAAGTTCCTTTCTTGCCAGGGGCGGTCGAAGAAGCCAGACTTCTGAAACCCGCTCTGTCTAGCCGTGCCTATAACTCAAAGTTTCCCAAGCACCAGGAGTCATCAGACTGCAGAATAGGATCCCAACTCCAGGAAAGGAAATGGACCACGGGTGGGCAGGAGGTGGGGATTCCTCAGGCCGACTGTCCACCGAACCCTGAGGCAGAGGTCCCCCTTCCACAAAGTCCCTGTCCAGGGTCCCTCCTGGCATCCTGGCTCCCTAGAGCCCCGGGCCTCAGCTTCTGCTGAGAGACAAGTCCTTAGAGCCTCGTCGACCCTTCACAAACCACAAAAGATCTGCAACCACGGCTTATCCATCTTCTGCAGTGATGAGCCATCTAAGCCATTTTCCAGGTTTCTCTAGGAATGTTGAATAACTCTGCCCAACGCTGTCCAACAGAAATACAACGTCAATTACAATTGCGACTGCATACGTAATTTTACATTTTTTCAGTCACCACATTTAAAAAGGTAAAAATCAATAAAATTAACTTATTACAATATATTTTATTTAACTCAATAGACCCCAAATGTAATCATTTCAACATATAGTCAGTGTAAAACATTATTAACATATTATGTATTTAACAACAACAACAACAACAACAAAAACTACTAAGTCTACAAAATCCAGTGTGTATTTTTTAGTTACAGCTCATTCAGTTTAGATGAGCCACATTTTAAGTGCTCTATAGTCACGTGTGCCTAATGGCTACTGTATTAGGCAGTAAAGCTCTAGAACAGGGGTATCCAATCTTTTGGCTTCCCTGGGCCACATTGGAAGAAGAAATTGTCTTGGGCCACACATAAAATACACTAACACTAATGATAGCTGATGAGCTAAAAGGAAAAAAAAAGGAAAGAAAAAAAAAAGTAGGGTTAGGGTTAGGGTTAGAGGATTAGGGTTAGGGTTAGGTAAAAAAAAAATTAAAAAAGAAAAAGAAAAAAGTCATACACACACAAAATCTCATAATGTTTTAAGAAAGTTTACGAATTTGTATTGGACTGCATTCAATGCCATCCTGGGCTGCATGCCTTGGACAAGCTTGCTCCAGATGTTGCCTTTATCACCTCCCCATAATACTACCAGCTGCCTGCTGTTCTCCATCTGTTCACTTGTATGCATCCATGCAAATGTGTGTTCTTTGTGGAGGCACACTTATAAGCACTGGAGATACAGTGGTGAACAAAATAAAAATCTCTGCCATTAAACCAAAACAATTGAAATAAAATGTAAGATAGTAGTAAATATTGGAAAAATTTTTGAAAAGGGAAAATAAATATGAAGTACATATGTGTGGGGGAGTGGCAGGTAATGGTAAAAACTTTAGGTGGCATGGACAAGGAAGATCTTACCAAGAAAGTGTCCTTTGAATCAAAATCTACAGGAAATGAGGGAGCTACCCTTGCTGATATACAGGAAGGGCATTCCAGTGGAGGGAACACAAATGCAAAGGCTTTGATCCAGCAGGATGTTCAGCAGTAAGACCTGTTTCAAACAAAATATCAAAAGTTTAAATAAAGACAGGATTAGTAATGGTGTTTTGCCTAGCTATATTGAGACCTGAAGCAAAATAAAAAATCCAGTAATAATTCCAACTTTATAATTTTGATATTTTGCTTATCATGGATTCATTGCATTAATTTTGATTTATTAAAATATTATTTATCTTAACTAATAAGTTTGGCATTTTGTTAAATTTTCCACCCAAGGCAAGCCTCACTTGTCTTACCTTAGTTCTAGGCCTGCATATTGCCTAGAGTGGAATGACCTAGGGAAGAGAACAGTAAGTAGATGAAGCCAATGTAATTGTTCCACCTAAGAGAAACACCATGATAAATAAATGGTCCCTTGTATGCCATTCCCTTGCAGTTCACTCTACCCTCAGTCTCCTAATTGCACTGGATGTAGCAGACTCAGGGGCAAAATGCAAGTCTACATATGTTGAGAAACAAGTCATTTAAGACAGTCCAAATTCCCATCCAGCTCACATGTTTACTTTGGGCCTTTGCATCAACCCAGAATTTAACAGAGGTGTGCAAAGCTATCAGAGATGCCTGAGTATGGAGGAGCACTAGAAAGAGAGGGAAGAACAGTCTCAATGCTGAACTCCTGAACCAGGAGAAGCAGTGGGGTGAGCAACAAGTGAGAATAGCTGTAAGAAAGGTGTGGGAGAGGAAGCTTATACTCATAGATGAGAACCCATTATCAATCAAATATTCCTTGTCCAGTGGGGATGAAGTCAAGGCATGACATTAGAATTAGCAAAATTGAGGAAAAGTGCATATCAGGGCCTAATTCAGAGAAAGGAAAAGAAAGTAAAGCTGACGAGCCTTGACGCTAATTTTAATTGCATGAATAGGTCACTTTTTTTAAACAGTAGATATTAATAGGATAAGTTTCAAGGCTCCCACCAGAATCTTAGTATTACTAGTAGCACACTACTTTTGAAAAACCATAAACCGGCTGGGTGCGGTGGCTCACGCCTGTAATCCCAACACTTTGGGAAGCCAAGGTAGGTGGATCACCTGAGGTCAGGAGTTTGAGACCAGCCTGGCCAACATGGTGAAACTCCGCCTCTACTAAAAGTACAAAACTCAGCTGGGTGTGTTGGTAGGCACCTGTAATCCCAGCTACTTGGGAGGCTGAGGTTCAATCCACTTGAACCCGGGAGGTGGAGGTTGCAGTGAGCTGAGATCACACCACTGCATTCCAGCGTGGGTGACACAGTGAGACTCTGTTTCAAAATAAAAGCAAAAGAAAAACACCAAACCTATTCAGGAAGAACATGAACTCTACCACATAAAATTCTTTCCATTTTTAAATAACCTAATTCATGATTTGGATAATAAGTAAAAACAACTAACATTCGTTCAACATTCTGATTTACATTTTAAAGTGTTTTTACAAGGGTTATCTCATTGGATATGCCCAAGGTCACCTAAATCTACATTGGATGGAGGAGACAAACACATTATGACTCTAAACTCCATGTTCTTTTACCACCACCCACATTCAAAAGTCATATTCAAGTTCCCTGCACTTTCTAGTGTTATTTCCTGTATTTTTAAATCTTGCCCTTTTCTCTGGCAAATTTCTAGGCATCACAAGGTCGAGGACTACATTTTTCACTTATTTTGTAGATTCTATAACTCTACTTTGTATCTGGTATGAAATAAACATACACAGATGAGCAGATTATATAATAATTAATTAAGAACCCTTTCACTTAGAAACAATGTTATTTAAATACAAAGTTTTCAAGAGAGAAAGTGGTAATGCAAGTTAAGAATCAGGTGTCAAGGGATATGTGTAAACTCTTAGCAAAGCCATTTAGCAGCTGTTGTAAGGATCAAAGAGATAAATATAAAAGGTTTTAATGAACTCTAATGTTAATTAAACACGGGGCTGGGGCTAGAGTGTGGCAAAAGAGGCATTGAGGGCACAAAGTGTAAGGATGAACCCACTCTCTTAAATTTTGTGACCTAAATTCCTCTCTTGCCTTATCCTTCCAGCACTGTTTAAAGATAAGTGATAGACAAAAGATCATCCCATTTTTCCCCCATTTAACATATAAAGGAAATTCCATGAGTCATCTATAGTCCCACAAAGAACATACAGAACTAGAAAAAATATGCTGTGGATTGTTGGAACAATATCCAGCTTGTATTGTAACAGTTTGTTAAGATCTCTATGATTGGTACTAAGTGAGTCAAAAATACCTGAAGAATTAGACATCTTTAAAGTTTCTGTGGAACTGGGAGAATTGTTTCCCTCTATGTTGTTCTGATCCCTAGAAGGATCAGATGCCCTCTAACATTTATAGCCAACATCTCAACTGTTACTTGGACAATTAATTTGATCATAATATTAGGATGTGTCAGAATTAAGTTTTTATACTTTTAAGCACAAGACAAGAAGAAATGTACCCCTTGTGGGACTTTTAGAGACCTCAGTGTTTAATCAAAGATCTTGTGTAATATTCAATATAATGATGAATGTCATGAACACAAGTGGCAGAAAATATGAATGAAAAAAGGATGAGAAGCTGTGGGAAAAGGCAGAAGCTCTTAACACCCATAATCAATTGTGTAGGGTTTAAACACCAACAATGAATAGTTTGCTCCTTAGCAAATTTAATTATGGGATTTCTAGAAACATTTCTAGAAAGTTTAATTATGGGCTTTCTAGGAAGTTTAAAATTGGCTTTCTAGAAACTTTGATTCAAGGCTGGGTGCAGTGGCTCACGCCTGTAATCTCAGCATTTTGGGAGGCCGAGGTGGGAGGGTCGTTTGAGTCCAGGAGTTTGAGACCATCCTGGACAATATAGTGAGATCCCATCTCTACAAAAAATTTAAAAATTAGGTGGGCATGGTGGGATGTGCCTGTAGTCTCAGTTACTTGGGAGGCTGAGGTGGGAGGATTGCCTGAGCTCAGGAAATCAAGGCTGCAGTGAGCCATGATCACACCACTACACTCTAACCTGAGAAGCAGAGTGAGACTCTATCTCAAAAAAAAAAAAAAAAAAAAAATTGTAAAAAGAAAGTTTTATTCCCAAGAAACTGCCTCAGAGGTATGGAATTTAACTCTCCTCTTCAGTAGTAGGTTGTATTGCCTGCATTTTGGAGCCTCTGGTATTAGCTCATCTTCTGTTCATTTTCAGTGCTTCGACACCTGAGTTTTTGTAGAAGACATGTAGATGTCTAGAAGACATCTAGACATCTTTTTTCTAAAAGACAGAGTTCCCTGTTGAGAACACTCTGATGTTGAATGACGCTTGACCTCTTCATGGAGGCCTTTCCCCATTCTTTACATGGATAAGATGTATCTCTACTGTGGAGTCCCTGATACAGAACAAAACTGACAACCCCACTGAAAGCATTCCCACACTAATCACATTTTTAAGGTCTAAATCCAGAATGTATTTTCTGGTGATAACAGAATACCAATCATGAAGAGAAAACTTCTCTGTCCACTTCACATTTAAGAAGTTTCTCTCCCAGGTGAATTCTGTAGTCGTAAATGAGGCTTGTATTTTGGACGAAGCTTTTCCCAAATTCATTACATTTCTGTCATTTTTTTAAATGTAAAAGTCACCTGCTGATGTTCTAATCTGATCCATTTTTTTTCCACACTCAGAATCCTGGTACATGCTCCCATTGAGTGTTCCACATACCTTCCCATATAATTCTGTTTTCTGTAATTTCCTTAACTGGAGCTGCTGTCCTTTTCTCAGTCTTCACCTTACCATTGGAAACAATAATCCAATGAAAAGAAGGGGCTTATCATTGGAGAGAAAAATCTTCCTAATAAAATATGAGTATGAGGTTTGTGTTTATCTGAAAAGTATATGAAGAAGGCATAATATGAGGAGAACATGAGAAAGGAGAAAGATGTGGTGCCAGTGGCCAAAAGAGGAAACACTGGCAAAAAGGCAGTAAGTATATATGTAGGATAAGGAAAAGAGCGAAAAGAACAGAATGAGAGTCAGTTCAAAAAAGAACTGGCTGGGGTGTTATGAGAATGTGGAATGTGGAATGTGAATGAAGTGGATTTGTGTTGAGGTGATCATTCATTGATCAACTCAAATTTCTGATTAATTCATTCAACAAACGTTTACCTTGTGTGTACCATGTGCAGTATTGGAGCCGTCAGTATTAGAACAATAAACAAAACAGCAGAAAAAATTCCTGCATTCACACTCACATAACTTCTATGGGATGTCGGCCAATTAACAACTAAAAAATAAAGTACATAGGTGGTAACAAGTACTATGGAAAAGAGGACAGGGACTTCCATCAGGCAACAGGGGGTGAAAATTTTAAATAGAGTGATGAGGAAGACCTCACTGATAACCTGAAGGAGGTGAGAGAGCCAGTCATGTGGTTATGGGGAGCATAGAATCCCAGGCAGAGCAAACAGCAACTGCTAAAGCTCTGAGGTGAGAGTATGTCTAGCATTCAAGGAACAGCTCACTGGCTGTAGCTGGAGCAAAGTGAATGAAGGAGAGCAATGGAAAATCTGGTCAGAGAGGAGGCAAGTAGCCAGGTTATATAGGGGTTCAAAAACTACTGTAAGAACTTTGGTTTTTATTCTGAGTAAATGAGAAACCATTCAATATTTTTCGATAGAGGAAAGTTAAGATCTGGCTTGGGGTTTAAAATGATCACTGTAGTTGTTGTGTTGAGAATAAACCATATGAGAGACAAACGTGCAAGCAAGAAAACTCAGTAGCGGGCTACTGCAGTAATTCCGGGAACATATAATGGTAACGAAAAACAGTGGTAGCAGTGGAGATGGTGAGAAGTGATTTAGTTTGTAGATATATTGGGAAAGTAGTTCTAATGGGATTTCCTGATTAATTGGATGAGACGTGAGAGACAAGTAAAAGACAAGAGTGAAAAAAGCAGATGAGCAGTTTATAAACAAGGCAACTACTACTCAAGGGGCAAAAGCTGTGCAGAAGTTAAAATATGTCTATAGTGAGTACTGGCCTACTATCCCTGTACATGTTTATGCCTTAAGGGAATTATAATTATAAAAAAAATAGTTAGGCATGCAAGCTCTATCATCATAAGACTGAAAGGGAGTGAACGAGTGTAAGGAAAATTCATAAATAGTGCTCCCAATTGTGAAATATATTTTTATGCATAATCAGAGTAATGGACACAAGAACAAGCAAGACCAGAGGGGCTTCAACAAGAACTGGTAGGTGCAATCTTAGGTTCTGGGGGTCTGAGATTTGATTTTACTCTACTAACAAGGCACTAGCTTAGCCTGTTATTGGAATCTGGCATATAACACAAATTGCCTAAGTCAGAAACAAAATAATTTTATGATTACAAGGAGGCCCTATGACTTTTACACTGCCTTCAGAATTGCAGTGCCTTTTTCTACTGCATTAATAACCCACCCCAAACAGTCCTACTATTTCAAAGTTATAATTGTTATTTTTTTCCCAATTAGGATAGTCTAGGCCCAGTGGCTCATGCCTGTATTCCAGCACTTTGGGAGACTGAAGCAGGAGTATCACTTGAGGCCAGGAGTTTGAGACTAGTCTTGGAAACATAGTTAGACTCCATCTCTATAAAAAAACAAAACCAAAAAAACCTTATTAGGAGAGACAGTCCCCCTTGGGCCTTTTGTGCTTCTGCGCATCTTGCTATATGTGCCAAGGATGTAAGTCCCTGATCATTTTTTACCAGTCTATTTCCCATAGATAGCAAGTATGCTATTTGTTTCTCATAGTTATCAAGCAGCTATCATATTTGCATCAGTTGCCACTGCCACCAAGTCTCAAGAAGGTGACATGATGGGCCCAGATGGATGCTATGCACACAGTGGGTTTGTGTTGCATCCAGAGAAGCCTGAGCTTAGGGAATCTGTAGCTTTTATAGCAAGGGATTGAGTAAGCCTGGTAATTGTACAAGGGAAGACATTATCTTTCAAGGTCACCAGCTGCATAAACAGTCCGAGGAATAGACTGGTTTAAAAAAAAAAATCTTGTATCCTGATTTTCTTTTTTTAAAACCATCATTCTCGTAACTTTCTATTAAAGTTTATGTGTGCATTCTGCTTATGGTTTATTCTATTGTCAATCTCCACTGGAATATTAACACTATGAGGGCAGAGACCTTTGTCCTTTTTGCCACTGTTGTATCCTGAACACCTAAAATAGTGTCCAGCCCAGAAGAGTAATTCAACATTCTTGTTCTGTAAAAGGTTAAATAATTTAAAGCTTATTGAGTCCTAAGGTGTAATATGTATATCATTTTCAACTTTACAAAATATTTTGAAATCGCTTTTTAAGATAAATGTATGAATTTATACACCCATCAGCTGTGTAAGAGTTTTTTCACACATTTACTAGCAAATATTATTGAAACACTTTTACATGTTGCTAAGGTATAGGTATGAACTGGCTTAAAATTTGCCTTTTCTAATAACAAGGTTAAGGATCTTTGCTTATGTTAATTGGTCATTTAAGATTCCTCCTCTGTGAATTGCCTGTGTGTATTCCTTGTTATTTTTTTCTGTTTGATTGTTGGCTTTTTTCTTGTTCATACATAGAAATTCATTATATATTCTGGCTATTGATCTTTGTTGATTATATAGGTTGCAAATATCTTCTTTCAGTCTTTTGGTTTTTCCACATGTTTCTGGTGTCTTTTGATATAGCTTTAAATTTTAATGAGGTCAAATTTACTAATTTTTTTCCTTCACAGTATGTGCTATGGATTTTAAAAGAATTCCTGCTTTACTTAAGATCATAAAGAAATACTCCTAATTTTCTTCTGAAAGTGTCAAGATTTTTCTATTTAAATTTTTTTTTTGAGAAAGGGTATCACTCTGTCATCCAGGCTGGAGTGTAATGGTGCGATCATAGCTCACAGCAACCTCAAACTCCTGGGCTTAAGGGATCCTCCTGCCTCAGCTTCCCAAGTAGCTGGGATTATAGGTGCACACCACTGCACCTGGCTAATTTTTTCCCTTTTTGTAGAGATGGGGTTTTGCCATGTTGCTGTGGCTGTTCTCAAACTCATGAGCTGAAGCAATCTAGTCACCTTGGCCTCCCAAAGTGCCAGGATTATAAGCATGAGCCACCACACCTGGCCAGTTTTGCTTTTTGACTTTTAAATCTTCATAGAAATTAATTGTTGTGCATGTATGAACCAAACTCTTTTTTTTCTATTTGGATATCTTTTATCAATTAGCCCTTTCTTTTCCCACTGAGTTTTAATGCTACTTCTGTTACATATCAAGCATCCATACATGCCTAATTGCTTCTCAGCCTTTAGTTCTGTTCTGTTGGTCTACTTGTCTATAATTGTGCTGATGCCACACTGGCTTAACTATCTAACTACTGTACATATATAATAAATCCTAATATCAGGTAGGGCAAGTTATAGCACCTCCTTTGTTTGCTCAAAAAATTCCTTGGGTCTTTTTCACTCTTTTGTTCTTCCTTATGAGTCTAGGATCAGCTAGTCAAATTCTATGGAACGGCTCACTGGGATTTTGATTAGCATTACATTTAATTTGTGTATCAATTAGGAAGGAATGAAATCGTTCCCATATTGGATTTTCCTATGCATAAACATGGTATGTATCGCTATTATTTATCCTTTTCTTAATAAAATTGTATGTTTTCGTTAAGGTGTCTTTTTATTTCATTGCTCCTGTAGTTACTGTCTTTTAAAAATTACATTTTCAAACTCTTGTTGGTAGACCAGAAGAGCAATTGTGAATACTGATGTTTCTCATCCAGCAACCTTGCTAAACTCTCTTACTAATCAAAATAATTCAAGTGTTAGATTATCTTGGGCTTTCTGTGCAAAAACTACAACACATTTTTTAAAGCATGGTTTATTCATTTATATTGAATGTTTTAATTAAATAATGCACTCATTTACATAAAAATATATTAAAAGGTGTAATCATTCTTTGTTTTAATAATGCAATCACCTCAAAATATATTTAAAAGTATACAGTAATCATTCTCTCTCCTACCTATATCCCCTAGTCTACCCAGTTTCTAATCCTCATAGGTAACCACCATTATTAATTTAATGTATCCCTCATAGGTAACCACCGTTATTAATGTAATGTATCTCTCTGGGGTTTCTTCTGAATATACAAGATCGAAACAAATATATATTAAAGTCTTATTAATCTCTTCTATCTTCACAAAAATCTAGCAAAATATAGACATATCTCTGATCCTTTTCTCCCTTTGCTGAAAGAATCATTTTTAAAAGTCATTTTAACAGCGACACTGCAGGGAAGAAGACGCGTTGGGGGCTGGCAAACCACAGAGTCTGTCAGGTAGGTGGCTAGAGAGGAACGGAAGTGGCCTTTGTGTTCAGCCCTTTGTGTATGGTTTGTTAGTTTCCGACACTGTCAGTGTGTGGTCTATGGCAGAAGCCGGCTGGGAACCCGCTTACAGATGTGGGCTCACGCGGAATCTGCTTATAGATGTGCGGTCACGCCTCCTTCGGTTGCTCTTCTCTGACCTGTCGTGCAGTTCTTAGGGTCCGTGTGTGTGTGTGTGTGCGTGCGTGTGTGTGTGTGGTGGGGGGTAATCCCTCCCTCACCAATTTCCTCCCGCCTCCGACCCTCCCCAATTCCCTGAACCCTGTATTCCCAGGAAGCCTTTGGGCCGTGGTCTCCACAAAGGGCTCACTAGAAGAGCCTTTTTGTTCAGGGCCGTGTTGTGGACTGGGGTTCCGTTCTCTGGGTTGGTGCCTTAATTCGTTAGGAGACGGGATTCTTGGGTTATAGTCACAGGCCTTAAAAAATGAGAGCCTTTAAATCTTTGCTGCTCTTAGAGACAAGTTCAGTATTAAAAGCCCTTTAAATTACTGTTGGCATTACTGGTCAGGAGCCTGGATTTTAGAGTTGGCCTGTCAGGTTGGGTCCTGCTAACTGTGTGACTTCTGGCCAATCCGTAACCTCTCTGTGCTGCATTTTACATCTTTGTAAATGGAGATAATGTATATCACCTAACCCATTAGATAAGGCTGTGAGGATTGTGTCCACGAGGATTAAATGAATATATGTAAAGCACCTAAAATAGTACCTTACTTGGAGTAAGCATGATGTAATAATGATCTCCTATTATTGTTATTTATTATTTTTTTCCTATAAGGAGCACCTTACCTTTAGTGTCTTGATGACTGGGTTTTGTTACCTTTCTTTAAATTTTTAGGCCCTTTATCAATTCTATTGGTAATGGACGATTTCTTACATGGGAGTGAGAGGAGTGGGGAGAAGAGATATTCTTAGGAAGAGCCGCTCCCAAATAGTTTGTGTTGTTTGTTGTGATGCTCAAACCCACGGTAGCTCCAAGAGTTGGAAATGCCTCTCCTTGACTCCTCTGATTTAGGAGAACGAAAAGAGATTTTTGTCAGTGGAAGGCTGAGATACACCGACCCTGATCAGTGCTAAAAAGATGTCATCTTTTTAGAGTCTTGTCTCTGTGATCTGAGAGACCAAAATAGACACACCTCTATCAACGAAGATGAACCTGAAAGTTAAGGAAACAATCTTAACCTTACCTGCATGTGTTCATGTATACCTGCTTATGTTTGATGGTTCAGGGCCTTGCTGGTAAAGCAAATTTCTAAATTCCGATGGCTACAAGAAAAGTCATATTCTTACTAAACGCCCTAATAACAGGAGCTATCAGGCAAATCCCAAATCCGATTTATAACCCAGAGCACTACAACTCCGACTGAATAGAAGACCAGCCTTACAAGCATTATTTTCTGATTAGCAATTGTAGACGTTAAGCCAGTTTCAGCCAGCTCATAGGGGCTGCATATAAACTGTCTTAGTGTCCTGTAGTTCACCTTTAGACATGAAGAGCCAAATTCTGCCTCATTTTAATGCTACCCACCCCACGCCACCCCAAAGTGAACATGGGAAGTATGTTGCATCTATGTTTACTTACCGCACATGAACTCTGCTCCCCTCATAAATATATCCAGCTTTCCCCCAAACCTGCTGAATATGTATGACTTCATTGTCATACACTGTGAAGCATAAAGCCCAACCTGTCCTTTCCCTCCTGGAAGAGGGTATCTTTGGTCCACGCAAGAGACGATCTCTTCCCAGTTTGAAAACTAGTATAACCAATAAAGCCCTCTTTTCTACTATTTAGCCATTCTGGTGGTCTTTTGGACAACATTTCCAAGAGACCTGTGGCTCATGTGGGAATTACATATGTGTGAGTGTATGTGTGTGTGTGTGTATATATATGACACACACCTACATACCTATGTCTATATTTATTTCTGTAAGTAACTACAGATAGTGGAACATTGAGTTCACATCGACACCTTTAATTTTAATCCAATACTGCAGGATTCATTTTGGCCTTTTATTCTTTATGTTTGTAACTCCCTTCTCTGACAGTGAGAAACCTGGATGCTAATATGACCAGTGGGCTGTCTGTATCTTGGGTTCAACCAATTACAGATAAAAAAACATTTAAAATAAAAAAATTGAAAATAACAATACAATGTCGACCTAACAGGAAGAACCTGAGGCACAAAATACTATTTTAAAGAGATCACTTAAGCCAAAATGAGGACAGTTATGCAGAGCCCACATAAGCAAGTGCCTTCAAGAGGAAATTATTTAGCTCAAGAGGGGAGTGTGACATGAGTGCTATTGCATATCAGTGCTTCTCTGGGTCTGATCATTTAAAGGGGCTTGCAGTCCTCAGATAAAAAGGGTTTTTTTTTTCTTGACAATGATGAAAAAGATAATGCAAATAGAGAAATACATTGTAACAAATATTTACATGGCATTTACATTGTATTAGATATTATAAGTACATCTGGAAACTACTTAAAGTATACTGGGTATACGTTACATGCAAATACTATACTCTTCCATTTTATGTTAGGGAAAAGAGCATCCTCAAATTTTGGTACCTGAGAGAGTCTTGGAGCCAATCCCCCAAGGATACCAAAGGATGACTGTAACTGATTATTTGATCAGTCTTTTCTGTATATAATCAATTTCCCCATGCCTTCCCTTCTCACTTATCTCAGTTGGGCTCAGACCTCAAATGTTACAGCTTGGTGAAACTGGAATGAGGCCTGTGGAATAGATGGTAGTAATGTATGTGTCACTTTTCCTACCATAGTTTCCTCCTCTCACCCATGTGACATTCTCCTCACTCGACTTGGGGTCCTAATTCACTCTAGGCTGAACTGCCACCTCCTCCTCCATCTCCTGTGGCCCCACCTAATGGTTTTTGGACTGAATTATTCAGGAATGAAGGAAGGTAGGATTTTTTAAATTTAAAAGAAAATTACTATGGACAATGTCAGACATATGTAAGTGTAGAAAGAATATTATGACAAATTCCCATATGTGTCTCACCTAACTTCAACAATTATCATGTTTGTGGTGTTTTCTTTTTTTCTTCCTCTTTTATTTTCTGAGTATTGTAAAGCAAAATCCCAGACATTATATCAGCTTACAAGGACAAGTACTTCAGCGTGAATTTCTAACAAATAAGGACTTTTCAAAAACATAACCATAGTATCATTATGACAACTAAATTGACAGTAATTCATGAATATCATTGTGTTTTAATTTTCCCAATTGTCTTAAATATGTCTTTTTGCAATTGTTTTGTTCTTATCAGGGTCCAAATAAGGTTTACCATTACCTTTACATTGGTTGATAAGTCTATTCAGTGTCTTTTAATCTATAGTTCCCCTTTCTCCTCTGAATGTTTATTAATGCCATTTATTTGTTGAAGAATCTAGGTCTTTCTGAGGTAGGAGCCTTCACTCGACTCCAGAAGTGGGGCTGACACCAGACCAGATTGAGAATTAGCCAAGACAGAGTAGAGGCAAAAGCATGTCTCTGTAGGACATGCTCAGCAATGTGCCATGTCAGTTTACCATTGCCATGCTACCCCTTTCCATGGCAACAACCTGATGACCAGGAAGTTACCACCCTTTCTCTAGAAATTTCTGCATAATCTGCCCCTTAATTTGAATATAATTAAAAGTGGGTATAAATATGGCTGCAGAACAGATTCTGAGGTACTACTCTGGACATGTTGCCTATTGGTTAGCCCTGCTCTGCAAAGGAGCAGTACCTCTGCTGCTGCTGTACATTACTGCTTCAATAAAAGCTGCTGTCTAACACCACTAGCTCGCCTTTGAATTCTTTCCTGAATTAAGCTGAGAACCATTGATTCATACATTTTATGAAACAAGCAAAAAGAAATAAAAAAGAAATAAAAAAAGGACGCTCCTGATCTAAGCCCCAATTTGGGGGCTCACCTGTCCTGCATCATCTGACAACCCAGATGGGATGAAGACAGCAGAAACAGTGGAGAAAGAGGCAATCAGCATGAAGGCAAGACAGTAGTAAGGCAGCGAGACAAAAGAGATGATCAGTGATCAGCAGAGAAGTGGTGATTGGCAAGAGATGATGAGAGAGAGTAGTCAGCAAGACAGCAAGAGACCAGTGAGAGATGGCGATTGGTGAGAAGGTGAATGGAGAGATGGCAAGGCAGTCTGTGACTGAGGCTGCCAGAGCTCTAACAATAAAGAGCTGCCAACACTACAGAGCTATAACAGTAACCAGAGGTTCTTTGCAGAGCCACCATTTTCCCTGACAGGTGGAGCCAAGTGGATGTGTAAGTGGTCATAATGCTGCTGCCTCATATGGGACCCACTGCTCCAACCAGCAGGCTGGTGGGTTACCAGCCCCATCTTGGTCCCCCATGTGACAGCTGAGCCCACCTAAGCTGAGGAAATCTGGAGAGACTTTCACCTGGGTCCCATGTGAAAGATCGGTCAGAGCCACTTATCTTGAGGATAAGTGAATGTTCCTTGTGTTCCCCTACCTCACCCCCTAATATCGGGTAAGATAGGAAGTAAAAGTCTTTGGATAAGTGGTCAGTCAAAAGTCCCCTGTTGTTTGAGTGCTTTGAAGCACATCCTTGCCACATCTTCCCCCAGTTCTTTCTCCTCTGACTCCATTTTATTGCTCCACCAGTCATTTTCAGTCCTAAAATATATGTTTTGTTTTCAGTTTTTTTTTCTTTTGAGACCAAGCCTTACTGTCACCTAGGCTGGAGTGCAGTGGCATGATCTTGGCTTGCTGCTACCTATGCCTCCCAGGTTCAAGTGATTCTTCTGCCTCAGCCTCCCGAGTAGCTGGGACTACAGGCATGCACTACCAGGCCCAGCAAATTTTTGTATTTTTAGTAGAGAAGGGGGTTTCACTATGTTGGTCAGGCTGGTCTTGAACTCCTGACCTCAGGTGATCCACCCATCTTGGCCTCCCAAAGTGCTGGGATTACAGGCATGAGCCACCATGTCCAGCCTCCATGGGGTTTTCAGTATTGGGTGAGGAGACCCTCACTGGCTGAAACTCAGGTACTCCGGGTTTTGGTATTTTCGGCTGCCCCGGCAGATGCTCTGGGGTTTTCAGCATTGACATTCCCTCTAGGACTGTGGATTACAGTCCCTACCTCTAGGAAAATATTGATCTCACGTTTGTCTGCCCTAAAGTGAGAAGTTACTTCCCTAATAGTCAGTTGCAGTCCCCTTCCTTTGTGCTCACTTATAACTGCCTTGCTCAGCCCTCTTGGTTGAAGAAGCTGGGAGTACCCAATCCCCTGGCATGACAGCCAACCACCTACAGCAGTAAACAAGTGGCCACCCAAACATTTCTTTTCAATGTCTCTGCTGGTAGGTAGGTTCTCCAGCAAGTCAGGGCCTCCGAGATTTCCCCTTGGGCAACCCCTTTTCCTTTCTCCCTTCCATTGTCACCATTTGTTTAGCCTCTCTCCGCATAACACTTGCTGTCTGCAAAATATAGGTTCAACATTCTACAGCCCATTCATAGCTCGGCTCATAATGCACTTTTGTAACACTTTGCTCCCTCAATTATGCCTTCTCTGTAGAACAAAGTGAGAAATTAAAAGGGAAAAGTAACTAGGCATTTGCTAAACTTAGGCTAACTAGGCCAGGCGCGGTGGCTCATGCCTGTTATCCCAGCACTTTAGTAGGCTGACATGGGTGGATCGCTTGAGTCCAGGAGTTTGAGACCAGCCTGGGCAACATGGCAAAACCCTATTTCTACTAAAAACACAAAAATTAGCAGGGCATGGTGGTGGGCACCTGTAATCCCAGCTACTTGGGAGGCTGAGGCATGAGAATCACTTGAACCTGGGAGGTGGAGGTTGCAGTGAGCCAAGATCGCGCCATTGCACTCCAGCCTGGGTGACAGAGTGAGACTCGTTCTTAAAAAGTAAAATAAACTTAGGGTAATTGAAACCCCTGTAGATATCTTTATTAAACATGGGGACAACAGTGAGCATCCCAAGAGACTTGCTGCTAGGGTGGCTTGTAGACAACTGGAGTAAATTTAAACTAGAGAAAGAACCTAGGCATGGTTCTTTACATCATAGTGATATTTAACAAGTAGATTTGCTCTGTAAAAAAAGGAAAATAGAGATCTCTTATGCACAGGCTTCTGTGGCTCTGTAGTGGTTCACATTAATTCCAGACACCAGAAAGCCACACCTAAGGGATCCTCTCCAAGTAGCTCCGCCGTAGAAGGCCTATGCCCTCTCTGAAGTCTCCTCAGTCCTATTCTGAGGGTAGTCCCATTAGTTTTCTAATGAAGGATTCTAACTCAAGGTCATCAGGCACCCCTTCCCCTTATCCAACTAGCCCAAGCCCTTACCCCCTAGGGCCCAAAAAAGTAAGCCCAACCAGGACCACCAGGAGTAGGGCACCATATAAGCCCCTAAAGTCAAACCTATGTCCATTGCAGGAGGTAGCTGATGGAAATGGAGGAGCACTTAGAGTACATGGGGCATTGTCTATCTATAATTTGGTTTTATACAAGGAAAAATTTGGCCAGTTTTCAGAGAATCAAAAAAAAAAAGGTTTATACATTTTACCATATTCTTTGATTTAACTCATCATGACTTGCAAGTATTGCCATTTGCTTGCTGTGCCATGAAAAGAAAAAAAGTGAAGGAAAAATTGTGTGGTTAAGCCAATCATTTACGACAAGGTTATAGAGATAACTCAGGGAAAATGAGAAAATCCCACTCTATTTCAGGGTCATTTTGGTGAAGCACTCAGAAAATATACTAATGCAGACCCAGACTCCCAAAAAGGACAAGTTCTCCTAGGTATGCATTTTATTACTCAATCTGCCCCTTACACTAGGAGGAAGCTACAAAAAGCAGCAATAGGACCTCAAACCCCTATGAGCCTTTTAAATGTGGCCTTTAAAGTTTACAACAATAGGGACAGGGCAAAAGAGGTTTAACAATAGCCAAAAGTGCAATTATTAGCAAATGCTTTAAGTAACCTGACCCTTCAGGGTTACCCATCCTGAAAAAGTGTCACAAGATGGGTATCTGGAATGCCCAGAGAAGAGCCCCTGACTTGCAAGCCCCAGTGTATAGATTATTATAGCCAAACAAGATGTAGTCTGTGCAGTTATTAATAAAACCTGCTGCACATGTATTAACAACGCTCAACAGGTTGAGTTTAACTTTCACAAGATCTATAAGCAAGCTACCCGGTTACATATCTATAATCAGGGCACTGACTCCAACTATATCTGGTCAATTATCAAAAGTGCCGTTCAAAGTCTCACCTAGTTTTTATCTCTCCTAGGACCTTTAATAGCCATCTTGTTATTACTAATCTTTGGCCCTTGCTTGTTTAACCTCTTTATAAAATCTGTGTCTTCTAAATTACAACAGTTCCAGATAAAGAAAATGCTGTCAAAAGGCTTCCAACCCATCCCATCTACTGACCCAGAAAATAAAAGCATCCTGCCCTTAGATATGGTGTCCAGAGATTTGTACTCTTCCAGTGCTAGGCAGGGCCTATACCCATAAACTAAGCAGGAAGCAGTTACAGAAGATGGACCACTGCTCTTCTGCAGCCTGCTTAAAATTAAGAAGGCATATCTAATCTCTGAGGGAGGAATGAGGTAGGAGGCAGAATTCAACTCCAGAAGTGGGGCTGCAACACCTGACCAAATTGAGGACTAGCTAAGAGGGAAGAGGCAAAATCACCTCTCCACAAGACACACCCACCAATGTGCAATGTCAGTTTACCATTGCCATGGCAACACAGGGACGTTGCCACCCCTTTCCATGGCAATGACCAGTTGTCTCAGAAGTTAACACCCCTTTTCTAGAAATTTCTGCATAATCGGATGCTTAATTTGCATATAATTTAATGTAGGTATAAATGTAACTGCAGAACTGCTTCTGAGCTGCTACTCTGGGCACACTGCCTAGGGGGTAGCCCTGCTCTGTAAGGACCAGTACCTCTGCTGCTGCTATACACTGACACTTCAATAAAAGTTGTTGCCTCATACCACTGGCTTGCCCTTGAACTCTTCCCTGGGCAAAGCAAAGCACCCTCTTGAGCTAAGCCCTAATTTTGGGGCTCACTTGTCCTGCATCATTCTGTTCTATAGAATATCCCACATGCTGGATTTGGCTGATTGATTTTTTAAAGTGTCATTTAATTCCTTAACTCTCAAACTCACCTGCACGTTGGAATCACCTAGGAAAGTTGGCCAGGCATGGTGGCTCATACCTGTAATCCCAGCACTTTGGGAGGCTGAGGTGGGTGGATCACTTGAGGCCAGGAGTTCGAGACCAGCATGGTGATGCATGTCTGTAATCCCAGTTATTCGGGTGGCTGGGGCACTAGAATCACTTGAACCCAGGAAGCAGAGGTTGCAGCGAGCCAAGATTGTGCCAGTGCACTCCATCTCTGGGTGACACAGCAAGACTCTGTCGCAAAACAAACAAAAACAACAAAAAGATGTTATTCATGCCTGAGTCCCATCCTGTGACACTCTGATTTAATTGATTCTGGTTGCAGTCTAGGTATCAGGATGTTTTAAAAGCTCCCCAGTGATTTTCTGTGACACAGAGTGTGAAAACTGCTAACTTAACTTGTTTCTGCAAATATTAGGATCTAGAAACTTACTTATATTCAAGTTCACTTATAAGGATATGCCAGGGACAGTGCCCTCTACCTTCTGTGGTAGCTCATCAAGAGAAAGATATTTTGTAGCAGTTTTCATTTGCAACAGTCTTTGGGACCTCTCATTTTCTTAAGTTCTTTCCCCTCCTAATCCTTGGAACATAGAGGCATAGGCAGAGAAAGAAAAACTCAGGGAAGTACTGACATGGTATTTTTTCCCCTAATAAATTACTGAACTTGCATTTTGTAGCTTCTCCATTCCACTGGGCAGAAAGGGGCTTACTGAAGTGTCCAGCCAAATAACTTACAGTCAATTACGGCTTAAAATCGAGTCCCATCTAGTTCAAAGAATTCTCAAGGCTTTCTCCTATTATAGGATAAGCCTAGTTTATCACATGCCAGGCATTGTTCTAAGCAGTTTACACAAGAGTGCTCTCAATATTGTCTAATCCCTACTAATGCCCGTAACATCCCTATCTACTATTACTTTCCCTATTTACAGATTGGAAAAGTCGGGCACAGGGAGGGTAAATAATTTACCAAGCTCACCCAGCCAGTTAGTGTTAAAGCCAGGATTACACAGGAAACCTGGCTACCTGTGTATCTAGCCACTGTGCTTGACTGTGAATGGGGGCTGGGAAGAAATGGGAAGGAAGAAAGCAGATCCCTGAAGCCAGAGACTAGAGAGTTTCTGAAGGTGGAGAGCAGCATTAGCCTGATTGCCAGAGAAGCAGCCATGGAATGTGCAAAGTGGTGAGTGGGGGAGTGGGACAGTGTATTAAGGATTAGTGGGAGGTGAGGGCTACAGTCGGGGTGGGAGGGCTTTCTTTCAAGTAGTTTGACCTTAATGAGGAGGAAAAAAAGTGACAGATTAAGGGGGTGAGTGGGGAAGGACCAAGGGCAGCCACTGCTCACTCCAGGCAAGTGCCTGGTGATGTGTTCCGCTGCTTTGATGTTTCTGGTCCTCTTGCCAGAGTTTTTAGGGCTCTGGGGAACCCCTGCTTTCCAGCTCAATTTTAGTGTTAATTTTATGCCAGCTGCTTAAGCAAGCTTTACATAGGAAAGAAATATGAGCCACAGCTGCATCCTTCCAGGATTTAAAGACTCAGTCCTATTTCTTATGATCCAGTGTATGTCATCCTTTGCTTCTCTTTCCCTTAACTGCCTTCCCTTGTGTGGTGGTAAGGACAGGGTAGCTAAAGGGTTAACTCGGAGACAACCACTGAGAGAAGCTTCCTAGAGAGCCCAGGAAGTTGCCTTAGTTCCCAGCGAGGCTTCCTGTGCTCCAGCCTCAATTTCCCTCCTATGTCTGGAGAGTGATCACTTTCACTCCCAAAGACATCCTTTGGGGATACTTACTGTGGGATTCAGAGTGAAGTGCAGAGGACGACCCTGCAAGGGCACGGACTATAAGAGAGATCTGTGCAGCTGCGCCTCAGGAGTGTCCTGGGCCTCTGGGCATGAGAGGAGGGGGACCACTTGCAGTTTTACTGGACAATTTACCACCTTTCCAGAATCCTCTGAAGATATACAGGTCGCAACTAGAGTGAGACCCGAGTACTGCCTTGGGTCAGAATGGCTAGAGAACCGAGAAAAAACGCAGCCCTGGACGCCCAGTCTGCAGAAGACCAGACGGGGCTTCTGACCGTGAAGGTGGAGAAGGAGGAAGCCTCCGCCTTGACGGCGGAGGTGAGCGCATCCTGCAGCCCTGCTCGGGGCCCCGAACGCTCCCGCCAGCGCTTCCGAGGCTTCCGCTACCCGGAGGCTGCGGGCCCCCGCGAGGCGCTGAGCCGGCTCCGAGAACTCTGCCGACACTGGCTGCAGCCTGAGATGCACAGCAAAGAGCAGATCCTGGAGCTGCTGGTGCTGGAGCAGTTCCTGACCATCCTGCCGGGGAATCTGCAGAGCTGGGTGCGGGAGCAGCATCCAGAGAGCGGGGAGGAGGTGGTGGTGCTGTTGGAGTATTTGGAGAGGCAGCTGGATGAACCGGCGCCGCAGGTAGAAAGAACAGGTTTAGTATCTGAGCGCTGTGGTCTGTTTCCTCCTGAAATCCCAGATCGGAGTGAGGGGCATTCCTTTAAGATCCAGGAGTTCTCCATCTTTTTTTGTACTGTGAACCTCCTTGGCAGTAAGGTGAAGTCCCCGGACTCCTTCTCAGAATTATATTTTTAAATATATAAAGAAACTATAAAGGAATACAAAAGAACACAACCATAATGACATACAGTTAGCAAAGAATTAAATTTGTATTAAAGTAATATATGTGGATTTTATTAGTGCACTAAATAATAAGACCTAGGGACAGGGCTTATAATTGGCAATTTTGGCCGGGCGCTGTGGCTCAAGCCTGTAATCCCAGCACTTTGGGAGGCCGAGACGGGCGGATCACGAGGTCAGGAGATCGAGACCATCCTGGCTAACACGGTGAAACCCCGTCTCTACTAAAAATACAAAAAACTAGCCGGGCGACGAGGCGGGCGCCTGTAGTCCCAGCTACTCGGGAGGCTGAGGCAGGAGAATGGCGTGAACCCGGGAGGCGGAGCTTGCAGTGAGCTGAGATCCGGCCACTGCACTCCAGCCTGGGCGGCAGAGCGAGACTCCGTCTCAAAAAAAAAAAAAAAAAAAAAAAAGAAAACATGTGCAGGTTCTATTGGTGACAAAGTCCTGGGTACTGCTTATGCTACCTTGATTTGTTGCTTCCATTCATAGTTGAAGGAAATGTTAACTCTCTCATAAAGACCAGTAAAAATAAGGTTAGTTTTTGTCCTAAGTTCATGGACCACTTGGGAGAAAGTCCGTGGACCACTGGTTATGAACCTCTGGTAGAAAGTGGGCCGATTTTTACCTCCATGTTCTTCCCTGTTTTATGAGGGACTATTTCCTCTTCGCATTGTCCTGTGTCCCTGTGCACACACCCTCAGAGGACCTGTGTGGCCAAAGCCTTCTAACTGGTGAGCTGGATACCGAGGTTCTTGACTTAGGTCTATTGCACCCGAGCCGTGTAGCAGTGGGAAGTCATTATAAATCTCTTAACTTCATTCTTCATAAAAGATGTGGGAAATTCTGAGCTGTACATGAAACAGTAACTTGAAAACTGTAATTTAGCTATAAATGTCTGGAGGAAACCTGCTTTTAATGAGGACATAACTATGTGCCAGGCCCTGTGTTAGGTGATTTCACATACTGTGATCTTATTTACTGGTCTCCAAAACCCCATAAAGTAGAAATTATTATCCTCATTTTTCAGATTAGAAAATATATTAGTATTCTTTGAGAATTTAGCACCAGTGTCCAAAGGGTTTTCGTAAACACACAGATGTATATGAGGGAGCCTAGAGTAATGGTAAGAACATGGGATCTGGAGTCATTCTGTCTGAGCTCCCATCCTAGCATTACCACTTATTTAAGCAGCTTGCTTAAAAGCACCTTGCCCAGGCTGGGTGACAAGGGCAAGCTGCTTAAACACTGTCCACCCTTGGCTGGGCACAGTGGCTCATGCCTGTAATCCCAGCACTTTGAGAGGCCGAGGCAGATGGATCACCTGAGATCGGGAGTTCAAGACCAGCCTGACCAACATGGAGACCCCATCTCTGCTAAAAATACAAAAAGTAGCTGGGTGTGGTGGCACATGCCTGTAATCCCAGCTACTAGGGAGGCTGAGGCAGGAGTATCACTTGAACCCCGGAGGCGGAGGTTGCGGTGAGGTGAGATCATGCCATTACATTCCAACCTGAACAACATGGAGAAACCCCGTCTCTACTAAAAATACAAAAAGTAGCTGGGTGTGGTGGCACATGCCTGTAATCCCAACTACTAGGGAGGCTGAGGCAGGAGACTCGCTTGAACCCTGGAAGTGGAGGTTGTGGTGAGGTGAGATCATGCCATTACATTCCAGCCTGGGCAACAAAAGTGAAATTCCATCTCAAAAAAAAAAAAAAAGACACAACAACAACAACAATAAAAATGCTGTCCACTCAAGAGAGAGGATCAGGGCCACATCTCCGTTTTCAGCAACTTATCACAAAAATCCAAAATAATAGCTCATAGGGTTGTTATCTATATGAATTGTGTTAATATCATAAGGCTTTCAGAAACAGTGGCTAGAAAATAGAAATCACTTGCACATGGAAAACATAGAAATGTTGGGTAGATAACTAAAAATAATGACTTCTAGGTTCCAGTTGGTGACCAAGGGCAAGAAATGCTCTGTTGCAAGATGGCACTGTTGACACAAACTCAAGGGTCTCAAAGTAACCAGTGCCAGCCAGTGAAGGCTCTGTTTAAGCATGAATCTCTGGGATCCCAGCCCTTACAAGACAGAGGTGAGTATTCTCTTCTGGGTTGTATGAATTCTATAGACTTCATCTAATTTTATTTAAGGATCACTCAAAAGATCCATTTACAGTTACTTTATATGCTCTTTACAGAGAGACTGTATTTTAAGACTGAGTGTAAAAGAGAAATTTCAAACAATGGTGAAAAGCTTTCCTAACCAAACTAGGACATAGTAAATCCTATTTTATTAAAATTGATGTCTAGAAATAATCAGTTTTTTAAACAACATAGTGATTTCCATTCATTAAAGATACATTTAGGGAGCCCTCATCTGTGGTAGCCAGTGTTGTAGGTACTGGGGAGAGAGCCACCAATAAGACAGAATTCTTGCTTTGATGGAGCTTACATTCTAGCAGGGAGGATAGCAAATAATAATATAATTTTCGATATTGGTAAGTGCTATGAAGAAAATAAGGCAGAATTTGTAAAGCCAGCCAGAACATTCCAGAGATAGTAGGACTACTGCAAATAGAAGAGTGTAAATCTAAACCCTGTAAAGTCTATAACTAGAAGAGTGAAAATCACTTAACAGGAAGCAGCTGTGTGTTCCATGCTGTTCCTCACGTGCTGTGAATATCTGGGCTGATTCCTAAGACATACAACACTTGGACATGCCATCCAACATGCAATCTTTATTTCTCAGCAGAGTTCCTTGCCTAAACCAACTTGTTTTGTGCCCCTTGCAAATTGACTTATTGTAGGGAAACCTAAGGTTTCTTCTACTTCTCTTTTGAGTCTGAGCAAGTTCTATTTAAGCAGTCTTCCATTTCCTCCTTTCTGGACCAAGCCTTATTGACTCCTCCTAGTTTTTCCTTTTTCTTTTCTTTTTTTTTTTTTTTTTTTTTTTGAGATGGGGGTCTCACTGTGTTACCCAGGCTGGAGTGCAGTGGTGAGACCTTGGCTCACTGCAACCTGTCTCCCAGGCTCAAGCAATCCTCCCACCTCAGCCTCCTGAGTAGCTGGGACCGCAGGCCCATGCCACTACACCCACCAATTTTTTATAATTTTGGTTCAGACGGGTTTCTCCAGGTTGCCCAGGATGGTGTCGAACTCCAGAACTCGGGCAACCCACCTGTCTCAGCCTCCCAAAGTGCTGGGATTACAGGGATGAGCCACTGTGCCTGGCCTCCTCCTAGTTTTTCATACCTGAAGTAGAAAGCATCCTAATGTCTACTAAAGACATTTTAACCAAAACAAAATCAAAAAACCCTCTTTACTCCCCATCTCCTAGCAAAATTCAAAACCCAAAGGTCTTCAAATGGAAAGCTTTGTTATGTTGCTTTCATTTCACCACTCCTACCAAGGATTCTGCACGTGGTTTTTGTATATCTGCAGAGCACACCAGATTTCTTTCAGCCCTAGGGCTGGAGCTGGTGGAAATCAGGCATTTTTGGAAGGAACACATTCTGTATAAACTTATTGGCCAGAACTTACTGCCCCAGTTTTTGAACTTGGATTTTGCAAGGCGGGGAGGCTGAATACTAGGGTAGTTCTCATCCAGAGCTTCTTTCCTTCTTAGTTCTCCAGGTTCCTGGGCTTGCCCAGGGAGGGTGCTGCAGAGAAGATGCAATGGTAGCTTCCAGGCTCACTCCAGGGTCCCAGGTGAGCTGGAGCTCCTCTCCCTCCCCAGCACCCCATACCTTTCACTACTGTTGGGCTCCGCATTAGGTTCCTCCCTCCCCGGTCCTACCCCACCCCTATCCTAGATCTATATGGATTTGAGTTTTCTCATCTATCCCAAAGTTGCCTATTATTGTCTACCTTCATGTTGGTGCCTACCTAAGAGGATTTTCCTGTTTCACAATAACCTTGGAATGTTATTTGTGCTTCTCAGATCTTTCCTACTACATTTCTTAGGTCAGCCTCTTCCTCAATGTGATTTTTCTTCTTCAACAAGGGCAGTTCCGCAAAAGCAAACTGAGGGTTTTGTTGGGATGGTCATTCTGTTTTGCTTTTTAAAATATAATAAGCTGTGCTGTTGGTGAGGGATATAAAGGCCTGGCCCTTGCCCTCAAAGAACTTATACCTGAAAGGTCAGATAAGGCATAGTCTCTTAAAGTTATTTATATTACAATAAGAACAATCTTTTCTCAACCTAGATTTCAATTTACTATGCAGCCTTGCATGTCCTGCTTGAAGATCTCAGTGTTTGAGGCTCTGTAGTATCCTTTTTCCCCCTAATTTTTCTCCCTTCAGTCCTAGATTTCATTGTATTTTTAAAACTATTAATGTAAATGAACCTCTACCCTCACTTTGCCAAAGCATACTGCAAATCTTTTGAAAATTTTCGACATAGTTCCATTCCTTTTGCTGCATTGACCCTTGTTTTCCAAACCTTTTCACTTTCTGGACTGTTTCGATATTTATTGAAAGTACTTATTCTAAAATGTGTGTAATAGTTCTTTCATTTGGCAGGTGTTTTTGGTAAAGACGTTATTAGAGATAAAGCTAAATCGGTGTAGGTGTGCCACACTTGCTCTTTAAAGGTGATGTTCATTCTTTGCTTTGGGAGTAATTTTAGGCAAGAGGAGCTAGTTAGGACTACCTATATTGTTTTAGGAGTTGCTGAAAATGGAAGATGTGGCTCTGACCCTCTCTCCTGGGTGGACACAGCTGGATTCATCTCAGGTGAACATCTACAGAGATGAAAAGCAGGAGAACCATAGCAACCTGGTCTCCCTTGGTAAGACTGAGACACTAATTTGTCTTAAGATTGCTTGGCATTCTTTTGTGTATTAGAACCTATTGGGCTGTTAGAAGCTGTTGAGTCCCCATTATGTTTGGATTCAGAATCACCATCCCTGAAAGCCTGTTACTGACTACTAGCTTCTTACTCCTTCTGACCTTGCTTTCTCCTCTGCCATGCCAGTGTTCTAGTTAGGATAAGTGGGGTGAAATTGACACAACTCCTAGTACAGGTCTGGCTCATAGGAGATGCTCAGTAAATGTTGATGTCCTCTTGTTCCTATCCCTGACTGAAGAGGAAAGCTGGGGGGCCTCTTCAGGAAATGAGCCATGGATTCAGAATGTGAGAGCCAGAAGCAACCTTAGACATCAACTACAGACCCTGACCTTAGGGTTGAGGGTACAGAGGCATAAATTACCTCAATTGTTTGAAATTTCATAGCTTACTGGTGGCATAATGGGGACTCTAACTCAGAACTCCTAGTGTCAGTGCCAGCTCTGTTTGAGAACTTTGCCTCTGCCTGGGGCACAGTTAGAGACGACGGCCCATGTCATTGATCCATCACCAATTTCTAGTCTTTGCTTTTGCCATTTCTTGCAGATGCTTCAGAAATCCTTCCACTTGCCCTGTTACTATCACCCTCTGCTCAGCCCTTTCAAAATCTAATCCTAGGTGCATGGCCCTGCCTTACTATTCTTAGAGCTTAGAACCACCACATATGTCCCCTGCATAGTCCTGGGTCCTCACCACTTTCCCTCCATTCCCAGTTTGAACCCTTCCAGTGGCCCCATTCTCATTCTTAGGTCTCCCTCCTCCCCAGCACCCCTGTTCTCCCCTTTTATTCCCATCCTTATTCTAGCACTTAAATCCTCATCCTGGGCATATATAGACTTCTGTAATTCTTGCTTCCCTGGTACTCATCACAGAGCTTTCCGCCCATGGCAGGGCATAACCCACAGTTGCTGGCCATTTGTTGTTTCAGGTGGTGAAATACAGACTGAGAGCAGGGACTTGCCTCCAGTCAAGAAACTTTCAAAAAAGGAGCATGGGAAGATATGCCACCTGAGGGAAGACATTCCCCAGAATCCTACATGTGCAGAAGCTGGTGAACAGGAGGGCAGGTTACAAAGAAAGCAGAAAAATGCTGTAGGAAGTAAGCGACATTATTGCCATGAATGTGGAAAGAGTTTTGCTCAAAGTTCAGGCCTGACTAAACACAGGAGAATCCACACTGGCGAGAAACCATATGAATGTGAAGACTGTGGGAAGACCTTCATTGGGAGCTCTGCCCTTGTCATTCATCAGAGAGTTCACACTGGTGAGAAACCATATGAGTGTGAAGAATGTGGTAAGGTCTTCAGTCACAGCTCAAATCTTATCAAACACCAGAGAACCCACACCGGGGAGAAGCCCTATGAGTGTGATGACTGTGGGAAGACCTTCAGTCAGAGCTGCAGCCTCCTTGAACATCACAAAATTCATACTGGGGAGAAGCCATACCAGTGCAATATGTGTGGCAAAACCTTTAGGCGGAATTCACATCTCCTGAGACATCAGAGGATTCATGGTGATAAAAATGTTCAGAATCCTGAGCATGGGGAGTCCTGGGAAAGTCAGGGTAGGACGGAAAGCCAGTGGGAAAATATTGAGGCTCCCATGTCTTATAAATGTAATGAGTGTGAGAGAAGTTTCACCCGGAATAGAAGTCTTATTGAACATCAAAAAATCCACACTGGTGAGAAACCCTATCAGTGTGATACATGTGGAAAAGGTTTCACTCGAACTTCATACCTTGTTCAACATCAGAGAAGCCATGTAGGGAAAAAAATTATTTCACAGTGACCCATAGTATTCATGCCAACATTGGTGCTCATTTGTCACTGAACTGAAGCCACCTTGGAGCCCTTAATGGTTACAGAAGTTGTGGACCAGGGCTTTATTTACCACTATACATCATTGGGTATGGGAAAATGTAGTCTGGCTGAGATGATGAGTTATCTTCTACATTCTAGAAAGTGATTGGAAGAAGAAGTCATTTGATAGGAGGCCATGGGAGAGTGGTCTGGAAGTTGTAGGACCTAAAATAGTTTGTTCTCACCCAGTGGATTTAAATGGCCTTCTGGACTTGTTAATCGCCCTCAGCACTTTAGGACATCTGGTTGGATGGCTCTGATCTGGGGGGCTGCTGCTCTGACCATTCATTTTGCCTCTAATGAATCTTTCACAAATTGGTCAGATCGATGAGGTCTTTTACTCTTCATTGTGCCTTGCATGATAGGTGCTAATAAACATCTATTAAATGTACCAGTAAAATGGCTTTTGTAGCTCCAAAAATTTGATGTTGTCTGTATTTCTGAGAAATTTCTAACTTATGCCATTTTTGTTTATGTATTCTTCTCTGAGGTTCTAGATTCTGGGTCAGTCTAGTGTATTTGTTGCCATGTACATACTGTTTTCAGAATTGAGGTGGGGGAATCCATATTTCTCTACCATGATAGTACAGATGACAAGAATGCCTTAAACAGCTTCTTTATCATTAAGACATTGTGAGATTGCTCCATCCATAGAACTCCACTGTTTAGTCAATGTTAATTATGTTAGTTTACATTAATTTTGCTATGCTTTAGGGGGAATCTTTCACATTCAGGTAAATAAAAATCAACCTATCAAGTTAGATCAAAATGATTATTATGAATTTTGAAGACATTCTGTAAGACTTACCATCTTGTTTCTTACCTTTTAGTTATCTTGGGCCTAACCAAGTGCTAAGACGTCATCTGTGTCCCTCTTCCCCAGTTTATAGCTGACTGTTTATCAAGGCTTATGCCAGCTAAGCTTAAACTTTCTCCAGGTCCGAAGATTGATACCAAATATTTATAATTATTATTCATGGTTTCAAAACTGCCCTGTCAATTGTGGACAGGAAGATCAGGTTAGAGGCAGCCTACAAGGAGAGAAACTCACGTCTTGAGTGGTAGGAGAAAATGTATCTGTTCAGGCTGGGTGCCATGGCTTACACCTGTAATCCCAGCACTTTTGGAGGCTGAGGTGGGCAGATCACATGAAGTCAGAAGTTTAAGACCAGCCTGGCCAAGATGGTGAAACCCCATCTCTTCAAAAAATACAAAAATTAGCCAGGCATGATGACACATGCCTGTAATCCCTGCTACTTGGGAGGCCAAGGTAGGAGAATTGCTTGAACCTGGGAGATTGAAGTTACAGTGAGCCGAGATGGTGCCTCTGCACTCCAGCCTGGGTTTCAGAGTGAGACTCTGTCTCAAAAAGAAAATGTGTCTGTTCAGAAGCACATTGGGAATCCTAAGTATCTGATGAAAAGGATTTTACAATATCCAAAGTGTTGATATGTGATGTCAAGGCTCAATGCTGTGAGTTATTCACAAGAAATAAGAATTTTTTGATATCTTCTGTTTTCACCCAAATCACCTGTGTGCTTAAAGACTGATTTCTGAAGTGCTCAAGTGCCTATTACCATCTTCCAGCATTGCCAGATTTTCATGAATGGATTCTGCTTCTGATGAATTACCTGACCATGTTTTATTCAGTCACCAGCATAGTGTTCTTATCTATTCTCAAATACCCTTTCTGGATTTCTGCTCTGAAATACCACAGGCTGACCAGACACTTTCAAAACCATAAAGCTCTCCCTTTATTAGTTCCCTACAATCTTTTATTGCCTTCATTATCTCCTTCTTTTCAGTCTAATTTAAAACTTCTTTAGCATTCCAAAGTTCTGTAGACTTTCTCCACTCAATCTTTTCTAACCTTTTAATTTCTTTAAAATCAGCTTTATTTATGTTATTTCCACAAAGCTAGCCATTTCCTTTTCTCCTTTAATTTTTACTTTTCCTAAATATTTGCTAATAGCTCTGATTTTACACACTCAAACTCATTACAGACAACTCTATTCACTTTTCTGTGGTATTTGTTTCTGATGTTACATGAAGAGATGCATTTGAAAGCTTTTTACAAACCAGAAAGTATTATATGAATATAACTTCCTGAGATTAACTAAGGACCACTGTGCCTCCTTTCACTCCTGCGCCTCCAAGCCTAAAAGTCTTCTCTGTAGAGGAGGAAAATAATTGTTGAAAAGTACTTTTCAGTGTCTGCTATGCTAGACAAGGGAAGAAATAAAGCCTCTATTTGTGTGTGTGTGTATATACACACTTGGGTTTAGGCCTTTAGTACAATCAGGTTGGTAAGACTTACACACAAATAAGGCAGTGCAATGATAAATGCCTTATGAGTGGTAAACCGAGGCTTATAGAAATTCGGAGAAGGAAAAGGATACTTTCAGCTGTGCAAGCTGTTATTATTATGTGGACAGCTTTACATGTTAGAAAACTGAATGGACTCACAACAACTTTGTCTAATTGAGTAAATAAAGCAAATTTTAAGAGATAGGGACATTGTAGGGGCCTTCAGTGCCAGAGCAAAAAGTTTAGATTTTATTCAGTAAGCACTAGGGAGTCATGATATTTCATAATTGAAATATTATCTAGGAAACTTTATCTGGTGTATTATATAATATCAAGTAAAAATTATTTTGCTTACAGTCTTTTAGATACTCCACTTTTGTATAAAACAGAGGTATGTGTTTATAAATAGCTGAATTACAAAATGGGTTTATCTGTAGCCTATTGAAAAGGATGGCCAAAAAAGTTATTTTCCAATGAAATCAGATCCAGTAAAATAAACTATTTAGTTAAGATATAAGCAGTATATAAAGCATAATAACATGTCACTTTTCATATTTTCTTAAATTGTTTTTAGGAATTTTAGTGGTAACTAGTCTGCCATTCTATTTCATTTCTGTAACTGAAGCAGTGCAGAAATCCTCTATTTTCTTTTTTCTCCCTTTGCTTGAATAGTAACTATTATAGCATTTTTTTCTACTTCGATAGAATGAATGATTATAATGAAAAAAGCTTTTGATGAATGGCACTCTTGGATTTGTTCTTAATTTTGGCAAAGATGTATATAATTCTGCAAAAGACTTTCTCTGCCTCTTCCTTTAGTGAAAAAAAAAAAAAAAGTAGGAGTGACAACTTATTTCACAGGATTCTGAGGATCTGCTTATACAAATAAGAAGTGCTATGTAAAAACTCTGAAAATGTTGCTAATTGGTAGAGAAGTTGAGATTGAACACTTTGTTAATGGAAACCTCCATATAAAGGTATTATAATTATTTAATAATAAAGACTATATTTTAAAAATGTCCTGTAACTATTTGACAGTATTGGTCTTCTTATCTTCCAATAATTTCCCAAACCTATATGGTACCATTTCCTGAATTTATTCATAAGAACTTTAACCACTAAGTAAATTCAATTTATCTACTTTTCTCTAAATACCTGTTTTAGTCCATTTTTTGTTTTTCTTCATGATAGTCAAAATTGGGTCTGATAGATTCAAATAAGGAAGCTTTATTTTTCAGTCAGCTTTGTGTAAGTAGTTTCTCTTTTGTACATTTCAAAGGGAGTTGCTATGACAGAAATTTTTCGGGATGAATATTTTCCATGACTACTTTCTTGTGAACTTTTTTTTTTATATGTATCATGTTCCCTTATTATAGAAATATCCTTTCATTGTTGTGTTGTATTTACCCAGATTTCTTACTTAGTTTCTGGCATTTGCGGTCCCCTTCTATTTACAATGTCAACCTATGACCCTGGAATTTGAATGCAGTAAGATTTCCTGGACTCCTTTCTGAATTAATGGTTGAACATTGGGGTATATTCCTGCCTGTTTTGTGTATGTTGTTGAATTGGAAGATTACCCAAAATCCTCTGCACATTTTTTCAAATTCCTGTTTTTATTGCCATTTCTAAGGTTGGTACTTCAAGGTTTTCAGGGATCTAGGAAAGCAATCCTAATGTAACTTATTTGTGTACAAGTAATAAACCATATGATTATTCCTTTCCTCTCAATGAATTCTTAAGTAAGACAATGGACTGCATAATTTCCAAACTGTCAGAAAATAACTATCATTTCAGGTATTAACTAAAGCATTAAAACCTTTAACAATTTTCTCCCTTTTTTTCTCTCCCACCAGTTCTGCCCATAAACATTGGGAGCCTGGGAAATGGAGTTTGTAGCCTTACAGACCCACTTATAGCACAGGGTATACAAGGCCTGCTGAGGGGCTGAGAGATACGAGGGACACATGAGATATATGAGATATATGACTGGCTTTTCATTGTAACCTCAGCACCTAAAAGAGTTCCTCTTAGATCAGTGAATGTGGAAATTGGCTGACTCAACTTTTTCTTTTGTATTATTTAAGTAAATCAAGATTCCCTGACAGCCAAAGTATTTGCATATCTGCTTCCAGAAATACTAGGCTTTCCCTATTTCTAAACAAGTTATGTATTCCTAACCATTCATTCAACAACCCCCAATTGCTTATGTCATGTCTATGCTCAGGCACTAAGGAAATAAAGATGAACAAGATGTTGTCTTTGCTTTGGAAAAGCTTGAGAGCTACTCTCTATTTTTACCTGCTAGGTTTTGATTTGTAGCTCACTTTTAAGGTAGATTGAGAAGCTGATCATTTCTCACCACCTCCACTGCTACCATCCTGGTCTGAGCCACTCTTGCTCTCCCATGATTATTACTATGGAAGCCTATAAATAAGTCCCCCCTACAGTTTCTTCTCAATATATCAGTCAGAATAACCCTTTTTAAATCCCTGCATAATCTAAATTGGATCACACACATCATTCTTCCACTCAAAACCCTGCAGTGGTTTCCATTTTCACCAAAATTAACAGCCCAAGCCCTTACAGAAGTGGGCAAGGCTCTTCACAGTCTGGCTTCACATTACCTCTCTGACCTCAGCGTTTTTTTTTTTTTTTTTTTTTGAGGTGGGGGTCTCACTCTGTTGCAATTTACCTATATAACAAACCTGTGCATGTACCCCTGAACCTAAAATAAAAGTCTAAAAAGAAGTACTTAAAGTGTTGAAGAATATGACTGTCAACCTGAGCAGACTGAGTTAATGAGGGCTCTCTAACTTACTGCAGACACATGGAAACTACCATTCGGGGTAAGGGTTAAATAAAAACATGTTAACACAACGCCTGAGAGAATTTGCAGCTGCTATACAAACCACTGAAACATGTGCTTCAGTGAGAAGCAAAACGAATCTTCAAGAAAGCCCCAGTGAGTAAAACCAATTTGTTAAAATGTATACATGGAAACCTAGTTAATCATTGATGATAAAAATCCAATAATAACAACAACGATAATAACAATGATCACTTTCGGTAAACGAAAGCTTAAAAACAAGAAGAAATAAAGTATTAATAACATTATATAATATTGGAGGGGATTGATAGGAGGCATTCCAAGTTTTGTATAATATGGAGAAGGGTGGGGAAAGAGATTAGTTTCATAATCTCACAAGCTAGGTGGGTATATGGACACTTTATGCTCATGTGTAAACGTATGGTTTTCAAACATGTAAATGGGGGAAAAGAAGAAAATATAAATTAATCAACACAAGACAGGAACTAACAAAAAATCAAAGAAAGATCATGAAAAAATAGAATGACAAAATCAGGTGGTGGAAATAAATCAATAATCATAAAAATATCTATGGATGAAAGGGATTCATAGTTAAAAGATAAGATTTGGACATAAAAATATTGTAAAAGGATATTAAAATCAATTAAAAAAACATACTGCTTAGGAATGCATATATATGCAATAAAATTTTATATAAAAAAGGAAAGCAAGAAATTATAAAATTGGGATTCAGGATGATGTTCCCTCAATTGGAAGAAGTCAGGTGGCTGAAATAAGGAGTACCAAATGATTAGATATATATGTGGTTTTCAAGGTCTTTTGTTTTGAATGGCAGGTTAAAGAGTGCTAATTTAATTATTTAAAATAACTACTTAAATTAAGAAAATAATAATCAAAAGCATGCCATTCATGGGCTGACATGGTTTGGATCTGTGTCCCCATGAAATTTCATGTCAAATTGTAATCCCCAATATCGGCAGCAAGTCCTAGTGAGAGGTGACTAGATCATGAGGGTGGGTTTCTCATGAATGGTTTAGCACCATCCTCCCTGGTTCTGTCCTTGCAATAGTGAATTCTCGTGAGACTGGGCTGTTTAAAAGTGTGTGGCATCTTCCCTCTCTCTTTCTTACATCTGCTCTGGCTATGTGACATGCCCACTCCCTTTTTGCCTTTCGCCACAAGTGTAAGCTTCCTGAGGCCTCACCAGAAGCCAAGCAGAGCCAGCATCATGCTTCCTGTACAGGATACAGAACCATGAGCCAAGTAAACCTCTTTTCTTTATAAATTACCTAGTCTCGGGTATTTCTTTAGAGCAATGAGAGAATAGACTAATACATGGACCAATGATATCAGTGTGTTATGAATCAGATAAAGGAATATGAATAATACAATTCTGTGCACTTGATGTCCAAAGGAAATAATTTTTTTTAAATGCAAAGGGATGAGAAAGAGAGACGAGGCTAATAATCTCTAAAAGATTTTGGCCTAGTTACATTAATATCAGACCACACAAGCATTGTTAGCGATAAAAACATCATGATTAAAGGAATAATTCCTCAAGATTTATTTGCATGTCAAGAAGACATGCAATTCCTGAACTTCTATATACCTCAACTCATAACCTTAGAATATGCAAAGCAAAATTGACATAATACAAGGAGAAACTGACAAGTCTTTTCCCCACAGCAAAGTATTAACAAACCTCTCCCAATAATCAATAGATCAGGCCAGGTGGGGTGGCTCACACCTGTAATCCCAGCACTTTGGGAGGCCAAGGCAGGTGGATCACTTGAGGCCAAGAGTTCAAGACCAACCTGGCCAACATGATGAAACCCCAATTCTACTAAAAAATACAATAATTAGCCAGGCATGGTAGCAAAGGCCTGTATTCCCAGTCACTCAGGAGGCTGAGGTTGCAGCGAGCTGAGATCATACCACTGCATTCCAGCCTGGGTGACAGAGCAAGTTTCTGTCCCCCCACCAAAAAAAAAAAAAAAAAAAAAAATCAGAGGGCAAACAAAAACTTAGGCTATAGAAAAATTTGAATAGTTAACAAACTCGAAAAACTGATATTTTAACAACAGAAAATCTGTTAATTCACATTAAGATCAAAGGAGGAAACACTATACCATCATTTTAACATATGCAGAAACATTATTTGATAAAATTCAACACCCATTTGTGAGAAAGACTTTTAGTAAATGAGGACTAAATGGGAATGTTCTTAATATTATGGAGGATAATTATCAGAAACTCACAACAAATATGATATGAATGATGAATCCATTCAAGATCAGGAATAAAATGACTATTAGTATGATTTCTACCCAACATTGTCCAGGAGAGATTGGCCACTGCCTCAAGACAAGAAAGGGAAATAAGCAAGGGAAGAAATAAAACTCTCCTTATTCACAACAATGTTATTTTTAAAACTCAATGTTAGTTCTCAAACAGAGCTAAAGAAACAATTGAGGGAGATGTTTTGAGAGCAGAATAGAGGTAGTGAGGCGGGGTGGGAAGAGCAGAGAAGGAAAGAAGTTAGGATCAAAGAACATTTAGATGGATTAGTTGAGAGACTGTTGCAGAACAAATGGAATTTACATATGATTAAATGACTAGGTTGGGTAGAGACATATATAAAAAATGGAGAATTTCATTCAATACAGAAACCTTTACTTTTTAATATTAATTTACTTTTAAAACCCATGTGAGTACAGTCTGTAATACACTTTTTAAAAAAATGAGGCAAAATAAAAAGTCTCACAAAAACTTCAACTTAAAACTCTCTCACCAGTATGTCAGATACTCCTTTTACCTTGGCATATTATATGCAAATTTGGTAATATCTCCTTCTATTTGTTTGATGCAGCATTTTATAGATTGCATTGTCCTTTCATATAGTCATGTGCCATATAACGTTTCAGTCACCTAGTGACATTGTAGCTATCTTAACAGCTTAGCGCAATGCATTATTCATGTGTTTGTAGTGATGGTGTCAACAAATATTTTAAAAATAAATTTAGTGTAGTCAAAGTGTACAATGTTTATAAAGTCTATAGTAGTATAATGTCTTCACATTCGCTCTTCACTCACTCACTGACTCATCCTGAGCAACTTCCAGTCCTACAGACTGCATTCATGGTGTCCTATACAGGTATACCGTTTTATCTTTCATACTGCATTTTTACCACGTTTTTCTATATTTAGATAAACAAATACAGCATTGTGCTACAAGTGTCTGCTGTATTCAACACAGTAGCATGCTGTACAGGTTTGCAGCCTAGGGGCAACAGACTATACCACCTACCCTACGTGCGTAGTAGGGTATATCATCTAGGTTGTGTAAGTACATTCTATGATGCTTGCACAGTGACAAAAATCATACAACAGCACATTTCTCAGGATGTATTCCTGTCATTTATAGGACTGTAATTGCTAGCTGCTGTTTTTCAAAAACAATCCTGCAAATAGGAGGATAAGTGAAGAAACTGGGGCCTGAGAGGTTAAGTGTGGTGATGGATGCCAGTGGTATCCTGCCCAGGTCCCCTTTTCCAAGTCAGTACACCCATTCTCCATTTGCCAGGAAGGTCAGTGCACCCATTCCCTGATTATCAGGAGCACTGGCTGCTACTGGCTCACAGTCTTCACCTTCTCTGAAGAATTGTCCTTGGAAAAGGGAGATAATCTATTATCTCCAGGAAGTCCTCAATCCACAAGGCACTGATTGAGGTACAAAAAGCTGGCCCCTTGCCTCAAGGGTAAGGTTTGTTCCAAAGATCCTTCTTCCAAATTAGACTAAACTAGACTTAAGCTCAGACCACATCTTGCTCAGCCCATTTCCTCTTCCATATCTTGCTTCCCTCTCTGCCTTGCAGCTTTTTTTCTGCAGCTTATTTTGCCTCAATAAATTCGCTAGACTTGAATCCATGCCTAGGCTCCGCTTCTAGGAAACCCAACCCAGGTGACTTATCCAAAGTCCAAACTCTAGAACTGATTAGGCATGGACTCCATCTCAGGAGTCCCAACTCCTGGTCCACTCCTTTTTTTTTAAACTATACCATGTGGTATTAAGACATAACAAAAAAAAAGAGAAGAGACTACTTTAACATTTAAATTTTTGAATTTTAACTCACTCAAGAAGATTAATGTCATCATTAATAAGTAATTCCCATACCATTTGTTTGGTATAGGAAGGTATTATATTTAACATTTCTGTCAGATGATCATGGAGTTTATCCTTTAAACCTACTATGACACAAAAATTCTTCTTAGGCTTCCCTACAATGTGTAAAACTTTTTCCTGATGCAAAAGGAGAAATGAGTATCTTAGTTTAAGCTGATATTTTGTGGCGTTTTTAGGTGATGCTAAGTATTAGGTAATTTATTTTCCCTCTGATGGGAAAGTGTTGCTAAGGGTTTTGACTTAAAAATCCAACTTCCTTGGGCACTCATTCAGTGGAGAAACAAGAAAAAAGAAACATTTACAACTTGCTCTCTCTCTGAAGTCTGCTACCTGAGAGATTCCTCTGTACGATAAAACTTCATCTCCACAATCCTTTCTCTTAGCCTAAACATTCCTTTCCATTAATCCCAGGTCTTCGCATAAACTCAACCAATCGTCAACCAGAAAATGTTTAAATTTACCTATAGCCTGGAAGTCCATGCTTTGAGTTATCCCACCTTTCTGAACCAAACCAATCTATTTCTTAAATGTATTTGATTGATGTTTCATGCCTCCCTAAAATATATCAAACCAAGCTGTACCCTGACCACCTTGGGCACATGTTCTCAGGACCCCCTTGAGGGCTGTGTCACAGGCCATGGTCACTCGCATTTGGCTCAGAATAAGTCTCTTCAAATATTTTAGAGAGTTTGACTCTTTTCATCAACAAGTTCATGGGGTTCACTATGCTATTCCACTTCTGTTTGAATCTTATGTAAAAAAGTTAAATAACACAATCCCCAATTCAAGAGTTGGCTGCTGTGCAAAACATTTAGGAGTTACTGAAAACAGTGCAAAACTCAACTGTGTATGGACTCATCCTAAGCAAATTGCATTTTTCTTTTTCCATCTGTCAGGAAACCTCTGAACATTTAAATCAAATAGATGAAAGGACAGAGATGGGGTTGCAGCCTTAGTAATCATAAAAGGGAGTAAGGGAGAGCAGGCAAAGAGCCTTGGAAAACCTCAAGTCTCAAGTCTTTAGTCCTAAGAAGGGGAGATTCCTCTTCTCCATGAGTAAACTTCACTGAGAAAGAGTCTCCTCTGGGGCAGAACACCTAAAGCTACGTAAGTCTTCTCCGGTTTTTAAAAAAATTTTCTTCCTTTTTACATTTTCTGATGGAGGCAGCATAATTGAATTTTTTTTTGAGACAAGGTTTCTGGGTTTTTGTTTTGTTTTGTTTTGAGACAGGGTCTCTCTCTGTGGCCAGGCTAGAGTGCAGTGGCATGATCACTGCCATCTCGAACTCCTGGGTTCAAGTGATCCTGACACTTCAGCCTCCTATCTGGGGACTACAGGCACATACCACCACACCCAGCTAATTTAAAATTTTTTTTTGTAGAAACAGGGTCTCACTATGTTGCACAGACTGGTCTCAAACTCCTGGCCTCAAGCAATACTGCTGCCTTGGCCTCTGAAAGCTCTGGGATTATAGGCTTGTACCACCACACCTGGCATACAATCGATTTTCTTAAAGATCTATACAGGGAAGAAATTTTTTTTCTCTAGACCTAAGCAAAGCAAACAGAAGAGAAAGACTGAGGACATTTCGGACAGTAGCTAGCATCTTATCTGGATTAATCCAGTTCTCTGATGTGGCCTGGTACTCAGGATACAGATGACTTTCTAACACTGAAGTTGTGATAGAAAAACTCTGAGGGAGTTCCAGGTGACTAAAATGTAGAAATCTGATATCAATATGAAGCATGACATCGTAAAGAAATTGAGATTTGGAGTTAAAAGACAAGGTTTAACTAAAAAGATGTGATGTTATAAGTTAACATTAGGGGAATCTAGGTGAAGGGAATATGAGAACTCTATCTTTGCAACATTTCTATAAGTCTAAAATTATTCCAAAATTAAAGCATTACTAAAAACAAAAGTTCAGGGTTTCAGCCTTGGCTCTGATGCCCGGATTTTCTGAGCCTTAGCGTCCTCATCTGTAAAACGGGATAATGATAACGCTCATTTCCCTGTATGGCTGTTGCGAGGACCAACTATGGTTAAGTAAGTGGACACGCACTGCAGACACTGAAACACACAGCCCATGCTGGTCACCTTCCAAGGGAGAGTCACATAGGTATCAGAGAGAAGCAGTAAGGTGGAAAAGGTGTTTATAGTGTAGACCCTGGTCACAGGGAACACCAAAGACCCAATTGTTATAAACCATCAGTAGAACTCTGTTATCCTTTGTAGTTAAACACAGACACAAAACCTTTCAGGCATGCTGGCTCTGGCAGTGCCATTTATTATATTATTAGAAGGGTTTAGCAGCCATCTCAAAAATAATAATAATAATAATAATAATAATAAATAATAAATAAGAGGGACACAGTTAGTAAGAATAAGAAAGAGGTAAAACGAACAAAAGGGAAAACAGTAGCTTCAAACACCCAACTTTCCTTTTAGGAAGTCCCTGGGCTGTAAGTCATTATTTGTTTCAAACACACTTAGTGGAGAAAGGAAGAGAGAGAGGCATTTTCTAACCTCAAGCTACCCCACATGACTTGGCTGGTGATCTGGAAAACTTGCTCATAGCAAGCCCTAGACCAGCTCAGCCAGTGTGTGGATCTTCTGATGGCGAATGAGGTTGCAGTGTCGATTAAAGCTTTTCCCGCATTCAATGCACTGGTGAGGTCGCTCCCCTGTGTGGCTTCTCTGATGTTCAATGAGAAATGAACGCCGACTGTAGCTCTTACTGCACTGGCTGCACTGATACGGCTTTTCTCCTTTGTGGATTCTCTGATGCTGGATAAGACCCGCACTCTGACTGAAGGCCTTCCCACACTCCTTACAGTGATACCGTTTCTGTATATTGTGGATTCCTCGGTGATTAAAAAGACCAGAACTTCGACTGAAGGCTTTCCCACACTCATTACATTCATAAGGTCTTTCTCCAGTGTGAATTCTTTGATGTCGAATGAGACCTGAGCTCTGAGTAAAGCTCTTCCCACATTCATCACATTTGTGTTGCCCCTCTCCTAAGAGGTTTCCCCACTGCCTCTCTATCCTATCCATATGTTCACCAACTTCTCCATGTGGGGGATCCTGCTGTGATACCTCCCAGGTCTGCTCATTAAACATTTTCCCATGTGGTTCCACTATCTTAGGACAGTCTTTCCTTAGCACCAACTCTCTGTCCTCAGTCTTGGTTATTTCATCTGAAACAAAGAAAAAGGCTAGGTAAATGTCACTTGTTCCCTGAGCATATGGGAAGGTGACTATGTCTATAAAAATATATCAAAGGAAAGCAAGTGGGCTAGAAACAGAAGGGCTAGTGTGGTAACACCTTCTCCTAGGTAAGGAGGAAAGTTTGCCCTCTTTGGCAAAATGCAGGTCAGTCCATCCCCATGTAGACTTCAACTGGGGAGTTGTTTTTTTGTTTTGTTTTGTTTTTTTGAGACAGAATGTTGCTGTGGAGCCCAGGCTGGAGTGCAATGGTGTGATCTCAGCTCACTGCGGCCTCCACTTCCCGGGTTCAAGCGATTCTCCTGCCTTAGCCTCCCAAGTAGTTGAAACTACAGGCACGCACCCCCATGCCCAACTAATTTTGCATTTTTAGTACAGACGGGGTTTTGCCATGTTGGATATCCTGGTCTCGAACTCCTGACCTCAGGTGGTCCACCCACCTTGGCCTCCCAAAATGCTAGAATGAAAGGCATGAGCCACTGCACCCAGTTGGCAGTATTTTTTTATACTTCTTCATGGGGAGGGATGGGTAAAGATCAGGGTGGCTTCTCTGGAGTCTTCCCTTAGACCTCTCTCTTCTTTCTGAGATAACCTCAAAGTGACCCTTTCCAAGGAAAGTTACTTAATGTATTCATTCATTCATTTTCAGAACAAGTATTAAACTTCTACTATTCTAGGTGCTTCAGGCAGCACAGTAGTCCCCACTTACCTGTGGTTTTACCCTACAAAGTTTCAGCTACCCACAGTCAACCACAGTTCACATATACTAAATGGAAGATTCCAGAAGCAAACAATTCTTTTTTTCTTTTTTTTTTTTGAGATGAAGCCTCACTCTGTCGCCCACGCTGCAGTGCAATGGTGTGAACTTGGCTCACTGCAACTCTGCTTCCTGGGTTCAAGCGATTCTCCTGCCTCAGCCTCCTGAGTAGCTGGGACTACAGGCACATACCACCATGCCCGGCTAATTTTTTTTTTTTTTTTGTAATTTTAGTACAGATGAGATTTCACCATGCTGGCCAGGCTGGTCTTGAACTCCTGGCCTCATGATCCATCTGCCTTGGCCTCCCAAAGTGCTGGCACTACAGGCGTAAGCCACTGCACCTGGCACAAACAAGTCTTAAGTTTTAAATTTGCCACCATTCTGACTAGTATGATGAAATCTCGTGCCATCTGGCTCTGTCTCACCCAGGATATGCGTCCTCCTTTTGTCCAGCATATCTGCTCTGTACATGCTGCCCGCCTGTTGCACACCTAGTAGCCATCTTGGTTATCAGATTGACTGTTGCAGGGTCACAGTGCTTGTGTTGACATACCCCTTATTTTACTTAATAATGGCCTCAAAGTGCAAAAGTAGTGAGGCTGGCATATTATTATAATTGTTCCATTTTATTATTAGTTATTGTTGTTAAACTCTTACTATGCCTAATTTATAAATTAAACTTTATCTTAGGTATGTATAGGAAAAAAACAGTATTACAGAGTTCATTCAGTATTAGCTTTGGTTTCAGGCATCTACTGGGGGTCTTGGAATGTGTCCCCTTAAATAGTGGGGACTACCATATTATATGACTTTCAAATCCACAATTATCCAAGGTGTATTCCCATCATAAGACCTTTGCTCTAGTGCTTCTCTCTTCCTGGAAACTTCTCACCTCAAATGAAAGCAAGGCCCACTCTCTCACTTCCTTCAAGTCTTTGTTCAACTCACCTTCTCAATGAGGTCTATCTTAATTCTTCTATTTAATATCACGATCTGTTTGCCTTATCCATAGCACTCTTAATCTCCCTTATCCTGTTCTATTTTTGCCTTATTCCATAGTCTCATCACCTTCTAACACACTGTATCATCTCTTTACTTTTATATTTATTATTGTCTCCCTCTTGCTACAATCTAATCTCTATGAGAGAAGGATCCTTCTGTTTTATCCCTGAGAATCATGCCTGGCACACAGTAGTTGCTCAAAAAATATTTGTTGAATGATTGAACAAATAAAAGGGAAAGGATTGAAACCAATTCTACTACTATGGCCTCAACCGACTGGCCCAGGAACTGGCATCTGGAGCAAAGGCTGCCACACAGGACTGGTCCATAATGAACAGTGTCCAGCCAACCCAATCAAACCCTTTCTGCTTGGAGGAGTTGAAGGTAAGAATGGAGAGAAACAGACCCAAACTGTCTAAACACTAAAGAGCAGATGCTATGGTATCCTTAGTATGTCTTGGGTTCCCCAGGTCTGATTTCACTTTGCAACCCAGAAAAAGGCCAAGGACAACAGACCCAGACCTCCTCTTTTGACCAAAATATTTGCCTCTTTCTCCCACATCTAACTGTACTGTCTCTCACACACAAGAATAAGTACCTCTTAGAACTCCCTCTGTTGTTAGGCTGTGGTTCTCCTCCTCCTTTTAGCTGGGGGATCACAACAGGTTTGGAAAATAAAAATGTGTCTGTAGAGAAGAGATGGGCCCCAAGTGGAATCAGTAGTGCCCTTTTGCTCAAACTTCATATTAAATGTGAACTCCATAAGGGAGCTGGGTAGAATATAAAAACTCAGACATTTCCCACCTTTTAATGATTACCATTTATATAACTTTCATGACTTATGAAGCACTTTCAAATATATTATCAAACTGACTCACCACAAAACTCCTTGATGTTATTATCCCATCTCTTTAAAGAACTATAGAAAAATATGGCAAGATACATATGTATGGGTAGACAGACTATATAGAGAAACATCTGGAAAATATGCAGCAAACTGACAAGAGTAGTTACCTCTAGGGAGTAGGATGTGCAGAACTTTCATTTTTTACTACATAAACTTTTGTATTATTAGGATTTTTAAATAATCAGCATTACTTAAAAAGAAACTCAAACTTACCTATTAAATATTGCTTGGCTAAGAATTTGAAAAGCTGGAACTTGAATTTGGTCCTTGTAATTTCAAACACTATATTGTTTTATAATATTGGCTTTACCTAAATTTGTAACACATACCTGCACTGATATCCTACAAGGAGAACTCTACAATCTCTAGATGCCCTCTGGACACTCTCCTACAGCCATAGTAGATGCTTAATAAACACTTGTTGAATGATAGATGGATAGATGAGTGGACAGATGGAAAATGTAGACGTGCTTCTTGGAAAAGGGGGTTCTCAGCAGGGCTCTAGATGCAGTTTGGAAGGTAGAAGAAAGGAAGTGGCTAGAAAATAAAAGGTCCAAGTTCATAGAGAGAGGAAGAAGAAAGAAAGAAATTGACTGGAAAGATGCTCATAAAGAGGTAAAATGATATCAGAAGCAATTTTAATCTGATAAAGCCATGGGAGCTATAGAAAGGTCTGCACAGAATTTACTCAACACATACACTTTAATTTAAATAGAGAGATGTGTTCCATGTAACAGAAATCCATAATTGTTAGGGTAAATGAAATAAACAGAAGCTAGAGACAAAGAGGCAAGAGAAGTTGCAGCTTTGATGTATATGGGGGTAATATGAAACTGAAAACAGCAGAACCTTGCTACAGATTGATTGTCAGAAGATTAACAAAAAGTCAGTAAGAGGGTATGATTTTATGTGTAGGAAATCAGACAAGCTGAAGATAATTCCTGCAGAGAGGGCTAGAATGGGGAAGCAGCTGACTCAGTCCCATATGCTCAGTTCTACATCCACAAGGGTGGCCACTGCCACCATTCAGAAGATTACAGAGAAGGAAATGGTAAAGTCTGATTTCACTGGATTCTCCCATACAGTCTGCCACTTACTAAGCATATCTCATATCTTTCTACTGCAACTATGAACCCAAATCAGCAAGGGTGGCACTGGTGATTTGTGGCAATAGTGATCATGTATCAAGCATAATGCATGCCAGGTGCTTTTCATAAATTGTTTGTATTTGATGCTCACAATGACTTTCTGAGGTACATACTGGTTATGGACTAAATTGTATGCCCTCACATATGTTGAGGTCCTAACCCTCAATATGATTATAGTTGGAGATAGGGCCTTGAGGGAGGTACTAAAAGTTAAATGAGGTTATAAGGTAGGGCTCTATCTGGTAGGAATGGTATCTGTCCTTATAAGAAGATGAGAGAGCTTGCTCTCTCTCTCTATGCACACAAAGAAAGGCCATGTGAGGATATAGCAAGAAGATGGCCATCTATAAGCCAGGAAGAGGCCTCACCAGAAACCAAACCTGATGGCATCTTGATCTTGGACTACTAGCCTTCAGAAATGTGAGAAAATAAATTTCTGTTAAAGACAACCAGTCTGTGGTATTCTCTTAAGGCACCGCAAGTAGACTAAACCAAAGCTATTATCAACCCCATTTTGTAGATGAGGGATCTGAGGTCAAGTGGTTAACTAATCTGCTCAATACAAGCAGCTTCCATGAGGCGATGCCAGGATCTGAACCTGTCTGTCAAACCTTGAAGTCCATTCTCTGAAGCTGTGCTCCACAGAGATCCCTGAAAGCCCTCCTCATGTACCATGCATCAGAAGTCCAGAGAGCTTCCAGGATGGTACTCAGAGAGAAGTCTGCACACAGGGAGGAGGGTCAAAGATGAGCACACTTGGGTCTAAGAAGCACTGAACATTGCTGCTATCTGGTAAGAAGTCTTTGGATCTCCTGTTTTCCCAGCTCTGGGTTTATTGTTTGTTTTTGCTTGACCAGGCGAGATTCATTCAACATCAAATAAATGCTGTCCCTCACCTGTCTCTCCAATAGAATGGCACTTCTGAGCAGAGTCACGTGTGGGCTGGGACTGAAGGCTCAATGGTGTCTGCTCTGCTAGAGGCACCATCTCTTTAGAGAGGACTTCTTGTCTGTGTCTGTAGGCTACCATCTGGAGACAAAAAGACAAGATTTGACTTTTGAAGAAATCAACTGTCTGAAATAAACACTTTCAAAAAAGAAGGAAACAGGAAGGAGAGTATTTTATCACCAATGTCAAGGAGACACAAAGCAGAGGATACAAAGATTCTTGGCATGCCAAAATACACTTTTTTCTCTAGCAAATCTCCCTTCCTACCTCATGTTGTGGTTCATCGAGCTCTCTCTCCAGATCCTCCAGCAAAATCACAGCCTCTTCTCCACTCTCTGGACAGTGTTCCCTCACCCAACCCTGGAGCTCCTTGGGCAGGATGGACAGAAACTGCTCCAGCACCAGCAGATCCAAAATCTGCTCCTTTGTGCTCACATGTGGCCTCAACCACTGGTAGCAAAGTTCCTGGAGTCGGGTAAGAGCCTCCCTTGGTCCAGGGGTCTCTTGGTAGCACAGCTGTCGAAAGTGCCTTCGGAAGATTTCCCTTGCCAGTGGATTACTGCGTTTCAGTCTGGATTCCTGCCTTTGGAGGTGACTTTTTGCTTCCACTTTCATTGTCAGAAGTTCTTCCCATGCCTGAGGAACTTGAACACCCAGGGATAAAACCTCCTTTGAGTTTGTATTCATCTTGACCTTGAACAGCTTAAAAGGTACCCTCCAACTGCAGCTATGCTTCAAGACAAACTTTGGAGGCGCCTGCCTAAGCAGTAAAAATAAATTATTTATATGGAAAAATGACAATAACTGATGACAGAAACTGATAGCAGTAAAAATAAATTATTTATATGGAAAAATGACAATAACTGATGACAGAAACTGATAACAGAAGCATTTATCATAGGCCCTAAAGCTCTCCTCTGAAAAGTGATTTGGTGACCAAAGGATGGAAATAATGGAAATATATATATATTCATAATGTGCAAAGAGTATAGGCTTTTAAATTACCCAGATATGGGTTTTCTTTCTTTCTTTATTTTTTAAAAATGGGGAATTTCACTCTGTTTCCCAGGCTGGAGTGCAGTGGCATAATGACAGCTCACTGCAACCTCAAACTTTTGGGTTTAAGCGATCCTCCCACCTTGGCTTCCCAAAGTGCTGGGATTACAGGTGTCAGCCACCACACCTGACCCAGACCTAGGTTTTATTCTGATCCTAACATTTACTAATTGTGTGACCTTGTGCCAAGTTTTTAAATCTTCTTTCAGTCTTGGTTTCTTTATGTGAAAAAGAAATAGCAATAATACTTTACAGAGTTCGTGGAGGAAAACAGCCCATGAATTAGGGACTGCATAGATCACTCAGAAAGTCTGAATAAAAAGTTTGAGCTCACTGTATAAACATCAAATTAGAGAAAGAATAAATGGAAATATTGTTACTGTCGACTAAATGAATGAACCAACATTTACTTTACCATTTACTTCAGTTTTCTTAAATTAATCTTTAAAACAACCATTTAAAGTTGGTATTATTTACACTAAATTTACAGAAAGAAAGGCTTGGGTGGATTCCAAGCCCTGGAGCTTTCCACACCACCCTGCTGCTACTTAAGAGTAACAGTCAACATTGCACAAGTCTACAATATGCTTTCAGATACAAGACCATATTTCATCCTCACAATTACCCACTGAGGTTTTATTATAATAATTATTTCATTAGATAAGAAATGGAAGCCAGGGAAAGTTAAGTAGATTGCCCAAGGTCAACTTCTTTGTGAGGACAATCCTAAGAAGCCTAAGAAGCCAAAGAAGCCCAAGGGAGAAGTTTTCTCCAGAGACCCAGGCAGCGCCTGAAACCCAGGGGGTGTTCCCAAAACGTGGGTCTCCAAAATGTCACAAAGCACAGCGCAGCAGCTTAACTGCAGCTTGACAGGTTCTATGGCAGACATCTGGGGAATCTGAATTGGGAGGTGGAGAGAAGTACAGGGAGCCCCAGAATATGCACCTTTAACGGGCTCCTCAGTGATTTGTATGTATTATAAGGTTTGAGAATCAAAGAACTAAGGAAATCGGGAACTGTTACATTCTGCCCTTTAAAACCAGTCCATTCAACGCCCCTAAATTTGCTTTTAGAATCTAGAGGTGAGAGGGTATACGGGCTCTCCATCTTGAAGGCTGCCAAAGTCTTAACTGTCCTTAACTTCCTCTCCCGGGTGTTTCTTTCCCTGAGTCCTAAGCCTGTTGTCGTTATTCACCGAGGTGACCCTTCAGCCTCTCAGTCCTCCTACAACCCTTTCTCGTACAATGTCCCCACAGCTGGGGATGACCACCCTGGTCTAGGGGACGCCTGAAGCCGGCCGGCACTGACGGCCGCCCCCTCCTCCGTCTCCCCCTTCCCAGCGGCTGAGGTTCACTTTCCACACCCCTTTCCCAGCCCCACCCTCCCCAACACTCCTCCATTCCCGGCACCCACAGCCAACTCACGAGACTCGGAACGCGCGAGGTGGCAGAGGGGATTACCGGCCCGGCGTTGCTAGGAGCCCGGCACGAACAATGGCGAGGCGGGGAACATGCCCACCCCTCCTCGAAGGCGAACGGAGCAGAGGCACTTCCGGGCCGGTCTAGGATTCCGTGTCTCGTTGTCCGGCGTCACCTTGCCTCGGACTCAACCCCGAATTTCCTGGCGTCCACTTCTTTTTCAGCGGTGAATCACATAACCAGAATGTCATACGTGTGTGGGCCGCACACAGGTTTTAAACGGAAAACGTTGATGAAGCATAGACCGTTAACTATTGAAAATGCTGATTTTAAAAGCATTTTTAAAATTAATACATTATTTATGATTTTAAAAAACCCTCAGACAATACCAAAATTAATAAAGTAAAATGTCAAACCCCACCTACCCCTTCTTAGTCCCATTCCCTGAGGCAGCCACTTGTCACCGTTAGCCTGGAATTTGTATATCATTGTGATCCTCTCACACATGGTGGCATTATTTTATATTTAGCCTTTTCTCCCCCGCTTATTTAGACGTTTTCACTTCATGTATCCTAAACAGCTTTACTCATCATGTAGGTCTAACTTATTCTATGGGTGCATAAGAGTCCATAAAGCAATTTATTTGTCCAGGCCCCTATGTATTCTTTATTTAGGCATCTGCTTGCCTGCCTGCCTGCCTGCCTTCTTTCCTCCCTCCCTTCCTCTTTTCCTACCTCCCTCCCTCCCTTCCTGCCTTTCTCTTATCCTTCTTTCCTTTTCTTTCTTTTTTGTTTTTGTTTGTTTGTTTGTTTGTTTGTTTTGCTATAAAAGTTTTCTGGAGTTTTAGTAATAATATGATAATACAAAATCAAACCAAAACCAGTTAAATAAATTTGTCACCCAGGCTGGAGTGCCGTGGCACCATCATAGCTCACGGCAGACTCCAACTCCTGGCTCAAGCAATCCTGCCTCAGCCTCCTAAGTAGCTGGGACTACAGTCACACACCACCTTGCCCAGCTTTTTTTTGCGGGGGGGAGGTAGATAGAGATCAGTGTCTCGATTTCTTGGCCAGGCTGGTGTCTAACTCCTGGCCTCAAGGGATCCTCCCACCTCTGCCTGGCAAAGTGCTGGAATTACAGGCATGAGCCACCATGCCCAGCCTTAAATAAACTTTATTGGTACAAAAGAGCACAATTGTAGGTGCTGTTAGTCATTCATCAGTTTTACTATGCCAACTAGAATGATGGTGTTGCATAGATAAAACTATATTCTGTTTGTTTTAACAGAATCTTATCATTTATTTTATTAAAGCAGTAAGAAAGTATCTTGTGCGTTAATGGAGGCTCCATGATCTGTTTTAACTCCAAAACGGTAGTAGCTCTGAAAATTTCTTTATTGTTTTCCTCAACCTAGCCTTCTGAGGGCATTAAATAAACCTTAGTTTTATGCTTTACTTCTATTTCTTTCAAATATCCAATAAGTATATAATCATCAAGAGCACTAACATGCAGAAAATTTGCTCAAAAATTCTCATCACTTTTTCCATCATACCATGTTCACTTGCAAATCCCTCATTACAAACTTTCCTAACAAACTATGAAATGAGAGTAAATGCTCAACTTCTCTTGGACTTGAATAGACTATTTAAATATGTTATTCTTTTCCATTTTGGATGACCATCTGTGACAAGTAAACGTGATTTAATATTTGTATGAAACTTCTTAAATGTCTCACTGGCAGTTGGTTAGGGTCTCTCACTGGTTTACACGTGTTTGCTAAGAGGGTCAACTATAGGGCTCAGGCAGGCTCCAGCTCAGAGTCAAGTGGGCAGCACATTGGACTTCACAGTGGTTAAACAGCCCTGATAGAGACTAGCTTTCATTTGTCTGTTTTGGGGAAGATTCCACTATAGCAATACTTTGATGAGTGTCCTGGGACAGAAGAGATTATTTTTAACTTATAATTGGAAATCCCTACTGAATATTGAAAATGCCACACCAACTCAAAGACAAGAAATACTGACTGCAAGATCAACCCAAAAGGTTGAGGATTACCTGAATCTAGAAGCAGACATATTGGGATACTAACTCTGCTGTGGGTTATGCCATAAGCTAAAAAAAATTAAAACGAAATAAAGCAAAAAAAGAAAAAGAAAGAAAGGGCAAGCAAGAAGAAAGGAAGGAAAGAAGGAAGGAAGGAAGAAAAAGAAGAAAAAGAAAGAAAAAGAAAGAAAGAGAGAGAAAGGGAGAAAGAAAGGAAAAGAGGGAGGGAGGGAAGAAGGAAGGAAGGAAGGACTTGGAGGATTGGTGACAAAGAGATTATTGATGGAACTAGCTCGCATGTCGATAGATCTCTTAGAATGGATACCAAATGTACAAGTATTTGTATCCTGTATGAATCTTCATTAACCCACTGTGTCAGAGGGTTTCAGTAAGCAAGTGAACAAGATGATGTTGAAAGAGAACATGGACTCCTCCTCTTCACAGCCTACTGGGAGCCCTCCTTCAGCTTGAAAATAAAGGAAAAATTGGGAGTCCCTTCAAGGGAAATTCCGGGCACCCTGCAACCAGCAACTAGGGAAATAAATTAATAACCTGCTAAGCAAGAAGATAATAATAGCATAAACAATAGTCACTCAAGTGAGTCAGTCATGAGATGTTTGTTTCCTTATAGAAACTAAAGATAACATTTTGACATATGTCCTTGAGTTGAGTTGTTTTTCAGAAACCAGGACCTCCACCAGATGGAAAATGTTGGTCACTGTCATATAGACTTTGACAAACAGGAACCAGAAGATGGATGAGGAAGTCCTAGAAATTTTCCAGCCTTTAACTCACATTGGAGAACCCCCTCATCCATGGCTTAAAAACTCTTGCTTGTAAGCCATCTTACAAAGATTTCAGATCTTAAGTGTTAGTGGCCCATTAACCTTGCTTGGTGCTCTGCAATAAATGCCTTACTTTCTCTCACTGCAAATCCTAGTGTCAATGTTTGGCTTTGCTGCACCGGAGACGCAGACCCAAGTTTTGTTGCTTAACAATCTGCTCCATGGATATCAGCAACTCTTTTTTCAGCTATTTCAGCATTTGCTCAAGAAACTTTTGAACATAGTGACCATGCCTGCCATGATGAAGGCTGTACATAGGCTCAAAAAACAAGACAAAAGCTTTTCTGTTGAAATCCAATTTGCAAGAGCCAAAACCAATCCTAATCCCTAGATATGATGTAATATCACAGTGGAAACAGCCAGTCACCTGATGGTAAATTGATTTCATTCAACTCTTTCCATGATGGAGAGGACAAAACTTTTCTTCAAAGCAACAGACGCTTTGAGATTTGGATTGACTTTTCATACCTACCATGCTCTGTCAGTACTGACTTGTTGAAAGCCCCACTTACACCAGCCTCAACTTAGGTGGGCATTAAAATATAATGATTTGGTTTTTTCCTTTTTTTTTTTTTTTTGAGACTGTTCAACTTGTTCTTGTAAATCCTTTCCTGTCCCTTAATGATGCCTTGAGCAGCTCCCATAGCTTTCTGGCAATTTTAAGTATTAAAGGTCTTATTCAGTTTATTTTTAATTTTAAATTTTATTGTTTATTGAATAAGTTACATAGCCAAGGATTCAAAATATAAGAGGTACAAAAGGGCATGCATTGAAAAATCTCTGTGATATTTTAAATTTTGTTATGTGTGATGACGATATTGTAGTTCTGTAGGAAAATGTTCTTACTTTTTAGGGATGGGCACTGAAGTATTCAAAGATGGTATGCCATGATGTCTATAATTTAATTTAAAATACTTCAGCAGAGAGAAAGAAAGGCGGGGAGTTAAATATGACAAAATATGAACAATTATAAAATCTAAATGATAAGTATATAGATGCTCATTACACATTATATAACGTAAACTAGAAATAAAATCCAATCCCCACTCCAACCCTGGCCAACCAAACAGACCCCTTGTGGCAAAAGTGATACCAGAAAAAACTTAAAAACTGAATTCCCAGCCCTGACAAAGTGAGAGGTCAGACACAACTCATTATACCCTCCTCCCTTTTGTGGTTTAGATACAACTGACCAGCATTAAAGTTAAAATAGAGATCATTAGACTGATAGAATAGACTCTTTGTGGCAATAAGATACCAAATTATAAGCAGAACCTAAGTCCATGCCAGGGAAGGGTTAAGTCACGCATTCTTTCACTTAAAGAAGAAACTATGTTCTAACTGCCACAAGGTTTTCCTTTTTCTCTGGCAGCTAAACAAGCACTGGCCCTGAGATAAGCAATATTCAAACAATTTGCAGCTACACTAGATGCTGACTAACTGTATCCTCTTCCACCAACTGTAACTATAGCTTTGATTGGACATGAGACTGATTTCAGTAGCTTTCTCCTGATAAGACCAATCATGGACTGATTCTAGCCCTTTTACAGAGATTGCGCACTTCTGTGCTCTCCTGTCCTAAAGTGACCATTTGACATATAGAGCCTAGTTGTAATACATGCAAATGTTAAGTCTCCACTTCAAAAATGAACATGTAACATGCATGTTTGTTCAATGTGCATGTGTCATGGCCCCTTCCTGAATATTCATAGCTCCTTCAGTAACCTGTTGAATATGTATGTTTGGTCAACTCATTCAGTATAAAGCTTCCACTTCAACCCCTCCTCCTTCAAAGTGTCTGTCTCTGGATGTGGCCGGAGGAAGGCTTCCCAGCCTGCAGTTTGGCCACCTGGCAGGCTGTAACCCTTAAGAAGAAATACAGTCTTTTCTCTCTTTTTCTAAATTTGTATCTTGTGATCTTTTCTTTAAGTTAAAAATACATAAACCCTTGGGAGCAGATGTGTTTCCAAATTCAGGTTTTTGTTTTTTTTTTTTAATTTTGGAAAGATAATGTGCATACACTATATAATGTAACTTCCAGCAGAGTTTCAGAGCATATCAAACACCTCAATATTTCTGCTTTGAGATTTATGATTAGTCACTTTAAATGAGTTAAAGGCTATAAAGAAGTTCAGGTTTCCCCCTCAGATAGATTGTAGTGACAAATTTATGGAGGAAAGATTTGGAGTTTTTAGAATTTTATGGATTTCAGAACTGTGATTAAGGGATCCTGGATATGTACTAGTCTATTTTCTGTGTTTTTTGCATATTTAAACATTTTCAAAATAAAAAAATTTTAAATAAAAATATACAATCTATTCCTACCACTGGTCACCTAATTTCATTCACTAGAAACAGCCAAAGGTATTGATTTGTTTTTTTTCTTCTAGACAGGGTCTCTCTCTGTCACCAAGGCTGGAGTGCTGTCACCAACGCTGGAGTGCAGTGGCATGATCTCAGCTCACTGCAACCTCCACCTCCCCGACTCAAGAGATTCTCCCACCTCAGCCCCTCAAGTAGCTGGGGACCACAGGCATGCACCACCATGCCTGAAGAATTTTTGTATTTTTAGTAAAGACGGGGTTTTACCGTGTTGCCCAGGCTGGTCTCGAACTCCTGAGCTCAAGTGATCTGCCCGCCTCCTCATCCCAAAGTGCTAGGATTCCAGGTGTAAGCCACCATGCCCGGCCTTCATTTCTTAGACAGCCTTTCAGAGATATTTTAGGTATGTAGAAGCAAATATTTATATATAATTTTGCCCTGGGATTTTACAGAAATAGTAGAAATTTTTCCTGTAGCCATACATACAAAGCTGCATCTCTATTTTGACAGCTGCATATTATTTCATTATGCAGCCAGTCCTTTATTGATGGGCAATTAAGCTATTAATATTTCCTATCACTTTCCATTTATAAACGCTGCTGAACTTCAGACACTTATTATCTTACGTATGTGTGAGTCTGTCTCTAGGATAAATTCCTAGAAGTAGAATTCCTGCGTCAAAGAATATGCACATTTAAAAAATGTGGCCGGGCGCGGTGGCTCAAGCCTGTAATCCCAGCACTTTGGGAGGCCGAGACGGGCGGATCACGAGGTCAGGAGATCGAGACCATCCTGGCTAACACGGTTAAACCCCGTCTCTACTAAAAAATACAAAAAACTAGCCGGGCGATGTGGCGGGCGCCTGTAGTCCCAGCTACTCGGGAGGCTGAGGCAGGAGAATGGCGTAAACCCGGGAGGCGAAGCTTGCAGTGAGCTGAGATCCGGTCACTGCACTCCAGCCTGGGCGACAGAGCGAGACTCTGTCTCAAAAAAAAAAAAAAAAAAAAAGTATAGACTTCGGGCCCGGGCGCTGAAAGGTGGGGGTCTTCCGCGGAGAAAAGCCAGCAGCTCGAGCGACGCAGGGCCAGGAGGGCAGGACCGCCCCGCGGCCGCAGCCGGGAGCTTCTTCAGCTCCCCGACACGGGCCACCCTCTGGTCCGTTCTCCCCGCCAGGTCGCCGCCCGCCAGCCCTCCATCCCCCAACCGCCCGACCTCCTAAGAGCTGAAAGAATCATTTTTGAGAGTCATGACCCATAGCTGCCTGCTTCGTCCCCCAACCCTCGACGACGAAAAGGACTTCGGCTCCCAGCCGCGCGGCTCCGGGAAAGGAAGAGAGAGCGACCTCCGCCCCGCGCTCAGGACCACTCTAGAGGGAGAAGCCGCCCCGAGGCCGACAGAGCGCCCAGCCGCGGCGGAGACCGGAAGCCTTCTGGAGCCCAAGGCTGTGCACGGGCCCTGTGCTGATTCTCTGCCTAGGAAAGGACTATGCAGCTGGAGATCAAAGCACCCCTGAACTTCATCATTTTCTACTCTTGTACAACAAGCTGCTCTGGCGCTTCTGAAAAAGAAATAAGAAGTCCACTGGTACCCTGACAAACCGCTGAAGGGCTCTGGCTTCCACCACGTCCACACTGGGGAGATGGTGAACCCCTTTGGGGAGCTGGCCGCCAAGCGAAGTGGCCTGGCAGTGGAAGATGTGCGGGCCAATGTGCCTGAGGAGATAAGCACATGGATTGACCCCTTCGAGGTGTCCTACCAGATTGGCGAGAAGGGAGCAGTGACAGTGCTGTACCTGGATGACAGTGAGGGCTGCGGGGCCCTGGAGCTGGACATGGAGATCAAGAGCAGTTTCAGCCCTGACGACCAGATACTCGTGCCCATCGGAAGCCAGGACAGCTCCTTGTCCAACTCCCCGTCGCCATGCTTTTCCCATCACCCAGCCCCACCTTCATCCTCTGCCTCGCCAGCCCATCACCTACACCATAGACTCCTTTGCTGCCACCAAATTAGGCTCCATGAAGATAAAGAAGAGGGGTGGGGCAGGAAGTGGTGGAGGAGCAGCCAGCGGTGAGGCAAGTGGCCAGCAGCCACCACAGTAGCCTCCATTGCCCGCTTTAGCACCAACAGTTTGTTGAAACACAAGAGTCTTTCTCTGTCTATGCATTCACTGAACTTCATCCCACTCAACCGGGCCCTCAATCCTAGCTCTCGCCCAAGGCCACGTACAGTCTCAAGTACAACAGTGGTGGCTCGCCCAGTTTCTTCTTTGATGGGGCCAATGGCCAGAGCAGTGGCACCCCATCCCCCTTTGAAGGCAGTGGGACTGTCACCTGCAACAACAGCAGCTTCTGCATGGTCTAGGTATTTGGAGGTGGCACCACCCGCCTCTTCCTGGAGAAGCCACCCTTCATGGAAGGCCTCAGCTACAACCTGAACACCATGCAATATCCTAGTCAACCATTCCAGTCCGTGGTGCTGGCCAACTGACTGTCTACCTGCCCTGGGGCCAGGCACCCAAGACCACAGAAAAGAGAAAGAAAAGGAAAGGCCAAAAAAAAAAAAAAAAAGAAAAAAAACCAAAAAAAAGGAAAAGAAAAATGTACAAGAAGATTTTCTCACTCTCACTTCTAGAAAAAAAGATCTAGTGCAGGCACGGAATGGGAGGGGCTCCCAAAGCACCAAAATGTGTTTAACTTAACCCCCTACCACTTACAACTTGCCCATCAGCCTGTATGGTTTGGGTTTTATATTTCTTTTTTCTGTCTTTGTTTTTTTAATATGTAGTTCTCTATATAACATCTTTAATTGGTGGCTTCCTTTGCTAAGAATGGTCCAGAAATGAATTTCTGCTCCCTGTTCCTCCCTTCCTCCTCACACTCCTGGTTTAGGATTGGTGTGTCCAAGCTCACAGGGAAGGAAGAGCTGCAGCTGGAACCTGACCCTCCCTGGAACAGGGAGAGGCTGGCCTGTGTCACTGCCTCTGTCACCCAGCTATCCTCACACTCAAAGCCATCCAATCTTGGCAGGCCTTCTCAGGCCCTGCCACCGAAATAGGCCTGACTCCAGCCCCCACTCCATTTCAGGCTGGGCCACAAGGAGCTGCCAGTTGGCCACTTGACACCCCCCCACACACACCCTAGAGCTGATGTCTGTGACTACAGTAAGGTTAGCATTTTATCTAGTTTAATTCCTGTCATCTCTGTCCTGAGGCCCCACCTCACCATTCCCTCCAGGCCCAGACCATCATCAAGGCCCTGGCCACCCAGCCACTGATGCATATGGCCTTTTCTTTCTCTCATGCAGCTTCTTCTGCCCTGGGCCAGAAGTTGTGGGTAGGGAGGTGGTGTGTGTGTGTGTGTGTGTGTGTATGGTTTGCTGTCCAGTTTTAAAGGATTCCAAGCCATGTGAAACTTACTCTCTAGATGTGATTCTGGGTTGCGACAAATGCTTATTAATGTGTGAGGCTGGGGAGTGGGCTGGGAGTATTAGCAGTCCTTTTGCAGTGTGTGTGGTGGGGTCACACCACTATGGTTAAGCCTAAGACACTCCCAGAGAGAAGCACTGCAGAAGGAACTGGTTTCCAGACTGCAGAGGGATCTGCACTTTTGTTTTTGACTGCCTCCACCAGAAAAATAGGTTAGCTCTGAAGGGCCAAGGGAATACCCAAGCCTCTGATGCCTATGAGAAGTCCCTGGACTTCGACCCTCCTATTGTGTGACCTTAGCCACGTGGGAAGCTGCTCACCTGAGCACCTATGGGGGTGAGAAGGGAGGCAGGGTGGGATATTGGAGTCAGCATCTGCAGTGGGCAGCCCTGAGCCTGGAGTGGATACTTTTTGGTCTTTTGGTTGTAGATGTTATTTGAGTACATTTGTGCCCCTGCCTGATAGAGCTTCTCAGTACTTCCTACTATCCCCCTCACTGCCCTGACCTAACCCCACTGGACCTTAATACAGTGAGGGGTAGTGTCCTGGACAGGGACTCTGCACTCCCATCTGACGTGTTTGGATCACAGAAGAGTGTTTGCTCCTCTGCCTTTGCTAGAAGAGGGTTTGTTTCTCCAACCCTAGAAGGCCAGGCAAACGTGGACAGGAGCCAGGGGAGCAGGGTAATAAACATTTTATTCTTTGGCAAGTGGGGCAGTTGGCATCAGGGTCCCATCACTAGAAAGCACCAAAACCCCTGCCGCCACACTCACTCCATCCTCCCCAGGGACCTCAAGTGGGCAACTGCTGTGGCTGTGGGTCCAGCCCAGGCAGGCACTGCCAGCCTCCTCTCCCTGCAGTGGGCACTAGCTCTACTTCCCCCAGCAGGCAGTGCCCTGATTTCTCAGCCCAGCACTATCTGTTCCCCTAGACTTCTCAGGGGCCAGCCCAGTTTGGGCCACGCTCTCCCTCATTCACAGCTCCCACATAGGTGATAGGCCCAGCAGATAGCTTCTCTCTGGGAAAGGTTGGATACTGTCTTACATCCCCTTCTAGCCCTCCTATCATCCACACACACAGGCATCCACCCACATCTAGGTCAGCTTGTTTCTCACCACATGCAGGGAGAAAGGGGTGACCAATCCCTTCGTGTCTTTTGAAATGTAAGGAAAATTGTGTGTTCAAGAGCATGACTTCAGTGCTGGGCTCTAGAGCCCAGTTCAATCTGTCTTGTCTCAAATCTAGGCATTTTTGCTTCAATTTTATTTTTTTACGAAAACAAAAACAGAAACCTGCACTAATTTACCTGGTTTCATAGGAAAACTTTCTAAAAATTTTTTACATGTTTTGATGTCCATTTGTATTGAATAATTTGCTATACTTGTGAAATGTAAGAGGTATGTATAATAGATGTATATTTCTAACACAATAAACATTTTTTTTACTTTTCAAGATTTTTCCTTAAAAAGATGAGAGAAACATTTTTTTTTCAGGAAAACAAACCTCAGAAAAGATAATAAAATCTTTTCTCCCCTTTCCCCATCCTGTCTCTATCTATCCCTCTTTCCCAGGAACAAATCAGAAGGTAGATTATCTTGTGAAGAACGTGAACTGTTAGTCTGGAATGATGTCTTTTCCTCAATGCAGTGAGCTATGGATCCTCTAGTTTTCTCTCTAGGGATGGGAAGGGGGCATTGAGGCAAGTCTAGAGAGGAACCAGGAGAGCAGGGTCATGAGCTTTTTTCTTTAGTGAAGGAAGAACACAATCAAGGGGTTTGTATTCAGAATGTTGTGCAATATTTTGGAATGGGACATTGGTATGTTTGGAAATTTTTAGTTTAAAAACAAAACAAAAAGATTTATGAAATCTGTAGAGTTTCTACTGTTCCAGATTGTTTTAAGTTTGTATGGAAAGCATGATATATTATATAATTTTAAAAAATGTGTACATACTGCTAGATTGCCCCCAAAGTAGTTATAAAAATTTACAGCTCTCTCACAATACCTGAAAGTTATTTCCCCTCCCACCTTCACCGAAGTTTTTGATCTTTGACAGTCTTATTGGGAAAAAATGGCATATTATTGTGGTATTAATGAACGTTTTTTAAAAAACAAGCTCTGGCGAGTTTATTTAAAGCAATTTTTGCATGGTTTACTTTTCACTAGTCTGTGCTGGCATGCTTCTAAAGATACCAGAATCACCTGGATCAATGATAGCCAGTGTGCATACTCTATAGTATTTTCCACATCCTGTGGCCAGTTCAATATTATTGCTACTATAGTGATGGACACCAGTTTTGGCCAAAATTGTATAGTACTCTATTTCAGATTTCTTCAAAGGTAGGCAGTTGTTAACGAGAATGACCAATTTCGCTTTGCCTTGTCTGATCATCTGCAGAGTCCGCTTGTACCCCAGCACATCCTTTCCTCTTTTCAAAACAAGTTGGAGCCTAGAGTTGCTGGACTCCAGGGATTTTTTCGTTTTCTTTGCAGCCACCATCTTCCTGCCTTAGGTGCCAGATGGCCTCCAACCAAGAGCAGCCACCAGGATGCTGCAAGGGAGTGAGAAAGGAACATTTCTTTAAATATGAATGAGGTTGAATGAATTAGTATTCATGCATATTTCCTTCCTGTGAATTTTCTGTTTATGTCTTTTCCATTTTTTCTGTTTGTGATGGTGTTTCTTTTTGTTTTTGAGACATAGTCTCCCTCTGCTGCCCATAGCTGGAGTGCAGTGGCGTGATCTTGGCTTACTACAACCTCCACCTCCCAGGTTCAAGTGATTCTCGTGCCTCAGCCTCCTTAGTAGCTGGGACTGCAGGCGTGCCCACAACACCCTGCTAAGTTTTGTATTTTTTGGTAGAGACAGAGTTTCACCATGTTGGCCAGGCTGGTCTTGAACTCCTGAACTCAAGTGATCTGCCCACCTCAGCCAAAGTGCTAGGATTAAGGCGTGAGTCATTGCAGGCGGCCTGTGATAGTATTTCTTTTGTTGACTTGTATGATTATCATGTATTAGGGAAATCAGTCCTTTGTGATAAACACAGAATTTTTCTATTTAACTTTGTTCGTGGTTTTTGTTATACAGAAATTTAAATTTTTTTTTTTTTTTTTTGAGATGGAGTCTGGCTCTGTCGCCCAGGCTGGAGTGCAGTGGCCGGATCTCAGCTCACTGCAAGCTCCGCCTCCCGGGTTTATGGCCATTCTCCTGCCTCAGCCTCCGAGAAATTTTAAATTTTTAAGTAGTTTAATTTAATAATCTTTTATGTTTTCTAGGTTTTCTGTGATACTTAGACCTCCTCATGACAAAACTATAAAAGAAAATTCTCTCTTTTATTTATTTTTTTTAGTGCTTCTATGGGATTTTTTTTTTCTGTTTAAATTTTGAATTCCCTGGTTGTGAGATGTGAGATGTGGATTATGCTCTATTTTTTTCAGATGTCTATCTAGATATTCCAGTACCCTTTATAGCATAATTCATCTTTTCTCCACTGCCTTGAAATGTCAACTTTATCAAACGCTTAAATATTTGTGCCTGCTTCTGGATTTTCTATCCTATTTGTACTACAATGTTTTATTCGCTATGCCTTAAAATATGTCTAAATACCCAAAAGGTGTATGTCTGCCTCATTATTCTTTTCTGAATTTTCTTGGCTACTAATGTTGTTTATTTTCCATGTAAACTTTAGAAGCAATATATACAGTTTGAAAACAAAACTCTATTTTAATTTGTATTGGCATTATGTTAAATATGTAGACTAACTTGTAGAGAAGATTGACAAAGTGTTCTTTATATTCATCTCGTAATTTCCTTCTAAATTTATTTCTCAATGTTTTATCTCTTTTGTTGCTATTGTAAATGGGGTCTTTTCTTCCATTGTGTGTGGATAGGAAGGCAAGTGATTTCTCTTATTTATTTGTATAAATATCTTTAATTTCATAAACAAATCCTGTGTACCTTCATATATCCAATGTAATGATACTTTTATCCCCTTCTTTTGAATTTATTTATTTAAATAATTCTGACTAACCCAAAACACTACAAAATTCTTGTGATGAAAGTGGACATCTTTCTAACTTGTTGCTAACTTCAAAGGCAATGCATATAATGTATTCTCTGAAAAGCAGGATGATGACCATTGATGTAAGTTAGATATGTTTTCTAATGTGAGGTAAGGAGCTATCCTCTTTTATTAAAAGTTTCAAAAATTACAACCAAAAAAATGGATCTTAATGCAACCAAATGCCATTTCCACATTTACCTAAATCCTTATATGCTTTTTCTCCTCACGTATGCTAATGTGGTGAATTATGTTTAAAGATTTTTCTATTTTAAATAATACTTACGCTCATCTCCATTTTGTCATTGTGAATTATTTATTCCTTTAGTGTGCTGCTGGATTCTGTTCGCTATCATTTTATTTAGGATTCGGCATAAGAAAGAATGAAAAATGGGGTTTTCCTATTGGTAATTATCTTGAGTTTTGTGATCACTCTTAGAATTGTTTCTGAAAAAAATCGAATATTCCCTTTGCTTTTTACATTCTGGAATCATTTTAAATGCATTGAAATTATCTGTTCCTTAATGGTTTATTAAAATTTATCTGTGAAACTGTTATGTCTAATGCTTTTTCTGGGGGAAGTCTGTTGACAACTTTTATTTGTTCTATTCTAATTGGTATGTTTGATTTTCCATTTCTTCCAAAGGTTGTCTGGTATGTTTTGTAGAAATACTTTGTAACCAGGTTTTTCAATCATATTGCAGAGCATTAAACAAAATAATATCTTTTAATTTCATCTGCATTTGCAGTTACAAGCATTGCTACCAGCACTGACTCGCTGGAGTGAGAGCAATTACGGGAACTAACCACTGAGAGAAAGGCAGAGCTCAGAACAGAAACTGAAGCGGAGGGGGAACTCAACTTCCACCTAACACACGGTTTTGGCAGCGCGCGCTTTGTCAGTCAGGGTATTTAAAGTTCGCGGGAACTAGAGGTGCAAAAGGAGGAAAAACCAACAGGCTGGGCGCGGGTGGCTGGCTGTAATCCCAGCGTTTAGGGAGGCCGAGTGGGAGGATCACTTGAGCCCAAGAGTTGGAGACTAGCCTGGCCAACTTGGCAAGACTCCGTCTCTACAAAACGAACAAACAAAAATCATGAAATTAGATCTGGATCAAAAAGGAAATTCCTCGATAGAAAAAGGTCCGGGCCGCGAGATTCTGCCAAGAGTGGGGAAGCACAGTATCCATTGCGTGGCCAGCCCGGATTGCACCGCCTGCTCTCACTGCACACTCCAACGAGTAAGAGGTGCTTGAGGAATATTTATTAAGTAGGTCTTCCTCACTCTGTTGTTTTTCTGCTTTGGACTCCGATTCTTAAATTTTGGTCTTTCTGATTCAGACATTTTAAACCTAGAAGGACCTGGGAACGCATCCAGTAAAGATTACACGTCGGCGCACCCACTGCTCTTTGCTCTGAGATTCCATCCCCCAATCCCACCTTAGTGTCCTACCTTGAGGTTCCTGGATGGTCGCCAGGGAATCTCCCAACCCGTGAATTTCAAGAGTCTTTCCTCAGATCCTTAAAGGGCTACCCAAATGGTCCCGCTAGACGAAGATCAGATCTCCCAATTCCTTTGCCCAGACACTACTAACACCTCACCCCCACCCCCGCCCCGTGCTTTTTAGCACTCCCAACCCCCATCTCTGCCAGGCAAAGCATGACAAATCCTTTGCAGGTAGAAATTCTACCTTTTACTTTTTTCACAGTCTTCACACTACCGTCATCACTAAGCTCAACGCAGTAGGTGGTCAGCGCCGAATGTAACATTGACTCTGGAGTCCTATGTAAGTGACTATTAATTGTATTATATAGATTATTTATTTATTTACTTAATGCTGGATCTCGCACAGTCGCCCAGGCTGGAGTGCAGTGGTGCAATCCTAGTTCAGGGCAGCCTCCAACTCCTGCGTTCAAGCAATCTTTGCGCCTAGGCCTCTCAAAGTGCTGGGATTTCTCGGGTAAGCCACCGTGCCCCACCACAATTTTTAAAATGATATAAAGTTATATGCTCCTCTGCCTGCCAACCCCTTCAGACGTTGCAAAAGCAAATTTAGTATTAACCAAAAAGCCCTTGCACACCCCCCCCCATTCAATTCCTAAAAATAAAAAAAAATAATCTGCCAGAGTTTGGCTTTGGCATGTATTCCTCAAAGCTACTTAAAAATGAATATATAATTGTATGTGTACTTCTAGACTTATATTTACAAAAACAGAAACTGCTACACAATATTGTTCTGCAGCACGCTTTTTATGTCAGTTACTACCTGTCTATTTTATTCTTTTTGATGGTTGTATAGTAGTACAATTAAGTTGATGTACCATAATTTGTTTAACCAACCTTATACCAACCCTCTTTCAAAGGCTGCTACCTTGAACATTCTTTTATGCTCCTGTTCATACCTTGTTGAATTTATGCAAATATTTCTGTAGAATAGAGTTTTAGAAGTGGAATAGCGAAGTGATGATATCTACCTTTTAAAAAATCAGTTTATTGAAGTTTAATTTCCATTCAGTACAATTTACCTTTTTATATGTAGTTGGATGAATTTTGGCAGACACATGTAGTCATGTAAAGATCTCTACAATAACAAGATATACATTTCCAGCACCCCTCCACCATATTCTTCCTCACTTCTCTTTAGTCAATCTTTCCCTCTACTCCCAGCCAGACAATTACTAATGTGATTTTTTACTTTATCTTTTGTCTTATCTGGAATAGAATCATACAGTACAAGCATTTAAGTCTGGTTTCTACTTTCTTTCACTTGGCACACTGCTTTTGAGACTCATTTATGTTGTGTTTATCTGGTTTGTTCTTTATGCTGCTGAATAATATTCCATTACATAGATGTACCACAATTTGCTTATCTGTTCACTAGGTGATAGACATTTGGATTGTTTCCAGTTTTGGCAATTACACATAAAACTGCTATAAACATTTGTGTACAGGTGGACATGTTTTCAGTTTTTCTGAGTAAATATCTACAGGAGGATTATTGGGTCATGGAGTAAGAATATACTTAACTTTATTTAAAAAACCTGTCAAGGCCGGGCGCGGTGGCTCAAGCCTGTAATCCCAGCACTTTGGGAGGCCAAGACGGGCGGATCACTAGGTCAGGAGATCAAGACCATCCTGGCTAACATGGTGAAACCCAGTCTCTACTAAAAAAAATACAAAAAAAACTAGCCGGGCGAGGTGGTGGGCGCCTGTAGTCCCAGCTACTGGGGAGGCTGAGGCAGGAGAATGGCGTAAACTCGGGAGGCGGAGCTTGCAGTGAGCTGAGATCTGGCCACTGCACTCCAGCCCGGGTGACAGAGCGAGACTCTGTCTCAAAAAAAAAAAAAAAAAAAAAAAACCTGTCAAACTGTTTTTCCAAGTGGCCATACCATTTTTACATTCTCACTGGCAAAGTCTGAGAGTTTCAATTTTTCCATACCCTCATCAGCACTTAGTATTGGTTTTTAATTTTTTTTAAAAGTTTTGCCATTGTAATAGGCATGTAGTGGTTTTAATTTGAATTTTCCTAATGACAACGATATTGAAGTTTTCTCATGTGCTTGTTTGCTATCTGTATATCATTTTTGTTAAAGTGTAATTCAAATCTTTTCCCCATTTTTACTGGGGAGGGTGGAATTGTTTTCCTATTGTTGTGCAAAATCTACACATGTTTTCTCTGAGTCAGAGAGTTGTCCGTTTTTACTAACAGTACCTTTCAAAGAACAGAAATTTTTAATTTTGACTGTCAAATTATCAATTTTTTATGATTTATGGTTTTTTCTATTTTAAAATCCTTGTCTAACAAAGTCATAAGGATTTTCTCTGAAGTTTACTTTAAGAAATCTTAAAGTCATAGGTTTAGTTTTAGGTTTTATTTTGGTCTGTGGGCTGTTGTGAGTTATTTTTTGTATACAGTGTTAGGTAAGGATGGAGATTCATGTTTTTGTTTTGTTTTGTTTTTGCACATGGCTCTTGTCCAATTGGTACACCTCCATTAGCTGAAAAGACTTTCCTTTCCCCTCTAAAGGACTAACTGAATCACCTTGGCAACTTTGATGAAAATCAGTTGGTATCATGAGTCTATTTTTGAACTCTAATATCTACTTTTAAATTGTGATAAATGATAGGCAAATTTGCCATCCCCACCAGAAAAGTGTGACATCAGCCTTACAACTGACTCCCAGTTCATTTGGACCCTTGCCTCTTCCTCATCAGAAACAGAAGTAGTACCCTGTGCTCCAGTTTCTCTTCCCTCAGCCCAAACCCAGCTCTTCTTAAAGTCTCATGAACTGATGCCACTGCACAGCTTGGTAGCAGACAACATAGCAACTTCTATATTCGCCAGAAACTCTTTATGAAGCAGCCAATTCATTTCTCTATGCTAGATATTGTGGAGGCAACTGCTCTTGGGCTGGGTAAGGATTTATTACTGCGCTTGGAATCTGGGGATGTGAGTTCAAGACTCAACCGGACCTGGGGGTCTAGTTTTGCGTTTACCTCTCCAGTAACTGCTCATTTCTCTCCTTTACTGAGTAAAACTCCTTTCCAACTTGATATATTTAATTCCAAGGAGTGAGAATGTTATGTTTCAAAACGAAAGAGTTCTCACGTTGTAATTTAATGCCTTTTCTCTGTGAATCAAGTTGGGCTGAGCCCTGGAGACCTCAGAAAAGGACACTATCTTAGGTTTATCAACTGCTCGGCAGCCAGGTGGAAAAGCCCGAATGGGAAGGTTTCTCAGGATGCGACACCCATGGCCTCATCTTCCGAAGATCCTCACCTCTCGCTTTGCCCCTTAGCCCGCTCACAGACGCCCGGCCTCACCAGGTCACGTGTTGCTTGATTTGTATGCAAAAATTTTGTTCGTCCTTTATCTGAAATTCAAATTTAATTGGGTATTCTGTATCTTATCTGGCAATCCTACCGCGAACCCGACCTCAGGCCGGAGGAGGAGAAATTGCGTTCAGTGTAACTTCCTACCCCACTGAGCCAGAGAACAGTTTCCTAAGTGTTGGGAAGAGTGAAAACCTGTCACCATGAAAAGAAAGGAAGTCTCCAATTGAAAACAAACAAACAAACAAAAACCAAAAGCTGTTAACCAGGGACTGGGAGGACAGGTAAAGCCAGATGCAAAGTAAACAGGAAACACTGTTTTCCAAGATCATGCAGCAGCTGTAAAATGTAGAAATGACCCCTCTTTGAGCAATTGCTGCCTTTTTACGAGTGCGCAGACCCGCTTTGCCACACCCATCCATGTACTACTGGGGATATCGAAGATCACCCTCTCCTTATGACCACGCCCAATCCCTAGCTAATCCCCGCTACTCTTAACCCCGCCTCGGAAACACCAAGCAACCCAGAACTGATCCCGCTTCTCTTAGAGACTCCTCAGAATCCTCGAATAGGAACCCCAACCTTACACAAGACAGCTCTCTCTAGCCTCTTGTTGAACTGCATTTCTCCGTTACTCTGGAATACCTTGTCACTTCATCTATGTATTAAATCTGATTTTGGTTTGTTCCTGGTGGTCTTCGGCTAGTGTCTTCAACACCACATTGCCACTCTGTGGACACCGACAGTGCAGGAGTTAGAGGGATTAATTCTGGCGTTATAGACAGATTAATTTTATAATTAATTATAGACAGATTAATTCTGGCATTATAGCCATCACATCAGGCCAAAAGCTAATAATGCTATGAAGCCAGTGATCCAGTTTCAGACCTCTGACTTAAGACGCTTTAAAATTCTCATTCCTGGTGGGGCGCGGGGGCTCACACCTGTAATCCCAGCACTTTGGGAGGCTGAAGCGGGCGGATTACTAGGTCAGGAGATCGAGACCATCCTGGCTAACACGGTGAAACCTCGTCTCTACTAAAAATACAAAAAATTAGCCGGGCGTGGTGACGGGCTCCTGTAGTCCAGCTGCTCGGGAAGCTGAGGCAGGAGAATGGTGTGAACCCGGGAGGCGGAGCTTGCAGTGAGCGGAGATCGCGCCACTGCACTCCAGCCTGGGCAACGAGGAAGGCTCCGTCTCAAAAAACAACAACAAAAAATCATTCCCATTAAAAAAAAAAAATCAAATGAGTCGTACTCTCAAATCACACAAAGCTCAACACCATTAATGCCTAAAAGTCCATTAAGTATTGAATATTTATGAAGCCCAATGTATAAACTGCCAGTAGTTACCCAGAAAATCTGAAATAAACTAAGGTCACTGAGTTTATGAGAATCTAGGATTCTCAATCACTTCCTCCTCACTGTGAGTACTTAAGCTTCCATTTAGATGATCTGGGACAATGTTAGTTGAAACAACAATCTCTCTGGTAAGGGCTGCATAAGCAGGTGTGGTCTGACCTCCTTTTCACTTTATTGGGAGGGTAAATCAACACAACTTATATGGAAGAAATTTGACATATCTTACAAATGAATATTGCCTAGGACACAGTATATCTACTAGACATTTGTATTGTAAATATAGACACACACATAAAATGCTATGTTCAAAATTATGTGTGTGTGTATATATATATTCAGATACAGGTATGTTTATTGCTTTTTACAAGTAGCACCTATATGTATTGTCTTACATCATGCTTTTTTCACTTAATAGTGTATCTTGGAGAGATTAGTAGTCTTATATATGCAAGTCTTATAAATAATAGTCTTAATTTGTTTCTGGAAGGATACATGAAAGCTAATAAGAGTGTCCTACTGGTGTCAAGGCTAATTAGTGACAAAACTTTGCTATACAACTTTTCATACTTTTTGAATCATGTGAATGCAGTACTTATTTTAAAAATGAAAATAATTGAATAAATTGAATAAAATTATGTGTGTTCCTTTTTTTCTCTCAAAAGATCAGCCAAGATGGAAGTTGCAAATAGAAACTATGTAATACTGACATTCTTCTTTCCTTTCTCAAGAGGAAATACTTTAGTACTAACTAGAAATGTTCTACGGAATGTATTTGTAAGCTTTGTTATATCTCTATGAGACACTGTCACTCTCCTTCCTTTTTCAAAGACAGGGATCCTTAGACAATAGTGACTGCTTTAAAAGTTAGCATTAAGATAACAAATGAAAATTGTAGTAGAGGTATACAATTAGGCTGAAAATGCCTTAAGTAACCCATATGGTTCAATATACATAATGTTGTGTATGTAACTCTTTATGATTTTATAAGTACCTTTAACTTTTTTAGGCAATGGTTTTCTATAGCCCTCAATTAAATCTTCAATTGTTGCCTCAATGGGGAATCATGCTAAGTAAAACTTGCGAAGGAATGAAAATTTGGGTGAGAATGAAACATGAATCAAATAAATCAACTAACAAGTTACATTCACAGCGAAGACAAGTGTTATAAAGAAGCAGAGAACAGGAAAGATCAGAGGGAATTATTGAAATGGCTGGTGAACGGGGAATGAATTCGCCAAATAAAGTGCTTACCACATCATTTATAATTCCTGGAACAAAACGGTTGCAAAGCAGCCGACGAGGATGGGATTCGAACCCACGCGTGCAGAGCACAATGGATTAGCAGTCCATCGCCTTAACCACTCGGCCACCTCGTCACACAAAGGATTGACAACTTGAATTTCTTCCTCTGTGTAGTGCTCCCAGTGAGTCTTGTAGCAACACGATCTAATCTTTTTTTCCTGGTTTAATCCCCATAACTACACTCTGACTCAGGTGTCTTAATTAAGGCACATTTCACAACCACCATAAAGATGACGGATGTCACTTAGAGTAGTGAATTTACTTGGCAAATATCTAATAATAGGTTGAACCAGTGCCGGCATTCATTGGTAGACACAAATCAGCTGCTTTACTGTTGACCCGGCTCCAGTTGGCTGACCTGCATGCCCCTCGAGACATACGCTTGGACCTTCGCCGGGTCCTTCTGCCTCTTTATTCTGCATTCGAGAGATTGATTTGCTTCCCGATCTAAACTTTGTTCTTAGATTCCTGTTTTATGTGACGTACCAGAAACCTGACTGTAATTCCTTTTCAATTGCTTCTGTAATATCCCCGAGGGCCAGGAGATGCCCTCCTTTCTCTTTTGTTACTTTCTCTAGGTGTTGTTATTGATCAGTCTATGATAAATCAGCAACAGGTGAGAACATGCTTTTTTACAAAAATTAGAGGCGCACAGGCGCCCCAAGGGTGCTCTTCTTGGCTTTGGTCAGGACACTGAAAGAAAGAAAATCTTTTTGTGTCTAGCACAAGATTGGCTCAGTCCAGTTGCTGCCGACACTGGGAAGGGCCTGTGGGGTGGGTAACTCCCTGGTGCGGGAGTCAGGATGCATGGTCCTAATTGTGGCTCTTAACTAAGCCACCTCACTAAATCCAACCCAACTTGGGAAGCAGAACAGTAACCCCTAACGTTCCTTCCAGCTCTGACAACCTCAATTATAAAATGATCATCAAGAAAAGAAGCCTGAGGCTAGGTGCGGTGACTCACGCTTGTAATTCCAGCACTTTGGGAGGCCAAGACGGCTGGATCGCTTGAGCTCAGAATTTCAAGACCAGCCGGGGCAGAAACCCTATCTCTACAAAAATTGCAAAAATCAGCCGAAAGTGGTGGGCCGCACCTGTGGTCTCAGCTACTCAGGAGGTTGAGGCGGAGGATCGCTGGAGCACTGAGGGCGTAAAGGCTGCAGTGAGCCCTAATTGCAGCCATTGCACTCCAGCCTGGGCCACAGAATGAGACCCTGTCAAAAAAAAAAAAAAAAAAAAAAAAAAAAAAAAAAAAAAGAAGGAAGGAAGGAAGGAGGGAGGGAGAGAAGGAAAGAAGACTCTTAAACTTGTTAGAGTTTGTGTGCTTTTTGATATTTGGTGCAGAATTTTGGAGGGGAAAGTTTTCTTTTTTTTTTTTTTTGAGACGGAGTCTCGCTCTGTCGCCCAGGCGGGAGTGCAGTGGCCGGATCTCAGCTCACTGCAAGCTCCGTCTCCCGGGTTTACGCCATTCTCCTGCCTCAGCCTCCCGAGTAGCTGGGACTACAGGCGCCCGCCACCTCGCCCGGCTAGTTTTTTGTATTTTTTAGTAGAGACGGGGTTTAACCGTGTTAGCCAGGATGGTCTCGATCTCCTGACCTCGTGATCCACCCGTCTTGGCCTCCCAAAGTGCTGGGATTACAGGCTTCAGCCACCGCGCCCGGCCATGAATGTTCGTGCTTTTTTCCCTCCCTGTGAAATGTCCTACCTCTCTTCTCAGTTTTGTTGGGAGAGGCTTTTTTTTTTCTCACACCCGTGTTAAACATTAAAACTACCAAATGTCCACCAAAGTGGAATACTTAGTTAAATAAATTATGATTAAGCAAAATATTAAAGTGGTATGTGATTATTAATAAAAATAATGCTGTTCTATACATAGTAGTTTGTAAATATTTTCCCACCTTTTTTTTTTTTTTTTGAGATGGAGTCTTGCTCTGTCGCCCAGGCTGCATGCAGTGGTGTGATCTCCGCTCACTGCAATCTCCAACTCCCGAGTTCAAGCGATTCTCCTGCCTCAGCCTCCCGAATAGCTGGGATTACAGGCAAATGCCACCACGCCTGGCTAATTTTTGTATTTTTAGTACAGATGGGGTTTTGCCATGTTGGCCAGCTGGTCTCCAACTCCTGGCCTCAAGTGATCCGCCTCACTCGGCCTCCTAAAGTGCTGGGATTACAGACATGAGTCACTGTGCCCAGCCTATTTTCCCACTTCTAAGTTTTAAAAAAAAGGCAAGTTGCAGAACAGTGTGTATAGTACAGTTGTTTGTTTTAGATGATAGAGAGTTTAGATATTTAATATTGGTGAGGGGCATTAACTTCAGCCTCAATTTTATAAAGGTTCTGAACATAGACTTTTCATGTTATCTTTAAAGGAGTATTGTGTATGTATATCTGTGTACGTATTATACATACAACTACTGTGTATTTTTTAAGAGTGAAATTAAAGGTTTTCAATATTCCCAATATTTTCAAATCTTATTTGGGATTTTTTTTTTATACACTGAAAACGAAGATGTCATGAACCTTTTGGACTTCTGGAAGGTTCTGCTTGATATAAACATAAAAAAAATCCAGAAGGATATATACTACTTGTTAATAGCTGGTATCTCTAAGAGTGGGACTATGAAGCTTTTTTAACTTTCTATATTAAACATTTTTTCAAGATTTTACTTTTTTCATGATGAATACGTTACTTAGTAATTAATTTTTTTAAAGTAAAGATAAATTTAAACAAATTATTTAAGGCATAAGTGAACAGAGTCAAATGCAGCTGATAAATAAAGTATAATATTAAGAAATGACCATTAGATTTACCAATGAAACCATTTTATGTAGGACAAGATAGAGTTTTGCCCTAACATCTTGCAGTTCAAGCTGGCAGACACTACCTATAAAGGGTCTGATTGCACAGACTGCTTCAGGACAGTGGAAATCCTTCTTTTAATCATGTTCTCTAGTATAGTGATTCTAATTGCTATTTTTTTCACCAGGTCCTGCCTGGGCTTTCTTCCTACCAAAGCTTTCTAACTTCATTTTCAAATTCTCACTAAGTTACAGGGGATCAGGACTATAGTTTCCCTCCTTTTTTCATTGCAGATCTGGGGTATATTTCCCATTTCCACAGGAAAAGCAAATGATTTCCAGGAAAAAACATTTGATTACAAACCCCTTTGAAGCAAAGTCTCAGCAGAATTCTCATTCATCACTGTGCATTAGTTTCCCACGTTTCAGTTCCTCCCCTAGTAACCTGATACCTAACCCTTCAACTCTGAGAGCGTTCAGATGATCTCACTGTCCTCTGTGTTTGTTCTGATTTTCTCCTCTTTCCTGGCATGAACAAACGTGGCTAAATTACTAAGTGGTCTGGGGGATTTACTGTTCCAGCTTGGACCATCTTAAGATCATTTTTTAACACTCTATAGTTTCAGAAAAATGAGAGATTGCTGCATATCTACTGGACAACAAATATGTATTTGTGCGTGATGAAATCACACCATCTATATCTGTTTTCTCAACAGCTATTTAATAAATGCCTCTTCTATTCCAGGTGCTGTGCTATGCAAAGTTTATACAATATAGTGGGGAAGACAGACATGAAACAAAAAGAACACAAATAAATACATGATCACAAATTTCATTGAGAGATGTGGAAAATGTACAAAATATCATGAGAAAAACTACAGGTGAGAATTAATGTAACTGGGAGATTAGAAAAGTTCTCTCCAAATAGATATCCTTTGGGTGAATGAGCGATATTAGGACAAAACCGGAGAGAAGAGTAGAAGATAGGGTGGAAGAAAGTGAAACAGAGTGTTCTAGGCAGAATGAAAAGCATATGTGAAGGTACCAAAGCAGGAGGAACTGGGAAAGTTAGAAAACTGAGCGAAGGTCAGTGTGATCTAAACAGAACTGAACAAGGGAGACAGTCAGGAAATGGGACTGGAGAGATTGGCCAAATCTCACAGGCAATAAACACCATCTTTAGGATATAAATATTATAATACCCAAATTGCAATGGGAACCTACTGAAGTTTTATAAGTAGGGAAGAATGTGACCTGTTTAATTTTTTTTGAGATGGAGTCTTACTCTGTGACCCCAGGTTGGAGTGCAATGGTGTGATCTTGGTTCACTGCAACTTCCTCCTCCTGGGTTCAAGCAATTCTCTTGCTTTAGCCTCCTGAGTAGCTGAGACTACAGGCACACACCACCATTGTTGGCTTTTTTTGTTTGTTTGTTTTGTATTTTTAGTAGAGGCAGGGTTTCACCATGTTGGCCAGGCTGGTCTTGAACTCCTGACCTCAGATGATGCATTCACCTCGGCCTCCCAAAGTGCTCAGATTACAGGCATGAGCCACCGCTCCCAGCCCTGTTTAATTTTTTTGAAAGATCATTCTAGCTGTTCTGGAGAGACTAGGTGTCCAGAAATAGTTGTGAGTAAATCAGTTGGGAAGCCAGCACAGCAGTTGTCATGAGAGGTGGTGGTGGCTCAGACTAGGAGAGTGGCAATAGGAATGGAGAGAGGTGGATGGGTCCAAGACATATATTGGAGATAAAATGGTGGACACACACTGTGAGCAATGAGTAGGGTGAACAGTTCACCCTAGTTTGCTGGGAACTTTTCTGTTTCAGCACAGAAAGTTCCATGTCTCTGGAAGACCCCCCAGTCCCAGGTAAACCTAAACAGTTGGTGACGGGGAAGGACCAATGATGAGTTTCCTGCTTCTTGTTTGAGTGGTGGGGCAAGTGGAAGTAGTGTTTATTAAAACTGGAAAGACTGAGGAAATGGTAGGTATTGTGGAAATGACAATTTAGCTTTTACGTGTTAAGACTCATATAAACCAACCTATGCAGGCCGTCTGCAGTAGAATGTTTTTTCCTTCAACTTTGAGTCAGGAGAAGAATTTGTTATTTCAAAAGACTATAGGAAATATGAGATTTATATCCATCATGGGGAACTCTCCTTATTCAAGATTTTAACTACAAATGATTAATATTCTGAAATTTCTATTTCTCGGAGTAAATCTAATTTTCAGGAAATCATTTGCTGATTCCTTGGCTTATTTCCCATTTTAAATAAATATACTCTTTATTTTGTCCATTTTTCTAAATACTACAAGGGTAAGTTGTACATATTTAGTTTAGTCAAAAAAATAAAATCTTAAAAACAAAATATCTCCAATCTTGCACAAGTTTTGACAGCTAATTTTTTCATATCCACATTAACTGGAATAAAAATAATTTATTAGCAGACGTCTTCTTAGCAAAGGTGACAGGTGAGCCTTGAATACTAAAGATCCTAGGTGCAAACCTCTGAAAAGAGTATGTTTTCACCAAAGCAATATTCTAGGTTAATTATAAAGAGTACTATGTGAAATCCAGGGAAAGGAAATTTTTAGGAGACAAGTGCAAGGCATTCAATTGGAGCAGAGAGATGAGGGAAATACCACACTCTGTCAAAGACATTATATTTAGGTGACTCTGTTATTGAACAATATTGTTGATTATGTTCAAATTAAATAGGGATAAGATCAGTATTTAACATTGGCCAATAGAAGGAAAACTATCTTGCTGCCCATGAAAGTAAAAGTCTGCCCTAGCAACTTTGTGCTATGAAGTAATTCATCTAATCCTTTAAGTCCATTCTAAGCAAATTAACACACTGGTCAAAATAGGGAAAAACAAATCTGAGAAAGCCATTTTAAAAATTAGACATTCCCAGTAAATAAGCAGTAAGATATAGTATTTTAATATATAATGTTTTAAAATGCTATTTCTCAAAATAAAATAAAAAAGCTCTCACTTTTACACAGTGAAGTTTTTATGAATAAAATTATATGCTTGCTTTAAAATGCAGAAGGAAAAAGTTTGAAATATATATAAAATATTGACAAAATATTGTTAATTCTGAGGTTGGGTGATGGATATACGAGGCTACATCATATGAGTTTTTTCCATTTTTTTTTGTATTTTACATTTCCATAGTGAAAAGTTATATGTTTAACACCTTTTTTTTCGTTGAATATCCCAAATGTTGTAGTCTCTGCACAGAAAGAATTAATAAAATGGTCAGGGAGAGTGTCAGTAGATAAGCAAATACACTATGCTGACAAGAAAAGCAAAGGCTGAGTGAGGCTTAATACCCTATTTGTCGGAAATTCCTCGACAATCTAAAAAGAAAAAAGTAAATGAGACTACAAAATTGAAGAAACATCGCTGTTCATGGGATTCAAACCTGTGCAGAAAGTTCTCACTGGCCTGCAGGCTCTCGATAGTTGCGACCCCACGCTCTAAGCTGGGGCTTTATGTGTGTCGAAGTGCAGGAGGTGGAGGTGCACAACCTGGTGGCGACGCCACGAAACCTAACATGCTCCACGAGGTCTTGCAGGGGTAGGGGCCGGGGTTTGGGGAGGGACCTCTCTGTAGATTTACTTTATTCCCGGCTTCTGTCTTCCAAGATCCCTCATAGGTTAACAAAAACAATAATAATGGCAAACACCTAAATAGTGCGGACTCAGGCTAGCGCTCTCGCAAGCGCTTTCCATGCATTAATTCATAGAATCCCAGAATCACCCTTAGAAGGTGAGTGCCTGTCCAGGGTCACGCGGCAAAAAGTGGCCGAGCTGAGGCTTTCCCCGGGTGTGTTTCCACGGCCATGCTCTTAACCATCACGCCACATTTTAGACGCGAGAATCTTAAATTATTTTTCCCCAAAGCGCAATGGAGACGCAATCGAGTTTGAGTGGTTTGAGTCTGGGGGTGGGGGTGGGGTGTGAAACCTGTGGTGTCAAAAAATCAAAAGCGGAACAAAGCTTTTTGAAGACCAGAAGCCGCTTTTAGGACTCAGTTTCCCAAATATCAACCCAAAAGCTGTAAAGCTAAGTTTGCTCAGTGAGCAGCTAAGGAGCGCCCTCGGTATCTCCGGTGGCTTTCGAACCACTCTACTCCGAGCTGCGGCGCGCTCGGAGGAGGAAGTTGGGTTTATGATCAGTTCTACGCGCTGCCCCGCGGCCCTTCAGCTGGCCACAACCTCCGCATCCACCCAAATCAGCTGCCCCTGTTTGCAGCCGCGAGGGAGTCGGGGACCAAGTCCTGACCACCGTCTCCTAGAGGATTACATGTCCCTGCACACATGGAGAATAACGCCGAGAAGGATAAGTGATAAATCAGGGAATTTGGGCGGTGGCGACATCGTTAACGCCATTCTCGCCCTGCTGGGACGCACACTTTGCGTTTCTGAAATTATCAGTCTATGGTGTGATATCCCAGGAAAGCTGCCCGAGTCCTCCCGTTTGTTGAGTACCCTTCGATTCATTCTGTGGGTAAATCAACTGTTAGTAGAGGAAATTGAAATTTTTTAACTATTCAAAGCCGTGAGTGCGGGAGGGGGATGTTAGGGTGGATGGTGACCAGGAGGAGTTTCCAACATTTTTCCGTCTTAAGATGCGGAGCCTAGCAGGGACATAATTTTCCACTCACTTGTGATTGGTGCCAAGTAGCTTTTGGACATTCCAAAACCACAGATGTTCCTCTCAAATTGTCCTCCTACTCTGTTAAAATCTGTTGGGGAGCGTAGCTGACTTGCTGTCTCACCAGAAACGCGAAGAAGGTGGATGCAAGAAGGGCTTTGTGGAAATTGATCCAGTACTGGAGCACTGCCTGAGTGCTGGTTTTAAGAGCCCTTATCCAGTCAGCCAGATGAGGCCCGTTCTGTAGTGGAAGCAATTGCTTTCCCAGACTCTAATGAATCAGTGCTCACTTGTGATTTTGCCCTAGTTTTTTATTTTTATTTTTAAGATTGTGGTTACCTTAAAAAAAAAATTACAAACATTCCTAAAATTCTTCCTTTGACATCCCTTTTAGGAGAATACAAAACTGTCATATACCCAGAGTTAAGTAATAAAACCCTAAAATATTTTTTCTTTCTCCGTTTTCTGGGAGTGTCTGTTTGCCCTTGGTGAGGATCTTTGATATAGTTTATACGATTGTATATCGGTTGATAATCCAGTGCTGAAGGCTGGGAACCAGCATTTCCATGGAGATAAGAATCCCTTAGAAGAAATTACATTAAACTTTGACCCTTGACTATTTGTCTTATTTACTGTTTGGAGACAATTCTCAGAGAAAATGTCTGCTTCTCAATAAATTGTGGCAAGAAATAAGCCAAACATTCTTCTTACCCTCTCTCAGTTGGTCTTCCAGCAATGAATCTTTGATATTTTCCACTATTTTTTATCTCCCCCAATTTCATTCAAAACGCTGTCTTTATTTGGGATTTGCATTCAGGTCTTTCGAATTGTGGATGGCAGTTGCTCTCCTAAGTAGACGCTACCTTACTTTTTCCTGATCTCTAGAGTTTGGGCCAGACTTTTGCTTGGTTGTAGATGTTCTTAAGTGCTAATTTCTCCTAACTGGCTTGAAATGAGCAGATGATTAAATAAGAAGGTAGCTGTCAATCAAAGAAAAGTTACGTCATCATGCAACTTGTATTAGAGACTAAGAATTCATTCAATTAATGTTACCCAGTCTTCAAATTGTTCCACTAGTATAATTTGATTTTTAAAATAGTGATAGGATAGCTTGTCCAGCAAAGGGTTGGCAGATCCTTGACACTTTTCACATTTTTGTTTTGCAACACTCTTTACTAGTTGCCTAACAGGGTAATTATTTCGTAATGGATTCTCTCTGAAAGAATAGCCTCTGCTAATTGGGAGTCTTTCTCACCTCTTTTCTTTTTCTAAAAATTAATTTTCTTTAAAAACAATCTCTGTTCAATTTTACCCATGCCCAAGACTGTTCTGTTGGAGATGGCCAAAATAAAAATTGAGCTTTAAACAATTGAAGCTCAAAGAATTGAGCATTAAACAACTGGGCATCCAATATTTTCTTGCCTTTGTTTTCTATTTTTCTCTCCTTTCCACATCAACTTGAGACCGCATCAGTATAGCATAATGTCAGCAAGGAAATTTTCTGATATTTCTCTTTCCAGTTAAGGATCATCTGGAAAGACTAGGAGTGTGTGTTTGTGTGTGTGTGTGTGCGTGTGTGTGTGTGTTGAAAGAGAAAGTAGATAGCATGCTTCCCACATCGGTGATCTTGGATTTGTTTCTCTCACACATGCCCTATTGTAGAGTGATGACAGTCACATTTTAAAAAATTAATAAACTTTCTTTTTATAGAGCACTTTTAGGTTCACAGCAAAATTAAGCTGACGATACAGAGATTTCCCCCATATCCCCTGTTCCCATACTAGCACAACCTCCCCCATTATCAATGTCTCCCACCCGATTGTTACTCTTGTTACAATCAATGAACATTTATTGACACATAATTATCACTCAGGGTGCACAGTTTACATTACCATTCACTCTTGGTGTTGTACATTTTGACAAGTGTATAATGACATGTATCCACCATTACAGTATCATAAAGAATAATTTCACTGCCCTAAAAATCCTCTATGTTCTGCCTGTTTATCACTTCCTCCCCTCTAAACTCTGGAAACCACTGACGTTTTTACTATCTATCTCCACAGTTATGCCTTTTTCAGAATGTCATCTAATTGGAATCATAAGTATGTAGCCTTTTCAGATTTGCTTCTTTCATTCAGCAATGTGGATGTGTCTCCTCCACATGAAAAACTCCATGTTTTTCACAGCTTGATAGTTTCTCTTTTTTTTTTTTTTCAGAACTGAATAATATTCCATTGTCTGGATGTATTACAGTTTACTTATCCACTCATCTAGTGAAGGACAGTTTTGTAAGCTCAGTTGCTTACAAATTTTGGCAATTACAAATAAAGCCACTATTAACATTCATGTGCATGTTTTTGTGTGGGCATAAGTTTGGGGTAAGTACCAAGGAATGTGATTGCTGCATCATATGGTAAAAGTATATTTAATTTTGTAAGACACTACCAAGCTGTATTTTGTATTTCTTTCAGGAATGAATGAGAGTTCCTGTTGTTTCACATCCTTACCAGCATTTGGAGTTATCAGTATTCTGGATTTTGGCCATTTTAATAGATGTGTAGTGGCATCTCATTGTTGTTTTAACTTTTTGTGGTTTTAAATGAGCACTTTATATGATTTACTTTTCTCTCCTTTCTTAGTATATCAATTATCTTTCTCTATGTACTTATTTTTTTTATTTTTATTTTTTTTTGAGGCAGAGTCTCGCTCTGTCACCAGTCACCAGGCTGGAGGGCAGTGGTGTGATCTTGGCTCACTGCAACCTCCACCTCCCGGGTACAAGCGATTCTCCTGCCTCAGCCTCCTGAGTAGCTGGGACTACAGGAGCATGCCACCGCATCCAGCTAATTTTTGTATTTTTAGTAGAGACGGGGTTTCACCATGTTGGCCAGGATGGTCTCGATTTCTTGACCTCGTGATCCGCCTGTCTTGGCCTCCCAAAGTGCTGGGATTATAGGCATCAGCCACCGCACCCAGCCTGTATTTACTTTTTTTAAGTGGTCGCCCTGGAGCTTGCAATATGCATTTATAGCTAATCCAAACACACTTGCAAATAACACTATACTGTTTCTTGGGTAGTGTATGTACCTTTTAATAACAAAATATTCCTAATTCCTGGAACCCTCCTGTCCTTTTATCATTGCTGTCATTGGTTTCACTTATACATAAGCATACATAATTGAATACGTTATTGCTATTATTATTTGAACAAACTGTTACCTATTAGATAAATTAAGAATTAAAAAAAGTATTTCACTTTAATGTATTCATTTTTTGATATTCATCCTTTCTATAAGTAGATCCAAATTTTGGACCTATATTATTTTCCTTCTCTCTGAATAACTTCTTTTAACATTTCTTACCAGGCAAGTCTACTGGTAACAAATTCCCTCAGTTTTTCTTTGTCTCAGAAAATCTTTATTTCTCCTTCAGTTTTGAAGGATAATTCTGCAGGGTACAGAATTCTAGGTTGATAGTATTTTCTCTCAACAGTGTAAAAATTTTATTTCGCTATCTTCTTGCTTACATGGTTTTTAAGGAAAATTGGATATAATTGTTATCTTTGATTTTTCTATAGATAAGGTATTTTTTCCTCCTTTGGATTCTTTTAAGATTTTTAAAAAATCTTTGATTTTATGAAGTTTGAATACTGTGATATAACAAGAAATATATCTGTGTTCTGTGCCCCTGGTTCCTGAGCTAATATTTGGTCTTTGACCTGGGTTCCTGACACAGAGCTCCTCAGACTTTTGTAATTTCCTGAATGATAGGAGTGTGTCTAACACTAATCTTCTAAATCTCTTGGAATTTCCTGAGTTATAGGAACATCTTTTGTTCTAACGAGAAAAATCTTGGTGAGCTCCTAGGTAACCTCAAGAAGAGGGCTGGTTGCCAGGGCAACCAACCATACTATTTTAGAGTTTGAACTTTTAGCCCCACCCCCTACCTCAAGGGAGGGAAGAGGGGCTGAAGTTTGAGTTGATCACCAGTAGCCAGTGATATATGTAACGAATCATGCTTACATAATGAAGCCTCCATAAAATCTCAAAAGGACAGGGTTCCTGGAGCTTCCTTGTTGCTGCGCATGTGGAGGTTCTTGAAGGGTGGTGCTCCTGAAGAGGGCTTGGAAGCTCCATGTTTCTTCCCACATACCTTTCCCTATGTACCTCTTCCATCTGGCTATTCATCTGTATCCTTCATAATATCCATTATAATAAATGGGTAAGCATAGGTATAATGTTTTCCTGAGTTATATGAGTCATCCTAGCAAACTAAACCCAAGCAGTGAGTAGAGGGAACCCCAATTTATAACTGGTTGGTCAGAAGTATGGGTGACAATCTACTACTGGTGTTTGGCATCTAAAGCTGGTTGCAATCTTATGGGACTGGGCCTTTAACCTATGGGATCCAACTCTAACTCCAGGTAAATTGTGTCAGAATTGAAATGGATTAGAAGACACCCAGCTGACGTTTGCTACAGGATAGATTGCTTGCTTGTTGGTGGGGAGAAATTCCCACACATTTGGTCACAGAAGTCTTCTGTGTTGATTGCTATGGTGTGAAAGCAGAAGGAAAAAAAGATAAAATTTTGAGTCTTTTTCCATTCAATTATTCTTATTCTTAGTGGATCTGCGGTAGTTCCTCATCGTGCTTACATATTTGTAAGGATTAGCATTGCAGGAGTCAATTAAGCATCATTTCCTGTTAGGGCAACATTTCACAGGAAATAGGCCCATGGTTTCATCTATTTGGAGACAGATGGAACTAAGAAGATAATTTTAAAATGTTTTAAAAATCAGACTGTTGATAATTTAACAAAATTTTAAATCAACTTGTCTTTCTCTTACATATCAGTAAAGTATAAATGAGGCTAAATGCATTTGTTATGCTACCTTCTGATTTGTCTTCTTCAGTGTGATGTTATGTAATCGTATGAGTTGAATTGTTATTTATGTGAACTGGGTAGCTACAATCCTACCACCATAGCATAAGCATTAGAGGCACATAAATGCTAGCAGGGCCAAAATTAGGCATTGAAATAGCCATCCCTCCTATTCAGGTAGTAATTTGGCAAGCCTAGGCCAAAGGTTGCAGGCTTCTGAGGAGTCATCTGTTATACCATGATTAGGCACTCCAGTTTTCTTTCTTTTTTTCTTTCCAGCAGATGGTTTGTTACATACTCCTTAGCAGATTCTGACATCCATGACCACTGTCTTGCCCAGTTTTCTTATTTTTAATATAATGTCTTTCATGGATTGCAATAAATTTTAAAATCCCAGATAAATTGGCAACAATATAACATTCTTCCCAGAGTTTCTTTCTCTCTAAATAATAAGAGAGTAGTAAGTTTATTCTAACTCAACAGTCAAAATAACAGCTATTATCCAGGACAATGATGCTTCCAAGACTGTAGTAAAGCCTATAAAACATAAAATAATCAAGTTAATGTACAGTTGTGAAGAATTTAAAAAATTAAAAATACCTCTGTCTTCTTCTGTCTTACCTTTTAGAAGCTAAATCTATCATGTATCTGAACTCTCAAAGCTCTTTATCTATACCTACTATAGTATGTACAACATTCTCTGGATATTATAGTTATTTTTGCCCATGTCTCATTTTCTGTACACAGCTATAAAAATTTTGTAGGCAAGACCTTCAATGACTGATTAATCTTTACATGCCCCAGAACATACCACATAGGCTTAGGTGTGCAAGTAACAGAGCTGAATTCTGTTGGGATTAAAAGTTAGTGTAGGAGAAGCAGACACAAATAACACTGAAAAACTAGGTACTGTCTAGTGCCTGCCATTAGTGAGGCAGAGTTTCCAAGTGCCAATTCCAATATTTATTACATCTTTCCTAAGCAACAAGAACATTTATTGGAAAGCCCCATCACTACCATCACCACCAGATGTATACCAATGACATGTATAAATAAAAATGTTATGTGACTTCACATCTGTTAGAATAGCATATGTGTGTGTGTGTATATATATATAGAGAGAGAGAGAGAGAATTGTACACACAACGCTTGTTACTTTCATGTATATTATATATATGCTATTCTAACAGATATGATATACACACACACACACACGCACGCACGCACATATACCTATATATGAAAGTAACAAGTGTTGGTGAGAATGTAGGGAAATTGGAATTTTTTTTTTTTTTTTTTTTTTTTTTGAGGCGGAGTCTCGCTCTGCCGCCCGGACTGGAGTGCAGTGGCCGGATCTCAGCTCACTGCAAGCTCCGCCTCCCGGGTTTACGCCATTCTCCTGCCTCAGCCTCCCGAGTAGCTGGGACTACAGGCGCCCGCCACCTCGCCCGGCTAATTTTTTGTATTTTTAGTAGAGACGGGGTTTCACCGTGTTAGCCAGGATGGTCTCCATCTCCTGACCTCGTGATCCGCCCGTCTCGGCCTCCCAAAGTGCTGGGATTACAGGCTTGAGCCACCGCGCCCGGCCGGAAATTGGAATTCTTGTGCATTGTTGGTGGGAATGTAAAACGGTGCAGCCACTATAGAAAACACTATGGTGGTTCTTAAAAAACTTTAATATAGAATCACCATATCATCCAGCAATTTCATTTCTGGGTATACACCCAAAAGAACTGAAAGAATGGTCTTAAAGAGGTATTTGTACACTCATGTTCATAGCGATGTTATTCACAATAGCCAAAAGGTAAAAGCAACCCGGGTGTCCATTGATAGATGAATAATAAACAAAATGTGGTATATGCATATATAATGGATAATTGTTCAGCCTTAAAAAGGAAAAGAATTCTGACATATGCTACAGGGATGAAACTTGATGGCATTACACTAAATGAAATAAAACAGTCACAAAAAGGCAAATACTATATCATTCCACTTATATGAGGTACTTAGAATAGTCAAATTCATAGAGATAGAAAGTAGAAAGCTGAAGGCAGGGGGAAAATAGGCAGTTGTTTTCTAATGGGAATAGAGTTTAGTTTTGCAAGATAAAAAGAATTCTGGAGATTGGTTGCAGAACAATGTGAATATTCTTAACATTATTAAACTGTACACTTGAAAAACAGGATGATACATTTGTGTTACATGCACAGTAGTGCCCCTTTATCCACAGTTTTTCTCTCTATGGTTTCAGTTATCCATGGTCAGCTTCTATTCAAAAATATTAAATGGAAAATTCCAGAAATAAACCATTCATATGTTTTAAATTACACAGTTTTCTCAGTAGTGTGATGAAATCTCTCACTGCCGTGCTTCATCCCACCCAGAATGCAAATGATCCCTTTGTACAGCATATCTGAGCTGCAGATGCTACCAGCCCATTAGCCACTTAGTAGCTGTTCTGCTTATCAGATTGACTGTCATGGTACCACAGTGCATGTGTTCAACTAATCCTTATTTTACTTAATGGCCCTAAAGTGCAAGAGTAGTAATGCTGGCAATTTGGATATGACAGATAGAAGCCATAAAGTGCCTTCTTTAAGTGAAGAGGTGAAAGTCCTTGACTTAATAAGAAAAAAGATCATATGCTGACGTTATTAAGATCTACAGTGAGAATGAGTCTTCTATATATGAAATCGTCAAGAGGAAAAATAAATTCATGCATAGTATATATAGGGTTTGGTGCTATCCACAGCTTCAGGCATACACTGGGGATCTTGGAATGTACCACCTGCAAATAAGTGGGGACTACTGTCTTTTATTATAATTAAATATTAAAAAGTTATGTGAGGCCTCCAATAAGTGGCCCTCCTGTTTTCCCCCTTCCTAGAACAGATATGTGGACTGAGGTTCTAGAACTTCATTGGACTATGAGGTGATACTGAGAAAAAGAGCTACAAACCATGGTGTAGCAGAGATAAAGGGAGAATGGGTCCCTAATGCTCCTAGAGTGATTGACCCACCCCTGGACTGCTTTCCTCTCAGCATCTGATATGGTTTGGATGTCTGTCATCTCCAAATCTCATATTGAAAATTGATCCCAGTGTTGGAGGTGGGGCCTGGTGGGAGGTGTTTGGGTCATGGGGGTGGATCCTTCATGAATGGCCTGGTGCCCTCCTTATGATGAGTTCCTGCTCTGAGTTCATGTGAGATCTGGTTGTTTTAAAAAGCATGGCACCTCCTCCATGGCTCTCTTGCTTCCTGTCTTGCCAAGTGACATGCTTCTCCTGTTTCACCTTCCACCATGAATAAAAGCTCCCTGAGGCCTCACCAGAAGCTGAGCAGATGCCAGCACCATCTGCTTCCTGTAAAGCCAGTGAGCCAATTGGCTTCCTGTAGAACTGTGAGCCAATTAAACTTCTTTTCTTTATAAATTACCCAGTCTCAGGTATTCCTTCATGGCACCACAGAACAGACTAATACAGCTTCTACCTATTCAACACCTTTAAATCTTTGCCTCTCTGTCTTATAACCCAATTGTATTTTGACCATGACATTTATTAGTGCCAAAAATGCTTTTATTTGTTATTTATCTCTCCTTCTTACTTCATGTTCACTAGAGTATAAGCTCCATTTTCATGGAGGGACTGTCTGTTTTGTATGCCACTGTTAGTTCCACTGCCTAGAAGTGCCTGACATATAATAAGCACTTAATACATGTTTATACAATAAGAGAAAGAATAACAATACAAATGGAAAATAAGGGACATATTCAAGCATTCTGTAGAGATAGAATAGTTCTGCTTGATTGTGGAGTGGAGAAATAAGATAGATGGAAACAAGGATGACTCCAAGATTTGGAGCCTGGGTGACTAGGTCAGGTGGCATTAATACAAGAAGTCATCAGAACAAGATGATGAAATATGTAGCAAAGAGAAATGAAAATAAAACCTACATATAATAGGATACCAGGGGGTGAAATAAATGTAATATGGTGAAAAATGTGGGTCATGGGTGTTTGGAGGAGCTGCTACACACCCACAAAAGCTCAGTTAGGTTTCCAGTGTGGGATGGAAAGAGAGACAAATGATCTAACACCAAACTCTTTTTATATGTCAATGACCATCAATCACTATTAAGGGGGAAAAAAAAGTAGTACCAGTACTGACTACACCAAAAATAATTAGAAATAAATATAGTGTGCACAAAATAACATAAATTTCAAAAGAAAAAAGAATTTTCTATGGCAGTTTCAGCGTAGCTATTTTATTGCATGAACACTTTATTGTACTGAATAGGGTCAAATCACAAATAAAGTTCTCTAAATCCTTGTTTTTTTCAGAATTTATTACCCATGCAGACTCACTCTCCAATGTGGCACCAAAGATGTTCCTTATTTAATAAGAGATTAATAACATTGAGTCATATAATGGATAAGCCTTTTCGTAGTGACTGATTCTCATGTTGACAAAAAGAAAAGAAAAGAAAAGAAAAAATCAGCCTTGTTTAAAGTTCTCACTGAACATTGCACCCCTGAGACTGCTAGGTGTCATAATTTTCAGGTTCAGACAGGGTCCTATGGAATCCTAGTAGCAGCAGTGTCTAAACTGCTGGCTGAAGGTCTCCCAGGCAAGAAACTGGTTCTCTGGAAGGTAAAAACCCTAATCCCTGAGGTGGTCTTCCTCAAACTTCAACTTTACTATCACAAAACCTTCCAGGAGGAGCTGCTAGTCCACAACCATCTGGGACAACAGGAGTTGTGACCTCAGCAGTGTCTTGGTCGGGAGATGTTAAAGGAGCACCCTGAGGAACAAGAAGTAAATGATAAATGGAAATTGAATTTTTTGCTAAAATTGACATAAGTTAAAAAGATGAATTAATGAGAGTACTTCATTAAAAATAAAGTGAGGATTCTGGGATGGTGAAGTAGATGTACTTTTCCCTGTTCTTTCTACTAAGTACAACTAAAAACTCTGGAGATTATATATAAAACAAACATAAGAAGTCTCTAAAAGCTGAAGAGAAGGCAGACTGGATAGGAACCTCAGGATTCAAGGAATTACCCAGTAATGAGTTCCCTAGGTTTTCTTTTGGCCATATTTATCCTAAACTTGAAAGTGAAGACAGTAGCAACCTGAAAATGCCAACAGAAGCAGATTTAACAGTAACAAAAGCTTGCTGCTGCAGCCCAAGGATCAAGCAAGGGGCAGCTTAGCAAGATAAAAAACCCTTTTAGATAATAACTGCTCTACTCCAGCCAAACATGACAGAAAAACTCCCCTTGCCAGAGTAGTATCAGAGAAAGCCAGGTTAAACAAAAGATTCTGAATAAGATCTAGAGTTTCAGAACATAATATAACAATTTCCAGGTTTCAGTCAAAAATCCTTCTTCATACCAAGGAGCAAGAGATTCTCAGACTGAATGAAAAAAAAAAAAAATTAATATTAAAACTGAGGGGACAAATATTAGAATTATCTAACAAAGATTTTAAAGCTGCCATAACAAAAAGGCTTGACCAAGCAATTACTAACATGTCTGAAACAAATAATAAGAAAAAACAGACACAGCAAAGACACAGAAAATTTCAGCAAATAGGAGATAAAAGAAGAACCAAATGGAAGCTTTAGAAATGAAAAACACAATAACTGAAATAAAAAAGAGCTCAGTAGATAGGCAGAATGGCAGAACTGAGGGGGGAAAAGGAAAGAATCACTGAACTGAAAGAGAACAACAGAAATTAACCAATCTGAACACCAGAGAAAACAGACTTAAGGAAATTAAAAACAGCCCCAGGAATCTGTGAACTACAACCAAAGAGCTAATGTTCATATCATTGGAGTACCAGAGGGAAAGAAGAGGGGGGCAAGGATGAAAAAGCAAAAAAAAAAAAAAAAAAAAAAAAAAAATGACTGAAAATTTCCCAAATTTGTCAAAAGACATAAACCTACTAAATTCAATTAAGTTGAGAAAATCCTAAACATAATAAACCCAAAGAAATCCATACCAAGACAGGTAATAATTAACCTTCTGAAAACCAAAGACAAAGAAAAAACTCTTGAAAGTAGCCAAAGGCCGGGCACGGTGGCTCAAGCCTGTAATCCCAGCACTTTGGGAGGCCGAGAAGGGCGGATCACGAGGTCAGGAGTTCGAGACCATCCTGGCTAACACGGTGAAACCCCGTCTCTACTAAAAAATACAAAAGTCTAGCCAGGCGCGGTGGTGGGCGCCTGTAGTCCCAGCTACTCGGGAGGCTGAGGCAGGAGAATGGCGTAAACTCGGGAGGCGGAGCTTGCAGTGAGCTGAGATCCGGCCACTGCACTCCAGCCCGGGCGACAGAGTGAGACTCCGTCTCAAAAAAAAAAAAAAAAAAAGTAGCCAAAGAAAAATGATACCTTAAAAATAGAGGAAAAACAATGAGAATGACAGGAATTTTTCATCAGAAACAATAGAGGCTAGAAGGAAGTGTCACAATATTTTTCAAGTGATGAAAGAAAAGAACTGTCAGTCCAGAATCCTATATCCAGAGAAAATATCCTTTACAGACGAAGGTGAAATCAAGATACTTTTAGATGAAGAAAAATAGACTTTGTTATCAGCAGAGCTACCGTAAAATAATGGCTAATAGAAAGTCTCTGAACAATAGGAAATGATTAAAAAAAAAAAAAAAAAAAAAAAGGAACCTTGTAACACCAGAAAAGAAGACAAAACACAGTAAGCAAAAATATTGGGCTGGGCACAGTGGCCTACACTGTAATCCCAGTGCTTTGGGAGGCTGAGACAGGAGGATTGCTTGGGGCCACAAGTTCAAGATCAGCCTAAGCAACATAGTGAGATCTCCATCTATACAACAACAACAACAAAAATTAACTGGGTGTGGTGGCACTCACCTGTAGTCCTAGCTACTTGGGAGGCTGAGGCTGGAGGATCGCTTGAGCCTAGGAGCTTGAGGCTGCCGTGAGCTATGTTCATCCCACCGCACTCTGCCCTGATAGGGTGAGACCTTGTCTCTAAAAAGCAAACAACGACAACAACAACAACAACAACAAGAATTGGCACATGTAATAGACTTTCCTTCTCCTCCTGAGTTTTCTAAATTGTGTTTGATGATTGAAGCAAAAACTATAACACTGTCTAAAGTAATTCTAAATGTATGTAGAGTATGTATTTACAAAAATTATAAGTTGGGAAAGGTAAGTATGGAAATACTTTATGTGAACTTGACACTGGTAGACTGTGACAACTTATATACATAAAATGCAATATATAGAGAATCCCCTAAAAATGCCATACAAAGATACACACACACACACACACACACACACACACACACATATACAGATCAAAATGGACTTTAAAAAAAAGTCTCAGTTACCCACAGGAAAGCAGAAAAAAAAAAAAAAAAAAGGAAATGCAACACAGAGAACAAACCAAAAGCAAAAGATAAAATGGCACCAAGTATATGCTGTCTACAAGAAATTCACTTCAAATATAATGATATAAGTATAATAAAAGTAGGCCAGGCCGGGCGCGGTGGCTCAAGCCTGTAATCCCAGCACTTTGGGAGGCCGAGACGGGTGGATCACGAGGTCAGGAGATCGAGACCATCCTGGCTAACACAGTGAAACCCCGTCTCTACTAAAAATACAAAAAAACTAGCCGGGCGAGGTGGCGGGCGCCTGTAGTCCCAGCTACTCGGGAGGCTGAGGCAGGAGAATGGCGTGAACCCGGGAGGCGGAGCTTGCAGTGAGCTGAGATCCGGCCACTGCACTCCAGTCCGGGCGACAGAGCGAGACTCCGCCTCAAAAAAAAAAAAAAAAAAAAAAGTAGGCCAGATGCAGTGGCTCACATCTGTAATCCCAGGACTTTGGGAGGCTGAGGCAGGAGGATCACTTGAGGTCAGGAGTTCGAGACCAGCCTGACCAACATGGTGAAACCCCATCTCTACTAAAAATACAAAAATTAGCCGGACATGGTGGCAGGCACCTGTAGTCCCAGCTACTCAGGAGGCTAAGGCAGGAGGAACCACTTGAACCCAGGAGGCATAGGTTGCAGTGAGCCAAGATCATGCTACTGCACCCCAGCCTGGGCGACAGAGCAAGACTCCATCTAAAAAAAAAAAAAAGTAAATGGGGCCAGGTACAGTGGCTCATGCCTGTAATCCCAGCACTTTGGGAGGCCGAGGCGGGTAGATCACCTGAAGTCAAGAGTTCAAGACCAGTCTGGCCAACATGGTGAAACCCTGTCTCTTCTGAAAATACAAAATTTAGCCAGGTGTGGTGGCTTGCGCCTGTAGTCCCAGCTACTCAGGAGGCTGTGGCAGGAGAATCACTTAAACCCGGGAGGTGGACTTTGCAGTGAGCCAAGATCGCACCACTGCACTCCAGCCTGGGTGACAGAGTGAGATTCCCTCTCAAAAAAAAAAAAAAGTAAATGGATGAAAAAAGGTAGACCATGCAAATATCAGTTAAAGCAAAGGAGGAGCAACTATATTAATGTGAGATAGAGTAGACTACAGAACAAAGAAAAGTACCAGTCACAAAGGGGACATTACATAATGACAAGAGTGAATTCACTAATGCAACGTAATAATCCTAAATGTATCTGTACCAAAGAATAGGTAGGCAAAATATGTGAACAAAAACTGATAGAACTGAAAAGAGAGATAGACAAATCCACAATCATATTAGAGAACAATTGATAGGACAACTAGACAGAAAATCATCAAGGATACAGAAGAACTGAACAATACCATCAGCCAACCAATAGACATTTATAAAACAGTCCGCTCAACACCAGCAGAACACATATTTATTTTTAAGTACCCATAGAATATATAACAATATGGACCATATCCTAGGCCAAAAGACAAACCTCAACAAGTTTAAAAGAACTAGAATGTGTTCTGCATTCATAAGGAAACCAAACTAGGAATTATAGCAGAAAGATAGGGAACAACTGCCAAATTCTTGAAAACTGAATACATTCCTAAATAAGTCAATAACCAAAGAGGACGTCTTAAGGAAAATGAAAAAATACATTGAACTAAATGAAAATTGTAAAACAATAATATTTGTAGGACACAGCTAAAGCAGAAGAAGCAAATTTATAGCATTAAGTGCATATGTTAGAAAAGAGGAAAAGTCTCAAATCAATAATTGAAACTTTCACTTCAAGAGCCTAGAAAAAGAAGAAGAAAACCACAAAGCAAGCAGAAAGAATCAAATAATAAAAATAAGAGCAAAAATCAAATGGAAAATTTTAAAAACTATAAAAAAATCAATAAAACAAAAAGCGGGTTTTTTGAAAAGATCAATAAATTAAAACCTCTAGTAAGACTGATATATAAAAAATTAGGGAGGACACAAATGACCAATAACTACAATGAAACAGGAGCTATCACAGCAGACTCTGCAAACACCAAAAGGATAATAGGGAATACTATGAACAACTCTCTACATATATATTTATTCTATTTTTGAGACAAGGTCTTGCTCTGTTACCCAGGCTGGAGTGCAGTGGTGTGTGTGATCATAGCTCACTTCTGACTGGAACTCCTAGTCTCAAACGATCCTCTTGTCATCCTCCTGGGTAGCTATGACTATAGGTGTTCACCACCATGCCCAGCTAATTTTTAAATTTTTTTGTGGGGATGGGGGTTTTGCTGTGTTGCCTAGGCTGGTCTCCAACTCCTAGCCTCAAGCAATCTTCTTGCCTTGGCCTCCCAAGTTGTTGGGATTACAAGCGTGAGCCACTGCGCCCAGACTGTACACATAAATTTAACAACATAGACCAATTCTTTGAAAAACACCAACTATCGCAACTCATCCAATATGAAATAATTTTAATGTCCTAATAAACACCAAGGAAATTGGGCTCAAAATTATTAACTTTTTTTCAAAACAGAGTTTCACTGTCACCCAGGCTGGAGTGCAGTGGTGTGATCACAGCTCACTGCAGCCTTGATGTCCTGGGCTTAAGCACTCCTCCAGCTTCAGCCTCCTGAATAGCTGGGATTATAGGCATGCACAACCACATGTTGCTATTTTTATTTTTTGTAGAGATGAGGTCTTTCTATGTTGCTCAGGTTGCTCCTGGGCTCCTGCCTCAGCCTCCCAAAGTGCTGGGGTTACAGGTGGGAGCTATCGTGCCTGGCCAACATTTAACTTTTAAATCCATGATCCATTTTTTGTTAATTTGTATATAAGGCATGTAGGTCAAGGTTCATAGTAAGACCGTCTCTACAAAAAATTAAAACACTTAGCCAGGCATGGTGGTGCACACTTCTAGTCCCAGCTGTTTAGGAGGCTGAGGCTGGAGGATCATTTCAGTAGCTGTGGTGGCACACATCTGTAGTTCTAGCTATTTGGGAGGCTGAGAGGGAAGGGTTGTTTGGGCCCAGAAGGTCAGGGCTGCAGTGAGCTGTCATAATGCCACTGTATTCCCACATGAGCAACAGAGTAAGACCTTGTCTCAACAAAACGAAAAGAAAAAAAAAGTAAATGTAAAACTATAAAATTTTTATGAAAAAAAGCCATAGAAGATCTTTAGGATCTAGGGTTAGGCAAAGAATTCTTAGACTTGATACCATCAACATGATCCATAAAAGGAAGAATTGACCACTGGAACTTGATAAAAATTTAAAACTTGTGCTCTGTTAAAGGTCCTCTTAGAAGGATAAAAAGATAAAGTTGTAGACGGGGAGAAAATACTTACAAACCCATATCTGATGATACTAGTTTCTATAATATATAAAAAACCCTCAGAAATGAATAGTAAGATAGCAATAAGAACATGGCAAAAGACATGAAAAGACATTTTACCAAAGAATGTTCAACATCATTAACAATTAGGGAAATGGAAGTTACAAGCATAGTAAGAAATTACTGTTCTATCAGAATACCTATTAGGATAAAAACAGAGACAAACACCAAATGCTAGAAAAAAATGTAGAGAAACTGGACCACTTATATTTTGCTAGTGGGAATGTAAAATGGTAGAGCTACTCTGGAAAAGTCTTGTAGTTTCTTTCTTTTTCCTTTTTATTATATTATTATTATTATTATTATTATTTTCAGACAGAGTCTTGCTGTGTCACCCAGGCTGGAGTGCAGTGGTGCAATCTCGGCTCACTGCAAGCTCTGCCTCCCAGGTTCATGCCATTCTCCTGCCTCAGCCTCCCAAGTAGCTGGGACTACAGGCACCCGCCAAGGTCTGGTAGTTTCTTTAAAAAAAAAAACTGAACATGTGGCCAGGCGCAGTGACTCACACCTGAAATCCCAGCACTTTGGAAGGTTGAGGTGGGCAGATCTCTTGAGGCCAGGAGTTTGAGACTAGCCTGACCAACATGGTGAAACTCCATCTCTACTAAAAAGACAAAAATTAGCCAGGTGTGGTGGCAGGTGCCTATAATCCCAGTTTCTCAGGAGGCTGAGGCAGAAGAATTGCTTGAACCTGGGAGGCGCAGGTTGCAGTGAACCAAGATCATGTCACTGCACTCCAGCCTGGGTGACAGAGTCTCAAAACAAACAAACAAACAAACAACAAAAAACTAAATATGTGACTATACCAGATGACCTGACAATTGCATTTCTGGTCATTATTGCAGAGAAATGATGACTTACGCTCACACAAATACCTGTACATGAATGTTCAGAGCAGCTTTATTCATAATAGCCAAAACTCAAAACAATCCAGATGTCTTTCAATGATGAATGATTAAACAAACTTTGGTACACACATACCATGAAATACTACTCTGCATCGAAAAGGAACAAGTTATTGATATACCCAACAACCTGGATAAATCTCTAAAAAATTACAGTGAGTTCAAAAAGCCAATTGCAAAAGGTTACATACTACATGATTTATATAATACTACTGAAACGACAAAATGATAGCAGGGCAGAACAGATTGTAACTTATCCACACAATGGAATGCTACTCAGCCATAAAAAGGAACAAATACAGGCAACATGAATTAGTGGTGGGTAGGAGCCTGACCAAGGAGACTCAGAGCTTGAGTGTTAAATTTTCCAGAATTCTGCAAGACATTAAAAAATACATTATTAAAACTGACAACTAAATTATTAATATTAATATTTTTTTGAGACAGGGTCTCACTCTGTCACCCAAGCTGGAGTGCAGTGGTGTGATCACAGCTCACTACAGCCCCGAACTCCCATGCAATCATCCCACCTCAGCCTCCCAAGTAGCTGGGAACCACAGGGGTGCACCACCACCCTTAGCTACAATTTAATTATTAAAAGGTAATATATACTCAAAATATATCAATTCTCAATTTACTACATTTTACTATTACTTCTGCTCTTGAGGTTGCCTGCATATCTATATAGTAGAAAGAATCTATAATCCTGTGCTACCCCACATCTCTTCTCAACTCCATGACTTCAGTGATTTCACTGGTAACCAGCCATGGTGCAAGTACTGTACACCACAGAAAGCTGGATGTTGGCAAACACTTCAGATCAGGGCTTGGTTTATTGTTTTCTTGGCTGTGCAGATTAAGGAAAATGTTAGATAAAATGTTAACAATGCAGAGTAAACTTAAAAGTATGTCATGTCTAGAGCTGTTACACTGTGACTAGCACAAAGAAATGCAATTCTTCCAGCGTTTGAAAATGATTATCAGCTTCGGCAAAGAAGTCCCTCATATCCTTGACCAGTGAGGGACATAGTGCTGAAGTTGAAAGGGGTTTCAGTTGAGGAAATATAATTTGTAGGAGGGTGAAAATGCTGAAATGAAGGGTTGTCCATCTCCATTTGAACTCAAGGAGCTGTGTTCACAATGGAAAATATATCCCCTGGGCTTTAGCCATGATGGCCCCACTAAATTTTGAGTTACTAGGGGCCAAAATTGCTATGTCCTCCACACTACTTAGAATATTACACATCCCTTTTTCACTAGGAAATGATGATTCTGGAGTTGAGATGTGGAAGGGTCTTTAACCCATCTTCTAGATTGTGGCTTGCTTGGTCAGGTAGCCAAAGTAGGAAAGAAACAGAGACAACGTATCTCGCACATTCCAAGCTCTTAGATATTCCACTGTCCTCAACTGATACTCAAATAAGTAATTTCAACACTAGGCTATGCTAAAGTTAGTCAGAAATTGAAATGACTTCAAAACAAAATAAACAGAATTCAGTAGAAAAATATATTTCTTAAACAACTGCCCTTGTATACTTTTTTGTTGCACTGATACTTCACTGCATTTAAAAAAGGTAATTGCAGGTAAATTCCTTGTTGTTTATTTTCCTAAATTCTCAACTTTCACAGTATTTATGACTTTTCTTTATTATACTTTAAGTTCTAGGGTACATGTGCATAACGTGCAGGTTTGTTACATATGTATACTTGTGCCATGTTGGTGTGCTGCACCCATCAACTCGTCAGCACCCATCAATTCGTCATTTATATCAGTCATTTATATAACTCCCAGTGCAATCCCTCCTCCCTCCCCCCCCCATGATAGGCCCCGATGTGTGATGTTCCCCTTCCCGAGTCCAAGCGATCTCATTGTTCAGTTCCCACCTATGAGTGAGAACATGCGGTGTTTGGTTTTCTCTTCTTGTGATAGTTTGCTAAGAATGATGGTTTCCAGCTGCATCCATGTCCCTACAAAGGACGCAAACTCATCCTTTTTTATGGCTGCATAATAATCCACGGTGTATATGTGCCACATTTTCTTAATCCAGTCTGTCACTGATGGACATTTGGGTTGATTCCAAGTCTTCGCTATTGTGAATAGTGCTGCAATAAACATACGCGTGCATGTGTCTTTATAGCACGATGATTTATAATCCTTTGGGTATATACCCAGTAGTAGGATGGCTGGGTCATATGGTACATCTAGTTCTAGATTCTTGAGGAATTGCCATACTCTTTTCCATAATGGTTGAACTAGTTTACAATCCCACCAACAGTGTAAAAGTGTTCCTGTTTCTCCACATCCTCTCCAGCACCTGTTGTTTCCTGACTTTTTAATGATTGCCATTCTAACTGGTGTGAGATGGTATCTCATTGTGGTTTTGATTTGCATTTCTCTGATGGCAAGTGATGATGAGCATTTTTTCACGTGTCTGTTGGCTGTATGAATGTCTTCTTTTGAGAAAAGTCTGTTCATATCCTTTGCCCACTTTTTGATGGGGTTGTTTGTTTTTTTCTTGTAAATTTGTTTGAGTTCTTTGTAGGTTCTGGATATTAGCCCTTTGTCAGATGAGTAGATTGCAAAAATTTTCTCCCATTCTGTAGGTTGCCTGTTCACTCTGATGGTAGTTTCTTTTGCTGTGCAGAAGCTCTTTAGTTTAATTAGATCCATTTGTCAATTTTTGCTTTTGCTGCCGTTGCTTTTGGTGTTTTAGACATGAAGTCCTTGCCCATGCCTATGTCCTGAATGGTACTACCTAGGTTTTCTTCCAGGGTTTTTATGGTATTAGGTCTAACATTTAAGTCTCTAGTCCATCTTGAATTATAAGGAAAGGATCCAGTTTCAGCTTTCTACTTATGGCTAGCCAATTTTCCCAGCACCATTTATTAAATAGGGAATCCTTTCCCCATTTCTTGTTTCTCTCAGGTTTGTCAAAGATCAGATGGCTGTAGATGTGTGGTATTATTCCTGAGGACTCTGTTCTGTTCCATTGGTCTATATCTCTGTTTTGGTACCAGTACCATGCTGTTTTGGTTACTGTAGCCTTGTAGTATAGTTTGAAGTCAGGTAGCGTGATGCCTCCAGCTTTGTTCTTTTGACTTAGGATTGTCTTGGCAATGCGGGATCTTTTTTGGTTCCATATGAACTTTAAAGCAGTTTTTTCCAGTTCTGTGAAGAAACTCATTGGTAGCTTGATGGGGATGGCATTGAATCTATAAATAACCTTGGGCAGTATGGCCATTTTCACGATATTGATTCTTCCTATCCATGAGCATGGAATGTTCTTCCATTTGTTTGTGTCCTCTCTTATTTCACTGAGCAGTGGTTTGTAGTTCTCATTGAAGAGGTCCTTTACATCCCTTGTAAGTTGGATTCCTAGGTATTTTATTCTCTTTGAAGCAATTGTGAATGGAAGTTCATTCATGATTTGGCTCTCTGTTTGTCTGTTACTGGTGTATAAGAATGCTTGTGATTTTTGCACATTAATTTTGTATCCTGAGACTTTGCTGAAGTTGCTTATCAGCTTAAGGAGATTTTGGGCTGAGATAATGGGGTTTTCTAAATATACAATCATGTCGTCTGCAAACAGGGACAATTTGACTTCTTCTTTTCCTAACTGGATACCCTTGATTTCTTTCTCTTGCCTGATTGCCCTAGCCAGAACTTCCAACACTAAGTTGAATAGGAGTGGTGAGAGAGGGCATCCCTGTCTTGTGCCAGTTTTCAAAGGGAATTTTTCCAGTTTTGCCCATTCAGTATGATATTGGCTGTGGGTTTGTCATAAATAGCTCTTATTATTTTGAGACACATCCCATCAATACCGAATTTATTGAGAGTTTTTAGCCTGAAGGGCTGTTGAATTTTGTCAAAAGCCTTTTCTGCATCTATTGAGATAATCATGTGGTTCTTGTCTTTGGTTCTGTTTATATGCTGGATTATGTTTATTGATTTGCGAATGTTGAACCAGCCTTGCATCCCAGGGATGAAGCCCACTTGATCATGGTGGATAAGCTTTTTGATGTGCTGCTGGATTCGATTTGCCAGTATTTTATTGATGATTTTTGCGTCAATGTTCATCAGGGATATTGGTCTAAAATTCTCTTTTTTTGTTGTGTCTCTGCTTTGGTATAAGAATGATGCTGGCCTCATAACATGAGTTAGGGAGGATTCCCTCTTTTTCTATTGATTGGAATAGTTTCAGAAGGAATGGTACCAGCTCCTCCTTGTACCTCTGGTAGAATTCGATTGTGAATCCATCTGGTCCTGGACTCTTTTTGGTTATTGCTGCAATTTTAGAGCCTGTTATTGGTCTATTCAGGGATTCAACTTCTTCCTGGTTTAGTCTTGGAAGAGTGTAAGTGTCCAGGAAATTATCCATTTCTTCTAGATTTTCTAGTTTATTTGCATAGAGGTGTTTATAGTATTCTCTGATGGTAGTTTGTATTTCTATGGGGTCGGTGGTGATATCCCCTTTATCATTTTTCATTGCATCTATTTGATTCTTCTCTCTTTTCTTCTTTATTAGTCTTGCTAGCGGTCTGTCAATTTTGTTGATTTTTTCAAAAAACCAACTCCTGGATTCATTGATTTTTTGGAGGGTTTTTTGTGTCTCTATCTCCTTCAGTTCTGCTCTGATCTTAGTTATTTCTTGCCTTCTGCTACCTTTTGAATGTGTTTGCTCTTGCTTCTCCAATTCTTTTAATTGTGATGTTAGAGTGTCAGTTTTAGATCTTTCCTGCTTTCTCTTGTGGGCATTTAGTGCTATAAATTTCCCTCTACACACTGCTTTAAATGTGTCCCAGAGATTCTAGTATGTTGTATCTTTGTTCTCATTGGTTTCAAAGAACATCTTTATTTCTGCCTTCATTTCGTTATGTACCCAGTAGTCATTCAGGAGCAGGTTGTTCAGTTTCCATGTAGTTGAGCGGTTTTGATTGAGTTTCTTAGTCCTGAGTTCTAGTTTGATTGCACTGTGGTCTGAGAGACAGTTTGTTATAATTTCTGTTCTTTTACATTTGCTAAGGAGTGCTTTACTTCCAATTATGTGGTCAATTTTGAAATAAGTGCAATGTGGTGCTGAGAAGAATGTATATTCTGTTGATTTGGGGTGGAGAGTTCTATAGATGTCTATTAGGTCCGCTTGGTGCAGAGATGAGTTCAATTCCTGGATATCCTTGTTAACTTTCTGTCTCGTTGATCTGTCTAATGTTGACAGTGGAGTGGTTGAAGTCTCCCAATATTACTGTATGGGAGTCTAAGTCTCTTTGTAAGTCTCTAAGGACTTGCTTTAGGCATTTGGGTGCTCCTGTATTGTGTGCATATATATTTAGGATAGTTAGCTCTTCCTGTTGAATTGATCCCTTTACCGTTATGTAATGGCCTTCTTTGTCTCTTTTGATCTTTGATGGTTTAAAGTCTGTTTTATCAGAGACTAGGATTGCAACCCCTGCTTTTTTTTGTTCTCCATTTGCTTGGTAGATCTTCCTCCATCCCTTTATTTTGAGCCTATGTATGTCTCTGCATGTGAGATGGGTCTCCTGAATACAGCAGACTGATGGGTCTTGACTCTTTATCCAGTTTGCCAGTCTGTGTCTTTTAATTGGAGCATTTAGTCCATTGACATTTAAGGTTAATATTGTTATGTGTGAACTTGATCCTGCCATTATGATATTAACTGGTTATTTTGCTCGTTAGTTGATGCAGTTTCTTCCTAGCCTCGATGGTCTTTACATTTTGGCATCTTTTTGCAATGGCTGGTACCGGTTGTTCCTTTCCATGTTTAGGGCTTCCTTCAGGGTCTCTTGTAAGGCAGGCCTGGTGGTGACAAAATCTCTAAGCATTTGCTTATCTGTAAAGAATTTTATTTCTCCTTCACTTATGAAACTTAGTTTGGCTGGATATGAAATTCTGGGTTGAAAATTCTTTTCTTTGAGAATGTTGAATATTGGCCCCCACTCTCTTCTGGCTTGTAGAGTTTCTGCCGAGAAATCTGCTGTTAGTCTGATGGGCTTCCCTTTGTGGGTAACCTGACCTTTCTCTCTGGCTGCCCTTAAGATTTTTTCCTTCATTTCAGCTTTGGTGAATCTGGCAATTATGTGTCTTGGAGTTGCTCTTCTCGAGGAGTATCTTTGTGGTGTTCTCTGTATTTCCTGAATTTGAATGTTGGCCTGCCCTACTAGGTTGGGGAAGTTCTCCTGGATGATATCCTGAAGAGTGTTCTCCAACTTGGTTCCATTTTCCCCCTCACTTTCAGGCACCCCAATCAGATGTAGATTTGGTCTTTTTACATAATCCCATACTTCTTGCAGGCTTTGTTCATTTCTTTTTCTTCTTTTTTCTTTTGGTTTCTCTTCTCGCTTCATTTCATTCATTTGATCCTCAATCGCTGATACTCTTTCTTCCAGTTGATTGAGTCGGTTACTGAAGCTTGTGGATTTGTCACATATTTCTCGTGTCATGGTTTTCATCTCTGTCATTTCGTTTATGACCTTCTCTGCATTAATTATTCTAGCTATCAATTCTTCCACTCTTTTTTCAAGATTTTTAGTTTCTTTGCGCTGGGTATGTAATTACTCCTTTAGCTCTGAGAAGTTTGATGGACTGAAGCCTTCTTCTCTCATCTCGTCAAAGTCATTCTCTGACCAGCTTTGATCCGTTGCTGGCGATGAGCTGCGCTCCTTTGCAGGGGAAGATGTGCTCTTATTTTTTGAATTTCCAGCTCTTCTGCCCTGCTTTTTCCCCATCTTTGTGGTTTTATCTGCCTCTGGTCTTTGATGATGGTGACGTACTGATGGGGTTTTGGTATAGGTGTTCTTCCTGTTTGATAGTTTTCCTTCTAATAGTCAGTACCCTCAGCTGTAGGTCTGTTGGAGATTGCTTGAGGTCCACTCCAGACCCTGTTTGCCTGGGTATCAGCAGCAGAGGTTGCAGAAGATAGAATATTGCTGAACAGCGAGTGTACCTGTCTGATTCTTACTTTGGAAGCTTCCTTTCAGGGGTGTACTCCACCCTGTGAGATGTGGGGTGTCAGACTGCCCCTAGTGGGGGATGTCTCCCAGTTAGGCTACTCAGGGGTCAGGGACCCACTTGAGCAGGCAGTCTGTCCGTTCTCAGATCTCAACCTCCGTGTTGGGAGATCCACTGCTCTCTTCAAAGCTGTCAGACAGAGTTGTTTGCGTCTGCACAGGTTTCTGCTGCTTTTTTTTTTGTTGTTGTTGTTTAGCTGTGCCCTGTCCCCAGAGGTGGAGTCTACAGAGACAGGCAGGTTTCCTTGAGCTGCTGTGAGCTCCACCCAGTTCGAGCTTCCCAGTGGCTTTGTTTACCTACTTAAGCCTCAGCAATGGCGGGCGCCCCTCCCCCAGCCTTGCTGCTGCCTTGCGGTTAGATCGCAGACTGCTGTGCTAGCAATGAGGGAGGCTCCGTGGCCGTGGGACCCTCCCGGCCAGGTGTGGGTATAATCTCCTGGTGTGCCTGTTTGCTTAAAGCACAGTATTGGGGTGGGAGTTACCCGATTTTCCAGGTGTTGTGTGTCTCAGTTCCCCTGGCTAGGAAAAGGGATTCCCTTCCCCCTTGCGCTTCCCAGGTGAGGCGATGCCTCGCCCTGCTTCAGCTCTCACTGGTCGGGCTGCAGCAGCTGACCAGCACCGATTGTCCGGCACTCCCTAGTGAGATGACCCCAGTACCTCAGTTGAAAATGCAGAAATCACCAGTCTTCTGTGTCGCTCGCACTGGGAGTTGGAGACTGGAGGTGTTCCTATTCGGCCATCTTCGTATTTATGACTTTTATAAAAAGTCTTCAGTGTGGCATCTGTGATGTTCTTAAACAATGAAGTTCAAGAAACAGTTAATCTCAGTAAGAAAAAATCCTGGATACTACTTGAAGTTGTCACCAAACACATGGGCAAGGTATTCAGTTGTAGTGGATTCTCTGGTGATTAATCAGGGCTGAGCTTCCACTCCAGGCTTGCCACCACTCACCCCACTCCCAGGTCTTGGCACAATGTGGCTTCTCTGATGTTGAACCAGGGTTGCTCTCTGCCTATAGGCTTTCCCTCACTCTTCACATTTATAGGGTTTTTCCTCAGAGTGGACTCTTTCATGTTTGTTGAGATCTGACTTCCAGCAGAAAGCTTGCCCGCATTCAGAACACTCAAAAGGTTTCTCTCCTGGGGGCATTCTGAGATGGTAACTAAGACCTGTCTTCTGACTGAGGGTTTTGCCACACACTTGACACTGATAGGGCTTCACCTTGTTGTGAATCCCCTGGTGTTCTGTAAGATCCTCTCCCCTTGTGAGGGCCTTTCCACACTCAGGACATTGGTATATCTTATCCCCAGTGTGGATTCTTTTGTGGTTCCTCAGGCCAGCTGACTGAGTAAAGGTCTTTACACACTTATCACATTTATATTTTCTAGGCTCAGGAGGGTTTCCATGCTTGCCTCCTAACTTGTGTTTATTAAGCCTGAACATTGACTAAAGGCTTCAGACACTCATCACATTTATAGGACTTTTCCCCAGTGTGACTTCTCTGATGTATGATCAGGGTTGAGCTCACATTAAAGGTTTTTCCACACTCAGCGCATTCATAGGATTTTCCCCTTGAGTGGATTCTGTGATGTATTAGTTCTGAGCTCCAGCTAAAGGCTTGTCCACATACAGGACATTCAAAAAGTTTCTCTCCAGTGTGGATTCTCTGGTGTTGGTTAAGTCCGGCATACTGAGTGAAGGCTTTTCCACATACTTTACATTCATAGGGCTTTTCTTCACTGTGGATTCATTGATATTTATTTATTTATTTATTTATTTATTTATTTATTTTTGAGACAGAGTCTCGCTCTGTCGCCCGGGCTGGAGTGCAGTGGCCAGATCTCAGTTCACTGCAACCTCCGCCTCCCAGGTTCACGCCATTCTCCTGCCTCAGCCTGCTGAGTAGCTGGGACTACAGGCACCCGCCACCTGGCCCAGCTAGTTTTTTGTATTTTTTAGTAGAGACAGGGTTTCACCGTGTTAGCCAGGATGGTCTCGATCTCCTGACCTCGTGATCCGCCCGTCTCGGCCTCCCAAAGTACTGGGATTACAGGCTTGAGCCACCGCACCCGGCCGAATTCATTGATATTTAATAAGAGGTGAAAACTGCCTGAAGGCTTTCCCACAGTCATTACATTCATAAGGTTTCTCTTTGTTGTGGAATTGCTGATGTTCAGTGAGGTGTGAACTATGGCAGAAGGCTTTCCCACAGTTCATACATTTCAAAGGTTTATCTCCAGTGTGGAGACTTTGATGCTTCGTAAGAACTGATCTACAACTAAAACATCTGCCACATTTACTACATTGATGGGGCTTTTCTCCAGGGTGGATTTTAAGATGTTGGAAGAGTCCTTTTCACTGAAGCTTTTCCCACACTCTTTACATTTATGGGTTTTTTTCTTGCTGTGAAGCCCCTGATGCTGGGTAAGTTCTGTACGTGTGATGAAGGCCTTTCCACATTCTGTCCATGGGTATGGTTCCTCTCCATTATGGATCCTCCTATGTATCTGAAGGCCTCTGATCCAGGTGAAAGTTTGCCCACACTCATCACATTTATATATTTTTTCACCTGTGGCATCCTCATCGTGCAATTCCAAATTGCCATTAGGCTCACTGTCTCTTCTATGTTTGGCATGCTGAGACTCAGTTTCATTACATCCATCAAACTCCTCCCTATGTGGTTCTGTTACTTCACAAAATTCCTGCTTCATGCCTAACATTGTGATCTCAGTCTTCATATCATCATCTGAATCAACAAACCACAAAACTTGAGGAGAAAAAGCAACGCAAAAATAGTAGTTTAAGAGACAGACAGCTAGAAAGGACAGTCTTTATGTTAGGTTAATTTTAACAGTGGATATTATATAGTCTCTTTATTTGGAGTTCAGAGAAATATGTCAGTCAAGGCAGTAGGAATGGTAGTAACACAGGTATGGAAGTGAGAAAGAATAAAGCACAGCTGAGTTACCAGCAGAATATGGTAAATTTGATAGGATGTCTCTTCTGTGATTATAGAAGATTCCAAGTTCTATCTTGCTAGTAAACTCTTTCCATTGACATACTCCCTTACTGACTTTGATGTAGACAGCCACTATATAGAGAAACCAATGTTGTAAGGAACTGAGGGTAACTTCTGGCTAGCAGTTAGCAGGAGAGTGAGGCCCTCTATCTGACAACCTTCAAGAAACTGGGTCCTGCCAACATCCATGTGTCGTTGGAAATGGATGCTTCCCTTGTAACAGATGAGATGCCAGCCCTAGCCAACATCTCATAAAAGACCTTGAAGCAAAAGGCCCAGCTAAGCCATACCCAGACTCTTGACCCACAGATATTGTAGATAATAAATGTGTGTCTTCTTAAGCTGCTAACTTTGTGGTAATTTGTTAAGCAGCAACAAATAACTAATACACCACTAGTATACAAATGCAAAGTTTCCTAACTATAAGAACTATAATTTTTTAAAAATGAGGAAAAACAAACCACACATTAAAAAGCATATATATGTATATGCATGTATACATACACACAATACATATCTATGTGTGTGTATATACATTTATACTTATGTTTATATATTTGCATGTGTATGACATGTAAACAGAAAGCAGAAGAAAATTATATTAAGATCACACTTAGCTGTCATATCAATAAATGCAAATAGGCTTAATCTACCTGTTAGATCAAATTAGATTTGATCAGAACAAAACCCAATTTTATTATGTATGTAAGAGATATAACTAAAATAAAATGATTGAGAAAAGTTGCAAATAAAGAATGAACAAGGGTAAATTAAGCAAATACAAATAAAAAGAAAGAATTCATCAAAATCTCAATTTCAGAAAAAGACCAAAGAATAAAGTGAGATAAAGAAGAGTACTTTATAATGTTAAAGAATACAGTTTAAATGATGATAGAACAGATATGAATAATTATGCAGAAAATAACAGGAGTAACTTTCTTAAAGCAAAAATTATAGGAGATAAAAAAAACATAGACTTTGTCCTCCACCTAAAAAAACACCAAATGAACAAAAGTGAATGAAATCAATAAATTAAATCTCATGGAATATTTACATATGTCAAGCTCTATACCCTAAAAATAGAGAATTATCTTTTTCAGGTATACAGTGAACATTAATGAAAACTGATTACTTATTTGGCCACAAAAAAACCACAATAAATTCTAAAAGGTACCAAGAACATAAATATTCTCAGATAACAATGCAACAAATCTAAAATTAATAACACAGTCAGAAAACAAACAAGTCCTTCCATTTAAAAATTTCAAAATTTTCAACCAATTACTGGTTCAAAAGCAAAATACAAATATAAATTTCATATTTTCTAGAAAATAATAAAAATACTACATTTAAAACATTTGAGATTCATCTAAATCAGTGTTCAAGGAAATATTCATAGCACCATATAAATCAGTAATAGAGGGAGAGTGGAAACAGAGGGAGAATAAAACCAACCCAGCTTAAAAGTTAGGAAAAAAACACACAACAGAATAATCCAAGATAGCCTGCTCATTAATGCACACTTTGTTGACTTTTTTCCCCTTTCCTGTTTCAATAATCCCTCCTTGTGCTTCCTGGAATCAATTCTGATACAATCTACTACAACTTAAAATATGTAAATAAATGAACCAAAGGAGAACACATGGAAGGAATTAACTAAAATAAATGCAGAAACAAATTAAATATGAAAAATAAATGCTATCATGTTAAAACTGAATTGAATACATCAATAGGAACTCATGAATTTTTAGAAAAGAAATGTCCATTGAGCTCTGTCCAGGAAATGTCCTAAAAGCAGTGTTACCCTAGTGATAAGGACACCCCTAGCACCCAGATTTTGTTTTCCAGTACTAGTCTCCATTAAAAAGAACCAAAGCTCCTTCAGAAATGCTCGAGACCAGATCTGAGAACAGGGGAGGTACAAAGTGAGCCTGGAACAATTAATTTTGCTCAGAAAGCAAGCATTCAAAAATTAGTAGGGTCATGGCAAACAGATGTAGACGCAAAACTTAAGATGTCTACACAAGCCAAAGATGTGTCAATTTGAGCATTAAAAAAAGTAATGACTATGGTGGATTAAAACCCTGATTCAATGAAAATCTGTAACTCTATTACAATACTAACATAGAGAAAGTCCTAAAATCTCATGTCACAATTTGAAGTGCCTATTAAACCACTCCTTGGACTAAACATTGGTAAATAAAGGGAAAAAAACTAAGTACTAATCATAACTTCCTAGTAGGAAGTGACCAAACTGACATATTTGATGAGGGAAACTCTACTATAAATAAAAATGTCAGTTAATAATGTAGAAGGAATGAAATAATTATAAAATCATTCTGTCACCCTTGATAAAATGACTGACCCATAAAAAGATTATCCAACATTATGTATTTTCTTGATGAGAAACTGGCCATTCACATAGTGCCAAAGTGACACCACAAAGTTAGTAACAAGGGGAAAAATTAGCTGTTCAATGGAGGGATCAGACTCTCATCATACTAAGAAAGTGATTTAATAGTGGGTCACCCAGATATCAGTGTCTCCTATCACCTAATATTAATTTTATCCCCAAACGTTTAACTTGAATCCTTCAAGCCTTTTGATCTAACTTGCAGTTTATAGGAAATATAGGGAACGTGGGTATCAAAGGAAGTGACATAAATGAAGAAACAAACAAAATTTCAGAGGGTGAGACAACTAGCCTGGACTCATCAAAAAGACTGTTTAATGGGGGGAAGGGGGGCAGGCAAGAGACAGTAGGACTGCTCTAGAATAAAAAATTAAGAGGCATAACAACCATAGGTATCATGTAGCTCTGGTTTGGGCAAATCAATTTTAAAGACATTATGGAAAAACTGGGCTAATTTGAATTTGGGCTGAATTTAGGTAACATTAAAATGTAATGACGGGCCGGGCGCGGTGGCTCAAGCCTGTAATCCCAGCACTTTGGGAGGCCGAGGCGGGCGGATCACAAGGTCAGGAGATCGAGACCATCCTGGCTAACATGGTGAAACCCCGTCTCTACTAAAAAGTACAAAAAAAAAACTAGCCGGGCGAGGTCGCGGGCGCCTGTAGTCCCAGCTACTTGGGAGGCTGAGGCAGGAGAATGGCGTAAACCCGGGAGGCGGAGCTTGCAGTGAGCTGAGATCCGGCCACTGCACTCCAGCCTGGGCGACAGAGCAAGACTCCGTCTCCAAAAAAAAAAAAAAAAAAAAAAAAATGTAATGACGGGGAAAGGAGATTATAAACTGAAGAGAATCGGTTATAAAATACCATACATTTTTGTAAAAGGTATATGTGTGTATGCATATATACACACACACACATATATAAACATGGAAAAAGATGTACAGATATAAAAGTCATCAATCATAATCTCTGGGTGGTAGAATATAATGCTTTATTTTCTTTATTTTTATTTTTATTTTTTGAGATGGAGTCTCGCTCTGTCGCTCAGGCTGGAGTGCAGTGGCGCAATCTCCGCTCACTGCAAGCTCCGCCTCCCAAGTTCAGGCCATTCTTCTGCCTCAGCCTCCCAAGCAGCTGGGACTACAGGTGCCCACCACCATGCCCGCCTAATTTTTGTATTTTTAGTAAAGACAGGGTTTCACTGTGCTAGCCAGATGGTCCTGACCTTGTGATCCACCCCCCTTGGTCTCCCAGAGTGCTGGAATTACAGGCATGCACTACCATCCCTGGCAAATTTTGTATTTTTAAGAGATGGGGTTTCTTCATGTTGGTCAGGCTGGTCTCGAACTCCCAACCTCAGGTGATCTGCCTGCCTTGGCCTACCAAAGTGCTGGGATTACAGGCGTGAGCCACTGCACCTGGCTGGCTCTTTTTTTTTTCAATGCACATTACAGTTTCTGACCTATATCATTATGCTCCTTTCTAAAGAACTTTTTTTTTGCAAATGATGTGTATGGGCGACAAATTCTCCCACTTTTTGTATGAGGAAATCTTTTGTTTTTTCCTTCATTTTTGAAGGATAATTTTGCTGAATATAGCATTCTAGGTTGGTGAGATTTTTTTCAACATTTTACATATTTCACTCTACTCTCTTCTTGCTTGCATGCTTTCTGAAGAGAAGGCCAATGTAATTCTTATTCTGGCTTCCATATAGGTGAAGTAAATTTTCCTCTAGCTTATGATTTTATTTCTTTGGTTTTCTGCAGTTTGAATATGATATGCCTAGGTGTAGATGTTTTGTTTATTCTGCTTCACATTCTCTTGGGCTTCCTAGATCTGTAGCTTGGTGTTTATGATTAACTTTGGAAAAAACTCAGTCATTATTGCTTCAAATATTTCTTCTGTTCCTTTTTCTCTTCTCCTTATGGTATTTCCATTACATGCTGTTATGGACTGAATGTTTTGTCCCCTGCTCCCATTCACATATTGAAGCCCTAACCTCCACTGGGGTGGCATTTGGGGACGGGGCCTTTGGGAGGTAACTAGGGTTAGATGGAGTCATGATGGTGGGGCACTTATAATGGGATTATAAGTACCCTTATATTAAGAGACACCTAAGAGCTTTCTCACTCTTTTTGCCACGTGAGTATACAGCAAGAAGGCAACCCTCACCAGAAACCACATTTTTAGCCTAGGGAAATGTAGTAGGCAGAAATTTCCCCACCCACCCAAAGATGTCTATACCCTAATCTCTAGGATCTGTGAATATTATGTTATGTGGTAAGAGGGAAGTTTAAGGTTCGCTATCACCTGATCTTAAAATAGGGAGATTATCCTGTATTATCTGTGTAGGCCCAATGTAATTACAAGTATCCTTAAAAGTAGAAGGGGGAGTCCAAAGAGAGCTTGGAATGATATGACATGAGAAAGACTCAACTCAGTGTTGGCTTTGAAGATGGAAAAATAGGGCCAAGGGATGTGAACAACCTCTAGAACCTGGAAAAGACAATAAACCAGACTCTCCTCATTAAGTCCCCTAAATGAATGCATCTCTGCTGACATCTTGATTTTACCCCTCAAGTTCTTCTGCTCTGAAAAAAAGAGATTTTAGCCCAGTAATACTCATTTTGGACTTTTAATTTCCAGGACTGTATGATAATACACTTGTGTTAAGTGACAGCTTGTGGTCATCTGTTGTAGCAGCAATAGGAAACTAATATAGCTACCTATTACTCACTGTTGAGGCAGACCCCTTCCAAGTACTTTACCCAGTGCTTTGTGAATTAGGAGATTCTTCCATCTTGCTGGTGGGAATATGTACCGTTTCCAGCTTTGTCTTGAGTGTTTTGAGGACCTATAGATGTTGATTTATCTCAGCTTCTATTTATCTGAAAATGTCTTTACTTTTGTTCTGAAAATGTTTTGCTTAGTACAGAATTCTGTGTTGGCAGTTACTTTCCACAAATTTCAGTGTCTTTGGCACTGATTTTTTTTTACTTAGCTGCCAATCTAATTGTTGCTTCTTTTAAGGTACTTTTTTTTCTTGCTTTTAAGATACTTCTGCTGGGTGCAGTGGCTCACGTCTGCAATCCCAGCACTTTGGGAGGCCGAGGTGGGCAAATCGCTTGAGCTCAGGAGTTCAAGACAGCCTGGCCAACATGGCAAAATGCTGTCTTTACAAAAAATACAAAAATTAGTCAAGCATGGTGGTGTGCACCTATAGTCCCAGCCATTCAAGAGGCTGAGGAGATCATTGCTTGAGCCTGGGAGGTAAAGGGTGCAGAGATTGCACCACTGCACTCCAGCCTGGGCAACAGAGCAAGACCCTGTCTCAAAGAAAAAAACAAGATATTTCTGTCTTTAATTTTTAGTAGTTTTACTATGATATATCTAAATAATTTTTTTCATTTATCTTATCTGGGGTTCATATGGTTCTTATGGTCCCTGAATCTGTGCTTGATACCCTTCATAAATCTTAGGAAGTTCTCACCTATTTTGTCTGCAAATATTGTGTCTGTCTCCTCTCATTTCTCCTGCAATCCTAATGACAAATATTTTGGATCTATATTCTCTGTGTCTTACCCTTTTCCTATATAGCCCATACTTTGTCCCCTTGTGCCTCATTCTGGATATTTTTTTCTAAACTATTGTCTTCAGCTGTTTCATCTGATGCTATATCCATCCACTACTATTTCAGTTGTTTTCCAATTTCAGGATTTCCATTTCATTGTCCGCCCCAACTGCCCCCCTTGCCTGCCTCCCCCTCCCCCCGGCATTTTGTTAAACTTTTTTTTTTTTTTTGAGACGGAGTCTCACTCTGTCACCAGGCTGGAGTGCAGTGGCATGACCTCTGCCTCCCAGGTTCAAGCGATTCCCCTGCCTCAGCCTCCCGAGTAGCTGGGATTACAGGTGTGTGCCACCATGCCCGGCTAATTTTTTGTATTTTAGTAGAGGAGAGGTTTCACCTTGTTGGTCAGGATGGTCTTGATCTCCTGACCTCGTGATCCACCGCCTTGGCGTCCCAAAGTGCTGGGATTGCAGGTGTGAACCACCGCGCCTGACCTGTTAAACTTCTTAATCCTGTCACTTATATTTGAACACTGTATACATAGTTATTTAAAAATCTTGTATGATAACTATAATTCTATATTCCTCTTCAATGTATTTCTATTATCTGTTGCTTCTGTTGGGTTTTCCTTTGTGTCATTTTTTCTTCTCATATGCCTAGCTTTTAAAATGTTTTGCAAAATTGTTTGAGAAATAATTTGAGAGCTATGATAATATTTCCTCATAGAGAGGATTTCCAGGAAGCTATAGCATTATGGAATCACTGAAATTCAACTGCAGAAGAATATTCAAATTTGAGCTACAGTCCTGGGAAAGCCTGCCTGTCTGGTTCACCCTTACTCATCCTTTGGGGTCCCACATCATCAGTGAGGAAGTTAGTCAGTCCTGTCTTTCCCCAAACCACAACTTGGAAGTTCCCAGAATTCAACTTTGGTGTCTTTTTCTTTTGTGAACTTATCAAACATTTGACTCACTTTCTCAGGTGCCCCTCCTAGAATCAGAAGATACCTAGAAAAACAATGGCTCCAAAGACAGGGCTCATCTCCGTCTATCTCCATGCTCCTCTAATCTAGCAATCTTTCACTCTCTAATTAGTTCTCTAATGCCATTAGGTAGATTTTTTTTTTTTTTAAAGCATTCTTCCCAGCTTTTCCACTTCTCCTCAGTGGAAGAGTTGGTTCATAGTACCTTGTCTGCTATTATCAGAATCAGAATTCTGGTCATATGTTTTTGCAGGGTAGATGTAATTAGAAAAGTGATTTCAGCTCCAATTCCTATGAATTATTTTGACATTCTAACTTAAGGAAACATTTACATTTAACTTATTTGATTAAAAGTTCTTTAAAAAAGAATATATTATAAGCAATTCTTCCTGAGAAACTATCAATTTTGAAAAAATTCTCTAATTTTAGACCAGATAATTTCAGAATGTCCTTCAGCATTTTAAGCCTAAATCCTTTAAAAAATCCAAGTGAGGGCCGGGTGCAGTGGCTCATGCCTGTAATCCCAGTCTGCAATTGCCTGTAATCACCTTGGGAGGCCAAGGTGGGAGGACAGCTTGAACTCAGGAGTCCAAGACCAGTCTGGGCAACATGGCAAAGCCCCATCTCTACAAAAAATACAAAAATTAGCCAGGCATGGTGGTGTGCGCCTATTATCCTATTTGGAAGGCTGAGGCTGGAGGATGACTTGAGTTGGGAGGCCAAGGCTGCAGTGAGCTGAGATCGCACCACTGCACTACAGCCTAGGTGAGAGAGACCTTGTCTTAAAAAAAATAAAAATAAAAATCCAGTTGAGAAAAATATTGCTTTCTTAAACTCTTGGTCTTTAGCAGTGTCGGGGGTGAAGAGAAAAGGGGATTGCCTGTAATTAAAACTTTCACCGGGACTGACAGGTGTAGCTGGGGAATGCTTCTGGACTGAGGGGCAGAAGCTGTCTCAAGAATGCCCCTTTTTTCTTTTTTCTTTTTTCTTTGAGACGGAGTCTTGCTCTGTCCCCCAGGCTGGAGTGCAGTGGCCGGATCTCAGCTCACTGCAAGCTCCGCCTCCCGGGTTCACGCCATTCTCCTGCCTCAGCCTCCCAAGTAGCTGGGACTACAGGCACCCGCCACCACGCCCGGCTAGTTTTTTGTATTTTTTAGTAGAGACGGGGTTTCACCGTGTTAGCCAGGATGGTCTCGATCTCCTGACCTCATAATCCGCCCGTCTCGGCCTCCCAAAGTACTGGGATTACAGGCTTGAGCCACCGTGCCCGGCCTCCCTTTTTTCTTAAATGCCAAACTTTGTGTGAGGTACTAACAGATATCCCAGACTTAACATGTTCAATGAAAATAAAAAACAAATAGAAAAAATCCCTGCTCCAACTGCATTCTCCCATCACTGTTAAAGTAACTCCATTCTTTCATTCTTTCAGTTGCTCAGTGCCAAAACATTAAGAGTCTAAATAAAAATGAGTCAAAAGAAAATAATTTTGAGACAGGGTCTTGCTCTGTCACCCAGGCTGGAGTACAGTCACCAGATCATGGCTTGCTGCAGCCTTGACCTCCCTGGGTTCAGGTGATCCTCCCCTCAGCCTTGTGAGCAGCTGGGACTACAGGTGCATGCCTCCACACCTAATTTTTTTTTGTTGTTGTTGTTCTTTGCAGAGACAGGGTTTCACCATGTTGCCCAGGCTGGTCTTGAACTCTGGAGCTTGAGCTATCTGCCTGCCTCAGCCTTCGAAGGTGCTGGGATCACAGGCATGAGCTACCAAGCTGGGCCTTAAGAGACATTCTTGCCTCTTCTCGTTCTCTGTAGCTCTACGTCTAATCCATCAACAAAATCTTCTTGGCACTGCCTTCAATGTGTATCTAGAATCTGATCACATCTCGCCACCTCTGCTACCTTTATCTAAGCCATTCTCATTTCCTTTCTGGATTAGCTTTAATTCATTAATGCAAATAAAAACTAAAAACTAAAGAAAGCCTAAATAGCTCATAACTGTTCTCCCAGCTCTTACCCTGGCCCCATATAGTCTATTATAAGTTTTGACTTTTTAAAAACTGACATGTCATATCTTTCCTTACAATCCTGTAATAACTTTCAATTCACTTGGGATAAAATTCAAAAGTCCATAAACTGGCTTACAAGTCTATTTCTTTTTCTTTTCCTTTTTTTTTATTTTTTCAGGCTGAGTCTGACTCTGTCACCCAGGGTGGTGTGCAATGGCATTATCTTGTCTCACTGCAACCTCTACCTCCTGGTTCAAGTGATCCTCTTGCCTCCTGAGTAGCTGGGAGTACAGACGTGCACCACCACGCTGGACTTATTTTTGTATTTTTAGTAGAGACAGGATTTCACCCCGTTGGCCAGGCTGATCTCGAACTCCTGACCTCCAGTGATCTGTTCACCTCGGCTTCCCAAAGTGCTGGGATTATAGATGTGAGCCACCATGCCTAGCCTGCTTACAAGTCTATTTCTACAGGCCCTCTCCCCTGTCTCTCTGACCTCATTTCCTACTACTGTCTCACTGGCCTTGCTGTTTCTCCAATGTCAGCATCTTTGCAATGGCTGTACTCCCTTTCTGAGATGATGCTCTTAGGTAAAAAGGAAAAATATTTTATTTTCCCTTTGCTCATAGCATAGTCTGATATGTGCCTTCTTAGTTTACATTGTAGTTTAAGTAGTATAATCAGTTTGCATCACCAGACCCTGAAAAGTCAGGCATTATTTCTGAGGTTGAGGTTTTCTCATTCTTTTATGTTGGAGATTCATCTCACTCCGGGCTGCTAGCAGATGAGAATATGCCTGCCTGGTTTAGTTGTCAGTTGCTCTCAGAAATTCATGCAGAAAAGGGGCTATCACGATCAGGCTAAGCTGCCAGACAGGTCTCTTAGTTCACAAAGAACAGAAACCATTACATGCTAGTGATATTGACACTGTGCATACTTGTGACCCAGCAATTTGACTCCTGGGTATGTTCTCCAGAAAAACACTCCCAAAAGTGTTCAGAGCAAGACTGTTTACTATAAAGAGTTGTTTAAAATCACCTTCATTAGAGGAATGAATCAATGACTAAGCATTGCACAGCAGTTAAGCGGGTGAACTAGACTTTCATATATTAACATGAATAAACCTCAAAAAGCAGAATGGCATAAAATGAGACATATTAACACAAGACCAGTTTTGTAAATCAAGTATTTAAAGATGGGAGAAACACGACTGGGATGAAAGTAAGGAGAAAAAGTGTGTAATAATGAAAGCAAGGCCTCACACAGACCAATGATTATGATGTGCCAGGAAGTGAGTTCATAGTCAGTCCACACTGAGTACCCGAAGTTATTCATTGATCAGGTCTGGGAAGAGGGTAGAATCCTATGGCAAACATAATTAGAGGCCCCTCTGTAGGCTGGATTGAGACCAACCCATAAACAGAACCCTTGGAGTAGTCAATCAACACGCATGTTTTGAGGGCCTTTTCTGTATCAGTCATTATTCTGTATATTAGATACACAAAGATGAACAAGGCAATAAGGTCTGTTGTTCATCATACTGCAAGTTCACACAGTCTATGCACATTTCTACGCCTTTTTTTTTAAACAAAGGAATAGGAATTTTTGGGAAATATTTGCCAAAACACACATATTTATTTGCAGCATTTCTGAGACTAACATCATAAAAAACAAAAGGGAGTAAGTCTGGAAGAAGTGATACACTTATTGGGTCCCAGGAATAAATGTCAAAATCATTCTTAGAAAAATTTTAGTGAGCATTATGAATTCCAAGCAAACAACAATGTAGTCAATAATGTTTGGATTATCCAGGTTATAGTTATGTGATTAGTTATAAAGACTTACCCTCTACTCTCTACCTCTACTACAGAAAATAAAAAGTTAATAGTATCAAAGACAGTTAAATATCCATAGAGATTGGTCACAGATTAATTCCTCAACTCTGCCCATGAAGTGACATGCCAATCTTTTTCTAATAACAATTGTCTTTAATTCCATAAAATAATGTCAAAGTGATAATATGCATTTGGTCTATTTTTTTTACTGTCACCATTTCTATTTAATGGTCTTTTCCTTAATCATGACAGATGACATTGAAAAATTACTATCTCTCTACCACATATTTGATTATTGAGGTCCATTTTTGTTGTGTATCCTTTGTTGCTTAGTAAAGGATGAGTTCATCGAAATGTTTTCTTACATTTGTCCAAGTCATAAAGCTTCTATCTAGTGTGGACTCTGATGCTGGATAAGATCTGAACTTTGACTGAAGGTTTTCCCACATAATTTACAAAGAGCTTTTCCCCCCTATGGGAATCTTGATGCCCTTTAAGCAATGAGCTAATACTGTTAGCTTCCCTATGGTCGTATGCATACAGATTTGTTCCAGTGTGGATTTTCTGATGTATACGATTGAGGTTTTTTACATTTTTACATTTATAAATTTTCACTTCAGCATGGGTATTCTGATGATTGGAAAGTGCTAGCTTCCAAATAAAGGCCTTCCCTCACACACTACGTTCATAATGGTGCTGCTCTCCAGTGTGGATTCTCTGGTGGGTGACCAGAGCTGAACCACAATGAACCTTTTACTATCTTCTTCAGACCAATAGGGGTTTTCTCCAGTGCAGATTCTCTGATGTTTAATAAGGCTGTCACAGCATTTTGAGGCTTTGCTACACCCACGAATATAGATAAGGCTCTTGTCCAAAATGAATTTACTTATGTTCAATAATACTGAGTTCACACAGAAGGCCTTCCACACTGAAGATATCCATAAGAGCTCTCTGATGTCTGACAAGATCCAGTGTCTTAAGATTTTGCCACATTCTTTACTCTCATGCAAGCCCTCTTCAGGATGGCTTCTCTGTTGTTTCATGGAACTTGGGTTTACACTGAAGGTCCTTCCATGTTGAGGATAAACATAGGGCTTTCCTCCAGTTTGGACATGCTGGTGTTTAAGTCAGGGCTGCTGGTGTTTTAAGGGTTTTTTAAATAGGGAGGGATATTTTCAGAAAAATGACTTTCCCACTAACTTTACATTGAGAGCCTGCTTGTTTTATTACAGTTGCTGAGGTTGAAAATCATGTGCAAACTGAAAGGAGGGTTTCCTACTCTCAGAGCATTGGCAGGACTGAATTTCAGAGCAAATTCTCCCAGGTGTCTCAGGTTCCTTTATCAGTGATACTCTCCTTAGCTTTAGGCAATGTCTGTTGTGCTTCTTCAAAGGGGATCTCCCCTCACTTGGGAAAACTATTCAGAAGCCCATGAACTTGTTCAGTGTTGGGTCCCTAATAAATGTTTCTATTTAGTCCCCTGGACATCACTCTGTGTTGGACTTCTTCTGGAAAAGTCTTGCTTTGAAACAGACTCCTGTTTAAGGCCAGGAGTCACCATCTAAAAGAACAGGTTGATTATGCAATTAGCACCTTTTTACTGGAGACAGAAATGGGAATTCTAATGTAACATATATGAGTAGCCTACAGAGAGAACCTACCTAAAACACACTCTTTATATATGAAGGCTCTAAATAAGGATATATGTTTGCTTTTTCATTGATTTCTGCTCTTATCTTTAGTACTTTCTTCCTTAAGCTTTCTTTGGGTTTATTTTCCTGTTCTGAAACAGTAGGTCTCAATAAATGGTAGATAGTAGTAGTAGTAGTAGTAGTAGTAGTAGTATCATTAAAGTAAAACAGGAGAAGTAAAATAGAAGTAAGAGGATTGGGGAGATTCAATACTGATACAAGATCTACTATGAAGATAATAACATAGGAAGCAGAAGATGAAAGAGGTCATATCAACATCAACAATGTATTTTACTATGTACTTGGAGAAAGGATAAGAAATTCAAAGCTGATGGGGTATCAGAGAATATCTGGTCTGTTTACCCCATTTTTAAGGATATAGAAATTGAGGCCCAGGTATGGGGCATGAGCCTAGGTAATATGGTTACTCAGAGGTAACGACTGGATGAGACCAAGGGCTCCTGAATTTCACTTTTAGAGTTTTTACTAGCACACCTCATGACTCTTTAAAGCCCAACATGGTACATAGACATAAACCTTCAGATTAAAACTCTCATAATACAACACTGTGGTTAAGAGAAAAGATTGTGAAGTCAGACTTCTGGTTTCAATTCCTGGCTCTACCATTTCCTAATGGACAGGTTATTCAATGTCTCTGTTCTTCAACTTCTTCAGCTGTAAAATGGGAATATAGAAGTATCTGTCTCATAGCATTGTTATGCATTGAGAAAAAAATTTATATATAGGCATTCAGGAAAAGCCTTGGTATAGAAAGCATACCATAAATATTGGCTATCAGGGTAGATATGCTATCTCAATAATAGATTATTGTTATTACATACTGACTTCTTTGTAAGGATTATTTTCCCCACCCCACAGATACTAGGCTTGGTAATTTGAGTTGTTTTAGCTAATGAAGTGGAAGTTACATATGCTCCTCCAGAGTAGCTAATTTAAATCCATCACATAGTCCTACAACTGTTTTTTCTATTGCTGCAAGAGCAACACATTCAAGGTAGGACTGCTCCTCTAGCCTGGATCATAGAATAGAGACAATGTATTGCACAGCTGCAACTGACCCATAACTGATGTGCAGTAAGAATAAACCTTTGTTATTGCAAGCCACTGAGATTTGGGAGGTTGTTGGTTACATAACAAAAAGTTAATTGATCCTAATTAGTCCAAGATGGCTTGTACAATCTCAAGCCATACTAAGGGCTGCAAAGAATTCATAAAGAATAATAATAATAATCCCTGCAGTCAAAAAACTCACAATCAAAGGAGCAGGACAAGAGAGACAGATACAAAGTAAAACAGGGCCGGGTGCGGTGGTTCACGTCTGTAATCCTAGCACTTTGGCAGACCATGGCAGGTGGATTAGCTGAGCTCAGGAGTTTGAGACCAGCCCAGGCAACATGGTGAAACTCCATCTCTATTGAAAGTACAAAAATGAGCTAGGCAAGATGGCGCATGCCTATAGTCTCAGCTACTGAGGAGGCTGAGGCATGAGAATCGCTTGAAACTGGGAATTGGAAGTTGCCTTGAGTTGACATTGTGCCACTGCATCCCAGGCTAAGCAACAGAGTGAGAAACTGGCTCAAAACAAAAAAAAACAAACAAAGCAAAAGAGAAGATGAATGTTCTAAGAAAGAAACAATGTGCTATGGGAGGTGAAAGAAGGGGAAGATTGGAAGTAGTTACAGAAATGCAAATATGTTTGTTTAGAAATCAGACATCAATAGAGCTCAACCTAAAATGTTTTAATGAACTGTGCAACTTATTCTAAACATCTTCCAGGTTGAAGCTTTCCTACTTTTTGATAAAGAAGTTTAGAATCCCAACTAAGCACCCAAACTGTGATGTAGAAGATCCAGAGTTTTTTCCTGAGGAATAAATTGTCTTTACTTAGAAATTCGTCTACTACTCATGCTCACGCTGACGTGGGTTGGCTTTATAGCTGGGCAAGAATAAAGTTTAGCTATCTATTCACACATCCATCCCCTAAATCATCACAAAAAGAATCTGAGGTAGCCATAAAGAATATGTGATCAGATACTTGTCACAGAATTCAATCATGAATCTTAAGCCAATACTTGCTTAATGTATGTGAAATCTGAGAGACACTACTTGATTATCATTTAACTTTCCATCTAGATTCTTGAAGTTGAACCCTTTTGATTATCAAAATCAAGATTATATAAAGCAAATCCCTGAACATACTCTTAGCATCATGTAGAAATGCTTCACTAAGTTAGAAATTTCATGGGAGAATGAACTAAAACTATATTCAATAGCATGGATCCATCTCACAATGTCAAAAGAAACAAGTCAGCCACAAAGGAGTTACGTGGTATACACAAAGTTCAAAAACAGGCATAATTCATCATGGTGTTACAAGGAATCATGGGGATAAAGGCTTCTGGAAGGCTGAAAATATTATTTCTTGACCTGGGTGTAGGCTACACAAGTGTGTTCACTTAGTTTAAGTGATAAAATTGTATGCTTATGATTTGTATATTGTAGGTGTGTTGTAATTTAATAGAAGTTAACACAAGATTTTGTGGGATTGTTTTAGGGTTCACTATGACCCATTTTTTCTCTTTTTAAAACTATAGTTGAAGACAATATCTATTATTTAATATATTTTACACAGGGATTCAAGCAATATGTTTATTTGAATTTAGTTCCAGGAAAAAGTTTACCTCTGCAGTCAAAGACAGTTGCTTTCTTTTGTTAGGCAAATAAAAAACAATATAAAACAACCTATTTTCCCTTTTGCTAATTGCCAGAAAACTTCCACTTCAGTGCTCAAGCATATTAATTATTTCTGAGAAGAGAAAAATTTATCATCTGCAGTAGGTTGAGTGGTGGCCCCCAAAAAGTAATGTCTATGTCCTAACCCCTGGAATCTGTGAATGTGACCTTATTTGAAAAAAGGGTCTTGGCAGATAATTACTAAGTTTATGATCTCAAGATCAGATCAGCCTGGAATATCCAGGTGGACCCTAAATCCAGTGACAAGGATCCCTATAAGCGATAGGAAAGAAGACAGAGAGTAGACAAAAGCTGTGCGAATACAAAGGCTGAGATTTGAGTGATGTGGCTACAAGCCTAGGGTTCCTAGAATCTGGAAGAGGCCAGGAAGTACCCTAGAGCTTTCAGATGGAGTGCAGCCCTGCCAACAACTTAATTTGGACTTTTGGCCTCCAGAGCAGTGTGAAAATAAATTTCTGTTGTTCCATGCCACCAAGTTTGTGGTAATCTACTATGGCAACCCTATGAAACTAATACCATCTGAAGAGTTCAAACAAGGGGACACTCTGCCTTCATTTTAGCTCTCATCAGCAAGTTTCCTTTTGGGACATAACTAGTGCCCCGTTTTGGGGGTAATTTTTGTTTAAAATTGTACCCAAATATACTGGTAAAGTGCTGTCTAGTGTTCCTAAGTGCAACAAGACTGTCATGTGTCTTACAGAGAAAACAGGTGTGTTAGATAAGCTTCATTCGTGCATGAGTGATAGTGCTGTTGGCTATAAATACAATGTTAATGATTCAACAATTCAGTACATCCAGAAAAAGGAAGAGAAAATTTGGTCATCTGTACATGAAGTCACTAGGGAAAATGCTAAAAAGCCACATCTACAGTGTGAGATGAAGCTAGGAAAAAGCCAGGCATGGTGGCGCATGCCTGTAATCCCAGCTACTCAGGAGGTTGAGGCAGGAGAATTGCTTGAACCAGAGAGGCGGAGGTTGCGGTGAGCCAATATTGCACCATTGAACTCTAGCCTGGGCAACAAGAGTGAAACTCCATCTCAAAAAAAAAATTGAGAATTCATGAGATGACAACTAATTAAAGAAAAAAACCAAGAACATGTGAAACCCTTCTAAGTTAGTACTGGCTGGCTCCCACATTGATAGTAGGGAAAATGTTAAAGTTTCAGGCAAGACAGGTTCTAAAGATTAGAAGGCTATGGAATATTTTTAAAACACCTGTGTAGTATTATACAGAAAAGGGTTATGTGGAAGAGCTGCTTTCCTTATTTATTTTTATTTTTTATTTCTAGAGACAGGGTCTTGTTATGGTGCCTAGGGTGGTCTCAAACTTCTGGGCTCGTGATCCTCCTGCCCTGTCCTCCCAATGTGCTGGAATTACAGGTGTGAGCCACCTACCTGCTCAGCCAAGGAAGAGCTGCTTTCAAACCCTGATGGGACTGGTTTATTTTACAAGGATGTTGGCGAACAAATGTTTACAATGCAAATGACATATGGATTGATGAAAATATTATGACTACAGGCTCATGGGAATTTAACCCCCCATTAACTCTAGGAACAACAGTTCAGTACTCATTAATTCAGTGTTTGTGGTAACATTATAGGACCCAACTAACTGTAAGTAATGCAAACTGACTGTATATAGTCGTTCCTCGGTATCTGTTGGGGACTGGTTCCAGGACACCTCAGCATGCATAAGTCCCTTATATAAAACAACATGGTATTTACATATAACTACACACATCCTCCTATATACTTTTAAATCATCTCAAGGTTACTGATCATACCTAATTTAATGAAAATGCTATGTAAATAGTTGCTATACTATATTTTAAAAATGTTCTATTATTTTAGAAATCATCTACCAACAGAGCTCAACCTAAAATATTTTAATGAACTGTGCAACCACCAAGTAACACTTGTTCTAAAGTCTTATTTTTGTGCAGGTTAAACAGAGTCAAGAAAATGTGAAACCCTTCTCAGCTAGTGCTGGTTGGCTCGCACACAGGTAGTGTGAAAAATGTTAAATTTTCAGGCAAGGCAGGTTGTGAAGATCAGGATCAAGATAACTATTTATTTATTTTTGTTTTTTTATTTTTATTATTTCTGAATGCTGACAATACACGGTTGAATCCATGGATGTGGAACCTGTGGATGGGAAGAGCCAATTTCTGAGGGTAACAAATGGGAAAATGATTTCGTTTGAGTCTAAGAGGTTGGCAGCCTTCTATTTCTCTTCTGCTGAGTGTATCCAAAGAAGTGAATGGTTAGCAAAGGCTTGGAATATCCAAGTCTCAAAAATGTTGGAGGTATGAGAGAAGGGTAATCTCAAGATGAGTCACTGGAGAAAGGAACCTACAGTTGAGGTCACAGCAGGCCTTCCAGACAAAGACGCCAGCTATTACTACTTCTTTTTATCATGGTAGTAGAGGTCATGCTAATGTAATAAGGGGGAACAAAAGTATAAAGATTTGAAAAGAAGAAATACAACTGTCATTATTTGCAAATGGTATATGTAAAGACCAAAAATATCTATACGTTGTTAGAATGCTGGCTACAAAGTCAATATAGAAAAATCAATGCTAAGTCTCTGTAAACAGAAATTTTTAAAAATGACACTACTAACAATTACATGGAAGCAATGTCAAATGTCTAGAGATAAATCTAATAAAGATCATTAAGACCAACACAGAAAACCATAAAATATTATTGGGAAAAATTAAGACCCTAAAGAAATGGAATGCTATACCATGTTCATGAATTAGAAAATTCATGCAAGAATGTTGATTCTCCTCATTAATCTATAGATTCAATACACTCTCAATCAAAATCCCAATAATTTTTTAGAAGGGAGTGGGTCAAATTTGACAGCTGATCCTAAAATTTATATGTAAATGCAAAGAACCAGAACAGTCAAGACACTTATGAAGTAGGAGAAGGTGGTGGTGTTAAGAACTAAGCTGATGCAGTAAGAAGTGAGCTGTCAGGTGTTGTGGTGGTCAGTTAAAACGATATGCCAAAACGATAAGGTATCAGTCAAGCCTTCATTCGATCAGCAGTAGCATTCGATCAGCAGTAGCATTCGATCAGCAGTAGCATTAGCAAGAGGCTCAGCAGGAAAAAGTGCTGGCTCCTGCAGTGTTACATTCTTACCCATGGAACAGAGTCAAGCAAGCGTCAAAAGAATCAGCAAAGTATGGGGATCATCTCACTACTAAGACAAACCTGAATAAAAGGCTCCATCCATTTTATGGGCCTAAGGGCTGGGAGGAGAAAGAGGGAAAATTGCTAGGAGTGGAAAAGTACTAAATATTGAAAGTGAAGACAAGTGGCATCAAGGTTCCTGATCCCAGTAAAAAGGTCTCAGAATTGTTTAGAGGAGGCCACCAATAAAGACACCTCCAAATAGAGGTGCTTGGACTAGGTATGCAGATATGCCTAACAGCATGGCTGGGCCAGGGGTCTGGGTCCTTGACTGCAACTTTCTTCAGAGACTGCAATGCATTGGCTGTGCCCCAAGTCTGGCATGGGGAGCGTAGCTTTCCTTCATGAGGTGTACGGACTTTGTAACTGCCTATGGTTGGGCCTGAAAAATGACACATAAAATTTGGCATGGAGTCTGACTCTTCAAGTAGGATGATTTGCTCCACTGGATACCAGAACAATGTAAAGCTATAATAATTAGGAAAATCTCGTATTGATGCAGGGAGAGCCAAATAAAGCAATGGAATGTAACAGGGAAACTAGAAACAGATCCATGCATTTTTGGAAAATTGATTAATGACAAATTGGCACTGTATAACAGTGGGAAATAACAGGCATTCCCATAAGTGATGAAGGATGAAAAGAATATCCATATGGGAAAAGAATGAAATTAGACTTTACCTCACTCAGGCAGAAAAATAAATTTCAAATGGATTACAGATACAAATGAGAAAGCAAATTAGAAAACTTTTTAAAGTGGTAGAGATTATCTTCATGATCTTAAGGGAGAGAAAGAATTATTCAAAAGACACAAGACACACACGAAACAAAAAGACTGATAAATTGGACTATATTAAAATTAAAAACATATTCATCAAAAGACACCATTAAGAGAATAAAAGGCAAGCTATAAAGATGGAGATAATATTTGCATCCTCTATGAAAAGAGCTCATATCCAGAATATGTAAATAATTCCTATAAACATGTAAAAAAAATTGAACAGGAACTTTTCAAAAGAATACCAAACAGTAATAAGTAAGCAAGCAAGCTAACCTACTCTTAGTAAAGAGAGGTCACCTCATCTTTCAAGGTTACTAGCTGCATGACAATAAAAAGTGGCCTGAGTAAGAGCTGCTATGCCCTTGCAATGTTGGCACACCCAACAAGACATGTAGGAGTGCAAGGCCCAAGGAGGATGGTCTCTCCCAAAAATGGTACACTGAGTTACAACATAAAATGGGTTTCTTACTGCACAAAATGTTTGAAGAAACACTGGTCTAAAGAATATGCTTCACATTTCTTAGCAGAACAAAGAATGTCATGGTCTGGTCATAATATACTACTTTCATATGCATATTCTATGATTCTCGAAATATAATCAAGGTCCGTGAAAACTTCTTTATTCCCAGATGCATTGTGCTTTTTCACATGCTATTCTCACTGTACCTTCCCTCATTCTTCTTTATCATGTGGCTCAAGAACTCATTTTTTTTCCTCCAAACTTTTGTCCTCCTCCAAAGCCTTTTCAATTGTTTTCGTGAGTCATTGTTAAACCTTCTTCAGTGCAAAATACTCTACAAATCCAGTGGCTTTATCACAGTATTCATTGTTTTCTATCTACTCTCTTCTCCCTGTCACCAAATAACCTGCAAGTCCCCTGAGATTAGGGTGCTTTTTTCACTTATTGTTGTATTCCTAGCACCTGGCACAAGACCCAACCTAAAACAAATAATCACTAGTACCTTACTTTGAGCTCAAAAGGAATAACCACAGTACACATATCCTGATTGCTTAATGGTTAAATTCTTCAACAAAATAAATTTATTTTCAGAAATAGCTCCTCCTTCAAAGTCTTCAGAATACCACTCACTGCTTAGTATTTATAGTTGTGCTGGTTTGGAGTGGGATATGGCATCACATTCAGTGCTGATCCCAAAAGGGTGTCCTCCACCCAGATGTCTCTGTCTGTTAACCTCCGTTCTAGAAACAAACCAAGATAGCTGGGGTTAGAAAGGTAAACACTAAAAACATTGAAGATAACAGCACAGAAATGGGGTGACAGGTCAAATCAAGGAAAACCTAGTCTCCTTCAATTGCCAAAGACAGGAAGAAGCAGGGCAAAAGAATTCACACATGAAGTCAGCAAAGCAAAGAGAACTTCTTGAAGCCCTTCACTTCTGCTATAAGTACAGTATGTGTTTTACCTTCTCTAATGTGCCCCATTCCCTGAGTAAGGTCCATTTCCTCAATGTGAGCTCCAGAACCATGATCTTCTTTGCCTTCAATCCCCATATCCAGGCCTTGGGCAGGGCTGTAGGCACTACTGCAATACCAGAGGCTTCATCATGTGCTTTTCCACATGCATCTCTGACCTTAGTGCCTACTGGCCACAAGTTGGCTCAGAGCTTCATGAGGTCCAGTGTGTTTTACAGCTGACTTGCCTGAAGTGTTGATTAGGATAATTCATGGAAACTGTGCATCCCTTTGCAACACAGAGCTTCTTTCTGAGAAGTGAATAACATTTCACCTTCCCAGAGAGCGTTCTCTATAATCTATTTCAAATGTGAACCACCAAAGCTATCTGTAATTTCTATCAATTTGGCATATTAATCTTGAACCTCACATTAATTAAATTTCAGGAATAAAAAATTTTAGGACTATTACTCAGGAGGGAGAAATCACTGTTAAAATAGAAAAATAGCCTAACCTGGTGGCTTATGCCTGTAATTCCAGCACTTAGGTAGGATAAGGCAGGAGGATCGCTTGAGCAGGGGAAGTGGAGACCAGCCTGGGTAACATAGTAAGTAAGACCTTGTCTCTACAAAAAATAAGAAATTAGCAGGCATGGTGGTACAAACCTGTAGAACCAGCTATTTGGGAGGTTGAGATGGGAGGATCACTTGAGCCCAGGAAGCTGAAGCGGCAGTGAGGTGGGATCACACTACTGTACTCCAGTCTGGGTGATAGAGTAAGATCCTGCTTCAAAACGAAAAAAAAAGAAAGAAAGAAAAATAGTAACAAAGTAATTTTAAAGTCCAGATTTCTCTCCTGAGTTTCACATGTGCAAATACAGGCTTTGGAGATTAGGGTAAGGAAGTGAGATTATGGTCTGGTGGACAGCTTTAGTGGGATTCCCATAGACAAAGCAAAAACATTTTCAAAATCAAACTCACCTCTCAAATCTGAGTACTCTTGGTTGACACTAGGTATCAAGCTTCACATAGTCATCCTAAAACCAACACCGACCTCGAAAATTCCCCAAATGTCCCATTATCATACCTCTGAGCCTTTGCATATACGACACCACACATAGCAGTGAGCTATGATCAGCTATGAGCAAGGGTCAGAAGTCAGAAACACTTAAATCTCCTTGGGAAGTTTTCGTCTTTGTTTTGTTTGCGTTGGTTGAGGAACCTCAGTCAAACTCAAAAGCTTATTGAGTCAGTAAGTCAAAAAAGGTTTAAGGCTTTTTGACTATGCAAGAATCACCCTGAAAAATTATCTGTTGGGTTTCCTACCTAAAAAGATGCTCTACCTTCTGCCAAGAAGCCACAAACACATCTAATCATCCTAAGAGCACAGTGGTACATCAAAGGCAAAGAAAGATAAATGGGTTGGTATTTTCCAGATTCAACTAAGGATATGTCCTTTCTCTCTCACCAATTGCTTCCCATGTCAAAATCTAATGTTTTATCTATAACAGCAACAGCAACAAAACAACGACAAAAGGCTTGCTCATAAGAGGAAAATGTTTGAATTGCTAGTTTGCTCTAAGCCAACATAAACTACATTATATACTATATGGTTTTTAAATGGCTTTACCTTATGAGTTGCAAAATTACATTCTCAGAAGTAGATGTGATTTTAGAGCCTTAGAAACAATGCTGATGGAGTTACTTTTCAGTGATTTCTCATTTCAGTATTTCAAGGATGAAGTGTCAATTAAGGGATTAACTTTAACCACACTCTTCTTTCGATGGTATCTTCTGATGTAACAAAAGCCCTTTGGAATATATTTGCCACATAAATCACTGATGACACTTTCCTTTGGCATGTATTTTCTGGTGTTTAGTAAGATTAGAACTCCCACGGAAAGCTTTCCCACACTCTTCACACTCATATGGTTTCTCTCCAGTATGGATTCTCTGGTGATGAATAAGGGTTGAGATCTGGCTGAACGCTTTTCCACACTCTCCACACTCATAGGGCTTTTCTCCAGAGTGAATCCTCTGGTGATTAATAAGCGCTGAGTTCACATAGAAGGCCTTCCCACATTCCTTACACTCATACGGCTTTTCTCCTGTATGGATTCTCTGATGCTTGATGAGGGCTGAGCTCACACTGAAAGCTTTTCCACACTCATCACACTCATAAGGTTTCTCACCAGTATGGATTCTCTGGTGTTTGATAAGGTCTGAGCTCACACTAAATGCTTTGCCACACTCATTACATTCATAGGGTTTCTCTCCATTGTGGATTCTCTGATGTATAATCAGGTGTGCCCTTACACTGAAGGCTTTCTTACACTCATTACAAGTATAAGGCTTCTCACCAGTGTGGATTCTTTCATGCACAGTAAGGGTTGAGCGCACGCTAAAGGCTTTTCCACAGTGATCACACTCATAGGGTTTCTCTCCAGTGTGGATTCTCTGATGTCGAACAAGGCCTGAGCTCTGGGCAAACTTCTTTCCACATTCATTGCATTTATACCGTCTTTCTTCCATGCGCCTACCCTCATGCCTTTCTAACTGGTCCTCATACTGAGAGACTTTTTCATACTCAGGAGTCTGTAAAGTATCCCCATTATATATGCTAGGGACCTTCTGGTGTGGGTCCATCCTTAGAAAAACCTTCCCTTCAGCCCTTCAGAGTTGACACCTTGTTCACACCTCTGGCCTTGAATCCTAAAATAATAAACAGACCTTTGAAATGTGCTTTATTCCCTGTTGCTAAAGCAATATAATATGACACAGACTAGAGCTCTCAAACACGTTCAGTAATCCCAGGACACGCCAATCATATGGTACTCACCTAAAATGTTTTCATTCAGCCTGTATCATGTCTCAATAACATCAAAGAACTGCTGGAATGAATATCTGACTCAAACGGCTATTTAAATATACCTTCATGGCACACGCCTATCATCTCAGCTACTTGGGAGGCAAAGGCAGAAGGATCACTTGAGTCTGGGAGATTGAGGCTGCAGTGAGCTGTGATCACGCCACTGCACTCCAACCTGGGCAATAGAGCAAGACCCTGTCTCAAAAAATATACATTAATAAATAAAATATCCTCTATAAAGGCATCTAAAACATACACATATAATCTGGAATATAAATAAATATAAAAATAATATATAGTTCCTACTTTTAAAGGTGAATCATATTTAATTAAATTGGAAAACAAGACAGAAACTCAAGAGATTTGCAGATAGAGCAGATGAAGGAGTATGGGAATAGAAATGGCAATAGACACAAATTCAACTGATAAGAAGTTTGGAAAAATGACAATAACACCATTAACAGGTATGTTTTACCACCCACAGGAGTCCATACTATTTGAGATGGAAGAGAGACATGGGGATGAAAAAAGCTCTGTTCATTGCTATGCCACTACTATTTCTGCAGCTGTTGTTGCTATGATAAACAGTATCTCAGCAACAGGGATGCTTTGTCTCTGCTGGAATTGTGACAGAATAAACCCTTCACCTCTCCAAAGAAAACGGATGGCTGCTACTTTCTTGGGAACAAATCCAGTTTTGTGTCCAAACTTGATAAAATTTTTGCTCCCAACTCAAATTACACTAATAACGCCTCTCTGCTTTTTTCCACCTTACAAATTGTTTTATGTCTCAACAGTTATAAGTTAACAGTATGCACCCTTGATATGATGAGAATGGCACTTCAACTTTGTGGCCTTCCTCCCCAGAATGTATAACCTCAGTATAATAATGACAAAAACAGTTAAATCCCAATTGAATGATATTCTACAAAACAAACAAACAACAACATTAACAACAAAAACCAACACAAAGCAGAACTGAGGATCCAGACCAAGAGAAAATAAGGTCTCCATTCCTGCACCCCACTCTCACAAATTTAGCCCTGTCAGAAAAGCAAGTCAGAGTCACTCCTCTAATTAGGAGTTTTAAGAGCCTCAGAGACAGCCAAGGACAGGACTTAAGACATCAGCCTGCCCCAGCCATCCTCTCTCCCAGGTTTCTGAGGGTCTACTCTGCCAGTGCAGAAGGGCCAGGCAGGAGATGGGGTAGTGAAGGGAAAGAAATATGAGAGGGAGGATGATGGAGAGGGAGGAAAAGGGAGGAAAGAGAAAAGAGGAGGAGTGTGAGAAAGTGGGTGGAAGAGGGGAGGGGTGGGGAAGGATGGAGGGAAAAGGCAGGCCTGAGGCGACCTGGCACAGTACATAGTTTCTCCCATTCTCCGAGGGTGTCCACCGCAGGGCACATGCAAAACCCTAGAAGAAAGTCAAGAGGGAACTCACCTGAAAAACTGCGATTAGACTATCTGACCAAGTGACTGAGGACAGCTGTTGGCCTAGAAAGCTTGACTTTCCCTTCCACAGATCCCGCGCCTGGGCATCTGGTCATCTACTCTAGGATCCTGGAGGCTTCCCTCTCAGTGGTTTGTGAGCTGGCCAGAATGGACCGTGTGAAGAAAGGATCGCTTACTCCCAAGAAGGCATTTTATGCTCTTTATCTCATTTAATCCTACAGGGCAGACATTCAAGTCCTCCTCGCATATATATAAAAACTGAGAAGCAAATAAATTTTCCGAGGTCAGGCACCTGTTAAAACAGCCAAGATGAAATTTCAATCTAGGGCTTGCTTCCCAGATTAAGCCACTTTATGGCTCCTCAGGGGTTAGTACTCAGAGAGTAATCTCCAAATTAATTTGTAAATTCAACACTATTTCCATGAAAATATCAACTTTTTAGAAGATTTTAATGTTCACCTAGAAGACTAAACATGCAGGACTACCTGGGGAAACTGAGAAAGAAGGGAACTTGTCCTAAAGAACTTACATATTATAAAGCTTTAATACTTAAAGTGTGTAGTACTCATGAAAATGGTACAGAAGTCCCAGAAATAGGCACATACATTTAGCATACGATAAAGGTAGCAAATAAGTTAAAAAAAAAAGTGAACTCTTCAAATGCATGGTGAGAACTGGATAACCATCTGGAAAGATGGTAAATTAGATTTCTACCTTATTCTATAAACTAGGATATATTCCAAATAAACCAGTTTTAAATGTTATAAATGAAACCATAAAAGTACCAGAGGAAAACATGAGGTGAGTCCTTTATAACCTCAGAATAGAAAGGCCTTCCTCCTGGCCGGGCACAGTTGCTCACGCCTGTAATCCCAGAACTTTGGGAGGCCAAGGTGGGTGGATCACAAGGTCAGGAGTTCGAGACCAGCCTGACCAACAGGGTGAAACCCCGTCTCAACCAAAAATACAAAAATTAGCCGGGTGTGGTGGTGCATGCCTGTAATCCCAGCTACTCAGGAGGCTGAGGCAGGAGAATTGCTTGAACCCGGGAGGCGGAGGTTGCAGTGAGCAGAGATCGCACCACTGCACTCCAGCCTGGGTGACAGAGCGAGACTCCATCTCAAAAAAGAAAGGCCCCCCTCTATGAGACAATATCCAGAGGTCATTAATGAAAAGATTGATAAACTTGACCCACATAGAATAAAAACAACTGTGAGGTAAAACAAACAAACAAAAGCACTTTAAGCAAAGTCAAAGACAAAAAAATGGAAATATAGTTACAATTTCTATTTCTGAAAACTGGCAGCCAAGATGAAGCTCCTGAACGATAAAAAACGTGGCAATGGCAGATCTGAGCTGGATTCTCTCCTGCTCTAGTCTCACTCTGAACTTAATCAGACTCTGCTAAGCATTCACAACTCACTTATCCTGATCCTGTCCTATAGCAGTTGTTTTTAAGTCTCCTCAGGTCCCTTACTTCCAGAATCCCCAGAAGACCACAAAACGTCAAGTTTAGCACAGCTCTCCTGTAGAGGGAAGAGTCTGTCATTGACACTTCAGTGGCATATTCCTGGGTGGCACTAGAGAATATCTTATTCTCCCTCTGCTTCCAGAGCTGGCATTTCTTGCCTACTTCCTGACTGTATCTAAGAGCTGGGGCCAGAAAAAAAATAAACACATGAATTTATGAAAGAATCGCTGTAGAAATGAATAAATCAGCAGAACAGGCTAATCCCAGGGAGGTAAGGAGAATAAGAAATAATTACAACAAATACCTGGATAGCACTTCCTATGTAGTAGGTACTGTTCATGTAATCCTCATAACAACTCTAGGCAGGTGCTTTTATTATCCCCATTGACAGATGGCATATAGGCACAGAAAGATAAAATGACTTGGACAAAATCACAGTTAGTCTGGCTTCTGACTTACGTGCTTAAAAAGTAGAGGAAGAAAGGGAAGAATCCCTAAGGGACCAAAAGTTTTAAGATAACTTGATAATATCTCTCCCCACCTGCTGTCTGGATTCACTCAATTCCTTGAAATCATCCAGCTTAGCCACTTCCCCAAGGAAAATCCTCCCTCCCCTGGTCAGTGCTGCTCCCTATCCCAGACCTGGTGTTCCTCAGATAGGATGACTCAGGAACTGGTCTCAGTCACTGTCAACTGGACTGCTGGAGCCAGCTTACAGAATGCTGGCCTGTGGAGTTTTCTCATTAACAGAATCCTTGGAACCAGCGAAACCAACTCCTCTAAAGATGCAGTCAAGCGGCTTTTCCTGTAATTGAAGTCTTCAGGAACACTTCTGTAAAAGAAACATTATTTTACTCAAGAAAAAGCAGATTGCCATAGGTGTTACACTACTAAGGGTTATGGGGGGAAAGAAGTGCAATGCTAAATAAGGAGCTAATTTGCAAAGGGCTCTCAGATCACATGCTGGGGCAGCAGGTCTGCAGTGGTAATCTTCCCCATTGCCTATGAGCACCGGTTGGGATAGTGGAAGGGCTCATGAGAGAACAGCATTAAGGTTGCTGTAAGGTGGTCCTGGCGTGGATGGAGGTGACTGTTAAAGGGAAGGGTAGCCATTTATTGCCAAGCTGAAGTACAGAGAGAACGAATTCTGCATTCAAAATGAAATGTCACGGGCACAATCAAGTGGTGGAAGAAGCCTCTCCTGAATTTCGAGCACCGAACACTTATTTCCAATTATTTGCAATTTCCCCCTTTTGTTTGAAAAAGCTGAAGATCTGGTGGGCAGTGATACCAATTGGTACCAGAAGCACACTTGTAGTTGGTACTCAATGAAGTTCTGAAGATGGCAGTAAAGACCAGGGTTGTAACTGAAAGGGAAGTAGTCCCAACTCTGGGCCTCTGCAGCACTAAATCTCGAGGAAAAACCCTTTCCTGGAAGACTGCATTTGGATACAATCCCCACCGTCCCAGGAGGGGTTGCCTCTCCTGGGGTTCCTGCTCACATTCCACCCAGGCAGGCGCGGAGAGAGGAGGTCTAAGGGGTTGCAGCTGTGCAACACACACCCAAGCGGCACCCAAATGCATACCAGCGTTTCTCTGCCTGTGAGCAGCAACCGGCTCTGAGGCCTCGCCGCAGGGAGGAAGTCCCTCTCAGCACTTCCGGGGCGTGCCCCGGAAATCTCTGGGCGGGGCCTGGCTGCGCCCGAGTTTGCCAGAGAGGGGTTGAAACCTCAACCTGTCCCGGCTGTGGTGCAGGCGGGATCTAGCCCGGGAGCGATTTGCTCTGGACCGTCGGCAATGCTATGACTTCCTACCTCACCTCTCCCGAAGGTTGTTTTTGCTTCCTGAGTTTTATCCAGGGCAGGACCACCCGTGTATGTTGGAATTTAAAGATAGTGCAGCTGGTGAAATATCTCGTGTGGGTCCTACAGGATCCCTTAAACCGACAAACGGGGCCACAGAAATCTGGTCTTAATAGTGATCTGAAAGCTAACACACTATATCCTGTGTGCTTTCTCAAAGATTAGAGACAAGAACCAAGAGCAATCTTTTCAAAACATGACTGTGATACTGCAAAATTTATCCGGCTATTCAATTATTTATGAAAGATTTTAACTCAAAACACTGTAGTCAGTAAATATACTGGCTTGAATATAAAGCTGATAAAAGGAGTAATTCGTAAAACTAAACATTAGAGGTGGAGGCACAAAGTTTGAATCCATCTTATGGCAGAGCGTGAATTAAGAATATACAAGAGTCACACCTGAGAGCATAACTAGGGGAGAATGGGCAAAGGCCCAGGAAACCTAACCAAGTGGCCTCTTTGAGCCTCCATTTACAGAATAATGGATTGGAACACTAAACTTAGCATTCTAGACTATGAATATTTAAATATGACAGAACAAGCAGTTATTTCTTTGGTGTATTACACATGTAAACTGATTTTCTAACTTGGGTTAAACTTTTGAGATCTCTGTCGCCCAGTGGCATAATCATAGCTCACTGCAAGGGCTCAAGGGATCCTCCCACCATATTCTTTTGAGCAGCTGGGACTACAGACGCATCCCACCACACCTGATTAATTTTTTTATTTTTTAAGTTTTTTTGTAGAGACAGTCTTGCTGTTGCTCAGGCTGCTCTTGAACTCCTGGCCTTAAGCAATCCTTCTGTCTTGGCCTACCAAAGTGCTGGGATTACAAGCATGGGCCACTGCACCCAGGGGTTGAACCTTTTTAAACCTGCTGGATTAAGTACCACTGAACTGCAAAAGGAAGCTAGTGCTTCTAAAGGCCTGCTTTTTAATGATTTAATTTAGGAAATCACATTTCCTCCTACATATTTGCCTTCCTAAATAGGATTAACACAGTATGTTAAAAACTATGTTAAAAGCAAGTAAAGCTGGAATACTTTTACTTAGCAAACTGACAATATTCTGGCTTGTGGTTTCCTTGGCGTGCTGGTAATTCCTGCCTAGTGGCTGTCCAAGGGACTGAGGGTCATATATTGACCTCAAACATAAATCTTTGATGTTATAGCCCCTCTGCTAAAGAGACAGCCCCCAGCATTTTACCTTTGATGCTATAATGAATCAAGATGTGGAAGACTAAAACTAGTACTTCTGTAACACTTGTATGCTGAAACACTTGGCATAGGGATGATGGCAGATCTGATGCTGAAAACAACCTTAAAACATCATTGATAACTTTATTGTTTCTCAATACCCTGACATATGTTGCTGTGAATGCCAAACACTAAGTCTTCTTTTTCTTTTGTAGTCTTAAAAACCACAAAATATGCACACACTTAGGATTCTCTTAAAGCTTGGCATAGCTAATTTTTCTAATTGTATTGCCAGTACTTCATATCTCTTTCTCCTATTTACCTTAAATATATCAAGTCTCGCAACCTCAGCATTAAGGATTTTGGGCCAGATAATTCTTTGTTGTGGGGCGGGGGCAGGGGTGGGGCAATGTGGAGGGACAGGGTTGTCCTGTGCAAACATGATGCTTATCCCCAGCCTCTACCTACTAGATGGCCAGTAGCATCCCAGCTGCCCACCAATGGTATGACCAAAATGTCCCCAAACACTGCCAAATTTCTCCCAAAGAGAATCACTAATCTCATATACCAAAGCCTATTCTCAAGCACTTTTGGAATTATAACCTTAACACAGTAGTCTTGGTGCTTCTTATTTTCTTTCTTGACCAATAAGGCTGGCCAAATGGAGAGCTTCAGCTTTTTACACATAATTTCCTAAAGTTGAATTTTTTTGGCCTTACTCTTAGGTAGAGGCAGATCCTGATATACTATACTAGCATACAAAAATAGGTCTGTACATTTTTGAGCACCCAAAGTGGTAAGACACATTCTTGAAAACAGCTTAAAAATTTCTGTAGATACCACCACAAATAATCCACACAATACTTCAACAAGCATTTATTAAACGCCTACTATGTGCTCAGCACTATACTAGGCACTCGGGGGTGCAGATACAAATGTAAAAGTTATTATTCCTGCCCTCAAGGAGCTTACAATTTAATTTTGGAAATAAATACAAATATGAAACTATAACACAGAGTGCTAGAAAATAATTACAAAGCAACATATTAGTAAGTACATGGACCACAGTATAAACTCAAAAGATAAGTGCTGAGGCAGCACAGAATGAGGGAGGTCACCACATGAGGTGATGTCAATCAGGGAGAGCTAACTCAGAAGATATAAAGACAAGCTTTGAAGGGAGTGATGAACATGAGCTGGGACCAAAGAGCAATCTAAGCAAAAAGAATAGCATGAGAAAGGCACAGAGGCAAGAGCTTGTAAGACATCAGTAGAAGGCTGTATGAAGTTTGAATCTGTTGAATCAAGGTGAATATGCTAGAGAGTAATGAAGGCTGATGAGTATTAAGCATAGAGGTAATGGAGAATTTGGAACACCACTGCTCCACAGGAATTATCTACTGGGTGTTACTTAGTGAAATGATATTTTACAATAGAGATATTGTAAAAAACAGGTGTTTGAAGAGGATTGCCTTGGAAAAATTATCTACTGGGTGTTACTTAGTGAAAATGAAAATTTTACAATACAGATATTGTAAAAATGGAGTTTGAGGAGGACCACCTTGGAAACTTTATACAAGATGGGATCCTGGGAGCAAGGAAATTGGAAAAAAAATAATTACAGTAACCTGGGCCTCAGATCTACATGAAAGGCTATAATGGGATGTGAGAAATGGGAGATCAAGCCTCAGGGAGAAAACTGATGAAAAACTAGACTGACAGCAAGTTTTTGGACATGGAGAATGGAGAGCAGAAAAAGATAACTCCAAGGCTGGGGTAAAAATATGAAAGGTGGTGACACTTTTCAGGGCAAAGGAATTAGGCAATGAGGCCTGTTTAAAAAGAAAACGGGGGTTGGCGATATATGGTGATGAATCCTATTTTCAAATATCAAGTTGTACAGGTACCTGTGGAAAATTCCAAAAGTCACAAACTGACCCACAGGGTGGGAAAAATGAAGTCATTTGAATACAAATAGTAGGTATAAACAATCAAAATGGATAAATAGGAGTATAGAAAATGAAGTGAATAAAAGACAGACAGGGAGATTATTCTCAGCAGAGAAGAGAAGGGGGAGTGGGTGGAAAGATCAGTTGAAAAAAGAAAGCCAGATATTAGACAAAAAGGTTCCCACAAGCCAAAGGAGGGAGAATTCAACAATATAAAATATAAATTAGATCAAAAAGGACATCAAAAAAAAAAAAAGGCCTTACTATTCGCCCACTGGTGAGTCTACAAACATTTCACTGGAATGCCAAGTATGAAAGCCAGCAAGAAGTTGTTTTAAGAACAGATTAAAGAAAAAGGGGGGTTGAAAAACGGAAGACATGTTTGAAAAACCATGAACAACAGAGGAGAAATAGAATGGTAGTTAGAAATGGGCAATGAGGTTGAAAGCATTTCACATTTTATGCTGCAGATGAACTTACTATTGTTATCCTAACTGACCATCTGCCTGGCCTGGTACATGGATATTTCATTTCCCTCCACAATTCTACTTTCCCTTTGGCAGTTTAGAGAAAAATTATATTTGAATTTATTATTGCTGTATCCTTCTAGTTACTCTGTTAAATATATTTTGTTTGCACAATTTAGCTTTATGGTACTACAAAGCATCAGCACTTAAAAATGATATAACTATAACCCCAAAGGGCATTTTCAACCAATTTTCCAGTAATTGTAATGTATTTGCACTCTACTGCATATTCTTTTCCCCAGTACCTCTCATGACAAGGGCTACATATTTTTAAACAGCTGACTAGATTACCATGTACATTATACACAGCATAGCACAGTAGTCAGGAGCACAGGCTCTAGCCTAGAATCAAACTGTGTGGGTCAGAATCAGTTTTATCACATACTGGCTGTGTGATATTGGTCAACTCACTCAACTCTCTAAGCCTTCGTTTCCTCATCTATAAAATGGGGGATAAAATAACACCTATTGATATGGTTTGGCTGTGTCCCCATCCAAATCTCATCTTGAATTGTAGCTCCCACAATTCCCACGTGTCGTGGGTGGGACCAAGTGGGAGATAATTGAATCATGGGGGCAGAACTTTCCTGTGCTGTTCTTGTGATAGTAAGTCTCATGAGATCACACTGTTTTATAAAGAGGAGTTCCCCTGCACAAGTTCTCTTTGCCTGCTGCCATCCATGTATAAGACATGATTTGCTCCTCCTTGCCTTCCACCATGAGTGTGAGGCATCCCCAGCCATGCAACTGTGAGTCCATTAAACCTCTTTCCTTTATAAATTACCCAGTCTCAGGTATGTTTCTTTATTAGCAGCATGAGAACAGACTAATATACACTTATCATGAGCCTGAGAAAGGCATAACAGGGTTGGGCACACAGTAAGTGCTCAATAAATGTCGGCTATTATTATCTGGAGACTCAGAACCAACAGTAAAGTTAACTGCTCTGTTTGGGAATCAACCACCATATTCTAGCACTGCACATTGCTCCACGGAGAAAAGCTCTGAAACCTAACATGCCTCTCCCAGGGCTATGTTGGATGGCATTAGAGTTATGAAAGAACCACCTCATCATGTCAGTTCCTAAAATGAGCAGCTTAGGATGGGAGGAAAAAGTACTGATGAATAGTTCATTTCAGATAACATAAAGATAGAATCTACAGGATAAAGGAGCTTAATGAATGCCATTCATAGTTAAGAGCTCAAAATAACACACAACCTGGTCAATAATATTCTATGCTAAGAGTGGGAACTTGAGACAAAGAATGATTTATAGTGATGTCCTCAAAGAATCCACAGCCTTTTTCTATTGTCTTATACCGTTTGGCTAATTCTATATATGTGCTATATCAGCTTTGATAATTCTTTCAAGACACAGTCTTTTCTCACACCCAATATAACACTAATTTTTCTAGTCATTATTTTCTTCGAATTTATGCCAGATGCTTAGTAATTCTGAGATTTAAGTCATCTGGCTACACATTACTCTGAATATTGACACATAAAGAGACTTTAGCTAGTACATATGTACACATTTCAATATGTTGCTCTGGTCTATGGCCATACCACCCTGAATGCACCCAATCTTGTTACTATGTTGCTTTGCTAAAAGGGCTTTTTATTGGAATAGAAGAGAAGCATTCTTCTAAAGTGTATGGCAGGTGTGTGTGTGTCTACACACACGTGTACACACATGTATTTTCCCTCTGACAATGTACCTATCATATGTAATACCTGCATACAAGGTAGTACTGGCCCCAGGAAGAATCAGTATCTTACAGAGGGTAAGGCACAACTGAAACAGAGCGAAGATCTAGATACAACCAGATTTACTCGTTTCTGGTTTCTTAAAATTTCGAATACAAAGAAATTAGGAATGGTAACTTATAAATCAAAAAAAGAAACAAGAGAAGGGAGGATAATAAAATAATGGATAATGAAAAGGACTGTTGCAAACCAATATGACAAGTGATGGGTGCCTTCATTCACCAATAGCTCAATGAAATTGATGTAGGTAATTCTGATGTTGTTAGTAGTCAAAGTGGGCCATAGGGAGGCAGAGAAGGAATGTTATAGGGAAAGAATTTATGATCCAAAAGGTGGTCCTCTATGAGATAAGATTTTGATTGCTATTTTTGACCCATCAATCATAAAATAATATGATTGTTATTTCTTTTCAAGATAGTCATAGGGTGAAATTATGAAGCTTTCATCAGAACCTATATATTTTTTTTTCTGAATAGGCTTAAGTAATCAATTTTAAGTTTGAAGGTTAATTTTGGAAAGCCCAAAATTAATTCCAACTCTGGTAAATAAGTGGCTACTCAAATGGTAAAACTACAGTGTAAGAGTAATAGAGGGTTTTCTCATATGGTTTATTAAATGGGGATTCTAAGAATGTTCCAAATATTTGGAAGAATACAGTAGTACTATTGGAATAACAGTACTTGGGAATAACAAGTGACAACCCACATTGGATGCATAAGTTCTGGCATGTTACTTTAAACCAGTCTCATTACTTTATATAGTATTCCTTGGTATAATGAAAGCCTCAAAGATGAAATATAGTGCCTGGTGATACCGAGTTTAATAGTACATCTCTGTTGGTAGATTACAGACATGGATTACAGATGGAGTGCACCAGAGTTCAAAAGAATGAAAAACTGTGAGGTAAGGTATTAGATTACCACTGTGGATATTAAAGTCACATAAACTAATGGCAAGAAACAAATGGAGAATAACGAGTGAGGTGCTAAGGCCATCTAAAGAGGTGGGTGCAAGGTAATGATAGGAGTGACAGACCATCTAGTCAGGGAGTTTGCACAGGCTGATAAAACCTGAGAAAGCAGTACTGTAATGGGCCAAAAAGGATGAGTATACATTCTTTGTAAGGTTTTTATCTTCCTAAAGCATTTTTGTCTCCTTCTCCTACCTGATGCCATAACTAGGATAGTGCAAACTATTTGTACCACAGTGTACAGTTGGGAGGTAGGAGGAGAGTCAGAAGTCAGCAAAATGTATAACTATCCAAGCTCAAGAGCAGCTGGGCTGAGTCTCCACTCACCTCTTTCTCTGTATTACTCCCATAACCATCACTAATGTGTCCACTTCCTTTGCTGACACAGGTACTGAGACTGGGGGTGGTGAAGGATATGTATAGATGCTCAATGACTCAATGGAGTCAGTGAAGGTGATACATGAAGAAAAATGCTGGAGTGCTGTTAAAAATATAGCATTCTGAGTTTGTATGGGAATACAAATTTCCACTGACTAGAAGGAATATTAGAATAAAAAAATGCACACTTAAGCATAAATACGTTAAGTGTCTGTAAAATTTTCCTAGAAAGCTACATACAAATATAAGTTTCACACAGAAGCTACTTGTGACTCTAAAGCAGCTTCTTAGATCAGATTAGGAATACAAGGGCACCTTCAAGGGAATAAATGGGAGAGGGGGATCACAGGAGATGGGAAGAAGCAGAGGAACTAGGAGTAGCAGCCTCTCTCAAACCTATAGCTACTCACCCAAAAGACAAACTTAAGCGCCTCAAGCCATGACAAGCAACTTGCTCTAATGCTATTTTAAATTTCTAAAGGATACATTAGGTCATCAGGAGCTCCATCAGATACTTTCAAAGACAGTCAAGCTAATCAAACCCCAAGGCACTGGGCCCAAATTACTGAAGAGCTATCCTAATTTTGCCACCACTATAATTTCTGACACTAAAGTTGTGATGACCTTTCTGCCTTTTAGTACACTGAAAGACCTCTCACTAATGTGTGGTTTCTCTAATGCTGAATAATGCTCAAATTGTAACTGAAGTTGTTCCTAAACGCCTATGGATTCAGATTTTTCACCACTGTGGATTCTCTGATGTCGAATGAGACTCGACCTCTGAATAAAGGCTTTCCCACACTCATTACATTGGTAGGGCTTCTCCCCTGTGTGAATTCTCAGGTGTTGAATGAGACCAGTGTTCCCATTGAAAGCTTTCCCACATTCTTTACATTTATAGGGTCTTTCTCCAGTGTGGATTCTCTGATGTTCAATAAGGCCTGACTTCTGACTGAAGGCCCTCCCACACTCATTGCATTTGTAGGGTTTCTCCCCAGTGTGGCTCCTCTGATGACCAATAAGATGTGAGCTCCGCCTGAAGGTTTTCCCACACTCATCACACTCATAGGGCTTCTCCCCCGTGTGGATTCTTTGATGTCCAATGAGGTGTGAGCTATGACTGAAAGCTTTCCCACACTCATTACATTCATAGGGTCTCTCCCCACTGTGGATTCTCTGGTGCAGAATAAGGCCCGCACTCTGACTGAAAGCCTTCCCACACTGATTGCACTGATATGGCTTCTCCCCAGTGTGGATTCTCTGGTGCAGAATCAGGCCTGTGTTCTGACTGAAGGCTTTACCACATTCCTTACAGTGATAGCGTTTTACTTTGTTGTGGATATCCTGATGTGAAAGAAGGGCTGACCTGTAACTGAAGGCTTTACCACACACATTACACTGATAGGGTTTCTCCCCAGTGTGGATTCTCCAGTGGCGAACAAGGCCTGAGCTCTGAGCAAAGCTTTTCCCACATTCATCACATTTATGTCGTCTCTCTTGTGTGGGATTTCCCCGCTGCCTCTCTAATCTGCCCAGAAGGTCTCGGGCTTCTCCATGCTCAAGACCCCCGATAATATCCCCGTTGCATTTTGCAGCTGTCTCTCCATGTGGTTGGATTCCAGTAGATATTACCTGTTTTGATGCTAATTCCCTGTTCTCACTCCTGGTCTCACCACCTGAAATAAAAATGTAATAAATAAACATCAAGCCAATGTCACATCCTATTCTTTATGGTAGGAGAAAGGAACTGAAGATAGGGGAAAAGGAAAGTACACATGAACAGCTATAAGTAAACACAAAACTTCTGTCTCCAAAACAGCTTCTTAATAGTGACCTTGCTTAATATGAGTCAACTGGGAAAGAGGTACCATTAAAAAAAAAAAAGAGTTAATTGGAAGGGGAACTAAAGTCAGGAAAGGATCAACTGAGGTAAGATGAAAGCTGGGGAGACGAATATGAAACTACTAAAAAAACTAATGAGCAGGACAGAAATGGGAAAATGCCCCAAACAGTCATCAAAAGGGAGGAGATACAATTAATTTATGGGAGAAAAGTCTATGTAGGAATCTCATGACAACTTGGAGAAGAAATGTATGAACTCAGAGAGCACCTGTGAGATGTCAATTTCCAACTGGCAAACACGCCAGTACCCTAGTACAAAATATAAGGAAGTTCTGGACAGGAGAACAGAAGTTTCATGTAAGATTTCAAGAAGTCTAAACATTATATCCCTCCGTTGGATCCTGAGCATAAATTCAACTATGTCTTTCAGAAAGGCTGTAGCTACTATATACATAAACAACAAACAAACAAACAATCTAAAATGACAATAATAACCACAGCTCTCCTTACCCAGGGAGAACACATTTCTGAAATTTTCTGGCCTGTTATCTCTACTCAGATCCTTCTGTGATGGATCAAGAAGCCACTCCTCTCGAATAAGGGACACGGCCATGTCTTCAATCTTCTCCAAAGTCTGAAACAAAACAAGATACCCATTTGGGGACTGTGATTCTTCCATAGCTCAAACCTAGAGCTTGGGAGATCCACTCGTATTGGGAGAAGATTACAACTTGGAAATGTACTATGTAAAGGGATCTGAATAGACAGGAAGAAGAGGAAAATGCATGAGATCAATTGGGGGAAATTTAGGATTGATCTGTCCCTAGGCAAAAGAATTTTTGGGACAAGTTTTTGGGTAGGTACTGCTACAAACTAGACAGTCTAGATATAGGGCAGATGCCACAAACACTGACAAGCACAGCTATGGGGTTTCAGTGAGAAGGAGCACAACTCACCTGGAACCCTGCTGTGAGAAGTGTAGCTGTCATTTCCTGGTCTCCAGAACTTCCTTTCTGGGAAGGAGTAGGACTCTGGGAAGTAGACATGGCTGAGAGGAGAAAGGAGCTATGAATGAGACCAGTCCTGTCCCGTGGTTGTGGGAGTTGGCAGTCACCAATTCCAAATTATTTGTATTTCAGCAGATATACGTGTATGCCAAAGATTTTGCACATGAAGTGCTGATATCTTGGATTCTGGGCCCATATCTATGGTTGGCCCACAAAACATATGCACTCCAATGTCCCTGAAGTCAGACTGAAGTTACACTCAAAAATAGAAAGTATACTGGTTTCCTAACAGGAATCACTTTTCAATTTTTTCTCTACCATCAAAACTACTTCTATTTTTGTGCTTGTATACAGTATTTCCTTAGGTCCTGTTCTCTTGGCAAACCAAGTATTAGAATCAATCAATCTCTATTAATTCATTATTTTCTGAAATGTCTACTATGGCTTCCAGTATTTGCTTTCTATAGGTATCAAACAACTTATTATTAAAATATAGATTACTGTATCTCAGGCAACAAGCTTTAGGACTTTACACAAGAATTATTAAGAGTGTTTTATGCTTCTTTAGAAATATTAAAAATTCATATTTATAAGCTAAATCACATAAATGAAAAAATATGAAATGCAGGGGAAGATGAGATTGGAACATCTCATTCTGCGATAAAGTAAAAAAAATTCTCAAAAACCGATGGGAAAATGTCAAGAGGATACAAAAGCCAGACTGAAGGGGCCTTCTGTGGCCAAATCTGAGATGATTTAGCAAAATAAAGACAGTGGCTGAGCACAGTGGCTCATGCCTGTAATTCCAGCACTTTGGGAGGCTGAAGTGGGCAGATCACTTGAGGCTAGGAATTCGAGACCAGCCTGGCCAATATAGTGAAACCTCGTCTCTACAAAAATTAGCCAGGCATGGTGGCGTGTGCCTGTAATCCCAGCTACTGGGGAGGCTGAGGCATAAGAATCGCTGGAACCTGGGAGGCAGAGGGTCCAGTGAGCTGAGATCACTGTGATCACAGTGAGCCACTGCACTCCAGCCTGGATGACAGTGAGACTCTGTCTCAAAGACAAAACAAAAACAAAATAAAGACAGTAACAGAATATTTATGGAATAAATAGGAATTTATGAGTCCATACTGATAAAGAAAAAATAATAAAATTGGGACAAGGGAACACTCTCCTTTACAATAAAGAAATGTAGAAGAAATGACAGTTAGAAAACCACTATTTCATAACAATTTCAGTAATCACTAAGTCAGTCAAGAAGCACCAATGAACACTAAAACTAGTGTTCTAGCAACAAAAGTTTAATGAGGACTAAGATATTTAAATACACTCAAGAGTATCTTCCACAAATTATTTATTACTTATTAGTTACAAATTACTTATTAGTTACAAAGGGAAAAACAGTAACTATACAAGAATAACCTTAACCAAGTCATCAAAGATAACACCACCAATAATAGGACAAATTCCTGTTGTACCCTTAAGAAGGAGTACAACCCATATGACCCAGCCATCCCACTACTGGGTATATACCCAAAGGATTATAAATTACTCTACTACAAAGACACATGCACACGTATGTTTATTGCGGCACTATTCACAATAGCAAAGACTTGGAATCAACCCAAATGTCCATCTGTGACAGACTGGATTAAGAAAATGTGGCACATATACACCATGGAATACTATGCAGCCATCAAAAAGGATGAGTTTGCGTCCTTTGTAGGGACATGGATGCAGCTGGAAACCATCATTCTTAGCAAACTATCACAAGAAGAGAAAACCAAACACCGCATGTTCTCACTCATTGGTGGGAACTGAACAATGAGATCACTTGGACTCGGGAAGGGGAACATCACACACTGGGGCCTATCATGGGGAGGGGGGAGGAGGGAGGGATTGCATTGGGGAGTTATACATGATATAAACGTCATGCACATGTACCCTAGAACTTAAAGTATAATAAAAAAAAAAAAAAAAAAAAAAAAAAGAAGGAGTACAACATCTCTTGTTAAGATTTAGGTCCTGTATCCTTGGCAGGGTGAGGTGTTCCTGCCAAGTATATATGACCTCAATGTAAACATGATCAAACATCATGCAAATGCAAATTGCAGCCATTCTACAAAATAACACACCTGTACTGTTCAAAAAAAAGAGAGGTTGAGGAACTGTTCCAAATTAAAGGAGACTAAAGAGCCATGACAACTAACCGCAAAGTGTGAATCCAGACTAGACTCTGAACCAGAAAGAACATAATTGGGGCAACTGGTAAAATATGAACTGTGGCCTAGGCTGGTATTGTAGCAATACTACATTTCTTAATTGTGATAAATTTAGGAATGTATTTATTTAAGTTACCTAAGAAATGCTCTTGTCTGAGGATACACATACTGAATATTTCCAAATGAAGTGGCATGACACTACCAGCATAACCTCAAAAACGCCTGTGTTGTAAATGTACTGGGGTAACAGAAATATGTAACTACATAAAAAATAGCCAAATTATTTAATTTGTCCATGAGTTTACCACTAGAATGAATAATCTATATTTGAAGCCTAAACATTTAAACACAGACATTGGGAATGGTCTGTAAACAGGATTTTAGTTCCTGGTTCTTCAGGAACGAGATATGTATCCTAAATGGACTTTTTTTTTTTTTTTTTTTTTTGAGACGGGGTCTCACTCTGTTGCCCAAGCTGGAATGCAGTGGCGCGATCTTGGCTCACTGCAAGCTCCGCCTCCTGGGTTCACGCCATTCTCCTGCCTCAGCCTCCTGAGTAGCTGAGACTACAGGTGTCCGCTAATTTTTTGTATTTTTTTTTTTTAGTAGAGATGGGGTTTCACCATGTTAGCCAGGATGGTCTCGATCTCCTGACCTCGTGATCCGCCCACCTCGGCCTCCCAAAATGCTGGGATTACAGGCATGAGCCACCACACCGGCCCCAAATGGACTTTTATTTCTACTTCCCCTCCTTATTATCAATGAAATCTGGCTACTCACCTCTCTCTTGTGACCCTTGGGGCACTGGAGATTTATGCTGGGTTGCTTCAGATTGGAGCTGAGTATTTGGAGGCTCTGGTGCAGATTCTGAATGTACTACCTCCTCCCAGAGTACCCTACGTCCATGTACACGAGCTGAGACCTGGAAACAACAGACAGTTGGATAGTAAGAAATTCCTTTGCGAAATGTAATGAACAATGAAAGAGGACGAAGAACACATCTATAGGGATATATGCTTGGGGAAGGAAGCAGCAGACTCTCCCTTACTCCTTAGGGACAGTAAGGAACACCAATATGTAGATGAGCACAGAAAGAAAGGCATCATTTTTGCTTAGTACTAAAGGAAAAGACTTCTGCTGATGCCTTCCCTGCTACACAGAACACCAGTATTTTGTGCTCCTAAGGCAGAGGAAGGAGGAAAATAACAAACTTAAAGCAGTGCTATGCAGTAGAAAAATCTTTTAATAAGGAACTAGAAAGCCTGATTTCTGGTCTCAAATTTACCTTTAATTATTTGAGTGTCCCTGAAAAAGTAACATAAGCTTCCTATGCATCAAGTTCCCATCTGGCAAATAAGAACAACACAGTTGTAGGGACGTTATGACGACAAAAAAAAAAAAAAAAAATGGATTTATATCCTTTACAAACATAAGAAGAACTCTACAAGTATGAGTCATACTACACTAAAACTATTTTCATCTTTATCCAACAGAAACTGATGCTAAGCATCTGCTCTCCCACTGTGATGCCTATGTCCCTCTACCAAGCTTCCAGGACTCCCACAGTCACAGCATGCACACCTCCTTCTACTTACTGGTCGTCCTAGTATATCAATCTGCCTTTCCAAATCCTCTAATAGGGTCACCACCTCCTCTCCGTTCTCTAGCTGATGTTCCTTAACCAGAGTCTGGAGTTCCTCAGGTAGGATGGTCAAGAACTGCTCCAGCACCAGCAGCTCCAGGATCTGCTCCTTGGTGTTCAAATCTGGCCTCAGCCACTGATGGCAAAGTGCCCGTAGCTGGATCAGAGCTTCTCGGGGTCCTAGTGTCTCCTGGTAGCATAACTGCCTGAAGCGCAGGCGGAACAGTTCTTGGCCAGGAGGGTTATTCTCATGCAGACTAGATTCCTGGTCCCAACCATGATCCTCCTCTACCTTGACGATTACAAGATCCTCTTCAGGAGTCTGGTCTGGTGGGGATGGGGCTGACGGCTTTCTTGATTCTTCAGCCATTAGAGCCTGAAAAGTTCAGTAGGCTCGTTTCCACTATCTTCTTTATCTTCTTAAGACTCTTCCGAGGGCCTCTTTCTAAGGGTACTTCTTCATGAAGAAAATATGATAGTGTTAAGGCAAGTCAAAAGTCACTGTAACTTACTATGGTATCTTAACAAGTTCCTTATCATGACATGGACTTCACGGTTCAGCCAACTAAATGATCCTCCCCACTGTTCCAGAAATAACTTCTTACTTCCTTAACTTTCCGCCATGCCAGTCATGCCAAACCCATCCACAGAAAAACCCCTTTCTTCTGCTTTCATCACCATGTTTGGGGATGTGGAACACGGCTAAGCAAAGTCAGGAAACTATGTAGACTGGGTCTAGTTGAAATTCAGTGTTCAATCTCAGCTAGCCTTCAGGGCTGCTCCTTTAACCCCTTTTAGCCTTTGTTACACCAGCTGTACTAACCTGGTTCTACACACTTCAGCTCTCAACCTTTCCCTTACTAATTTCCATATAATCTAATTCAAGGTATTGTCAAAAACTTTCCTAACACTTTGCTCTTCTCCACCCAACATTCCTTATCCTACCTGTGCCCCCCATCTTTCCTCCTATCTCAAGGTTAATTTCCTCTACTATGGATGTGACCTCCAACTCAAAAACTCTCTATGGAGCACTCCAAGGAACCGGGATGCCCTATTGACACCTACAATCCAAAAGTCTACTCCTACACTAAAAAGGCTACATACTATATGATTTTATTGATGTGAGATTCTGGAGGGGAATCTCACATAAAATCATATAGTATGTAGCCTTTTGAGTCTGGCACCTTTTACATAGCATAATACATTTGTTTTTAATCAATGATGCATCAGCAGTTTGTTCCTTACGTGGATGAATGTTTAAATGTTTATGCATTTCCCAGTTGAGCAATATCTGAGTTGTTTTGTTATCACTGAATAAAGCCACTATGAACATCTGCATGAGTTCTGGTGTGAGTGTAGTTTTCATTTTATTTGGGCAAATATTCAGAGGTAAACTTGCTGTGTCATAAAACACATATATGTATAACTTTATAAGAAACTGCGAAACTGTTTTCCAAAGCACTTTGCATTCCACTACCTGTATATGAGAACTGCAGTTGCTCACCAATCTGACCAGCTCTTGATATTGTTTTTGTTTTAAATTTTAAATATTCTAATAGGTGTATGTGTAGTGGCAACTCATTATGGTTTTAACATCTCGTATGATTTTAGTATGCATTTCTCTACCAATAATGTTGAGCATCTTTTTCTATGCTTACTTAACATCTGTATATCTTCTTTAGTGAAGTATTTGTTCAAAACTTTTACCTATTTTTTAATTTAGTTATTTTAAAATTAGGTTTTAAGCGTTCCTTATATACTCTGGACACAAGTCCTTTATGAGATATGTAATTTGCAAGTATTCACTCTTTTTCATTCTTTTCACAGGGTCTTTTGAAGAAAAAAAGTTCATTTTTTTTTAGTGACTGTGCTTTTTGTGTCATATCTAAGAAATCTTTGCTTAATCCAAGGTCACAAATATTTTCTCCTGTTTTTTACTAAAAGTTTTATAATTTTAAGTTTTACATTTAGGCCTATGATCCATTTTGAGTTAATTTTTGTATAGAATTTGAGGTATGGATGGAGGTTCATTTTAAGGATTTTCCTTTATGCACTCAACTCTCTTTGTATATTTGTCAAATATCAGCTCACTATATGTATGTATATATAAGGGTCTATTTCTGGAATCTCTATTTTGTTCTTTGACCTATACATCTATTCTTTCACCAATACAGAATAGTCTTGTGTGACTTTTAAAATCTTGAAACCAAGTAGGTGTGAGTCTTGCAACTTTGTTGTTCATTTTCAAAATTATTTTCACTTTTCTAGTTCTGTTGTCTTTTGATACACATTTTAGAATCAGTGTATTAATTTCTACAAAAATTCTTGAATTGGATTTGTACTGAATCCATAGCTCACTTTAGGGACAACTGATATCTCAACAATACTGAGTTTTCCATTCCATGAATACAATATGTCTCTCCGTTGAAGTCTTCTTTGACTTCTTTCATCAGTACTGACACTACCTTCTTAAAGGACAAGATAAAATACTGTTGCCTTTAAAATCCTTTCCTGGTGTCTCCAATTCTAAATTATTTTCCTCTCATTCTATACCTCTGTTACTAAAATGTGTATTGCTTTAATGTGACTTTTCCCATAACTGTATATTTATTAGTTGTAAAGGAATTCTGACTTTGTAACTTAATTGTATTTTCCCCATGGGCAAAGGTCTGTATCTTTATCTTATTGATAGAATCGAAGAACATTAGCTGTATTTACAATAGCAAACACAGAACATGTTTATATTTCTTATAAGAGTGAGGTTTAAAAACAAGACCTGATGTCCAAAAAAAGTTCAATTTCATGATCCTATTTCTTTGTGAAATATGTCTATGGTTTCCATCTTTGGTATAGACATTATCTCTTGCCTAGAATTGCAATGGTAACTTTGGCTATGCTTTTTTCCCATTCATGTTCTACAGTATTGCCTACTGTGGGTTGAAATATGTCCCCCAAAAAGATATGCTGATTTCCTAACCTCTAGTATCTGTTGATGTAACCTTATTCGGAAACAGGGGCTTTGCAGATGTAATCAAGTTAAGATGAAGTTATACTGGAATGGGTAGGACATTAAGCCAATAAGACTGGCACACTTTTAAAAGGAGAAAAGACACAGAGAGACTCTCAGAAAGAAGGTCATGTGAAGACACAGACACACAGATGAATGACAGCTAAGTGACTACAGAAGCAGAGATGGAGTTATGCAGCGCAAGCCAAAATTTGTCAATGACAAGAAGCTAGAAGAGCATGGCTCTGGCGACACCCTGATTTTGGACATCTAGCCTCCCTAACTATGAGACAGTAAGTGTCCATTGTATTAAACTACCAGGTTTATGATACTTTTTTTTTTTTTACAGTAGCCCTATACTGCCAGAGAGATTTTTTAAAAATATGTAATATGACTCACCTTCTGAAAATATTTCAGTAGGAACCAAATTCTTTAGCATGGTATGCAAGGCCCTTTATGAATGTAAACCTGGCTGGTTTTATCTACTTTAAACTCACATAAAGCCTTTTTGGGCTGTGGCTTTCTCATACTTCCATTCTACTACAGAGTTCTTTACTCTAGCTCAGTGGTTCAAAACTGATGGCAATATTGTCCTTACTCCCATCCCAGAGATGTTTGGTAATGTCTGTAAATATTTTTGTTATCACAACTTGGGGGGAAGGGGTGCTACTATTATCTCATACATAGAGGCCAGGGATCCTACAATGCTCAACACAGCCCCCACCACAAAGAATTATTTGGCCCAAAGTGTCAACGCCAAGGTTGATAAATCTTGGTCTAGCTAAAACCATTCAACTTTTTTTCTTTTTTGAGACAGAGTCTCACTCTGCCGCCCAGCCTGGAGTGCAGTGGCGCAATCTCAGCTCACTGAAAGCTCTGCCTCCTGTGTTCATGCCTCAACCTCCCAAGTAGCTGGGACTACAGGCTCCTGCCACCACGCCTGGATAATTTTTTTGTATTTTTAGTAGAGATGGGGTTTCACCGTGTTAGCCAGGATGGTCTTGATCTCCTGACCTCGTGATCCGCCCACCTCAGCCTCCCAAAGTGCTGGGATTACAGGTGTGAGCCACTGCACCCGGCCTAAAACCATTCAACTCTTAACTATAATTTATCTATTACCTTTTTCATGAGTTCTTCTCTGTCATCCCCCTGCCATTTGTCATTCCTACCTAAGCATTTTTTACATGGTCCAAATTTAGGACTTATCACATTGTGAGAATGTGGCCATAGCCTTATTGCAAATGTTTATTGACAGAGGTGATCACTAGCTTTGTATTTCAGGAAACACTGTAGAGAATGAAGAAGAGTGTAAGTAAAGGTAGCATACCCAAAACCAGTTGTCATAAGATGCTAACATCAAGATAAAACTAGAGATCTATAGTCCACAAAGAAGAGACAGGTACTTAGGAAAAAAATCAGATTACTGTACATATAGTTCCCCATACGGATCATCAAGGCAGTGCTTATCTTTCTAGTTTTTGGAGTTGTGGCCGGGGGTGGGGTTGGGGGTGGGGGTTGGTTTATAGACTCTTCAACCTAAAGAAAACACAGAATTTCTTTCCAGCAAAATGTCCACAGATACAAAATTGTACATTCAATTTCAGCAGGGTTCACAGACTCAAAGCCCATCTAAGTATGACAGAAAGGTTAAAAACAAACAAACAAATCCTACATAGAGAGTATGTACAGAAAAGGAAGCGAATTTGAAAATTATTTTTAAAGTTAGACAAGGCCAGGAACAACCGGGTGGAGAGTAAACTACAGATTAGAAGAACCAAGGAGCAAAAGATATGGTTAAATATATCAATTAACATCAGGGATATAGTTCACTGATTACGACTTTACAGGAAAGTGGAGGAATTTGCTAGAATAGTGAGATCTGGGGGACGAGTGAATTTAAGGAAGATGCTGAGATTTTGTTGAGAAAGGGTAATCAATTTGGTTTGAACAAATTACCTATTTGTTTTTGTTTGAATAAATTATAATTTTAAGATAATTTATTTTAAAATGGTCTTAGCTCATTTTAAAATAATTTAATTTTTCAAATCAAAACAAACTCTTAAATTTCCTTAAAATAGCTACTTACGGGTTAATGTTAAAAAACTGAAAGGTCATTACATGGGACATAAATTCTAACTGTTTAGAATGTGATGTTATATAGTGATAGTCTTACCATGTTTTCTTGTAAATTTCCTTAAAGCCAAGGTTCATTTTTAACTACTGAACAGCTGGCCATCTATTACTGAACAATCCTCATCCATAATGGCTATAAAATAATAATAATTATTATTATTATTTAGGGACAGGGTCTCGCTATGTTGCTCAGGCTTGAGTGCAGTGTCTATTCACAGATGCAATCCCACCATTTACCAGTACAGGAGGCTATAAAATATTTTAATGTGAAGTGTGCAGCATTCAAGAACTTTATATTGTTGATGCGGTATTAAAAGTCTCAATAGTATACTGATGAAAACCAGCTATTATCAGGTTTGTTCATTTTTTATACCAAATCGGCCAACAGGTCTTGCCCATTGCCCATCTTGATTATTCTATTTAGTGGCTAATTTTCCATATTTTTAAGTCTCTTCCCTCTCTAATCAGCTAGTTTTTGAGAATTACAACCTATAAATAACTCAGTGCATAATTACTCCACTATGTACTTTCCTCTCAGTTTTGTGCGTACATGTCTGTATTAAGTTGGTGAGCACTGTGTGGATACAGACTGATTTTTAGTCTCCTTAAATAACACCTAGTCAAGTTTACATGAGTTTAATATGCCATCTTTAAAGCTTCCTCTGAATTTTAAATGCTGTAATCCTGTGAGATACTAAAGGCACAACTCAATTTTAACAGCATTAATTTTTCAATAGTTGTAGAAGGAATGTATTCTTCCTTCAGACTAAGTCTAATTTGAGAAATGTTTGGGAACTGAAAACAAAACAAAAAAGACATTTTCCAGGATTTAAAATCCAAGAAAAAGTAGGTGAAGCAAGTATTATGCTTTGTTATCTCAAATTGCATTAGCTGAAAGTTTTAATTAACATCACATTTTACATTTAACCACAACAGAAATTCAAACATGTATGTATTTGCTAAAACAATGACTGTACGTAAATATACTCAACGGAACTAACAAACAACGGAAATATGTTTTTTAAGGTGGTGGTGGCAGTCAAAGTAGCCTGACAAAAATTATTCATGACTAACCAGAGTTTTGGAAATGAGGACCTCCCAGAGTTTCTCGTTGGCTAACTTCAGTTTGCTTTAACAAATGAAATAGGCATTCTGATAACGCCGAATTCTGAATTACCTTGAAATTAAAAAAAAAAAAAAGTTTCGTACAATTATCTAGTCAACACACCACCCATTTCTGAAAACACTAAAGAATGCAGAGTAACAGCAAAAATCGGTTTCCATGGAAAACTGGGGCTTCCAAAAGCAAAATATGTCTTTTTTAAAAACTGAGAATTTTGTTGTGCCCGAAACGCAAAATAGCGCTAAGTGAAAACAATTCAGACCCTAGAAATAGTTGGATAAAAAATAACATGGGGGGGGTCAGTTCCCCATTTTAAGATAAACACGATCGACTACAAAATCATACCACAAAAGGATTATCTAAAAAGAAAGCTTCATAAAAGGGTCCCTCGCAAAAAAGTTCGAGGGCAATGCGTGGGGACGTACTCTGCCTACACCAGCAACTAAGGCGTCGGAATCGGTCCGCGGCAACGACCACCGCACAGGCCCCTATGCGGACCCTTCAGGCCAGTCCTCAGCTGCGGCCTGGACCAGCCACAAAGCACCCACTTTCCTCCGACCCAGAGTCCGACCGTACTCACTGTGAGTTGCAGAGGCGCCCTGGCGTGGGGAAGGTACGCTGCAACGGATAAACACACCCGGAGAAAGGTCGGGAAGTAAAGGGGATGAAAACTATACTCTGACTAGGCCCCTCCGGCCACTAACTTCCAAATCTGAGGAGGCACTACACCGGCCAGCACGCATCTTGCCCCAAAGGCACTTCCGGAAGCTCTCTAGGAGTCCTGGAGGTCTAAAAGCTCTATGGTCTGCCGACTGAGGGTACCGGAGTACCACGCCCCTCACCTGCTGTGTGCTGTGCCTCGGGTTCGTCCGCGTGCCTCAGGCTTGCCCCGTCGCTGGGGCAGTGAACGTGCTGGGGAATAACGGACCTCGGTGTCCCCTCCGCCTTGTGTGCCCGTGCAGCTCCGCGCGTTCGCTGACAATAGTAACGGTCCCCTGGGGGTAGATATCCGACGTGGGGAGGCTGGAGCTGTGTACAGGAGGCTAGGAAAGTGTTGGAGGAGGGAGCACTTCATGGTTCCTTAGAATTCCAACTGGACTAGCGTTTGGACCCGTTACATACCCTGTACTTTACTGTTCTCGATTCATAAATACATCCAGTCCTCCCACATAGAGTACAAACGTCATGAGGAATTCTTGCTAATCACAGTTCATAGTTTTGTGAAATCCCTATGGCATGGCACTTAGGAATAGCATACTTTATTAAGTATTAAAAAAATCGTAATTAAATATATATTCTTTTTGGATCTTTACATATTTCCCACTCTTTCCTATCTTAATGAATTTCAATCGCTTACATCTGCTTTGCTGCTTAGCTGTTCTAATGCTAAACCTATGATGTAAGCTTGGGGAGTAGACCCTAGTTTTAATACCACAAAATTTGGGGAACAAATCTATGTTCATTCTTTTTTTGCTAGTCTTTTTTTTTTTTTTTTTTTTTTGAGACAGGGGCTGTATTGCAGAGTGTGGTGGTGTGATCATAGCTCACGGCAGCCTCAACCTTCTGGGCTCAAGCAATCTTCCCACCTAAGTCCCCCAAGTAGCTGGGACTACAGGTGTGCACCAACTTCGCTTTTTAAACAAAATTTTTGTAGAAACGGGGTGGGCGGGGGGGCCTCACTATGTTGCCCAGGCTGGTTTTGAACTCCTGGGCTCAAGTGATCCTCCTGCCTCAGTCTTCCAAAGTCCTGGGATTACAGGCATGAGCCACCACCCTGGCCCTATGTAATGAACAGACCTGTTGCATTACAGCTTTTTAACTTTTGAGACTAATAGGATTTCAGGGGTGGAGGTTGTGGCAAGTGTTATTTTTTGTTGTTTAGGTCTCATGTATTTATTTCCTTCAGCGCGTTTCCCAACCACCTATTTATTGAGTTATCAGGGCTCCTCCAATTTTCACCTTAATTTCCCTCTTTATCTGCTCCTGCTGGTAGCTACCACCACCGTTTCTATCCCTTCCCAATTACTAACTCCCCAATATTTTGTGTACTGACAAAGTTATTTTGATTTAAGGGTTTTGTCATCTAATTATCACATGAAAACAAGTAAATAATAATAAACACTAGGAAGCTACAGTGCTTCTGGACTCCTTCAAAGTACTTATTTTTGCTTTTTATTTCACAGCTGTTGCTTTCCACCTGGGATGGTAACTGGAAGTAACTGGTGACAGACTAGAACTCTACTTTCAGTTTCTTTTTTTACATTTAAAAAATAACTTTTTTGGCTGAGCAAGGTGGCTCATGACTGTAATCCCAGCACTTTGGGAAGCTGCGGGAGGATCACCTGAGCTCAGGAGTTTGAGACCAGCCTGGCCAACATGGCAAAACCCCATCTTGGCAAAAAATACAAAAATTAGCTGGGCATGGTGGTGGGCTCCTGTAGTCCCAGCTACTCCAGAGGCTGGGACAGGGGAATCACATGAGCCTGGGAGGCAGAGGCTGCAGTGAGCTGAGATCCTGCCGTTGCACTCCAACCTGGTCAGTGGAGCAAGACCCTGTCTCATCTTAAATAAACAAACAATTTTTAAGTCTGAAGTTGTGCACATATGTAGTTGTACAAATTCAATGTGCACACAACTATGACTGCACATACTATGTATAAAATTGTGTACACATAGGAAGTAAAATAGCATCATGCTATAGGCAGTTTTCTCAAACTGGACACACAGACACTGATTATAACGGTAAAATTGATAAATTTGACTTCAAAATTTTAAATTTAAATTCTCATCAGAATTTAAATCTTCTCAAAAAAAGCACCATTAAGAAAGTGAAGAAACACCTATACACTGGAAAATATTTGTAATACATCTATCTGACAAAGAACTATCCAGAATATATAAAGAACTCTCACAATTAAATGAATAAGATAATTCAACACAAATAGGCAAAATATTTGAACACTTTGTTTACAAAAGATAAAAGAATGGCCAGTATGCACACTAAAAAGTAATAATTATTCATCAGGGAAATGCAAAGTTAAAACCACAATGAGTTACCACCACATATCCATTAGAATGGTTGATAATATCACCAATTTCTAAGTTATCCAGGCTTGAGAGGCTTCCTTAGCTTACTCAATGAAATATGGAGATAAAGGAGAAATTATCAGCACCAGATTTCTCCTTTGAAATGTTACTTTTCTCCATTAATGTAACCACCATCCTCAGTTCTAATTACTTCATACCTATGTGACTGCAACAGCCTTGAGATAGTCTTCCTAACTATCCAAGACGTGGTCCTTAAATATCATTATCATTCTTCCAATCACTAACCCTGAGTGGTTCCTTATCTCTAAGTAAAATTTAAACTTCTCTGCTTGCCTTTTATTTTTTGTATTTTTAAAAATAAATGAAACATGATACAAATTAATATTATATAAAGTTATTAAAAGCTGGTATCTCTACCCTCAAATGGTATTTACCTAGAATGTTGGGAGATAATTCTTTAATGGTCTCTCAAATTACTCCTAGTCTTATGGTAGATTTTTCTTTCAGGTTAGCTTTTCAAGGATATTTGTATCTCCTTTTAGAGCACAGTTGTTTCCTGACCAGAATAAAGATAATGGCTCATTCTGGGGCAAGGCTAAGCAAAGCATGGGCTTCCTACGCTTGGCATTCCTCTGTTAGGTTGTAAACCCACTGTTCCATCCTAACAGAGGAATGCCAAGCTTAGGCCACTCTGTGGGCTTTGGAAACATAAGCTTTGGGAACAAGGGAATATAAAGCTTATGTTGCCTATGTTATTAAGTAATAAAGTCTTATGTCTCTGACACAGGAGTCCAGTGTCTTCTGTTAGTATCCATAAAACTGGCAAGTTTTATGGCAAGTTAAATTGTTAGCTTGCAAAGTAGGGTAAAAGTTTCACAATTTTCGACATGGGGTAATCACTGTTAAGTTTGGAGTGCATCCTTTTCCTGTACAAATACCCCACAAATTACATCTATATACACAAAATTGTTCAACAAAAATGGAATATATATTGTTCTGACACTCCTTTTGTCACTGATCATTTATCATTTTAACGGTTGAAAGGTATTCCTCAATAGCATATGTCATATGCAATTCTTCCCCCATTGATAGACATTGATAAACAAGTGTTTTCCTTTTTTTATACCAGTAGCGTCCAGTCTGCCTTTTATTGCCTTCCAGAATGACCTTCTCCCTATCCCATACCCCTGGTCACAATTCCTCTGTACCCCCAAGTCAAAGGACTTACCTCATTGCTCACTACTCAATCTAAACACTCGTCTATTATTCTAATAACCCCCTCTCAAGACTTTATTATTCGATTTTGCACTGATCACATTCTGTCTTATATTACTTGCTATTGTTACATTTGCTGTCAATAGATTAAAGCTTCTGTAGTTGAGGTGTGGGTTCTGAGATCTCCCTCCTAGTTCTAGTAAGTGGCAGTCCTTGAAATATGCAGATGTGCCATACATTTCTGACAGGAAAAGTGGTTTGCCTTTTTTTGTCAAGTAGTTAATCAATCTGATTCATCCTCTTCCTTCAATTCTAGTCTTATTCAATAATTCCTTCTTAGGTAGGTCCTCATTCACCCAAGTACTTATCAAGCACCCACCATGTGACAGACGACAAGTGAGGAGAAAGTGCTGGGATGAGCACCTCTGTGGATCATCCATCCATCTTTTGTATCCTTCTTGGTTTTTCCTTTACCCAAGTCCTGCACTTCACTCTTCTTCACCCGTGCTTCAGAAAAGCGGAAGTTGGTTAATTAATTCCATTTGTCTGACTTGGATGAGAGTGACAGCAGACAAGGGGAAAGGCAGGGAAATGCCCTTAGACTGTTCTTACATGCACTCTCACACTTAATAGTCAAAGCCACCCTATGAAATAGGCACTACGTTATTAGCCTGACTTACATAAACGAGTAAACAGAGGCTTGAAGAAGTTAAAAAATAAATTGCCCTAAGTCCTAGCTGGAGAGTGGTGGAGTCCGAATTTGAATCCAGGTTTAAAGAATTCCAGTGACGGCACTCTGCACCTATTTCGCTCTAGACACTCATTTCCCCTAAGGACCAGAGAAACTCAATATTTTGAGTTTCCGTAAGTCCACAAGGTCCTACCAGTTCACAGTGAGCAGGGCACCGGCAAATACAGTCTGCGACCGCGAGACGTAAAGGGAGGAATGCTCCTCGGCGCCCCTCCCCAGTCTATCCTAAAGTCAAGAACGTCCGAGCTCGCCTTTCTCCGGGGGCGGGCTGCACTAAAACAGTAAAATCCCCCTTTCCCGGCCGGGCGCGGTGGCTCAAGCCTGTAATCCCAGCACTTTGGGAGGCCGAGACGGGCGGATCACGAGGTCAGGAGATCAAGACCATCCTGGCTAACCCGGTGAAACCCCGTCTCTACTAAAAATACAAAAAATTAGCCGGGCGAGGTGGCGGGCGCCTGTAGTCCCAGCTACTCCGGAGGCTGAGGCAGGAGAATGGTGTAAACCCGGGAGGCGGAGCTTGCAGTGAGCTGAGATCCGGCCACTGCACTCCTGCCCGGGTGACAGAGCAAGACTCCGTCTCAAAAAAATAAAAATAAAAATAAAAAATAAAGTTTCCTCATCTTAAAAAAAAAAAAAAAATCCCCCATTCCCCATCAGCAGTCGATTGGGGGCTCTCCCGAAGCGGCAGCTCTATAGGACCACTCTTCTACCCCAAGATACCTCGGCTTCGGCCCCCTCGGTGCCAGGGTTTGCGGGACTCCACGCTCAAAGCCTTAGGCTGGGGTCGGTAACTGCAGAGAGGGTCGGGATAGGAAATTGCGGGTAGCGGCAGATGCGGGTCCCCAGGCATCCCGGAGGTTCCCACAGGTCTGCAGTGGGCCTGCTTTGCGAAAAGGGCCCGGCTGCGGCGAGCCTCGTTCAAATCAGATGCCAGACAGTTTTTCTTCGGATCCATCCAAATAGGTCCCTAATTTCTACTTGTGGGAGTCCTGGGCCTCCTTCCAGGCCGGAACCCAAGTGTTTGGGCAGCTGGGAAAGACCGGCCCCCTTTTTCAGTTCTCTCGAGACCTCTAGCCACTTCCGGTTGCTAACGGTTCCCAAGCAGCCCACGAAAACGCTACGTGAGCTGGGCCCTGGGCCAGTGGCAGAAAACGGACGGAAGAAAAGGTCTGGCCGGTGAGTGTCAGAGTGAGGGCGAGGTTGGGTGGTGTTCTCTGCCGGTGGATAGGCTCGACCATCCGGTTTGAGATTGGGGTTAAGTATTAGGGAGTGGTTCAAAATTATGCTAATTGTTAAGATTACGAGTATTATTTAAAAATACACACAACAGCAACAATACAATGAGTCCATGAAGATCAAATGTCAGTTAACTGATTTAAGCAGCTTTGATAGGAAGAAAATGCTGAATTTAAGGCTAACAAAAAGATCTAAGTGCGCTAATGTTAGGGACTAAGACTTTTATAACATTATGGGCCAGTCACTCTTCTAAACCTTTCACATTTGGTCACTCATTTAATTCCTACTTTATGAGGTAGATATCATTATAATACTGTTTTACAGATGGGGAACCTGAGTTTCAGAGAGAATAAGTGTATTAGCCAAGGTCATATAACTAGTAACTGGCAGAACAAAGATTCATATCCAGGCATTCTTCCTTTAAATTCTGTACTCTCGCCTTTCATTGATAACCTGGTTTTATCAGCTTAGGAAATTTGCTGTCCAGATGAAAGTATGTTTCTACAGAGATACGTTATTGCAGCAGTGTTCTGAATCTCATCGGGTCTGTTGGCAATTTGTCTTTAAACAAAGGTTTTTTTTGTTTTGTTTTTGTTTTTTCTTGTTCTTTTTTTTGACAAGGGTGCCTTCCACGGAGAGATTTAAGGAGAAGAGAACAATAAAAATTTTCGTTTTAATAAACAAGCCCCATTTCAATGTCCCCTCTCCAGTTTCATGCCTCTGATTCTTCTCTGTCATTATTTGTTTCTATTGGGTTAAATCATTTTACCTTTTTGGTATTTAACCGTTTTGACCCACAAAAACAGGGATTTCATTTGTTTAACCTAATGCAGAAACATCTTTTCAAGCAGAATTTAGGAATCTACAACAATGAGCAAGATTATATTTTCATCTCCAAAATGTACCTTAAATCTGTTTGTTTCTCTTTATACCCACTGGAAACCCATGGTCCATGCCACCACCTTCTCTCACTTGGGTTACTACGGTAGCCTCTGGACTGATTTCCTTCCTTCTGCTATTTTCTCATTCTTGCCTCTTTAAGGAGCCAGAATGATCTTTTAAAAACAAACATTGGATTATGTTCCTCCCTTCTAGTAGTTCCCCATCACGTTTAGAATACACATCCCGGCCCCTGCTCACCTCTCTAACCTAATCTTATGTTACCTTCCCCTTAATCCAGTGCTTTCAACACGTGACCTTTTTCAGCTCCTGTAACACACCAAATTCATTCCTAATCAGAGACTTTGCATTACCTCTCCCCTTTGTGTGGAATGGTCTTCTGCAGAACTGAAGGTCAGTTCTGTCTAATAAATAGGAATATAATAGGATTTACCTATGTAATTTAAAACTTTCTTATTAATAGCCATATTAAAATACAAAAAGACAGGTGAAATTATCTTTAGTTTAAACCATCATATCCAAAATATTACTATGTCAACATCTAATCATTATAAAAATTATTAATATCCTGTATTCCATTTTTTGAAAGCCAGTGTGTTTATACTTATTGGACATCTCAATTCACATATTACATTTTCATAAATAATTTATATTGAGATTACATAAAATTTAAAGTGGAAAAAATAGATTCACATATCCAAATTATTTCAAATATACTTAAAAGTTATCTAGTGAATTATGAGTTTTAAAGTTTAATTAAAATTATAAATTTAGTTCCTCAGTTGCAGAGCCGAATGTACCTCGTGGCTACTACACTGGACAGTACAGATTTAGATCAAGGATAAAATGTCTATATTCATGTTTGGGTCAAGGGGCAAAGAAGAAAATTGCACCAGAAGTGTGGCAAGGAGGGAAGGGGAAGGTCTGCAAAAATGCAGTGTAAGCTCTTTATGCAAGTCACATTGAAGTCACATTACTAGTCCTCACTAGTAAATAAGGTAAGGCTTTCTAAAGTAGACTACTTTTTAGCATCATTGCTGCACTGAGTTTAGGTATGTTGGGAATAATTTTCTGGGGTAGGAAACGGGTCCAGTAGTGCTGGTCACATGTAGCATTTCTTTCTTCTCTTTCCTTCCTTTCCCTCCTTTCTTTCCCTCATCTCTTTCCTTTCCTTCTTTCCCTCCTTTCCCTTTCCCTTTCCCTTCCTTTCGTTTCTGCTGTTGTTGCCCAGGCTGGGGTGCAATGGCACGATGATCTCGGCTCACTGCAACCTCCGCTTCCTGCGTTCAAGCCATTCTCCTGCCTCAGCCTCCTGAGTAGCTGGGATTACAGGCATGCGCCACCACGCCCTGCTAAGTTTGTATTTTTAGTAGAGACGAGGTTTCTCCATGATGGTCAGGGTGGTCTGGAACTCCCAACCTCAGATGATTCACCCACCTCGGCCTCCCAAAGTGTTGGGATTACAGGCGTGAGTCACCGCACCCGGACACATGTAGCATTTCTAAGTAGAATTTTATTGTATATGATGTGGAACAGTCATAGAAATCTGATCATTTTCCTATAGTTCAGGGGTTCTCAACTGGGGGTGATTTTGCCTCTCAGGGGACATTTGCCTCACTCAGCCTGCCCACCAAATTGCCTGGAGACGTTTTTGGATATCACAAGTGGAAGTACTAGTAACATCTAGTGGGTAGAGGCCAGGGATACTGCTAAACATCCTACAGTGCAGAGGACAGCCCCTGACATCAAAGAATTGTCTGGCCCAGAATGTCAATAGAAATAGTTTCTCAAGGTTGAGAAACCTTGCTCTAGAGGATCTGAGTAAGAAAGACTGAGATACCTATTCTTTTAAAACCTCAGCCTAACTCCCTTGTAATATTATGATGGGAAAAACAGGTTGTTTTGAAGCATTTCTGTTTCCATTTGTTTCCACTGTTGATGGATTTTGTGATGAGACTATAATAAAATAATTTCATCCTCAGGATAAGAATGTAGACCATTTAATAAAGCTAATACAGTGTGTGCTGTACACATAAGACTCAAAGCACCTTGGGATCAGGAGCTAGTCTTTTTACCTTTATATGGCTTGTATCAGATGATCCACTGTCTCCAACAATGATTGATGCCAATATATTAGAATCACTTGTCTATCTTTCCTATCTCCATCCCTTGTTTTATAGTTGTTCCTCTCCCTATGCCCTTGCCCTCTTTTAAAAATTATTCTCTTTTCATCCCTTTCTCCTCATTTTCCCCCTCTTCATCAATACCCACTGACACCTCCTATAGACCCTCCCTCAACACTTATCTATTTGTTCCATTCATACCTGTTGACACCCTCACTTAGAACTGCCAGTTCACTACCAACCCATCTGTGTCTGAGAGAGCTGACTCCCATATTCCCTATAGCTGTCTGTTGTAATTACTGTCTTGTTAGTCCATGAAACTACAAAATATAAATTCTTGACTCCTCCCCCAGAAAAAAAAAAACCCTCCAGAAAGATATGAAGAACAACAACACATTTGCTTTTGACACAACTCTCTGAGGAACTGCTTTCGATGTTCAGGGTTTTTTGTTTTTTTTTTTTTTTTCAGACCAGGTGCTGTCCATTCGGGATGGCTCTCTTCTAGAACTGATACAGTGTCCAAAATATTACACCTCCTCTTCCAAGAAATGTGGCTTGATTGAGCTGTGTTATTTCCAACTGGTTGCACTCCCACCCGTTTCTTCTGGGGTTTCTACATGCTTACTAAGACACTGCCTGCGTCTCCATAGTACCAGCAACTACTTCGATTTCCTTTGACCTCATGCCTCTTTTGCCTTTTGCCTGCAATTATCCTAGATCCCACTGACTGTTCTTCTCTTACCTACATCGTGCTAGGCTGTCTCTGGCCCCATGTCTTTCTGTCCCTCCCTGACTCTTACCATTACCCTTCTGATTAACATTAGACCAAACCTGTGGTGGGCACTGTGGTGGCAATTTGGAATCAACAAAATCTAAAAAGGGTAGAATGGTTGTAGTGCTCCAGACTACTCTTCACTCAGCCTTTAAGGGTGCAGAACTCTAAGACTAGAACAGCTCTTTGTACATAATACGTATTCAAAACGACTAGCTGAATGGAATGTTCTGTCATATATAGCAGGAGTCCTCATGTCCCCGCCATGGCCAGGAAAGCAGGAGGTGAGGGGCCAGTGAGCAAGCAAAGCTGAGCTCTACCTCCTGTCAGATGAGCAGTGGGATTAGATTCTCACAGGGTCGCAAACCCTATCGTGAACTGCACATGCGAGGGATCTAGGTTGCACTTTCCTTATGAGAATCCAATGATAAATGAAACCATACCCCCTTCCCTGTCCCTGGAAAAATTGTCTTTCACGAGACCTGTCCCTGGTTCCAGAAAGGTTGGGGACTGCTGATACAGAGGATAAGGAAAATCAGTCTGTCATGTGTTTACCAATTTTAGGAAATCTAATCTTGGGGTAGCCAAAATCATCTTTCTTACCATTGCAGAAGCCTCCCTAAATTCAAGGAAGGATAAGATCAGAAACGTGAGTTTCCCCTTTAAAGATCTGAACAGTTTCTAAGCATTGTAGTGTTTCTCAGAAAGACTAAAGGTAAAAGGGGAAAAGCCATTATTCAGAAAGCACCTAACTTTATTTTTAAAATAAGGATGTTTCTGATACTAATATTAAATATTTTGTATTTTACTTTTCAGGACCATTAAAGAAAATCCTTTCTTCGACTGTTTCAAATACTTTGAAATATTGCTCAGGTAATTATAGTAAGTCACAAAACAAGTATTCGTGTGAAGCCTGACATTTAAAAAATGTGTTGATGTAAGATATTTAAATATACATTTTTTTAAAAGGATCATTATGTTAAAGGGACATAAAAGCTCAGTTTATGTTTAGGGCATTATGAGAAATACCTCAAGATTCATTTTCTTGGCGGGGCATGGTGGTTCATGCCTGTAATATCCAGCACTTTGGGAGGAGGATGGGAGGATTGTTTGAGGCCATTAATTCAATACTAGCCTGAGTAACATAGTCAGACCCTATCTCTAAACAAACAAACAAAAAAAACCCAGACACAGTGGTGTGTGCTTGTAGTCCCAGCTACTTGGAAGGCTGAGGTGGGAGGATCGCTGGAGTCCAGGAGTTCCAGGCTGCAGTGAGGTATGATTGTGCCACTGTACTCCAGCCTGGACAATGAAGCTAAACTCTTTATTATTTTAAAGATTCATGTTCCTATAGTTGTAGACATAAAAATGATTCTTGTAGTTTTCCTGATCTTAAACACAACGATAAAGCAGGTGTTCTTAATAGATATCTTCAATTGAAATCTCTTAATTGAAAACAAGACATTTGAAGAGATTAGATCACTTCTTTCCTGATTGTTTTGGTGATCATTATTCCTAGAACTAAGCAAAGAACCAGAGTTCTGCTCTGGGCAGTTTGATTGGTGGTGTGAATTTGAATGTGCAAGGCCTTTGGCCACAATTCCTGTCATGCTATAAGATTCTCAAATTAGAGATGTGGCCAGGTGCGGTGGCTCACACCTTTAATCCCAGCATTTTGGGAGGCTGAGGTGGGCAGATCACTTGAGTTTGAGACCAGCCTGGCCAACATGGCAAAATCCTGCTAACAATACAAAAATTAGCCAGGCATGGTGGTGCATGCCTGTAATCTCAGCTACTCAGGAGGCTGAGGCAGGAGAATCGCTTGAACCCGGGAGGTGGAGCTTGCAGTGAACAGAGGATCACTCCAGCCTGGGCGAAAAAAAGACAAAAAAAGTGTATATCTGTGCTGTCCAATATAGTGGCCACTATCATGTAGCTATGAGCACTTGAAATGTGAGGAACTGAATTTTCCATTTTATTTGAGTTAATGTGAGTACTGGCCACCAATCTGGACAAACTGGACCAAGTTAGATCAACCCCTTCCTATCTCCCTCAGTTTAAAATAACCTGAAATCCAGAAAAGAAGTTATTTATCTAGTTATAGATCCTTTCCTCTCCCCAGCAACTCCTAATGATCACAGACTGCCTTCTCCTCCATTTTGTTTTCCTCAGCCTCCTTTTTTTCTTCTTTTTGAGGTAAGGTCTTGCCGTTGCCTAGGCTGGAGTGCAATGGTGCAATCACGTCTCACTACAGCCTTGAACTCCTGGGTTCAAGTGATCTTCCCACCTCAGCCTCCTAAATAGTTGGGTGGGACTACAGGTGTGTGCCACCATGCCTGTAGTCCCTGGCTAATTTTTCTTAAGTTTCTGTAGAGGTGGGGGTCTTGCTGTGTTGACCAGGCTGGCCTCCTGTCTTCTGATGGCTTATTCTTTATCGCTGGCAAACAAAAATTTCCAAAAAATAATCATACTCCCCATTTTAAGATAAAAGGATATTTAGGATATTATATGAGTAATGATGGAAAACAAATAATTAGCATTGTTTTATATCTTAATCTCAAAAGTAGTTTTCATCTGTTTTAACTTGTCAAAACATACCTGGTGAGCTTCCATTATCATCTGTACAGAAAGGGAAATGAAGGCAGAGAAAAACTGTATGTCTTGCCTAAAGTCAGACAGTGAATGGTCAACTAAAAGGATCTAGAGCAAAGACAGAATTAATTCACTGTCTTTCATCCAGGAACCATTGATCTTGGACTGCAGGTGACCAGTGTTGTCAGTGGACAAGGCTTTCTGAAAGAATTCTTGATTCCCCCTCAAAACTGAACTAATTTGAAATAAAAGGACATTTTACTCAGGTAGATTCTTTGGTGCCAGAGTAGTTTAATGATGACTGAAGCTTTGACCACATTGAGGAAACTCAAGGTTTCTAAATTAGATTCTCTGATAACTAGTTAGGCCTGAGTGTCTAAAGAACTTTTGATATCACTACTATATTAGTAGAGTTTATTTGCTGTATGAATTCTTTGATGTCTAATAAGAGCTGAACTTACTCGGAAAGGTCTTCCACACTCATCACATTCATAGGGTTTTTCACCTGTGTGGATTCTCTGATGTTGAATAAGACCTGTGCGCCCACTGAAATCTTTCCCACATTCTTTACATTTATAGGGTTTTACTCCAGTGTGTACTCTATGATGTCCAATGAGATGTGAGCGCTGAATGAAGGCTTTTCCACACTCATCACATTTATAGGGCTTCTCTCCAGTGTGAGTTCTCCTGTGTTTACTAAGGTCTGAGCTATGACTGAAATTTTTCCCACATTCATCACATTTATATCGTCTTCTTTCCCTCTGTTGCCATTCTGATCTACCCTCATTTTCCATAATATCTTTGGACTTAGGATGCTGAGGAGTATCTTTGTTCAGTCTGTCATTTATCTCCCCAAGGAATTCCTTGTCTTTGGGCATATCTTCCTTCTGGAACAACTCTTCATTCTTAGTCCTAGTTTTATCACCTGTAACAAACAAACAGTACACAAACGGGTCCTATTGTATGTTTGAGAAGCAAACAGCCTATGGAAAAAAGAACATGTAAATGTTATAAATGTGTTATAAAATAATGAGAAGTCAACATAACAACACGCATATCAAATATTTGGTACCATCTTATTTTTGGTATCATTGTAGCACAGAGTCACAATGGAGGGAAGAAATTAAGAAGGAAGATATCAGCAGAAGAAGTTGTTTGAGAGTAGATTAAGAAGACAAGGCAAAAATAGAGTTCAAGAGATAAGCTAGCAATACTGTGTAAGGGAAGAAGGATAAATGAGAGGACTACAGATATGCCAAGGATAATTAGACTGGAGAACAGAGATGGGGATGGAGGTAAAAGTTTGGGAGAAACATGCAGGGGCCTGAAACATAGGTGGCAAGTAAAATCAAGTAAAAGTGAATGGAGAGGATAATGGGATTTGGGGTCTGAGAGGAATACAGTGAATAGGAACCATCCAAGGAGAGGCGTGTGTTTGAAGGATAATAGCTGGAAGCAGGGTGACAACATGCAGGTCAGGGTAAATAGAGGAATGAAAAGGAATAGGAAATGACAATGGATAGTCAGTGTATATGCTGGATAAAATATTTTTTTCCTGAAACTGATGTTCTTGCTGTTATCTCCTCCTGTCTAAATCCTAGCTTAGTGGTTTCTAACCTTACTGTGCATCAGAATCAGCTGGATGGTTTATTAAAACACAGATTGCTGATTTTCCCTCCCACAGATGACTCCTTATCAGAATCAAACTCAGAGCAGTTGCTATTCTTAGAATGTTATTCTCTGATGCTATTTTTTTCACTGTTTCTTTGCCTAAAATGTCACCTCCTTTCGGCCAGGCGCGGTGGCTCAAGCCTGTAATCCCAGCACTTTGGGAGGCCGAGACGGGCGGATCACGAGGTCAGGAGATCGAGACCATCCTGGCTAACATGGTGAAACCCCGTCTCTACTAAAAAAATACAAAAAAAAAAAAAAAACTAGCCGGGCGACGTGGCGGGCGCCTGTAGTCCCAGCTACTCGGGAGGCTGAGGCAGGAGAATGGTGTAAACCCAGGAGGCGGAGCTTGCAGTGAGCTGAGATCCGGCCACTGCACTCCAGCCTGGGCGGCAGAGCGAGACTCCGTCTCAAAAAAACAAAACAAAACAAAACAAAACAAAAGTCACCCCCTTTCAGTTCCCACATGACCTTCTCAGCTCAAGCAAGCCTACTCTGTGATACTTTTGCAGGTGCACCTTAGGGATAGCTATCCTCTTTGCAGTTCACAGTGTATCTCTAGTACAGTAATTATTATACATTGTAAGTGCTCCCTCTCCTGCTTCTTGAAGAGAAGTAATGTGTCTTACCTTTGGATTCCTTAGATTTAGTATAGTGCCTGGCATATAGCTGCTACTTAGTAAATGCTCAATGAAAGATGAATGAATCAAAAGATGGGTTGAGCTAGGCACAGTGGCTCACGCTTATAATCCTAGCACTTTGGGAAACTTAGGTGGGAGGATCACTTGAGCCCAGGAGTTTGAGACAAGCCTGGGAAACATAGTGAGACCTCTCTTCTAAAATAAAATAAAATAAAATAAAAATAAAAAAGAACAGATAGGAGGTTCTCAATCGCACTTCTAAAGTTAAACAGTAACCAGTACTCCACTCCTAGAGTTAAAGCACTTAAAGGCTTCTTTATGTTACATATAATTAAATGTCATCCTGTCCAGATAGCAGCTAGGAACATCTTCACTCAAAATAATTTTTCAGATTAGACAAATCATCTGGTAGGGATCCTACAAAATGGGAGAACTATATTGGTAAAACTTAAGTAGTAAGAATACAAAATAGGCTGGAGTATAAGGAACTACCCTGAGAGGCATTATTAGACATGAGAGCCTCTAGAGAAAGGGCAGTAAGCACTGAAAAAGGTAGGGTTTGGACAAACTGGATTTTAAAATTCACCTGCTTTTTAATGTAGCCTGGGGGATACACTAGACACCCTCGTTTGTAATTAGGGAGCTGGGATGGGGGACCAAACCCAGTTAATTTGACATGCAGATAAAAACAAGAAACTTGGCTGTACTGACTGACCATTGTCTCTCTTCCCTACTTCTTTCATCATGGGAATGTGTTATGGATTAACTTGTCTTCCTCCACAAATTCACACATTGAAGCCCTAACCCCTTTCAAACATTACTGTATATGATAATAGGGCCTTTAATGAAGTAATTAAGGTTGAATGAATTCATAAGGGTAGGACCCTAATCCAGTAGTCCTAGTGTCCTTACAAGGGGAAGAGACACCAGGAGTGTGTGTGTACAGAGAAAGGCCATGTGAAGACACAGCAAGAAGTCTGCAAGCCAAGGAGAGAAGCCTCACTAGAAACTAACTCTGTAAGCATCTTCTTCTTGGACTTCCAGCCTCCAGAACTGTGAGAAAATAAATTTCTATTGTTAAGCCACCCATAAGTCTATGATACTTTGTATGGCAGGCCTCGCTGACCAATACAGGGTGCCATAAGTTCTCCTGTCTCAAAATGGAAATTTAGGGAGATTTGGAACTAGAATCATTAGATAACAACAGAATTATAAGGATATTAAATAAACTCCATCCTCATCCCTTAGGCCAAATAACAGCTTTTTTTGTCCAGTGAGAAACTAAAATATAACTCCATCATGGAGCAAGGGTAATAAGAGGATAAAATTATCCATAGTGAGGTGGAGGACAAGCAGGGAATCTTTAAAAGGAGAAAGTTCTCCCCTAACCTAAGGAAGCACCTCTTCCCTCATATACTTCCCTCATATACTAAGAGCTGTTCCTGCTTACCATTCCTTTGTGGTTTCCCAGCTTCCTGCCCCAGTTGGGTCTTCTTGGGATGGAGCTGGACAGTCAGTGATTCATATGGCCTTCCCAAGGGGGCCAACTTGTCCATGAGTATGTCCTGTCTTTCTGAATTGCCTGGGACCTAGGGAAAATGAGGTGTGTAAGGTGAACTTTATGGAAACTTAAGTAACTTCAGATAAAACAATCAAATGAAACATCTGCCAGGGACATAGGAAGGGGGGACAAATTCTCATTTCATTGTAAATAGCAATAATGGCTAGGAAAAGGAACAGAGGCTAATCTCTACAATTCAGGACACTACAGAGTAAAATTCAGTGTCTCTTCTTTCATTGATCTGCAGAAGTCCAGGATCAGAGCACTGAGATTTGGAAGGTAGCTTAAAAATCATCTAGCCCAACTTCCAGCAAATGGGAGCATTTCTTCTATAACCATGCTGTCTGACATGGTAGTCACTAGCAAAATGTGGTCACTGAGTACTTAAAATATGGCTAGTACAAATGAGATAAATATTGTGGGTTAAAAATATATTTCACCTGTTTTTGTTTTTTTAATGTGGCTACTAGAAAATTTAAATACATATACAGCTTTCATTACATTTCTGTTGGACAGTTCTATTCTGCAATATCCTTGACATCTACTTGAATCTCCGCTTGAATACCTATTTGGAAAGGGAGTTTCTTATGGGGTAGCCTATTTTATTTATGGGTATCTATGAATGGCAGAAAATTATTTCTTTTCCTCTGATACCTGATTGCCTTTTGGTAACTTCCCACTGATCTTAGCCTTCCAAACAGGCTTAGAATCAGTCTAGTGACTCTTTTCTCTTTACCCAGCCACACTTTAATTATTTGACATAGGTAGTCAGGTCCCTTCCTATGCCTTGTTCTTTAGAGTATAAATATTTTGAGATGTTTTTTCATATGCGTTTTGCTTTGGCTCTGTCCATATGCCCTGATCACTCACAGCCAGATAACTGCCCCTTCACACCTGCTTTCCAGGTTCATCAAGCTCTCTCTCCAGATCCTCCAGCACAGTCACTGCCTCCTCTCCAGTCTCTGGATGGTGTGCCTGCACCCATGCTTGTAGGTCTTTAGGAAGAATGCTCAGGAACTGTTCTAGCACCAGCAGGTCTAAAATCTGCTCCTTGGTGTGGCATTCTGGCCTCAACCACTGACGGCAGAGCTCCCACAGCTGGGTAAGAGCTTCACGGGGTCCAGGTGCATCCTGATAGCACAGCTTCCTGAAGTGCTGTCTACAGAGTTCCCTCCTGTGAGGACTGCACTTTGGTGAGCTGGAATCCTGTCCCCAGTAATGGTCTTCTGCCTTAATTATCGGAAGTCCTTTTCGTTCCTCAGGTTCCAGGGCTGTGGTCATTCTGGGCTTTGTCAGGAGATTTATCCTCTATCTGGGATTGAGTCAAAGAGAATCTCTTAGAATCCTGCCTCAGAGACACTCCTAAGGCATAAAAAGTTGTTACCATAGAGAAATTACAAAAATTGCTGTGAACATAAACACATCATAATGAAGCCAAGCCACCAGAAGTCAATCAGAGAAAACAGTCTTATAGGAAGCTGAAAACAACAAAACAATAAACAGTGACACAGGGACATGGTTTGAATCTGTGTAACTTAGAGGAAGTTATTTATCTGGACTAGAACTACAGATCCTCATGTACAATTCTCATGTGTCTTACAGGGTTGATACATAGATTACATGAGAACGTATGCAACGTCTCTGGCATGGCAGCAGGCACTAGTAAGCACTAAATAAACGCCAAGTATTATTAACTGCTTTGTTAAAAGGCTCTTCATTCTGTTACCATGAGATGCATGGGCCATTTGTGTCCCCAGGATTCACTGGTTATAGGATATGTGTGCCAACCCTGGAAGGGGATCAGACAGATGCCTCTGCAAAGGAACCCGCAACCAGTGTCCCCCTTCCACCCGTCCTCTCCCAGAAGGTCGGGCCAACTCCTCTCCTGTAGATCTGTTGGGGGACGGAGGGAGGGAGAGGAGTATTACACTCTGCCCGCGACAGGGAGGTGTGGGGAGGGTGTTGCTGCTGACCACAGCTGCGCCTTGTCCCCTTTTCTCCACCTGGGAGCCGGGAGACACTCACCTTACACGCGGGGAGGAACAGGTGCAATAGCTAGTGTCCTTTGGACAGCCCCGAACAAAGACTAGACTCAAAGACACCAATCAGCGCCCGGCCGCTTCAGCCGGGCACTTCCGGGCCGCTCTAGGAAGCTTCGCCTCTGTGGCAGCTTTAGGGCTTGCCTCCTCAGCCCTAGGCAGTGGAGGACCCGGGTTCTACGCCTCGTATTGATGGGACTGCAGCGCCTGCGAGCAAGTCTTATTTCTACTTTTTAAAAATGTTTTCCGGTTTAGTTATTAAATAAGTAATATGGATAAGTAATGCATTCACATACATTTATTAAAAAGAGTAAATGTCCCCCAGCGTCTAGTTTGACAGTATTTTTCGTGACTTGTATATCCTTCCATAGATATATTACACCGTTATAGATTGTCCGCGCTTTTCCCCCTCTGCATAAAGAGTAGCATTTCTGTAACTTTCTTATTTTTCTTTTTACCAAGTAGTCTTGGTAAAGACTGTACATAAGTATTTCCTTGATCTTGGTCTTTTTTAAACAACTGCGCATCATTCAACTGTGTATTATGTGCCATAATATATTAATAAACTACCCCATTGGTGATCATGAGGTTGTTTCCAATTTTTCTTTTTCAAACATTGCTGCAATAACTTACTGTGAACTCACATTTTTCAGTGTAAGGATATATCCATAGTCTGTATTTCTAGAAAGGGAGTTACTACAGCATAGAAGAGGGAAATTTGTACTTTTGTTAATGCCAAATCACCAATCATAGAATCTACTAGCAATATTCTTATTTACCTATACTTGTCAACACAGTGTTATAAAATATTTTGATCTTTGCTAAACTGATGGTTGAAAAATGCTCTTAGTTTTTTCCTCCCTCTTCCTGTTTCTTCCACAAATATTGATTTACCTACTATGCCAGGCACTATTGTGGAAGCTGGAACTAATTTTGAGCAAAACAATGCCCTTTCTTTCATGGAATTTATAATCGTGTGTGTGTGTGTGTGGTGGGAAGGCAGGCAATAAACCAAAAAAAAAAAAAAAAATAGTGTATAGATGGTGAATATTAGTGCTAAGGAGAAAATAAAGGAAATAGAGAATTTGGGGTGAGAATGAAGTGATACAGTTTAAACAGGATATTCATGGAGGACCTGACTAGTAAATTGACATTTGAGCAAAGATTGAGGGAGCTGAGGGAATGGGCCATCAGGGATAAAGATGTTTCAGGGAGAGGGATAACAAATGCAAAAGCCTGGAGTGAGGTGTGTTTTAAGTAATCTGGGCAAAGGAAGGATACTTGTTTTTCTGGAGCTGAGTGAGCAAAAGAGCATTGGGTGGAGAGATAGTGAGAACCTTCTGTGAGTGCAAGGGTATTTTTACTCTAAAATGATAAAATGCTAAGCTACTGAAAGTTTATTTTCTTTTCTCTTTTCTTTCCTTTTCCTTTTTTTTAAGTGATGGGTCTCATTCTGTCACCCAGACTGGAGTGCAGTGAGTGGTGTGATCATAGCTCACTGCAGCCTGAAACTCCTGGGCTTAAGTGATCCTCTTGCCTCAGCCTCCTGACTAGCTGGAACTACAGGTGTAAGCTACACAGCATGGCTCATTCGAGATTTCTGAGCAGAGAAGTAACATGATTAAACTTGGGTATTGAAATTATTATTTTGGCTGCTATGTTAACAGTAGACTTGAATGTGAAGGGGTTGGGCAAGGGCAGAAGCAGGGAGACAGTTTGGAAAACTGGACTGGGAAGGGCCTTTTTAAGAATAACACAAAACCCTAAAGACATAAAACTGAAAAGGCCATGGAGGAAAAGATAAATGAAACTGGCCTTGTAAAATTAAAATATCTGAATGAAAAAAGTAAAAATAAAATATAAACTAAAAGTAAAATATGCCACACATCTAAAAGACACAGCTGATTTTCCTTATATACAAAGACCTTTTATCTTACCAAAAAAATAAAAATATGAACAAGCCAATAGAAAAATAGACAAAGTACTTAACCTACATGCATTTATTGTCAGGCCTCTGACAATATGATACAAAGCCGTCATAACCCCTGTGACCAGCAAGTACACATCCAGATGACCTGGAGCAACTGCAGAACCACAAAAGATGACATTCCACCATTGTGATTTGTTCCTGCCCCACCCCAATTAATCAGTCGACCTTGTGACATTCCCCCCACCCCTGACAATGAGTCTTATGATCTCCTCAGCCTGCACCTTGTGACCCCTGCCCCTGCCCACAAGAGATAACCACATTTAACTGTAATTTCCCACTACCTACCCAAATCCTGTAACACTGCCCCATCCCTATTTCCCTTTGCTGACTCTCCTTTTGGACTCAGCCCACTTGCACCCAAGTGAAATAAACAGCCTTGTTGCTCACACAAAGCCTGTTGGTGGACTCTCTTCACACGAACTCACATGACATTTATAGAACACAAAACTAAGAATAATGAATATGAAAAGATTCACTAATAAGAATTTAAATAAAACAAGAAAGATGTTTAAAAATCTTTCAGATTGCTAAAGACAAACAATTTATAATATTCAGTGTTAGGAAGTGTATGGATATACGGGCATACTTAGTTGTACATTTTTAGAAGGTAAGACTTATTTAGAAGGTGAGAAGTTGTCCATACCCCTTGATTCAAAACTTAGCTTCTTGGATTTATCCATATAGAAATGCTTACTTAAATGTTTGAACGTATATACAAAGAAGCACTGTTTAAATTGGGAAATTTGAATGCCTATTATTTGGAATTTAAATTTCTATATGTCTATTCATTAAAATACCACCCAGTTTTTAGAAACTAAGAGATGCCAAAGGTATATTGAGTAAAATAAAAAGTTACAAAAGATATGGTATGATTGTTTTTGTGAAAATTATTATCTTAAAAATGTTGGCCAGGCACGGTGGCTCACACCTGTAATCCTAGCACTTTGGGAGGCTGAGGCAGGCAGATCACAAGCTCAAGAGATCGAGACCATGCTGGCCAACATAGTGAAACCCCGTCTCTACCAAGAATACAAAAAGTAGCTGGGCGTGGTGGCATGTGCCTGTTAGTCCCAGCTACTCAGGAGGCTTAGGCAGGAGAATCACTTGAACCCAGGAAGTGGAAGTTGCAGTGAGCCGAGATCATGCCACCGCACTCCAGCCTGGTGACAGAGTGAGACTCTGTCTCAGGAAAAACAAAATAAAATAAAATAAAATAAAATAAATAAATAAATAAATAAAATTCACCGTGAGTATCAGTTGGGGGTAATCTTAAGGAGAACTTGCATTTTATACATTGTATATTTCTGGAATATTTCAATTTCTTATGAAGATTTGCTACTGGTATAAATGGGAAAAGCTAATTATTCTTAAAACCCTATTTATTCTCCACAACCTACAAAAAAATTTTCCTGTTTGAAGAATTTCATCAATATCTATTTTCCTCCTCTGAAATTCTTTGCCTGACAAGTCAAAGATAAGTAATGCATTCACATAAATTTATTAAAAATAATAAATGTCCCCAGCATCTAGTTTGACAATTTTTTTTGTGAAATGTATATCCTTCCGTAGATATATACCTTTTGTAGATATATACCTTTCATCTTAAAGGAATTACACCCTTTAAGATGAAAATCAGATTCAAATTCCCTGTGCTTTTAAACAGTAAATATAAGTGAGCAAATAAATTTGTGTGGAACATTTAGAAAGTGTAGATATAAATAATTTTCAAATAAGCTTTAGAACACTCTCCACTCTGGGAAGAAAATTTTAGAAAAAGGATAACCCCTGCATTTCTTTCCATTAGAAGTACATGATCAAAAGCCAAAGTCCCTTTTTTGACTGTGACATAACATGTCCCTCATAGGCAACTGAACAGATAAAAAATCCAGACAATGCTTAGTAATATCCTGCTTCCCCTTTAGTGCACAGTGTATTACCAGTATGTTTTGCTCTCTTTATTTAATATCGTACTGAATTAAATGATCTCATCAGGTTTTTAAGCACAAGCCCAGCCTGCTTTGTGGATGACACCTGCCACAGGTCAACCTTCCTGAACTTCCTAAATAGCCCAGAATATTCAAATGTGCCCCTGGCTCATCATCCAACTTCGGAGAATTAACTGGCTAGCACCTTGGAGCACCTGCTGTGGTAACGTGAGTGGCTGAACACCAGACAAAAGGGGGATTTCAGTCACTGTTGCAGATCTTGTTAAAATCCTGGCTCTATCCTCAGCTTAGGTGTATTCTTCCTGTACTAGGATAAAGCCTCTCTGACCTCTTCATTAAGGTCTAAGTATACAGTCTGGTATATGACAAGCAGGACCTTCCTCTCCTCCCCCTGTATCTTCCAAAACTATAAAAACAGAAAGCCCCAACCTTCTCACCCCTGCCACACACAAATCCCCACAGTGGACTATTTAAAAAATAACAGTACTTGGTAGATGTATATTCTCACTTGCTTTCGTTATAGAAAAAAGAAAGAAAATAAATGAACTAAGCATCCAACTAAAGGAATTACAAAAAGGAGAAAGCCTCCCCTGCCCCCAAGGAAAAAGCTAGAAAAAAATAAAGTAAAAGCAGAAGAGAATGGATTAGGAAATAGAAAAATAGTGACATTAATAAATAAATACAAAAATAAAATCTTTGTTAACAAGCCTATGGTAAATCCAATTGAGAGAAAACATTTAAACATTATAAATCACAAATAGCAGAGGAAAATAGCCTGCTAACATTTTTGAAAATCTCAATGAAATTAGCGATTTTCTGGGAAAAAATATTAGTTCCAAAATTCATTTGAGAAGTAGAAAAATCTAAAACCAACCCTACCCTAAAGACAATAATTGAAAATGTTATGAAAGAATAATCTCTGGACTCAGATAATTCTGTAGCATTTTAATTTTTCAAAAGCATTTACATGTGTGTGATGAATTCTTTCTAACTTTTGCATTTGGAATATACAGAAATTGGAAGAAAAAGGGGGAAATCACTCTATTTTCATCACCTAAATACAGTTGAGTTTGTTGTCATTTCCTTTCAATTTTTAATATTTTAAATATTTTACATAGTTGTGATTATATTATGTAATATATTCAGTGATGAAAAGAACACAAGCACGGCTATGCTGCTTGACTTTTTTTTTTTTTTTGAGATGGAGTCTCGCTCTTTCCCAAGGCTGGAGTGCAGTGGTGCTACCTCAGCTCACTGCAGCCTCTTCTCCCAGGCTCAAGTGATTCTCCTCCCTCAGCCTCCCGAGTAGCTGGGACTACAGGCGCACACCATCATGCCCAGCTAATTTTTGAATTTTTAGTAGAGACAGGGTTTCACCATGTTGGCCAAGATGGTGTCAATCTCTTGACCTCGTGATCCACCCGCCTCAGCCTCCCAAAGTGCTGGGATTATAGGTGTGAGACACCATGCCCGGCCCGCTACTTGACATTTTAATGTAATAAAAACTTGTCATTTTATTATAAACTTTTCATAAGAATAATTTATATCTATACATTGTTTAAGAAAATACATAGAACCTAAAAGAAGAATTGGAAAGTTTACATTAAATATATAAGGTGCTTGGTACAATGTTTGAACCACAGTAAGTGCTCAACAAATGGCAGCTACTGTTGCTATACTTTATAAGGGCTTTCCTTTTGCATGTATCATTTATTTAATTCAGAATGAGTATTATTATCTCAGAAAATCCTGTTGCAGGGTAGAGAGGGGGAATAGACACACTTCTTCCCACAAAGGAGCACTCTGGATGCCTCTGGAGAAGCCAAGCATATATTTTTGCTCCTCAGGAGAACCCTTTTTGCTGAAGTGGCATCTAGGCTGGGCAGGATTCAACAAACTGGGGCCTAGAGTGGTAGACAGGAGAGGTATCCTGTGTCAACACTCAGAGACTAACACAGGACAAGGATCCTGAGTGGCCCTCAAGGAATAGTAGTAAACTTAGATTTGGGTTAGGATCCTTCATATAAGGCATTTGGCCTACATGGCTTGGAAATAAAAGGTTGATTATTACTCTGAAGTCAGTGATAAAAAGAACATAAAGTACTCCTACCTCCAGAGACCTTCAGCTTCCATCTCACATTTCTCTAAAGGTTGCTGCGTTCTCCCCTACTATGCTTTCACTGGCTTGGCTTCCATTTCCTCTTTGCAGTTTGTTTTTGTCATGTCCTTGTCCTTTTAAACCACTTTTTCCCCTCCCCTCCCCCAATTTCTCTTCACTTTCCTTTGCTCATAGAGTTTATTCCCATCCTTCCCTTATTCTTAGCTGCTTTTTTCCCCCTACCTCTCCATTTTCCCACTTTGGCCCCATTCTACCATTTTTTCACAACTGCTCCTAATACTAAATACTTCAAATGTAAATGATTCTCACCTCAGTTTAATACCTGCTTTTGGGCCAGTGTTTTTTCACTGTTACACTTAATGTTGACCCCCTTCATGTGTTTTTTATCTTACCCAAAGAACTAGTCTCTAAGAAGTCTCCTAGAAGCTATTATAGTTGACTTCCCATAGATTACCTACAAATTCTATCCAAATAAAATTTCGAAGTGGCTTTCCTCTAACTTCAGGTGATCAAAGAATATATTTAAAATTTTTAATCTAAATCTTCAGATTTGTTAGCAGAAAACCCTGTTCTTCATAGAAAACTTTAATTGGAAGGCTAATATATAAAACTAATGAAAGTGAAGCTGTTTGGGTGGTAAAGCATCTAGAGTCCTTGAAGCCTCACTAAGAAATCCTTAGGGTACACAGTTTAAATGGGTGAATGAAGGGGACAGTATAAAGCAACAGAAGCTGTGTGGCAGTGAGGACCGTGTCCACCTGGAGAGTAGAATGAATTTGAATGAATTATTAGAATGAATTATTATTTACACAGGTAGGATGGTTCAGTGAGGGTAAAATAAGATTCGTCATGCAAATTCCCAGTAACCTTTCACATCTTAAAGATGGCAGACAGTCCGAATGGGCTGTATTTGGCCTGCATAGGCATTTCCCCACCCAATGCAGTATTTTTAGTACTTTATGTTCTAGGTGAGAGTAGAATGAATCAGCTCGTCAACTGTTGCCATGTGGGAATGTGGTGTCTAGTGTAGTCACGTCATGCATTTTTGTAAGAGTATCTGGAAAGTTAGATTTTATGTGAAATCTCCAGATTCTTAAATAATGGCAATAGTTTTAAATATTTTTTAAAATACTGCATTGGGGGGAAATGCCTGTGCAGGCCAAATACAGCCCATTTGGACTGTTTGCCTTGTGTAAGATGTGAAAGGTTACTGGGAATTTGTATGATGAATCTTGTTTTACCCTCACTGAACCATCCTACCTGTGTAAATAATAATTCACTCTAATATTACAAAATGGCTTTTGTCCGGCCGGGCGCGGTGGCTCAAGCCTGTAATCCCAGCACTTTGGGAGGCCGAGACGGGCGGATCACGAGGTCAGGAGATCGAGACCATCCTGGCTAACACGGTGAAACCCCATCTCTACTAAAAATACAAAAAACGAGCCGGGCGAGGTGGCGGGCGCCTGTAGTCCCAGCTACTCAGGAGGCTGAGGCAGGAGAATGGCGTAAACCCGGGAGGCGGAGCTTGCAGTGAGCTGAGATCTGGCCACTGCACTCCAGTCCCGGCGACAGAGCGAGACTCCGCCTCAAAAAAAAAAAAAAAAAAAAAAATGGCTTTTGTATTTCACAATGCTTTTAGGGTAAGTAAGTAAAAAGCTATAGTATTTTATCAAGTTAAAAAAATACAGGGCTTTTTTATGTAGATCAGATGTTCTAATTTCACACTCTAGAGAAGATTATTACTCCAACTTCAAAGAAAGCAAATAGAAGAGGAGAAAAAGGGAAGGGGAAAGAGAACAATAGTAATTGCTAAAACCTCCAATATATGTCTAATAGAATTTTTAGATTTCCTGAGCCACTTGCTTTAGAGACATTTTGAGAGTATGGAATAAGCCCCTGCAGAGTCCCAGTTTATCAGGTGATGTGCCTAATGGCAGAGAATCAGAAAGCCTTGTTTAGCAAGCCTGCAGGTGCTTGCCCATTTCAGCCTTCACATGTATTTTCTTTCCTTTTTTCTGGGACAGAGTCTTGCTCTGTTGTTCATGCTGGAGTATGGTGGTGTAATTATAACTCATTGTGGCCTTGAACTCCTGAGCTCAAGCAGTCCTCCCACCTCAGACTCCTGAGTAGCTGGAACTACAGGCATGCACCACTATGTCCACCTAATTTTTAAATTTTTTGTATGTTGTATGTAATTTTTTGTTATATGTAATTTTTCTATGTTGCCCAGGCTGGTCTTGAACTCCTTGTCTCAAGTGATCCCCCACCTTTACCTCCCAAACTACTGGGATTACACGCCTGAGCCACCATGCCTGGCTATATTTTTAAATGTGCTGAAATTGCAATAGTGATTGCAGAGTTCCCTACAAGATTGTATTGGTGGCATCTTTTCCTAGTTGGGCTTTTTTGATGTTCCACAGGAATGAGCGTAGATGAACAATGTTGCACCACGCTTGACATCACCGGGGCTTCTTTTCAGTGTGGATTTGCTGATGTAAAATGAGGTGTAAGCTCCGCTGGAAAGGTTTTCCATATGCACCACATTTGCAGGGCTTTTCTCCAGTGTGGGTTCTTCAGTGTCCCAAAAGATATGAGCTGTTACTGAAAGCTTTCCCACACACATCGCACTTATAGGGCTTCTCTCCACCATGGATTCGCTGGTGTCCAACAAGAGCTGAACTGTATCTGAAGGCCTTTCCATGCTTGTCACATTCATATGGTTTCTCTCCACTGTGGATTTTCTTGTGACAGAAGACGCCCAAGCACTAGTTAAAGCTTTTCCCTCACTCACTACACTGCTATGGCTTCTCTTCAGTATGAACTCTGATGTTGTCTCAGATATGAGCTCAGAGAGGATTTCCCACAATCATTACACTGGTATAGTTTCTCTTCCGTGTGAGTTCTCTGGTGTCAAATAACATCTGAGCTGTCATGAAAAACTTCCCCACACTCACTACATTGGAAATGTTTCTCCTGTGTGGGTCCTTCAATGCTGAATAAGATATGAAGTGTAATAAAAGACTTTCAGACTCATCACACTGATAGGGTTTTATTTGGCTAAACTAAAATTTACTGATGGTCAGTAAGTTGTGAGCTCTGAGTAAAAGTTTTGATACATACATTACATACATGAACAGGGCATCTTACCGGTACAGATTCTTTTATGTCTAATGAGGCTTGAGTTTTGAGTGAATGTTTTCCCACATTTATCACACTTCACTTATATTTTCTCTCAGTTGATGGTGTTTCTCTGATATACTTCTTTGCTTTTTTTTTTTTTTTTTTTTTTTTAAGACTGAGTCTCGCTGTGTCGCCCAGGCTGGAGTGCAGTGGTGCGATCTCAGTTCACTACAACCTCCAGCTCCCAGGTTCAAGTGAATCTCCTCTCAGCCTCCCAAGTAGCTAGGATTACAGGCTTGCACCACCACACCTGGCTAATTTTTGTATTTTTAGTAGAGACGGGGTTTCACTATGTTGGCCAGGCTGGTCTCAAACTCCTGACCTCAGGTGATCCGCCCATCTCTGCCTGGAGTGGTGGGATTACAAGCCACTGTGCTCAGCTATCTGATATATTTCTGTCCATCTTTCATGTTCTTGGGTTTCTCCTCATTCAGAAGCCTTTCCATTGATTTTGCCAGGCAAATTTTCTTGGGATTCTATATCTACAGTAAGTTCCTGCCCTTGAATCAGTTCTATGTTATTGATTCTGATAACATAATCTGAAATCAAAAGTAGAGCATTCAAATGTCACTGGGGTATACAGGAACTAAAATCATATACTAGAAGTAGATGGCTTAAATATACCAACAAAATGGTTTTAAAACATTTGAGGAGGGAATTGGGGGATGGCAATGGAAGAGAGGATGGACAGAACTTCGAAGGCATGATTGAAGAAAAGAATGGAGAAAAATAGGGAGGAATGATAATCATGATCCAATGAGCAAGCACAGTAAACAACAGAAGAGATCTAAGATAAAAATATGTTAACCAGGAAAGGCTGAAAGTTGAGTAGAGAAAAATAAAAAGAGAGACAGGAAGTCAACAGTGGCAGATACCCCACGAGTGCCATGAAATAGTTCTGTGCAGGTTGCCCTGAAGGCCTCTGGGAATACCGAAAAAAATCAGGGAATCGGAGCACAGGGAAGTATCCCATTTCCCATGTGCAGAACAAACAGATTAGGCACCTTAGACAAAACAAGATGTTATCACAGGGATAGAACAGAAATTGCTTTGGTCCCTAAAGACCTCACTACTTTTTTTGTAGAGAACACTGGGGATCTGTCAAGCTTGAAGCTGCATTCTGTGGGTCATTTCAGACTTCCCCGGCTAACAGTCACTAAGAGAGAGAAGGTTCTTTAACAGACCCTCAACTTGCATCTGTCTTTGCCCAGGGGATCCATGTTCCTATAATTCCTCTGCCTATCTTTTCTGGAGAGGTTCCTCTGAGCAGGGTCTCAATACCCTCATTTCTCCAGGGCAGGAGATGTGGCCATATCCTCAGTAATCTATAGTTTTTGAAAGCATGAGATTTTCATACCCAAGGCATATTTGCCTGAACTTAATCCCATTTTTAGGACCCAGAGTAAAGGGGAGAATTTGTAACTACATAGGAAGAACACAGAGAAAAGCAGTGTTTTGAGTGGATAAGGAACATTAAATGGAAAAAAATCAAAACAAATCATGAAGACAGTTGAAGCACTAGGACACGGACAAGTCACAGCTAACTCTAGGCAGAGGCAGTGGGATTCATTGTGCTAAAATGTGTTGACTAAACAGACTCGGATGAAGAAGAGAAGGAGCCATGGTGAGACAGTGAATTCAAATCTTTGAGAACGTGGATGAGGAATAAAGTTCACTAAGCAATCTGTCTGAGAAAATGACTCTCATCTGGGTCTTGGAACTTCTGCAAAGGGCAGGAACAGGGGATGAGGCAGAGCTGAGAAAGCACATTGCCAAGAGTGAGATCAACCTTCTCTGGGAGCCTTGTTTTACACCAGAGCCTGCAATAATCTCACCATACCAGCTTGCCACACTGCTTAAAAACCCCTCACTGTTAGTGGCTATTTAAGGTTATCTTAAAGTCTTTGGGTACTTTAAAACTTTATGTTACAGCTACCTGTCTTGGTCCATTTCGTGCTGCTATAACAGAATACATAGATGAGGTAATTTATAAAGAACAGAAATTTATTTCCTGACTTCTGGAGGCTCAAAGGTCCAAGATCAAGATGCTGACATCTGGTGAGGGCCTTCCTGCAGTGTCATCGTATGTCAGAAGATGGAGGGGAAGAGAAAGAAAAGGGGAAAGAGGTGTTGGAGGAAAAAACACACCAAACTCATCCTTTTATTAGGAACCTACTCCCATGATAACTAACCCACTCCCACAATAAAGACATTAATCTTTTCATGAGGGCAGAGCCCTCATAACCTAGTCACCTCCTAAATATCTCACCTCTCAACACTGTTGCACTGGGGAATGAGTTTCCAGCATGTGAACTCTGGGGACAGGTTCAAACCATAGAGCTACCTGAAACATATCTGTGTGCAGAATCTGAAAGCAAATTGCACTGATACACATTTATAAAGGAACATAGTCTTTTAGAACCATTAGCTGATAAAAAAGTGACTATCATAGATGGCATCCAAAAGACTACTACAGATATAGTAACTAAAATCCATATTAGCATCAGAAGAAAATATATGGATTATTATAAAAAAGAAGCACAACATAGAAACTCAATTAGTAACTGAATAAAAGGGTTGAGGAAAATGGTGTATTTCCAGTCAAGATGGCACAATGAGTTTGAAGGGGTGGCCTGCCCCTCCACACCTATGGGTGTTTCTTGTTAGGTGGAACGAGAGACTTGAGAAAAGAAATGAGACACAGAGACAAAGTATAGAGAAAGAAAAAGTGGGCCCAGGGGACCAGCGCTCAGCATACAGAGGACCCACACCGGCACCAGTCTCTGAGTTCCCTTAGTATTTATTGATAATTATCTTTACTATCTTAGAAAAAGGGAAGTGGCAGGATAATAGAATCATTGTAGGGAGAAGGTCAGCAGTAAGACATATGAATAAAGATCTCTGTAATGTAAGTTTAAGGAAAAATGCTGTGCCTTGATATGCATATGCAAACATCTTCATAAACCTTTTTAGTGCATAAAGAGCGGCATTGCACTAGCAAGTCCCACCTTTCGCCCTAAGATGGTTTTCTCCTTTCTCAGTAAACAGAACATACAATCGGGTTTTACACCGAGATGTTCCATTGCCCAGGGACGGGCAGGAGACAGATGCTTTTCTCTATCTCAACCGCCAACAACCACCGAGAGGCCTTCTTTCCTCTTGTACTAGTCCTCCTCAGCACAGACCCTTCATGGGTGTCAGGCTGCGGGACGATCAGGTCTTTCCCTTCCCATGAGGCCATATTTCAGACTATCACATGGAGAGAAACCTTGGACAATACCTAGCTTTCTTAGGCAGAGGTCCCTGCCACCTTTGGCAGTGTACGTGTCCCTGGGTACTTGAGATTAAGAGAATGGTGATGACTTTTAACCAGTAAGCTGCCTTCAGGCACTTGTTTAACAAAGCACACCCTGCACAGGCCAAAATCCTTTAAACCTTGAGTCACCACAGCACGTGTCTCTTGCAAGGACAAGGTTGGGGGTAGGGTCACAGATTAACAGCATCTCAAATACAGAACAAAATGGAGTCTCTTATGTCTACTTCTTTCTATATAGACACAGTAACAGGCTGATCTCTCTTTCTTTTCCCCACAGAGTTCATACTTCACCTCCAAATACAAAAAGTAATAGATAAAAATTAAAAATCTGTAAACACATCTGTGCTAAAAAAAAAAAAAAAAAAGGAAAAGGAAAAAACCCAACAAGATAAACATTTCTGTGTACCAGAAAGGAAGCAAAAACACAGAATGGTGGCTATAGCTGAAGCTCTGGGCCTGCTGGGCTCCTGGTCTTACAAAATGACTGAAGTCTTGTCACCAGGGGAACCTGGAGAACTGCAAGTGCTCCATGAGAGGAAGGACTGGCACCATCACACTGCATGGTGCCAAAGGCTAGGTGGAACAGATAGGCACCCACATACACAAGTACCTTAACATGCACAGAGCAAGACAGTACTCTGTGACCAAGAACCATGTGAAGCCATCTGGAAGCCTGTGACTATGTTGATGATATTTGTGATATCACAGGGAACAGGAGTTCTAAAATATCACTGTATAAAACCTCGTTCTGGGGGAGGAGGTGCAGGTAAAGGTACAACAGAATTGGTAAACAAAGAAGAAGAGAAAGTATGACCAGAACTCCAAATGAGCCTAGAAATAGAAATTTCAAAACGAATGAATTGAATGCTAAGAAAGATGGTGACAAAATCACCAACTGGAAGATGAATTCAATCCAGATGAAATTGCTTTCATCAAACAGCCTGATGAAATTAATAGATTAAAGATATGGGGAAAAAAGATAAATAACATACCATCCATGGCAAATAAACATAAATTTATGAAATGAAATAAGCAGAACAAGGATAATTGCTATGAAAACTGAAGAGAAATTTTAGAAGTAATAGTTTTTGAAATAAAATCTTCAGTGGGATGGATAAGCCGAAGACAGTCAAAGGGAGAATAAACTGGAAGATAGTAGAAGAGGAATCCACTAGGATGTACCACAGAGAGACAAAGACTTAAAACATGAAAAAGCAGTTAAGTGGCATCGATGATTGGTAAGTGGTTTTAATGAGTACATGTTGGAAGCTCCAGCAGACGATAATATAAGGAATAAAAAAGATGCTTATTTAAGGAACTCATAGCTGAGAATTCCCCAGATTGAAGAAAAACATGGGTATTAGAGCAAAAGTGCATTTATAGGCCAAGCAAGCTGAACAAAGATAAAACCGTATTGGACATACTTAGTGAAACTCAGAGCATAAAAGTTAAGAGTAAATTTAAAAAGCTACTAAAGAGAAAAAATGGAATCTTTTTTGTTTTTTAAAAAGGCAGACTACTAGTAGCTTTTTGCTAGCAAACAATAGAAGCTAGAAGAGAGTAAAGTATTAATAGTATCTTCAAAATGCTACGGGAAAAAAAAATGTCAGTTTAGAATTTTATCCCAGCTACATGATTTCAAAGGAAAGGCGAAATAAGAGAACTTTCAGACATGCAAAAGCTCAGTCTACCACCCAAAGAACCTCACTAAAATAATTTTTAAAGGATAGACTTCAAAAAGAGTGAACCCAGAGGAAAGGTGTTAGTATACAAGAATGGTAACCTCAGAACTTGATAAAAATTATCAAAAAATTTAATTTACTATTAAAGAACTCATCTGTTGAGCATACAAGCCCTTCATGATCCTAGAACTGGGATTCTCGACCCTAGCTACACCTGGAGAGTTAAGAAGAAAAAGTAAGCCCATGCCTGGGCCCCACTGTAGTCCAAAGAAAATCCAGTTTCTGAGGGTGAGGCCCAGCCACTGATAAGTTTTTAAAGTCATCCAGATGCACAATCACATCACTCTGATGTGAGACTGCCCTGCCTACCTTTCCAATTTCATTTTCCTAACTCTTCACCTCTCTCACATTTTTACATTCCATCTCTACTATAGAGTTAAGAACATGGGCTCTGGAGACAGGCTATTTAAATTCTACATCTGCTATCTATTAATATGGCAGTCTAATACCATTTTAGGATAAATCTGATAGACCTACCTACCTAGAGCCTCTAAGGGCAGCAGTGTTTTGCAGGCCAGAGTGAGCACTCATGTCCATAATTTATAAAAATTTCTAAATTATGAACAATAGTTTTATTATTAATTAATTATAATTAATTTAAATCTTCATGAAAAGGATCATTTGTGTTCACCCTACTCCAAGAATATGTTATACATCTCAGTAAGATGACCATTAAATAATAAAGTTTGACCAACAAATGGCAAGCTTCAGTTATTTAGGGAAACCCTAGCATGTAGAACACCTTATTTTCTAATAATGCTCTTACTAGAAAATTTGGAAAACATGCATTTCACAATATACCAGAATGAACAAACATACCCCTATAGGTAAGATTATTCTACAGTCATTAAAAGTCCTCCTTAGGTATAATGAGGAGGACCATAATGAAGAAAGCATAGCTCATATTTTTTAGATGACACTATTTCCAAAAATGATGTTCTTCATTTCCATTGGGAAAGTGAGCATCATTTCCACCCATCAGACACAGGAAGATTCCAACCCTGATACCTGGATCCTTACTGAAGCCAGGAGAGGTGTCAGAAAGAGCCATTCTGTCCTCTTTCCAGTACCCTCAGGAGCTTTAGGACAAGTGATCTAGCTACATCTCTTGCTCCCTCTCCATCCACCACCTGAAACTGTGCTACTGTTGGCCCTCATAATGTTGAGTTGGAACTATAGCAACAGTCTTCAAAGTGGTCCTTTTTCTCCTCCCTCTGCAATACAGCTCATCTCTAGTTTATAGGGCACATGTTAGTTCCTGCTTGTATAGTCAGTTTTCACACTGCTATAAAGATTGAGACTGGGTAATTTATAAACAAAAGAGGCTTAATTGACTCAGTTCTGCCTGCCTGGGAAGGCCTCAGGAAACTTACAATCATGGCGGAAAGTTCAGGAGAAGCAAGTACCTTCTTCACAAGGTGGCAGGAGAGAGAAAGTGCACAGGGAACACTGCCACTTTTAAAACCATCAGATCTCATGAGAACTCCCTCACTATCACGAGAACAGCATGGAGGAAACTGCCCCCATGATCCAGTCATCTACCACCAGGTTTCTCCCTGGACACATGGGATTACAATTCGAGATGAGATTTGGGTGGGGACACAGAGCCAAACCAACTGCTCAAATCAACCCCCATGTCAAGAAGAAAAGAAAAATAGGCTGTCTACAATTTTGTTCCAGACTACCTTGTTAGCATTATTCCTCTATTGGCTACTCCGTCTCAGCCAAACTGATACACTCATATCCTTTTATCATTGTTTGTACTTTTCCACAGTATTCCTCTGCTTAGACTTCATCATTCACCTTTACTGAGCATTTTCTACATATCAGTTGCAGGGGATATACAGGAACTTCAGACAAGTGAAGCAGTAATACAGTATGCTAATACTATGACAGAAGTATGCACAAGATGCATCATATAACTCAAACATGTGGGCGGGTATCAAGAAAGGCTTCCTAAAGAAGGTGACAGCTGAGTTGAATCTTAAAGAATAGCTATGAATTGGGTTGGCAGAACAATGGAGAAGGTTTGGTCAGAGGTGGTATTTTACAAGACTAGCTCAACAAGGTGGAAGTGTGTGTGTACATGTATGTGGCAGTGGGGTAGAAAAATGTTGGCCATATTTGCAAAAACCTAAAATGTACCATGGGTCTGATGCAAAAATCTGAAACGTACCATGGGTCTGATGGGACAGGGAAGGAAAGAAACATTGAGAAGAAAAAAGGGATGAATGACTATAAGTCTTAATGTGACAGAAGAAGATAATAGAGGGACAGAGAGCTAGAAGAGGGATAAGTATGAGGAACATCGTTCCTGATACTGTCTGCCCAGTGAAATGTTACCAGTTCTTTATGATCCAGTTCAAATTCCAATCATTCCACTAACATTACCACCAGGGCCTGAAAAGACAGATTTCTCCCTTCTCAGAACTGTTATCTCTTATTTGGCAATCATTCATTGCCTCAAATGAGGCAATCTTTTTATTGGTACCCAACTCCCTTAGGGCAGGGACCCTCATAGAAACCAGAGCTAGGTTTTACACACCGTGAAAGCTACATATTTAGTGAAGTTTTGGTGGGGGGACTGGAGTCTCGCTGTGTTGCCCAGGTTGGTCTCAGACACTTGGACTCAAGCGATCTTCCTTCCTCAGCCTCCTGAGTAGCTGACATTTTCTTTCTTCTTAACAGGAGCCACGAAGCTCTCATGTCCTGGTCCCTGACCACCTCTTCTCTGGGGCTCTGCCTCCATGCTCCAGTCACACTGGTTTTCTTTCAATTCCTCAAACCCACCAATTTCTTTCCCACTCCAGTTTTTGCACATGCTCTTTTGGTCTGGAATGCTTTCCTTTCTATTATTCACTTAGCTAATTTCTACACCACCTTTAAGATTCAGCTCCCATATTACTTCCTCAAAGAGGCGTTCCCTGACTACTCTCTCTCCCCATATACAATCTGTCACAGTGTATTTATTTGTGTGTTTAGTACCTCTGTCACAAGACTGTCTCCATGAAAGCAAAGATCATGTCTGCTTTGTTCACTATTCCTAGAGCCTTGCACAGTGCCTAGCACATAAAAAGTAAATATATATTTGCCAAATGATGGATGATTCTAAGGTCTCCAGGGGAGCCATATGACCCAAGTGTCAACACTAACCACAATCCTTTTGCTGTTGAGAGTCCTGAGAGTCACTTTTAAGCTGAGTCTCCATGGAAGGATTGAGAGGTACTGAAGTCTCAGAAAGTACTTCCTGACCAGGTGCAGTGGCTCACGCCTGTAATCCCAGCACTTTGGGAGGCCAAGGCAGGTGGATCATTTGAGGTCAGGTGTTCAAGACCAGACCGACCAACATGGCGAAATCTACTGAAAGTACAAAAAAATTAGCTGGGCATGGTGGCATGTGCCTGTAGTCCCAGCTACTCAGGAGGCTGAGGCAGGAGAATTGCTTGAATCTGAGAGGTGGAGGTTGCAGTGAGCCAAGATCGTGCCACCGCATTCCAGCCTGGGCGACAAAGTGAGACTGTCTCAAAAAAAAAAAAAAAAAAAAAAAAAAAAAAAGAAAAGAAAAAAAAGAAAGCACTTCCTGCACATGGACCTGAGGACTAGCAGGCTCACTTGGGCATCTGAAGGGGCGACAGTGTACATGATCCCCAGAGATCCCACAAAGGACTAGCTTGAATACCCTCTCCAGGCTGTTCTACCTAAGTGTATAGGACCCTTTCTTACCTCCAGCAAAGCCACTGCCTCCTCTCCATTCTTTGGATGATGCTCATGCATCCAGGGCAGGAGCTCCTTGGGCAGAATGGCCAGGAACTGCTCAAGCACCAAGTCTAACATCTGCTCTTTAGTGTGCATCTCAGGCCTTAACCACTCACAGCAGAGCATCCAGAGCTGGCTCAAGGCCTCACAGGGTCCAGGAGTCTCCTTGTATCAGAACTGTCAGAAGTGCTGGCAGAATAACTCCTGTTTGTTTGGGCTACTCCTTTTTGGGCTGGATCCCTGCTCCATGGCAAGGCTTTCTTTGTTGTTTACTTCAAAGAGCTGCTTTGTCTCTTCAGGAACCCATGAAAGGGACACAGTGGGCATTCTAGCTCCAGTGGGCTAAGAGGATTGCTGCTGTAAGTGTTATGTTAAGGCACACTCCTAAGGTAACAGAAACTATAGTTGAAAAAATAAAAGTGTAAAGCAGTTCAAACCTTTTCTCAAATAGAAGGAATGTTCATCAAGAAACAGCAGTTTTCACAGTCCTGAGAAAATTTTTGGATGCTTGTTTCCCAAAAGTAACAACGAAACAATGTTGGTAAGGCAAAATGAAGTTTATTCTTGTGGGTAATAAAAAGCACTACCTTGACAGAGTCTTAGTAGCATCTCTGAGGGAGGAAGGCAAAGTCAGGATATTTACAAGATTTGAAAGGTTTAATGATGATCTTTCAAAGCAGAATTAGGACTGGGCAAGGATGGTGATACAATAATTTAAGATTGATGGACACATTCATTAAGATGAAGGTTTTGAGGTGAGGGTTTCAAAAAGTCTGGACGCTAATTATTTAAAGTTGAAGAATGTGATGTTCATTTAAATAGATTTTTTGAGGGGGAAGTTCTTGAAACAAAAATATTTGCAATTTTTATCTCCTACAGCAATAATGTCCTGGAATGCTAAAGTCATGTTGATAAAGACAGTGCAATAGTAGTATCACATTAGTAAAGACAGTTGAATAGTAAAATTATGCCAACGTAGGTAAGAGGCTGTGTGTGGGTATAGGCGTTTCCAATTTTCCAAGTAATAACTGATTTAGGCAGGGCCTGTCTGTTACCCAGGATTAACATGGTGGGCAGTGGTTAAGGGCATGGGCTGAGGATTCCAAAAGTCCTGGGCTCGAATCTTGTCACATTCTCTTATGTGTAGTGGCCTAATCTCTCTAAATTTCTATTCCCCTTCCGCTGTTAAAAACAAACTTCTAATTTTGTTTGTAACTTTTTATTTTGAACTAATTTTAAACTTACAGAAAATTTCCAAAAAGGTATAGAATAGTCCCTATATCCTTCACCCAGCTTCCTATTATATTAACATCTTACATAACCATAGCACAATTGCAAGGCCAAAAAATAGTATTGGTACAATGTGATTAAACCACAAACCTGATAATATAGGGTTGTCTTTTAGAAAAATTACAAAAAGCATTAGATGCAGTGCCTGGAAAGCGTTAGACTCAGTGCCTAGCACTTAGTAAGACCTCAGTAAAGGACTGCCGTTATTGCTATGACCTGGTCATCCAGGGGCTGGCAGGGGAGTCCACACCTGGTGCTCAGGGACACTTCTCTGTTTTTTGGCACACAACTTAGGACCACGCAATAACGCCTTCTACTGCCTTCTCTGTGCTTAACTTCTGTTACGCAATCGGCATCTCTGAAAGATATCTTCACTTCCTGGGCTCTAATGATTAATTCAGGGGCTTCTGGAGCAGGTTTGGAGAAAGGCTGTTTCAGGAATTATTCAAGATAAAGGACATGGAAGCGGGTTCTACAGGTTGCCTTCCACTAGTTTAGATCTTTGAAAGAATAAGGCAAAATACAGTGTTAACCAACCAGACTGCAAACACCTTCCCTGTTTACTCTGTAACATAAACGAAATGGCAGATCATCAGTGGACAACCATAACGAGCCTCGGACTCGACAAGATCTGGCTATGTTCCTTAAGCCATCAGGGCCTGACAGATCCCAAAAAAATTCCAGTAGTCGGCGGTCATGTTGGAGAAAAGGGTGGTCCGCATAGACCGACCAGGTCGGCATCTGTGAACCAGAGTCGGACTTCGCAACGTCTGGGGAAACGTCTGGGCCGCGTGGGGAGCTGGGCTCCGGTTGGCTAGGGCAACCCAGCGGTGCCAGGGCCGGGACGCCCACCAGTCCGCCCCGTGCAGTGTCTCCGGACTGCGCTTCCAGCGCGGGGATGAGCAAACACGGGGCTCCTCCCGCCTGCACCTGGCTGAGCTGGGAGACTCGGGCGGCGGCGTCCTGCTCACTTCCCGCCAGTCCTACTACCTGGGCCGAGTGGCCGCTGCAGCCCAGCTCGAACTAGCTCCTCTGCGCCCTGCCTGGCCGCCGGCGGAAGTGCGTCTGCGAACCCCTTCCGGCCTTGCGCCCCAGCTTCCAGAGGCTTCAAAGAGGTGCGCACCGTGTGAGGTCCCCAGTGCGCGCCGCGGAGTCTGTAAATCGGGTCACTTAGGCATGGGGTTTTGTTTCACAACTTGTCTCATCCCAAACAAAGGATTTGAGTGCCAGTTCCGCAGCGATAAGTCCGTCAGTCCTCCCCGCTCGGGTCGGCAGGCGGGAACCTCCCCCACTTCATCCCTGTCCACATACCTGGAATTTCAGTTTTCTCACAAAAGTACACTTTTCCCAATCACTGTAACCATAAATGGCTCAAAGTAAAAATGAAGTTTTTCTTGACTCTGGAAAACAAAACAAAAAAAGAATCAGAATTGTTTCAAACAAAAAGTCATAAAAGATCACTGCAGTCCTCTATCAGATTAGACCCATGTTATTTATTCTTGTTCTGCTTGATGTTGGGTTTGTAATCTTCATGAATCCATCAGTTTTTGTTTTGTTTTTTTAAGAGTTCTGAAAGTTTTTAATTAGTCCAGTGGTGTGATTTCCAAAGTTATCGGAGACCTGCATTCAAGAGTACTTGGTAGTGTCCTTTCCATGAATTTCCTTGAAGAAAAATAAAATTTTAGACTGTAGCGAATTGTAAATCACTTTTTGAGAAGTAAAGAAAGACAATAATTGTCTGGGGATGACAAAAGGCTTAGAGTAGCCATGGTTAAACACAGAGTTAACAAGAAAATTTGGTTACTTCTGTGGCCTATAAAATTTGCCATAATCATAATTATGACTGATAAACAAAGACACGTCAGAATTTAAGAATATACGATTTTGGAACACATGTTAATAATACATTTATACAGATGTGACCGAACGTTTTGGGGTTTCTTTTTGTTTTTGCCTTTTCTCACATCTTCTAGTCAATGAAAGTTAAATGCCATTTCTTATTTGACAATGCTTCCTGTGTGATTTTAACATGCCAAATAAGCCTAATATGTCTCTCTTGGACTATCAGGCATTCCTTATAGAAAATACTTAATTTTAGAATTTGAAATTTGATTTTGGGAAGTATGCCAAATATCAAAGTCTTAAAACCTTTGATATCAAAAATAAGATCACAAGTCATAATAATCATTTATTTAGCCAAAGTGATAATTGAAATATTTCAAAAAGCATAAACCTTTACTCTTTGAAAGAGAGGAGATTCAAAACAAGAATCTGTCTCTCCTTTTTAAATTTTTAACAGTTTATTCAAAAGATGAACACCAGTCTTATATCTCTTATTAATACTATATTGTTCAAGCAAGAAAATGAAATTCTACTTTGTATCGTGTATTAATATTAAACCTGCCGGGCGCGGTGGCTCAAGCCTGTAATCCCAGCACTTTGGGAGGCCGAGACGGGCGGATCACGAGGTCAGGAGATCGAGACCTTCCTGGCTAACACCGTGAAACCCCGTCTCTACTAAAAATACAAAAAACTAGCCGGGCGAGGTGGCGGGCGCCTATAGTCCCAGCTACTCGGGAGGCTGAGGCAGGAGAATGGCATGAACCCGGGAGGCGGAGCTTGCAGTGAGCTGAGATCCGGCCACTGCACTCCAGCCTGGGCGGCAGAGCGAGACTCCGTCTCAAAAAAAAAAAAAAAAAAATTAAACCTAATTTTAATAATACCTTATAAACAGATCCATCTATTCTCATTAGCTTTGACCATGAACTTTTTATAACCTTTTCCACAAACTTTTTATAACCTTTTACAATTTTTCCTATTCTGTATTCCCAAATTTCTGCATCCATTCAGTTTATTATTCTTTTTAAGCCTTTCACTTTAAAGCAACCATTTTTAAAAACATTTTACTTTAAATTCCGGGATACAAGTGCAGAACATGTAGGTTTGTTACATAGATATATGTGTGTCATGGCGGTTTGCGGCACCTGTCAACTCGTCATTTAGGTTTTAGGCCTGCATGCATTAGCTATTTGTCCAAATGCTATCCCTCCCCTTGTCTCCACCCCCTGACAAGCCCCCATGTGTAATGCTCCCCTCCCTGTGTCCATGTGTTCTCATTGTTCAGCTCCCACTTATGAGTGAGAACATGCAGTATTTGTTTTTCTGTTCCTGTGTTAGTTTGCTGAGGATGATGGCTTCCAGTTTCATCCATGTCCCTGCATAAAGGACACGATCTCATTTCTTTTCATGGCTGCATAGTACTCCATGGTGTATATGTGCCACATTTTCTTATCCAGTCTATCATTGATGGTCATTTGGGTTGGTTCCATGTCTTTGCTATTGTGAATAGTGTTGCAATAAACAGACGTGTGCATGTGTCTTTATAGTAGAATGATTTATATTCCTTTGGGTATATACCCAGTAATGGGATTGCTGAGTCAATAAGTATTTCTGGTTCTAGATATTTGAAGAATCACCACACTGTCTTCCACAGTGGTTGAACTAATTTACATTCCCACTAAAAGTGTAAAAGCGTTCCTATTTCTCCACAGCCTCACCAGCTTCTGTTGTTTCTTTTTTCTTTTTTTTTTTTTTTTTTGAGATGAAGTCTCACTCTGTCGCCCAGGCTGGAGTGCAGTGGCCGGATCTCAGCTCACTGCAAGCTCTGCCTCCTGGGTTCACGCCATTCTCCTGCCTCAGCCTCCTGAGTAGCTGGGACTACAGGCGCCCGCCACCTCGCCCAGCTAGTTTTTTTGTATTTTTTTAGTAGAGACAGGGTTTCACCGTGTTAGCCAGGATGGTCTCGATCTCCTGACCTCATGATCCGCCCGTCTCAGCCTCCCAAAGTGCTGGAATTACAGGCTTGAGCCACCGCACCCGGCCTGTTGTTTCTTGACTTTTTAATAATCACCATTTTGACTGGCATGAAATGCTATTTCATTGTAGTTTTGATTTGCATTTCTCTAATGATTAGTGATGTTGAACTTTTTTTCTTATGTTTGTTGGCCATATAAATATCTTCTTTTGAGAAGTGTCTGTTCATATCCTTCACCCACTTTTTGATGGGGTTGTTGTTTCCTTGTAAATTTGTTTAAGTTCCTTGTAGATTCTGGATATTAGACCTTTGTCAGATGGGTAGATTGCAAACATTTTCTCCCATTCTGTACGTTGCCTGTTCACACTGATGATAGTTTCTTTTGCTGTGCAGAAGCTCTTTAGTTTAATTAGATCCCATTTGTCAATTTTGGCTTTTGTCGCAATTGCTTTTGGAGTTTCGTAATGAAGTCTTTGCTCATGCCTATGTCCTGAATGGTATTGCCTAGTTTTCTTCTAGGGTTTTTATGGTTTTGGGTTTTACACTTAAGTCTTTAATCCATCTTGAGTTAATTTTTGTATAAGGTGTAAGGAAGGGGTCCAGTTCAGTTTTCTGCATATGGCTAGCCAGTTTTCCCAGCACCATTTATGGAATAGGGAATCATTTCCCCCATTGCTTGTTTTTGTCAGGTTTGTCAAACATCAGATGGTTGTAGATGTGTGGTGTTATTTCTGAGGTCTGTTCTGTTCCATTGGTCTGTATGTCTGTTTTACTACCAGTACCATATTGTTTTGGTTACTGTAGCCTTGTAGTGTATAGTTTGAAGTCAGGTAGGCATGATACCTCCAGCTTTGTTCTTTTTGCTTAGGATTGTCTTGGTTATATGGGCTCTTTTGTGGTTCTATATTAAATTTAAAGTAGTTTTTTTCTAATTATGTGAAGAATGTTAGTGGTAGTTTGATGGGAATAGCATTGAATCTATAAATTACTTTAGGCAGTATGGCCATTTTCACAATGTTGATTCTTTTTTTCTATGAGGATGGAATTTTTTCATTTCTTTGTGTCCTCTCTTATTTCCTTGAGCAGTGGTTTATAGTTCTCTTTGAAGACATCCTTCACATCCCTTGTCACCTGTATTCCTAGGTATTTTACTCTGTTTTTAGCAATTGTGAATGGAAGTTCATTCATGATTTTGCTCTCTGTTTATTACTGGTGTATAGGAATGCTTGTGATTTTTGCACAATGATTTTGTATCCTGAGACTTTGCTGAAGTTGTGTATCTGCTTAAGGAGTTTTGGGACTGAGATGATGGGGTTTTCTAAATATACAATCATGTCATCTGCAAACAGAGACAATTTGACTTCCTCTCTTTTTATTTGAATGCCATTTATTTCTTTCTCTTGCCTGATTGCTCTGGCCAGAACTTTCAATACTGTGTTGAATAGGAGTGGTGAGAGAGGGCATCCTTTTTTGTGCCAGTTTTCAAAGTGAATGCTTCCACCTTTTGACCATTTAGTATGCTATTGGCTGTGAGTTTGTCATAAATAGCTCTTGTTATTTTGAGATATGTTCCATCAATACCTAGTTTATTGAGAGTTTTTAACATGAAAAAGATGAATTTTATCCAAGGCCTTTCTGCATCTGTTGAGATGATCATGTGCTTTTTGTCATTGGTTCTGTTTATGTGATGGATTATGTTTATTGATTTACGTATGTTGAACCAGCCTTGCATCCCAGAGATGAAGCCAACTTGATCATGGTGGATAACCTTTTTGATGTGCTGGTGGATCTGGCTTGCCAATATTTTATTGAGCACTTTCACATCGATGTTAATCAGGGATGCTCGGGACTTGAACTCAGCTCTGGATCAAGTGGACCTGCGAGACATCTACAGAACTCTCTACCCAAAATCAACAGAATATACATTCTTCTTAGTGCCACAGGGCACTTATTCTAAAATCAACCACATAATTGGAAGTAAAACACTCTTTAGCAAATGCAAAATAACTGAAATAATAATAGTTTCTCAGACCACATTGCAATCAAATTAGAATTCAAGATTAACAAACTCACTCAAAACCACACAACTACATGGAAATTGAACAACTTCCTCCTGAATGAGGTCTGATGTTAGTGTGATGGGCTTCTCTTTGTAGATAACCTTGCCTTTCTCTCTGACTGCCTTTAACATTTTTTCCTTCATTTCTACCTTGGAGAATCTGATGATTTTGTGTCTTGGGGTTGATCTTCTCGTCGGGTATCTTAGCGGTGTTCTCTGTATTTCCTGAATTTGGATGTTGGCCTGTCTTGCTAGGTTGGGGAAGTTCTCCTGGATGATATCCTGAAGTGTGTTTTCCAGCTTGGTTCCATTCTCCCTATCTTTTTCAGAAACTCCAATCAATCGTAGGTTTGATCTTTTTACATAGTCCCATATGTCTCGGAGGTTTTGTTCATTCCTTTTCATTCTTTTTCTCTAATCTTGTGTGCATGCCTTATTTCAGCAAGAGGGTCTTCAAACTTTGATATCCTTTCTTCTGCTAGGTTGATTTGGCTGTTGATACTTGCGTATGCTTCACATACTTCTTGTGCTGTGAGCTCCATCAGGTCATTTATGTTTCTGTCTGAACTGGTTATTCTAGTTACCAGCTCCTGTATTTTTTTTGTCATGTTTTTACCTTCTTTGCATTGGGTTAGAACATGCTCTTTTAGCTCAGCAGAGTTTATTAGCCACCTTCTGAAGCCTACTTCTGTCAATTTGTCCATCTCATCCTCTGTCCAGTTCTGTGCCCTTACTGGAGAGGCATTGCAATCATCTGGAAGAGAAGAACCACTCTGGCCTTTTTGGTTTTCAGCATTTTTTCATTGATTCTTTCTCATCTTCATGAATTTGTCTAGTATCGATCTTTGAGGCTGCTGACCCTTGGATGGGGTTTTTGTGGGGAGTTTTCTTTTTATTGTCGATGCTGTTGTTGTTGCTTTCTATTTGTTTTTCTTGCAATGGTCAGGTCCTTGTTCTGCAGGGCTGCTGCAGTTTGCTGGGGGTTCACTTTAGGCCCTATTCACCTGGTTCACTGCAGCTTACAGTGAGACCAATGCAGAAGGTGAGTGATTTCTGCCTTTCCACCTGAGGTAACTGGTTCATCTCATTGGGACTGGTTAGACAGTGGGTGCAGCACACAGAGCGTGAGATGTCACTCGAGGAGGCTGGAGAGCACAAAGTGGGTGCCTGCTCCTTCCTCTAGGATCTCTGACCTCAAGGGGCACCGAACTGATACCAGTAGTTCCAGGTACTCAGGAGGCTGAGGCAGAATTGCTTGAACCTGGGAGGTGGAGGTTACAGTGAGCTGAGATTGTGCCACTGCACGCCAGCCTGGGTGACAGAGCAAGACTTCATCTCAAAACAAACAAACAAACAAACACATTCAATAAGCTAGGTATTGATGGAACATATCTCAAAATAATAAGAGCTATTTATGTCAGACCCGTAGCTAGTATCATACTGAATAGGCAAAAGCTGGAAGCATTCACTTTGAAAACCGGCACAAGGCAAGGATGTCCTCTCTCACCACTCCTATTCAACATAGTATCGGAAGTTCTGGTCAGAGCAATCAGGGAAGAGAAAGAAATAAAGGGTATTCAAATAGGAAGAGAGGACGTCAAATTGTCTCTGTTTGCAGATGACATGATTGTATATTTAGAAAACCCCATCATCTCAGTCCCAAAACTCCTTAAGCAGATAAGCAACTTCAGCAAAGTCTCAGGATACAAAATCATTGTGCAAAAATCATAAGCATTTCTATACACCAATAACAGAGAGCAAAATCATGAGTGAACTTCCATTCACAATTGCTAAAAACAGAGTAAAATACCTAGGAATACAGGTGACAAGGGATGTGAAGGATGTCTTCAAGGAGAACTACAAACCACTGCTCAAGGAAATAAGAGAGGACAAAGAAACTAGAAATGGAAATGGAAAAAAATTCCATGTTCATGGATAGGAAGAATCAATATTGTGAAAATGGCCATACTGCCTAAAGTAATTTATAGATTAAATGCTATTCCCATCAAGGTAGCATTGACTTTCATCACAGAATTGGAAAAAAACTACCTTAACTTTCATATGGAGCCAAAAAAGAGCCCATATAGTCAAGACAATCCTAAACAAAAAGAACAAAGCTGGAGGCATCATGCCTACCTAACTTCAAACTATATACTACGAGGCTACAGTAACGAAAACAACATGGTACTTGTAGTAAAACAGACATATAGACAAATGGAACAGAACAGAGACCTCAGAAATAACACCACACATCTACAACCATCTGATCTTTGACAAACCTGACAAAAACAAGCAATGGGGAAATGATTCCCTATTTCATAAATGGTGCTGGGAAAACTGGCTAGCCATATGCAGAAAACTGAACTGGACCCCTTCCTTACACCTTATACAAAAATTAACTCAAGATGGATTAAAGACTTAAGTGTAAAACCCAAAACCATAAAAACCCTAGAAGAAAACCTAGGCAATACCATTCAGGACATAGGCAAAGACTTCAAAGACTTCATGACGAAAACTCCAAAAGCAATTGCAACGAAAGCCAAAAATGACAAATGGGATCTAATTAAAGAGCTTCTGCATAGCAAAAGAAACTATCATCAGCGTGAACTGGCAACGTACAGAATGGGAGAAAATGTTTGCAATGTATCCATCTAACAAAGGTCTAATATTCAGCATCTATGGGAACTTAAACAAATATACAAGGAAAAAACAACCCCATCAAAAAGTGGGTGAAGGATGTGAACAGACACTCCTCAAAAGAAGACATTTATATGGCCAACAAACATAAGAAAAAAAGTTCAACATCACTAATCATTAGAGAAATGCAAATCAAAACCACCATGAGATACCATCTCATGCCAGCTAGAATGGTGATCATTAAAAAGTCAGGAAACGAAAGATGCTGGAGAGGATGTGGAGAAATAGGAACACTTTTACACTGTTGGTGGGAGTATAAATTAGTTTAACCATTGTGGAAGACAGTGTGGTGATTCCTCAAGGATCTAGAATCAGAAATACCATTTGACCCAGCAATACCATTACTGGGTATATACCCAAAGAAATATAAATCATGCTACTATAAAGACACATGCACATGTATATTTATTGCAGCACTGTTTACAATAGCAAAGACTTGGAACCAACCCCAATGCTCACCAATGATAGACTGGATAAAGAAAATATGGCACATATACACCATGGAATACTATGCAACTATAAGAAAGAATGAGTTCATGTCCTTTTCAGGGACATGGATGAAGCTGGAAACCATCATTCTCAGCAAACTAACACAGGAATAGAAAACCAAACACCACATGTTCTCACTTATAATTGGGAGTTGAACAATGAGAACACATCGACACAGTGAGCGGAACATCACACACTGGGGCCGGTTGCAGTGTTGGGGGCAAGGGGAGGGAGAGCATTAGGACAAATGCCTAATGCATGCGGGGCTTAAAACCTAGATGATGGGTTGATGGGTACAGCAAACCACCATGGCATATGTGTACCTATGTAACAAACCTGCACATTCTGCACATGTATCCCAGAACTTAAAGTATAATAATAATTAAAAAAAAAAAGAAAAAGAAAGTCATGCAAGCAAAGCGAGGGACCAAGCATATAATTAAAAGGTGGTTTATGTTGACGGAAAAAACAAACAAACAAAAATTCCTGGAAATAGAATCCAAAAGAGAAAAAGCAGAAAGGCCATATATACATACATCTCACGCACACACACACAGACTCACACACACACACTCACACACACACACACACACAGGCCTGATTATCAGCTTTTAATTAAGCTGACTTCTGACCATAGAGCTCTTAATAAAATTCTTTTCACATCTTTTATCAGATTTCATCTGGGACAAACAGCCAATATTCCTAGCTTTTAAGCTTTTTTTTTTCTTTCTTTTAAACCAAAGATACCTTTTCAAGTGACTCACCTGAACCAATAAGCCTTACCTAAGGCCTTGTGCATCTTAACCAAAGATGCACAAGGAAATCTCCAAAGAGGTGCGAAGCAGTCCTCACAAGACCCAGAACCACCTCAAATGTCAAAGAAAGAAATTCTTGCAAGCCACAAATGGTATACAACCCATGTTTTAGTCAGGCCATATTCTCTAGGGTCTCTGCTTCTCAGCTGATGTCCTACACATAAAGGCCAAATGGAAGATTGAAAGAGACAGCTGGTAAAACAGGAAAACCAAAGGTGCCTATAGGGGTAGTGCCAAAGGTGGGAAAATATGGAAAAGTAAATTTATGGGAAGAGTAAAGTCTGCTTCTAGATTCTCTGGGGCTGTCTCTGAGCTGATATGTAAGCTTTGTAAAAGGACTAGTCTTCAGGTGGGAAAAGGCAGGAAAACCTTTGTCTTTGAAAATTGCTTTCCTGCCATCAGGCAAGCAAGGAAGGAGGCAGAATGTCCTCATGCATTTTTACCTTTTCTAGCTCAGTATTTTAGAGGGGAGTATTTTAGTTTCCTATAGTAGAAAAAATTACAAATGACTGGCCGTGCGCGGTGGCTCAAGCCTGTAATCCCAGCACTTTGGGAAGCCGAGACGGGCGGATCACGAGGTCAGGAGATCGAGACCATCCTGGCTAAAACGGTGAAACCCCGTCTCTACTAAAAAAATACAAAAATCTAGCCGGGCGAGGTGGCGGGCGCCTGTAGTCCCAGCTAATGTAGTCCCAGCTACTCGGGAGGCTGAGGCAGGAGAATGGCGTAAACCCGGGAGACGGAGCTTGCGGTGAGCTGAGATCCGGCCACTGAACTCTAGCCTGGGCGACAGAGCGAGACTCCATCTCAAAAAAAAAAAAAAAAAAAAAAAAAAAATCACAAATGAGTACCCCAAAATGTCAAGAGTCATACAAATAATTTGAAACAAATAACTCAAATTTATTCTAATATATGTTTGTTTGTTTTTTTTCCCCTGAGCTAATGGTGTCTGCTAGAGGTGTTTGAACCAGAGCAACCCCATCCTGAAAAGGGGCTGGGCAAAACACAGGCTGAGACCTATTGGGCTACATTCTAGGAGGTAAGGCATTCTAAGTCACAGGATGAGATAGGAGGTCAGCACAAGATACAGGTCACAAAGACTTTGCTGATAAAACAGGATGCAGTAAAGAAGCTAGCCAAAACCTACCAAAACCAAGATGGCTAAGAAAGGGATCTCTGATTGTCCTCGCTGCTCATTATATGCTAATTATAATGCATTAGCATGCTAAAAGACATTTCCACCAGCACCATGACAGTTTACAAATGCCATTGCAACATCAGGAAGTTACCCTATATGATAGAAAATGGGGAGAAACCCTCTGTTCTGGGGAATTACCTATCCCTTTCCCAGAAAACTCGTGAATAATCTACCCCTTGTTTAGCACATACTCAAGTATTATCAGTCAAGCAGCCCAAGCTGCTGCTCTGCCTATGGAGTAGCCATTTTTTATTCCTTTACTTTGCTAATAAACTTGCTTTCACTTTACTCCATGGATTTGCCTTGAATTCTTGCACGAGATCCAAGAACCCTCTCTTGGGGTCTGGATCAGAACCCCTTTCTGGTAACATATCCACTGAGGAAAGGAATTTTGTGATGGCCTAAAGAATTTTAACTCTTTCAAATCGGATCTCAGCTAGAATGCTGCTTGGCTAATTCCTTGGATGTTAACATTTCAAATAAAAAATAAGATGTATATCTTCAAGAGACTGCAAAATCCAGCAAGACATTCAAAGGGTATTGGCTGATATTGGGTAAGGATTTAATCGGGTTTACTTCCACTTTAATGGTGGCAGCTGAATACATTTTACCAATGTCAGTGGAGGATCGGGACCATAAATGGTCTGGCAAAGTTTGCAATAAATTATCCGTGGCATTTATTAGTCCCAGTGTAGAAAAATATTATTGGATATATATTTTTTATAATCTTAGGAGTTTCATTCTTATTCTGTAGTTGTTCATTTGCTCCTTCTGTTACAAATTTAAATACATTTCTCCCTTTCAAGAGAAGAAAATGTGCGCATTTTGAAATTCCAAAAAATATTTGCCTAAGAGATATATGGGAGCTGAGGGAACAAGCAGAAAGGAACAACACTGAGTAAGCCTACCTGGAATTCTAAGGCTTTGGACTTACATACAGTAATAGGTTGATTAGATACCCCTACCATTTAGTTTCATTACTCTGAGGGAGCAGACAGTTTAAGGTGGTAGGGTAGAGGACAGAAAAAGTAGCTCTGGTGTTTTGAGGGTATGTGTCTGTTCTCCATTCATGAAGATTTAAGATACATTTGGAGAAATGGGAAAGCCCCATTTTGGTCCTTGAAGCAACCCTACTTATCTTGTCAGGCCCTGTCCTCTTGTTGTTCCTGCTGTCATTTAAGTTTTCCACAATCCTTTTAAAAATGGCCAGGCATGGCCGGGCCCGGTGGCTCACGCCTGTAATCCCAACACTCTGGGAGGCCGAGGTGGGCGGATCACCTGAGGTCAGGAGTTCGATATCAGCCTGACCAACATGGAGAAACCCTGTCTTTACTCAAAATACAAAATTAATCAGGCGTGGTGGCACATGCCTGTAATCCCAGCTACTTGGGAGGCTGAGGCAGGAGAATCGCTTGAATCCAGGAAGTGGAGGTTGCGATGAGCTGAGATCGCACTCTAGCCTGGGCAACAAGAGCGAAACTCCATCTCAAATAAATAAGTAAATAAATAAAATGGCCAGGCTTTTTGCAATAGAAGCAAATGCCTCTTTTGTCATTAGAAAGAGGATCATTCATCTTTTCTCAAAAGGCCTAGTTTGACTAGTCAATTGTCGTAGTTACAAACTAAGGCCTCTTTGAGGCCTTAGTTATTTTCTTTTTTCTTAGTAGCTTTAGAAAGTTGATCTGCTAAGCTTGCTAATTCATGAATTTATATATTCACCCAATTAAGCTGGTGTCTTTTAACTAAGATAACCAAGTCCTCATTTAAGTCATTGAGGAAAGTAGATTATATGACATATAAGTAAAGAAATAAACAATAATAAAATACATGTTAAAATGTCATGAATCTCATTTAAGCAACATATTACAAATGTGTTTCTAGGCTATGGACCAAAATCTTTTCCCAGGGTTTATGTTATAAAGGGTTTTTTATTTTGTCTTTATAAAATGTACATACTCAGAAGACAAACTTTGCTGTGTTTCTAACCAAATATTTTTTCTTGAAAAAACATGGAATGTCAGTGCTTTCAGATGAGAAAGATGGGATTAAAATATAATATTTTAAGACTTCTACAAAATTTTAGGAAATGATGTGGATACATAAAAAGTTATGTTTGAGAGTTAGTGTATTAGTTCATTCTCACATTGCTACAACGAAATACCTGAGACTGGGTAATTTATAAAGAAAAGAGGTTTAATTGGCTCATGGTTCTCTAGGCTGTACAGGAAGCATGACGCTGGTATCTGCTTGGCTTCTGAGGAGGCCTCAGAAAACTTACAATTATGGCAGAAGGCAAAGGGAGAGCAGGATTCTTACATGGCAGGAGCAGGAGCAAGAGAGATAGAGAAGGGAGAAGTGCCACACACTTGTAAACAACGAGATCACACAAGAATTCACTATCAGGAGAACTGATGGCACTAAACCATTCAGAAGGATCCAACTCCCATGATCCAATCACCTCCCACCAGGCCCTATCTCCAATATTGGGGATTACAATTCAACATGAGATTTGGGTGGAGACACATATCTGAACTATATCAGTAAGTAACTTTGGGTTGAAATGAAAAGAATAAAGAGGAATTATTTCTAAATTCAAATTTGTTACACAGTATGAATTTAAAATTTGGCTTATTATCTGTAATAGTGGATGACTAAAGAATTTTTATTATATTGTATTATGAACCTTCATAATTTGCCTTTTTCAGTGCTTCTGAGAAGTGGGTTCCTTTGTAGGAGCTACATATCAGAGAGCTATCTTGGCCTACATTTTCATTGCTGGAGACACATTATTTAGAGCCAGAGCTGGAAATGAAAAATAATCCCTTAACTCCCCCAAACTGGTGCTGATTGGGAGGAACCTAAGGGGTGAGAGTTTCCAACTACAGACTCATTTGGAAGATGGGGAACCAGAATAAAGAAAAGGAAAACTAGGCTAGTTAAGTCTGAGTCTTGAATTGTAAAGATCTCCGTATCTCAAGGGTATAATCTCGGTAACTAAAGTTTCCCCAAATTAAGGGAAAGAAATATAGTACAGAGTAATACTTAGGGATTTTCTAGGATATAGTCACTGTGAATGGAGTATGCATCCTATATTTTTAAAATTTTTCATGAATTCTATTCCTAAGTATATGTTTCACTTTGAATAAAATACTAAATTGGGTTACTTATACTTTTGGGAGCACACACTGGTTTTCTGTGAAAAAATGGCCCTTAGAAAATGTAAATGGTTCTTCAGTCAAAATCTACTATTAATACTTTTGTCCTTTTCTTTAAGCAAGCAAGCTATGCTACATGCAGATAACTATCTTCCCTGCTTGTGATATCTCTAAGAATATATTCCTTGTAAGTGAGGAATAAGATAGCTGGTAAATGGAAGGAGACCTCTCGTGCACATTATTGCCACAGAATTGGGACATGAAGTGGCATTAAGTTGGGCTGCCATAACAAAATACTATACTGGTGGTTTTAAATAAGAGAAATTTATTTTCTCACAGTTCTGGAGGTTGAGATCAGGGTACTAATATGGTTGGTTTCTGGTGAGGGCTCTCCTTCTGGCTTTCAGATGATCACTTTTTTGCTCTTGTGCTCACAAGACCTTACCTTCACGAGTGCATGGAAGAGATATCAAGCTCTCTGGTGTCTGCTTTTAAAAGGGCATTAATCCTATTATACTAGGGCCCTGCCCTCAAGAACTAATTACCTCTCAAAGGCTGCATCTATAACACCAACTCATTGGAGGTTAGGGCCTCAATGTATAAATTGTTTGGGGGTTGTTGGTGGGACCACAAACATTCAGTCCAAACCACTGAGCAAAGGAAGAGACAGAATAAAGGAACAGCCAAGAGGAGAGCTGTGTTGAGCAATGGGAGTAAAAATGAGTGTCAAAAGTAGAGGAGGATGAAAGTGAGTGGAAGGTCTGAAGATGGCATGTGGAAAGTGATAGGTAAGAGAAAAATAATTTGTTTCTATTGAGAGTCAGGACAAATTCCAACATACCGAAGTTAGAAGTAATGGGTCCAATGAGGAAGTAATACTGAAGACGACTGACCTAAGGGATATTTTAGAATTATTTGTAATGTTTGAATTAAAGACAACAGGGACTAAAGAATAAAAATGTTTAGATGAGTCTAAAAGATCAGGTCAATGATGTAGCTTCTATTACAAGGGAACAGAAAAGAGGGTACAAAATGGCTTCAGGTGATCCAGGGGATTCAGAAAAGGTAATTTTAAGACAAAAGAGTAAAGTCTACTTTACAGAGAAAGCACTAAGTGTGTAGTAGAGATTGGTATATGAAGTTATATATTATGAAAATATTACAAAAAAGTAAAGGTACTTTTGTTTTATGAGAATGGCCTAGAATAGCTTTTTAAAAGAAATTAGGGAAGCTAGTGTACAACTTCCTGCTGAGGCTGATATGAGGGAGGACAGCATTATGCCATTCTGCATCAGGTCCTTTGTTAGTGCCACATAAGCTGGAACGTAGTACTTCAGGGGATGGACCTTCAGTCTGATTCAGCATGGTGTTATGTCTGAGATGCTCCTGATGCTGTTCAGCCTGGGTAACTGGCAGAGCTTTCAACTACTCCCTTTCTCTTGAGATGGATTGCAATGCTCACCTTGCTCATGAATGGCCTGGAATTCTGGATATTCCCATTTAAACTGTCTTTTCATTGGCTGGAAAGGAATAGTTGGTGGCTCCTGTGCTGCTTGATGATGATATTCTGAGTGCAGTCCCATTCCACATGCACTGGCTGCAACTTGGAAACAATTAGATATGGCTGGGCTTGTGAAAGACTCAATGAGGGAACCACAGTTAATATATTTAAAAAACATCTTAGAGAACACATTTCAGGGCATAGAATAGAGAAAGAATGCTGACACAGTCTTCTTCCACCCTTAAGAAGTAAGGAGCAACCAGAAAGGATGAGAGTGAGAAACACAGAGAAGGGAGTGGAGATTGAACTCTGCAACCTTGCTTCCCTGGGTGTGTGGCTGCTTCTTTCTCTGGCTAGGGTGTTCATGTGCCTTTTAATCACACCTGACACTCTGTTTCATCAAGCTCTCTTTCCAAATCCTCCGCCATGATCACCACATCCTCTTTGTTCTCCGGCTGATGCTCTAACATCTGGGCTTGGAGCTCCTCTGGCAGGATAGTCAAGAACTGCTCCAGCACCAGCAATTCCAGGATCTGTTCTTGGGTGCGGGTCTCTGGCCTCAGCCACTGATGGCAAAGTTCCCAGAAACAGCTCAAAGCCTCACAGGGTCCAGGTGTCTCCTGGTAGCAGAAATGCCTAACGTTCTGATGAGCTACCTCCTGGTTGCTGGAGTTCTTCCATATGAAGTAGCCCATATCTTGGCCCCAAGTGTAGTCCTATGCTTTAACTGTCAGGCGACTTTTCTATTCCCTTTGAGATTTAATAGTCAAGGCTGCAGCTGTTATGGGCTGTAATAGTTCACGTAAAGTCTTATTTTGCAGGTTGGGGTATATGGAAGTCTGCTTTAAGGAGGCTGTCCTTGGGCAAGTTTCTTTTGGGTCACTCCCAAGGCAAAATAAATCATTACTAACTTGCAGAAATGAAAAGGTTGCTAAGAACATTTATTTTTTTTTTAAGATTAAAGACATCTAGTCATCTTGAAGCTCATTGATTGAATCACTAATTCAAAAGGAAAATGGACAATTCGGGTGAATTTTATCATGTGCGACAGAAAGCACAAACTAGGTAAGACAGACATACAATTAATAATATGATTTGAAAATTGCAGATACGAGGATGAAATCACTTTTGTCAGACCCAGGTAAAATACGGCTGGGAAGGCATGAAGGAGAAGAGGCTCATGCTTACATGTTTGAGATAATAACTGTTTCCAAGGACTTTCTAAACACTGCACAAGAAACCCTTTCATTTCCTCCATGCATCTCCTGCTTTGACAAGGTTTATCAGTAGACATTCCTTACCACTGCTGTAATTCAGATACGATGTTCTGGAAAGAACACGTGCCCAATTATGGGATCTCCACCATGAATTGACAACTCCAGCTTTGAGCCTCTGAAACCAGTGAACACGACCTCTAAGCAGCTTATATGAACCTCTCTTTTTGCTAATAAAAACTTGCCTTTACCCTTCCCTCACTGAATGCATTAGTGGCTTGCCATTCTGTGCATTCTAGGTTATAATCTTCATTTCTCATTTGTGAGTCAACTTTTTTTAAGTTTAACAATGGAAACAATGTGAAGCTTGACTACAAATATTATAAAATTAAGACACCAAAGCAAGCATACTAGTGTGTCTCACTACAAATACATCTACATATAACACTTCTGATCATTAGAAAATGATCCAATTGTGTTTAGAGGTTCAATGACAGCATAAATAGATTTAAGTGTGATTATACACCTCATTTCTCCCACAGGGCTCCTCTACTAATGCCTCTGGGAGCTTCATACTGCCAGCGCCAGGAGGGGAGAGGAGAAGAAAGGAAGTCTTCTCTCCATGCCCTCCTGGGGCCCATCTTGGTGTTGTGTGTGGTGGAGGGGGGACGAATCTGGGGTCTCAGTCGCAGCCTCCTCTTGCAGCTGCCACTTTCATCCCCGAAATCCTGTTCGTAACAACCAACAGGAACCCTGAGAAAAGTTAGAGGTGTGAAGTCCGCACATAACCCTGGGCCACAAACTTGGTCCCGGACGCCACAGTACACTCACTCACCCGGGACACACATCCTGGCCGGAAGATGGGCGTGTACCGGGGCTCCTGCTGCTTCTGGCCCCTCTAGGAAGAGGCTCTCCGTGGTGGTCTCGCGCGCCCCGTACCGGGAGGGAGCCGCCGCGGAGTTTAAGGGTGCAGTCGGCTCCTAGCCTAGCGGGTGGCAGCTCCCTCCATGATTTTGAAATGTTGATGGATTAACCTTCTAGAAGGGTGCTACGTCTCCCTCTTTCTCCCGCCACCAACTTTAGAGTTGTGGTGTACAAGCGCTATCTTTTCTGATGTTATATTCCATAGGAATATTTTCAGTGACATAATCAAGTTTAAGCGTTAAGAACTAGGGCCCTGGAATAAAATGTGCGTGAAAATCTTGGTTCTACCACTTACTATGTGATCTTTAGCAAGACAGTTAACTTCATTACTGCTGAGTTTTCTCATCTATAAAATGTGAAAAATAGTAACCGTTACAGAATGAGGTAGGACATACTAGCATAGTACCTGTAAAAAACTGTGGGCTCAACATTACCTTAAAAAACAAACCAAATATTGTGTTACTTAGATCCCGTCAGGACATTTTTAACGTCATTGAAAGTAAATGCTATCTCTTACAAAGCCTCTTAGTGGGAGATTTTGTACATTTCACATGATCATACATCTAATATCAAGCTCCTGTTTACATTTTATAATGTAAAAACCTTACATACTATGGAATGTTTCAGATTTAAATCATTCCTCCCTACCCTCTTTCATATATTATCGCTCTACACTCTCTTCTCAGTCTTTTCTGTAGACAGCAGCCAGCAGCAATGAAATAACATTTCAGGACCATTATTTCCAGTACTAACTTCCTCAGTAATCTACCACAACTGCCAGTAGCCAGAGAATCCTATCACTTTCTGTCAGGAGAGCTCCCTGTAGTCCCTATCAACCTACCCCAGAAAGGTGCCAAAAACCAGTAAAACCCAGGTTATCCTGTGTCTATCCTCCAACTTCTGAGGTTTAGTTCAATTTGAACACATTTTCTCACTCCTAACCCAATTCTATTCTCTTCCTATCTTACTTAAATATCTGGATTCTGGCCTCTTCCCTGGGGTGCTCTTCTGCTTTTTTACTTCCTGGTATGACCTCTGGACACAGATTTTGGCCTCATATAGGAATGCCACCATTACATATGTCCTTATTTGACATGACTCTCTAACTTAACATGAGCATCTAACTTAGTTTTGTGGTCTTCAGTTTTTAAAGGGATGCTCTGAAAACACTGTTCTGCAGTGCACTGTGCAAGCTATTTCACTCCTGGGTTTAGCTGACCTCTTTTTGTGCAAAACTAACTAGGAAAATAAACTAGGACTGATTATCAGTCTCTTTACCTAAATCTTTATTTTCTTCCCACATTGTAATCATGCTTGTTTCCCCAGTCTCTATTTCTTTATATTGCACTGCCATAGACTACCCTATTTATTAGGCCCCCTAAATGTAGCTCTTTTGGTTTGACTTTAGTAGTCAATGAAAGAAGGGGTACATCATCAGTCTCACAGAAAGCACACACACACAGATGAAGACCAGACACTGGTCTTTCAGTCTTTCATCTTGCCCAATATTTATTTTTTATTTAATATTTTTCATATTGTGTCATTTCCTCAGCATTTACATACAAATTTAAGTCACTTACATTAATAGGTTTTCCCTCATGTGAATTCTCTGGTGTTGACTAAGGTTTGAGCTCCGACTGAAGGCTCTTCCACACTCACTGCATTCATAGGGTTTTTCTCCAGTGTGAATTCTAAAGTGTCGAATAAGATGTGAGCTCACTCGGAAGGTTTTCCTACATTCACTACACTCATAGGGTTTCTCTCTGGTGTGAATTCTCTGATGCCGGATAAGATGTGAGTTCAGGTTGAATGCTCTCCCACATTCTTTGCACCCAAAGGGTCTTTCCCCAGTGTGAATTCGCCGATGTCTAGTAAGATCTGAGCTCTCTGCAAAGCTTTTCCTACATTCATTACATTCATAGCGTCTCTCTCCAGTGTGGATTCTCTGATGCCTAGCAAGTTTTGAGCTGTGCCTGAAAGCTTTCCCACATTCATTACACTGATGAGTTTTATCTGCACTGAAAACTGCTGCATGTTTAGCAAGTTTTGGACTCTTGAAAGATTTTCCATATTGGTGAATTTTTTCTCCAGCATAAATTCTTTGAGGGTTAATAAAATCTGAGTTCCATTTGAAGCTCTGGTCACAGGTACCATGTTTACAAGATTTCTGATGTGTGAATTCATTTGAGTTCAGATTTAATCTCTCACATCCATCATGGCTTATTATTTCACCTCTGACTGTATTTTTGTGGGCGAGGATTTTACCAAAACCTTCATCCTGGGCAGATGACAGTCTCTGAGACTCCCCTGATTCTTTTTCCCATTGCCTGTTTACCCTGCCTGCAGACTTACAGATGTCTTGAGATTCACCAGATGCTTCTGATATGTATCCTGAGATTCTTCCAGATGTAATTCTCTGTGATTCAATTTTTTCAAAAATTTCCAGCTTTGGCATGGATCTACTGTTTTCACTCTCATTATCTAAAATAAAAAAGAAAGAGGTAAATATCACCTGTTTGCTGCACTAGAAGAAAGAAAATTTTGCAGCATGCTCAAGATAGTTACATATTGATATGCCCACTTTAATATATGATCTTTCATATAAGAGGAATGATAGAAGGAAAGAGGATGACAGGAATGAAAGAAACATTGGTAAGAACAAGTAATGCCTGCAGTGGTTGGCAGAGAGAGGAATCAGACATGTGAAGCATATATATTAGAAAAGACTGGGAGGAGGATTGCCATCAGCAAGAACTCAAGAGATAGGGGGAGACAGAGTAAGGAGAAGGAACTCTACAATGTTGACTGAAGGGGATCTTGGGAACCTTGGATCTATGATACATTTCTAGAGGGAAAATGGAGGCACTACCTCAAAGAAAGCAGATGAGAACACAAGAAAAGTAAAGCTATAAGTTACTCTGAAGTATGTGTGAGAAAACTTCCATCCAACTATCGTCTATTTCTTCCTCATATTCCATGGTTAATCAGTCTTCTAAATCCTGTCATCTCTGTCCGCTAAGTGTCCCTTGTATAAATCCCTTCCTTTACATTTCTGCTACCATTGCTATAGCCTTCAACCTCACCATTTCCTATCTAGACTGTAACTGCCTCCTTGCTGTTTTGACTGCACTTTTCTTCTTCCTAGTTATCCTAAAGATCCTTACTAGACTAATGGTCATTAAACACTGTCATCCTTACATACTCTACTCAAAAACCTTGAATCTCTCTCTCTCTCTCTCTCTTTTTTGTTACAAGACTAAACTCCCCAGCCTGGTTTCCAAGATCCATTTATGATCTAGTCTTCACAAATCCCACCTTGTAGCTCACAACTCTATACCATGCTGGAGTTGAACTGCCCTTCTTTGTTATAAGGTATCCTTTGTCTACAATATGCTAGGGCAGGAAAGAGGGAGTGCTGTTCGTGGGGTGAAGGAAATTTACAATTTTATATAGGATAGATGGAGATGTTTCCAGAACAAACCTGAAGGCAGAATGTGTAGAAATTTATTAAAAATTAATGGTGGCTGGGTGCGGTGGCTCATGTCTGTAATCCCAGTACTCTGTAAGGCTGAGGCAGGTGGATCACGAGGTCAGGAGTTTGAGACCAGCCTGGCCAACATGGTGAAACCCCGTCTCTACTAAAAATACCAAAATTAGCCAGGCTTGGTGGCAGGCACATGTAATCCCAGCTACTCGGGAGGCTGAGGCAGGAGAATTGCTTGAACCCAGGAAACAGAGGTTGCAGTAAGCCGAGATCACGCCACTGCACTCCAGCCTGGGTGACAGAGCAAGATTCCGTCTCAGAAAAAAACAAAACAAAACAAAACAAACAAACAAACAAACAAACAGTAAGTTATTCTTGGGTTTACTATAGGGACCATTCACACCTTAAGTGATACTGTATCTATGAATCTTTTAAATAGATGAGTTTTAGAACAGAGATGCGTAGTCTATGGAAGTAGTCTCTAGAAGTATAGCTAACTTCCTATAAAAGTGTAAAAGAGCTTTATAAGACCAAGAGCATAAGAGGAAAAATATGGACCACGGTCTATGTTACTTGTGAATTATATACTATTTCTCAGTATATCATCGTGTATCTGTTTCTCTTGATCATTATATGTACTTCTCTATGAACATGTTTTGCTTCTGCCCATGTATTTCTTTTTCTTTTGCTTCTTTTGTCTTTTTATGATATTTTCTCACTCATTCACTTTTATTTCTTTTAATTTGGTCATATCATAAAAATGTTCTGTGTTTTGGAAATATTCTGGATAAGGAACAAAATTATCTTTTCCCCCACAATTGGCCAAAGACTCACAGGAAAACAAGTTCTCTCTTTTCATTTTTTTTTTTCTTTTTGAGATGGAGTCTCGCTCTGTCACCGAGGCTGGAGTGCGGTGGCGCGATCTTGGCTCACTGCAAGCTCCTCCTCCTGGGTTCACACCATTCTCCTGCCTCAGCCTCCCGAGTAGCTGGGACTACAGGTGCCTGCCACCATGCCCAGCTAATTTTTTAGTACAGACGGGATTTCACCATGTTAGCCAGGATGGTCTCAATCTCCTGACTTCATGATCTGCCTGCCTCGGCCTCCCAAAGTGCTAGGATTATAGGCATGAGTCACCGCACCTGGCCACAAGTTCTCTCTTTTCATTGGGTAATAAAGGAAAGGACCACCTACAGTTACCAAGACTAGTTTGTGAAGGGAGATTCATTCTCTTGTTTCTTTAGTGATGTGCACTGTATGGCATTCTGCCCCTTACCACAGTCCCATAGGAGCTGGGGTTCTGATGAATCAAAATGGGCCTTGGTTTCCACTGGCTGTAACTGGACACCAAGTGCTGGTCCAGGTGGTGACACTTTTTTCCTGAATATTTCTTGTCCATGTTCATGGGCTTGAACCTGAGAAAAATAAAGTACATTTGGACTTATAAAAGAATCCCTGTGTTAAACATCTTCTAACAACGAAGAGAAACTCCCATAGGAATACAAAACTGGGGAAGGAAGAATCGAGTCTGAGTCATTTGTAAAATGTCACGTGGAATCAAACAGACAGGAAAGGAGACATAAATGCACATTCAACCAATAGCTCCTGCAAGCTAGATATGCAATCTCAGGCCTCTCCTCCCATTGTGGGACTTTATCCATTATGGAGGTGTTAGATCTCCCATCCCGTATGTACCTGGAGTACTGCTTTATCAGTGCCTCTTTCCAAATCTTCCACTATGGTCACTGCCTCCTCTCCACTCTCTGGGTAATGTTCATGCACCCAGGCCTGCAAACCTCCTGGCAGGCTGGTCAGGAACTGCTCCAGCACCAGCAGTTCCAGAATCTGTTCCTTGGTATGGATCTCCGGCTTCAACCACTGACAACAGAGCTCCCGGAGCTGGCTCAGTGCCTCACGAGGTCCAGGAGAATCCTGGTAGCAGAACTGCCTAAAAAGCTGCCTGCAGAGCTCCTGCTTAAGAAGTTCACTTCTCTGTAAGCAAGCGTCCTGCCTGTGGATAAATTCTTCCTCTTCTATCTTCACTATCAAAAGTCCTTCATCCTCTGGAGAGTTCTGGGCTGCAGCTTTCTTTGATTCCGTAGCCATATGTGGAAAGAATATATTATCAGAACTGCTTTGGAAAGGGTCTGCTTTAGTTTCAAGAGTCCTCCTGAGGGATCAAAAATTACTATTACTGTCTAAGAAGATGAAAGACCACGTAATAAAAATCATCATTCTCCATTACACAAAAATTTACTGGGCATTTATTATATGCAAAAGCACTGACATACTTGGTTTGTAGAATACAACTGTTATGATTTCTGCTTCAAGATAGCTTAACGTTTAAATTTAAAAATAAGAATTTAAATTAGAAACAATAAACTTAAATGTAATACTAAATATTAACAAAGTACATGTTATTAAATTTTAAAAGTCACAGAGAAAATAAGGATGAAAAAGAAAAATGATAGAAGTGCTTCATAAAATAGGAGATGGGAAAAATATAGATGGTTGCAGTTGTCAAGGGAAGCTTAATGAAAAAATGAAATTCTGAAGAACAGAAAAGATTTGACTGGGATGTGGGAGAGAAAGAAATAGGAAATTACAAACAGAGAAACAGTCTGAACAATTGGGTAAGGGTAGGAATACAGAAGTGGGAAAGCAAAACGTTTAGTAGGTTTGTATAAGAAAATTATCGAGGCAAAGCTTGGAGATGTCACTGTAGAAAACAACAAATGTCAAGTTCATGAATTTGGAGTTTATCTTTTAGGCACTAAGGAGTCATTGAAGAGGAGTCAATTCTTCTGAGCAGAATGACCTGCTGAACACTGTAGAGATGAATATGTTCTTCATTTCTAGGGTGGGTAGTAATAGGAAAAGACAGAAGCCACTGTATTCATGAAAGTATGAGGTTCTTTTTTTGTTTGTTTGTTTTTTGAGAGGGAGTCTCACTCTGTCACCCAGGCTGGAGTGCAATGGCACAATCTCGGCTCACTGCAACCTCCGCCTCCCAGGTTCCAGTGATTCTCCTGCTTTAGCCTCCTGAGTAGCTAGGATTTCAGATGCACATCACCACACCTGGCTAATGTTTTTGTATTTTTGGTAGATATGGGGTTTCACCATGTTGGCCAAGCTGGTCTCAAACTCCTGACCTTGTGACCTGCCCACTGCCCACCTCGGCCTCCCAAAGTGCTGGGATTACAGGTGTGAGCCACCGTGCCAGGCCTGAGGTTCTTTTACTGAACATTTCACTAAGTTGACTACTGACTGATGAAATCACATACATTTTATTAAGAATCTTATCACAAGCAAAGTGTTGGGCTATAAGTTGTATAGCAATGGTTTACAAGAAAGTCTGAATATGACACTGGGCTTGCTGCCTAATCATCATATGGGATCTTTGGTAGAAACAGGTTCTTAGACCCTACCTCTGGAGATGCTGACTTGGGCCCTGCTCCTAGAGATGGTAACTTGGTCAGTATGGCATATGCCTGGAAAATCTGTATTCTAATATACAGCTTAATGGATTAAACAAGAAGTGTTTGAGTTTGTGAACTAGTTGGGAAGAAATGATAAAACATGGAAATAAAAGATTTAAATGAGAAAACATTTAACATGACATATACATTGCACATGTTTGTTAAATGTTGAATATAGAAGTATAAAATGAATTTATGGTGGAGATGCTGAATGTTCTAACTGTCCTGCGGTGGGAAGAGACTGTGAAAGGTAGAAGGTATTTCCCAGAGGTGGTGGGTGTTAGAAATAAATTTTTGGTGCGGCAAAAGAAACAGCACTCAAACATGAATTTTCTCATCAAGGCAACTTGGCTTCTATAGAAAGGTGTGTCTCACAGATGGAGCAATGGCGAGAGCACACCTGAACAAGGGAGAGGAAGGGGTTCTTATCACTGACGCAGGTAGCCCTTACTGCTGTGTCGTTCCCCTATTGGCTAGGGTTAGACTGCACAGTCTAAGCTAATTCCGATTGGCTATGTTAAAGAGAGCAGGGGTATGAACCAGAGTGGTGGGGTGAGCACTTTCAGCAGGAAGGACAGTTATGGAACGGGTAACTAAGGTGATGCAGGTCAGAGCAGGTGACCAGGGGTGACTCAGGTCAGAGCAGGTGACCAGGGGAATAGATGTGAACTACTGATTAGAACTGGTGGAAAAGGTTGTTTACTGAAACTAGGGGCAAGGAGACGAGGTTAAACTTTAAAATGGAGAGCAAAGAACTGAACATACTGACATAATAATTCTTTGAAGATAAATTTAGAACTCACTGTATTTAACATAGGGCTTAAACTGGTCAATAAAGGATGAGAAAGATTCAGAAAGGAAAGGACAGGAACAGAGTTGAGGAAGTGGGAATAAGCAGCAGGTTGATGGTGAGATCAGCTTACAGGGTGTGGTGGCTGGAGTGACTAAGAATTCTACTGCCTCTGTTAAGAAACTGCTCAACTCTAGTCTGAGTTCTTACAATTCCTAACACATACATATATGAATATATAAGTCCTTGTATTATTTTTAGTTGTTTGGCTGTTTTTTTCATCAACTGATTGCTGTTCCATGAGGTTAAGGACCATGCATTCTTAAGTGTTCTTAAGGCTTCATATTTGTTGATTGAATGAAAGGAAAAATTTGGAAAGTTTCAGATGACTTCTGTTTTTGGATGATCTGTATTTAAGATGATAATAAGACATCTACTTGGAAAAATATTTCCAACAGAAACAATGATATTTCAATAATGGAAAAGAACTTGGAATGGGAAGACAGATTTTGACAAGTGTTGGGAACAGGCCCCCAAATCTGGCCATAAACTGGCCCCAAAACTGGCCATAAACAAAATCTCTGCAGCACTGTGACATGCTTGTGATGGCCTTGATGCCCTCGCTGGAAGGTGTTTACTGGAATGAGGGCAAGGAACACATGGCCCACCCAGAGTGGTAAATGGCTTAAGGAGTTCTTAAACTGTGCACAAACAATAGCATGAGCGATCTGTGCCTTAAGGACATATTCATGCTGCAGATAACTAGCCAGAGCCCATCCCTTTATTTAGGCCCATCCCTTTATTTCCCATAAGGAATCCTTTTTTTTTAAATGCTACTAATATTTAGATGAATTTATTTCTTTTATGCATATATCTATACATTTTTAAACATATAGAGATTAAATTCAATGTGCATTTACTTAACATTTGCAAGAAATTAACTTTATATGAATATTTAATATATATTCATTAACATACTTTTAGTAAATCTTATGACTGGCGTGCTGTCAATAAACGTGGGTAAATCTCTGTTCAAGGCTCTCAGCTCCGGAGGCTGTAAGACCCCTGATTTCCCACTTCACATTCTATATTTCTGTGGTGTGTCTTTAATTTCTCTAGCGCCTGGGTTAGGGTCTCTACGACCGAGTTGGTCTCCGCAGACAAGATTCATGAAAAGGGTAGTTGAAGATATCTATCAGTATTAATTCTCCAAGAGTATGAAATAAATATCACAGGTTCAGACTGAACCTTGGAAAACAAACAGTTTGAGTGAGTATAAGAACAAAATTTATCAATGATAAAAAAAAGTTGGGGGGGGGGTTAGTTCCATGGTATATTAACCAGAGAGTCTCAATCCCTTATATTTTACTGGGCCATTCCTTTGATGTTTCTTGTTATGTTTCCTAGATGCCCTAACTAAGTAGTGTCCTAATGCTTATTGAGCATGATCTCATTTACCATAGTAAGATGGGTATAAAGTAGGCCCATATAATCCGAATGAAACTTCAATTATGCTAAGCAGCTGGTTCTACGAAGTTATCTCAGCCGATAGTCCTATCTCCAGGTGTTTTATCATTTCTCATCCATTTAAAACCTAGTCCCCCTAAAGTTAGTAGCTTTAATAAATATTTATTGAGCATCTAGTGCCTTATAATACTGTGTTAGGAGGACTTACAAAAATGGGTAAGCAGAAGTGTAAACAAACGCTAGGACAACAGAGAGGAACGAGTAATTAATTATAAGAAAGGTGGAGGTTAAAGAGGAGGGCTCCTGATGGATGAACATGCCTTGATGGGTATATGGAGGAGGGGAAGACGGGTGAGAGTTTTGTTGGTGGAGGAGGAGAGAGTCAGGGGAAATCCGGTAGAGACCACAAAGCGGAACAGAGGCTTCAAGGGGCATGCTGGTAAAGGCTCCCATAGTACCTTGTGTTTCTCAAGGGTAGGAGGTCAGTGTTGGTTTCACTGCATCCTCGGTACACAGTAAATACTATTTACCGTGTCGATAAATTTCAGGACAAGCCAGGGTTGTCCCCAAGTGTCCTACAAAAGGGCAGTTACTCTTCCCAAGGGAAGCAGGGGACTGGGGATGGTCGTCACAGCAGTTTCTTTTGGCAGACAATGACAGATCCGAGACATTTGACACCCCTCCCCGTTCCACCTGGCTGGAATGGGCGACTCCTCTTACCAGTGACCCCAAATTCAGGATCAGCAGGACAGCCCCCACCCCACGCCACCACGCCCTCTCAGCGCTCCACTATGACGTCACGCGCGGCGGAAGTAACTATGGAGACCGCCAAACCCTCACTAAATACGTAAGCGCGCCTGCCCTCCCAACGCCGAAGCTGGTTCCACCTTTCTCCGGGATTCCTCTGAGGTCCAAGGTCTAGTCACCCAGAGGCTGCTAATTTCAAAGGCAATATGAGAGGGACTGGATGTTTGGAGGGGGAAACGGGGCTGGACGTCTGGGTCCCCAAACCCGGACTCACCTCTCGGACGGGGCTGATTCCGATCGGACACTTCCGGTGGAAGGACTGAGCGGCACTACACTTCAAGGATTCCGTCCACAGGGACTTGTGAGTCTGCGCAGAAGACGGGATGCCTTTGGACTACGATTCCAAGAATCCTTCCTGGGTCGCTTCAGGCGCAGACTTTTCGCCAAAGTCCTGAAGCTCTCAGGGCTTGAAGGAGGAGGCGTCTTTTTTCTCCATTGTAGTAGTGTGTCTCGCTAAATAACAGAGGGGACTCTCGAAAAGAAAATGACGTTGGCCGGGCGCGGTGGCTCACGCCTGTAATCCCAGCACTTTGGGAGGCCGAGGCGGGCGTATCACGAGGTCAGAAGATCGAGACTATCTTGGCTTGCAGGGTGACACCCTGTATCTACTGAAAATACAAAAAAAAAAAAAAAAATTGCCAGGCGTGGTGGCACGCCCCTGTAGTCCCAGCTGCTTGGGAGGCTGAGGCAGGAGACTCGCTTGAACCCGGGAGGCGGGACTTGCAGTGAGCCGAGACCACGCCACTGCACTCCAGCTTGGGTGACAGAGTGAGACTGGGTCTCAGAAAAAGAAGAAGGAAAAAATATATATATATATATACACTCGAGCACAAATTTTCTCAGCAAAGCAACTTACTTCTATAGAAGGGTGCGTCTCACGGATAGAGCAATGGCTAGAGCACACCTGATCAAAGGAGGGGAAGGAGTTCTTATCCCTGGCGCAGGTAGTCCCTAGTGCTGTGTCGTTCCCGTGCTGGCTAGGGTTGGACCGCACAGTCTAAGTTAATTCCGATTGGCTATTTTAAAGAGAGCAGGGGTATGAGCCGGGGTGGTGAGGTGAGTAGTTTCGGCGCGAAGGACGGTTACGGAACAGGTGACTAAAGGTGACTCAGGTCAGAGCAGGTCACCAGGGGTGACTCACGACACAGCAGGTGACCAGGGGTGACTCAGGACGGAGCAGGTCACCAGGGAAACAGTTGGGAACTACTACTGATTAGAACTGGCGGAAAAGGTCGTTTACTGAAACTAGAGGCAAGGAGATGAGGAAAACGAGGAAGTTAAACTTTAAAATGGAGAACAAAGAACTGAAGTACTGACATACTGGTTCTTTGAAGAGAAATTTAGAACTCACTGTATTTAACAAGGAATTCAAGGCCAGCCTGGCCAACATGGTGAAACCCCGTCTCTACTAAAAATATAAAAATTTGCTGGGTGTGGTGGCGAGCGCCTGTAGTCCCAGCTACTTGGGAGGCTGAGACAGGAGTATCGCTTGAACCCAGGAAGTGAAGGTTGCAGTGAGCCAAGATCATGCCACTGCACTCCAGCCTAGGCGTCAGAGCAAGACTCCATCTAAAAAAAAAAAAAAAAAAAAAAAAATTTATTCGGGAATAGGAAATTGCATTAAAGAATAGACTTGCCAGAGTAAACTATGTTTCTCTTCAGGGAGATAAGGGAAGACAAAGGTTTTTAAAGGAAGAATGAGGAGGTTTATGTGATTGTTTTGAAATTATTATCCTTGACTACAAAGATTGGTAACAAGGATGACACCAGTCTGAGGTTAGACAAACAGTTGCTGGGCAGATGTCCTTGCAGAAGTATTTTTGGTGTAAGGTGGGTTTTGCAGTCATATGTGATAGTTTTCTTATGAGGCGTACAAGCCTGAGAAGGGCTATGAAGAGACCCTTGAAGAGACCTGGCTCTGTATGTCAGATTCTTGCTTTTGTTTTTATTTTTTAACACTAGTGTGTTGGCTCACTTTTCTGATTCCCCACTTTGTGAGGCAAACGTGGGAGGATTAATTGAATGCAGGAGTTCAAGACCAGCCTGGGCAACATAGCTGGGACCTCGTCTCTACAAAAATTAAAAAAAAAAAAAAGTCGAGGGTTGTGGAGTGCACCTGTACTCCCAGCTACTCACGAAGCTGAGGCAGGTGGATCGCCTGAGTCCAGGAAGTGGTGGCTGCAATAGTGAGCTGTGATTGCACCACTGCACTCTAGCCTGAGTGACTCCTGCCTCTATTTAAATCTCAGACGGTGAAATTGAAGCCCACGCAGCAGGGATGCAACTGAAACTTCACCTCCTCTGCAAAACCTTCCTGCATTCCCATACAACTTTTCTTCTAAGGCCTTGTTTGATTCATCCCCTTACTCCAGTGGAACTCAGATATTCAAAATGGTATTAATTATAACCACTGGCTGTCATTGGTCCGTGCGTGACCTTAAAGTATGAACGTTTTTTAATCCATTACCTGATCTATAAGAACTATAGATTGACAACAACTTAGATTTAGTACTACTCTTTTTCTAGTCCCTCTCTGTACTACCTCTCATCTGAGGAAATACTATCACAAATTTCGTATTTGTTGTTCCCTTGCTTTTTAACAAGATGATTCTATTAGATATGTACTGTTTTGTCCCTCAAAAGTGGTGGCAGGGGAGTTCACACAAGGGAGTGCCCAAAACTGTCCTAGTTGGGGCTGGTTGGAATTCCAAAGAAAGAAGCACTATGTGCCAAAGTGATCAGTCTAAAACATATATTGAGGGAACTTACATCATGTTGCAGAAATCCTCCCCATGGATAGAAGAGAAAAGGGGTGTTCTACCTAGATATGTCTGCAGTGAGGGGGTCAGGGTATGGAGTTTATATGAGGGTTTAAAGAATTTGGCTCAGGGCCAGAGCTAGTTTCTTTCAGTGTTTTTGGCGACAACTTAGATACCTTTATCAGTGCCTGAGAATGTTCAAGACCCAAGTTTGGGTTCAAGCATGCTGGGAAAAATCTGCAGCTGGCTAGGTCAAAGAGAGGTCAAGGCACTCTGATTTTCAGTCACAGAATAGTCAAGGCTCTGTGATTTCCAGTCAGAGATCCTGCAATCCATTTTCCTGATTGGCTCTTACAATTTCACATGCCCATCTCTTCCTATATGTTCCCTGAGCTGGTCAGAAAGGGTGGGATCATTGGCAATTTCTTTCCCCTGGCTTTATGAAACACAGCAAACAAAACCTATGTTAACAGTAAATACAAGTGCACATGACAAGATCTAAAATCACATTTTCTAAAATGCTTGCTAGCAGAGCTTTCCACCAAGGACCCCATCCTGGAAAACATGACTTTGTGTAGACCACTAGGCATACCCTATGCGGTCATTAAGCTGTAATTGCTTTTATAAGTGAAGGATGGATTGATTAACTTCAGCTTCTTTGTCTGGAATATACACACAATGTTCACTTTTGAAAAGGGTGCAGGTTGCCCCTTGCACAGATGTCAGCATCTCTAGGGCCATTTGGTTTTGTAGACCACTTTTTTCATTGCTGCTTTTTCAATGTTCAAGGCCTCCATACCATGTTTGGTGTCATTCAAAGCTGTGGAGACAAATCTCTGAAGGGCTTCCAGCTTCTACATGATATCAGAAGAACCTACTGGAGGCACAAATATAGTCAATAAGTAATCCCACCAAGAAAAAACAGACCTACTCCACTGAATTCTCCAGATGGACTCATTGAGGGATACAGGAATGGTGTCAGAGATTCTGGAGTCATCCAAGCCACCCCAGGGGAAGCCTGGGACGGAGGTTAGTAGCACAGAGCCACTGGGTACCATTTGGGGCAATTCAGTATATTCCTGGCCTACAAGACTGTTCGTGACAAATCAATCTGTGTCCTTAAGGATAATGGTGTATTGGCATTGGGCAGTTGGGAGGAAACCTAGGTACTAGGAGAATACCTTAGGTATTACCTGAATGTCTTTAGCGTGATTAAGTTGTTCCTAACAGATCTCTGCAACTCAAGAGAGCATCCTTGCTGTAGGGATGAGCTAAAGAAAGCCATCCCACATTTGCCAGTATGATCTCCATTGCCAGAAACTGGTGCTCTTCAGGGCAGTTTTCACTTTGATGGTTGCCTCCTGTGGGACATGTTTAGGGAAAAACTTAAATTTTGTCTGTAGTTGTTCAATGTCATATCTCAATCACTCACATTTGCATGTGTGGTGTTAGAGGGATCTAGGGTACCTATTTATATGTATTGTCCAGTTATCCAAGTTTGTACAGAGATCCAGTCTTCACCCAGTAGTGGCTCAGTCCACCATGGAGTTTCTACATGGCTATTCAAGGTCATAAGTCCAAACACTCAGCAGTTAGGTTGGCCATGCAGGTGGGCTATGTGATGGCCCCAGGCCAGGAAGACATTTTGGAAGGATTTCCAGGTGCCAGTGGGAATGATATAACAGCAAAAGAGAGGGCAACTCAAGCTAACAGTGAAATGACAAAAATTTATTAGAAACACATGGGATGTCTCCCATCCTCTGGCATAATAAAACTGGTATTAACTCTGCCTTGTTACAATAATTTTGGTTTCCTTGGGAATCTTCCAGGAGAGCTGTACCAGAACCTCCGCCCAGTATGGGAAGAGTTGTAGACTCTACAGTGGTAGGGTTGGATGACACTGTACTGGTGTCACTTTGGTTCCCATTGGTATGGGGGCACTGGCTGCCCACTGCCATTGTGCCTCCCCAGAGCCTTCATTGAAAAAGAAAATGAGGGTCAGGTCCAGGGAGATAGTGGCCTCCTGCCTCTATTACCTCAGGGGAATAAGGATACCAATCCAGCATGGTGGCACTTTCCTCCCCAGGTCCCATCTCAGTGTTCCCTGCCCAGGCTTTATGAGGCCAGGGGACTGCAAAATCGGGCATTTGTGTGGGACTTAGTTAGGGCTTAAGACAGTGTCTAATTTTTTCCACACCTGCATGCTTTGCACCAGACTATGCCTACCAGACATTCATAAACTCATTCTCCTCCCGTAACAGAGGGCCCATGCAAGAACATACAGCTTCCATTAAAGCCACAGCCCAATTTGTCAATGAGGGGAATCCTGTCAAGAGTTCAATTCATTCCTTTAAGCTTTGTTTTTTTTTTCCTCTCTCTCTCTATAAGTCCTGTTCCCTGTGCGTCGTAGGGCAGATGAAATTGCCATGTAATGCCCTCCTTTTCTGCCCAGTCTAAAATCAGGGAACCTGTGAAATGTGTTCCTTAATCACTGATAATTTTTCTGAAGTACCGTACATTAATTGCAAGTGTTGCAGACCCTGTATAGTCAAGGTCTGGTGTGCTTTTCGACAGGGAAAAGCTTGCAAAAGGCCACTCACATTGCCTATGGATGTGAGTGCATATCAGTATCCCTTCTCTTAGAGAGTGGGCCAATATAATCTATTTGCCATGTGTCAATGACTTTCTCTCCTCTTTTTATGTTTTTAGTGGTCATCGGCACTTGCTGGTGATGGGCCTGGCAACAAATAGGACAGTTCTTTATTGTCCTTTTTACTTTTGTTTGGACACTGGTAAGCCAGCTTGTTGGGCTAGTTTCTACATAGTATGCAGCCTTGTATGACCTCTCTTCCAGTATTTCCAGTGTGTTGTATCTGTTTCTTCAGAGGTGATCACTGACTAGGCTCAGTCCAGAATATTCTCTTACATATTTCCATTAGGGGGTGATTGTTTGAGCTGCTACATGGAACACTGTGACTTCAGCCCTTGCTTGCTGTAATTGGTCCCAAATGTCTGCCCATAGTTGTGCTCCCCACAATGCCTTTCATTTATGGACCATTGATCCTTTTTCCACTGCTGGATTCCTTTTGCTAATATTTACATATATTTTTGCCTCATAATTATGAATGGAATTTGTCTAGTTCAATGTTGCCTAATCTCTGCCAGATGTTGATATTAATATTGCTCATTCTGAATACATTTTATAGGTTTTAAAAAAATGTTCTGGTAATTATTTAAGTTTGGTATAAATACCTTATGAACTCTTCCAGGTTTGGTTCTTTTTGGATGTTAGTCCTTCGAAAAGTTTATTCATTCTATGGAAATCAATCTGTCCTGATTTTTATCTGTCAGTTTTGATAAATTTGTTTACCTAGAAAATTACTCATTTTGTTTAGATGTCCAGACTTTTTTGCATAAAGTAGTAAAACATCTTAGTTTTATGTTTCTTCACATTTTCTGTTTCTGTCGATATATCCTCTGTTTCTTATTGTGTATATTTGTGCTCTTCTCTTTTTTTGTTAATTAGTTTAGGTAGTAGTTTCTCTGTTTTCTTTTCTGTTTGTTTTTTTTTTTCTAAAGGGGTGGCCTGCCCCTCCACACCTGTGGGTGTTTCTCGTTAGGTGGAATGAGAGACTTGAGAAAAGAAATGAGACACAGAGAGAAAGTATAGGGAAAGAAAAAGTGTGCCCAGGGGACCAGTGCTCAGCATACAGAGGACCTACGCCTGCACCGGTCTTTGAGTTCCTTCAGTGTTTATTGATCATTATCTTTACCATCTTAGAAAAAGGGAAGTGGCAGGATAATAGGATCATCATAGGGAGAAGGTCAGCAGTAAGACACATGAATAAAGATCTCTGTGACATGAATAAATTTAAGGAAAAGTGCTGTGCCTTGATATGCATATGCAAACATCTCCATAAACCTTTTTAGTGCATAAAGAGCAGCATTGCACGTCCCACCTTCAGCCCTAAGGTGGTTTTCTCCTTTCTCAGTAAATAGAACATACAATCGGGTTTTACACAGAGATGTTCCATTGCCCAGTGACGGGCAGGAGACAGATGCTTTTCTCTATCTCAACTGCCAAGAGGCCTTCTTTCCTCTTACATTAATCCTCCTCAGCACAGACCCGGGTGTCAGGATGGGGGACGATTAGGTCTTTCCCTTCCCACGAGGCCATATTTCAGGCTATCACATGGGGAGAAACCTTGGACAATACCTACCTTTCATAGGCAGAGGTCCCTGCAACCTTTGGCAGTGTATGTGTCCCTGGGTACTTGAGATTAAGAGAATGGTGATGACTTTTCACAAGCATACTGCCTTCAGGCACTTGTTTAACAAGGCACATCTGCCACAGCCCAAAATCCGTTAAACCTTGAGTCACCACAGCACATGTCTCTTGGAAGGACAAGGTTGGGGGTAGGGTCACAGATTGACAGCATCTCAAATACACAACAAAATGGAGTCTCTTATGTCTACTTCTTTCTATATAGACACAGTAACAGTCTGATCTCTTTCTTTTTCTTTTTCTTTTTTTATTATACTTTAAGTTCTAGGGTACATGTGCATAACATGCAGGTTTGTTACATATGTATACTTGTGCCATGTTGGTGTGCTGCACCCATCAACTCGTCAGCACCCATCAACTCGTCATTTACATCAGGTATAACTCCCAGTGCAATCCCTCCCCCCTCCCCCCTCCCCATGATAGGCCCCAGTGTGTGATGTTCCCCTTTCCAAGTCCAAGTGATCTCATTGTTCAGTTCCCACCTATGAGTGAGAACATGCGGTGTTTGGTTTTCTGTTCTTGCGATAGTTTGCTGAGAATGATGGTTTCCAGCTGCATCCATGTCCCTACAAAGGACACAAACTCATCCTTTTTTATGGCTGCATAGTATTCCATGGTGTATATGTGCCACATTTTCTTAATCCAGTCTGTCACTGATGGACATTGGGTTGATTCCAAGTCTTTGCTATTGTGAATAGTGCCGCAATAAACATACGTGTGCATGTGTCTTTATAGCAGCATGATTTATAATCCTTTGGGTATATACCCAGTAATGGGATGGCTGAGTCATATGGTACTTCTAGTTCTAGATCCTTGAGGAATCGCCATACTGTTTTCCATAATGGTTGAACTAGTTTACAATCCCACCAACAGTGTAAAAGTGTTCCTATTTCTCCACATCCTCTCCAGCACTTGTTGTTTCCTGACTTTTTAATGATTGCCATTCTAACTGGTGTGAGATGGTATCTCATTGTGGTTTTGATTTGCATTTCTCTGATGGCCAGTGATGATGAGCATTTTTTTCATGTGTCTGTTGGCTGCACAAATGTTTTCTTTTGAGAAGTGTCTGTTCATATCCTTTGCCCACTTTTTGATGGAGTTGTTTTTTTCTTGTAAATTTGTTTGAGTTCTTTGTAGGTTCTGGATATTAGCCCTTTGTCTGATGAGTAGATTGCAAAAATTTTCTCCCATTCTGTAGGTTGCCTGTTCACTCTGATGGTAGTTTCTTTTGCTGTGCAGGAGCTCTGATCTCTCTTTCTTTTCCCCACATTTTTCCGAGACGGAGTCTCCCTCTGACTCCCAGGCTGGAGTGCAGTGGTGTGATCTCGGCTCGCTTCAAGCTCTGCCTCCTAGGTTCACGCCATTCTCATGCCTCGGCCTCCTGAGTAGCTGGGACTACAGGTACCTGCCACCACGCCCGGCTAATTTTTTGTGTGTGTGTGTATTTTTTTTTAGTAGAGATGGGGTTTCACTGTGTTAGCCAGGATGGTCTCGATCTCCTGAACTCGTGATCCACCCACCTCGCTCCCAAAGTGCTGGGATTACAAGCATGAGCCAGTGCGCCTGGCCTCTGTTTTCTTAATTGTTTTTAAAATATCAATCTCTTGGATTTATTTACTTAGTTTTCTGTTTTCTGATTCATTAATTTCTTATTTTCTCTTAATTTCTTGTGCATCCCTTTGGTTTATTTTGTTGTCTTTTTCTAACCTTTCAGTTGGATCCTTAATTAATTAGAAAATCTATATTTTATGTGCTTATGGCTATGAATTCCCCTTTGCACACTGCTGTAGCTCATCTCATACTTCTCTTATGTAGAGTTTTGGTTATGTCATTTTTCCAGATATCCTTAAGTGTTTATATTTTCTTCTTGAGTCAATAGTTACTTAGGAGAGAATTTAAAACATTTCAAATGGAGGACTTTTCTCTTTCTGATTATGTCATTACTTTTTAGTTTTATTGAATTATATTCAGAGAATGTCTTAACTGGATTTCATTATAGGTGCTGTTACAGATGACACACAGGAAGTTTATAGGTGGTGATCTCAGGATGAACACCTGTGAGAGAGTAAAGGCAGCAGCATTGGGTAGAAGGGAGAAGTTGGGGTGTGATGCAATTACAACAAAAGCTTTGGCTGCTCCCATAGAACTAACATGGCCCTTCAGAGTTGTCCTGAGGAGGTTAGGACTTTATACTCCCTCAAGAGACCAGTATCTGGTTTCAGCTTACCCTATGGAGGGGTCATGACCTTGGGCCAAGCGGTTCTTTCCAGCTGAGGGCAGTTTCTGGAGAGGGGCTGAGAGTGAGGACTGTCTGAGAAGGCTACTAGCCACAACACTCCCAGCAACTGGAGAAGTGCATTCTTCAGTCCTGAAAGGGGATATGGGAGGCACAGTATGGTATTCAGTACAGATGAAAATTGGAGATATTCTCTTTCTTGGTCTTCCTTGTACTTAGGGCAAGGGCATGTTTTCTGTTTGACTAATCAAATATAGCCTTCCTGCAATTTGAATCAATGACAGGTGGTACAAAGAACTAGAAGCAATGGAAAATCTCTCTAGTAGTGGTGGCAGTGGCAAAAATGTCCAGTTTATGGGTCAGCAGTGGCATCAAGCTAGCATAGGTATCCGGCATCCAGGGCAGGCAGTGTCAGTGGCACACGCTGTGAGACCCAGTGTTCAGTGACAATAACTTTGGTGGTCAGCTCCTGAGGTGGTTCTATATGTTGTTTTGACTGTGGGCCTCTCAGTCTAGTTCTCCAGCCCTCCCAGCAATTTTTCAACTACCCAACTCTATATTTTAAATCTCTGCTTCTCCCTGTAAATTATTGTATCATATAAAATAGTTGAACATATTTTTACCAAGTTTGAAGAGATATTTTGGATTGTATGACTTACAATTGGGATATACAGCATATGAAAAAATGTACTTTTTCAGGGCTCTGGGAGACATTGTAGACACAGAAAACAGCCAATTAAATCAGATATGAGCTCCAAATGAAAAACCAAAAAGGCATAAGCTTTCATTTCAGATATGGTCTACATATAGATAACTTTATACATAGTCCAGAGTAAATGACAAATTCAGAATTTTAAGCATTAAAATGACATTATAGCATGCCAGACAATTCTCAGAAGACTAGCATGAAGATTTGTATAGATATAGACATAAGTTTCGCTTTTTCCACACGGGAATACAGACAAATTATAGGAAATATATACAATATAATCATAAAACATGAATAGGTGCAAAACATCAGAGTGAGAAATAACTCTATCCCTCACTCTCATCAGTCTCTGATATGGACTCTACTACATTCAGATTAATTTTTTCAATTGTTTATTCATACTAACATACCATGCTACCTCTTACCCACAAATCTTCCTTGTGTGTATTGAATATTGTCATCATTCCTATATAAAACGTACCCATGTTCAGGACCCAGATTAACTGTCATCTTTTTCCTGAAGCTGTATTTGACCTCGTAAGCCCTCACCAATGTCCTCTCTCTTTGATCTCACATTGCAGCTATGATTCGAATCTTTCATTATGTAGTAATTTTATTCTACAGTGTTTTTTATGCACAACAACATGGCTACCTACTCAAGTCCACTCTGGGAGGAGAGCAGTCCTGGGAAAACGCTCCATTTTGTGCTCCCTGTGGTATATTCACATATTTATCTGAGCTGTGTGTGATGTCTTAGTGATGCATTCAAATGTTATAGGGACTTTATATATAAATAGTTGTCCACATCAATAATATCTTAGGGAGCTCAAATTAATAATAAGATTATGTTACTCCTAGGGTTGTAGTAAACAGGTTAGTAATAAGTCTAATTAAATATTTAATAACAGCTTTGCAAGTATGATGAGAATGAAAATGACATTAAAATGTGACTCCTGTTGAACACTTTTCAGCCTGTATAAATCATTGGGAGAAGATTTTTCTGTAGCTTAGGGTCTTTTTTAAAGTCCCCTTCAGTTCATTGTTTCTTAAACTGTAAATGAATGGATTCAATACAGGCGCTACAACCATAAAAATGACTGATGCAGCTGAGTCTTTTTCAGCAGAGTGATTGGATAAGGGGCTCATATAGACCCCTGTGATTGCTCCATAGAAAAGAATGACCAGGGCAAGGTGAGATCCACAGGTAGAGAAAGCCTTGAGTTTTCCTTGGGCAGAAGGGACTTTCATCACAGCAGAAACAATGAGGACATAGGATACCAGGGTACACTCTGAAGGTACCACAAAGATCAACCCCACCGTAGCCAGAACACTCAACTGATTAAGACTGGTGTCAGAACAGGACAGAGGGAGGAGAGAGTTGATATCACAGAAGAAATGGTGGATAACATTATCAGAGCAGAAATGCAGATGGGCCATCATAAGAGTGTGCAAGAGAGGGTTCAAAATGGCAATGACCCAAGGTACGGCTACCAGAGAGGCACAGAGGCGTGGGGCCATAATGGTGGAGTAATGTAAAGGGTGACAGATGGCCACATAACGGTCATATGCCATCACGGTGAGAAGAAAATTGTCCATGTTGGCCGGGCGCGGTGGCTCAAGCCTGTAATCCCAGCACTTTGGGAGGCCGAGACGGGCGGATCACGAGGTCAGGAGATCGAGACCATCCTGGCTAACATGGTGAAACCCCGTCTCTACTAAAAATACAAAAAACTAGCCGGGCGACTTGGCGGGCGCCTGTAGTCCCAGCTACTCGGGAGGCTGAGGCAGGAGGATGGCGTGAACCCAGGAGGCGGAGCTTGCAGTGAGCTGAGATCCGGCCACTGCACTCCAGCCTGGGCGGCAGAGCGAGACTCCGTCTCAAAAAAAAAAAAAAAAAAAAAAAAAAAAAAAAAGAAAATTGTCCATGTTGGCAAACATCATAGAGAAATACATCTGAGCCAGGCAGCCGGGATAGGAGATGGTTTGAGTTTGGGTTTGGATGTTCAGTAGCATCTTGGGGACTGTGGCTGAGGGAAGGCAGAGGTCTACCAAGGACAGATTGGCAAGGAAGAAATACATGGGTGTGTGGAGGCAATGATCTGAGCCAATGGCCAGCAAGATGAGTAAGTTTCCAAACAGCCCTGTTAAATAGAGACACAGGAAAAGTGCAAAGAGTAGTACCTGCTGTTGTTGCCAACTTGAGAAGCCCAGGAGGAGAAATTCAGAGATATTGGTTTGATTTTTCTTTTCCATTGCTTGAATATATCTGCATGAAGACCCAGAGAATGAAATGTTTTTGCCAGTAAAAAAAATATGTCCCTTGTTATTTTTTATATATTCACCTAGTCTAGTACCACTTACTAAATGTTCTTTCTTTAGGCCATCCTAACTTCTCTCTGATGCTCTCTCTCAAACCTCACTGAACCTTAGGTGTGTCCTACCTCATCAGTTGTCTTTACATCTATCCTCTCTTACTGGAACCTCGCCTTATCCAAGATGTCCATGCAATCTGTATATATCTCCCCTCAGTAAGTAGAGATTCTTTTCCTGCTTGTGATATTGTCACCAACTCTTGCATGTTCTGCCTTGTATATGCCTGTCTGACTGCTGTGTGTTGAAATGCATTAATGAGTCTGACATACTAAATGACTTTATGTCATAAAGTGAGATTTAAACAAAGAATTTTTCCAAATATTTTTCCAACACTATATGAACCCCCCTGCTAGAAAACCAGACACCTACCGTTTAGTATTAATAAAATGAAAATAAATGATATTATTTATTCAAGATTCCAAAGAAAAATATGTTAATTTGCTTGACAGGTATAAAAAGTTAAACCTCCAAAAGTAGTTTACATGAACTGTGAGCAACATAGGAAAATATTTACAAATAAGTTAAAAAGTTATGTAACACCCAAAGTTACATAATACATGTACATAAAACTAAAGAACACAGAGAAAAGTTATGTCAAATAGGGAGGCAGATTTAAAAGATTCTCTTTTAATATTTTTGTAATATTTTAACTATAACCACAAAGAAGGGGTTCATGTATATAAAGTATTATTACTTTGAGTCTTGCATTTCTGGGAGTTGCAGAAAACACAAAGTAATAGAAGACAGAGTTCTTGACCTGAGAATCTTGGAATCAGGTTGTAGAGGAAAAATATTGTCATGGAAAATAATTAAGAAGACATTTGTGTACACAAAGGGGATAGTTTCAGAAGAACAGAGGACTCTGTAACAGGAAGAAGAGATGCTGGAGAATGTGAACTCTGAAGTTAGCCTACATTGAAATCAGACCTCATCACTTGTGGGCTGAGTGATCAAGTCAGACTCTCACCACCATCTCTTATCTAGATAATTGCAATGAATTTCTTTCTTTTTTCTTTTTCTTTTTTTGAGACAGAGTCTTGTTCTGTCACCCAAGCTGGAGTGCAGTGGTGCAATCTCTGCTTACTGCAACGTTGGCCTTCTGGGTTCAAGTGATTCTCCTGCCTCAGCCTCCCAAGTAGATGGGTGTGCCACCACACCCAACTAATTTCTGTATTTTTAGTAGAAATGGGGTTTTGCCACATTGACCAGGCTGGTCTGGAACTCCTGGCCTCATGTGATTCTCCTGCCTCAGCCTCCCAAAGTGGTGGGATTACAGGCATAAAACACCTGCCCCACAAATTGCAATGAATTTCTAATTGGTTTTCCTTCCCACAGATTTTTCCCTTACAATCCAGAATTATCCTTCTACAACAAAAATTTCTCCACTTTATTTCTTAAAACGTTCTAATAGTTTTTAATTGCCTTCAAACCAAATTCCAAATCCCTTATCATGGCATACAAGGTTTTTCATGATTCCCTTCACTACAGGTGCGTGCCACCATGCCCGGCTAATTTTTGTATTTTTAATAGAGACAGGGTTTCTCTATGTTGGCCAGGCTGGTCTCAAACTCCTGATATCAGGTGATCCACCTGCCTTGGCCTCCCAAAGTGTTGGGATTACAGGCATGAGCCACTGTGCTTGACCCCATGATCTCTTTTTTACCTCTCTAGCCATCTCTTGCTATGATTTGTAATCCTTAGAATTTTCTGACACACTGAAATTTTATGTCTACATGCTTTTTCTCATTTTGGAATTCTCTGACCGCCCTATCTAAAGCTTCCCTCAAGACATTCTTTATAACATTGCCCTGTTTTTATCTTCATATCACTAATCATTATCTGAAAATTTTCTTGTCTTCCCCCACAAATATCTTTTTTAATTTTTAATTTGTAATCAGTAAAATGTAAAGTTCATAAGAACAGAAAATTTATCTTTTAAAAAAATTACTGCATGTGTAGAATAATGTCTGGCGTACAGTGGGTACTCGGCATGTATTTGTTGAATAAATGAATGAATGAATGAATATACTTATTTAAGACTCAGAAAATGTCTTCTGAAATATGTCCTCTCAATGTATATTTTATAATAATTTTTATCCTAGGCCATATAGTATATAGTTGTTTTGGCTGCTTTTCATTATTCCTTCTTTCTTGTAGTGTTTTGGAAAGCACGTGTATTGAATCTTATTCATAGTTATGTAGGAAAACCCAGTTTTATGAACAATGATTTATAGTTGCCTATGAAGTCAGACTGATTTTTTGGATAGAATGAGCTGCATGCCAAGGGATGCAAGACAACACCACATGCGATTCTATGACTGGTTCTCTATCCAGTCCCACTGTTATGTGTCTAAGCCAAAGGGTTGGAGAGTCTGGTGGTGAGAACTGAAGGACTCCATTGAATAATAAAGTGTGAAAATAAAATAATGAAAGAGAGGCATTCTATACACTTCTATGCAAAATGGAGGAAGGTTTTGGCATTTTAGGCTCTAGTGAATATGGAGCTCATGTGGGAATTTCCTGGGAACTCCCAGAAATAATTAAAGCAGTTTTTCATAGGCTGCAGTACATATCATGGTAGATAAAATAAGAGCCTCCCGTTTATACCTGGTCTTCAGGCTGACTAGTTTCAGGAAACACGAGTTATAGTTGTATCATACCACTTGGCACAACTCCAGCCACATAGTATTAGTTTAATCAATGTTCTTTAACAACTATGGAGATGGCAGGAGACAGGATTTTCACTATGGAATATCAAGGGGACATAGATGAAGAGGAGGACAAACTATGAGTTTTGCAGGAAGCAAAGGAATTAAAATATTAAAAGTTCTTTCTGGAAGGTTTTTTTCTCACTGTGTCCTCTTTTACCTTTACATCTCGTTTTGGGTACCACAGAAATCTCTGCTTTCATCATTTTCCATAATTTCTATTGAGAGTCCCCAGAAAGTTTTCAAATGAACTTTCTGCCCTTTCCCTGGTGAACGGAGATCTTCTGATCTGGACTGCTCATTACTACTGTTCTGCCAGTGCCTATTTTAATGAAAGAGATGCTGAGGTCTGGGCATTGATCCTCTCAGAACTGCTTTTGACAGGCAGCCCTTTGTTTCTAGAGCCCAAAGTGCCAATACCTTTTTCCATTTTGCATATAGGTTGTGGAATTCCTCTCTACCTTGACAGTAACCACTTCTAGTGTGTGGATCCTTCACTTCTGCTTAAAAGACAGATTTCCAACAGAAAAAAGCTCCTGTAGTCTTCTCCCTACTTTCATAAAAGTCTCTGCCCTTTCACTCAGTGGACTTTGAGGGAGATAGGGAATAGCCAAGTAAAATGGGGTTATCTCTTGAACAGTGGAGGCATGGAATTTAAAGGTTTGAGCTATGGTCACTTTGTGCTCTGTAGACTGAATAATAGAGGAAACCTGCCTGCAGAGAGGGAAGAATAAGTAGATTTACAGAAAAAGGGAAAAGAGTCACAGAATGCTCCTTCAACTATGACTCGTTGCTTAATATCTTTGTCCATCTAAAGAGATTTTCACTTATTTATTTTTCCTCCCTCCTTTGCACCTTTGACTTTCTTCTCTACCAAATTGGATTCTTTCTAATCTCAGTTCTGAAGACACAAGTACCTTCTTTTTTGTTCATAGCCTTGGGCCAAGTTCATACTCATTGGCATGTCAGGCTTCATTTACTCAGCTTTTTCAATTACAGTTTATTATTTTTTTCCCATGCCTATTATTAACTCTTATCTTAACTCTTTTGTATGATTAGGTTGCAGAACTTATCTAAATATTGAGAATGTATAAGGGCTACTCTGGAAAACAAATATCCTGGAAGAATTAAAAGGCTTTTTAGTAATTTATAGGGCACATTAAAAAGGAGGATAGACACATAGAAATACTTTTGGTGAAGAGTCATGAATATTTATTGATTTCATTAGTGCAGGAAGGTAGTGGCAGTAGTGATGAGAGTAAAGACATTACCCCTCTTTCTCAGTTTTCCATAAAGCAAATATTTTCCCTGTTGGAAACATGATACAACAATTTAAAGTACATGAAATCAGCTGAATGAATTCTATGACTGTATTTTTTACAAAGATATAAGAAAAGTAAAGACAAGAGTTACCACTATCAGGTACTCCATGCTACACTAAATAAATATTTTCAGTTTGTTAATCCTCACAACTCATATATATACATATGTACATATATATATATATATCACATATCTTCATTAGTTTGCTAAAACAGAGTTTTAGCAAAGCAAGAATCTGAATCAAGCCTTCTTGATTTGAAATCTAGCCCACTCTTCACTAAGCCACCACAGCATCTAGGATTTCACACCTTCACAGAGTTGGCTGCTATTAATCAATTCATTCATTCATCCCATGAGTAGTTATTAGGTACCTACTATATTATAAGCAGTGCCTGTTGACCTTGAGTGAAGCCTAAACTTGTTTAAGACATGCTTTCTCCTTGTTTCTCCAAACCTGCTCACTTCCCTTTATACTTACCAGATGCTAATATCAGGGCACTCTGACAGGGATGTTAGTTTTCAAGTCTCACTCAGAGGGAATGGAAAATATAAAAAGGGGAGAATGTTGCCCTTCCCTCCGGGATACACAAGGGTGAGGGATGGAATGATTCTTGGGCAGGGTATGTCTGGTGCAGTGAGAGCTAGAGTGATCAAAGGATTCCCTCACATTAAAATTTATAGCTTCTTTTTAGCTCCTGGGAACTCAATCTTGATAAGCTCCCTCAACTCCAGTAAAAATTACTTTATTCCCTTGTGGCTTCTCCAATTGTGACTGTCAGGATAACGTACCTGGCAAACAATTCCTCGGGGAGACTCAAGGAATTAAATGGTCTGAAGGTTCTAGGAAGGATTGTCTAAACGTTGACTGTCTGTCTAGGCTACTCCTTTCCTGGTCCTTTGGCTAGAGAAAGTCTTTCTTGGTCAAGGGAATCCTTGGTGCTTTCTTTCTTGGTGCTGTCTTTGGTCTGCAGCCATTGACATTTCCTGGATCCTGGCATCTTCAGCACTCAGTCCAGTCATGTAAAAGACATTAAAAAAAAAAAAAAAAAAAGGAAATCACTACAGTGTTGTTCCTTGGGTCCTGATATCTGATATCTCTAGCCAGTCTGCCTTCTTTTCTCCATCTTTTAGAGTGTTCTTATATTTGTTTTATATACAACTTCCTAGATTTTTAGCTGTACTTTTTCAAAGCACATATTTTACGCTTTTGGAGATGATCCCTAACAGGAATTAAAAGGCTATCTTATTGAATAATCTAATATTTGCATCCAAGTGTTAGCAAGGCTATCTCTCACCAAGTCCCTCCCTCATGGGAATTACAGTTCAAGATGAGGTTTGGATGGGGACACAGAACCAAACCATATCATATACAAACATTTATTTTGTCCCTGATGAAAACCTCCATTTCTTCAATAGTATTCAAATTACCTTTCTTCTTTAGCTGTGATAACTAGCTATTAATTTTTGATCTTTTATTGTATAATAAATTAACTACTTAAAGAAATGTGTATTGAATACCTATATGTATTGAAATATATATGATGTGCCAGACACTGTAGTAAGCTATGGAAAGATAAAGGTAAAGACGTCTTACCTCTCTTTTCTTCTCCCAGTAAAATCCAGAGCTTCTTGAGTTTAATCTGCTGCCATTAATTATTCAGGCATTTTTATGGGGGGTTAGAGAAACCTGGCACCACAAATACTAGATAAATTAGTATCTTCCCCAAAGACCTCCATTTACTATCTTCAAAATGCTTTTAATTAAAACAATTTCCTTCCATCTCCTTCCACTTGCTTCCAATGCAGGTATTCCCTGAGTCTGGTACTGCTCTGACATTTTTTTAATGGTCACGGTTTAGCAAGTCAACAAGGTTCTGGAATCAGGTCTAGTTAATATGTCACATTCTTTCTCTGTACGTTTGTACTCTGGTAAGGCTGCATCGTGCTTGCTGTTTATTAGAAACTACCACTTATTGCCAGAATATTGTTTTTACCCTCTTAGATTCTCATTTAATTATCAAATATTAGGTCAGGTGCAGTAGCTTACACCTGTAATCCCAGTACTTTGGAAGACCAAGGCGGGCAGATTGCCTGAGCTCAGGAGTTCAAGACCAGCCTGGGCAACATGGTGAAACCTGGTCTCTACTAAAAATACAAAAAGTTAGCCTGGCATGGTGGCGCATGGCTGTGTCCCAGCTACTCAGGAGGCTGAGGCAAGAGAATCACTTGAACCCAGGAGATGAAGGTTGAAGTGAGCCGAGATCGTGCCACTTCACTCCAGCCTAGGTCACAGAGCGAGACTCTGTCTCAAAAAAAAAAAAATTATCAAATATTAATTATGTACTTTTTTCCTTTCTTGTTTTTTTGAAACCCTTCCTGGGCTTATGTCTGTTCAGGACTCCAGTTCATTCTGTCAGTTTGTGTTTTTTACTTTTTTGACAGTTGGATAACTAGAGTCATTTTTTAAAAATTGTAGTTGGGTAACAAGTGCTCTGTTTTAGGGGGAGAGCTGATTGTTTTTTTCCCTGATTTCATTTTCCCTGTCATCTCACCTCCCCTTTGTTTTTTATAGCCACATTTCATTTACAGTAAATGACCTTAATTTTATTTTAAATTCAGTAGGCTTTTTTGTGATTTTTCAATATTAACAATGATATTTCTTGCCTTAGGAATGTCCCTCAACAACAGTGCATGAAGGAATCTCCCAGAAATCTAGATTCCATATTCCAGGAGCCATTTTATATATAGCATTAGAATCAACGAGCATAGCAACACTGGATTCCACTTTTCTTCCAAATAAGAAAGACTTCCAATAGTAAAGATAAAGGAAGAGAACACCTGGGAATATTAATATAATTTGAAGTGGAGCTTTTCTGGGCAAGAGATCTTGTGCTGGTGGTTTAGGCAATTTGATGAGTCCTCTTCTAGGGTCTTTGGAAGCTTTCCTGTAGGTGGCCATGGTCTGATATGGAGACCAGGAGCAGAGCTTGGAGCTTCTGATGTTGGAGCAATTGCTGACCATCCTGACGAGGGAACTGCAGAGGTGGTTTTGAGAACAACTTCCAGAAAACAGGGAGAAGGTGGTTGGTCCATTGGTGGAATGAGAGAGAATTTGATGAGCTGAGACAGCAGGCAGGAAGGGAGAGCTTGGAATTGTGGGGGCCAGATATTTGAGTTTTTAGGATCCATGAGCACAATAATGCAAAAGGAATGCTTAATTTAAATCTAAAGAAGATTGTAAACTGGTATTGTATTGTTGGAGGTGAACAATTTCAGATGACAAGAGTTTCCTTTTTGTGTAGAATGAACTGATAGAGAATTGAGAATAAAGATAGCTTCCAATTTTACATCCAGTTATACCTATTAAAAGAGATTGTTAAACCACATAGTATTAAATAAATACTTTTCAGAACCTGTGTCTGCTAAATGCTACAGGAAATATAAATAAATCACATATGCCTTACCCTAAGAAGATTTACAATGTAATTGGCAAATAACAACAAAAAGTAAATAAGTTAAATAAGTTGTAAACGAGAATACAAGAAACTAACAAAGATGATACAGGATTAATTGCCAAATTAATGCAGTAAGCCATGGTGTTTGAGGTCAGAGAAACGTGAGAACAAATCAATTGGTTTGGTAAGCTTCCAAATAATAGAACTTGAGCTGAATGTTGCAGGATGTGAATCTTTGCCTAGATGGAGAAGAGTAGGGAGACGTTTTCAAGCAAAAGAAAAAGTCTAAGCACAGAGTATGCTTTACTGGAGGAGGAGGATTCATGTAGGGTGGTTGCTTAAGAGCTATGTTGGGAAAGATCAAAGAAGTCATAGGCCAACTTTTTTTTTTTTTTTGAGACAGGGTCTCACTCTGTCACCTAGGCTGGAGTGCAGTGGCATAATCTCAGCTCACTGCAGCCTAAACCTCCTGGGCTCAATGGATCCTCCCACCTCAGCCTCCCAAGTAGCTGGGACTACAGGCGCGCACCACCATGCCTGGCTGATTTTTGTATTTTTAGTAGAGATGGGGTTTCACCATAATGCCCAGGCTGGTCTTTAACTCCTGAGCTCAAGCCATCTGCCCACCTTGGCCTCCCAAAGTGTTGAGATTACAGTCGTGACCCACTGCACTGGCCAGCCCAACTTTTTATAAAGGATCAGACAAGAAAACAGAGACAGACACAGATACACAGGGAGAACAGTATATGACAACAGAGGCAGAGATGAGAACAATGCGTCTGCAAGCCAAGAAATACTAAAGATTTCTAGCAGCACCAAAAGCTAAAAGAAAGGTGTAGAGCAGATTCTCCCCTAGAGCCTTCAGAGAGCATAGCCCTGCTGACACCTTGAAGGAGGGAGTGGCTAATAGCATGCCATGATTGATGGTGATCTAGGAAAATGAAAAAGAGGTGTGACTTTAGCCAGAAATGCTCATAGTTCTTTGCATTTACACAATGCTTTACAATTTATAGTGTATTTCCACATTCTTTATCTTATTTATTTACCACAACACTGAAGGACACTATTATTCTTATTTTACAATTGCACATACTCTGAAATAGGGAGGTTAAATTATTGATTGCAGTGGCATAGCTTCTAAACAATGGGGCCAAGATATGAACCTAGATATGCAGGCTCCAATGTTAAGCTCTTTCCTTAGAACTGTGGCATATCTTACAATTCCTTTGAATAAGCCTCCACTCTCACTAGGTAGAGACTAATGATCAGCAAAATGTGGCAATCAACTTTTCTTAATGTTTTAGTCAGCTTGCTGTCCATTTCAAGAGTTTCTCATTGTGATTGTCAGTTTCATGTTTATAATTTTTAATTGAAGATGTCATTAATTGTCATAACTTAATTATATAAGAATTATAGCGTTGGTCTCAAAATGACCAACATTAAAAATTTTAATAAGTTAAAAATATAAATTATCTAACTGGGCTGGGCGTGGTGGCTCATGCCTGTAATCCCAGCCCTTTGGGAGGCTGAGGCAGATGGATCACCTGAGGTCAGGAGTTCAAGACCAGCCTGGCTCTACAAAAATACAAACATTAGCCACATGTGGTGGCGTGCACCTGTAATCCCAGCTACTCAGGTGGCTGAGGAGGGAGAATTGCTTGAGCCCGGGAGGTTGCCGCTGCAGTGAGCTGAGATAGCACCACTGCATTCCAGCCTGGGTGACAAAGTGAGACTCTATCTCAAAAAAAAAAAAAAAATTAGCTGTTTTACAGTTTCTTGTATGTTCAGCAACCTAAACACAGTCATTCATTGATCAAATAACACATAGTAAACCGATTTTGGGGCCTTTTTTTTTTTTTTTTTTTGAGATGGAGTCTCGCTCTGTCGCCCAGGCTGGAGGGCAGTGGAATACAGTTAATTTCTTCTCCAAAGTTGAAATTTAGCTCACTTAGTTTATTATATCCCTGTGGCAGCTTTTACAAATTGCCACATATGTGGTGACTTAAAACAACATAAATGTACTATCCTACAGTTCTGGAGATCAAAAGATAAAAATCTATTTCAGTGGGCTAAAATCAAGGTGTCAGTGAGAGGTTGCCAGATGTCAAGGTGGTCAAATAGGACAGCAAGCCAAACTGAAAGTAACAATCAATTAAAATTGCCACCTTATGAAGCTTATAATAATCCATTTCATTCATCAATCTCAATTTGTTTTATGCACAGGCTAAAGAGATAATGCAACTGGAGTTCAATACATCTTTCAAGTCTTTAACAGAAACATTATTCTCTGAAATCTCCCCAGAAGGGAGATTCTACTTGGTCAACTACTGAGTGTGGAGATTCGTGGCAGTCAAATGATAAATACTGTTTTCACATAAATTCATTTCATGTGGGCCCTGGGAGTCCATAAATCCAGTCTGTGGTCATTTCCTCTGATTCAGGATGTTCACCTTTTCCTTTGCTAGGCAGAAAGGAATTTATCCAGGCAATGCCGGAGGTGAGGCAGTACTCGGTTGCCATATTGGAAAGGTTTGGCCGATCTCTTTATAGTCCTAGGGCTTTCAACTGAGAGACTAATATATTTGCCAGTGTTCATCCAGTGTTCATTCTCTGGGTTAGTCATGAATTCTAAACTTTAATTCCTTAGTACCTTAAGACGGTTGAAAATTCAGCTGCATTTTTCAGAGGTTTTTGACATAGCTTGTTAAATGTTCTTCCTTACACAAAAATGTTTCAAATGCCTAGGGAAAACTGCCTTGTATCAGGCTCTCAATTGACGCTGTGTGACTTACGCTTTGCAAAAGTAACAAATTTCTGGGCTTTTCCCGTGTATTCCCTACTAGTGGTCCTTTTACCAGCTTTATGCTTGCATCCAGAATCAGCAAGTTCCACAGGGTATGGTGGCTCATGCCTGCAATCCCAGCTCTCAGGGAGGCAAAGATGAGAGGATAGCTTGAGCCCAGGAGTTTGAGACCTACCTGGGCAATACAGTGAGATGCTGTTCTCCATAAAAAGTGTATATTAGGGGAAAAAACAAAAAACAAGTGTAACTCCCCTCAGAATCAGCAGATTTCCCCAGGGAAAAAGCAACTTCAGCTCAACTTCATAGTTCTTCACTGCCTGGAATATGAACTTTTTTGTTTTTTTTTTTTTTGCTTCAATGGTTCTGCGATCTGTTATGCAAATTATTTTCATACTTATTTTCACTTTTCTAGCTCTTGAAGGATGATTAGACTTCCAAAAACTATTCTATTTTGCCTATGAGAGGAATTCATAATCTGGGTTTGAGCTAAATTTGTAATAAACACTGCAGATTTTGCTGGTGTGGGTGGCTTCATAGGCAATGTCACAGGTAGATTTACCGTGAAATCAATGTAGCATAATTTCATAGCATATCACATGCATAGGCCCTTTCCAAGACCCTGGGAGAGATCCTAGCAATGTGTTCATATAAACATATGTTTATGTAAAATTTGTAAAAATATATTTTATCCTTAATTCATTAGGGACACTCACTTTTCCATTTCAACTTCTCTCTATCATAGTTCTCATGTCAATTGACAATGAAATGGCCGTGAGAATTTTCATCATCTGGCTAGGAGAAAGTGTATTAGAGATATAATTATGGGCTTAAAGTCGTGTATACAGATAGGTAAGTTGTTTTTAGCCCTCCTGGTGTAGGAATGGTTTCTAGGAATACTCAGACTTTTGACACCGCCTGCTGACATTGCCAACTCAGCAGCATCAGGATGTAAGGCACAGAGCCAGAATATGAAGAGGCCTGATGATGTCAGGTGCCACACTTCTGCACTGTCAAGGCAGTGGACAGTCATAACAAATCTCATAAATATTAAACTTTTCTGCTCATCAAAAGATACTATTAGTAAAATAAGTAGGCAAGCCACAGACTGGGAGAAAATAACTTGCACATCTGACAAAGGGCTTGTAACCAGAATATATATATATGTATAAAATTACTCTTACAAATAAATGATCAAAAGACAAACAATCCTATTTCCTATTTTTTAAACGAGCAAAAGGCTTAAATTGACACAAGAGAAGTTATATGGTCAATAAGCACATAAAATAGGGCTCACCATTATTAGCCAATAGTGGAATACATGTTAAACCATAATGAGAAATATCTACACACCCACTAGATTGGATAAAATTTAAAACACTGACAACATCAAATGTTGGCAAAGATATGAAGCAACCAGAACTCTCAAACCGCAGTTGGGTAAGTGTAAAATGGTATCTCTACTTGGGAAATTATTTGGAAGATTCTAATATAGCAATTATACACCTTAATATCTACCCAAGAAGAAGGAAAACACATGTCCACAATAGATATTATACAGGGATGTTCACACTAGTCCCATTATATAATAACCCCAAACAGGAAACAATAAAAATATCAATCAGCAAAAGAATGAATAAACAAATTATGGTGTATTAATACAATGTAATTATTCTTGGCAATAAAAAGAAAAAAACTACTGATAGATGCAATAATGTGGATGAATTTCAAAAACATTATATTCAGTTGAAGAATCCAGAGAAAAAAGTTTACATAGTATATGACTTCATTCATAAGAAGTTCCAGTGTAGAGGAAGAGTGTGGTGCTCATACTGAGTACCCAACATGTGTGAAGATAACAGGACTCAAATGAGATGGCCTGCATGGTAGAGAGATTGATTACATATAGAGGACTGAGAAAATGAGCAAATATATTGAGAAGCTAGGTTTCTTCTAGTTAGAGAAAGAAGGTGTAAGTAGGGAAAGTAAGAATTGCATAAACCTAGTGAATTAGATTGAAATTGAAAGTATCATTGTGGACTCATGATATTTAATATATGTAGATGAGTGGGCATAGAAAGAGATACAGTGTGTCTGTGAGTATGTGTGAGTATAAAATAGTAATGAGCCCACCATGTTCCTAGATTAGGTTTCTAACTACCCTTCTCCACTGAAAGAAATTAGGGCTCTTTGGATAAACAGCTGATTTCAGGCACCTCTTGTGCTTAAAGTAAGAAAGTGCCTATAGAAACAAGGGAAAATTACAAAATGATTTAGGAGCTGGCTTGCAGAGGTTCCTACTAGCCTAACCTGGGAAAACTTGAGCATAAAAATAAAGATAGCAATAGATTACAACCAACTGAATTTAATTGAAATCCATTAGTCCATACTGCTTTAAAGCTGTGAGTAAGTAAGTCAGCATTTGGTAGAATATAAACTAATAAATACAGAGGAATGGTGGGATTAGAAAATCATCATCATTTCATAATCATTATAATAATTGATTCAGATAAGAATCAATGAAATGCTAAATCTGGGGGTAAAATTTCAATAACAAGCATGATGTCTATATAGTTTCAAAGTAACTCTCTACAACATACATCTCAGTTAATAAATGCAAAATACTTATTAATTAGTTTTGTAGCAGACAAACTTAGCAGACACTTCATAAACCAGGTAATAAAAGTAAAAAATCTCAAATAATGAGACACATGGGTATCAGATGCCTCTTAATATGATGAATGAGAAGACAACAGTATTTCTGTTGTATTCCTGCCAAAAATGAATAATGAAGAAAAGTCAAATGCCCCAAATTGAGAGACAACCTACTAAGTGACAGGCCAACATTCTTGAAAAATACCATGTCATGAAAGATGAGGAAAAGCTGAAGAACTGCTCCTGATATAGGCAAACTAAGGAGACATCACAACTAAATACAACACATAACTCTGAGTTGGATCCTAGACCAAAAGGAAAAGTTGATTATGAAGGACACTCCTAAGGCAACTGACAAAATTTAAATGTAGTGTGTAGATTGGATGGCAGTATTGCAATGGTGTGAATTTCCTAGTTGTGATGGTTATGCTGGAAATGGAGAATATTCTTGTTTGGAGGATATACACTCTGAAAACTTTAGGAGTAGTGGGTATTAGGTCCAAAACACACACAAATGCTTCAAAAAATTTACACATGCACACATATATATCTAGAGAGAGAGAGAGAGAACTATAAAACAGGACTTGATTCTTTGTATTGAAGGCTTTGCTTTTTTGGATTTCTTATGGCAACATGGAATTAGTTGAGGAAATTATTGTTGGACTAGCCTTGTTTGGAGAAAGCTTCATCATTCCCTTTGATTTCTTAGAATACTACCCACTCTCTTCGGACTCCAGTACTAAGGGTTCATTTTAAACGTTAGTAAAATTTGGTCCTTATCCCATCTCCATTTCTCCTGGGAAAGTTATTATATCCAGTCTTTCATGCTTCTATAATATTTATTTGACAGAAAACACTTTGCCCACCTTGCTACTTACAGAATTTTGTTCTAATATTCGATACATTTTCTATTTTAAAATGCTAACAAGTAAATTTCTGAAAAATAAGTCCTAGTGGTAAGCAGGAAGGCATGTAAAAAAAAAAATACAAAATACAAAAATAAATAAATAAAAGTGGAACAGCCATATTATGTCACCAGTTCCCTGACACATTCTATTTTAATCACCCTAAGCCTCAGTTTCTACATCTATAGAATGGAGATGTGAATTGCTTTCTCAGAGAGCACTTATGAGGACTGAGTGAGATAATCCTTTGAAAGGATGGCACATGTCTGGCTAGTAATAATAAATTCAGCAGATCCTTCCCTACTTCCAGAACTTGCATAAGTGGGTATCACTTGATAGTTTCTAAGTTTCAGAACTTTTGAAATCATTTCCATTTATCCATAATTGGTTCATTCTACAGAATATTTATATTTATTCATATGTTCTTGCTTAGTTCTTTACTTTCTTTTCAAACTATACTTTGGTTTATTTAAATTACAACCTCTTAGCCAGGCCCGGTGGCTCACACCAGTAATCCCAGCACTTTGGGAGGCCGATGCAGGCAGATCACTTGAGGTCAGAAGTTCGAGACCAGGCTGGCCAACATGGTGAAACCCTGTCTCTACTAAAAACACAAAAAAATTAGTTGGGCATGGTGTTGCATGCCTGTAGTCCCAGCTATTCAGGAGGTTGAGGCAGGAGAATTGCTTGAACTCAGGAGGTGGAGATTGCAGTAAGCCAAGGTCACGCCACTGCACTCCAGCCTGGGCCACAAAGCAAGACTCTTGTCTAAATAAATAAATAAATAAAACCTTTTTGAAAATGTTGTAAAAAACCAAGTTCACACACCAGTACAATTTTTCCCCTTATTCCTGGTCTTCTATTCAGGGGTAACCACTGCTATTACATTTTTAAAAAATCAATTGTATGTGAAATCTTAATTTCTTTCTCTTTCCAGTTTTACTTCATGTCCCATCTACCTCTTTCTCCTCCTCACCCCGCTCTTCCTCCTAATATTACTGTCTGCCTCTCTCCAAGTTACTCTTGTTAATTATGTAAGAAGTAGCCTTTCTTACTATTCTGGGGGAAAAAAAGGTCTTTTGTTATGTAATCTCACACAGACACACAATACAGAAAATCATATTTATGGTGCCTTAAATAATTATTCTATAAAACTGGGACCATGTTTTTTTACCTTTTTTGCTTCTTTATTTGCTCACCCAGCGATACCCCAGGAAAATATCTCCAAGCTGTCCGTTAGACCTATAGTTCCTTATTTTAGATAGATGCATATTATTCTGTTCAGTGAACATATTAATTATTTAGAAAACTATCTACCAAAAAACACGTTTTTCTCTATCTCTGGTCATTAAAATAGCTCTACAATAAACGTCATTGCCCATGTGTCCTTACTTACTGTTAATTTCCTTTCCCTAGGAAAGAGTCCCAGGAGTAACAGTGCTAAACTGACAATATATATAGTTTGTAAGCAATTATTGCCATATTTCTCACCAGAATGCCTATAACACTTTAAATATCCACCAGTAATCTGTGAGTAACTGTCTTCCTTCATCCACCTTAGCAATAAAATTCATTTATCCTTTTGTTTCTGATCTGGTGAAAATGGGGAGCTTTATCATCATTACTTTAATATATCCTTCTCTCAGAAGGAGATGTTGAACTAAAAATATATATCTTTCTATATTTGATGACTTGATCATATTTCCTTATATCTATTGATCATTTGAATGTGCTATTTTCTAAACTGCCTATGTAATTCATTTTCCTATTGAGCTATTTGTAGTATTTTTTCAAAATTGTTAAAAGTGTTTTTTTCTATTTAATAGATACCAAATATTTTTTCTAGAATTATAAACATATGTCTTCTAATTTTATTAATCTAGAAAAGCAACTTAAATGAATCTGCATATTACAACATATAAAAAATAAAAGTATTACATTTGGATTAAATACTGTACTATAAATAAACTTCAAACCAGGCAATGTAAGGGGCCGGATACAATTCTGAACTGAGTAAGACCTTAGAAACTGAGAATGAAAACTCAAAATCCATCAGAGAAAATATATACTAGATATATTGCTGTACATTAACTTTTTAAAAAGCCATTTTATATAAAATATACCATAAATCAAATTAATACACTATTTTCTGGAGATAAATGGTAGCTTATTTTCTGATATAGGAATCAAAGTTTTGAGAACATGATCTCGGATCGCATCTTAGAGATTTTACACGTGAAATAAAAAAATTCTTCCCTTGGGCTGGGCGCGGTGGCTCATGCCTATAATCCCAGCACTTTGGGAGGCCAAGGTGGGTGGATCACGAGGTCACGAGATTGAGACCAGCCTGGCCAACATGGTGAAATCCCGTCTCTACTAAAAATACAAAAAAATTAGCCCACGCATGGTGGCACGCACCTGTAGTCCCAGCTACTCGGAAGGCTGAGGCAGGAGAATTACTTGAACCGGGAGGCAGAGGTTGTGGTGAACTGAGATCACGCCATTGCACTCCAGCCTGGGCAACAGAGTGAGACTCTGTCTCAAAAAAAAAAATTATTCCCTTGGTATGTGCAGCTGTGATTTAAAAAAAAATAATAAAAATAAAGACTTCTTTCCTGATAGAAGTAATTGGCTTTAAAGAACTCATGAAATAGTTTACAGAAGAAAACTAACTTCAATTCAATAGCATAAAATTCCAGTGTTTTTTGATAAAGTATTTTAGTCCCCATTGTCATTCCTTTTGCATTAGAAAAAGTTGAGGATTCAGTCCCTAGAGAAAGGATTTTGCTTAGCAAATCAGTTTTGAAAGAGGAACATCACTTCATAGAGATCTCCTCTCTCTTCCCACTGGGTATGCTGTTAACTACTATAAACTGGGGTCGCTGGGGCGGGGAGGGGTTTTGCAATTCAGTGATTGAGATTTCTGCCAGTGACCAAAACAAACACTACAATCAATAGAGAAAATTCTTTTATCCATTTTGCAAAACTGACTCGAAAGAGTCTCCGAGAATAGCAGTTGACACCCTAAATTCCAAGTGATGTGATGCTGCACACCACATTCTGGTCATCTGCAATATTTCATCCTTATTATCTAGTTAACTCTGAGTAGAGACTCCATGACTTACTGCATATTGAGTGGAATTAAAATAAGTAAAAAAATTTCATGAAATCAGTTATACAACTAAGTGTATGAAGATGTTTATCTGTACACTTTAGTCCTGTTTGAACTCAAGCCTTCTTATACAAAAAAAAAAAAAAAAATCTACCTCTAATGGAGGTAAGTAGAAAACATTTCTAAAAATTATGAAATAAAATTACATTAAAATTTGAGTGTTCTAAGTAAGCACTCATGTTATAGTCTGTAATTCAAATCTCAGCAAAGACTAAATTATCTGCTGGAAAAATCTGACTTAGCTTCATCTTTTAGGTGCTTTATTGTTATACATAATGTTATTTTGAGCATATCTGTAATTTCTATGGGAAATAAGAACTTTAGAGAAGGTCAGTCTTTTGTTCTAATCTTCAGTTTGCTGCTTACAAGACCTAGGACTTCGGGAAAGTAATTTCTTTGAGTATGTAATTTCAGGTTTCTACCTACAAAATTAATCTTTTATAAACAGGAATTTTTTTCTTTTACAAACTTCCTTGTACAATGTATCAGCTGTGTGGAGAAAATGGTCCTATGATTCATTCTCATACTCCAGCAAAAAGACGGTATCTGGAAATGTATCTCACAGGGACATGAGAAACTTTAAGAAAACATAGAAGTAAATAGTTTTTATGCTGTAAGGAAAATAGCAATCCTATAATGTTACAGAAAATAAAACTGACGGCCAAAGCTATTAACTAACTCGCCCAATTATACGGTGACTTCGGATGGCAGGTTTGGGACTAACACTCTTGTTGCCTCTCTTGTCTCGATTTATTTTTCCACAGTGCAGTTTAAAAAGATGCTTCCAAGACTCTGTTGAACCTCATCTTTTTTTAATGTTAAAAATATATAATGAGAAAATTCAAGAGGGAGATGACAAATATAAGGTCAACCAATACACAGGTAAGAAAAGAGGTAAGGATGCATATTCATCTAGGTAAGTATTCTAAACTAGGGATTAAAACATTCTAAAGTGATCACAGATAAAAACTGTAAAGATCCCCTCAGCAGCTTTCTAAAATTCTCTTCCATTAACTTCTGTTTTAATCCAATTGCTATGCTCTCTTTCTGATCTGCTAGATATATCACATAATTCAAATGTTTTGTTTTGCTAATCAATGGAATGTTTGCTAATCAAAATGAGAATAATTGTATCTGGAGATGCTGGCAATGTGATTTTATTGGAAAGCACAGAAATCTACCACCTTTAAGACATTAGCCACAATTGCAAGCAATTGGAGCAGGTGTTAACCGGTAAGTACTCAGTAGCCTATTTGATATAATCTTAAAGATGCAGATAAGGACTTCCTAGTTTTTTTTTTTTTTTTTTTTTTTGAGACGGAGTCTCGCTCTGTCGCGCAGGCTGGAGTGCAGTGGCCGGATCTCAGCTCACCGCAAGCTCCGCCTCCCAGGTTCACGCCATTCTCCTGCCTCAGCCTCCCGAGTAGCTGCGACTACAGGCGCCCGCCACCTCGCCCGGCTAGATTTTTGTATTTTTTAGTAGAGACGGGGTTTCACCGTGTTAGCCAGGATGGTCTCGATCTCCTGACCTCGTGATCCACCCGTCTCGGCCACCCAAAGTGCTGGGATTACAGGCTTGAGCCACCGCGCCCGGCACCTAGTTTTGTTTTGTTTTGCTTTTTAGTTGTTAACAAACACTTTAATTCTAAAATTAGGGATATGAATCAGAATTTACATTACGTAAAATGTATGAAATACAAAAGGATACCACAGCTATTTAAAGACATCCTTTTAACAGTGGATAAATATTTGAGGTAACTGTTCAGAAGATGAGAAAGTACGCAAAGATGAGTAAGACAGAATATTAGAATTCAGTGCTCTGAAATCTCCGGCTTCCTCCCCTCACTGCTTTCTGGCTGCATCATTGTTATTCAGCTCCAGGGCTTCCTACCTGAGTGATAAATATTTCCCCCCTCCTTGTGCCCTTACTACAGAATGTGAGGTGATATTACATAACAGGATACACTAATATGTTATATTGATGAGAAAGCAGTTTATTTATTTTGTAAGGACTGAATCTCAGAGTGAGGCAGTCAATTAATTTGAAAAGAGTTAACTGATTCTCTCCTTCTTCTATAATCCTCAGTGAAAGGGCTTTTTGGTGAGGCAGTCGCTTAGCTGAGTTCTAAGGAGAAAGAAAAGTCAGACAGAGGGCCTGGTCAGGAAGGAAGGGCCATTGACCCATGTTAAAGGAGAAAGCACATGCAGTGTCCTTAATAGTGAGATATCTCCTGAGCAATAAATGACAGGAGACGTTATAATTTATCCAAACAGAAACGCGTCTGAGAATAGGAGTGACTCTGTTAGTGACTATGTCAAGATCGCAGGAGTACATTCAGCAGTCCTGAATAAACTGGGGCATTTCAGCCATCCCAAAATTATGGGTTTGAGGGGATCTCTTCAACACTTGTGGAACTCAAAGAAATTGTGAAGTATATGAAATCTCTGTTTACTGAGGCTATTTACCTTGTTTTATCTGATTCCTGCATTCCTTGGCATGCTGTCTCTCTCTCTCACACACATTAATTGGATCAGTCTGTAATTTTATGTAAATTGCTGGCAAAATATATTACTAGTTATATATATATATATATATATATATATATATATTACTAGTAAGATACAAAATGCTCCTCCAATCCATCCTTTAAAAATCTTTGTACTTTCAGACTGAATTTTAAGGAATTATCAAGAAATAAAAAAACTATATTTCTTATAATATTTTCACCTTCATGGAGATCAAAGTCTTAACTAAAGCAATGCTAGTCTGAAAGTAGAATACAGAGAATAAATTGGTCAGCACAGTCGTTTAAAAAAATATATTACAAAAGTAATGCCTGCTTATTAAAAACTTGAACAAAAAATAGGTAAATTTATTAGTAAAGTCTGCTTTACTCACCACCATTTTGATTTCCTAGGAGTAATACTTTCTTCTGTATCATTCAAGGTAGTTTTTAATTTATATATTAGTGTATATATATTATACTAATATTATATTCTTTTTATAAATTGATGGAATCATGCTATACAAATGTTAAGTAACTTCCTTTCACTTAAAAATACATTTGAATATCATTTCATATCCACATCTATGACTACGAATCTCAAATTTCTTTTCATGTGAGAGTCAAGGAGACATTTTTTAGGGAACGAATGGTTCTAAAATAGAAAAATTAAAATTGACATTGCTAACATTTTGCTGAACATGAAGGAAATTGAAAAACAAATATTCTGATATTGATAAAGTAATACAATAATTAAGTGTCCCATTAAGATTTTGGGGGGGATGAATACATGTTTAGTGGTAGAGTTGGCATATTAGTCCCTCCAGGAAATGTATGGGGCTGAATAGCCTCTACTCAAAGCATCTCAGAGTTCCTGCAGAACTGTTGTACTTTCTCTGACATGGCTGTGCATCTATGTGCCAGGCACTTTGCTAGGCAATTTACAGTAAAGATCACATTTATACTCACATCATATGCTTACTATGACCCCCTCTTGTTGGAGTTGATGGTTTGTGGGTTAAGAAGGCAATCAGATATTGAGTTTTAACAGGCATAGTCATTTCCATTGGTAGCCCTAGGAAATTTAAAGTTCTAAAAATCATAAGTAATTCCTCTCTGAGCACCTCAGACCTTGGATCACTATAGTTCCCTTCATCCACTTTTCTCCATTTCTAAAGGCGTGAGTCTAGGGTCAGTGTGTGCGTTTATACCTCACATCATTTATACTTCACATCAAGACAACTTAGAAAAATATTACAGTAGTCCTTCCTTATCTGTGGTTTTGCTCTGCACAATTTCAGTTACCCATAGTCACCCACGGTCTGTAAATATTAAAAGGAAAATTACAGAAGTCAACAATTCAGAAGTTTTAAATTCACGCCATTCTGAATAGCCTGATGAAGTCTTGTGTTGTCCCACCCAGTCACAGGAATCATTCCTCTGTTTTGAGTAGGGGTGTCCAATCTTTTGTCGTCCCTGGGCCACAATGGAAGAAGAATTGTATTAGGCCTCACATAAAATACAACAACACTAACAATAGCTGATGCATTTTTTTTTTCAGTCATCAGTGAATATCATGATGTTTTAAGAAAGTTTACAAATCTATGTTGGGCCACATTCAAAGCCGTCCTGGGATGTGTTCAAAGCCATCTTGGGCTGCATGCAGCCCGTGGGCCTCAGGTTGGACAAGCTTGATTTAGAGCATCCACCTGCCTGTTAGTCACTGAGTAGCCATCTCGGTTATCAGATTATCAGAACACAGAGGGGTGAATACACTAGAATAAGGTGTTTTGAAGAGAAAAAAAGAGAGGGCCACCACATTCACATAACATTTATTACAATAAATGGGGGTGTGGAGCTGTTATACTTGTTCCATTTTATTATTGTTCTTAATCTCTTACTGTGCCTCATTTATAAATTAAACCTTATTATAGTTGTGTAGGTATTTAAAAAAACATAGTATATATAGGGTTTGGCACTACCCACAGTTTCAGGTATCTAGCCACTGGTGGTCTTGGAATGTATCCCCCATTGATAAAGGGGGACCACTGTATCATCTTCATTTTACAAATGAGAAGTGTGGAGATCAAATGGTTAGAAGCATTCCAATATAATGAATGTAACTAATTAGAGAGGGTAGGGATATGAGACCAGCCTGTCAACTTCAAATATCATATTGCTAAGGAATCTATACAAATTCTATGAGCTTCTAAAATGAAAAGGATGTGTCTCCTTAAATTGTGTCTGATAACTTACTAGATACTGTCTACATGACTTTTTTGAGGGAAGGGGAATAATGGGAGGTGCCTTTAATTAATTTTAACTGATTCCTACAATCACTGGCCTTGAGGAGAAATTAGAATGAATTCAAATGACAGGAAACTGTATCTACATCTACCTCACAGTAGATATCTAGGTAGGAAGAATGTAAAAAATACATTTACAAACAGTAAAATATCAAAGGATACATTATGTCAATTTGGAAACTGAACATATGGCTTAAGATTTTTGAAATTAGGCCGGGCACAGTGGGTCACGCCTGTAATCTCAGCATTTTGGGAGGCTGAGGCGGGCGGATCACCTGAACTTGGGAGTTTGAGACCAGCCTGACCAACATGGAGAAGCTCCATCAATACTAAAAATACAAAATTAGCCGGGTGTGGTGGCGCATGCCTATGATCCCAGCTACTGGGGAGGCTGAGGCAGGAGAAGCGCTTGAAACATGGAGGCAGGGGTTGTGGTGAGCTGGGATGCTGCCATTGTCCTCCAGCCTGGGCAACACAGCAAAACTGTCTCAAAAAAAAAAAAAGGATTCTTGAAATTCACTTTGCTGATATGCTGTTACAAATATATAAACAATTTTTAAATACTTGGATGGATATTTATATTTTTATCAATACTTTTTCACATTAATTGGATCAGTCTGTAATTTTATGTAAATTGCTAGCAAAATGATTATAGCTGACAAAATCAGTAAGTGTGTTGTTAACTTCCTGACTTCTTGTATTTCAGAGAGTGAAGAGTTGAACCATTCAACATGAATTGCGTAAATAAGAGTGTCCCACAGGAGTTCATTCTGTTAGGTTTCACAGATCAACCATGGCTAGAGATTCCACTCTTTGTGATGTTTCTGTTTTCCTATATCTTGACAATCTTTGGCAATCTGACAATAATTCTTGTGTCACATTTGGATTTCAAACTCCACACCCCTATGTACTTTTTTCTTAGCAATCTCTCACTCCTGGACCTTTGCTATACCACAAGTACAGTTCCACAAATGCTGGTAAACATATGCAACACTAGGAAAGTAATCAGTTATGGTGGCTGTGTGGCCCAGCTTTTCATTTTCCTGGCCTTGGGTTCCACTGAATGTCTTCTTCTGGCCATGATGTCCTTTGATAGGTTTGTAGCTATTTGTCGGCCTCTACATTACTCAATTGTCATGCACCAGAGGCTCTGCCTCCAGTTGGCAGCTGCATCCTGGATTAGTGGCTTTAGCAATTCAGTATTACAGTCCACCTGGACACTTAAGATGCCACTGTGTGGTCACAAAGAAGTGGATCACTTCTTCTGTGAAGTCCCTGCTCTGCTCAAGTTGCCCTGTGTTGAGACAACAGCAAATGAGGCTGAACTATTCTTCATCAGCGTGCTGTTCCTTCTAATACCCATGACACTTGTCCTTATATCATATGCTTTTATTGTCCAAGCAGTGTTGAGAATTCAGTCTGCTGAAGGTCAACGAAAGGCATTTGGGACATGTGGCTCCCATCTAACTGTGGTGTCACTTTTTTATGGTACAGCTATCTCCATGTATCTGCAACTACCTTCACCCAGTTCCAAAGACCGGGGAAAGATAGTTTCTCTTTTCTATGGAATCATTGCACCCATGCTGAATCCCCTTATATATACACTTAGGAACAAAGAGGTAAAGGAAGCCTTTAAAAGGTTGGTTGCAAGAGTCTTCTTAATCAAGAAATAAGAAATATACAAATGATAAGTTTTGCTAAAGACACAATACTTACTCAGCTTACTAACTTCTCTGCAAGTTGCCCTATTTTTGTCATTACTATAGAGAACTATTGTAATCTCCCTCAAAGAAAATTTCCTTGACAAAAAGCTATATTTGTTTCTGTTGCCTAAACCTTTTCATTGAACAAGCCACCAGAACTGGCCTTCCAATGCACCAAAAACTAATCACAACATTTTCAAGGTTTGTCAAACTTTACATCATTGTTTGTACAATTCAATGTAAACTAGACCTTTCTGATCCAGAAATCATTTCTTCAGTAATACACACATACACACACACTTAGAAACAAAGATGTAAAGGGAGCTTTTGAGAGGTTGCTTGCAAGGGTGTTAATAAATAAATAAGGAATTCCCAAATTATAGGCCTTTTAAAGACTTCAATTTTACATAGCTTATAATTTAATTCTCTCCAAATTGCTTTATCATTACTATTCTTAGAAAAACTATTATGGTGGTCTTCAAATAAAATCTCGACAGAGAACTATATCTGTTTTCCACTGCCTAAGTATATTCATTGCACAAGTCTTAAGAACTGATCTTTTATGAATTCTCAAAATAGCATAGCCTTAAAATCTTTAAGGTCTCAAACATCTTAGCACTAGTCTGTATACATCAGGAAGAGTCTTAGACTTCTCTGAAACCAGAATAAAAGCTTAGAAATTCTTTCCCTAGAAACAAAACATTTGATACACATACAGATGCCCTCATCCTTACACACATACACACACAAACTCCATGGCACAAATTATTTTTCAGACAATTGTAGATCTAACAGAAGTATCCAAAACCTTGTCTTAATTATCGATATAAGGTTAACAGCCCTAGCTTAAATTTTAACACTATTCGCACATCAACACAATACTAAAATCCACAATGATTCTCCAGCCCCCAGTTTTACTTAGATCTTCTGTTGTTTCTGTACTTCCCACTTCTCCTAAGTTGAAGTGTCTTATTCCATCTACCAAATAAAGTTGTAGCTACATTTTAGACTGAAATCAAATGCCTGCTTTTAACCTTTTAAAATTATTCCTCTACTGTATATATTATTTCTCTCCTTTTAACCTCGAAAGCACTTAAAGGGGCCAGGCATGGTGGCTCACGCCTGTAATCCTAGCACTTTGGGAGGCTGAGGCGGGTGGATTGCCTGAGGTCAGGAGTTCAAGACCAGCCTGGGCAACAATGGTGAAACCCTGTCTCTACTAAAATACAAAAATTAGCTGGGCGTGGCAGTGTGGGCCTGTAGTCGCAGCTACTAGGGAGGCTGAGGCAGGAGACTCGCTTGAACCCAAGAGGTGGAGGTTGCAGTAGAGATCACACCACTGCACTCTAGCTTGAGCAACAGAGTGAGACTCCATCTCAAAAAAAAAAAAAAGGAAAAGAAAGCACTTATAGGTTAAGTCATAAAAAAGCACATTATATAATCATGTCCACAGCTTGTTTAATGCACATTTCTTGTACAAAAAGAAACGCTTATTAGTTTCATGTTAGTTCCCTTGAGGTAGCATAGATCGTAATTTCAACTTCTTCCATATGGACTTCAGAGCCCATAAAAGTGCTAGAGAAAATAAACACTATAAGTTGGTTATTTGGTTGATTTTGTGAGTTACACTATAATTATATTAACTGCTTCATTATTATTCTTTTTCCAATTTTTTAATCAAATATGTCATAAAAGTATAAAATGCAGTAACTAAGAAATACAATTAGAATGTTTTACTTCAAAACCTTACAGTAACAACATAAATTTCAGCATAATTCTAACCCAACATGGTGGATCTTAAAACTTTAACTTGCATCAGAATCATCTGTAGGGCTTTTAAAGTTCAGATTGGTGGGGGTCACCTACCCCCAGACCTTCTAATGCAGTAAGTTTGGGGTGAGGCCTGATAATTTGCATTTCTACAAATTTCCAGGTAATACTTATGTTGCCTGTTAGGAGACCACACTTTAGGAACAGCTGTGCTAACAGTTAAAATAAATAAAGGTATGCTGCTTGCTGAGTTTCTATCCTTTATTTTTAGAAATGAGTTATAATTTAAAGGAAAATAGGAGAAAACACTAATAGAGTATATTGAAATATGAGGGGACATTCCTTAATAAAAATGCATTCATATCTTAAAGTCCAACTAAATGATATACCAGATTTCCAGAGACAAATTTTGATGTCAGCTCAAAGGCAATGTCAGGGTCCTTTAAAGAATTATGAGAAAATAGTAGAAAAACCAGAGTGATGGAGATTGAAGTATTTTATATTTTTTTAAAAGAGCCATTAATTGATCTAATAAATTGCATATCGGTAAGTTCTAAAGCCATATGACAAAATTTTATATATATTTTGCCATCAGTTATCTTGTGACTATATACATATATATTCTGGCTTCATTTAGAATAACAATTACTAAACTATTTTACAGAGATATGTATAATAATTTTTTTTTTCTTTTTTTAGACAGAGTCTTACTCTGTCACCCAGGCTGGAGTATGGTGGCGCCATTTTAGTTCACTGCAACCTCCGCCTCCTAGGTTCAAGCAATTCTCCTGCCTCAGCCTATGGAGAGTAGCTGGGATTACAGGCAAGTGCCACCATGCCTGGCTAATTTTTGTATTTTTTGTAGAAACAGGGTTTCATCATGTTGGCCAGGCTGGTCTCAAACTCCTTACCTCAGGTGATTCACCTGCCTTGGCCTCCCAAAGTGCTGGGATTACAGGCATGAGCCACTGCACCCAGCCTATAATTCTTGATTTTTTTTTTTTTTTCTAATTCAACTTTTATTTTAGATTCAGGGGGTACATTTGCAGGTTTGTTACCTGGGCATATTTTGTGATACTGAGGTTTTGGGTATGATTGATCTTGTCACCCAGGTACTCAGCACAGTATCAATAGTTAGATTTTCAACCCTTGTCCCCCTCCCCACCTACCCACTCTAGTAGTCCCTAGTGTCTACTGTTGCTATCTTTATGTCCATGAGTACCCAATGGTTAGCTCCCACTTAAGTGAGAACATATAGTATTTGGTTTTCTATTCCTGTGTTAATTCACTTAGGTTAATGGCCTGTAGCTGCATGTTGCTGTAAATGACATGATTTTTTTCTTTTTTATGACTCATGGTATTCCGTGGTATATACGTACCACATTTTCTTTTTCTATTCACTGTTGGTGGGTGCCTAGGTTCATTCCATGTCTCTGCAATTGTGAATAGTGCTGTGATGAACATATGAGTTCATGTGTTTTTTGGTAGGATTTGTTTTCTTTTGGATATATACCCAGTAATGGAATTGCTGAGTGGAATCGTAGTTTTAAGTTGTTTGAGAAATCCCCAAACTGCTTTCCACAATGGCTGAATTAATTTACTTTCCCACCAACAGTGTATAAGTATTTACTTTTCTCCACAGCCTTGCCAGCATCTATTGTTTCTTGACTTTTTATTAATAGCCATTCCAACTGGTATGAGATAATATCTCACTGTGGTTTTGATTTGCATTTCTCTGGTGATTAGTGATGATTAACATTTTTTCATATGTTCGTTGGCTGCTTGTATGTCTTCTTTCAAGAAGTGTCTGTTTATTTCTTTTGTACATTTTTAATGGGTGTTATTTGCTTTTTGCTTGTTCAATTGTTTAAGTTCCTTACAGATTCTGGACATTATGCCTTTGTTGGATGCATAGTTTGCAAATATTTTCTCCAATTCTGTAGGTTGTCTGTTTACTCTGTTGACAGTTTCTTTTTCTATGCAGAAGCTCTTTAGTTTAATTAGGTCCCAGTTGTCAATTTTTGTATTTGTTGCAATTGCTTTTGAGGACTTCATCATAAATTATTTCCCAAGCCCCATGTTCAGAATGGTGTTTCCAAGGTTTTCTTCTTCGATTCTTGTAGTTTGTGTCTTATATTTAAAACTTGAATCATCTTTAGTTAATCTTTGTGTATGGTGACAGATAAGGGTCCAGTTTCATTCTTCTGCATATGGCTAACCAGCTATTCCAGCACGATTTATTAAATAGGAAGTCCTTTCTCCATTGCTTATTTTTGTCAATGATCAGATGGCTATATGTTTGTGACTTTATTTCTGAGTTCTCTATTCTGTTCCATTGGTCTATGTGTCTCTTTTTGTACCAGTACCATGTTGTTTTGGTTACTGCAGCCCTTATAGGATAGTTTGAAGTCGGGTAATGTGATGACTCTGACTTTGTTCTTTTTTCTTAGGATTGCTTCGGCCAGTGGGGCTCTTTTTTGGTTCCATATGCATTTTAGAATAGTTTTTCTACTTCTGTGAAAAATGACGTTCATAGTTTGATAGGAATAGCATTGAACCTATAGATTGCTTTGGCTGATATGGCCATTTTAACAATATTGATTCTTCCATGAGCATGGAATGTTTTTCCATTTGTTTGTGTCATCTATTATTTCTTCAGCAGTGTTTTGTAGTTATCCTAATAGAGATATTTTTGTTTGTTTGTTTGTTTGTTTGAGACGGAGTCTCACTCTGTCGCCCAGGCTGGAGTGCAGTGGTGCGATCCCGGCTCACTGCAAGCTCCGCCTCCCAGGTTCAGGCCATTCTCCTGCCTCAACCTCCTGAGTAGCTGGGACTACAGGTGCCTGCCACCATGCCCGGCTAATTTTTTTGTATTTTTAGTAGAGGCAGGGTTTCACCGTGTTAATCAGAATGGTCTCAATATCCTGACCTCGTGATCCGCCCCCCTCGGCCTCCCAAAGTGCTGGGATTACAGGCGTGAGCCACCGCGCCCGGCCTAATAGAGATCTTTCACCTCCTTCATTAGATGTCTTCCTAGGTAATTTTGTGTGTGTGTAGCTATTGTACATGGGATTGCCCTCTTGATTAGGCTTCAGATTGAACATTATTTGTGTATAGAAATGCTACTAATTTTTGAATGTTAATTTTGTATCCTGAAACTTTACTGAAGTAGTTTATCAGTTCCAGGAGCCCTTTGGCAAAGTCTTCAGGGTTTTCTAGAGATAGAATTATATCCTCAGTGAACAGAGATAGTTGCACTTCTTTTTCTATTTGGATATGTTTTACTTCTTCTCTCACCTGATTGCTCTGGCTATGACTTCCATAAATCTTGATTTCTGAATAGAATTTGCAAACAATTCTTATCTACTTCTGTACAATACAGAGCAATAATGACCAAAATGTTAAGGTTCCATTTGTCCCTATCTTTTTGTAAAATCTCACTCAAAAGGTGATTAATAAAACACTATCACTCTGAAAATATCATTATAAGACTTAAGTGTTTTGTCCTACTAGAATATGCACTTATAAATAACTTGCATGAATTTAAAGAGAACAGACTTCATAAGTTAAAAATGACACTAAACTTTGGGAAATTAATAATTCTAGAGAAATCAGAAGTAAAATTAAAAAATAAAAGCAATAAATAAAAGATGAAATTTAACATAATCAAGATGGACACATTTACTTCAATTGTATACTACAGAATAGTATTAGTAGAACTATGACTGGCAGTGAATCCCATAGAAGCCCAGCTAAGACATATGGATAATAAAACATGTAGATTATTGGCTTTAGTTTGAGGATTTTTATCTTAAGAGATACATTATAAAACTAAAATGCCTACACAAAATAATGACTAGAGAATTGAAAAATCAGAACACCATGCCTCTTGAAGAATTATTGAAGGCATTGATTTTTTCAATGTTGAGTAGAAAATGCTTTGTCAAAGTATGAAGCAGTAGCTTTCTTCAGGTATTTAAAGGCTTAGTTTGTCTCATAGCTTAGTTTGTCTCATAAAGGTTAGAAATCCTACTAATGCATAAAAATTAAAAAGGAGATCTGAGCATGATATAAGGACACACACACACACACACACACAAATAGATGTTATACCATGATGAAATAACTGACCATTTCTGGCAATGTGGGAAAATAGAATTCTATATAAAAGAGAGATTGAATTAAACAATCTACCTAATGCCTTTCCTCTTTAAATTCTGTTTTAGGAATTTTCTTTTGTGAAATAACATTTGTGATAACAATTTCTGTTAATGACCAAAGAAACAAAAGCAGGCAGAGAAAATGATAGATATAACTAAACCTTTGGAATAATGTCATGTAAAAGAAATTGAGTTGATTCCAAGGAAAGAACTGGATGGAAGCTATTCTGATTTAGCATATAGAAGTCAATGCTAGAAAACATGAAATGGCTTGAATGGGTAAATATCTGTGGAGCTATGATTTTCAAATATGAGTAGTAGTCCAAGGGAAGTTGGACTATGTGACTTATAAGATTCCTTTCAATCCAGAAAGTGTATGGCTCTGCCAATTACAATATAGGAGAAATTTGGTTAGATTTTTAAAAAACTTCCTGAAGATAAAAGATGGGGTATAATGGACTATTTAAACAAAGGATACAGTGAAGTAATCAACTGTATCAGTTTCCTAGGGCTATCATAACCAATTGTCATGTACTTGACAGCTTAAAACCATAGAAAGTTACCATCTCACAGTTCTGGAAGCCAGAAGTCCGAAATCAAGGTATTAGCAAGGCCATGTTCTCTCTGGAGGGTGGTGGGCAGAGGAGGGGTGGTGGTGGTGAACTTGTTTCTGCTTTTTTTGTTTTTTAGTGACTACTGGCATGCCCTGCTCATCCTTGTCTTGTGGCCACATCACTCTCAGCTCTGGCTTCATTTTCGTATCTCTTTCTGTGTGAGCCTCAGTCAAATCCCTCTTTGCCTGTCTCTTACAGGAATTCATGATGGCATTTAGAATTCACTCAGATAATCTAGAATAAATGCCTCCTCCCAAGATTCTTAATCACATCTTTCTCCATATAAGGTAACATTTGCAGATTCCAGTGATTATCACCTAGACATATCTTTTGGGAAGGGCCATCATTCATGGTACTGCATCATCTATATCATTTGGGCCTATATAGTCCATCATCTTCCAAAGAAAAGAGCATAAAATTTACTCTTGAAGGGTCAGATTTTTAAATTTTAGATTCTTAAGGAAATGAGAAAGAATCCAACTTTATTCCTACTAGTAGTATCATTACTATCTTATCATGAGAATTTGTAAACTGTATACATTTTCCTGTTTAAAACAACAAACACATAGATTATATCATTTTTCAGTACATACACTGAATTGACCACAGGGCAAAAACCGGTGAAAAAATAAAATCTTTCGTGCAGATATAAGAAATCAATATAGTTTTTAAAAGGTGCATGAGTATTAGCACCATATGGATAGTGGAATTATTAGGAAGATAATACAGTCTGTCTCTCTGTGTATAATTTAAATATAGACACAAAATACATTGTCATATTTATCATATTTTACTTTTCTAAGTTATTTACATTAAGAACAACAATAATATTCCCATAAATATGTCACAGGTTTTTTTTTTTTAAACATCATTTCCAGTACCAAAATGTGTCCCACATATGCTCCAATAAAAAGACACAGATCATCAGACTGATAAAAAAGCAAGGCTCACTATATGCTGTCTATACGAAAGGTACTTTAAATATAAGGACACTAGCCGGGCATGGTGGCTCACGCCTGTAATCCCAGCACTTTGGGACCCCGAGGTGATCACTTGAGGTCAGGAGTTTGAGGCCAGCCTGGCCAACATGGGGAAACTCCGTCTCTACTAAAACTATGAAAATTAGCAGGACACAGTAGCAGCACATCTGTAATCCCAGCTACTTGGGAGGCTGAGGCACTAGAATCGCTTGAACCCGGGAGGTGGAAGTTGCAGTGAGCCATGAAATGTGCCACTGCACTCCAGCCTGGGTGACGGAGGGAGACTGTTCCAAAAAATATATAAAATAAAATAAAATAAAAATATGTATGTGTGTGTGTGTGTATGTGTATACATATGTATCTATAATGACACACACAAGTAAATAGTAAAAGATTGGAAAAGGTAGCCACAGTAACATTAATCAAAAGAATTGGCTATGTTATTATAAGAAAAAGTAGATTTCAGAGTAAAGAATATTGCCAAGAATATAATCATTTAATAATAAACCAATCCATCAAAAGGACATGTGAATCTTAAACATTTATACACATGATAACTAAACTTCAAAATACAGAGAAATCTGGTAGAGATGAAAGAGGTAGGCATGCTATGATTATAGGTGATTTCAGCACCCCTTCATCAATGATAGATAGAACAAATAGACAGAAAATCAGTAGGCATATAGAAGACTTGAACATTATCAGCCTAAGTGATCTATTTGACATTTATAGAAGGCTCTACATAGCATCAGCAGAATATGCGTTCTTCTCAAGTGCACACAGAACATTTCCCATGATAGACCATGTTCTAGAGTATAAAACATCTATCAGTATAGTTAAAAGGATTCAAATCATAGCAACATATGTTCCCTGACAACAGGTTTTGTTGCAAGCCTGAGAGAATTTTAGTTCAGTTATAGATGTTTGCTTCTATGCCCCACAGTTTATATTCCAAATTTCATAAATTCTAAGATGTATATTTTTTCACATGTAACTTCTCTTAAAAATTGCTGTTCATCTATAATCTATGACTTTTACAATCGTGTTGGCCAGGTGACAGTCACAACATAGTTGCTATTGCAGTTGTGAATTGCAATGTGTTCACTGTTACTCCTGATAGCCTAGCTGGCTAACTGGAATCCTCCACAAATGGAATCCTCCTGATAGCCTAGCTGGCTAACTGGAATCCTCAACAAATGATTTTAGGACCATTTATGGAAGGACTATAAGTCTGAGCTGTATCCTGAAAACTTTGTTGATACTGTGAAAGAAAAAGCAAAATTACTAAACTAAAGGGAAAAGTTGAAGGGGTGGCCTGCCCCTCCACACTTGTGGGTGTTTCTCGTTAGGTGGAAACGAAAGACTTGAGAAAAGGAATAAAACACAGAGACAAAGTGTAGAGAAAGAAAAGCGGGGCCCAGGGGACCGGTGCTCAGCTTACAGAGGACCCACGCCGGCACCGGCCTCTGAGTTCCCTGAGGATTTATTGAGAATTATCTTAGTCATTAAAAGGATAAGGGAGTGGCTGGACAATAGGATTATTGTAGGGAGGAAATCAGCAGTAAGACATATGAAAAAATCCTTGTAATATGAACAAGTTTAAAGGAAAATGCTGTGCCTTGAGATGTATATGCGACATCTCCATAAACCTTTTAGCAGTGTTGCTCCAGCAAGTCCCACCTTATTCCTAAAGGTGGTTTCTCCTCACTCAGTAAACAAGGCACACAATGGGTATTACCCGGAGACGTTCCATTGCCCAAGGAGGGGCAGGAGACAAATGTTTTTCTCTTTCTTGAGATTTAAGAGAATGGTGATGACTTTTAACCACAAGCAGCCTTTAGGCACTTGTTTAACAAAGCACATTCTGCACAGCCCCAAATCCTTTTAACCTTAAATCACCTTCGCACATGTCTCTTGCAAGGACAAAGTTGAAAGTAAGGTCACAGATTAACAGCATCTCAAATACAGAACTAAACGGAGTCTTTTATGTCTTCTTCCTTCTATATAGACATGGTAACAAGCTGATCTCTCGTTCTTTTCAACAAAACCACCATTGTCATCACGATACCGAGATTACATACTTCACAAGGTAATAGAATATCACAAAGCAAATGGAGACTGGACGAGAGCACAGGATGGTGTTAAAATTAAAGTTAAAATTGCTAACAAAATTTTGGGCATGCATAGTCATTGATAACATTTTATCAGGAAATAGGGTTTGAGAGCAAAATTTATTAGGTGGGAATTTCTTCCTCCTAATAAGCCTGGGAGCACTACAGGAGGCCGGGGCTTATTTCATCCCTTCGGCTTCAACCGTAAAAGGCGGCACGCCTCCAAGGGGGTCGTTTATAGGCCTACCCTCAGAGCGCATTCTCTTTCTCAGGGATATTCCTTGCTGAGAAAAAGAATTCAGCGATATCTCTCCTATTTGTGTGCAAAAGAGAAAAGATATGGCTCTGTTCCGTCCGGCTCACCGGCGGCCAGTTCAAGGTTGCCTCCCTTGTTCCCTGAACATCACTGTTATCCTGTTCTTTTTACAAGATGCCCAGTTTTTGTATTGTTCAAACACACGTGCTCTACAAACAATTTGTGCAGTTAAGGCAATCATCACAGTGTCCTGAGGTGACATATATCCTCCTCAGCTTACAAAGAAGATGATGGGATTAAGAGATGAAAGTAAAGATTTGGGAAATTACAAAAGTATAAATTTTGGAGAACTAATAAAATGTCCATGAAATCTTCATATTTTATGTTTTTCTGCTGTGGCTTCAGCCAGTCCCTCCGTTCAAGGTCCCTGACTTCCCGCAACATTTTCCCTCCCTTTTCCTCTATATAAATGTGCCATGGCGACGAAAGCTTGTTCGTTCTCTCGATTTTGGCGCAGGATTCTTCGACTGGTCCAGCACACTAAAAACAAGCCGATTAAACAGACACACATAATTCCAAGATTTACTGCAGTAGAGTTCCCAATAGACTCAATCCAAGTCGTGGGATTTAATCCATAAAGATTTTTTGTTACCTGATCTAACGCCTCAGCTCCAGGCACAATATTTAAGTGGCTCTGAGAGGCTTCAAAAACTTGTTCTTTTAATTTAGAAATGTCTAAAGTGAGATTATCTTCTCTTCCCTGTAAATGGCATCTTACCATGTCCCAGTGATGTTTAGACTCATTATAAACTTGCGGTGTAATACAAAAATCTGACGTATTCCAGTCACACTGTAACTGGAAACGATGTTCCAAGCTCATGAGTCTATCTCCCATCCAAATGACAGTTTGTCTAAGGTCATTAATTTGATTAGCCAATTTTTGATCGATACCAGATTGTGAATTCCACAACCTTGTGGAATTCTTTTGCCAATTGTCAACAAAGCTTACTGTCTGCACAGAAGAGTGCAGTGCAACTCCTGCCACAGCGGCTGTAGCTGTGACTGCAATTAATCCCATAATTACTGTAATTAAAGTAAAAATGAATCTTTTGGATCTATTTAAAATGCCTTTTAATACTTCAGTCAAAATATGGATGGATGGCGAGGCCTCCCATGGTCGGTCCATGGACACAGGGATCCACACGTCTTCTCTTGCTCTCACTAGCAGAATACGGTGCTGCCAATCAAAAGTCGAATCAATGCAAGTAAAAAATCTGCAATTTTCACAAGTTATAGTTTGGGAGTCTGGTTTAATAACTATATTTCCTATGACTAACATATAAGGGGGCTTTACACAACTTTGTAAAGGAACTGTTAGACTGGAATTTAGGTTGATAGAGTAAAATGACTTATAATCTCTTGTTTCTATAGTTTGGTTTCCAGACCAAATTCTAAGGTGGTATGAAGCCACAGTAAGCCTCCATAATTCTGGATGTTCAGGACCAAAAACCGGACTTATTATTTTTGGTCTTGGAGTAGAGATTCCCTTCTTTTCTCCCCATATCCAAGGGTAGAAAGACTGTAATTTTTTGTGCTTATGTTTGTCTAAATTTTCTGTTAAGTCACTATCAACAGTTGGACTCACTAGTGCACTGGGACAGAATTGAGTTTGTCCTGTGCAATTGTGGTAGAATTGACCTCGAGGTGCCCAATCTGTAACAGTTCCGAATGTATTGTTTTGTAAAATCACGGCACTATCAGCCACACCTTCTTCCCAAACTAAATCTTTTGATTCTTTGGAAATCTCCTTGGGGCAGTGTTTCCCTTTTGGCCTAAATTTTAATGATCTTTGATAAGAGAAGCCTTGTAAATAGTTTACCTGTGGTTTGAGTGACATTCCTCTTACCATGTGATAAGTAAATCTACAGGTGGGATTGAGTGTAGGCACTTCTACCAACCAATTTTGGATAGCAGGCATTAAACATCCTGGTGCTCTCCCTAGGCAAATAGGAGGATAACGATACCCAATGGAAATATTTATCATCATTCCTTCTTCCTCTGGTTTGGCAGGGCAATGATCATCTGTGGGACCAGGTACCCACACACTATTATTAACATACTTCAATAGGATTATCCATCCATGTGACTGCCCGAATTAAGGGCGGGAAAGGCACATAGGCCCAGTAGGTATAATTAGCTGCAGCTGCTCCTGCAGGCATGGGGAGACTTACAACCGTTGATACAACCATTAAAGCTGCAAGCAGCATTTTTTCTGAGGTTTGTGTCACCTTTGTGCTAGCTAGGCTTTTTCTAGCTAACAGTGTCAGCTTCTTTAACTGTGCCCAGGTTGGCAGCTTTGCCTTCTTGGTGTGTGGTGACTTCATCTGTTTTTCTAATATCACCACTTGATTCACCATGCGAGTCAATGGTGCTCGATTGCGGTGTTTCCATCTCCGTGGAGGCGCTTTTCTTTGCATCTCCGATGGGTTCATTGTAGAACTTCAGATGTCTAGTGGGTATCCAAATAGGAAGCTGATTTTTCTCCTGGTGAAACACAAGCAAAACCTCTTCCCCAGGTTATCACCTTCCCTATTTCCCATGTCCTATTTTTGTTGTCTTTCCACCAAATCAGTTTTCCTTTATGTGGACTGTTCTTTTTACCAGTAAGATGTTGTTCTGCAGAAGTAGTAGTCTGATTTCTATAAATGCTTAAAAAATTTAAAGTATAGAGTGCTAGATTAAGCTGCATCTGAGGAGAGGTACACTCCTTACTGTCTCCCCCCTTTTTTTATTTAACTAACTGAGTTTTGAGTGTTCTATTAGTTCTTTCAACTATGGCCTGTCCTTGGGAATTATAAGGAATTCCTGTTGTGTGTGTAATATTCCACTGATTTAAGAATTTTTGGAAAGCTTTACTACAATAACCTGGTCCATTGTCAGTTTTAATTTTTTCTGGAACTCCCATCACAGCAAAACAAGATAATAACTGTTTTTTTAACATGGGCAGTACTTTCTCCTGTCTGGCATGTTGCCCATATGAAATGTGAATAAGTATCAACTGTTACATGAACATATGATAATTTTCCAAATGAAGGTACATGGGTAACATCCATTTGCCATAATGCATTAGGACACAGACCTCTGGGATTAACTCCTGCCTCTTGGGTGGGCAGGTGTAGTACTTGACACTGGGTACAATGTTGTACAATATTTTTTGCCTGTTTCCATGTGACATCAAATTTGTTTTTTAACCCTGCTGCATTTACATAAGTCAAAGCATGAAGTTCTTGTGCTTTTATGAATGCAGAGGATACCAGTAAGTCAGCTTTTTCATTTGCTTTAGTTAAAGGTCCTGGTAAATTAGTATGTGCTCGAATATGAGTAATATAAAATGGGAAATTCCTTTTTCTTACAGTTTGTTGTAACAAACTGAACAGCTGGTTTAACTGATCATCCATGCTATATTTAATTAGAGCTGTCTCAACATCCCTTGTAGCCTGTACTACATATGCAGAATCTGATATAATATTAACAGGTTGATTAAAATCTTCTAACACTGTAATGACTGCAACCAACTCTGCCCTTTGAGCTGATTGATATTGAGTTTTGATTACTCGCTCCTTTGGCCCTGTGTAAGCTGCTTTTCCATTGCTGGAACCATCAGTAAATACTGTCAGAGCATTTTCTAAAGGTTCATGTCTGGTAATTTTAGGTAAGATCCAAGTAGTCAATTTTAAAAACTGGAAGATTTTTGTTTTTGGGTAATGATTATCAATAATTCCCACAAAATCGGCAAGGCCAATTTGCCATGCACCAGAATTGATAAAGGCTTGTTTAACTTGTTCCTTGGTTAAAGGAACAACTATTTTGTCTGGGTCATTACCACACAATTTTATTATTCGTAATCTTGTCTGACCAATTAATGTAGCTATTTGATCCAAGTACAATGTAAAAGTCTTAATTATACTGTGAGGAAGAAATGACCACTCCACTAGATCAGTATTTTGAACAATGATGCCTGTTGGAGAATGTGTAGTGGCAAAAATCAAAAGTTGGAGTGGGGCTAAAGAATCTATTCTACTTATTTGCGCTGACTGAATTTTTTCTTCCACTAATTTAATTTCTTTTATTGCCTCTGGGGTTAACATCCTTTTACTATTTAAGTCTGGATCTCCTCTTAGGATAGAGAACAAATTTGACATGGCATAAGTAGGAATGCCTAGAGTTGGCCGAATCCAATTAATATCGCCTAACAATTTTTGAAAATCATTTAATGTTTTTAATGTATCTTTTCTTATTTCTATTTTTTGTGGCTTAATTTTTCTATTTTCTATTTGCATCCCTAAATAATGAAAAGGATCAGAGGTTTGGATCTTATCAAATGCTATTGTTAGTCGTGCGTTGGCAACCTCTGCTTGCAGAAATGTGTAACAGTCAATTAATTTGTATCTTGTTTCTGCAGCACATAAAATATCATCAATATAGTGAATGATATAACAATCTGAAAATTTGTCTCTAACTGGTTGAAGGACTTGACCTACGAAAGTTTGACAAATAGTTGGACTATTAAGCATTCCCTGAGGTAATACTTTCCACTGAAACCTGGTGGCTGGTTCTTTATTATTTATGGCTGGTATAGTAAAGGCAAATTTTTCACAATCTTGCTCTGCCAGAGGAATGGTAAAAAAGCAATCCTTAAGATCAATTATAATTAAAGGCCAGTCTTTTGGGATCATGGCTGGAGAGGTCAATCCAGGTTGGAGAGGCCTCATGGGTTGAATTACAGCATTTACGGCTCTTAAGTCCATTAACATACGCCATTTGCCTGATTTTTTTTGAATTTCAAATACAGGAGCATTCCAGGGTGAGAATGAAGGCTCAATGTATCCCTTTTGTAATTGTTCCTTTGCTAATAAGTGTAAAGCCTCCAGTTTTTGCTTTGGTAGTGGCCACTGATTTACCGATACCGGTTTTTCTGTTTTCCAAGTTAATGGAATGGGTTTAGGAGGCTCTACAGTGGCCGCCCCTAAAAAGGATAGCCTATTCCTTTTCTTTCTTGATTTTTCTCAGTCTCAATTGGGACTTTAATGTCATTTTCATTTTTTCCTAGTCCTTTTCCTGGTATATATCCCATCTTAGTCATGATTTTTTGACTCATGGGACTTTTCACCCCCTTTGTTGTAACAAATCTTGACCCCATAGATTAACAGGAATTAATCATTGCCTGAAGAATACTTTCTTGATTATCTGGCCCTAAACAATGTAAAACCATAGTACTTTGATACACTTCTGAAGCTGTGCCTATGCTGACAAGTCCTGTAACAGCCTTTTGTTTAGGCCAAGTTTTTGGCCACTGATTTAAAGCAATAACAGAGACATCTGCTCCAGTGTCTATCAACCCTTCAAACTGTTTTCCTTGAATAATGGCCTTACACACAGGTCTGCTCTCAGAGACCAGACTTGCCCAATATGCAGCCTTTCCTGTCAGATCAGTGCTTCCGAACCCTCCTGTTCTTTTTATCTCACTGTTTCCAATTTTAATATAAGGTAGGAGTAATAATTCAGTGATTCTGTCTCCTGGACTGGCACTCCAAGGAATTGAGGAACTAATAACCAATTGAATTTCTCCTTTATAGTCTGAATCAACCACACCAGTATTAATTTGAACTCCTTTTAGATTTAAACTTGATCTTCCTTAGATTAGTCCTACAGTCCCCTCAGGCAATGGGCCATATACTCCTGTGGGGATTTTTCGTGGAGGCTCCCCTGGAAGCAAAGAGACTGCTTGTAAAGTACATAGATCTACTGCTGCACTGCCACTTGTGGCAGGGTATAATTGCTGTATTGTGATACTGGCTTATTCCCTGAGACACTTGCGACAGTGGGGGTTGTTGTTTCTGAAAACTCTGAGGAACAAAGGGTTGAATTTTGAATGTCCCAGTTTGTTGCGGGGCCTGAGGCTGGCCCCTCCTCTCATTTCCCAACAATGGTTGCCCATTTTTATCATATTTAGAACGACATTGATTACCCCAATGTTTTCCCTTTTTACATCTTGGACATAGGCCAGGTGGCTGTTTATCTGTTGTTGTAGTAGCTTGAGTAGTTATATTTTGTTTATTTGAGACTGGGCAATTCTTTTTTAGATGACCAATTTGACCACAATTATAACATTTTCCCCGAAATGTTCTAACTTGTCCTCCTAAAGCAACTCCTGTGATTGCTTGAGCCATAAGCATAGCTTTATACATAGCTCCTCCAATTCCATCACAGGCTTTAACATACTCTGAGATTACATCTAATCCTGTGGGAACCCTTCCTTTTAATGGCTTAATGGCTGATTGACAATCCGGATTGGCGTTTTCATATGCCATCAACTCCACTATGACTTTACGGGCATTCTCATCGGTAATTGACTTTTGAGCAGCATCTTTAAGTCTTGCCACAAAATCAGGGTAGGGCTCTTTAGAGCCTTGTCTTATTGTATTGAATGAGGGGCAGGCGGTTCCTGGGTCTTGGATTTTCTCCCAGGCCCTAAGGCAGATAGTCCTAATTTGCTCAATGGCCTCATTTTGCATTATTACTTGTTGACTAACAGTGCTCCAATTTTGACCTGTTCCTAATAGTTGATCTACGTCTATGTTAACTGGAGGACTGGCAGTCCTATTTCTTCGGACCTGCACTTGTGCCCCATCAATCCACCAAGTCTTAAATTGTAAAAATTGAGAGGGTGAGAGTGATGATTTTGCCAGAATCTCCCAATCATAAGGAATGAGTCTATGTCCATGAGCAATGGAATCTAATAATGTTCTCATGTAAGGAGAGTTGGGTCCATACTGTTTTACTCCTTCTTTCATCTCTTTTAGCATTTTTATAGAAAAGGACTGATATCTGGCTTCAGCTACGGGAGGCTCTCCCTCTTGGGCCCCTTCTCCAGGTGGTCTTGATTCTAATATTACTGGGACTGGCCACGTCTGAGTATCTCCTTGTTTTCTTGCCTTATCAATGATTTTATGTAATGCACCACCCTGTCCAATAGGTGGTGCTGTAGGATTAAGTCCCATAGTGGGCAGCTGAGGATACAGCGCCCTGCCCTGTGGCGCTGGAAACATTTCAGGCTGTCCATACTGACTTTCTGGGGGCCAGTATTGAGAGGCTACTGGCGGCTGGGTCTTATTTTCTATCGGCTGATATCGTATCTTAGACTCTGATGGCTCTGCTAATTCTGAACCTTTTTCTTCTAATTTTAATGTTTCTGGATATATCACCTCCTGTAATTGATTATCGTTAGCGTTTTGTGTTGACCGAGCCATTACCGGCTCTGCTACATATTTACAGTGTGAACTTTCTTTTCCTTTCTGGGATTCTCTCCCTGCCTCTTTTTTACAATCTACGGCACAGCTTTTAGGGACATCCGAAATTGGAACACTATCTTCTTCTGTTTGCAACGGTTCTAAAGCTACTTTAATAATGACCCAATCATTCCATACTGTAAGTGGAATGATTTTACCTTCCCTACTTGCTTGTTTTAATTCTTTGCCAATTTTTTCCCAATCTTTTAGATCTAAAGTTCCCTGTTCCGGAAACCATGGACAAAACTGTTCTATTGTTTGAAAGAGCGTATTTAGATTTTTGGTAGACACTTTAACTCCCCCTCTTTTTAAGAGAATTTTTATAAAGCTGCGATAAGAGGCATATTTACTTTTAGTTTGCCCCATTGTGACCCTGGGTTCTTCCGAGCGCACAAGCTTACCGCAAGGCTGATTGTAGAGGTACTCGGGAATCTCTACTCGACTTGTCCTCAATGACCACGCTGGAGCATATCTTCACCTTAGAGAAAAGCTTCCACGTTGGACGCCAGATGAAGGGGTGGCCTGGCCCTCCACACTTGTGGGTGTTTCTCGTTAGCTGGAAACGAAAGACTTGAGAAAAGAAATGAGACACAAAGTATGGAGAAAGAAAAGCGGGGCCCAGGGGACCGGCGCTCAGCTTACAGAGGACCCACGCCGGCACCGGCCTCTGAGTTCCCTGAGGATTTATTGAGAATTATCTTAGTCATTAAAAGGATAAGGGAGTGGCTGGACAATAGGATTATTGTAGGGAGGAAAATCGGCAGTAAGACATATGAAAACATCCTTGTAATATGAACAAGTTTAAAGGAAAATGCTGTGCCTTGAGATGTATATGCGACATCTCCATAAACCTTTTAGCAGTATTGCTCCAGCAAGTCCCACCTTATTCCTAAAGGCGGTTTCTCCTCACTCAGTAAACAAGGCACACAATGGGTATTACCCGGAGATGTTCCATTGCCCAGGGAGGGGCAGGAGACAAATGTTTTTCTCTTTCTTGAGATTTAAGAGAATGGTGATGACTTTTAACCACAAGCAGCCTTTAGGCACTTGTTTAACAAAGCACATTCTGCACAGCCCAAAATCCTTTAACCTTAAACCACCTTCGCACATGTCTCTTGCAAGGACAAAGTTGAAAGTAAGGTCACAGATTAACAGCATCTCAAATACAGAACTAAACGGAGTCTTTTATGTCTACTTCCTTCTATATAGACATGGTAACAAGCTGATCTCTCGTTCTTTTCCCCACAAAAAGTCAAGCTGGGAACTGCTCAGGGCAAACCTTCCCCCCACTCCATTTTATTTAAAGTCATCCCTCTGCTCCCTGAGACAGATGCATATTCTGATTGCCTCCTTTGGCAAGGCTTATCAGAAACTCAAAAGAATGCAACAGTTTATCTCTCACCTACCTGTGACCTGCAAGCCCTTCCCTGCTTTGAGTTGTCACCGCCTACCTGGACGGAACCACTGTTCTTCTTACATATATTGATTGATGTCTCATGTCTCCCTAAAATGTATAAAACCAAGTTGTGCCCCAACCACCTTCAGTACATGTCGTCAGGACTTCCTGAGGCTGTGTCATGGGTGTGTGTCCTCAATCTTGGCAAAATAAACTGTCTAAATTAACTGAGACCTGTCTCAAATTTTGGGGATTCACAATACTTTCTGGTAAGCTCAAGAATGCAACAGCGTTTGTATTTGCAGAATAGGTATAGTAACTATTACTGGATTACAGGGAATACTGTAAGGGTTCAGAAATTTAATGGTTCAGCATAATTCTGGGAACATAGTAAGTTCTCACTGAGTATCTGCTACAATAATGTTTCAAATATTATTGTCCCTCAGTAGCAGGTAAAAACTGAGGCTCAGATTGACACATACTTTGTAACAGGGAGTTCCAAAATTTGAATTCTGGCCAGTACCTCCAAATTCCGGTTGTTTGCCACTAAATCACTCTTTTCATATGTGTTAAAAGTGTAATTGAATTACATCTTCTATTTAAGAAACAACTTATTCTTTTCAAAGAAATCACATTTCTTATCTCTTTGAACAGATGTTCTTATTTCCATTGTACACAGGCAGAAATTGAAACATGACAATTATCTAGTCAAGGTTGTCCAGCCAATCTAACAGAGAAATGTCCTTTTCACTAGAGAAATGCTATAGGTTAACTTGGTTTTTCACAGGAAAACTTGAGCAAAAAAATGAGAATATCAGGATTGTTAAGCATGAAGAATATTCTAAAAACAAGAGACAAAAGTTGATAAAAATGAGAGTCACTCATGCCTATAATCCCAGCACTTTGGGAGGCCGAGGAGGGTAGATCACGAGGTCAGGAGTTTGAGACCAGCCTGGCCAGTATGGTGAAACCCTGTCCGTACTAATAACACAAAAATTAGCCAAGCATGGTGGCATATGCCTGTAGTCCCAGCTACTTGGGAGGCTGAGGCAGAAGAATGGCTTGAACCAGGGAGGTGGAGGTTACAGTGAGTCAAGATCATGCAACTGCACTCCAGCTTGGGTGACAAGAGCAAAACTCCATCTCAAAAAAAAAAAAAAAAAAGAAGCCTCAAGTAAGCATGTGTACAACTTCAGTAACACATTGTGCATGCAGCCCCTCCAAGTGCTGGCAGGGCCACTGTGCATGAGGACAGTCCACCCCAAGGGAAGAATCAGGGGAAAAGGAATGCAACTCCCCGGAAACATGCCAATGGAAGCATGCCAACATATGAAGTCCCAAGTCAAACATCAAACAGTGCACTTGAATCTCTCAAGTCACCCACTTGGTCATCTTCCAAGTGTACTTTACTTCCTTTAATTCCTCTCTAAAACGTTTTAATAAACTTTCTCTCCCAGGGCGCAGTGGCTCATGCCTGTAATGCAAGCACTTTGGAAGGACAAGGCAGGTGGACCACCTGAGGTCAGGAGTTCGAGACCAGCCTAACCAATATGGTGAAACCCCATCTCTACTACAAATACAAAAATTAGCTGGGCGTGGTGGTGTGTGCCTGTAGTCCCAGCTACTTGGTAGGCTGAGGCAGGAGAATTGCTTGAACCCAGGAGGCAGAGATTGCAGTGAGCCAAGATCGTGCCCACTGCACTCCAGCATGGGCGACAGAGTGAGACTCCATTTCAAAATAATAATAACAATAATAATAATAAAATTTTCACTCCTGCTCGAAACCTTACCTCTTTCTCTCCCTCCACCTTATGACCCTCAGTCTAATTCTTTCTTCTGAGGAGGCAGGAGTTGAGATTGCTATAGACCTATACTGATTTGACGCTGCTAGTACCACAGCCAGCAAGGTATGGCAATGCTTTGATGGCATCACCTGAGAACTTGCTACAAATGCAAATTCTTGCATTCTATCCTGACACACTGCATTAGAAACCCTAGAGTTTGTGGCCCAAGTATCTTTGTGTAATAAGCCCTCCAGGTGATTCTGATGCATGCCAAAGTTTGAGAACCACTGGTTTAAACTATTTGAAAATTGAGCTGTTGTCAAATTGAATGCTGAGTAACCAACCAACATTGCGTCCTTCAAGTGTCTACGAGGTGAACAACACCATGCTAAGGGGTACAAATTTATTCATTCATTTGATGGGATTCAGGACATGCTACCCCAAAATATGGCACCTTGGCATTTGAGAAAACATCAGAAGCAGGAAGGTCACTCTTTAACCTTCCTTTAAAGTAGGTCATAAAGTGAATTAATGAAGTATTAACTCTCACTTTCATTCCAAAGGTACCCTCCCTAAACCTGGAGGAAAGCCTTATCTTGGCCACTGCGGTGGCTCACGCCTGTAATCCCATCACTTTGGGAGGCTGAGGCAGGCAGATCACGAGATCAGGAGATCGAGACCATCCTGGCTAACACAGTGAAACCCCGTCTCTACCAAAAATACAAAAAATTAGCCAGGTGTGGTGGTGGGTGCCTGTAATCCCGGCTAGTCGGGAGGCTGAGGCAGGAGAATGCCGTGAACCTGGGAGGCGAAGCTTGCAGTGAGCCAAGATGGCGCCACTGCACTCCAGCCTGAGCAACAGAACAAGACTCCATCTCAAAAAAAAAAAAGAAAAACAGAAAAAAAGAAATGTCCTTATCTCTGAAGACATAGGAATACAGAAGAATCTAAACAGGTCTGCTAAGATCCCCCCAGTTTATTACCATTAGATCATACCCCTTCTGTCCTACAATGATATTTCTCCCCAGCTATCCACTTCTTCATCAAACTTAGCATAGAAATACACAAGTATCTTTGAAATTTGTCTCTGAAGGCTTCTGTGTCACATACAACCTAGAATAAATAAGTTTTTGTTGTTAATTTGTCTTTTGTTATAGGGGCCTCAGTCATGAACCTTGAGATGGGTGAGGAAAAGATATTACTTTACTGATAAGTACTTACTGCGCATCTACTAGGTGCCTGTATATTTTCAGAAATTGCAGACGCAGCAGTAAACAAAACTGACAAAAATCCATTTTTTGGGGGACATCTAATCTGGTGGACAGGAAATAAAGTGAAATTTATGCTAGGTCAGAAGGAACTAACTGCTATGAAGAAAAATGCAAAGCAAGAAAGAGGGGGAGGGTGTGTACATTTCTCTGTTTGAAGGCAGATGTTGCTGCGTCAAATAGTGATCAGGCAAGCCCTCAGTGATGACAAATGGACACTTAAAAGAGGAGTAAAATTGAAGAAGGTGAAAGACCTGCAGGAATTTATTGGGGAAAAGGTTTATGGGCATAGGGAAAAGAAACTGCAAAGCCTGTACTGAGTCTGTGTGATATGGTTTGGTTGTGTCCCCACCCAGATCTCATCTTAAATTGTAGTTCCCATAATTCCCATGTGTCATGGGAGGGACCCAGAGGGAGGTAATTGGATCATGGGGGCAGTTTCCCTCATGCTATTTTTGTGATAATAAGTTCGCATGAGATCTGATGGGTTTTATAAGGGGCTTCCCTCTTCGCTGGGCTCTCGTTTCTCTCTCGTCACCATTTGAAGAGAGACGTGTTTGCTTCCCTTTCCGCCATGATTGAGAGTTTCCCGAGGCCTCCCCAGTCCTCAACTAAACCTCTTTCCTTTATAAAGTACCCAGCCTTGGGCAGTTTTTTATAGCATCATGAGAACAGGCTAATACACTGTGGTTGGAAGGCTCTAAAGAATTACCCGGCTCTTCATTGGTTGGGGGCACAGTGAACAAGGCCTGGCTTGGGAGGTATGTGTGGCAGGAGGCAGGGAAGTAGGGCCTCATGGGTGATTTTCAGGAATACAGCTTGGGGTGTACCTACTTACACATTATCTGCTCCGCCTCCCTTTCCCATCTAAGCTGCTTCCCCAAGGAGGGGGCCTTCACAAAGGCTAGGCTGCTTTTCCTGAAGAGTAGATGTGAGAATGAATGAATGAGCAGCATGAGAGGGATGGTACTGATGAAAACTACCTTTTTTTTTTTTTTGAGACGGAGTTTTGCTCTTGTTGCCCAAGCCGGAATGCAATGGCATCCTCTGGGCTCACTGTAATCTCCGCCTCCCGGGTTCCAGCAATTCTGCCTCAGCTCCCCAAGCAGCTGGGATTACAGGTATGCGCCACTACACCCGGCTAATTTTGTATTTTTAGTAGAGACGGAGTTTCTCCATGTTGGTCAGGTTGGTTTCGAACTCCTGACCTCTGGTGATCCGCCCGCCTCGGCCTTCCAAAGTGCGGGGATTACAGGCGTGAGCCACGGTGCCCGGCCGAAAACCACCTTCCTGATTAAAAGAGGGAGAGCAGAGGCCCTAGAACTACTGGAGTACGGTTTCTAATGTTGCTGGTGGGCCAGTTCAGGTTCTTGACTTCACTGCACAAAATAATTTGAAAGTGAGTCCTAAGTAAGCAAAAGTTTATTGCAAAGCGAAAGTACACTCTGATAAAGCTGATCAGAGAGGGCTGCTCAAGAGACAGTACTGGCTGATGATACTGGACAAACTCGCCTCACTGGAGTCTTATGTGATTATTCATGAGGGGGTGGGAGGACATTGCTATAAAACATGTTCTGGGTGGTCTCTTGGGCGTGCCTGCACTGTGGTTTTGCATGGTAGCACATACATGGCATGTCTCATTAGCATGTTAAATATCCCCCTGGGGTGTGTTTTTAACTACTATAATGAGCATAGGTCAACTTAAGGACACCAATCACGGGTTTCCATCCTTGCGCCTCTTGAAGGATTTTTTTCCCCCTTTTTGCTCTTCTAATTCTTTGCTGCAGAATGTTCCAACTGTCAGGCCTCTGAGCTGAAGCCAAGGCATCGCATCGCCTGTGACTTGCACCTATACGCCCAGATGGCCTGAAGTAACTGAAGAATCACAAAAGAGATGAAAATGCCCTGCCCCGCCTTGACTGATGACATTCCACCACAAAAGAAGTGAAAATGGCCAGTCCTTGCCTTAAGTGATGACATTACCTTGTGAAAGTCCTTTTCCTGGCTCATCCTGGCTCAAAAAGCTCCCCCACTGAGCACCTTGTGACCCCCACTCCTGCCCACCAGAGAACAACTCCCCTTTTGACTGTAATTTTCCTTTACCTACCCAAATCCTATAAAACGGCCCCACCCTTATCTCCCTTCGCTGACTCTCTTTTCGGACTCAGCCCACCTGCTCCCAGGTGATTAAAAAGCTTTATTGCACACACAAAGCCTGTTTGATGGTCTCTTCACATGGATGCGCATGACACCAACCATAAGTCCAGGATGCGGCTGGTTTGTGCACTGTCAGGCAATTTGTCCTCTCCATTTATTTAGCAAGTTTGTTTTCCTTTAAGGGAAGCTATGATCACCGTATCTAACCTACCTCATTTAAACTAAGCTCCATATCTGAAATCGAATGCAGATATGTGTGTGCATGCACAGGCTTCTAGAGAGTGAGTCCAGATCTTTCATCATTGTCTTAGCTTGGGCTGCTATAAAAAACAACATAGGCCAGGCGCGGTGGCTCACACCTGTAATCCCAGCACTTTGGGAGGCCAAGGTGGGTGGATCACGAGGTCAGCAGTTCGAGACCAGCCTGACCAATATGGTGAAACCCCATCTCTACTACAAATACAAAAATTAGCTGGGCGTGGTGGTGTGTGCCTGTAGTCCCAGCTACTTGGTAGGCTGAGGCAGGAGAATTGCTTGAACCCAGGAGGCAGAGATTGCAGTGAGCCAAGATCGTGCCCACTGCACTCCAGCATGGGTGACAGAGCGAGACTCCATCTCAAAAAAAAAAAACAAACAACAACAAAAAAACTGCCACCATAGACTGGGTAGCTTAAACAGACATGTATTTCTCACAGTTCTAAGGCTGGAAAGATCAAGCTGCCAGCATAGCCTGGTTCTGAAGGGGGTATTTTTCCTGGTTTGCAGAGTTACCTCCATGATGTGTCCTCACATGGCAGAAAGAGGTAACGTCTTTCCTGTATCTTCTTATAAGGGCACTAATTCCATTCATGAGGACTTAACCCTCATGACCTAATTACCTCCCAGTTACCTCCAAATATGTCACATGGGGAACTGGGGCTTCAACATATGAATTTTGGAGAGACACAAACATTCACATTCTGTGAACCGAGGTCTTAAGAATCCCCAGCCCTGCACTGTAGCCTAGGCGACAGAAAGATACCAAAACAAACAAAACAAAAAAAGAAAGAAAGAAAAGAAAAGAAAGGAAAGGAAAAGAATCCCCACCCAAGACTTTCCCCAGAATATGATCAGGAATATCAGACCAGTGCTTTTGGCATTGTTAAGCTTTCAAAAGCAAGTTTAACTTCTTAGTTTGGCCCTTACATTTATACTCAAGTAAGGTTGAGCAGCAATCTACCTTAAAAAGGAAAAGATTGCTGGAAAAATTTGTGCTTCAAAGGAAAACTATAACACATCTTTCTGTGTCATCTGATTCCGATTGTACGGGAGCTATTTTACAACTCTGCAAATTGTAGCTAATGATGGCAATACAAAATTCTTCGTATCTACGGACATGCAAATTAATTCTATACTGCGGTAGGGACAAAATGGATGGCCATCTTCTTTAAACACGTTTGGGGAACATCTCACCAAAATAGTTTTGGCCTCATTTACACACCTATTTTAATATTCCTGATCTATAAATAGCGTCTGTTCTTTGGATTCTCCTATATGTGCTGCCGAAGCGAGCACTCTTTGGATTCTCCTTTGAACAGGTATCAACACCTCACCAATTACCTCATTGAGTTACACAAATTTTTTTTACCCGGGTTCTTTTTTATATTTGTATTAGAGTCATCATTGCACCCGTTGTGGAAATTATTCTTCAATGAGACCTTTGCGCTCAGTTTGCCAGGAAGAAGTTTCCAGTGCCACCCCCAAAACCATGGCAACTGAAGCATAAGGTCAATCCACAAAACTCTTAAATCCCCCACTGCCTCCCTTTTCTTTGGGGAGGCCTGTGGAGAGCAACACTAGGTTCCTGTTTGCCACCCCTTCCCTCTGGCTCCTCCCCTCCTCCCTCCTCTTTTGGCTGCCCTACCTCCTTTATCCTCTGCTCGGGTTCTCTTCCTCCGCGGTCCTCCACTTCATTTTCTTTATTCTTCGTGCTCATGTAACTCTATTCTACCTCTCTCGTTCCCTCCAGAACCCACCTGGACTTTGAGCCTCCCCACGGTCATAAAATGTCTTCTGCCTCCCAAACTAAGGAATTTGGCATCTTCCATAGCGCTTCCTGAAACTTAAAGAGTCAGGAGCTTGGGAGCACTCGGCAAGTGGATACCCAGGGCCCTGCAGCGGCGGACGGAGTCAGCTCAGGAGCCCGCGACCCGCGTGGCGGAGGTACAGGCCCAGTCGGAGCAGTCCAACTGCGCCGCTGAGACCGTGCCGGAGCCGGGCAGCCCACACACGGGCCAGCCTCCAGTGTTGCCAGAGACGCTTTGAAGTTGCAGTGAAAGGGATTTTTTTCTTCCTGAAAAGAAGGGAAGAAGGCAAGAAGGCTCTGTTATGAGGCTCTATTCAATAAGAACGGAAAGCTACCTAAATATCTTTTTGAAAACAAAGTCTATGGTATCAGTTGGATTCCTGAAAAACGGCAAAGCATTCCTAAACACGGCAAGGCTTTCAGCTACAGCAAGCATTGGTGGTTCAGTGGTAGAATTCTCGCCTGCCACGCGGGAGGCCCGGGTTCGATTCCCGGCCAATGCAGCGGTGACGTTTTATGCTTCTTGAAAACTACGTATTATATTTCAGAAGTTGGATATTTTCCGGATACAGTTTTTTGCCTTAGTCTTACATCCTGACTACATGATAAAGCAAGCAGGGTAGCGACAGGCTATTTTCTTACAGAAACATCGAGGTTTTCTTTGTTTTGCTTTCAGAATGTTTGATACCAATACACGCTGAACTCACCCTCATGTTTGCAGCATAAATAGAACTAGTGGCCCTTGGTGGGGAGTGGAAATCAGATGTATTTAACCGTACCAAAAAACTAAAATCCCCACCAACTTTTGAGGTAAACATCACAAAGAATTCCCCGGCAAAGTACGTTTTAGTGTGTAGCAGAGTGGCGCAGCGGCAGCGTGCTGGGCCCATAACCCAGAGGTCGATGGATCGAAACCATCCTCTGCTACTCCTTTTTTTTTTTTTTCCCCCTCCCCCAAAAAAGTTACTTAGGACATACTGTCACCAACCTTTCTTCCCTTGCTAGGTCAATCAAAGGGAAAGTGACAGCAAATGGAAGTATTCACATTCCTTCGAGGAGAAAATCAGAAAGCAGCTTTCAGTTAAGAAATCAGAGGTACTCCATCTTACAGAGGGGGAATTGATACTAAGTCTATGAGCTGAAATACCTCCACCTCTACATACTATCATTTTGTAAACTATAATTTAAGTTTAGAGTTCCCAGTTTATAGGTAGTTAATTTTTAGAGATTCAGTTAAAGAGAATTGGAAGTATTTATTTTATTTTTATTATTTTATATTTTATATTATATTATATTTTATTTGAGACAGGGCCTCACTGTCACTCAGGCTGGAGTCCAAGTGGCGCGATCATAGCTCACTGCAACTTCGAACTCGTGGGCTTAAGCAGCCTTCTGAGTAGCTGGAAGTACAAGTGCTCCCCACCTAGCCCAGCTGTATTTTTTTTTTTTTTAATTGTAGAGATGGGAGGTGGGAGGAAGGTGTCTCACTTTTTTTACGCAGTCTGGTCTCGAACTCCTGGGCTCAGATGATTCTCCTGCCTCGGCCTCCCAAAGTATTGGGATTACAGGCGTGAACCCTCTCGCCAGACCATGAAGTTATTTTGAATAACAACTCTTCCAAAAAATGTCTTGCTCCTAGTCTGTTTTCTTCCTTAGCACTTATTACTATGCAGTATATTGTGTCTTTATTCATTTAGTATTTTCTCTCTCATGGGAAGTAAATTTAAAAGGACAGATTTTTGTATTTTGGCACTGTAGTTGCCATCATACCTAGAACAAGGCCTGGCACATCTTAGATACTGGTGAGTTGGTAAATATTAGTTAATAGCCACAATTTTCAATTCACTAAACGGAAACATCAGCATTCCTCATTACTCATCACCTTATTTTACCTTTTAAAAAATTATAGAAGAGTTAAAAGTGACCACACGGATTTGATCTATTATTTAACATCATGACATATTCACTACAAGTTTCTTTTATATTTAGAGAAAAGAGGAAAACACTCATGAAATGTAAGTATTCTTCAACTCCATCCCCAGACCTGTTAACGACTTTCTCAGGGCAAGTCTATTATGACTTTGATGTTCATCTGTCATGTTTCGTTTCCACTCCTGCTTATATATATGCCCATGGCAATACAATTTTTTTTCTGAAACGGTCTTACTCTGTCGCCCAGGCTGGAGTGCCATGGCACCATCTCAGCTCACTGCAACCTCCACTTCCCGGGTTCAAGCAATTCTCCTGCCTCAGCCTCCTAAGTAGATAGGATTACAGGTGTGCACCACCACTCCCAGCTAATTTTTTGTATTTTTAGTAAAGATGGGGTTTCACCATGTTGGCCAGGCTGGTCTCAAACTCAACACTGTTCTCAGTAAGAAACTTTCTAATCACACAGATAAGCAGGGGCACATGTGATTTATCTAAAAAAAAAAAAAAAAAAAAAAAACCAAGAAAAATGGAACTGTCCTTTTTATTTTCTCCTGGATCCTATTTAAGAAATGAATTTTCAGTTTATTCTTGGATATCGTGACTGTAGACAGAGCCTCCTTTCAAAGTGGTGAATTCAATTTACCTCCTAATCTTGTACAAGGCTGTCATTCTTCTTTCTGTATATAGTTTCCTATTAGCAAGCATGAAATTGAAAAGAGAGCAGCTATATAAAGATAGTCGTTTTGTAAAGACAGACACTTTGGGACCTCAGAGCACACGGTCAGTGTACTGTGAAAGTTGTCAGAATCAAAATGTAATCACTAATGTTAAGAAAACTCTGACAAATAGAGCCCAGGAAGGCCATGAGGAGTGAGTTTTTATATTTGTATATCTGATCATAAAAACTATCACAAAACATTGTAAAAACCACAACCTTGTATAAAGGCCCTTGCAGATTTACACAAAAATATTTTTATAAGGACATCCATCCAGTAACTGTCTGTCTAACCTTGAACTGGTGTTACCTTTGTTATTGATCTTGTCAATGAAAAGAGTCAAACCCTGTAAAATATTTGAAGAGATGTATTCTGAGCCAAATATGATTGTGTCCTGTGACACATCCCTCAGGAGGTCCTAAGAACATGTGACCAAAGTGGTCAGGGCGCAGCTTGCTTTTATACATTTTAGGGAGGCAGGAGACATCAATCAAATACATTTAAGAAGTACATTGGTTTGGTCCAGAAAGGCAGGACGCCCAGGCAGGGCAGGAGTGTTGGGGTGGGGGGTGGGGATGGGGTGCTTCCTCACTACAGGTGAATTTAAACATTTTCTGGTTGACAATTGGTTGAATTTGTCTGAAGACCTGGGATTGACAGAAAGGGAGTGTTGAGGTTAAGAAAAAGATTATGGAGACCAAGTTATTTTGAAGTCTTACAGTGGCTGCCCTTAGAGACAATAGATGACAATAAATGTTTCCTATTCAGATCTTAGTTAATCTCTTTAGGATTGGGAGGGTCTGGAATAGAGATTCTTTACAGACGCAGATTTTCCCCCACACAAAAAAACAACTTTGCAGGGCCATTTCAAAATATGGCAAAGAAACATGGTTTTTGGTGTAAAATATTTTGATTTTCTTCCTTGTCTCATAATGTTTTATGCCAGAGTCAGGTTGGAAAGTAACTCATGATATATAAGGTTAAATAAAACCCTCTGATGAGAATTTATGATTTGTAGGGCATGACTCCCCAGACTCCTTATTTGGGAATTTGGGCAAGATAAAAATCAGAGTTTAGTCCTCAGTCTTTATGGTCAAGGATAATTCTTTCTAAACAATTATGTAAATAATTGATTTTTTAACCTTGTCTTTTATTTAACCTTCCTATATATTCACCTTATTTACTCTGGCATGCATATTCCCATTACAATGCTCTAGTCCCCCAAGATATATTTTATTTTAGAGAGCCTCCCTCTGTTATTTAGGTTGGCAGTGTAGAACTACTTTTTCCATGATTGAAACAAATCTTATGATATGTGACATTTGTTAGTGATAGCTTCATGTGATCCATATGGAGGAGATCTATTTTCAGAAGCCAACTATTTATTCTGGAAGAGACTTTAGAAATCACTTTTAGTTGAGGAAAAAGATACCAGGAAGAACAGACAATCCAGTAAATGACATAAAATGAGGTGATAGCAGCCAGGGTAAGTGGTGGATAGAACTTAAACTGTCTAATTCCTCAAATTATTAGTCCTCAGTTGCCCATTTTATTCTTTTGGATGCCAACTACAGAGATTTTCTAACCTCAGAATTTCTTAGAGATGCCAGGAAACTCCTTGTGTGGGAGACTATTTCTCTGGCCAAGAACTGGTCAGGTTTGGAGGAAAAGGGTATTGAGACTAGCTTTCCTCTCTCCCCACCTCCTTTCCACATTCATCACTCGGAACCATTCAGCATTTTATCATCTCTCTACAACTTAAATTCTTTCTTTATTTAAATAGAGGAGTAAGGAGAAAGGGGAGTTGGAGCGACCTAGGAAGACTACGATAATGAAAACAGGAATGGGCTTTCAGAGTAGATAGTGGCCTATCTGGACAAGGAGCCAATTTCTAGTCTCTTCTCCATTCCACTTCTGTTGCTCTTAACCTTCCCAAGATAGATAAAAATGCCTAGGAAGGATTTTCATGATTAATTAACTTCCTTCTCCTGGAGAATCTGCATTTAGTCAAATAAAAGAGATTCAGAAAAAGCCCCTCTGTGCATTTGCTATTTCCCAAATGACTTTAGTGGGAAGTAATCAGCACAACAATGCGGCATACTTTGGGATGATATTTACTGAACTCCTTCAGTATACACTATAGAGGCAAGGGGCCAGGCACGGTGGCTCACACATGAAAATCCCAGCACTCTGGGATGCCAAGATGGGTGGATCACTTGAGTCCAGGAGTTCCAGACCAGCCTTGCCAACAGGGTAAAACCCCTTCTACGAAAAGTACAAAAATTAGCTGGGCGTGGTGGTGCATACCTGTGGTCCCAGCTACTTGGGAGGCTGAATGAGACATGAGGCTTAAGCTTGGGAGGTGGAGATCGCAGTGAGCCGGGATGGTGCCACTGCATTCCAGCCTCAGCAACAGAGTGAAGGCAAAAAAAGAAAAAGAAAAAAACACTCCTTGAATTACATTACAGAGTGAAGGAAAGCTTCCCCTTCACCCTCTGAAGGTTTGCTGAAAATCACTGACTAAAAGGCAGATTAATAGGAGAAAAAAAATTGATCATAGTTGTATGTCACATGGGAGCCCTCCAAAATGAAGGCCTAAAGATACAGGGGAGATTGTCCATTGTTTTTAAGATTCTATAAAGTCTGGACAGCCTTGTAGAAATGACTGGACATGAAGGGTAGGATCTAATGATAATAAACACAGTAGGGAAACCCAGAAATGCCTGTCTGTCCAGATTCTTCTTTGCCACTCTGAGGAGCATTCCCTCCTTCTCGGTATGGGGCAGGTCCCTCTCTGGAATAGGGATCTTATGACCTACAGTCAAACAGAGTAGGGCAGATAATTTCTGACCATAAATGGCCAGTTTTCATACAAAAAGCCTTGGGGAATGGGGTGGGTGAGGGGAGCTACAGTAATATTTGTAGGTTTTACAGCTGGCTTTGGGGAAAAGGGATTCTGGTTTTTATGACCTGCCTTGGGGAAGAGAGATTTTAGTTTCTGTGGCTAAGCTTGAAGGAGAATGATAGATCAGAGACAGAAGGGCAGGAGGTCAGGGAAAAGCTTCTGCTTCTGAGGCCTTCATTTTGGGTTATAGTTTTTTGAGCCCCAACAATATATCAAAACATCATACTCTTTCTCAAAAATGTATACAATTATGATTTTTCAATTAAGAATAATATTAATAACAAAAAATAGTGTTACAGCTCTTTTAGAATTTGTCTAGCAGGCCTTATGGTTTTCACTAGGAAGTCCCCACCCCCACAAAGAATAACATTAATTTAAAAATAAGACAAATGTAACATAAATAGAAAAGAACAGGTTTATTTAACCAGGTAACTACTCAATCCACAATGAACAACTCTGAGCGTCTTTCACCACTTTTACCTCATAGCTGTGAGAACTGAATTTTTTGTTTTTTCTTTAGTTCACTTTGTCTGTTTACTTAACTGGCAGAAAATAACTCTTGAATGCCTGATGTATGTGAGGCCTGATGCGCTATCCAGAGGGGCCAAGTGAGGAATGAATTACTTTCAGCTGAGGATTTAGAAAGTTGGGAAGTCCGGGGCATTTGATGTGGGCCCTGATGGCAGAAAGAGCAGCTTGGTGAAAAGCTTGTCATGGATACAGGAATCTTTGTTAATGTCCAGAGATGTCAACTTCAAGGATGAAGGGCTTCACGAGATCTCTATTTTAGAGGTGAAGGGCTTGATGAAGTCAGCAGATTTGTTTTTTTAATAGTCTGTACCATGATATAAATGTTTTATTAGTTGTCAATATTGAAAATTTATAATATTTCATATTAAGCTGCATATAACCTTGAAAAATTAGAAGTCACACTGTCTTTGTGCTTGCATTGCTAGAAGGGAGAAATCAGTGAAACCAAATAGCACAGGTTTTGTCTTCATTTCTCAAGTTCCCACTGGTCCTGTTAGTTTCCATATTAGTTGGCATTTATCAATATGCTTGTGCTATGGTTGTCTTACAGCAGAATTAAGAAAACAGTTAAATACATCTTGGTCGATTATCTCTATCAAAACTGGAAAAATGAAATACGGTGTCAGAAGTTAGTGTGTTTCAAGAAAAATGGCAAATAGCACCTCTCTTTATAGAGATAAGGCATGAGTTTTAATATCCAGATATTTTTGCTCTAATGTGCTGGGCCTTTGTGAGCAACTGACTTTTAACTTCTGGTTTAAGGAATGTCATAACTGTCACCTTATCTGCAAATTAAGCTAAATGTAGATATTTTATAAAGGAGAACTTGGAATAGAAAGTTGGGATGAAAGCATGGAAAATGGTCTTAAGTGCTGTTATGGACTTCATTGTGTTCCCCCAAACTTAGACCAGGTGCAGTGACTCCCGCCTGTAATCCCAGCACTTTGGGAATCCAAGACCAGCCTGGACAACATGGTGAAACCCTGTCTATACTAAAAACACAAAAATTAGCTGGGCGCGGTGGCAGGTGCCTGCCTGTAGTTCAGCTACTCAGGAGGCTGAGGCAGAAGAATCGCTTGAACCCAGGAGGAGGAAGTTGCAGTGAGCCTAGATTGCGCTACTGCACTCCAGCCTGGGCGGCAGAGTGAGGATCTGTCTCAAAAAACAAAACAAAACAAAACAAAAAAACTTAATGTTGAAGTCCCAACCCTCAGTGTAGTCGGTATTTGAAGTCAGGGCCTTTAAACAGATAATTAAGGTTAAATTGAGTTGTAAGTGTCGGGTCTTAGAAAGCATGATCCTATTATTATTTATTTTCGGGTACAAAGCATTTTGCCTTTTTGATTTTATTTATTTCTTTTGGGCAGCTCTGACCAGATCACAAAACTCAATAGGACTTCTTCCCTTACCCACTCCTCGTTCTTCCTATTTACCTCCCCCACCCTCCTCCCGCTCCCTTTTAACCACCGCACTAACGACTCTTTAAGAAGCTTGAATCCTGCAATTAAAAGGAGTGAAAAATGGAAACTCTACCCTAGCCCACTGACTCAGTAGAAAGTTAAGAAGAAAGCATTTTAACTGGGACCGGAAAACACAACGCCTTGAACTTGTGCTTTTGCTTTTTTTGCCACAAGATGGCAAGAGAAGGCCACACGCCCTCTCTCACCCGCTCAGAGGCTAATCATCCCTCAGATGTTCTCTCAGGGACGCGGGATGGGCAATCTCGTAAAAGAGAGCGAAGAGGAATGAAGGGAGGCGACAAATGTGATGCCAAGTTAAGAACACGATGAAATTAGGGAACTGCTCTCCAAGTAGCTTAGTTTGTCGATAAGCTCTGTCGCCAAGCCCGAGGCGCCAAACTAATGACAAGGTACTGAGGAAGAGAACATTTTAGGGAAGTGAACGGCAAATCCTACATGTATTTTGCACGACCCGCTAACCAGTTGGCATAATTCGGGGCTGTTTGTCACCTGTAACAGAGACGAGACTATTCGTCCGAGATAGCCTTCCACCCATAGCTGCAAAGGAAGTGACGGCAGGAAAATAAAGGAAAAGTTACGGGGTGATTTTAAAGCCTGGAGTGGAATTGTGGAGGGGCTTGCTATTTTGCTTTTAAAGATTTACAGTAGAAGTAATTTATTTAAGAGAGGATACCGCTGTGGCAGAGGATGCAATGCTGAGAATTCAGGCACTGTTGAGAAGAAGGGATCATGCCTTGAAAGTCTCCACTCCCATATATTCCCACGCTCTTGGTTTACCTCCTATTTCTGTGATCTCTTCTGGGGTCCGCCTCTCTTTAAATGCGGGATTCTCCAACTTCTGTCTCAGGATTCCTAATCATGGACTTTAAAATCCCACCTGCAGATAACGGAAAATTCATTCCCATTCCCGGAGGACCTCTTCGAAAAACAACCCGAATGAGACTATCTGGCAAATTGCAGCCCTTGGCGGGCTTTTCAAATAGAGCATTGACCAATCAGAGAAGGCGGACGTTACAGGAATTTAAAGAATAACCCGACCGGGCGCTGGCTATGGCTCACGCCGGTTATCCCAACACTTTGGGACGTCGAGGTGGGTTGATCAGGAGTTGCAGACTAGCCTGGCCAAGATGGTAAAATTACGTCTCTACTAAAAACGCAAAAATTGGCCTGGCACGGTGGCGGGCGCCTGTAATCCCAGCTACTCAGGAGGCCGAGGCAGAATTGGTTGAACCCGGGAGGCGGAGCTTGCAATGAGCTGAGATCGCGCCACTGCACTGTATCCTGGGCAACAGAGCAAGACTCCGTCTCAAAAAGAAAAAAAAGGGAAAGAGTAAGCGAAAGCAAACTTGTAATTGTAGTTTAAAGCACAACTGCAAGGCTTTTTCCCCAAGGGCACCTAAGAACCCAAACTAAGTTCGTCTGACTGAGCATATATACTCACACGCAAAAAGCCTAGGGATCTTAGCTTACTTTTTCCCGCCATCTTCCCTCCTAACGGAGGCCATCTGTAGCCCACTCAGAAGACTACAAGCAAAATGCACCGGCTCTTTCTCTGGGAGCGTGAGTGGCTCTGAAAAGAGCCTTTGGATTGTCGGCAGCTGCGAGCGAGCTCACTTGGAGCTGGTGTACTTGGTGACGGCCTTTGTGCCCTCGGACACGGCGTGCTTGGCCAGCTCCCCCGGCAGCAGCAGGCGCACGGCCGTCTGGATCTCCCTGGAGGTGATGGTCGAGCGCTTGTTGTAATGCGCCAGGCGGGAAGCTTCACCCGCGATGCGCTCGAAGATGTCGTTGACGAAGGAGTTCATGATGCCCATGGCCTTCGATGAGATGCCGGTGTCGGGGTGGACCTGTTTTAGCACCTTGTACACGTAGATAGAGTAGCTCTCTTTGCGGCTGCGCTTGCGCTTCTTGCCGTCCTTTTTCTGGGCCTTGGTTACGGCTTTCTTAGAGCCCTTTTTGGGGGCTGGAGCGGACTTAGCCGGGTCAGGCATGGCGGAGGAGAGTGAAAAACCACTCAAGAAAAAAGAATGAGGACAAGCTGGGTTATGCCCTATTTATTCACAAGCCTATATGCAGATAAGATTGAGAAACTCTTCTGTCTGATTGGAAGTTACTCAGATGACGTCGATATCAATATAATCCAATCAAAATACGTATATTCAGAAACCTTATTTGCATTAAGAGAGAGCCGCAAGCTTAGCCAATGGCCCAGCTTCTTTTTCGCGCCCAGCAGCCGCTATAAAATGCGTCCCTCTAGTTTCCTTCCAGTCACTTTCTGACTTAGGTCGCAGGTCGTTTTACAATGTCTGGACGTGGCAAGCAGGGAGGCAAGGCTCGCGCCAAGGCCAAAACCCGCTCTTCTAGAGCCGGGCTCCAGTTTCCCGTGGGGCGAGTGCACCGCCTGCTCCGCAAGGGCAACTATGCTGAGCGGGTCGGGGCCGGCGCTCCGGTTTACCTAGCTGCTGTGCTGGAGTATCTGACAGCCGAGATCCTGGAGCTGGCGGGCAACGCAGCCCGCGACAACAAAAAGACCCGCATCATCCCTCGCCACTTGCAGCTGGCCATCCGCAACGACGAGGAGCTCAACAAGCTGCTTGGTAAAGTTACTATCGCCCAGGGCGGTGTTCTGCCTAACATCCAGGCTGTGTTGCTCCCCAAGAAGACTGAGAGCCACCACAAAGCTAAGGGCAAGTAAGGACTGGACTTTAAAAATGTAAACTTATAAGACAAAAGGCTCTTTTCAGAGCCACCCACCATTTCTACGGAAGAACTGAGCACTCTGTTCTCCAAACCTATCAGAAATTTGTGGCCGAGTTCAAGCACTGAGGTCATTAGTTTCCTATTGGGTAAAATAAAGGTATTGAATCTGGCCTAGTGAATACTATCTAATTGCTTCATTATACTGTTAAAGCACCCTCCTTCATTGTCCTCTCCCCACAAACACCTTTCTGGGTCCTTAAAAAACATTTTGGGACAGGGCGCCGTGGTTTACGCGTGCTCAGCATTTTGGGAAACTGAGGCAGATGGGTGGGGAGGGGAGAAATCTCTTGGGACCTTGAGTTCCAGACCACCGTGATAACGAGACCTCTGCCTCTAAAAAGGCTGGGCGCGGTGGCTCACGCCTGTAATCCCAGCACTTTGGGAGGCCGAGGAGGGTGGACCACGAGGTCAAGATATAGAGACCATCCTGGCCAATATGGTGAAACCTCGTCCTTACTAAAAACACAAAAATTAGTCGTTCGTGGTGGCGAGCGTTGCTAGGGAGGCTGAGGCAGGAGAATCGCTTGAACCCAGGAGGCAGAGGTTGCAGTGGGCCGAGATCACGCCACTGCACTCCAGCCTGGGCGGCGACAGAGCGAGACTCCATCTAAAAAAAAAAAAAAAAAAAAATCAATGCCAGGCGCAGCGGCCCTCGCCTGTACTTGGCGGCAGAAGAAACTTGACAGCAGAAGGAACACTTTGAGCCCCAGGAGTCTGAGATTTCAGTGAGCCAAGACCTCGCCACTGCACTCCAGCCTGGGCGACAGAGCGAGACCCCGTCTCAAAAAAGAAAAACAAAACCTAAACAAAAGTATTTCTGGTGATCATTTGCTCCTGTGAATATAACAAATGTTAAACCAACCTTTTTGTAGTTTTTATGGGTCTTTATCAATACCAGAACCTGATAGTCCTTTGATCAACTAAAATCTCCATCCTAATAAAATGCTGTTGTCAGAACTACACAGATTCACTGGCAAAAATCTAATCGCGGACCCAAACCTATAATTCCGCGCATGCTAATGAAATTAAGCAATGTTTTACATAATTAATCCAATCAGCCATTGGATTGCTTTAAACTCAGTTAATGAAGAGGTTAGATACCATTTATTGGTTCAAGCACCTATCAAACTCCTTCCCCACACTACACTGGGCAAAACTAAGGTCTTGGTGTTTTAGCGGAGAATGTGCCAGACTAAATTTAAGTTGTTTTTGTTCTGGGTGTTGATACAGTCATTAAAAGATTTAATTAAGCAGTTACAAAACGAAACTACTTTTTGGAAGTACTAGCAAATACATTGTTCTACTGTATATATTTTTACACGATCCGAAATAGGAAAAATGACCCATTGGAAATGAATTTAAGACTACAATTGACCTATACAAATTCTAGGTCAGATTATATTTTCATTGGGGAAATCTTAACATGATTGGTTGAAAACAATAAATAAAATTGGCACGGAGGGCGAGCGCGGTGGCTCACGCCTGTAATCCAAGCACTTTGGGAGTCCGAGGCGGGCGGATAACTTGAGGTCAGGAGTTTGAGAGCAGCCTGGCCAACATGGTGAAACTCCTTCTCTACTCAAAAATTTGCGGCGTTGTGGCAAGTGCCCAGCTACTCCGGAGGCTGAGGCAGAATCGCTTGAACCTGGGAGGCAGAGGTTGCAATGAGCTGAGATCGCACCACCACACTCCACCCTGGGAGACAGAAAGAGACTCAGTCTGGCGGAGGGGCTGGCGGGGGAAGAGGTGGCAGGAACCAAATGAAGATAGTACTAAGAACCAATCAGGTTATTCTCACAGCAGTTCTGACCAATCAGGATCAGATCATCGTTATAAATTCTGGTAGAAGCCACTGTTCATTCAGTGCTTTCTTTCAGAGCACAGCTTTCTCAACTATGGCCCGGACGAAGCAGACAGCCCGGAAGTCCACCGGCGGCAAGGCACCGCGGAAGCAGCTGGCCACCAAGGCAGCGCGCAAAAGCGCTCCAGCGACTGGCGGTGTGAAGAAGCCCCACCGCTACCGGCCAGGCACTGTGGCCTTGCGCGAGATCCGCCGTTATCAGAAGTCGACTGAGCTGCTCATCCGCAAACTGCCATTTCAGCGCCTGGTGCGAGAAATCGCGCAGGATTTCAAAACCGACCTTCGTTTCCAGAGCTCGGCGGTGATGGCGCTGCAAGAGGCGTGCGAGGCCTATCTGGTGGGGCTCTTTGAGGACACCAATCTCTGTGCTATTCACGCCAAGCGCGTCACTATTATGCCTAAGGACATCCAGCTTGCACGTCGTATCCGTGGTGAGCGAGCATAATCCCCTGCTCTAGCTTGGGTTTCCTACTTGTTTCCAAAGGCTCTTTTCAGAGCCACTTACCTTCTCACGGAGGACAGCTGTCACACCATTGGTTGACTGTCTTAAATCAACTTTAAAACAGGGGTAAACTGGGGGGGAAACTCGTCAAGGCTTGTTCATTCTGATTCCTTCCTGTGTCCTTTGTCTTCTAAGATGGTTCTTTTCTCTGGGCCCATCTCACAAAAGGCTCTCACTTTCTCCGAGGAAATCTGTACATCCAAGGTCAATCCGCTTCAAGGGAAAAGCCAAAGTCCTTGCACATGCTGTCCTTTGTAGCCGAACTTTGGGGATAGCATGTCCTGAACCCCATAACTAACAATTAGATTACAGGTTATATGAAATGCCATTCTTAACTGTGAAACGGGCACTGGCCTTGGGTCCCTGGAAACTCGCTGAAAATCATTGACATGAGGCCGGTTGATTAATAGGAGAAAAGGCATACAAGTGTATTTAGCACATAGACACGGGAGACTTCAAAATGAAGACCCACCCACCAATGAGATACAGAAATTTATATATCATCTTGAGGTTATAGAAAGAATGCAAGCTTGGATCCTGGCAAAACAGATTATAGGAGGGAGAAAGGAAGAGGCTTGGCTAGCAAGGGGTGGGGGGTCTTGTTATGTAGATGAAACCTCACAGGTAGCAGTCCTCAGAAAAAATAGGTGGTAAATGTCTCTTGTCAGGCTGGGCGTGGCGGCTCATGCCCTCCACTTTGGGAGGTTGTGGAAGGAGGATTCCCTGAGCCCAGCAGTTTGAGATCAGCCTGGGTAACACAGCAAAATCCTGTCTCTGAAAAACAAATAAAAAGAAAGCTGGGTGTTGCAGCGCACACCTGTAGTTGTAGCTGCTCGGAAGGCTGAGGCAGAAAGATCGCTTGAGCCCACCGAGTTCAAGGATGTAGTGAACTATGATTGCAACACTGCACTCCAGCCTGGGTGACAGAGCAAGACAGTCTCTTAAAAAAGTAAAAATAAAAAAGGTATCAGACTCTAAGTTAATCTCTCCTAGATCCGGGAAAGGACTAGAAAGGGAAGGCCTGGCAACAAATGGAAATTTCCCCCACAAAAGACTGATTTGCAGGGCCTCATTGGTCTGCGGGTGGTGAAGCAGCCATTTCAAAAGAGATCAAAGAAATATCTTTTGGAGTAAAATATTTTTATTTCCTTCACTTTACTTTCCTCAAGAGATTGCTTTAAAGGTTAAATGCAGTAATATATTCTAGGGCCTTGGACAGTGCCCCAGAAAACACATTAGGTGCACAAAAAATACTCCTTGAACTTGATTTTATCTCTGAATCTTAGTGTGGAGTGCCCCTTGTGGGAGACTAAAATATGCCATCCCGAAGTATACTTTGTCCTATTTCAAGATGGCTATTCAGAGAAACTGCAAACACAGGAATAGCTTTGAAAAACTCTTTTGTAAAAGAAATTTATACCTATCAAGAATATCTACATTAGTAAACCGTGGATGCAAGTACTGGCTTTCTCTGAGGCCCCCTTTCCTGCCTGAAGAGGTATCTAAGACTGACTCAGAGGAGAGAAAACTACTTTGCCACAGGCTATCAGCTATTCTGAGATTACCAGAGAGACTTTATCTATATAACAAGAAAACCTTTGCCTTTCCTCCCCTGGTGCCTTTGCCTTTCCTCCCTCACCCTCCTACAACTTGTGTCACCACCTCCTCCAACCCCCCAGAAGTCCCAAGACCTTTTTTCTTTCTGTAGTCTCAGAATGGTATAAAAACATCAATTATTTGGCCCTTCTGAGAGAGAAATAATATAGGGTGGTCACAAGACAATAGAAAATTCCAGGCAGCAGTTTCACATGGCTAGCAAAAAGGAAGCTGTTGAAATAGCTGCACAAGCTAGGAGCCAAAAAGACCCTGAAAACCGAAATGTTTGCCAAGCTGAGTAAGTGCTAGTTGACCCAACATGGCACTGGATTTGACCGAGCTTTCACCTGGGACCTCTTTATACACTTATTAACATACAAATCAGACACCCACCAACACCATGACAGTTCCGAGAACACCCATATTTCATGGAAAAATGGATGGCACCACAGTTCTGAGAAATTGTCACCCTTTTCCAGAAATTTTCATGAATATTCCACCCCTTGGTTAAAGAAACCCACAAAGATAGAAGCCCCAATCACTGCTGGGCAAGACTGACTCTCTTGAGTAAGCCTGCACTTCCCTTCCTTGAGTATGTATTTTTCACTTTGCAATAAACCTCTGTACTTTCACTATTTTCTGACTTGTCCTTGGATTCTTTCTGGCAACAGTGGCAAGGGCCTGGACACTGGCTGGGATCAACATCCTAATGGCGTTTGGGTACCTCCCCTAGCCCACAGTATCATTTCTTGGAGCAATGTATTTTGTGAGGCTCTTGTGTATATGCAGGTAATAAATTTGTATGCCTTTTTTTTTTTTCCTGTTTATCTTTCTACTGTTGGTTAATTCCAGAGACTCAAATTATTGAAACTTCAGAAATCAAAGCAGAAATTTAAAACAACCTTCACCCTCATAGAAATGGGGAAATACACCTAAATTCTCTGATAAGATTGGATTGAGAAGTCACTCTTGTCACTGGTCAAGATTTGGGAAATAATACAGTTTGATCAGTAACACAGAAACGAATCACTTTAATGATGTCACTTCTGCTAATGGCCAGTATTTATTTATTTATTTATTTATTTTATTTTTGTGATTTCTGTTAGCTTCTGCTTCACAAAGCAACATTTTCCAATCTTGTGTTCCAAAACAGGAAACATTTTTGTTTAGGAGGCAGAAAAGATGAGAACAAATGCTTCAGAACCACTCCCTCCTTCCCAGAAGTGATGAAGCCCTGAAAGGGTATAAAACAAGACAGGAAACAAAGTCACTGAAAATATATTATAAATAAAGCTTATGTAGATTTCCACTCAAATGGAATCTTGAGATTCTACAAAAACTGTTTCCCAAAAATATGGTTCTCAATATGAAAGAGATTCTAGGACTGACCCAGTAACTCACGCATGTAATCCCAGCACTTTGGGAGGCCAAGATGAGTGGAACACCTGAGGTCAAGAGTTTGAGACCAGCCTGGCCAACATGACGACAAAACCCTGTCTCTACTAAAAATACAAAAATTAGCCGGATGGAGTGATCCGCACCTATAATCCCAGCTACTCAGGAGGCCGAGGCAAGAGAATTGCTTGAACCCACGAGGCAGATGTTGCAGTGAGTCAAGATTGTACCACTGCACTCCAGCCTGGGCAGAGGTGGCAGTGAGCCAAGATTGTACCACTGCACTCCAGCCTGGGCAACAAAAAGGTTCTAAAATGTAAAAAACATGTTTTTCTATATATCTGTTGATAATAATAAGGTTTCTTATCTGCACAAGATTAGAAATACTGAATTTTCTGAGATGGAAACTAGTACAAGCTACATTAAATTTTAAATCTATACGAGTAGTGTAGAGAACAAAGGGAAAAACTTCCCCTTTGCCATCTGAAGTTTCACTGAAAAATCAACTCACAAAGTGCAGGTAGGCCGGGCGCGGTGGCTCAAGCCTGTAATCCCAGCACTTTGGGAGGCCGAGACGGGCGGATCACAAGGCCAGGAGATCGAGACCATCCTGGCTAACATGGTGAAACCCCGTCTCTACTGAAAAATACAAAAAAAACTAGCCGGGCGAGGTGGCGGCGCCTGTAGTCCCAGCTACTCGGGAGGCTGAGGCAGGAGAATGGCGTAAACCCGGGAGGCGGAGCTTGCAGTGAGCTGAGATCCGGCCACTGCACTCCAGCCCCGGCGACAGAGCGAGACTCTGTCTCAAAAAAAAAAAAAAAAAAGTGCAGGTTAATAAGAGAAATGTCAAATGAAGTTATGATGTATACATGGGAGAGAATCATTGAGTGATCATCCAATATCCCAATAAGGCCCAAATACTTAAATAGCCTGATTTCAGAAGGGAGAGAAAAGATGGGATATATAGGTAGTTTTGTTTATGGGCAATAAATAATTAATAGGGTGAATAAATGGCTTGGGGAACAGAGATTAAATGTAAATAATTCCCTTGGGAAATTGACCTAATCGCCTCCCAAAGGCCACATCTAATATCACCACATTGGAGACTAGGCTTCAACAGTGAATTCTGTGAGGACACAAACTTTCAGTTTATAGCACTAGGTATAACTTAGTGTCGGATGGGAGATGGAGAAACTCACACTCTGATGTGGTGGTTTAGTGATGGCGGCTTTGCAAAAGACATTTTGGAGAACCATTCCTTCTGTGCCCAGGCCTGTGCTCCAAGAAAACTCTCCTGTAGACCCATATGAGGACATATCAAGAATATTCATCAAAGTGATATTTGTGATAACATGAAAGTAGAGGTAATTTAAGTCAATGAATAAGTAAAATATAGTGGATGAATACTAACCAATGCTCTCTTTTTTGAGGTCAAGATATAAGTAAATGTCAAAAACAAGAGCTGAACTCAAGACTCCATCAACCTTACTATTGCCACTCAGTTCATACTGTAAAAGAAAAGGGCTGGGGGCGGTGGCTCACGCTTGTGAGCCCAGCACTTTGGGAGGCAGAGGCGGGCAGATCACGAGGTCAAGAGATCCAGGCTATCCTGGCCAACATGGTGAAACCCCGTCTCTACTAAAAATACAAAAAATTAGCAGGGCGTGGTGGCGCATGCCTCTAATCTCAGCTACTCGGGAGGCTGCGCAGGAAAATCGCTTGAACCTGGGAGGAGGAGGTTGTGGTGAGCCGAGATCCCGAGATCGCGCCATTGCACTCCAGCCTGGTGACAAGAGTGAAACTCTGACTCAAAAAAAAAAAAAAAAAAGGAATGTAACCGTACCTGAACAGACCCTTTCACAAGATAATGTTGTCTCCCAGGAGCATTCAAATTCCAAAGAGAACTATTTACAAGTTAATCTCTTTTCCCCAGTCCACTCATTCTACCTAGTAATCATTTACTGCTCCTCAACAGAATCCCTCTTCCCAGAACCCTCGGTTAACCTGTTTAGCTACGACCCAAGCGCACATTCTTTCTGTAAACTTTTTTCTGCCTAAAGAATGTTTGTAAACTTCTGTATACTATTTGGGAAGTGGGTAAAAACTCCGCGGTTGTCTCCTATGTGCACGTTAACACATTCGTAAGCCTTTTCTCTTATAAATCTGCCTTTTGTGGTAAAATGTTGTAAATGACTACAGGACACCAGGGAAGACCACTTACCTCTTCACCATTGAGTCTCATTATAGATGAACTTCTCTGTTTTCTATCTTACACAAAGACTTCGTGACTATCATATTGTATAAGATGGAATTTTAAATATACTCTTTTAAATGTGAAAGAAAATAAAAACAAGCTCTAACTAATCAAATTGTAACTCGTAAGCCAACTTTGCACAGAAACTTAAAATTCTACTAAATTTCTTTGTTTTCTATCGATATAAGCAAGATCTTTACTTTTATATTTGGCGCTGTAATTGATTCCATTGATCCTGGAGTCTATTTTCCAAATGGCTATTCCCAGTTTTCATTTGAATAAACTTAAAAAAAAAAAAAAACTTCTTAATAGAGACAGGATTGCTATGTTGCCCAGGCTAGTAGGCTGGTCTGAACTCCTGGGCTCAAGCGATCCTCCTGTTAAAGAAAGGGTTTCCAATACAGACCCCAATAGAGGGTTCTTGGGTCTCTTGCAAGAAAGAATTCAGGACAACTCTGTAGTGCAAAATGAAAGCAAGTTTATTAAGAAAGTAAAGGAATAAAAGAATGGCTACTCTGTAGAGCAGACTGGTTGCCCATTTTTACGATTATTTCTTGATGATATGCTAAACGAGGTGTGGATTATTCATGCCGCCCCTCTTTAGACTATATAGGGTAACTTCCTGACCTTGCCATGGCATTTGTAAATTGTCATGGCCCTGGTGGGAGTGTAGCAGTGAGGACTACCAGAGGTCACTGTCATCACCATTTTGATTTTGGCTGGCTTCTTTACTGCAATCTGCTTTATCAGCAAGGTCTTTATAACCTGTATTTTGTGCTGATCTCCTATCTCATGCCGTGATTTAGAATGCTTTAACCGTCTGTGAGTACTGTCCAGGAGGTTTCAGCCTTATTTTACCAGCTCCTGTTTAAGATGGAGTTGCTCTGGTTCACATGGCTCTGACATTCCCGCTTTTGCCTCCCAAAAGGATGGGATTACAGGTGTGAGCCACCAAGTCCAGCTAATTAAATTCTTTACAAGTAAATTCTGATCCTTTCAATGATAGGTTGAAAGACTTTCAGGAGAAACTAAGAGGTTTCCTGATAGAGTTTTGCAAGTCAGGTTTAAAACCGTAGGCACTCGGCCGGAAGCAATGGCTCCCGCCCATAATTCTAGCGCTTTGGGAGACTGAAGCGGGCGGTTTGACTGAGCTCAGGAGTTCGAGACCAGCCTGGGCAACACGGTGAAACCTCGTCTCTACTAAAAATACAAAAAATTAGCAGAGCGTGGCGGCCTGCGACTGTAGTCCCAGCTACTCGGGAGGCTGAGGCAAAAGAATTGCTTGAACCTGGGAAGCGGAGGTTGCAGTGAGCCGAGATCGCGCCACTACACTCCCGCCTGGGTAACAGCCAGACTCCGTCTCCAAAAACAAAACAAAACAAAACCATAAGCACTCAAAGAATATAGCACATATGGCATAGTAAACGTCAGGCAAGAGGGCAGAGGGCGGTCGCTGTGGCTCACGCCTGAGATTCCAGCACTTTGGGAGACCGAGGCAGGTGGATCACCTGAGATCAGGAGTTGGAGACCAGCCCGACCAACATGGAGAAACCCTGCCTCTACTAAAAATACAGAATTAGCCAGGCGTGGTGGCGCATGCCTGTAATCCCAGCTACTCGGGAGGCTGAGGCAGGAGAATCCCTTGAGATTCGCCATTGCACCCGCCATTGCACTGGAGCCTGGGCAACAAGAGCAAAGCTCCGTCTCAAATAATAATAATAATAATAATAATAGTAATAATAATAATAATAATAATGGCACGGTAAGAGGAAGGGAAGTCAAGAAGGGCAGTGGATTCTGTATCTTCAAAGTTCTTTAATTGGTCTTTTTGTTTTGCTTTTTTAGAGACAGGCTGAAGTGCAGTGGTGCCGTCGTAGCTCACTGACACGTTGAAGTCCTTGGCTAAAGTAATACTACCCCCTCAGCCTCTGGAGTTGCTGGGGCTATAACCTTACCTGGCGTCTCAATAGGTCTTAATACCACTTGGAGGCATTATAAGCTCAAAGATGCAGGCGGGGCGCGGTGGCTCATGCCTGAAATCCCAGCACTCTGGGAGGATGAGGTGGGCTGATCACTTGAGGTCAGGAGCTGGAGGCCAGCGTGGCCAACGTGGTGAAACCCCGTCTCTACCAAAAAATACAAAATTAGCCGAGCATGGTGGTGCACGCCTGTAGTCCCAGCTACTTGGGAGGCTGAGGCAGGAGAATTGCTTGAACCCAGGAGGCGTAGGTTGCAGTGAGCCGTAGACCACACCACTGCCCTCCAGCCTGGGCAACAGTGAGACCCTGTTTCAAAAAACAAAACAAAAACAAAACAAAACAAAAAAACCCCCAAAAAACAAACAAAAAAACGCTTAAAGATGCTTTGAGGATGAGAGCAGGGATGGTCATTTCTCCGAGGCAAGGCCAAGGAAGAAGGAAAACTTGATGTTTCCATGTCTCATGTTTAAGGTTCTGACCTGGCAAAGGCCAATGAAGTAGAATGCAAGATTTCAGAGAATAAATTAATGAAGAGGAAAAGACTGAATTGCAAATGGTGTTTTGTTTTGTTTGAGACAGGGTCTCATTGTGTTTTATATACATATATATACACACACACATATCTATATATATACACACATATATATGTGGGGGGGTGTCTTTGTGTATGTAGTATGTTTATGTGCGTGTATTGGAGCAGGTGAAGTGAGAACTAGAAGTCCTAATAAATAAACTATTTGTGAATGAAGACCAAAGAGGGGGAAAAAGCCGTGTAAAACACAACCTATCAACCAATTCTAAAGCCTTTAGCAAAACAAACAAAACTGGGTGTCAATGAGATAAACAGGTGGCATATCAAATGGAAATTTTAAACTATATTAAAAAGGATTGAGGCCAACACTGAAACAACCTTTGCAAAATTATGACTGAGACAGTGAAAGAGATTTAACTTAATCAACTCCATCTTGCTTCTAACCTCCTAGCTGTCCTTGTTCATTCCTGGCCATAGGCTGAACTAACTTTGGGAGAAATATAGTTTATAGTTTAAAAACAAAAACTGTAAGCCCAGCATTTTGGGAGGCCGAGGCGGATGGATAACGAGGTCAGGAGTTCAAGACCAGCCTGGCTAAGATAGTGAAATCCCGTCTCAAGTAAAACGACAAAAATTAGCCAGACGCGGTGGCAGACGCTTGTAATCCCAGCTACTCGAGAGGCTGAGGCAGGAGAATCGCGTGAACCTGGGCGGCAGAGATTGCAGTGAGCCGAGATAGCGCCATTCCACTCCAGCCTGGGCGACAGAGTGAGACTCCGTCTCAAAAAACAAAAAGCCAAAAACCATAATAGCCCTTTCCTGGGGCAGACCTCCTTCTTGCCTGGGGACTAGATGCAAATACGGGCCGCAAGATTTTAAATTATGGTTTAGGAGTCATGCAACTGGAGGCTACAAGATTCAGACCCTCCCTAAACTGCTTTTAAGATCAGCACTTGAGATGTTTTGCAGACCCTGCACTTGATGAATCAGCTGGCACCACACAGATCGATAAAGTGGTTCATCTGATCTTCTGGTCCCCACCCAGTAACCGACTCAGTGCCAGAAAACAGCTTCGACTCCCTGTGCTTTCAGCCCTGACCAGTCAGGACTCCCGGCTCATTGGCTTCTCCCCATCCACCAAGTTATCCTTAAAAACCGTACTCCCTGGGCAACCAGCTCGGGTCCCCTTCCACGCTGTGGAAGCTTTGTCCTTTCGCTCTTCACAATAAACCTTGCTACGGCTATTAAAAAACAAACAAAAAACCTGTACTCCCTGAATGGCCGGCTCTGCGTGAGTTACTCTTCCTTTATTGCAATTCCCCTGTATTGATAAATCGGCTCTGTCTAGGCAGGGGGCAACCTTGGGCGGTTACAGTACTCTAAAGTAAGGACATTAAGAAATTGTCAGAGACAACTGCAGATCAGCAAGCATACCCCAGAACATCGAAAAGATAAGCACACTGCATTCATTTGCTTAAGCATAGAGGGAATTATATGGAAATGAAAACACTGCTAGCATTTCTCTTGGAAAAGTAAAACTTTTTTTTTTTTTTGAGACGGAGTCTCGCTCTGTCGCCCAGGCTGGAGTGCAGTGGCAAGATCTTGGCTCATTGCGACTCCACCTCCCAGGTTCAAGCGATTCTCCTGCCTCAGCCTCCGGATAGCTGGGACGACAGACACGTGTCACCACGCCCGGCCAGTTTTTTGTATTTTTAGTAGAGACAGGGTTTCGCAGTGTTAGCCAGGATGGTATCGATCTCCTGATCTCGTGATCCACCCGCCTCAGCCTCCCAAAGTGCTGGGATTACAGGCGTGGGACACTGCGACCAGCCAGGAAAAGTAAATATTTTAAATCTCTTTTTAAAATATCTTTTTAATTTCTATTATTTATTTCTTTTGTTTTCTTTTTTTCTAGTCAATCTTGAAGCATGGTAGAAGTACAACTTTTTTTTTTTTTTTTTTTTTTGGTGAGACAGCTTCTTGCTCTGTTACCCAGGCTGGAGTGCAATGCTGCAGTATTGGCTCACTGTAACCTCTGCCTCCTGGGTTCAACTGATTCTCGTGCCTCAACCTCCCAAGTAACTGAGATTACAAGTACAGGCCACCATGCCCAGTTAATTTTTTGTGTGTTTTTAGTAGAGACAAGGTTTCGTCATCTTGGCCAGGCTAGTCTCACTCTCCTGGCCTCAAGTGATCTGCCTGCCTCAGGCAGTACAACTCTTTTTTAATGTGAAAAGAATACACAATATATCCCAGTTAACCAACAAGGATATACTGAGCAACTGTCATATCAATTAACATTATCATAAGTGAGGAAAACAAAAAGGAGTCATTTAAAAGGTACTTAATTTAAATGAAACAAACTTTTTTTTAAATTAAGAAATCTTCTATTTGTTTCCATGCTGGTAGGAGAAGAGAACTAACAAAGTATTTGATTTAACGATTTAACACAGAATTTACAAGGGTCTGGGTATGGTGACTCATGCCTGTAATCCCAGCACGTTGGAAGGCCGAGGCAGGTGGACCGCTTGAGCCCAGGAGTTCGAGACCAGCCTGGGCAACATGGTGGAACCCCATCTCTACAAAAAACATAAAAATTAGCCGGGCATGAGTGGTTAATCACACCTGTAGTCCCAGGATCTGGGAAGGCTGAGGTGGTAAGATTGCACTCCAACCTTGGTGACAGAGCAAGAGCCTGCCTCGAAAAAAAAAAAAAAAATTTACATATCTGAAAAACACAGACGTCAATGCTGTAGGGCACAGAAGTTGGGAGACCATAAGGGTCACAGCCTGAACTATAACAAAAAAGAGGTTAACAGCCGGTCGCCCAGGCTGGAGTGCAGTGGTGTGATCTCGGCTCACTGCAATCTCCGCCTCCCGTGTTCAAGTAATTCTCCTGCCTTAGCCTCCTGAGAAGCTACAGCATGTCAATATGCCATACTTTGGGAAATTGTGTTCTGAGCCCCAACAATGTAAATATTCCCAGGGCAAAGCATTTTTGTATTTATATTTATTTGTTTAGAGACAGAGTATTGCTTTGTTGCCCAGGCTGGAGTCCAGTGGTGTGATCTCGGCTCACTGCAACATTTGCTTCCCAGGTTCAAGCAATTCTCCTGCCTCAGCCTCCTGAGTAGCTGGGATTACAGGCATGCGCCACTATGCCCAGCTAATTTTTGTGTGTATTTTTTTTCTTTTCTTTTCTTTCTTTCTTTTTTTTTGTGACGGAGTCTCGCTTTGTTGCCCAGGCTGGAGTGCAGTGACGCCATCTTGGCTCACTACAAGCGCCGCCTCCTGGGTTCACGCCATTCTCCTGCCTCAGCCTCCCGAGTAGCTGGGACTACAGGCGACTGCCGCCGTGCCCGGCTACTTTTTTTTATTTTTGGTAGAGACGGGGTTTCACCATGTTAGCCAGGATGGTCTCAATCTCCTGACCTCGTGATCCGCCCGCCTCGGCCTCCCAAAGTGCTGGGATTACAGGCGTGAGCCACCGCTCTGGGCCGCTTCGTGTGTATTTTTAATAAAGACAGGGTTTCACACAGGTTGGCCAGGCTGGTCACGAACTCCTGACTTCAGGTGATCCAACCGCCTCAGCCTCCCCAAGTGCTGGGATTACAAGAGTGAGCCACAGCGCCCAGCCCAAGGGCAAAATATTTTCAAGGCAATCAGTAAACCAGAGATCTTTCATAGGATTGTGAAAGGAAAATACATCTCAGGACCCCAAAACCACTAAGCCAAGGAAAAAGTCAAGCTGGGAACTATGTCAGGCAAACCTGTCTTCCATTTTATTCCCAAATAAGATAGCTATAATAAAAAGCTACATACCTCCCTTACAATTTTCCCATGAGGAAATTCCTTGTGGACAAAGGATAAAGAGAATTCAAAGTCATCCTTCTGAGGCTCACCTGAGACACACGTGTATCTGATTACTCCCTCTGCTCTATTATTTATGTAAAAATGCAGATTCACTGAACCAGACTAAATTGTGTATTCAACGGGAGGCTGTTCAATGACTCAAAAGAATGCAGTCTTTTGTCTCGAATCTACTTCTAATCTGGAAGCCCCCACTTCGAGTTGTCCTGCCTTACTGAACCGAACCAATGTACATCTTACACATGTTGATTGATATCTTTTGTCTCCCTAAACTGTATAAAAGCAAGCTATACCCCAACTACCTTGGGCACATGTTGTCAGGACCTCCTGAGGCTGTGTCACAGGCCCATCCTTAATCTTGGTAAAACAAACTTTCTAAATTGATTGACACCTGCCTCAGATACCTTTTGGTTTACAGGATGTTATACAGACAACCAGAATATTCCTCCCCCAAAATATACCACTTGGCTATAAGGATTATTTTGAGAAACAGCTGACACAGAAAAAGCACTGAAAATGGTAAAAGTTTCTCTTTCATGAAGCAACAAAAACAAACACAACTCCTTTCATGTATAAAAGACATTTCCCTTGGTAAAGATGTCCTCCTTGGTTATATCAGAAGAGGAGAATGGCCCGCAGAGACAATTCTTACCACCTGAGATGACTTGAACCTGCATACAAGACTTTATCAGATAATCCTTATCTTCCATTAGTTTACTCCCTATATTTTCCTTCCCACAATTTACTCCCCTAGGAAACCACCACCTCTTTAAAATGGTATATAAACCCCCGGGTCTGTCTGCTTCCATGGGCTTTTATTCCCTTTCTGTGAGGGATCCCATATGCATATATACAGCAATAAATCTTTCCCCCTGTTAATCTGTCTTTTGTCAATTTAATTTGTAGGGCCCAACTACAAAGCCTAACAGGGTGAAATAAAAGTTTCTTATTCTACAGTTTCCTTCACCAGATAAAGGAGCACTTATAAGGGTTTTCAGTGCTTCTAGATTTCATCTTGAAAAAGTTAATTATAAAATAACATATTCAATACCTTGTTTTATGGCGCAAAATGCTGCCTAGTTTTTCTGTAGTTGGAAAAGAGGCTTGCTGAGATTAATGTGCCACATGAGATACAGGGTTTAAATCTTCAAGTTTAAGCACTTAGGTTCCATTGTTAAAAGACAGGGGAAAAGGCCCGGCCTGGTGGCTCACGTCTGTAATCCCAGCACTTTGGGAGGCCGAGGTGGGCGGATCACCTGAGGTCAGGAGTTTGAGACCAGCCTGGCCAACAGGCCGAAACTCCGCCTCTACCAAAAATACAAAAATTAGCTGAGGGTGGTGGTGGGTGCCTAATCCCAGCTACTGAGGAGGCTAAGGCTGCAGAATCACTTGAACTCAGGAGGCAGAGATTGCAGTGTGCAGAGAACGTGCCATTGCACTCCAGCCTGGGGGGACAAGAGCGAAACTCTGTTAAAAAAAAAAAAAAAAAAAGGGAAAAAGAGGCCAGCCTAGCTCAGCGAGAAATTGATTAACTGATACAACATAAGTATGTAATGTTTTGCACATACAGTAATCATAGAGTAGTTCATAATGTACTTGGAGAGACTGGTTTTTAGAATAGAATTAGATGTTTGTTAAAGGCATAAATAATCTAACACATTTGAAATATAAAAGGTAAACATTACTGAGAAACGGAATCTGATAGCTGGAAGGCAGGGCAAGGCAGGGCCAACCTAGGTCAGGAAGGTCACCCAACATGAAACTGTTTTTTTGTTTTGTTTTGTTTTTTGTTTTTTTGAGATGGAGTCTCACTCTGTTGCCCAGGCTGGAGTGCATGGAGTGCAGTGGTGAGGTCTTGGCTCACTGCAACCTCCGCCTCCCGGGTTCAAGCGATTCTTCTGACTCAACCTCCCGAGTAGGTGGGGTTACGGGCGCCCTCCACCACGCCCGGCCAATTTTCTTTATTTTTGGTAGAAAACGGGTTTCACCATCTTAGCCAGGCTGGTCTCAAACTCCTGACTTCGTGGTCCATCTGCATCGGCCTCCCTAAGGGCTGGGATTACAGGCGTAAGCCACAGAGTCCAGCCATTTAAAACTCTTTTTCTTGGAATAAAGTCATCCTTGGTCTTTCCCTCCTGCATTTTATTTGTAAATGTAGAAGACAGGGTTTCTGGGCACAGCTGATTTCCTAGTTCAACAGAAAAGAGGAACACGAGAGAGCTCAAGAGGCATCTTCACCACTCGAAGGAACTAGAGGGTAAAAGCCACCTTTCTTTCTCAAACAGCTTCCTGAAGTGTTTCTAGGTGGAATGAGGGGGAAAAAAAACAGGAAGTCAGTTCTTGCCCCAAAAATGTGGTCGGCGAGGGAGGTAAACGAACAGAAAAGACAGCTACAGAAAGAATAAAAGGTAAGGAAAAGAATAGAGAACCAAATTTGGGAAAGGTGAGGAATCCCACCTCGGAGCTATCATCAGGTGTAGTCTTTTGCAGTCAGCCACTCCACAGGCTAATCACTTCGAGATTGTACCGAAGCAGTTTCTACACACGATTTCACAACTGCCCGAAACGACTGTGATTACCCCTCTAGAGATGGCGCCACTTGATTCCAGCAGCCACAAAGCACTACAGCAATCGATGCTAAGAGGTGACAGGAAAAACAGGCTGCAACGATCCAGCCAAAGGAATGCCATTGCAGCGGTGGTCAACCTAAAACACTGTGGAAGGGCAAGGTGAGCTGAGTAACTTTTAATTAGGCATCATTTCAGAATCTGTAGTTTAAGCACCACCCTTTCCATTTTTTTCCTGAAGTCGTTGGCAGGGCGCAAGGTCTGCGATTGACTGACCGGATGCAGCTGGTGTGGAGAGTTCTCAATCAGGTCCGATTTATCACTATGTATAAGTACTGCTGCGAGACTTGCTGTGTTGCATTTTATTTAGTACAAGATGTGTCTGGCCGCGGCAAAGGTGGGTAAGGTCTGGGCAAAGGAGGCGCTAAGCGCCACCGCAAAGTCCTGCGCGACAATATTCAGGGCATCACCAAGCCAGCCATCCGACGCCTGGCACGGCGTGGAGGCGTTAAGCGCATCTCAGGCCTTATATACGAGGAGACGCGCGGAGTTCTTAAGGTGTTTTTGGAGAATGTGATCCGCGATGCAGTTACCTACACGGAACATGCCAAACGCAAGACAGTCACGGCCATGGACGTGGTTTACGCGCTCAAGCGCCAGGGTCGTACCCTCTACGGTTTTGGCGGCTGAGTGTTTTCCTTACTTATCCCATTCCTCAAAGGCCCTTCTCAGGGCCACCTATGGAATCTGTGAAAGCTGTAGACTAAAGAGTCTTAATTTCCTAAGAACACCTAAATATGGCAGTTTTGGCAAATTAGCGATTCTATATAAGCAGTCGCTAAGGTTTATTGCGGTTCGGTGCCCCTTTCAGCATTACTTAGTGGTTAAAAGTGTCGTATTCTCTGATAGACGGCCAAATTTATAACGCCTCCGGTTTTTGCAAGTCACAGTGGAACATTCGGTCTCATTTACCTTGTATCGATTACTTTCCCGCTACGAATGCAAGGGCTGTGTAACTATGACACTGGTCCGCAACGCTCAAAATGCCTCAATATCGCCCTTTACAGAAAAAGTCGGCCAACTTCTAAAACGTTCTTAAGTACGTTTAAATTTGAGAAATACTGGCATACCTACAACGCTCGAGTTTCATATCCCCTTCAATGCCTCCACTGAAAAATTTACTCTAGTTTCACTTTCCCTTCACGTTCCTTAACTTTTTGTCAAACCAATAATGACACCACATAATTCAAATAGTGCAAGGCAAGTTTAGATTTTTCAAGCTTACATTTAAACAGGATTTTGATGCATGAAAATTCCTAGAGTTTAGGAGTATTTTTTTTGTTTCCGTTTTTGTTTTTCTTTTGCTATCAAAACCATTTTACGTTTCTTGACCCAAAGCAGAGGCGGAATGTCTCCCTTTCACTAGCAGATTAAACTGGGAGCCAATTCGTGCGTGAGACGTGGCATGCCACAGTCTGCTATCCAATCAGAACGCGAGGGCAGCTATAAATACAGGGATGATCAGTTTTTTTTTTTTTCCTCTCATTTGTGTTGAGTAGTTAGGCCTACTTAGCAATGGCACGGACAAAGCAGACAGCTCGCAAGTCCACCGGCGGCAAAGCGCCGCGCAAGCAGCTGGCCACCAAGGCGGCTCGCAAGAGTGCTCCTGCCACCGGTGGAGTTAAGAAGCCCCATCGCTACCGCCCCGGCACCGTGGCTCTGCGCGAGATCCGCCGCTACCAGAAGTCCACTGAGCTGCTAATCCGGAAGCTACCTTTTCAGCGCTTGGTACGGGAGATCGCACAGGACTTTAAGACCGACCTGCGCTTCCAGAGCTCGGCGGTGATGGCGCTGCAAGAGGCTTGCGAGGCCTACCTGGTGGGGCTATTTGAGGACACCAACCTGTGCGCCATTCACGCCAAGCGCGTCACTATTATGCCCAAAGACATCCAGCTTGCGCGCCGCATCCGAGGGGAGAGGGCATAAATGTTTTTCTATCACCCCAAAAAGTCTGTCCAACCCCAAAAGGCTCTTTTCAGAGCCCCTCAATTGTCACCGAAAGGAAGCTGTAGATATTGAGACATCTCTTAGCTCCATGTTAATTACAAGTTGTGGACAAAATGTAGTCGTGGCTCAACGCACTGTAATGCAGGAGTTAGGTCACAGGCTGTTGGTATGCTAAATCAATTCCACATGCAGAACCTGCTCGTACTGATAAGGATTACCATTCAAAAAAGACATATGTCACAGGGACAATTGTGGAGATGAAGTTTAACTTTTGAAAAGTATTCCTGTTCTTTGAGGAATGTGTTTCCTGCTTGTCTACCTGCCTCTAAGGAAGGGAACAAGTAATATAGTGAGTGTACACAGGCTCTTGTGAGGTCGAGGCTCACAGATCACAAAGTCAGTACATAGAGACCATCCTGGCTAACACGATGAAACCCCGTGTCTACTGAAAAAAAATGCCGGGAGGGTGGCACGCGCCTGTAGTCCCAGCTACTCCGGAGGCTGGGGCAGGAGCATCGCTTGAACCTGGGAAGCGGAGGTCGCAGTGAGCCGAGATCGCGCCACTATCCTCCAGCCTGGGCTACAGAGCCAGACTCCCTCTCAAAAAAAAAAACCCAAAAAATCAGGCTCTAAAAACTGCACACATGAGAGTGGAACAATAGACAATCAGGACTCAGAAGGGACGAAAGAATGAATGATACATTACTTAATTGGTACAATGGAAGCTGTTTAGCTCTCGTATACCCCATGTAACTTGATCACCATGGAGCATATGCATGTAACAAAGTTGCCATTGTACCCCATGCAAGTAACAGTTTTGACCAAAAGCTCGACACTTTTGTTCTGTTTCAATGTAATGTTTAGCAAGCCATGTGTTAGGTAGTGGGCCTCTGAAGAGGAATACTTTAACCTACGGCATGCTGTCATCTGTGAAATGAGCTTCTAGCTCTGTAAGTGGACCTTAAAAAGTACTTTCCTGTCATTTCACATTATGTTTGTCATAGATTGTGGATTTGGATTTTCATGAGGTGTTTTTTTGTTTGTTTTTTGTTTTGTTTTGTTTTTTATATATATATTTTTTTCAAGAGAATCAGTCTGCGTATTAAACTTCAAGTGGTATTTAAAGCTCTTCCTGGTTTCTAACCAAACTTGTCCAGTATTTCCAGCTGTTTAGAGTTTGGCAGAGATGTGAAGGCAGTTTTTCTCCCGAGTGCTCTCAGCCAGCTCAGCCATGTATCTGTGCCTTCCCTTCTTTCTCATATTGGATTCACTCTTGCAAAGAGGCATGCAGTGGTGTCCAGCCCTTTGGCTTCCCTGGGCCACATTGCAAGCAGAAGAGTTGTGTTGGGCCACACGTAAAATACAAGATCGCTAAGGATAGCTGATAAGAAAAGAAAAGAAAAGAAAAGAAAAGAACAGAAAAGAAAGAAGGAAGGAAGGAAGGAAGGAAGGAAGGAAGGAAGGAAGGAAGGAAGGAGGTGGGTGAATCTTGAGGTCAGACCAGCCTGGCCAACATGGTGAAACCCCATCTCTACTAAAAATACAAAAAATTAGCTGGGCATAGTGGTGGGCGCCTGTAATCACAGCTCCTCGGGAGGCTGAGGCGGGAGAATCACTTGAACCCAAGATTGCACCACTGCACTCCAGCCTGGGCTACAGAGCTAGACTCCATCTCAAAAATATCCCAGCTCCTTGGGAGGCTGAGGTTGCAGTGAGCCGAGATCGGGCCACTGTATGCCAGCCTGGGTGACAGAGTGAGACCCCATCTCAAAATAAATAAATAGAAAAAAGGAAGGAAGGGAAAGAAAGAAGAAAAGATCTGTGCATAATTTTTGTGATATCCATCACCACAGATGAACAAAAAAGTCCTCACATTTAAAGGGTTGGATAAGCATATACAGTTTTCGGAAACAAGATTTGATTCAGAAAAACAACAACAACAATAAACCACTTTTGATCCATGGTGCCAGAAGCCTCTTCCCACAATTAACTTAGAGCTCTTTTAGTGGCCGTCTGCTAGGTGTAGGAACAACTTGACACTGCCTCTTCCAAGCTTCAAAGACAGTTCTCTTCTCACCTCTTCAAGGATTTTCCCTCCATAATGGAGCTGAGGCCATGTTTCTGGGTTTAAAATTTAGAGCTGCCACTTCATAGCTGTATAACCTTTGGCAAATTGTTCATTCTCTATCTGGGCCTCATGCTGTATAGCTGTAAATGTGGCAAATTAATAGAAACCTGTGGAACATATTTAAGATTACTTCCTGGCAGGTAGTAAATGCTGAATGAGTGTCAGCCCTTATTGTTATACCCCTGCTCCCACTATGCATGGAGTTTTGGGGTTTTTTTCTCCTGGACCTTCTAAGTTTTGTGTTTGGAACAGCAGAAAGTGCTTGGTTAGAACATTTTCTTGTGAAGATCTCCTTTTCTTTAGTTCTCAATTTGCATTGTTCGGTAAGAGGCCTATACAATATCTGTGTCTCTGTGGATAAATTTATAACACAGCAAAAGGGCTAGATAATAAATAGTTTGGAGTTTAAAGGCTATATATAGTCTCTGTAACACATTCTTTTTAGTTTTTAGTTTGTTTGCTTGTTCGAGACAGCATCTTGCTCCATCGCCCAGGCTGGAGTGCAGTGGTGCTATCACTGCTCACTGCAGCCTTGACACCGTGAATTCAAGTGATCCTCCCACCTCAGTCTCCCAAGTAGCTGAGACTACAGGCATGCACCACCACACCCAGCAATATTTTTTGTATTTTCAGTAGAGATAGGGTTTCACCACATTGCCCAGGCTGGTCTTGAACTCCTGAACTCAAGCAACCCACCTATCCCAGTCTTCCCCAGTGCTGAGATTACAGACATGAACCACCGTGCCCAGCCTTTGTTTTTGTTTTTGTTTTAAACAATACTGTTAAAATGTAAAGACACTTCTTAGCTTGAGGGCCATACAGAAACAAGCCATTGTCCAGATTTGGCCATAGTCTGCCAACCTCTCCAGGAGTTCTTAGAGAGAAGATGAAGTGTATTGGCTACTTTAAATTTTCTTGCACAGCATTTCAAGGGTGAGAAATAAGTGACTGTTGATTTCATTAGGAATCCAAATTATCATTTGACCATTTTTATCATCCAGGCATCCTGTCCAATCCCCTCCACATCCCATAAATCGTAAACTTCACCATTTATTTCAACCTCAATGTATTTGCCTGTGTTTTCCTGAGTTCCTCTGAACTTCTATAAACTGAAGTCGCTCAATATCCAATCCAACCTTTTCAGTCAATAGCCAGATATTCTTCTAAAATATTAGCATTTAAACACACAAAAATACCCGTATTGATGTATCCTGGCTGCTTATAGAAGAGAGTATTCCTGATGGTGCAGCTTGTTAAATGTGGGTGGAGATTCAGGGGGAGCAGTGAGAACATTTTGAAAACCTAACAGAATCCTGGGTCACCTAAACAGTTTGTGTATTTGAGGATAACAGGGCACTCCTGAATAATGTTCCGCAGGTTTGATTTTTCTCTAAACTGAATTACCTATATTATTTTTCTTCCCCTTTTTAATGGGTTTGCCCAGGAACTAAAAAGGGAAAACACTTCAATTAGAAAACATAACACATTTAAGTTTGAATTTGAATCTGGGTAGTTGGATACTTAAGTCAAAGCGACTTGAATTACTGGTGCTGCAATGCAGAAGAAGTCACTCTGACAGTGGAACTTTTCCAAGCTGCAAAATCCCATTCTGTAAAGACATCAGCACATGGAAACCCCTAGGACACAGAACCAGTTTGTAAAGTCAAGTCTGTGTGGTTAAGTTGGGGCTGCAGGCAACCAGCTGTCCTGTGCCTGTGTTACTTGCTACAGTTAGAAACAAAGTTCATGCCCAAACCAAGGAACCCAGTGTCTTTTCTCTTGCAAAAATCAAAGCGTGAACTCATGGGCAAATTTTAAAAAATAACTTTCACCGGATACTTAATAGAAATTTATCGCGACACGCTACTAACTAACATGATGCCCTCAGCCCATTGGATTCTTATGAAAAGCAGAAGGGATTTTTAAAAATATCTTTCATCAATTGCACGAGATTCGTGAAAACACAAACAAGTATGTGAACCTGGAGGCTGTTTTCCTCCTTTGGAGCTTCAAAGTGCCAAATTCTGTACCGTTGTTTTAAGCATTTAATCAAATTTTGAGGACTAACAAACACAATTTGGGAGTCCAACCGCGAGTGGCGGCGGCCAGAGGGCGGTGGATTGGACGCTCCACCAATCACAGGGCAGCGCCGGCTTATATAAGCCCGGGGCCCGAGCATAGCAGCAATGCAAAACTTGCTCTTTGGATTTTGAGCTTATTCTCTTCTAGCAGTTTCTTGCTACCATGTCGGAAACCGCTCCTGCCGAAACAGCCACCCCAGCGCCTGTGGAGAAATCCCCCGCTAAGAAGAAGGCAACTAAGAAGGCGGCCGGCGCCGGCGCGGCTAAGCGCAAAGCGACTGGGCCCCCAGTTTCAGAGCTGATCACCAAGGCTGTGGCTGCTTCTAAGGAGCGCAATGGCCTTTCCTTGGCAGCTCTTAAGAAGGCCTTAGCGGCCGGTGGCTACGACGTGGAGAAGAATAACAGCCGCATCAAGCTGGGCCTCAAGAGCTTGGTGAGCAAGGGCACCCTGGTGCAGACCAAGGGCACTGGTGCTTCTGGCTCCTTTAAACTCAACAAGAAGGCGGCCTCTGGGGAAGCCAAGCCCAAAGCCAAGAAGGCAGGCGCCGCTAAAGCTAAGAAGCCCGCGGGGGCCACGCCTAAGAAGCCCAAGAAGGCTGCAGGAGCGAAAAAGGCAGTGAAGAAGACTCCGAAGAAGGCGAAGAAACCCGCGGCGGCTGGCGTCAAAAAAGTGGCGAAGAGCCCTAAGAAGTCCAAGGCCGCGGCCAAACCGAAAAAGGCAACCAAGAGTCCTGCCAAGCCCAAGGCAGTTAAGCCGAAAGCGGCAAAGCCCAAAGCCGCTAAACCCAAAGCAGCAAAACCAAAAGCTGCAAAGGCCAAGAAGGCGGCTGCCAAAAAGAAGTAGGAAGCTGGCGTGTGAAAACCGCAACAAAGCCCCAAAGGCTCTTTTCAGAGCCACTCAGAGATCTCTAAAAAATTGCTGTGCACAACGTATTAGATCAGGCAGGCAGTTTTCCTCCGTCTACCTTTATCGAGAAACGCAAGGCATGAGTTCCAGCAGTTGGTTTTTTAAGAAGTTGGTGTCAAACTTTTTGTCTGACGCCTAGCTACAAATAAACTTCTTAAATTTTAAAAACCCCGCTCTATAATCTGATTGGTCAGTTTTGTTCCATCATCAGTACGTGATTTCTCCCGGTTTAAGCCACTTAGGCGCCAGCTACTTCGGCGTTATTGTGTTCGGCATTGATATAGCCAATTTGATGACTATCATTCTGTACTGGATTCCTTTTTTTCTTTACCCGAGTCAGAGTCTCGCTCTGTCACCCAGGCTGGCGTGCAGTGGCGCGGGCTCGGATCACTGCAGCCTCAGCCTCCCCGACTCAAACGATTGTCCCACTTCCGCCTCTGAAGTGCTAGGACTAAAGGTATGCACCACGCCGCCCGGCTAATTTTTGTATCGGCTATGATGCCCAGGCAGATCTCGAATTCATGAGCTCCAGCGATCTTCCCGCCTCAGCTTCCAAAAGTGCTGGGATTACAGGCGTGAGCCACTGCACCTGGCCCTGGATTTTTTTCTTATTGGCTCTAGTACATATGACACGAGATGAATAAACACAGCAAACACTCTTGTAAGCCCTGTATTAAATGACTTGTTCACATTCTGACTTAAACCAGTCACCTGAATCCTGTAAGGTTTTCCCTAAAGTCATTACTAAGCTCTAGATGAAAAATGCTTTTCTTTTCACAATAAACGTTCCGAATGTTTAACCAGTGGCCCAGCTCTCCCGCAGAAATAGTAAGTGGCTCTGAAAAGAGCCGTTGTATTGGAAAGTGATGCTATGGAGACCTTATTTGCCCTTGGCCTTGTGATGACTCTCGGTCTTCTTGGGCAGCAGCACGGCCTGAATGTTGGGGAGGACACCACCCTGAGCGATGGTCACTTTGCCCAGCAGCTTGTTGAGCTCCTCGTCGTTACGGATGGCCAGCTGCAGGTGACGCGGGATAATACGGGTCTTCTTGTTGTCGCGTGCGGCGTTGCCCGCCAGCTCCAGGATCTCGGCGGTCAGGTACTCCAGCACCGCTGCAAGATACACCGGGGCGCCGGCCCCGACCCGCTCAGCATAGTTGCCCTTGCGGAGCAGCCGGTGCACTCGGCCCACGGGGAACTGGAGACCAGCCCGAGAAGAGCGGGTCTTGGCCTTGGCGCGAGCTTTGCCTCCCTGCTTGCCGCGTCCCGACATGACGAAGAAAACGATCAATAGACAGACTGAGAAGAGATTAAAGAACTTTGCCAGAGCTCCGCTACTTATAGTCAATACTGGGCGCGAAAATAAAGCTGTGCCATTGGCTCAAATTACAGTTTTATTTAAACCAATGGAATCGCTGTTATGAAACACGCTTCTTTGGATTGGACAAAATTGCATGTGACGTCATCTAGAATCGCCACCAGTGCTACACACTAGTGTATTAATCACCTCATTTGCATAAGAATTCGTGAGTAGGAGTTACAACACACAGATTTTTCTTCTTCTTTTTTTTAAAGACCTGGTCTCCCTCTGTCTCCCAGGCTGGAGTGCAGTGGTGCCATCTCGGCTCACTGCAATGTCCGCTCCTGGGTTCAAGTGATTCTTCTGCCTCGGCCTCCTGAGTAACTGAGATTACAAGCACCAGCCACCACAGTCCGGCTAATTTTTGTATTTTTTAGTAGAGACGGGGGTTTCACCATATTGGTCATGCTGGTCTCGAACCCCTGACCTTAGGCGATCCGCCTGCCTCGGCCTCCCAAAGTGCTGGGATTACAGGCGTGAGCCGCTGGGCCCGGCCACTTTTTATTTATTTATTTATTTTCCTCGAGACAGGGTCTGGCTTTGCCGCCCAGGTTGGAACGCAGCGGCGCGATCGTGACTCACCGCAACCTCCGCCTTCCTGGCTGAAGCGATCCTCCTCCCTGAGCCTCCCCAGTAACTGGGATTACAGGCCTGCATCACACGCCCAGCTAATTTTTTACATTTTTTTGGAGAGTCATGGTTTCGCCATTTTGTTCAGGCTCCTCTGGAACTCCTGACCTCAAGTGATCCGCCCATCTCCGCCTCCGCCTGCCAAACTACTGGAATTACGGGCGCGCGCTGCCGCGCCCGGCCGCTTTTTCCTATTCTTTGTACCTTTTCTGCAGTTAAATTACAGCACGCCTGACCCCACCAAGTCAGCCCCAGCCCTGAAAAAGGGTTCCAAGGAGGCTGTTACTAAGACAAGAAGCGAAAGCGCAGCTGCAAGGAGAGCTGCACCGTGTATTTGTACAAGGTGCTGAAGCAGGTCCACCAACACCGGCATTTCTTCCAAAGCAATGGGGATCTTGAACACCTTCATTATGACATCTTCGAGCGTTTCGCTGGCGAGGCTTCCCGCCTGGCGCTTTACAAGCGTTCGACCATCACCTCCAGGGAGATCCAGACGGCGGTTAGCCTGTCACGCACGCGGTGTCCAAGAGCACCAAGGCCGTCACCAAGTACACGAGCTCCAAGTCAGCTCCTCTCTGGTTCGTCCACTTGGAACTCCACCAGGTTCTTCCTGACCCACACCGTAAAGACTCTTTTCAGAGATACCCACACTTCCTAAACAACTGACGTTCGTTTATCCCCAGTTTTGAAACGTTCAGTTAGCTTTAACCTAAAGCCTTTCATAAATGCTTCTTAATTTATGCAGTAGATACATTGTGGCCTTATGATATTTCCAATATTATCTGCTACCAAGAATTTTATGTTACAAACGTCAAATACACAAAATGGGAGTTTTATTGTGCATATTTCACTTATTCGGACTCAATTTCGACGCTGAGGATCCCCTGTTGAGTAAGTTATTGTCTAGAAAACCAAGTATTCTTTAAAGTAAAAGTCCTATCAACCTCTACTGAAATATCATTGGACATTTTACAGGTTACACTACAATTTTCAGGCCTCCTGGTAGGATGCTCAGTGACTAGCATGTAATCCAGGTGGCATTATCTTTCAATTTTTCTTTTGTAACATGAATGCTGGGAATGTGCTTTCTTGCTATCTCCACTTTAGGCCTAATTTGCACAAAATGACCTAAAGGTGTTGAGATTAAAATGGAGAAAGAAGAAGGAAAGAAATAAGAACGAATTTACATCACCTCTTCCCACCAGTTAGAAATGAGGTCTGGATCATTCCTTGCTAATCCACATGCCATGCTGGCAGATGGAATTTTTCTACTAATTACTTTCTTTTACATTTGTCCTAGGTAGACCAAAGTACTCCACACTTCTCCCCACTTTCACACCTGTCTTAGGAAGTTCCTCTAAGATGTAACTTGATTATGCTTCATGTTTTCCTCTCACCTTTAATGTCTCACCACTATAAAGAATGGCATTTCTGTTTACTATACTTTTAACATGATCAAAATTTTCCTTGGTTAAGAGTTTAGAATGTAGGTCGGTTTCTTTTCTGAGTCAGCTCCACATTTCATCTTACTTTATATTCTCCTTACTGGTTTTTTCTGTAATAAGGGGGAAATTCTAAACAAAAAGGCAATATTTTTGAAATGTGAAGGCAGGAGAGTGATGGGAAGGCTTTTTCTCCAAGAGAGAAGTGCAGTCTCCCAGTGTTTAGGCTAGGAAAACCATTTTGCTTTTTCCAGTAATCAGTGTGGAAATACAAGTCCCAATTGTGCTACAGACTATCAGATACCAGAATCATGAAACCTAACACCTTTGTTGTTTCTCTAGGTATTAGTCAATCTTTTCTCATTAAAAAGCTGGAGGTCTTAGATTGGCCTATGTGAATGAAAAAGCACAAAATCTAGGCTGAATTTATGAGCTCAGAGAGCCAAGGACAGTTAAGGCGCCAAGCATAGTTAAGGAGCCAAGTCTGCAGACAAAACCAGTGACTGTCTTCTCTCCAACTTCCAAAATGTTGCTAGAAACATTTGCAGAAGTCTATTGCTAGGCTGGTGCTGTGGCTCATGCCTGTAATCCCAGTATGTTGGGAAGCCAAGGTGGACAGATCACAAGATCAGGAGTTCAAGACCAGCCTGGCCAATATGGTGAAACCTTGTCTCTACTAAAAATACAAAAAAATTAGCCAGACCTGGTGGGCACGCACCTGTAATCCCAGCAACTCCAGAGGCTGAGGCATGATAATCACTTGAACCTAGGAGGTGGAGGTTGCAGTCGGCCAAGATGGCACCACTGTACACCAGCCTGGGCAACAGAGGGAGACTCCAACTAAAAAAAAAAAAAAGAAAGAAGTCTATTGCTTTACTAGATCCACCAACATTATTCAATCTGAAATTAGTACTGTTACTGATACAGTCAAGGAATAAAATAATATTAGGCTCACAAAGTACAATTATTATTTCCTGAAATGTTTCTTATAGCTGTCCTCCATTTCTGTAAAGTCAGTTTTTGTCCACACTTTGAGGACCATCCCAAGTCTTACTTCCCCTGAAATCTTTTTTATGTCTATTACAATTTGCATTGTTTTCCTGTCTTGAAGCTTCTCTAGAGTTCCTTCCTGTTTGAACCATTCCCACACATATATACCCTGCCTATGAGCAAGCAGAGACCTCCTTGTCTTTCCTGTATCTTTATAATTTCTGTTCCGTTAGACCCACTAATCTCAGAAATACAATTTGTTTCTAGATAGTCTTCTATTTGTCTTTAATATTTTTGTTTTGTAATCCATTTTTCTTTTTTCTTTTAAAAATTTGTTGTAATCTATTTTTAACCCACATTACCTGTCTTCTCTTTTGTGGTTGGCCTATGGCACTTACACCAGTACTCAGTTTTGAAATTAGGAGACCAACTCCTAAAACAAATGACCACTTCAAGAGATCGAGATTTTGGTTTCTTTGACACCCAGCTTCTATATTTGTAAGTTGGAGATAACAGCAATTCATAGTTGTGTGAGTGTTGTAAAGATCAGTGAGAATACTTTGTGAATTATGATTATACACATATTTCATGTACATTAAAGAGGAATCTCATATATTTATTCGGCACTTGAAAGGCTTAGGGCACCCTCACCTATCAAACTGAATCACAGAGCTCCGGCCAGGCAGTGCTGTTTTCCAGTTCCTTTTTATTTTCAGTAGATACTTGTTGAGCACATGCTGTGTTCCAGAAGGTCTTCTAGACCAGAATTTTTTTTTTTTTTTTTTTTTTTTTTTGAGAGGGAGTCTTGCTTAGTCGCCCAGGCTGGAGTGCGGTGGCGCGATCTCGGCTCACTGCAAGCTCCGCCTCCCGGGTTCACGCCATTCTCCTGCCTCAGCCTCCCGAGTAGCTGGGACTATAGGCGCCAAAAATTAGCCTGCCCGGCTAATTTTTTTTGTATTTTTAGTAGAGATGGGGTTTCACCATGTTAGCCAGGATGGTCTCGATCTCCTGACCTCGTGATCGGCCCATCTCGGCCTCCCAAAATGCTGGGATTAGAGGCGTGAGCCACTGCGCCCGGCGGCCGACCGGAAATATTACAGTGAACTAAACAGACAAAAAGTTATGCAATCACAGTTTATTTTCTAATAAGGGAAAAAATATATATATATATCTTTTATGATGTAAGATAATATTAAATGTTGGGGAGGAAAATAAAGCAGAAAAGAAAGATAGGCTTTGTATTTCTTATTTTAAATAACATAATCATAGAATGTTCATCTATAAGTTGAAATTTTAAAAAAGATGAGGAGATGAGGGAGTGGGCCTTTGGGGATTGTAGGCAGAATAAAAAATGAATAAGTAAAGAGGCCCTGAGGTGTTTGTAGGAAGGAGAGATACCTGGTATTAGTCAAGGAACAGCAAAGTGGTCGATGTGGCTGGAACTGAGGGAACAAGGAGAACAGTAGCTGGAAGTGGAGTAACAGAAATGGGGAAGCAGCCTCAAGAATGTATAGGACCTTATATCACACTGTAGTAGCTTTGGATAGTATTGTCCTATATTTCAAATGTTTAGTAGCTGCAGAAAGCTGTGGGTTTTGTGTGATCAGCTGTACTCATCTTAACCCCCTGTTCCTGGACTTTAAAGGGACAATATGCAAGGCACTCCACATGTCATTACTTCTTTGTTCAACCTTTCAGAAAGGATAGAAGGAAGGAAAACCTCCCAGGGTGAGTCAGGGTATGAAGAATCCCAAAGAAGTGCCAGACCCTTCCCTAAAGATATGGAAACTCAAGGTCTTCCACCCTCAACAGTTGCCTTTTTCCCCCAGAATAGTACCCGTTCCCCACAGCTTCCTGAACTAAGCAAATGCTGGTGGGAGAATCACGAATTTTGAATCTGCTTCCAGTTTGGGAGCATTAGAAACACCACAAACATGGGCCTGTGACAAATAAGACTGTCTCAGATATTAAAGCCATGCCCACCATGTGATGCATGTCCCTACTTCTGAATTTCAGTGTTCTGCAACTTCTTTTTTTGAGACGGAGTCTCGCTCTGCCGCCCAGACTGGAGTGCAGTGGCGCGATCTCCGCTACTGCAAGCTCCGCCTCCCGGGTTCACGCCATTCTCCTGCCTCAGCCTCCGGAGTAGTTGGGATTACAGGCACCCGCCACCACACCCGGCTAATTTTTTGTATTTTTTAGTAGAGTCAGGGTTTCACCATGTTAGTCAAGATGGTCTCGATCTCCTGACCTCGTGATCCGCCCTCCTCGGCCTCCCATAGTGGGAATTACAGGCGTGAGCCACCGCACCTGGCCGGTGTTCGGCAACTTCTTTAGATCAGTACCTTATTTCTACCTGTCTCAGAGCAAGACAGCAAAATCTCTCATATTTCCTTGTGTAGTACATTATCCACTAATTAGGTAATAATCAAATGGCCCTTTCAATGATATATCAGTTTTTTTGTTTTTGTTTTTTTGTTGTTGTTGTTTGTTTGTTTGTTTCTTTGCTCAACCTTTCAGAAAGGATAGAAGGAAGGAAAACCTCCCAGGGTGAGTCATGGTATGAAGACTCTTTGTTTAGCTCTTGTTGCCCAGGATGAAGTGCAATGGCCCAATCTTGGCACATTGCAACCTCCGCTTCCCGGGTTCAAGTGATTCTCCTGCCTCAGCCTCCAGAGTAGCTGGGATTATAGGCATGCGCCACCACGCCCAGCTAATTGCGTACTGTTAGTGGAAACGGGATTTCTCCATGTTGGTCAGGCTGGTCTCGAGAACTCCCAATCTCAGGTGATCTGCCTGCCTCGACCTCCCAAAGTGCTGGGATTGCAGGTGTGAGCCACCGTGCCCGGCCTATTTATCAGGTTTATATTCCCTATTTCTCATTCTCCTTTCAACTAATGGTCCCCAACTTTAATCATACATCACAATCATTAGTAGAACTTTGTGGGGGGAAAAATACTATTAACTAGACCCTACTGCAGAGATTCTGATTTAATTGATTAGGAGAGGGACCTGAGCATCTGGTATATGCACACATTTCTTTTTCCAGATGAAGTCTTGCTCTGTTGCCCAGGCTGGAGTGCAGTGGCCCAATCTTGGCTGACAACAATCTCCGCCTCCCAGGTTCAAGCAATTCTCCTGCCTCAGCCTCCCCAATAGCTGGAATTACAAGCGTCCACCACAATGCCTTATTTTTTATTTTATTTTATTTTTATTTTTGTATTTTCAGTAGAGACAGGGTTTCACTATACTGGCCAGGCTGGTCTCAAACTCCTGACCTCAAGTGATCCGCCTACCTCGGCCTCCCAAAGTGCTGGGATTACAGGCATGAGCCACCGCGCCCGGCCGCATCTGGTATATTTGAAACTCCCCAGGTGATATTATGCCTGTAAGGGCTGAGAGACACATTTTTCAGTGCATACTGTGGAAACAGCCTAAAAGATAGCTTCTGATATTTGCACCTTTGTGTAGCCCTTTCCACATTGCACCAGGGTTGGTCAACAGAATATGGCAGAAGTGAAGGCATGTCACTTCCAAGATTAGATAAGAGATTTCCATCACTGCCAATCTCTCTTGGATCACTCACTGCAGAGGAAGGAAGCCAGCCCTTATTAAGAGTAGCCCTCTAGAGACGTGTGGAAGAAAATGAGTCCTCTAGCCAACAGTCACATAAGTGAGCCTCTTCTTGCAACTTGGAAGTTACAGTCCCAGTCAAGCTTTTAGATAATCACAGTCGTTGACTGAGCCTCATGAGAGACAGACACTGAGTAAAAACCATTCAACTAAGCTGCTCCCAGATTCCTGACCCTCAGAAACTCTGAGAGGTAATAACTGTTTACTGTCATAAGCTGCTATACTTGGGGGATAATGTGTTACACTGTAATGGATAATACAACCCTTTCTTTCAAGGTTGAACCTTGTCATATCTCTTCTAAAAAATTTTCTCAAATTGCAGCATTCCAGAATATTTACCCTTTCCGAATTCCTATAGCAGTTATAGTTAATATTAAAGACAGTATAATTTATATGTTCTTATAATATAAATAGACATATAATTTATAAAGATAATATAAAATACTGTAGTCTTTAGTGTCATGGGGAATTGATTCCTCTAGCATGCCAAAAACCCTGGATGTTCAAATCTGTTGTATAAAATGGTGTCATATAACCTACATATATCTTCCCTATATTTTAAATCATCTCTACGTATAACACTTAAAACATGCAAATGATATATAAATAGTTGTTATATTGTGTTTTTTTATATCACTTTTTTATTGTTGTTATTTTTGATGTTTTCCCCTAAATATCTGAATCCTTGGTTGGTTGAAACCATGGAAGCAGAACCACATACACAGAAGGCTGGCTGTATAACCATAGTATCTTTTGACATTTCCTGTTTTATGACATTGGTTATTTTATTTAATATTGTTCAAACTTCAGTTATGTGAGTACCACTTTAAGATTCTTTTTCTTTTTACTGTATTTGGATACAAGCTACACTATGTAGAAAATGAAATCAATTTATTTTAAAAGCTTTACATCAGTATTCCAGGGGAAAATTTCTACCTCTGATCATAAAGAGAAGGTAACTATAAAACAGTATAAAATAAAACAGTAGTATTCAATTCTAGTTATATGCTGCTTGCTGTCTGCTACTTGGAGCCTAAAAACTGTTCTTTGTTATAAAATTGAAAAAAAAGAGAGAGAGAGGAAAGATTAACAAGTGTTAGAGAGGCCTTAAACATCTGCTAGCACCAAATTGACACTTTTCTTTCCAGTCACTTAATCAGAAATATTTAAAGAGAATAGAAAAGAGAATGATATTCTTATTCTCTGTTCCAACATTTAAAAAACCAAAGTTCATAAACTCCTCATAAACATTGTCCACAACTCTAGTGGTACTTGATACAGATCTGAGAAAACACTAGTTTCATTAATGTATTATTTATTTGAGCCACTACTGTATGCCCAACTCAGGAAATACAAAAATATATGACCTGGAGAAGCTTACATTGTGGTGGAACATTTGCAAAATTATGCTTACTTTTATTTCTCAAGCTTATTTTGTTGAAAGGAAAAGTAAATTGTAATGACTATTTCACGGTAACTTTCATATATACACCTCATCCAGGTTCCAAGAATATGCTTAGAAGCAGTGGACATCATCTCATAAAGTACTTGTAAGAAAAGTGGGAGTTTATTATTATCTCCGTATTGCAGACAATCAAGAGAATTACACACTCATTGAGGTATTTAAGTTACCAGGCTAGCAAATATGGAGTAGGATGTCAATCTCCAAAGGGCTTCCAGGGCTGTACTCCTTCCCTCTGTTTTAGGCAGCTTAGTAGGTTCTTCACTAATGTGGAATATCAGAACAACCTGCTTCAGTGCCACATCCACTTTTTCTATTTTCAGTATTTTGTTATTCACATATTCATCTTGCTTATTTCCCTTGTACATCTGAAAATTCTTGATTTAGTTTGCTCTAATACTCTGTTAGGGACTCCTGAATGTCAAAATTTGCATTATGGCTCTGCATTTAATGATCTGCCCACAAGGATTAAACCATACAGTACTTATATCTTGCTTTTGCCACATTGGGGAAAAAAATAACATTAGTCATCAGCTGCCATTTATTGAGTGTGTACTATCTTCTCAATACTATGCACTACTTAATTTATTTTTCCAGGCCTGGGAGGTAAGTGCTAGTGGTATCTATGATAAGGAGACAAAGGATTGGACATGTAGCATTATATTGTATTAATGTATTGACTGTTGTATTAGTTTGCTAGGACTGCCATAACAAGGTACCACAGACCTAGTGGCTTAAACAACAGAAATTAATTTTTTCACAGTTCTGGAGGCTGGAAGTCTGAGATCAAGCTGTGGTTTCTCTGAGACATAGTAGTGTTAGTTTCTTCGTCTTCTTCCTTCTCCCTCCTTCTTCTCCTCTTCTTCTCTTCCCTTTCCTCCTCCTCCTTCTTTCTTCTCTCTCTCCTAGATTGTAGATGGCATCTTCTCCCTGGGTCTCCAGGTCATCTTTCCTCTGTGCATGTCTGTGTTCAAATTTCCTTTTCTTATTTTGTAGTTTAAAAAACATTTTTTTAAGAGATGGAGTCTTGAACTCCTGGCCTCAAGCTATCCTCCCACCTCACCATTCCAGAGTGTTGGGATTACAGGCCTGAGTCACCATGCCTGGCCACAAATTTCCTCTTCTTAAAAGGAAACCAGTCATATTGGATTAGGGCCTACTCTAATTACCTCATTTTCATTAATTGCCTCTTTAAAGACTATCAGCACGCGGTGGCTCACACTTGTAATCCCAGCATTTTGGGAGGCCGAGGTGGGCGGATCACAAGGTCAGGAGATCGAGACTATCCTGGCTAACACGATGAAACCCTGTCTCTACTAAAAATACAAAAAATTATTGGGGCGTGGTGGCGGGCGCCTGTAGTCCCAGCTACCTGGGAGGCTGAGGCAGGAGAATGGCATGAACCCGGGAGGCGGAGCTTGCAGTGAGCCCAGATCGCGCTGTGGCACTCCCACCTGGACAACAGAGAGAGACTCCATCTCAAACAACAACAACAAAAAAAACAAAAAGAAGACTCTGTAAACAATTACGGCTACATTCTGAGGTACTGGGGATTAGGACTTCATTTACTGGGGATGGGGAGGCACACAATTTAGCCCTTAATAACTGCTTTCCTACATGGAGAACAGTCCACAGAAGTCAGAGATGGGTGACTCCCTTCTCTGGGCTGCCTAAGTTTGGTTATTTGATAATAAGCAATAAGGCAGACAAAAACAAAACAAAAACTAAGAATGAGGATATGTTAAAGTTTAAACTGCTACATTTTCAAAAAATGTATTGTAAATAATTAAACATTTATGTCTTTTCCACAATGAGATTTTTCAGCTCTTTACTTGGGCAGATCTAAATTGTCCACCCTCTAGGAGGGTGAAAAAAGAGGGTCTTTCTACTGGGGCTACTACTTTAGACAGAGAGTGCTCATAATTCCCTATCTAAAGTTACTTCATGTTACTTCATCACTGCTTTCAAGACAGCAATGATGGTCAACTGCAAGTTGGCAGACATTTTAGACAAAAGACATAAAGGGTGTCTGCAGGCATTATGTGACCTATAAGTTGCAATTTTTCAATAGTCTCTTTTGAAAAAGTTTCATACAGACTTTAATCTGTCTTAATTTCAGTACAATACTCAATAGGCAGACTGCTATACATGCTGGTTTCTCACAGGAAAGGCAAAAGTTAATTGTGTGGTGATGATATAGTGAAATTGCTTGATCCTCCCTCATAAAGAAAATTTGTCCAGGGTTCTCTAAGAACAAATTTCTATTTGCCTTTTATCCTAAAATTTGGAAACAAGAGGGAGAAAAACATTTTTTTAGCTCTAGAATGACATCTTATTTGCATTATTAAAACAAAACAAATACAAATGGCTAGTTCTCATTTGTTTGTAAGTATTTTATTTGATGGTACAAAAGATCATGGAATCTATCCTTTCTACAGTGAAGGCCACTCACCACCACAAAGTTCATAGACTGACTCTCTCACTGATTCTCTAAGTGATATACTGAAAATACTCCCTTTCTCTGTCCATCAATTTTTTCACCCATAAAATAGGGATAGGATGATAGCAGCCTCAAAAGGTTATTGCAGGCCATCACCTTCATACATAAAATGGACTGAGATTCCCAGTTGGAGGAGATGAAGTTTTTTCTCACAGTAAATGGTATATATTTTTCAATGTTTCTTAATTCCATTTTTTTTTTTTTTTTTGAGACAGAGTCTCACTCTGCCACCCAGGCTGGAGTGCAGTGGCACAATCTCAGCTCACTGCAACCTCCACCTCCTGGTTCAAGCGATTCTCCTGCCTCAGCCTCCCCAATAACTGGGATTACAGGCACCCGCCACCATGCCCACCACCACGCCTGGCTAATTTTTATATTTTTAGTAGATATAGATATTTTTAGATATAGGTATATTTTAGTAGATATAGTGGTAGATATAGATAGTTCTGAAAAACAAGGCAGAAGTGAAAGTTCTACCAAAGGAATTACCAAAGGTTTTGCCATGTTGGCCAGGCTAGTCTGGAACTCCTGACCTCAGGTGATCTGCCTGCCTTGGCTTCCCAAAGTGCTGGGATTACAGGCATGAGCTGTCGTGCCTGGCCAATTCCATCAAATTACAACAGAAAACTCAAAGTCATGTTTTGTGACTTGTAGAAGTCTACGCTCCATGGGTGTGACCACTGCCAAAGCACAACACCAGGACAGAAAGAGGCAACAATTGCATTAAAAGACATGAAGGTAGCTGAAAGAGAGAAGCATCCCTTAGAAAGGCAGGATGGTCTCCAGGGATTGGATCCAGCAAAAATAGATCACAGAATTACCAAAGGACAGAAGTGGTGAAGCCATTTCATTGCAGATGTCACTTAGTTCTCTGATGGCTTGAGAAGGATCATCTTAATGTGAAAAGTGGTAGATATAGATAGTTCTGAAAAACAAGGCAGAAGTGAAAGTTCTTCTTTCTGAAGTGAAATATGTGATTGAACAGATGAGAGGTTTGATTAAAATGTCCCAGATAATAAAGTGAATATATTTTGATGGTTCAATGTTAAGCTCTTTGGTGAGAAAAATATAGTCAGGATGAATTGCCTAGCCTTCAGGAGATTTGATTCCAATATGATATGCACTTTTTAAGGTACTTGCTATTTCTTCTACCAATAAGGTAGTGCAATTAATGTCTGTATTTTTATTTTGGACTTCACAGACACTTGAACTATAAAAGTCATTCATTTGTTTAAATTTTGAAGCATGATTTCTTGATCCAACAATACATTGTTTAATCTCTTCCTCTAGTTCTATGGCTAGGTATTTATTTATATTTAATTTAGCAACTTACTTCTTTGGTGGTGATACACAACTGAACAAACATGGCAACTAATTTGCTAACTTAAACATCATTAGTGAGAATGTGAATTATTATAGGAGAAATCCATCCCTGGACCAGAGAGTATGACAGCACTGATCTATATCATTTTATACAACTACATTTTGAAGATTTTAAGAATTGGAAGTCCTAGAATAATTTAGTTATTGATATTTTTAAAACATGTTAACAAATACTATACTATTGATTCTATTTTTAGTAATTATTTTCAGTAATGGTATGCCAGACATCTTAGATCAACCCTTATGTTTAAAACAACTAGAAAACAATCTGACTGGAACTGTAGGAGAGGGAAGACTCCCTTTGCCCTCTGAGGGTTTAATAATTAAGTATATGAAATAAATTGACAACAGGCACATTAATAAGAGAAAGACACAAAAATTTATTTTGTGGCCGGGCACGGTGGCTCACACCTGTAATCCCAGCACTTTGGGAGGCCGAGTGGGCGGATCACGAGGTCAGGAGATCAAGACCATCCTGGTTAACACAGTGAAATCCCGTCTCTACTGAAAATACAAAAAAAATTAGCCAGCGTGGAGGCTGGCGCCTGTAGTCCCAGCGACTCGGGAGGCTGAGGCAGGAGAATGGCGTGAACCTGGGATCGCACCACTGCACTCCAACCTGGGCGACAGAGCGAGACTCCGTCTCAAAAAAAAAAAAAATGTATTTTGTTCATGTAGGTATCATATGAAAAAGAAGTGAATGCCTCCAAATCCAATGAGATCTAGAAGTTTATATACTCTCTTCATAGGGAAGACAGGAAGGGGGATGTAGGCAATGTAGGGGAAAGGAAATTATTCTTGGAAAAGATGAATGGGCCCTCCAAAGAATAGGTGACTGCATAGTTTCAACTTCCAGTCTCCTCTCCGGTGATACAAGTTAATCTTCCCTGGGTGATGAGATTGATGGGGAGGGGACTGATGACACTCTAGTTCCTTTTGGAGGGATTGTCTATAGGCAAATATGGGGAATTCAGAGAAAACCCCACTTTGCATTTGCTGTTCCCTAAGTGCCCCCAGTGACATATTTTGAGGTGGCATTTTGTGAACTTCTTCAAAACTGTCAGGCAGCTATCAAGACAAGGAAGAACTACAGAGCAATAATCTGAAAAGGAAGAAAACCCAGAGTATTTTGCAGCTGTGAAATAATAAAGGAGGAAAATCTCCACATATTATAAATGATCTTTAAGATATATATGTGAAATAGGCAAGATAGAGAAAATTGTTATGTAGCACATCATTGTTTAATAGAAGGGTGTTAAGGATACAAACATATATGCTTATAATAAACAAAAGAAGGATATATCACAACATTTAAAATTATTACTCTAAGGTGAGAGAGGCTATTAGGATGAAGGAGAAAGATTTCTTTGGATATAATTTGATTTGACCTTGGGACTATGTAAAAATATTTTATTTAATGTTAGAACCAAATATTTAAAAATCCAATCCCTAGACATCAACAGCAAAATGAATTAAATGGATCTGTATATCTAGATCATAACATAAGCATACAGGAAGGGATACTCCAAATACTTTGAAAAATAGTCATTTGAACATAAATGAACATTACTAGTGTGGTATATACCCTAAGGCAGCAGTTCTTGAACCTTCTGGTCTCATGACCTGCTTATACTCTTAAAAAGTAATGAAGTGATGCAGTTGACAATTTGAGAATGCCTTGGGAATTAGAGTTTGGATGCCAGCAATGACAGTCATTAAAATGAAATATGCTCTCCTGAAATAACATTTCAGTGAATAAAGCACCAAGGAGTTTTCCAGGGAGCTCTCTTTTGAACTTTGATCTATAGCACGTTAGGTGGTGGAGCTTTGGGATCCAAAGAATTTGTGTTTCTGTAGGTTATAACTATTGATATTTACCATATTATAGAGTAAAACAAAAAAATTGGTTAATTCACTTAAAAATAATAATAAACCCATTTGATATTAGCATACATATTTTATGAATAGCTATATTTTTAAAATAAAAAGAAGAGTGACACTGTTTTACATTTTTGCAAATCTAATGTCTTGTTTAATAAAAGACAGCTGAATTCTTGTTTCTGCATTCAATCTCTTGCAATATAAATGTCATCTGAAAATAATAATGAAAAAGAAAAATAAGTGTCAGAATTAGTATGAAATAATATTAGCCCACAGACCCACTAAAAGGGTCTCAAGGGTCCCCAGATCACATTTTGAAAATCACTGCAATTGTTGCCATTACAGAAATCACTGTCCTTAGGACAAAAAAAAAAAGCAAACATTTTAAAAAATTATGTTCTTAGTAACAATATTGTTGGTGACACTGGTGGGGATGACTATGGCAGAAGCTGATGCAGATGATAATTTGAGAATGCCTTGGGAATTAGCGTTTGGATTCCCAGCAATGACAGCCATTAAGATGAAATATGCTCTCCTGAAATAACATTTCAGTGAACAAAGCACCAAGGAGTTTTCCAGGGAGCTCTCTTTTGAACCTTGATCTATAGCTTGGTAGGAGGTGGAGTTTTCCCCAACGTAAATACAACAGAACTTTACAAATGGAAGGATGGGACCCTCCTGGAGAGTATGATGCTCATCTCAGAGATGTAGGACACAATGACCTAGGAGAAGACAAATCCTAGACCACAGTGTAAGCGTCTTATTCAGTTCATCATAGTGTTTGTTCCGATTGATTATCGTCATGGATTCCTGGCGTTTTACATGCTGAATCTATTCCAATTGACAACTGTAATTGTTCTGTTTAATTAAAATTCTCAAATTAGCAATACTAATTCTTAGTGGGGATTCTTTCAGGCTTTGTTGCCTCTCTCCTGCCCTAACTTACTTTTTATTGCTTCTCCAGACATCTGAGATTATCCTCACCTTCCATCAGCATGATGTCCTACACTCATTAGGATTTCCTATTCCCCAAAACTTGTAATTGGATCCTCTTCAAGAACTTTGGGTTCTTGACTGTAAACTAAAAATCTCTACACTACAGTTTACGTTAGATTGTTTTCTGTGTGCACTGATGCACCTGGTTGACTTGTGGGACTTTTAGATGATTTTTTAGTGACAGATTTAAAACACTGACATTTTTTGCTTTTATTTCCTCCTCTCTCACATATCAAAGAACAGTGTTTTTAAAGGATGAGTGCATGTTACTCCTTTCACTGAATGTCCTTTATCCTTCCTAAAAAGTTTTCCTTTTTAAAACTAACTCACTTTTCTTCCCAATCTAAAAGCTTCATTCTTCTCTGTCATAAAAAAAATTCCTTTACCAAGGTTAATTTACTATATTATGGGTTGTTAATTTAAATAATGTGTTTAAAGAACAATATTGTTTAAAATTTTAGAAAGCACAACAATGGACTTTTATCCACATATTATTAAAGTCACAGTAGTGACTTTAACATTCTACATTGAGCATGTAGGACAATTAATATACTCCACAGCTAATAAATGTATGTAGTTACTGTGTGTGTTTTGTTTTTTTTTTTTTTGTACTTTATAGTTCTAAATGATGCCTCCCAGTTTTTATTATGTGTATAGCAGTTGTTTGAAAAGAAAATGAAATGGAATTTTAATTTTCTAACACTCTTACTCCAAGAGAACAACAAAATTACAAAGGTATCATTGATGTCCAGTTTATTATTATTCCATTAACTCCATTAAATATAATACGAATAATGTATTAAGTGCATGTATGTATAAAGTGTCATTTGGCTCATGGAATAGGTAGCTAAAGCGTCAAAAGATTGGACCTATCTATATTCTCCATCTCACTGCTGAGATGAGTTTCATGAGCACACAATAATGTGGCCAAATATAAATACCTTAATATACACAGAATTTCTTGATATTCTATAGTTTATTTTCAAGATGTCAATTTAAAATGTTGGAAAAAATAATTAAATTATGATCAAGCTACAATGCATTAAAATTAATATCTAGAATTACTTTTAAAGTCCAGTGTCAATGTTGTCTCCAAAATTTTAGTGCAATTATTTATATAGTTCAATATTCTTGAAACACCATTTCACAAGAACCAACTAGTAAATGATAGTAGTACACTTGGGTTATAATGTATTTTAGGTGCAACTCCATATATATTCACATCACATGTACAAACTTCTAATATTAATTAAGATAACTGAGATGTAAATTTACAGGATTTTTTTTCTTTGAAAAGTGCAGACACTTTAGAAGTTATCATTACAGGACCTCCTAGTTCTATGTAAAACTTGAATTTTTGCATTAATAGGCGATGCCTATACTCTCAGTTTTATGTTCTGTATTAATTCTACTATTAAAGCAAGCACGATATAAAACATAGCCTTAAGAAATTAAAACACACCAAAAAAAATCCCTTAATTTATTAAAGGATACTTTTCTTCATTCTAAGCAGCTGAAGAACTCCTCTGGCAAATAGTTTGTATCGATGTTTTAGTATAATATATTAAATTAAAATTATTATTTTTAAAGTAGTATCTAACATAATATGCCTTCCAGAAAGATATAGGCCATACCTATTTAGCTTTGAATGCTAGGCTTTAAGCAAAAATTCAAAATTTCTCTCTTTTCCATATCTCAAGATCACAGCCTAAGAGACTTTTAATGGGCAATCACTAGTTTATATCTTGGGAATACTGCAAATTAAACAAATTAGGTCACCTATATGTATCTTCATATGCAATTTGAACAAAAGGGAAATACAGCAGTAAGTAGTTAATTGGCCAAATAGTGTATTTTTTTGTTCTTCAGTAACAAGATGCCTTCCAGAAGTTTAGTAGCTAAATAGATAAGAAATACATAAACAACCTTATATTTTTTTTTTTTTTTTTTTTAAGACGGAGTTTCGCTTATGTTGCCCAGGCTGGAGTGCAATGGCGTGATCTCAGCTCACTGCAACCTCCACCTCCCCGGTTCAAGTGATTCTCCTGCCTCAGCCTCCTGAGTAGCTGGGATTACAGGTATGTGCCACCAAGTCCGGCTAATTCTGTATTTTTAGTTGATCCGCCCGCCTTGGCCCTCCAAAGTGCTGCGATTACAGGTGTGAGCCACTGTGCCCAGCCTATATTGCCTTTTAATTCTTGTTTTTACAATGATGGCAATCCATAATGTTATTTAATTGTTATTTAATCCTTTCATAAGAATGTTATTCTAGTTTTTTTGGTAATTAAAAAGACAGCTCTGGAAACTTCCATAGACTTACCTATTGTTATTGTTTTGATTTCATATCACTTTTAAAGATTGTGTACTTTGTTTTGTTTTTTTTTTTTTTTTGTTTTGTTTTGTTTTAAGTAACATGGTCCCGTTAGTCACCCAGGTTGGAATGCAGTGGGGCCATCCTAGCTCACTGCAGCCTTGAACTTCTGGGCTCAAGCTATCTTCCTACTCCAGCCTCCCAAGTAGCTGGGACTATACACATGAGGCACCTCCACCTCTCCTAGCTTCACTTTTAAAAGTTTTAAAATCTAATCTTTCTCTGGTTTTAGCTTGCTTAATACAAAATTCAGTTATGTTCTATAGGAAAAATTTCCTCTACTTTGGGATCTTGGCAGTGATCCGCCTAGCAATGGTGATGGGCAAAACAAAAGGCTTTTGATTTTGTTGAAATGTGTTTGATAGGCTATATTAAAGCCACAGCACAAAGAAACCTCGTAGAGCAAAGGAATAAAGAAATTATTGATGAAACTCTGAATCCTGGAAGGAAACACAAAGATCATCTTACTAAACCCTACCTTTATTTACATTTGAAGGAATGGAAACCAAGAAGTATTTGTGAAAAGCATGCTGTCACACCAGAACCCAGATCTCTGGGATTCCTGTCCAACGTGTGTGTGTGTGGTGTGTGTGTGTGTGAGAGAGAGAGAGAGAGAGAGAGAGAGAGAGAGAGAGAGAGAGTGTGTGTGTGTGTAGGAGAAAAAGCAGGAGGAGGGGAAGGAGAAAAGGAGAGAGAAAGCACAATTCTCTCATTCAGCATATATGTATTGAGTGCCTACTATATGTCAGGGATACACCAATAAATGATATGGATTGTAACACATATTTACTTTTGTAAATGAGCGATTCTATTATAAAAGATAAATATGCTTTTAGTTAGTAAAACGTAGGCAAAAACGCTTTAAGATGTTTTAAGTAGACATAACTAGTTAGTAAATAGAGAATATGTTGTTAAATATAGATATAAGGGATGGAAGGGTCAAAAGATACCTAATGTTCATGAGGCACAAAATATACAAAAGGAGCCACACATTCAGAATTCACAGATATATGAGATATCGAAGCACTGACTCATTATTCATGAGGCCTTGAGTCAGCCACACATTGGAGACACCATAAGTTCTCTACTTCAGAAACAAAAATAAAATCCATGGCTGTTCAACCAACTAATTGGTTGGGACCAGGCATATATATCTCTGTGTCTGTCCTACAGGTTGATTCAGCGATGTAAGAGAGCTCAGATATATGGAAATTGCTCACACTTGATTCAGATAGTATGGTTCTTCCAATTCACTTACACACTAAACTGTTAATTTGCTCTTCTTTTCCCCCTTGCTCTTTGCTATGTTTTTTAATGAAGCTGTGATTTAAGCATTTTTCTGCATAGTCTGCAAACCTATTTGTGCTGTGTCCTCTGGGAGAGCTTGCATGGGACTGTACTTGGAGCCTACCAGGGCATCAAGGTAATTTCTCACATGGTACCAATAAGGACCCTCTATCATAACAAAAATGTGGAAAAGTCACCTTTAGATGGCAAGTTGCAGGAAGTAAGGGGAAAATGATGGAGGTGTGTTCCAGTCAGAGGTAAAATAAAGTACAGGGGCTCACAGGGACACAATGCTCAGCAGTTTGAGGAACATCAAGGGGACCAGGGTGGCTAGAGTAGAGGAAACAAGTGAGACAGCCCTAGAAGACGAGGCCAAATACATCACTGGGGCCAGAGTATGCAAAACCTCATAAGGCAAGGTAAGGGCTTTGGAAGTTTCTAAGTCAAGGAGCAGGTGATCTGACCGAAAATTTTAGAAGGGTATCAGGATGCTGAGGGGAGCACAGACTGGAGAGGCACAGAGATAGGAGCAGGTACTACAGGTAGAAGCTATGCAATAACCAGAAGAGAGGAGGTGGGTACAGAGTAGGTCAGCACTGGCAATGGAAAGTAAAGGGCTCCCAGTATGGATTATTTATCCCTAGATTACTGCCAAAGAGGTCTTCTTTCCTAGTCTTATTACTCTGTTCAATTCTGACCAATTAAAATCTCCAAATGTCACTTCTTTTTCATCTTAAAAGCACTTTTCTTTTTTTTTTTTTTTTTTTTTTTGTGACGAGTCTCGCTCTGTCACCCAGGCTGGATTGCAGTGGCGCAATCTCAGCTCACTGCAAGTTCCGCCACCCAGGTTCATGCCATTCTCCTGCCTTAGCATCCCGAGTAGCTGGGACTACAGGCCCGCCTCCACGCCCGGCTAATTTTTTTTGTATTTTCAGTAGAGACGGGGTTTCACTGTGTTAGCCAGGATGGTCTTGATCTGCTGACCTCGTGATCCGCCCGCCTCGACCTCCCAAAGTGCTGGGATTACAGGCGTAAGCCACGGTGCCTGGCAAAAACACTTTTCAAAACAGTGCTTTCCTTTCCACACAAACAAATCTAAACTAATCAGCCTGGGCATTGTGTTTCTTGAGCCCTGGTGCCTGTTTTGTTGAAGAATTTGCCCATTCTGTCCCATCTCTCTGACTTAGGACACACCACACTAAATCCTGATATATCAATTATATATATCATTAAGGCTTCTTTAGTTGTCGTCTATTATGATGTATGTCCTTTAGGACAATGACCATGTTCTTTTGTACTGACTGTTTCTCCAAGGGCACATTCAATGATAATCAATGGGGAGGATTTCCAAGTTAATGACCCTTTGCCATCACAGGTTGTCCACCTCTTCTTAGCATTAAGACCCTCTGCTTATGCACATGCCCACAGCTCTAGAGGGGAAGAAAAGAAGTTTAGAAATACCCAACCAGGCACACGGACAAATTGACCTACATAGGCCTTCCTCCATGCCTCCTCTTCCCCCAAACCCACATTTATTTTCATTCCTTTCCTTCTAGTCTGGCACAACATGTCAGTAAAAAGGACACAAGACCAGAAAGCAAATTCTGAGATTTGGAGAATCTGTCTCAGAATAAGCAGTTGCAATATGCCTTATCTTTCCCAGAACATGTTCTTGCTCCACGTCCAGCAATGAAGTTCCAAGAAGGGGAATTCGTCAACATCTCTCTGACTGATTTAACACAGTGAAGACATATCTGTTTAAGAAGTATTGCTGGTGGCCAGATGAGAGAAGCTATTGAGACATCTGCAGTGAGGTACCTGTTGCAAAGCCCTACCTAGAAAGGGGCTGTGGGGAACTCATTGTTTGTTTGGGATCAGCATAGTTCTATATTACATTTTTAGAACAGTTGAGTTTCCATGTGTTCTTAAGGTCTAGGATGTATACAGGAGCTCTGGTATCACAGTGGACCCCACAGAAGTGGCCAACTACTTACATTTCAATTATCTTTCTCTGCTTTTTTGTTTATCAGGCTAAAGCTGAATGATAATCTGATGGCTGCTGCCTTAGTTCAAAGCCAATGGAGCGCTATACCTACAGAAGCAGAATTTTAATAAACTGGCCTGAGCAATAGCAAATGAGGAGGACTTCCGAGTTGATGACCCTTTGCCATCACAGGCTGTCCACCTCTTCTCAGTAATAAGACCCTCTGCCTATTCACATGTCCACAGGTAACCTCTAGAGGGAAGAAAAGAAGTTTAGAGATACCCAACCAGGCGCATGGACAAATTGGCCTACCTAGGGCAGATGCCTCAAGTATTTTTCTTCTGCAACGGATTTATCAGCACTGCAGACTATTTCTGGGGGACATTCTGGCTTTATTAGAAGCCCTCCAGCCACTCTCAGCTTTGACATGTCCTCTATGTAGTTTCTGCAATGAAAGTAATTAATGTAATTGTTCTCATAGAAGAGTGATGGTTCTTAGGGAGCATTCTGGAAATTAAATAAATTGGGTTTTTGTTGTTGTTGTTGTCCTGGTGATTGGGAGAGGGCACAGTACTGACATTTAGGGAAATTTAGGGAAGGACCAGGGATGCTAGATATCCTGTGAAGAAGTCTCAACTCATGCATGACTTCCACGTATCTCAAAATCAATCTGAAGGTGAAAAACCTGATTATTTGAGGCTAAAACAGAATTCCTTTTACACATAAGCATGCAATGTTTGTGTGTGTGCATAATTTAATGTGCACTGAATTTTCCAAGAATGCAATCACTTTACAAATTAAGAGAAGACTATATTTTGTTGTATTCAAATGTCACTCAGCATTATTGGTCTTTTCAAAAAGAAAAAATCACATTGCTGAGAGTAATGTCCCTTGTGGTATTTGAGTTACCTAAGTCAGTTGGTTTGGTCCTTGTTGCATTCGGGATAGTTCCATACAGAGCTAAAACATCCAACTACTTCATTTTGTTTTCTAGTATAGGGCCCAAGCATTTATAGGTTGAAAGTACCATCTTTATTATTAAAATACCATCCCTTATTTAGCTTTTATATCATATTAAGCTGCTTTAGCAATTTTTGAAAAATTAAGTTAAATAGTATTACCTAATAATTTAATTTCAGGCTGTAAAAAGGATCATAAAAATATTAGACATACAAAGGGAGCCTAGGCCTGACAGGTGTGAGAACCACTGCTTTTTATAAATTCTCATTTGTAAGCCCTGTTTAATGAGCTACACAAGCACCAACCTCACAGAAGGTCAATAAATACAGGTCACAACCCTCACTCCTACTCCATATGGTTGCACTAGGACCTGACTATATGATTTCAAAGCCTGAGTTGCTGCTCTTGTGCCTTGGGATTTTAAGGCTCTTCCCAAATTAATACACTTAGAATCCCAGTGTTTTCTTATAGTGTTTCTTAATTTCTCCATCAAAAATAATTCCTTTTCTCTAGTATAACTAAAGAACTATGACTGAGGCACTTTTATTTTTCCTTATATCAGTGGGAATTCTTACTGTCAGGGGATGAAGTTATTTGTTCTCACAGTCTATCCCCATTGTTCTTTGCATTTTCTGACCCTCAATAAAACCTTAAGTTTCATCACTCACATTTACCAACCCCCTAGAGATACTTGTATGCGTGTTCAACTCTGGAAATTAATAGAAAAAAAATTTTTTTTCTTCTGAGATGCAATCTTGCTCTGTCACCCAGGCTGGAGTGCAGTGGCACAATCTTGGCTCATTGTAACATCTGCCTTCTGGGTTCAAGCGATTCTCCTGCCTCAGCCTCCCGAGTGGCTGGGATTACAGGTGCACGCCACCATGCCTGGCTAATTTTTGTATTTTTCATAGAGATGGGGTTTCACCATGTTGGCCAGGCTGGTCTTGAACTCCTGACCTCAGGTGATCCACCCACCTCAGCCTCCCACAGTGCTGGAATTACAGGCATGAGCCACCGCACCTGGACAGACATTTTTATCATTATTCAAGTGTGGAAAAATTTTCTCCTGTTTTTTAGTACCACGCATCTGCTTTACCTCATGCAGTCTCCTAATCTTTATGATTTGGTGACAGTATCAGAAAAGGAGAGGCTCTGAAATACAAGTTAAAAGGAATTGGGAAATGAATAAATTGACCATCTGCAGAAGTAACATATATTTGAGATAGTTTGGAAATGGATGGATGATGAAATTCACACAATGTTTTTCTACATCAAGTAACAGGAAATGGACCTCAGATAAGTTGTGATCACATTAATTTAACATGCCCTTTATCAGGCAATGTTTGCTGTAATGAAATAAACAAACAAAAAAACAAAAACAAAATAAAACAAAACAAAATAAAAAAGGAGCATGTCCAATACTATGTCATAACTGAAGAATGGTAGACTGCATGAAATCTAGAAATGAGTGAAAAAGAATTAGGCTTTGTTAGTATGTTTCTTGCAATCTCCATGGAAGAGAGTGCTCTGTTTCCAATGAGGAAAATATAAATTTTTCTAGTCTGGCCAAAGACCATTTATTCAGGTAAATAAGTTGTTTTTTCAAGACATAGCTGTAAAAAAAGAAAAAAAAAAAGTCCTTTAGGACCAGATTCTCTCTTATAATTCTATGTTCCAATCTGTTCCTTTTTGCCCTATAAATTGTTTTCAGGAAAATATATATATATACACACACACACAAAAAGTTATATGGGGCAAAACATGAATCATGTGCTTTCTTGCAGCTACCATATAAAAGTTCCAGCGTAAAGCACTAACGTGACATGCTGGTTACGATTAGCTCTAATCAATTCTCCAGGGCTGATTAGCAATCTCATAAATTAATCAAGATTGTTTCAGCAACAGAGGGTACCATGCTTGGCTACGAGGTGCAAATAACTTAAAAGATCTATCTTTGAGTCCTTATTTCTCTTTCTCTGTTTTAGAAATTTTAACCTTCTTAATAACTGAGAGTAATGGGCCTGATATGTGAACTTTATAAAGAAGTGTTCGATTTTTTTCTTAATGCTTCTCTCCATTCTCCACACAGATTTTAGCCACCCCACATACAATATTCTTCTCGACATCTTCTTCCCTGCTGACAATTCCAAGTTATTCAAGTAGTCCCTGATGGCCCAAACTTACATATAGACATATACATGCAGAAATATAGACATCTATCTATATTCTCTGTATGTTTAATAAGGAGTCACTTCACTATTCTTTATTCTGGCCTGGAGAATGTGTTTAGGTAACTTAATCTTTCTAAATCCCCTTCTCACTTTCTCTTCTGGATTTTAACTACAGATTTCTCCATTCCATAAAACAAACCAACAACAGAATTTCCTGCTGATTATCTGTATTAATGGAGAGGCTCAATGGCACCTGTGCTATGAAAAGTTGTGATGAAAAAACTCAAATGTATGATGAATTTACTGTCCTCAAGTATTTTGGTGTGAAATGGTGGGAGGAGAGAAGATACATAAATGAAAAGAGTATAATCTCTGTTCTAACAGAGAGAGGAGTATACACACATACACATACATAACATATATACAAAATACACATATACATACACACACACAGCCTCCAGAGAGATGTTACAAAGATTTTGTGGGAAGTTAAGTAGAGATTTATAAGAGCTTAGAGGAGCTGAAGGAAGACAGAGCTCAGCTAGGTTCTAATAGAGAGGGCTTCAGAGAGTGAGACTTGTGTGAACTTTGGAGGATAAGTTAGGATTTAGATAGAGAAGCAGAGAGAAAGAACATTTAATTAAATGGATTTCATGAAGTCTGAATTGTATCAATTCTGTGCCAAACGCAGATTCAATACATCAGATAATGTGAAGAAATCAACTGTAATGAAGTACCATCAGGGTCCTCCAAGCACTTCCTAGGAATCAGGATTTTTGGTCTAGGGTCTTTAGTCTACAGATTGAGAAGCAAGGGTACCTGGAGATTGGTTGCTGACTCTTAATTTTAGCCAAAATCTTGAGCTTTCAGAAACCATCCACCTTCTTAATGTCCTCCGTGAGTCTTCTTTTTCTCCTCCTTAAGAGAGGAGGAGGAATGAACAATATTTAGAAAATGAATAATATTTATGGAAACACTATTAGGTTTGAGTTTCTCATCTATAAATTTTCCTTTATGACAAACTATGTGATGCTTGTAACTTGTTTTTACACTGGGAGTTTTTTCCTATTATATTTTCCAGTATAGTATTTGATACATAAATTTAATATATGTAACATATATTTAAAGTGTAAATCAGGCTGGGCATAGTGGCTCATGCCTGTAATCCCAGCACTTTGGGAGGCCAAGACGGGCGGATCATGAGGTCAGGAGTTCGAGACCAGTGAAACCATCATGGTAAAACCCCATCTCTACTAAAGATACAAAAAATCAGCTGGGCATGGTGGCCGGCTCCTGTAAACCCAGCTACTAGGGAGGCTGAGGCAGGAGAATCGCTTAAACCCGGGAGGTGAGGGTTGTAGAGAGCCGAGATCGTGCCATTGCACTCCAGCCTGGGTGACACGGTGAGACACTATCTAAATATATATATATATATACACACACACATATATATATAAAAAGTTTAAATCAAATTATATCAAAACCCATGATAAAACATCTAACCCCAAACTGGAATATTGGCAACAACTTGTATTTACCTCTGTGTGTTTCCCTATCCCATGTCTTGTCTTTATCACTAAGATAGCCACTGTCAAGTATTTTTAAAACTCTCTCTTAAAAGTTTTCATTATCACACACTTATGTATACTTATTCTGTATAAGTGCTTCTATATATACTTCAACAATGTATAATTTGGTTTTATGTTCATTTTACTGTTTTTTTGTTTTGTTTTGTTTTTTAAGAGATAGGGTCTCACCATGTTGTCCAGGCTGGTCTCAAACTCGTGAGCTTAAGCAATCCTCCCACCTCAGCATTCCCAAAGTGCTAGGATTACAGGCGTGAGGACCGTGCCCAGCCATGGTTTTACTTTTGAGTTTTAAAAAATGTTATTATATATGAACCTTCTGAGACTTATGTTTCTAAAATTCAACCAGGTACTACTGTGTGTACCTCAATAAATGCATTATTTGGACCATGAACATGTAGTTCTCTCTAATATTTTTATCTATTAAAAATAGTATATTTTCCATTCTCATATGTCTCCTGTTGCATGTGTGCAAAATATTCTCTCATGTAAACATCTAGGAGTCAAACAGTTGGGTCACTGGAGTACACTTACTGGATAAAAAATACTATCAAAAACCTTCAGCAAATACAATTCGATGTGGAAGAGTTCCCACACTGATTCTTGGCAAAGACCAAAATACTTTTAAATATGCCACTCCTAAGTGTTTAAAATGAAGACACTCATTCTGATTTCCTCAGTTGGGGGTGGGGGAAAACAATGGAGAAGAGCCCTTCTCCTCCTCTATTTTTTTTCTTTTAAAATTTATTCCAATTAATAGAGATACAGTAAATGCAAGTGACACAGATAAGAAAACATGGAGCAGATCCTAACAGAAAAGGTAGGGAATAGAAACTATGTTCATAAACATGAATTCCACACAAGAGAAATATGGGAATGAGTAAAACGGCAAGAATCCTCCAAAAAACCCGCACTGCCAAGAATTTTCCCAATTAGAACACTCACCAGAGAAAACAGTGGTCAAGTTTCAAACTGCCCGCGCAGCGTCGGGATTGGCCATCGACATCAACTCGGCCCGATTGACCTGTACGATGCTGTAAACTGGGTTCAAACTTTTTTCTGCTGCCTTTCTATCTTAATATTTAGCAAACCCAAACTGGAAACAAGGGAGGAGAAACAGCACCACTCTCAAAATAAACAAGTTTAACTCGATTTGTACGTTTCTGTGTGTGCCAACTGCTTCATTACTAAAGTATACATGAAGTTTAGGGACAGAGCGCCGTAAACACTATGGATATTTTACCAGTTGACACTTAAATATTATATTTTATTTGGGGTCAACAGGAATTGAATTTTCCCTTTACTAGGTTTGTTTGATGATAAACCTGATCCTTCTTCAGATAAAGCATTGTCTCAAGCGTTGTTGCAACATGCAGTACACTGCAGTGCTAATTAATTTCTTTTTTCTTTCTTTTTTGAGACAGAGTTTCGCTCTTATTGCCCACGCTGGAGTGCAATGGCCCGATCTCAGCTCACTGCAACCTCCGTCTCCCGGGTTCAAGCCATTCTCCTGCCTCAGCTTCCCGAGTAGCTGGGATTACAGGCGTCCGCCACCACGCCCAGCTAATTTTTTTGTATTTTTAGTAGATACGGGGGTTTCACCATGTTGGCCAGGCTCGTCTTGAACTCCTAACTTCACGTGATCCACCCGCCTCGGCTCCCCAGAGTGCTGGGACTAGAGGCTTGAGCCAAAATTAGTTTCTAACAAGGATAAAGTAAGGAATCTTGTAAATCTTCTTTGTAACAATTAAGAAATATCTGCTGTAAGAAAAGTGAGTGCCAGCTCTCTTTGGGAAGACTGAGTGGCTCTGAAAAGAGCCTTTGGGGTGTGGGCCGAGACTGACCGAACGTTCCGCGGTGGGCGGGCTCACTTGGAGCTGGTGTACTTGGTGACGGCCTTGGTGCCCTCCGACACCGCGTGCTTGGCCAGCTCCCCGGGGAGCAGCAGGCGCACAGCCGTCTGGATCTCCCTGGAGGTGATGGTCGAGCGTTTGTTGTAATGCGCCAGGCGGGAAGCCTCACCCGCGATGCGCTCGAAGATATCATTGACGAAGGAGTTCATGATTCCCATGGCCTTGGACGAGATGCCGGTGTCGGGGTGGACCTGCTTCAGAACCTTGTACACGTACACGGAGTAGCTCTCCTTGCGGCTGCGCTTGCGCTTCTTGCCGTCCTTCTTCTGGGCCTTTGTCACCGCCTTCTTGGAGCCTTTCTTCGGGGCGGGAGCGGACTTTGAGGGTTCAGGCATGTCTGGTAGTAACTGCCGGAAAATTGGAGAAAAAACGAGAAGAAAGTCGGTAGCACTGTCTACCTACCGCTTATTCCCTGCTTCTTAACGCAAATGGGGCAGACAATGAAGGTGTGCGTTTAACTAGTGGTGAGTCCTGGAAACGTGTATTAACTTTGTCCAATCAAAATAAGTGTTTTTCAAAACCGCAATCCCATTGGTTAAAGCGAAACTGTAATGTTAGCCAATAGCATAGCTTAGTTTTCGTGCCCGTATTGACGATAAGTAGCCGAGCCTTAGTGTTGGGTCAGTCTCAGGCACATTGCTGACTGAGTGTTTTTGCCATGTCGGGACGTGGCAAGCAGGGCGGCAAAGCTCGAGCCAAAGCTAAGACCCGCTCTTCTAGGGCGGGTCTTCAGTTCCCCGTGGGCCGAGTGCACCGACTGCTCCGCAAGGGCAACTATGCCGAGCGGGTCGGTGCCGGCGCGCCTGTGTACCTGGCGGCGGTGCTGGAGTACCTGACCGCTGAGATCCTGGAGTTGGCTGGGAACGCGGCCCGCGACAACAAGAAGACCCGCATCATCCCGCGCCACCTGCAGCTGGCCATCCGCAACGACGAGGAGCTCAACAAGCTGCTTGGTAAAGTGACCATCGCCCAGGGTGGTGTTCTGCCCAACATCCAGGCCGTGCTGCTGCCTAAGAAAACTGAGAGCCACCACAAGGCCAAGGGCAAGTAGTGGGTCTGGAGTACTGCATTACTCATACCTCGGTCCAAACCAAAAAGGTTCTTTTCAGAGCCACCTACTTTTTCACCAAGTAGAGCTGTGTTCCACAGTTTTATCCGATGTCGAGTCATCTTGCAATGGCACTGGAATGCTGTATAGAGATGAAGCAAAACCAAAGGGCTTTTACACCACATTGTTTTGAGATAGAAAGTAGATATTGAAATATTCAGGGCACATCAAGAAATTTAGGCGCGGCAGCTCGCGCCTGCAACACAGCTGAAAACAATAGGAAAAGCGAGGCAAGAGGATAACAAAGGGAGTTGAAAGTTGGTTAGAGGGCTGAATAAGTAAAAGCAAAGGGCAGAACTAAGGTGGACGGGCGGGTGAACAAGAAGCGAGATAACAAGCAGTGAACCTTTTGCAGCCGAAACAAAGGTGAAATAATGTGAGCAAGGACCTCGTGGCCGGCAAGATCTGGAACAAACCAGTAAAAGGCAGCTCTTCAGAGATGGGCATGCGTATTAGGGAGGAAAAAAGTATCCTTAACAAAAGCCCATATGATAATCAGCTACTTAAGGTTCTTGCATATGGGCTACATATCTTGCATGTATTTAAGATTATGAGATAGAGGTGATGCACAAGCCACAGAAGCCAAAGTAACTAAGCAACAAACCTATCAATAAAAGGGCAGATACTGGCTATAGATTAGGCGGCACTGGGAAGAGAAAAACGCGCACACATAAAAAAGACGTAAACTGCAACAAGCTGATGTAATACTCTGCTTAATAAACTTTTGCTGCTTTGCTTTGCTATGTGTGTGTGTGTCGACTAGTTTGCTCCCGGCACCAAGAGCCTGGAACTGCTTGGCACCATCCGGTAACACAACCACTTTGGGAAGCCGAGGCGGAAGGACAGCTAGAGCCTTGATGTTCGAAGTCAGCCTGATCTTTACAAAAGTAAAATAACTGACTGTGCCTGGTGTCTCAAAGCCTGTAGTCCTAGCTACTCGGGAGGCTGAGACCAGGAGGATCACCTGAGCCCAGGAGTTCGAGGCTGCAATGAGCTATGATTGCACCACTGCAGTCCAGCTTGTGTGACAGAGCAAGAGTGTTTCAAATGAACCTAGTGTCAGATACTTACTTTCTGTATTACAGAGGACTGAAAGCTAGCTAAATAATAGTTTTCAGTGTACCTGGGTTCCAGAGATAAAATTGGTAAACTAACCTTTGCTCCTTGCTTGGGCTTTTAGTTTATACTTCATAAGACCATGGAAGCAGAATTTGGGTATCTGACCCTTCTGCAGAATTTAGGACCCCATGTGCGTTTGGCCTACCTATTCGAGTTCAATTGAATCTTTCTGAGCACCTATGGTGTGCCAGGCACCCTCCTAAATGGGAATACAATATTAATCCAGATACATAACGTCTATATCCAAAAGGAGTTTCAAATTGACTTGGGCAAAGAATACATGTCATAATGGACTGTTTATGTAAATAATGGGAAAGAGCTGGGGTTAGGGTGTGAGATTACGTTAGAACATGTTACTTAAAAACAGTATGAATGATGGACGTTGTAAGTCAGGTTTTTTATTATATCATGGTCATATAGTCCTGTTCCTGTCAGTTTTTCCTGCTTCCTTTCTCTCATCAAGATCACTCCCTTCCTCCTCAGATCACCAAGTCCTCCTAGCTAGAGAGGCCTTCTATTCCTCTCCACCTAAACTTATATAAGCTACTGTGTTCCTCATAAAGACATGTTAATGAAAACGAATTTCTACAGGATCTCTAGTCCAATGAAATACATTAATTTTTGAGTCTCTGCACACATTTTTATTTCCTAGATTTAAGTCTTAATTGCAATCGCATACAACTAATATTTCTTGGAATAAAACAGCAAACACAACTGTCATAAATATTACTTTTTAAAAAAAAGTTATGATTATTTGATGTTGAGGACTCCATCCTGACTTCAATGAATTAATTCATTCGTTCCCTTTTAAAATGTCATCTGCGTTATTTGTGTGTATAAATTTTCAATAATTGTTTCTGTTACAACCATCAATATAAAGTAAATGATACAGCTCCATAGAAGGCCTGTAAGATTTTTGAAATTAAAATAAGTTTTTTTTTTTTTTTTTTTTTTGAGACGGAGTCTGGCTCTGCCGCCCAGGCTGGAGTGCAGTGGCCGGATCTCAGCTCACTGCAAGCTCCGCCTCCCGGGTTCACGCCATTCTCCTGCCTCAGCCTCCCGAGTAGCTGGGACTACAGGCGCCCGCCACCTCGCCCGGCTAATTTTTTTGTATTTTTTAGTAGAGACGGGGTTTCACCGTGTTAGCCAGGATGGTCTCGATCTCCTGACCTCGTGATCCGCCCGTCTCGGCCTCCCAAAGTGCTGGGATTACAGGCTTGAGCCACCGCGCCCGGCCTAAAATAAGTTTTTAAATAAAATATGCTGTCATGATCATTGAAGTTGATGATAAAATTATTCTATTGTTTCTATTTCTCCCAAGAACCACCATCTAATCATGAAAGCTAGCTAAGTAATAATTTTCAGAGTTCCTGAGTTCCAGAAGTAAAATTCTTTAAGCTAAACAGCTTGTAAAGTAACTTTTGCTTTATAATTATTATAATTTTTGGTGTTATTTATCCTAACTCAATGTACTCATAATCAAAACACTGACAAATGCAAACTTATGTATCAAGTAAAATAAAATATACAAGTGTGATATATCATTGTTTATAATTCTACATACACATGTAAAGAAAAATGGAGGAGCTGTTAAATGTGTAGCTTCAAAGTAAGTAAACTAGAGGAGGCAACCTAAAGACCAGAGGGATCCAAGGGGCAAAGAGCAATTAGGAAGATTTATAGTGCCTTATCACTTTATGGTATCATATCATCTGTGAAATATTGAATTAAATTAATGTCCTTACTGATTTGGTGCCCTCTGAAGGTTCGTTGAAAAATCGGACATGAGGCAGATTAATAGAAAAAAAAGACAAATTTACAATGTGCATGGGGAGAATCAGAGTGATTGCTCACCCCAGAATGTGGTTCAGAAGTTTATACACCATCCTAGAAAAACAGTTTGAGGGAGGGAGAAGAGGAATTCATTTGAGAGGATTACTAGGAAGAATGAATGGATCAGGGAAAAGAAATTAAATTTCTACCTTATCTTGTGAAATGAGCTCTTCAGGTGTGATGACATTCATCTTACAGGGATTCATTTTTGGTGAGTCTGGATAATAGGCAGATAAAGGTTGGGGAGGTGGAGAAGGTCTAAGAGACTTTGAGGCTTCTGCAGTTCAGCTTGTCACCATGCCGTAGTTTGGGGTATTGGTTTCTGAGCCCCGACATTGATAATATGCACTAAAAATAAATATTTATTATTTAAATTAACTACTTAATGCGTTATACATAATTAGATTAATTTATGATGTATTAACATATTTAAAGTATAATATAAACATAAAATATTTGTAAATTAGTTATAAAGAAAAAATTACTTATATTAAATAGAGGTTGGCTTTCTGCTTGATATTTTATGTACATTATCTCCATTGTTGTTTTTTATTAATTTTTTTTTTTTTTTAGATAAAGGTCTTGTGGTGTTGCCCAGGCTGATCTGTGACTCCTGAGCTTGCACAATCATCCCACTCCTGGACTCATGCAATCCTCCCACCTCAGCCTCCAGAGTAGCTGGGACTACAGGCAGGTCACTGAGCCTGGCCTCTATTAATTCTTACAGTAACTCAAAGAGGTAGATACTGGAGGGGCTAAGGGATGTTTCACAGATAACCAACTGACAAAAGGCAGGATAATGGGAGAAATTTAATAATGTGCACGAGGGAGAATTACAAAGTGATTACCCCAGTCCTCAAAGGGGTACAGGTTCTGTAACTTTTTTCATAGGGGAAGGAGGAGATGGGAAAGGTAGATAATTCCTTTGAGGGACAATAAAAGATTGTTATGGAGAATAAATGGACCACAGAAAGAAATTAGCTTGTAAATAATTGTTTTCGTAATTTATGTATTTATTTTGAGATGGAGTCTTACTCCATCACCCAGGCTGGAGTGCAGTGGCATAGTCTCCACTCACTGCAACCTCCACCTCTGGGATTCAAGTGATCCTCCTACCTCAGCCTCCCTAGTAGCTGCGAACACAGGTGGGCACCACTATACCTGGCTAATTATTATTTTTTTTAGACAGAGTTTCACTCTTGTTACTCAGGCTGGAGTGCAATAGTGCAATCTTGGCTCACTGCAACCTCCGCCTTCCAGGTTCAAGTGATTCTCCTGCCTCAGCCTCCCAAGTAGCTGGGATTACAGGCATGCACCACCACCTGGCTAATTTTTTGTAACTTTTCTAGAGACGGGGATTCACCATGTTGGCCAGGCTGGTTTTGAACTCCTGAGCTCAAGGGATCCACCTGCCTTGACCTCCTACAGTGCTGGGGTTATGGGGAGGAGCCACGGCATCTAGTATGTCTTGGTAATTTAAATGAGACTGAGAAGAAGGCATTATCTTGAAAAACCCATATTCAGTCTTCTTTTCTGCAATAATGAGATAACTAGGGAGGGGGATAGAAGGCAATTCTGTTTCTTTTGTTAAGAAATTTTCTTGGTCCGATTAGGACATGTCAGAGTTCCTTTGCATGTATAGGAAAGAGAAACAAGACAAGGTTAGAGGAGCTTTGATTCTGAAGCTTAATTCTGAGGCCTTTCAGTGTTCAAAAGCGCTCAGCATGCCCAAGAACCACATTTTGGGGAATCATTCTGCACCCCAACAGTGTCGTCAGTATCCTGATCTAACTTTGTAGATGAGCAAAGATTTAAAGAGAATAAACAAGTCACCTCGTGTCTGATCCGTAACAAGTCAGCTCGAGTCTGATAGGTAAACATTTAATCTAAAACCAAAGTTTTCTAATTCCAGAGTTTCAGCTCTTAACTACTTTGTAAACAAAGAATTGAATACTAAGAGATTATATTAGAATAGTTATAGGAGTTTTATAATTTTCATAGGGGTTAAAATAATTTCAGAGTGGCGGGGTGCAGTGACCTCACACCTGTAATCCCAGCACTTTGGGAGGCCAAGGTATGTGGATCATGAGATCAGGAGTTCAAGACTAGCCTGACCAACATGGTGAAACCCTGTCTCCACTAAAGATACAAATAAATTAGCCGGGCATAGTGGTGAGTGCCTGTAATCCCAGCTACTCAGGAGACTGAGGTGGGAGAATCGCTTGAACCCGGGAGGTGGAGGTTGCAGTGAGCCGAGATTGGGCCATTGCACTCCAGCCTGAGTGAAAGGACAAGACTCTGTTACAAAAAAAAAAAAAAAAAATTTCAGAGTATAACCCTGTATTTACTAATAAGAAAGAAAATTAAATATACGGAAACAACGTTGTTCCATAATGGTTGATAACAAATCTTTAATTGGGTCATGTAAAAGTGTCTTTTTAAAAACCTACAGGCGTCCAAGCGCGGTGGCTCATGCCTGTAATCCCAACACTTTCGGAGGCTGAGGCAGGCGGATCACAATGTCAAGAGATCAAGACCATCCTGTCCAACATGGTGAAACCTGGTCTCTACTAAAAATACAAAAAATTAGCTGGGCGTGGTGGTGCATGCCTGTGCCGCGCTACTCGGGAGGTCGAGGCATGAGAATTGCTTGAACCTGGGAGGCGGAAGTTGCAGTGAACCGAGATCGCGCCACTGCTCTCAAGCCTGACGACAGAGCGAGACTCCATCTCCCTCCCCCCCAAAAAAAACGCCCGCCCCACACACAAAACCTACAAACACCAATTTTCTAGTTATAAGAACTTGTTTTAAGGATATTAATTCTATTCCAAATAAGTCCTAACGCTAACGCAATTATTATCAAAATCTCGAAGAGATTTTTATTCAAACTTCACAAAAGGTCTCCAAAGTTGCCCAGAAACCTTGGTGAAACAGATTAGGAAATTTGGAAAGGAAATAATGAGGAGACCGGCAGTACCAAATCAAGGGACCTCTAATTAAATTTTAAATATTAATGTAATAAAAATTTAAAGTTTGGTGTAATCATACAAATTTCAATATTGGTCCCAAGCATAGAGAAAAAATAAATTTATTTTGAATGTTGAAAACATTATTCTCAAAATACAGCGGATTAAAAAATTGCTGGGGAACTGATTAAAACTGTATTGATAATTCCTAAGAAAGATAGACACTATTTTATCTCTTTAATAGAAATTGATTAAACTATAATCAATATAAGGAGGTTACAAAACGCCATATACAACATTGTATACATTTTCTTGGAAAAATATGTGCAACTACTTTGCAAAATACGTTATTAACTAGCACTTGTGATCTCTGTGTGATGGGATAACAGGTTGTACTTTCTTCATTTCTTGTCCTTTCTTGTATTGCCCACAGCATTGATGTATATCTTCTGCGTTCAAAAGCAATTTTTTTAAAGCCTTATAACGTGGTAACAAAATACTTTGCACATTACAAAATTCAGAACACGGAAACAAGAAGCTCGCCTTTTTTCCCTATTTCGGTTTGGCCCTTTCGATTCCCCTCCCCCACCGGGGCGGGACTTCCCGCCGACTTCTTTCAGGTTCTCAGTTCGGTCCGCCAACTGTCGTATAAAGGCGCTGCCTCAGGCCAGAGTCCTCACAAGGCGTTGTGTGCGACTCGTCTTGCTCATCATGTCCGGCCGCGGCAAAGGAGGGAAGGGGCTCGGCAAAGGCGGCGCCAAGAGGCACCGCAAGGTGCTCCGAGACAACATCCAGGGCATCACCAAGCCGGCCATTCGCCGCCTAGCGCGCCGTGGCGGAGTCAAGCGCATCTCCGGCCTCATCTACGAGGAGACCCGCGGGGTGCTCAAGGTTTTCTTGGAGAACGTGATCCGGGACGCCGTCACCTACACCGAGCACGCCAAGCGCAAGACGGTCACCGCCATGGATGTGGTTTACGCGCTGAAGCGCCAGGGTCGCACCCTCTACGGTTTCGGCGGTTAAGCTTCCTAGTCTATCAATAAAAGGCCCTTTTCAGGGCCCCCACTTTCTCATCTGAGGAGCCGTGATGCATTGTTTGCCCGGATTCTCTTTACTGTTTGTCCGTACCTGCTGAGTTTGCCCTATCGGAGCGTGCGTCCCTCCCTAGTCGCTGTAAGTAGGTATCGGTCACTTCAATCGCTCTCCAGTACCAGTAAATGCAACACAACACAGCTTCTTTCAGGTATTCCAGGGCTTACTGACATGGGGTGTCGCGCAGACCGTAGTGCAGTGTCATGGCTCACTGTAGCCTCCCGATTAGCTGGAACCTCGCTCTCGCCACCACGCAACGCTAATTGTTTTTCCGAAGACCGGGTCTGCGTATGTTTCCCAGACTAGTTTCGATATCCTGGCCTCAGATAATCCTTTCGCCTATACCTAGTGTTGGCATTACAGGAGTGAGCCACCACACATGGCCACGATACTCTTGTTGAGGTTTTAAAGTTAGTTATATTTAAGTGCCAATTTTCGCAGTATAGCTGGGGAGGAAAGTCAAGCAGTTGTTACATGTTTCTGGCACTGTAAACCCAACTGCTGAACACAAGGCAACAACCTTTAATCTGTGAACCGTAAATAAGTTTAGGTTATCGTTTTTGGCCCAATTCTTGAGAAAGGTGAGAATTTGAATCCTTGAGTAGAAATATGTAGCTTCTCAGTACAACAAAGAATGATCACAACAAAGACTAACTTACCCTTTGTTACTGAACGTGGGTCAGAGCTTTACCGCTGAGAATTCCTCAGCCTTTGAGTGTTCTCTTATTTACAATTGAAGTTGATAAGATGGTATTAAAAGTGAGATTCCTACTAAGTAAACTTAAAGGCCTGAAGGACCAGTGATTAATGGGAAGTGCTAATAAGTCATATTTGAGGTTATCCAACCCGAGATTCTGATTTAATTGGTTTAAGGATACCATCACCTTGTAGTTAGATTTAAAAAATAATAATTGCGTTAAGGAAAGAAACTGTTGGTATTTAAACAGAAAATTTTCCTTCCTGATTCTTACATGCTGTCACTTAGACAAATCTCTGGTCTACATGGCTGGATCTCTTTCTGCTAAATTCTGTGCTACCCTGTGAAAAAGAACTGAGATTAATAAAACGGTAGTGAGAACACAGGGAAAGATAAAAATCATAGCAAGCCTATCCAGTCATGCTGTAGTCATCCTCATAAGGATAGGGAAGGATCTTGCCTTTCATTTACCACACAAAGTGTGAGTACAAACTTTAAAAAGATAGGATACTACAGGAATAATGAAGATGTCTCCATTGGCAAAAACTGGGTGAAAAAATGCACTTGACACAGGTCTTTCCTATGGCTTCATAATAGACAAAGATTTAATTACACAATTGCTGGCTGAATCTAGAGTACTAAAATGTGGCTGTTAGAAAATGTTGCTGTCTGGGCCTGGTGTCATGCCTGTAATCCCAGCAATTTTAGAGGCCAAGGCTGGCAGATAGATTTAGGCCAGGAGTTGGAGACCATTCTGGCCTACATGTTGAAACCCCATCTCTACTAAAAATATAAAAAATTAGCCAGACGTGGTGGCACACGCTTGTAATCCCAGCTACGCGAGAGGCTGAGGCTGAGAATCGCTTAAACCTGGGACTCAGAGGTTCCAGTAAACTGAGGTCACGCCTCTGCCCTCTAGACTGGGTGACAAGAGTGTCACAAAAAAAAAAAAAAGAAAAGATTGCTCTTACCCAGGGATGGTGGTCAGATGCAATTAAGGGTTACAGGCCTGGCGTAAATGAGTAATGCTAAGTGTTTCACACTGAACATACTGTTGTCAGTATCCTAAGTGCTTTTTATTTACCAATTTGTTTACACTTATTGTCTTTTTTTTTTTTTTTTTTTTTTTTTACTTTTTGTGGTGAACAGGGTTTCACTACATGGCTTAGGCAGGTCTCCAACCCCTGGGCTCAAACTGTCCTCCCACATCTACCTCCCTAAAAGCTGAGATTACAGGCATGAGCCACCTGGCCCAACTCATTTACTCCTTACAACAACCGTTAGAGCTAGGAACTATTTTTATCATCATCACATAATTGTTTACAAAAACACAGAGGCTTAGAGAGCATATGCACCTCAACCCAAGATCCCACGACTAGAATATGATTGTTACAGATTTGATTGCAAATAATCTGCTTCTTATGATTGTGCTTAAATTTTTCACCATGTCACATTGCTTTGGTGGTGTAAAGTTATAAAACATTTATGTCTTAACTTTAAAAATGTATTTTTGGCCCAGCGCGATGGCTCATGCCTATAATCCTAGCACTTTGGGAGGATGAGGCAGTCAGATTGCTTAAGACCAGGAGTTCGAGACCAGCCTGAACAACATTGTGAGACCCCTTCTTTACTAAAAAATACACAAAAATTAGCTGGGCATGGTGGCCTGCATGTATAATCTCAGCTACTCCGGAGCCTGAGGCACGAGAACTGCTTGAACCCAGGAGGCAGAAGTTGCAGTGAGTGGAGATCCTGCCATTGCTCTCCAGCCTGGGTTACAGAGTAAGACTCTGTCTCAAAAAAAAAATCTATCTGTATACACACACACACACACACACACACACACACATATAGATATACATAGTTAAAATATATATATTATTTTTTACATCTTAAAAAGAAACATTATCATTTATATCCAAAAAATTTATTTAGGCCCACTTAGCAATTCCAGATCTGACAAATTTTTGGGATTTAAAACTGTTTTCCATGTAAAATACAATTTTTTTCCCTTAACAAAAATTCCAATTAAAAAAAGTATAATTTAAATTTCCCTGTGGTAATTACTTGGACTACAAAGTTTTGTACTTTTGCTTTAACTGAATCAATGCCACTATTATTGTCCTTCCAGATCTTTTGATATCACCAATTACACATCCATCATTTTCATGATCATAACAATGAGTGACTGAGCCTCACCAAAAAAAAAAAAAAAAAGCTTTACTCACTGGATTTCATTTATGAATTTAAACTTGTACAGCTCTTTCAATAAATCAAGTATCCAATGCCAGATGAATGGATAAAGAAAATGGGGCATATATACAATGGAATACTACTCAGCCTTAAAAAAATGAATCTTGTCATTTCTTACAACATAGATGAAACTGGAGACCATTACGCTAAGTAAAACAAACCAGGCACAGAAAAACAAAAACTGCATGATCTCACTTACATGAGGAATCTAAAAATGTTGAACTCAGAGTAAAATGGCAGAGAATGAAGATGGAGGTATAATGGGACTCAAGAGGTATAAATTCTGGAGATCTATTTTAAAGCATGGTGACAATAGTTAATGTACTTTATACTTGAAAATTGCTCATAGTAAGCTTTATATGTTCTCACCACAGAAACTGAGATGGATGTTAAGCTCGATGTAATCATTCCACAATGAATATATGTCAGATCAGATTGTACATGTTGTAATTTGTCATACCTTAGTGAAAGTGGAGAAAAGTAAAAAATTCTCTTAAAATCCCTTAAGAGGCCGCACGTTAGGAGGCCGAGGAGGGCGGATCACGAGGTAAGGAGATCGAGACCATCCTGGCCAACATGGTGAAACACCATCTCTACTAAAAATACAAAAATTAGCTGGATGTGGTGGCACATACCTGTAATCCCAGCTACTCGGCAGGCTGAGGCAGAATTGCTTGCACCCAGGAGGCAGAGGTTGCAGTGAGCCGAGATCGCGCCACTGCACTCAAACTCGCTGACAAAAAAACAAAAACAAAAAAAAACTCAAAATGCTTGTGGATTTAGGGGTTTTTCAAAAACGATTTTCGATTACCACTGTCAAGCTCACTACAGGGAATACAGGAGTTACTGGTACTGCACATTCCGTGTCTAAGTATTTTCCCCATTACGTAAACAAGCTTATGAATTTTGAGCAAGTTTAGACCACATTACAGGTCGTAATTAGTTCTACCAACAGTGACCGCGGGTGAATGATCACGTGTGCCGCTGTCTTCAGAAAACTGCTCGCGCCAAAACTGACTTAGAAGCAAGCAAAATTCCGGCCGTACCAAATCCAGTGTTACCACTCCTCAGCTGAGAAAGTAGTGGCCCTGAAAAGGGCCTTTTACTGTTAGAAAATGAGGCTCAGCCACCGAAACCGTAGAGGGTGCGACCCTGGCGCTTCAGCGCGTAAACCACATCCATGGCGGTGACCGTCTTGCGCTTGGCGTGCTCCGTGTAGGTCACAGCGTCGCGGATCACGTTCTCCAGAAAGACCTTCAGCACCCCGCGGGTCTCCTCGTAGATGAGGCCGGAGATGCGCTTCACGCCGCCGCGGCGAGCAAGGCGCCGGATGGCCGGCTTGGTGATGCCCTGGATATTGTCACGCAGCACCTTGCGGTGGCGCTTAGCGCCGCCCTTGCCAAGACCCTTCCCGCCTTTGCCGCGGCCGGACATGATGAGCAAGACGAGTCGCACACAACGCCTTGTGAGGACTCTGGCCTGAGGCAGCGCCTTTATACGACAGTTGGCGGACCGAACTGAGAACCTGAAAGAAGTCGGCGGGAAGTCCCGCCCCGGTGGGGGAGGGGAATCGAAAGGGCCAAACCGAAATAGGGAAAAAAGGCGAGCTTCTTGTTTCCGTGTTCTGAATTTTGTAATGTGCAAAGTATTTTGTTACCACGTTATAAGGCTTTAAAAAATTGCTTTTGAACGCAGAAGATGTACATCAACGCTGTGGGCAATACAAAAAAGTGACCGGGCTCGGTGGCTCACGTCTGTGATCCCACCATTTTAGGATGCCAAGGTGGAAATGTACCTGGACGTCAGGAGTTTGAGATCAGCGTGAGCAAAATAGTGATACCCCCATCTCTTCCAAGAAAACAATTAAATTAAATTAAAACATTAGCCCAGGGTGGTAGCGCTTACATTTTAAGAGACCCTCTTTTTTTACATATACATATTAAAAAAAAAAAAACACTACAGTAACAACAGCCTGTTATCCCCATTTTCCCATCACACAAAGAGCTCTACTGCTAGCTAATAAGATATTTTGATGAGCAGATAAATGCACATTTTTTTCCTACAATATGTATGCAGTATATGGCATTTTACAACTTCGCGCTGTTATTTTAATCAATTTCCCTTATCTAAAGAGTTTACAAAGAGTAATTTTAATGTCTGCTTATTATTTCTCCTCCTGAATTCTCCATACTAAAGTGTTAACCAATTCCCTAGGAATTTATTAATCAACAAGATTTTTAAAATAATTCATCTTCTTCCTGCTGATTAAGTACCACCTTTAACATTGTACATACTCAGAACTATTACCAAAATTCTATTCTGTCTATAATTTAATCAAGATGGTTTGCAAAAGGGAATCTTTGTTCACAGTTAAAAGTTTAGAAAATTCACATTACGGGCCGGGCGCAGTGGCTCACGCCTGTAATCCCAGCACTTTGGGAGGCCGAGGCGGGCGGATCACAAGGTCAGGAGATCGAGACCACAGTGAAACCCCGTCTCTACTAAAAATACAAAAAATTAGCCGGGCGCGGTGGCGGGCGCCTGTAGTCCCAGCTACTCAGGAGGCTGAGGCAGGAGAATGGCGTGAACCCGGGAGGCGGAGCTTGCAGTGAGCCGAGATCGCGCCACTGCCCTCCAGCCAGGAGGACAGAGCGAGACTCCGTCTCAAAAAAAAAAAAAAAAAAGAAAATTCACATTAGGAAAAATTTTAAAAGCAGTAATTTATATCTGCTTAATATTCCATCATAGGAATTTTCTAGGTCCACTTTAACAATATTTCTAGTATTTAGCAAAATGTGCTTTCTAATTTTCTTTTTCCTATTTTAAAGGAGAACTGTACAAAATTTACTTCCTGAGGAAAATGTAGAATTGAAGTGCTTTGTCACAAAAGATGCGGATTTTAAGGTATTTTGATGACTGTTACTACATTTTCCTCAAAAGTTTTATTCCATTCACTTTTGTCAGCAGTAACTGTTCTTGTGTATGTTTACCATCACTGAGTGTTATAGTTTTTAAATTCTATGTTACATTCAGAATTTACTTTTGGTTTTGTTGATTGAGTCTTGAGTTAATGAACTAGTTACCCAGCAAGATTTATTGATTTCTTTATAAGTAATAAATTATCATCTTTAATATACGCTTGTTTAGGCTGGGCGTGGAGGCTCATGCCTGTAATCCCAGCACTTAGAGAGGCCAAGGCAGGCAGATCACTTAAGGTCAGGACTTCGAGACCAACCTGGCCAACATGGTGAAACCTTGTCTTTACTAAAAATATAAAAATTAACTGGGCATGGTGTCACATGTCTGTAATATCAGCTACTCAGGAGGCTGAGGCAGGAGAATCTCTTGAACCTGGGAGGCAGCAGTTACAGTAAGCTGACATCACACCACAGCATTCCAGGCTGGACAACCAAGTGAGATTCCATCTCAAAAAAAAAAAAAAAAAAAAGAAGGAAAAGAAAAGAAAAAAAAAGAGAAACCTATAAACTTTATTTTTTCCTGTAAAAACTGGCCACAAAGAAATTATTTAACTTACCTTGTTTGACTGTAAGTCGTAAGACCACCATTCCATGTACAAAAGAAATACTGCACAGACAGCCCAAGAATCTAGACAGGTCTGGCTGGGTTTCCCCACTCAGTCTCTTAGCATTAGGTCATACTCTTTATGTCCAATCATATTTCTACATAGTTGTCCATACTTTGTTGAACCTAAGCATAAAAATGGACAATTTCCCCTGTATCTTTAGGTCTTCATTCTGAAGGCTCCTGTGTACATGTTAAATAAATGTGTATGCCTTTCTTCTATTAATCTGCCTCTTGACAGGATTTTCAGTGAAGTTTCAGAGTACAAAGGGAAAGCTTTGCCTGGGCCCCAACAAGTTCAATCATACAGTCAAGGATTCAATCAATCCTGCCTACATAATGAAACCCTCATAAAAGCTCAGGGCAGGGCGCGGTGGCTCAAGCCTGTAATCCCAGCACTTTGGGAGGCCGAGACGGGCGGATCACGAGGTCAGGAGATCGAGACCATCCTGGCTAACACCGCGAAACCCCGTCTCTACTAAAAATACAAAAACTAGCCGGGCGAGGTGGCGGGCGCCTGTAGTCCCAGCTACTCGAGAGGCTGAGGCAGGAGAATGGTGTAAACGCGGGAGGCGAAGCTTGCAGTGAGCTGAGATCCGGCCACTGCACTCCAGTCCGGGCGACAGAGCGAGACTCCGCCTCAAAAAAAAAAAAAAAAAAAGCTCTGAATACCAAGGTCAGTGAGTTTATTGGTTTGTGAACACATAGATATCCTAGGGAGGTAACTGCTGGTTCCACATAGAGATGGCACAGAAGCTTTGCTTTCAGGACCCTTCCAAGACTTGCCCTATGTGTCTCTTCATCTGACTGGTCCTGATTTGTATTCTTTATGATAAAACTATAATCATAAGGATAGCACTTTTTATATTCTATGAGTCATTCTAGCAAATTATTCAACATGAAGGGGTAGTGGGAATCCCTGGATTTATTTGAAGCCAGTTGCTCAGAAGAGCAAGTGGCTTGGGAACCCCACTTGCAGCTAGTGTCTGAAGTTGGGACAGTCTTGTTGGGAAATGTGCCCTTTAACTGATGAGGTCCAGCTAACTTCGAATAATTAGTGCCTGAATTGAACTGCAGTACATCAGTTGGTGTCCAAATAATTAGAAAGCAATTCTTGTACGTAGTTAAAAATTTAAAAATTCAAATTAGGCAAACTGAAAAATGTCTATAAATCACAGTCCAAAGATTATCCTATTAACTTTATGATATCTGTCTACTGAAATAGTCATCTTTTCATATATTTAATATTTTTTACATGCATGGATACACTGTGAAATTCTTTTAACTCTAAAGAAACTGTAATCCTGACACAATTTAAAATGTAATTTCTTTGTTTTTCAGTGTTTTCATGTAGATATTTACTTTGGAGAATAGTGAGGAACTCAGCCTCTGCAATGGAACAAACCTAGACTTAAATTGTGACATCGTTGCAGACACTTTTGCTGTTTATGTCTTAATTTCCTCATCTTTATGATGAGAGTAAAGGCAATAAGAGTTACTTCACAGGAAGCTGTAGGAAATAATGGAGATAATTGAGCAAAATGGCTAGACTAGCTTAGTAATATCTCACTAGTCATACATATATAATTTATATTTATTATTTATTGATTAATATTTTACTGATATTCAATTACTTAACTTTTTGTGTAGATTTAAATTCACATTTATGCTATTTGCACTAGTCCAAATAAAGTACTTAACAATTTTTATGTCATTTACATTTCTAATATATTTGAATAAATGCTTAGAGTTTTATGTTTTGATATAACTTCTAAAGCAGCTATTAGAAGATATTAATAGCTAAAATAAAAATATAATCAAATGAAGACTTTTTTTTTTGAGACAGAGTCTCACTCTTTTGCCCAGGCTGGAGTGCAATGGCTCGATCTCAGCTCACTGCAACCTCTGCCTCCCTGGTGCAAGCGATTCTCCTGCCTCAACCTCCTAAGTAGCTGGGATTACAGGTACATAACACCAGGCCCAGCTAATTTTTTTTGTATTTTTAGTAGAGACAGGGTTTCACTATGTTGGTCAGGCTGGTCTCAAACTCCTGACCTCGTGATCCACCCACCTCAGCTTCCCAAAGTGCTGGGATTACAGGCGTGAGCCACCGTGCCTGGCTGAAGGCTCTTTTTGAGGCCTGTTCTTCATTTCCCACTTTGAACATCATCACAATAACAATAAAGAGAATATGTTTATACATACAGTTAAAATCAAGACATATAGTACACAGATTTAAGATATGAAAGAAAAACATTGGAAAACCAAGAAGGTAACTAAGAGAGTAGAAAGTTTGTCAAAGTATGTCATTAATTTTGTCAGGAAGGCCTGGTTTTCCTGGAAGCCTCATGTGGGAGGAAAAAATTATTTTCCCTCTACACTTCTGAGTTCTTAGCTAGAGCTCTTGTGACAAAAGACAGATTAAGAAGAGAAAAACAAACAAGTTTATTAACATGTGTACAGCACATGTCACAAGAGGGAGTACCCAGAAATGAGTAATTAAAAAATGTGACTTAAAACTCCAATTTATATACAGCATCTTTAATAAGATCAATAAGTTTTTAGATAAATTAAAAGACAAAGGAAAAGGATTTTGAGTCTGTAGGAGTAACAAATTGTGGGAAGGCAAATATATAGTAAACTAATGGTAGATAACGGCTGGTTAATAAAGTTGTTATGCAGATTGCTCTGGTGCCCTCTCTAGGCTGATGAGTGGTCTCTGGTGATTATTTTTTGTCCTCTCTGGTAGAGAGGGGAGGAGGGACACTTCTGCACATTTATGTCCTGCTTTTAGGCAAATAGGGAGAAGGCAGAGAGTTTTCTTGTATCTGCTTCTTCTCAGTGGCCCTCAACTGAAATAATCTTTATGTCAATGTGGCATATTTTGGGGTGGTGTGTCATGCCACCCTTCACTCAGAAAAAGCTAATCTCTACCGAAAAAGAGAATCCAGGCCAGGCGCGGTGGCTCACGCCTGTAAATCCCAGTACTTTGGGAGGCCGAGGCGGGCAGACCACGAGGTCGGGAGATTGAGACCATCCTGGCTAACATGATGAAACCTCGTCTCTGCTAGAAATGCAAAAAAATTAGCGGGGCGTGGTGGTGGGAGCCTGTAGTCCCAGCTACTCGTGAGGCTGAGGCAGAATGGCGTGAACCTGGGAGGCGGAGCTTGCAGTGAGCCGAGATCACGCCACTGCACTCCAGCGTGGGCGACAGAGCGAGACTCGTCTCAAAAAAAAAAAAAAAAAATGGGGCAGGGCACAGTGGCTCACACCTGTAATCGCAACATTTTGGAAGGCCAAGGAAAGAGGATCACTTGAGCACAGAAGTTTGAAAACAGCTTCGGCAACATGGTGAAACACTGTCTCCACCAAAAAAGATACAAACACTAGCTGGGCGTGGTGGCCTGTGCCTGTAGTCCCAGCAACCCAGGAGGCTGAGTTGGGAGGATTGATTGGGCTTGGGGAAGCCAAGATGCAGTGAGCGGTGATTGTGCCACTGCACTCCAGCCTGGGCAACAGAGTGAGACTTTGTCTCAAAAATAATAATAATAATAAACAATTTTGCCAAGATTTCTGGAAAGTATTTTCCTACTTTTTTTTTTCTTTTCTTTTAGATGTAGTCTTGCTCTGTCCCCAGGCTGGAGTGCAGTGGTGTGATATCAGCTCACTGCAGCCTCTGCCTCCTGGATTCAAGCAATTCTCCTGCCTCACCCTCCCAAGAAACTGGGATTACAGGAGCATGCCACCACACTCTACTAATTGTTGTATTTTTGTAGAGATGAGGTTTCACCATATTAGCCCGGCTGAACTCAAACTTCTGACCTCAAGTAATCCGCCTGCCTCCGCCTTCCAAATTTCTGGGATTTACAGGCATGAGCCACCACACTCGGCCTAATTTTTTAAAAAAATCTTTTGAGCTTTCTTTCTAGCATGATACTCATGTATCAAGAATAGATGCTTCGTCTAATGAGATTGTATTGTTGGGGCTCAGAAACCGATTCCGCAAAATATGGAGTTTTGACATACTGAACTGAAGAAGAATCCTGAAGGTCTTTCTGAACTTCCTCCTATTCCTGTCTCATTTCTCTATCTGAAATCACAAAATGAAGTTGTTCTCTGAAATTCCTTTATCTCTCTAAAGTATAGACCTGCTAAAGAAGAAAGCAATTACCTCTGGTCCCTTCTCTGAGTCTTCCTTAACTGAAAACTCATATTGCAAGAAGACTGAAGTCTGTCAACATACTGAGACAAACCTTTGTCACAAACCGTTGTCTGGTCTGTGGGCCAAACAGACTTTGTCCTAGGCTGTTATATGTTATTCAAGTCTATTGAATTCCCCTAAAAATCACTTAATACCCTCTAAAATAATCCACACTTATCCATCTCCCTTTTCCCTAAGAAAAAGGGTGTGTAATCATCTCTATTCTATTGCTTGGGGCATGGATGGGGGGGAGGGAGAGGCAGTAATCACTGATTCTCCCCCATGCACATTAATAAATTTGTATGCTTTTTCTCCTATTAATCTACCTTTTGTGAGTTGATTTTTCACCAAACCTTCAGAGGACAAAGGAGAAGTTTTCCTTTGGATTCTACAGTTTCAATAGACAACCAAAAGTAAAAGTTGGGAATTATGTAAATATGCTTCACTCTTTGAACGTATTATTCTTACTTATTCCATTAACGTTTATATGTCTTTTCTAACATTATGATAATTTATTGAATGGAACCCTAAATTGGAAATTCCTAGCATAAATCACACACATGTTAAAAAATATTTTTCAAGTTGGGTTTCTTTAAAGAAGTGTGAGGATTCAAAGGCTCTGGAAAAGCAATCTCAGTGCAGATGCCTTTTTAATCCTTCCAGGTATGAGTTTTCTCACAATTTTAAAAATTGATTTAAGCATAACTAGAATATTTCTGGCAATTTAATTATAACACATCTACAAAACACTCACTAGGTATTCACAGTAATATTAAGAGCAATTATTTTTTCCAGTTCATTTCTTTGATTTACCTGATTTTTAAATTTTATTTATTATTTATTTATTTATTTATTTACTTATTTATTTATTTATCTGTTGCTCAGGCTACAGTGCAGTGGCACAATCACGGCTCGGCTCACTGCAACCCGTCTGCGGGTTCAAGCGATTCTCCTGCCTCAGCCTCCCGAGAAGCTGGTATTACAGGCACGTGCCACCATGCCCGGCTAATTTTTGTATTTTTGGTACAGACGGGGTTTCTCCATGTTGCCCAGGCTGGTCTCAAACTCCTGATCTCAAGTGGTCCGCCCGCCTCGGACTCCCAAAGTGCTGGGATTACAGGCGTAAGTCACCGCGCCTGGCCTAACCCTCCACATATTGATTTATGACTTTACCTATAACTTCTACTTCCCTAAAATGTATAAAACAGTTGCATTCTGACTGCCTCAGAACCACTTTCTCATGGTCTTGGGGGTTGTGTCTTCCCTAAGCCACGGTCACTCATACTTGCTAATAATCCTCTTTAAAATATTTTGGGCCAGGCGCAGGGGCTCAAACCTGTGATCCCAACACTTTGGGAGGAAGCAAATGTATCACCTAAGGTCAGGAGTTCGAGACCTGTCTGACCAACATGGCGAAACTCCCTATCTACTAAAAATACAAAAATTAGCAGGGCATGGTGCCACACGCCTGTGGTCCCAGCAACTCGGGAGGCTGAGGCAGAAGAATCGCTTGAACCCGGAAGGTGGAGATTTCAGTGAACCCAAATCGTGCCATTGCACTCCAGGCTGGGCAACAGAGTGAGACTCCACCTCAAAAACAAAAAACACAAAACACATGTATGTGTACATTTATATGTACGAAGCGAGTCCCAAAGGGTACCTAAGGGGAGACAAGCTAACAGTGAACTGGCTCTTTCTTGAGAAACGTGGACGGCTCTGAAAAGAGCCTTTGGAGTGTGGGTCAGAGCGGACCTGTAACTGCAGCGAGGGGCTCACTTGGAGCTGGTATACTTGGTGACGGCCTTGGTGCCCTCGGACACGGCATGCTTTGCCAACTCCCCGGGCAGCAGTAAGCGCACGGCCGTCTGAATCTCCCTCGAAGTGATGGTCGAGCGCTTGTTATAATGCGCCAGGCGTGACGCTTCTCCGGCGATACGCTCGAAGATGTCGTTGACGAAGGAGTTCATAATCCCCATAGCCTTGGAGGAAATGCCGGTGTCGGGGTGGACTTGCTTCAGCACTTTGTACACGTACACGGAGTAGCTTTCCTTGCGGCTGCGTTTTCGCTTCTTTCCATCCTTCTTCTGAGCCTTGTTAATAGCCTTCTTGGAGCCCTTTTTAGGGGCTGGAGCAGATTTTAGTGGTTCAGGCATGGTGAAAAACAGAAGACAACAATCCTAGGGTTGTTTCGTCCTCTTTATTTAAACGCTATTATGCAAATTAGGAGTAGAATAGGTCACTGCTTATTGGTGATTATCCGTGGATGACGTCAGATGCCAGTTTTGCCCAATCAAAATAGGTATCCTGCATAATTGAGTCCTATTGGTCTAAATAAAAATAAAACGTCAGCCAATCGAACAGCTTCCTTTTCGCGCCCAGTAGAGGCTATAAAAACTGCGTTTTTCTACTTTCGTCTGTCCTTTCTAACTGTATAGATATAGGCCTTTTGCCATGTCTGGGCGTGGTAAGCAGGGAGGCAAAGCTCGCGCCAAGGCCAAGACCCGCTCTTCTCGGGCCGGGCTTCAGTTTCCCGTGGGCCGAGTGCACCGCCTACTCCGCAAAGGCAACTATGCCGAGCGTGTCGGGGCTGGGGCGCCGGTGTACCTGGCGGCGGTGCTGGAGTACCTGACCGCCGAGATCCTGGAGCTGGCTGGCAACGCGGCCCGCGACAACAAGAAGACTCGCATCATCCCGCGTCACCTCCAGCTGGCTATCCGCAACGACGAGGAGCTCAACAAACTGCTGGGCAAAGTCACCATCGCACAGGGTGGTGTTCTGCCCAACATTCAGGCCGTGCTGCTGCCAAAGAAAACTGAGAGCCACCACAAGACTAAGTAAAGACCGAGTTGAAAAGCGCATAGAAACAAAGGCTCTTTTCAGAGCCACTTTAATAATCATAAAAAGATGACACGAGTCCGTTTTCAGCTGCTTCACCACTAGACAACACACTCATGGCGTTTCGGTTTTAATTTTTAACCTCTGTGTACGTTGTCAGAATTAAAAATTTTTTTTTTAACTCCTTAATGTAGATAATAACAAGGTACCTTTGCTAACATCTATTTTCAGGGGTTTTGCCTTGGTGGCCAGGTTGGTCTCGGACTCATGACCTCAGGTAATCCACTCGCCTAGGCCTCCCAAAGTGCTGGGATTAACAGGCGTGAGCCACTGCCAGGCCAGTTTGTAGTATCTTAAAGGCATTTTACTGGGACACAACTTCGACAAAAATCAGCATCTTAACTGGGAGTTACATATTAGATACTGGTGGGATTTTATTTATGATTCTGGGAAACTGGGCTGTAAGGAATGTAGTATAGTATTCAGTTTTTAATATGCTTACTAGGAAAAGTATATGGATTGCTACTAGACATATTTCTCTACAGTTTCATAGTCTCTAGATTGAAAATAGGGTAGAGTCCTCAGCCCTATTTCCTGGTCTCTAGGAAAGGAGCTACTCAATGGGTATATTTAAACAAAAACATGCAGTTTTATGTTTACCAATGTATACATTTGTTATGTTTTATTTTGTTTTCTATTTTTAATTTTTGCACTTACAAGTGTTTGGAATAAAAAAGAAAACTGGCCTTAGAAGCCTTCCGATTAAGGGTCTTTCAAACATACACATATTCTGTAATGACCCAATAATTACATGTACATATGTTAGGGTACTGCTGAAATAACACGTTAAAAAATAATAGTTAACTTCATTGTATGTGCTCTGATATTTTTCTGTTTAATTCTGTATGTAATTAACCTTTTTGTACCTGAGTGTTATGTTACAAATGTATCCTGTAAACACTGTTACAATTAGTGAGTTAAATACTTAGTAACTGCGGGATGGTCAAGCATAGTAGTCGAAGGTGGTGATGACTGATAGTAAGGATGGTTCTGAATACTTATTGATTCCAAGAGCACTAATAGGTGAATACCTACATTCGGGAAAAATATCTCTTCTGAGAAAAGCCAAAGGCTATTTTGAGAATAGTGAGGTCAGTTCCCCGAGTTATCTGTTTTTTTCTTTTTTTCTTTTTTTAAGACAGGGTCTCGCTTTGTCACCCAGGCTGGAGGACAGTGATACGATCTCGGTTCATTGCAACCTTCGACTTCTGGGCACAAGCGATTCTCCCACCGCAGCCTCCGGAGTATCTGGAACTACAGGCGCACACCACCACGCCCGCCTAATTTTTTTATTTTTTGGAGAGATGGGGTTTCGCCACATTGCTCAGGCTGATTTCCAACTCCTGGACTCAAGCGATCCACCCGTCTCGGCCTCCCAAAGTGCTTGGATTACAGGCATGAGCCACCACTCCCGGCCTGTTGTCCATATTTCTGTATGGGCATGTCAAGGTCCTTTTATTTGGGGCCTTGAAAAGGATTGTTATGCCACTTATGAGTTTTGCCATCTCAGGAAATTCAGACACAAGAATTATGTCCTTTTTTAAATTTATTTTTTGTTTGTTTGTTTTGCGTTTTTGAGATGCAGTCTCCCTATGTCGCCCAGGCTGGACGGCAGTGGCGCAATCTCGGCTCACAGCAACCTCCACCTCCCGGGTTCAAGCGATTCTCTTGCCTCAGCCTCCTGAATAGCTGGGACTACAGGCACATGCCACCACACCTGGCTAAATTTTTTGTGTTTTTAGTAAAGACGGGGTTTTACCATGTTGGTCAGGCTGGTCATGACCTCCTGACAAACGAGCTTAGTTGGATGGTTCAGACTATTGTAATTCAGTGCATGGAGTGTTTTGAAAAGACATAGAGTATTCATTTCCACATAACTAGAACTACTCACTGTCCCCTGAATAAATAATTCCTCATGTAATCATAACTGGAAATTTAACTGGGAGTATAATGGCTGCATATCTCCAGGAGAGGATGCCCTACCCAGTCGGCAAGAGTATTGATTAGTGAGCCCTTCCTGACTTATTACTAGCTGTTAGTTTCCCAGAACAGAAAGAAGGAATGCACTACTTACACACTCAACAATACCCATCGGTTTAGCAGTTGGCCCCACTAAGTGTCTGAGAGGCATTGCTTCCCTCCAAAATAGTGTATCTTCCTTTCCAGAAGAAAGCTAATTTCCGAGAGGGAAACACTCTATTTTGTTTTGCTTAGGGTGTTGATTCCAATTAAAAATATTAAAGCATTATTTTAATTTGTAAAATATTAATCATAAATTACTTATCGTTCTAAATTCCATATATGTGGAAATAATGGTATCATGAACCCACACACAAGAAGATGTGGATGAGCAGATTGTGAATGTTGCAGTAGTGATCTGGATATCGAATTTCCAAAAAAGTGTATTAAGAATGTAGCCAATTCTAATAACTGAAGATACATAAATAGCCAACTGAAACAAGATAGGGAGTTAAAACTGCTTTTTAAAACTCAGTGTAAAAATACTATGATCTTTCCACTTACATCCTTCACAAGCTAAGCTGAGGAGAGACAGAGATAACACACATACACAAGCCAACTTGCCAGGGAAAGTCTTGAATACTTGTAAGAACGCTAGAGAGCTCACAGAAGAAAAGTTATAGAAATGTAGCATTCTAAATACAAGAATAGATGAGGTAAGGGTTTTCATGGCCCACAAGAAGCTGATTTCAGCACATCTAGCAAGCTGATGTATTTCTTTCATTTGAGATTTTCCATGTGGTTATCTTTCCTTACTATTATATAGCCATGCATTCATTCTTTTATCCAACAAATACTGATCAAAAGCTCCTATATTACTGGAGATATGCGAGTAAACAAAAGTTCCTCCTCTCATGAGCCCGTATTTTAGAACACACAGGCAATAGATCAGCAAACTATTGTACAGCATATAGTGACAAATTCTAGGGTGAAAAAATTAGGTGGGGATTATACAGATTTTATTTAGTATCAATGAGAAGCCTCAATGAGAAGGTAACATTTAAGTAAGACTCAAGTATTTTATCCTGTGCTCAAAAAAATTATCACAGGATTCTCTACAAGGCAGTCTTAATTTTGGATACTCCGGACAGTTCAGTTTTAGCCACTGTCAGAAGTCAGATAAAACACTCTCTCACACATATATTTTTACATGGGGCTTCAAAGGGAATTTTCTCTGGCGGGCTTTCTCCAGAAGACTTTTAATCCCCAAACCACCTGTCATTAACTACATACTTAAGTGGTTTAAACAGGCCCAAAATGCGACTTGAAAATTTCAAAAACAACACTGCTTAGGAAACGGGGGGCGGGGGAGGGGAATGTTTTCACTTTAGCCAGCATGAGCTACATTACCCTGAATTTTTCCAACTTCAATTCAACCTTAGTTTTATTCTTGGCGTGTTGCCAAGAAATATACACACACTACAGCATAGGCTGGCAGAAAATTAGAACCACCATCCGGCCAAAAGCGGGCTGCGGAGTGGGCGGGTAACACATGAGGGAACTTTTGGCTACACCCAATGATTGCGGAAAGCTCCCGGATTATTAAATGTTAAGATTTACAAAATTAGCATTTTAACAGGGATAGGCTGAGCCTTACAAAACAGATTGTATAACGTCTGGAAACGGACTCTATCTGCTATAGGCAAAACAAGTACTAGGAAGAATTTCTCAGATAAACAGATCTTTTCAGCGAGCACGTGGGTGGCTCTGAAAAGAGCCTTTGGGTATGTAATCTGAGTCCTTGAGACTCAAGCCCTCTCGCCGCGGATGCGACGTGCGAGCTGGATATCCTTGGGCATGATAGTCACCCTCTTGGCGTGGATGGCGCATAGGTTGGTGTCCTCAAAGAGCCCCACCAGGTAGGCCTCGCAAGCCTCTTGCAGCGCCATCACCGCCGAGCTCTGAAAGCGCAGGTCAGTCTTAAAGTCCTGCGCGATCTCTCGCACCAGACGCTGAAAAGGCAACTTTCTGATCAGCAGCTCGGTGGACTTCTGGTAGCGGCGGATCTCGCGGAGAGCCACTGTACCAGGCCGGTAGCGATGGGGCTTCTTGACGCCGCCGGTGGCCGGAGCGCTCTTCCGAGCCGCCTTCGTAGCCAGTTGCTTGCGCGGAGCCTTGCCGCCGGTGGACTTGCGAGCAGTCTGCTTCGTACGCGCCATTCCTTCAGAACTAGATTCACTGAAGGACAAAGAGAAAGCTAGCCGCTTATTTATAGTGAGAGTCTGAAGCTGATTGGACAAAAAGTATGCTGAAGGCCTACCCAACAGTAACCGGATTGGCCAAGGACTCAAATTTTTGTTGCCCACCAATCCCTCTGAGAGTCTTAGCAGTTCACGGCCTCCATATTTTATTTTCTATTTTCGCTTTATAGTTGTTCACTATACCAGCGATTTCCAGTGGAAATAAATGAGAGCAATATAAGTAATTTACATTTAGGAGCAACATTAGAACAAAGCAAGAAAAGATTAACTTTTAATATTTTGCTTAATCAAATATGGCCAACATATTTCAGTAATGTTATCAAAATTAAAATTGTTAGGTATTTAACGCTTTTTGGCACTGAGTTTTCCAAATGCAATGTGTATTTTATATAAAATTCATGCTATGAAATTTCCAATGATCACTCTACAATTGACTAGTGGCTACAATACTGGACAAGACAGCCATATATACACCTCTCCCCTCAATTGTCTATTTTTTGACCACTTAAATTTTTAAAACTTTTGTATTTTTTTAACCAAGAAAAGCGGATTCGCATGTGAGAAATTCAAGGCCTAAAAATGTCAAACAACCTTACGTGAGCTTTTCGCGTTCAGATTAAAGTAATTCCATTACAGCTTAACTTATTTTTCCAATACTCTAGAAACGTAATTCATTTTCTCTTAAGTATCTATTCCATTCGTACATCCAGATCTGATTTATTAAATCAGATAAAAAACATCAAGTCAGATATTTTAAAAGTGGGATTTACCATGCTGAAACAAATTAATAGTCTATACTAAGAAATCAATTTGTGTGGCTGGGGGTGAGAAAGCTCGGGAAATTTTAATTTCAATGAATTTTCAGAAAATGCTTCAAAGGCAACTACCTGGCACCATAATTAACTGTTCTAATTAATCTAATTAGAAATTATTCTCTCAATCATTAATGTCCAAGTACAATCTAATTATTCTGATTCGAGAGATCTTTCTCAGAAATAAAGAATCCAAGTCGTTGATCTAGATTTAGATTAAACGTCGAATGCTCAGTTTGTCATTTACTAAGAATGCATTTGGCCCCAAAGCAGTCGTGTTTGCTTCCAACAATCTAAAAATGGTGGAGTGACAGTAAAACCCTACAGTGAACCACACAGAATATACTTGGATAATACCAACTTAAGAAAAACCAAATCTTCTTGTGTTAAGCTTAAGATGAAGGCGGTTTAATACTTTTAACGTTATCCACGCTCTTTAAAAAGCTAATGAGATTGCCACTACCTAACCAAGTCACCGAAGACTGATGTACGTTAACCTTTGGAGTGGTTTAGAAGTAGGCAAAGACGAGAAATCATATTAAAAGTAGTGCTCAGTTCTTCCACAAAATTGTAGGTGGCTCTGAAAAGAGCCTTTGGTTCCGTTGGGATTGAGTTGCTGCAAACTAATCCAACCTTCTACTTGCCCTTCGCCTTGTGGTGGCTCTCAGTCTTCTTTGGCAGCAGCACGGCCTGGATGTTGGGCAGAACACCACCCTGTGCGATGGTGACTTTGCCCAGCAGTTTGTTGAGCTCCTCGTCGTTGCGGATAGCCAGCTGGAGGTGACGCGGGATGATGCGAGTCTTCTTGTTGTCGCGGGCCGCGTTGCCAGCCAGCTCCAGGATCTCGGCGGTCAGGTACTCCAGCACCGCCGCCAGGTACACCGGCGCCCCAGCCCCGACACGCTCGGCATAGTTGCCTTTGCGGAGTAGGCGGTGCACTCGGCCCACGGGAAACTGAAGCCCGGCCCGAGAAGAGCGGGTCTTGGCCTTGGCGCGAGCTTTGCCTCCCTGCTTACCACGCCCAGACATGGCAAAACGCCTGTATCTGTACAGTTAAAAAAGACAGACGAAAGTAGAAAAACGCAGTTTTTATAGCCTCTACTGGGCGCGAAAAGGAAGCTGTTCGATTGGCTGACGTTTTATTTTTATTTAGACCAATAGGACTCAATTATGCAGGATACCTATTTTGATTGGGCAAAACTGGCATCTGACGTCATCCACGGATAATCACCAATCAGCAGAGACCTTCCCCCTACCTCGTCCACATAAACTATTATATAAAAAGAGGAGACCAAGTTCTTGTTTTCGTCTTGCCAGTATTACTTCATTATGCCCGAGCCAGCCAAATCTGCTCCCGCCCCGAAGAAGGGCTCCAAGAAGGCGGTGACCAAAGCCCAGAAGAAGGATGGCAAGAAGCGCAAGCGCAGCCGCAAGGAGAGCTACTCCGTGTACGTGTACAAGGTGCTGAAGCAGGTCCACCCCGACACCGGCATCTCTTCTAAGGCCATGGGAATCATGAACTCCTTCGTGAACGACATCTTCGAGCGCATCGCGAGCGAGGCTTCTCGCCTTGCGCATTACAACAAGCGCTCTACTATCACCTCTAGGGAGATCCAGACTGCCGTGCGCCTGCTGCTTCCGGGGGAGCTAGCCAAGCACGCCGTGTCGGAGGGCACCAAGGCCGTCACCAAGTACACCAGCTCCAAGTAAATTCTCAAGCTCTTTGTCAAACCCAAAGGCTCTTTTCAGAGCCACTCACTATTATCTAAAGAAGAGCTGGTTCGCTCTTCCTAACGCTGGGGGCGAGGGGTCATAAATCATTTTGTTGGTCTATCTGCTAAATTAATCAAGCTCTTTGAAAGCCTTTTCAAGTGAAATATACATGAGGTCCGTGCATATAGCTGCCAACACCATAGAGGGTCCGACCTTGGCGCTTGAGGGCATAAACTAGGTCCTTAGCAGTGTCTTGCGTTTTGCTTGTTCCGTGTAAGTCAAGCGCACCCGGGATCACGTTAACCGGAAATGCCTTGAGCATCCACAGGTTTCTAAAAAGATGAGACCAGTGATGCGTTTGACACCGCCCGGCCAGGCGGTGCGTTTGGTGACGCCTGGATGTTGGCGCAGCAACTTGCGGTGGCGCCCCCTTTACCCAATCCCTTCCCACAGTTGAGCAAGCTGACATGATTTTAAGGCCCGACAAAAGACCCAAGGTAAAAGCCAAAAACAGCACTAGGGAAGCAAGGGTGGCCTTTTTAATCATTCAGACTAAATTGGAAACTACTGGGCTGGGTGCGGTAGGCTTATGCCTGTAGTCCAAGCACTGTGGGAGGTGGAGGCGGGCGGATCGCTTGAGCCCAGGAGTTTGCAACCAGCCTCGGCAACATAGCAAAACCCCGGCTCTGCAAAAAGTACAAAAATTAGCCAGAAGCCGTGGAGCGCCCCTGTTGTCCCAGCTACTTAGGAGGCTAATGTGGGAGGATGGCTTGAGCCTGGTAGGCGGAGGTTGCAGTGAGCTGAGATCCGCACCACTGTACTCTAGCCTGGGCGATAAAGCCAGGCCTTGTCTCAAAAAAATAAATAAATAAAAAGTGATCAGTGAAAGTTAACACTTTGCCTTCTCCTAATTGTCAATACCTGCTAGCAAAAAGTGCCAAAGTAGATTTTTAAAAGTTTTTCTTGCTGTCACCCAAACCCAACTGTTTTTCGTATACTATTTACCATCAAATTTACTAACATTTTTTAAGCATCTGCTATTCACCATGGGCCAGTCATAGTATTCTGCTATAGGTACGGGAAATCCTGAATAAGTCTCCCAGACCTTAATTCTCAATCATTGCTGGTGGCCCCACAAATTGGTAGTGCTTTCATAAAGGAAAATTTGGTAATACCTGTCAAAATTTTTAAAATGCACCTATCTTTACATCAGAAATTTCACCCCTAGGAATTTACTATTTTTGAAAATATGCAAAATAACATGTACAGGGGTTTTCAGCAGTACTGTTTGTAGTATAAGACTAGAAGCAATTTGACTGATTAGCAATAAATTACTGTACATCATTCTATCTAGTAAAAAATAAGAAGGCTCTTTTTCATAATTATTTATTGCTTATTATGTGCCAGATAATGTCCTAAAAAGCTCTCTACATACATTAAATCATTTAGCTTTCATAACAACTTTGTGATAAATTACTATTTTTATACCTGTTTTACAGATCGTAAAATGGGGGTTCAGAGAGCTTGACTAAATTGCCTAAAGTGTGAAATTGTACAATGGGAAAGTTGTCAGTCAAAATGAAATCATTAATGTTAAGAAAATCCTGACACACAGAACCAAGAAAGGCTGTAAAGAGAAGGTTCTCATGCTTGTATGCCTAATAACAGAAACTATCACAAAAGACGGTAACAGCCGCAACCATAAAGACAGGCCGTGAAAACCTTACACACAAAAAAATACTTCTACAAGACCATTTGCCCAACAACTGCCTTCCCAACTTTAAACTGACATCACCCTTGTTATTGTAACCCTCCTCGTTTTTTTCTTTAAAAACCTTTGTCTTCCTTTACCTCCCTGAATACACATATACTTTGTAGCATATGGATTCCCATTACAATGCTTTATTCCCAAATAAATATATTTTTCTTTAGAGAGCCTCTATGTTTGTTACTTAGGTTGGTAACAGGTAATAAGTAGTGAAAACATGATTCAAAACCAGAGTCTGGTTTCAAAATCCCTATTTATAACTGTAGCAGGACCAGCCGCAGACAAAACCTCTCAGACACTGAGTTGTAGAAGGAAGGGCTTTATTCAGCTGGGAGCATCGGGAAGCTACTGCCTTAAAATCTGAGCTCCCTGAGTGCATAATTTCTGTCCCTTTTAAGGGCTCATAACACTAAAGATTTCATATGAAAGGGTCGTGATTGATTGAGCAATCTAGGGGATACGTGACAAGGGTTTCATGCACTGATAGAGAGAAACAGAACAGGGCAAGGAGTTCCACAGTGTTCTTCTATACAATGTCTAGAATCTACTAATAACATCGGTTTGTAAGTTATGAGTTGATTTTTAACTATTAGGTTTAGGCCAGACAGACCCAGGCCCTGTTTTAGGCCTGGCGCCAGGCTGCCTGTCTTTGGTTTCACTGCCTTGTTTTTTCTTAAATCAGGTACTGAGTGTGAAACAATATAAAACAATATAAGAAGGTCTTTCTCTTTTCTCATAACCAGTGTATAGTATACAGCTTCTCCAGGTACTAATAATGGGATGATCTCCAAAATTTGCTGTAAAATGCAAAGAAAAGCAAGATACAGGATAATGTGCAGTAGAATTTTGTGTGTGTATAAATGTAAAATATTTTTGGAAGGGTACTGGATAAATTGCTAACAGTGGTGGCCTGTGAGGAAAGAGAAAGTTGGATGTCCTAGAGACAGGGATGGATGGATGATCTTTTCATTGTAACCTTTTTATGGTCTTTGAATTTTGAATCGTATGTAGGTATTGTCCACCCATAAAAAAAAATAGTGTAAAGAATCACTTCATTTGATTATCAGTAAAACACACATTATAAGATGATAAATGCTACAGTAGAGATATGAATAAAAAGCCTAAGGAGTACAGAATAAATAATATTATGGGTGGGAGTGGGAAGAGTGCCAAATAGCATTCTAGGCAATAAGAAAATGGGTGTCACCTTAAAAAAAAGCAGAAATATTGTGGTGTGGCTAAAGTCAGGGGTAGGCAGAAGAGAGTACCCATGGGGCTGGGCAAGTAGTCTGTGACTATGCTACACCAGTGGCCTCCTGTATCATGGCAGTCTTCTCAAAATGAGGACTTCAAGATAAAACAACTAGATGTAACCTGATAAGGACTTACTAAGTGAGATTCTGAAATACTATACACACAATTCCAGATGCCAATTTAACACTATTTATATAAATGTTGTTTAAATGAGCAGACTCTAAAGTTATTTGTTAATCCAGCAGTCATAGAGTTTTCTTTGTTGGTCCGACCATGTGGGACAAAAAGCAAAAGAAATTACTATTAGTACCTTTTAGACTCTTACAAGTATTTATCACCAGTTAAAAAGAGAAATGTCGGCTGGGCGCGGTGGCTCAAGCCTGTAATCCCAGCACTTTGGGAGGCCGAGACGGGCGGATCACAAGGTCAGGAGATCGAGACCATCCTGGCTAACACGGCAAAACCCCGTCTCTACTAAAAATACAAAAAATTAGCCGGGCGAGGTGGCGGGCGCCTGTGGTCCCAGCTACTCAGGAGGCTGAGGCGGGAGAATGGCGTGAACCCGGGAGGCGGAGCTTGCAGTGAGCTGAGATCCGGCCACTGCACTCCAGCCTGGGTGACAGAGCAAGACTCCGTCTCAAAATAAATAAATAAATAAATAAGTAATAAATAAATAAAAAGAGAAATGTCAAATAGAGCATCGTTTTTTGTGGTTGTTGTAGTTTTGTTTTGTTTTTTTGAGACGGAGTCTCACTCTTGTTGCCCAGGCTGGAGTGCAATGGAGTGATGTGGGCTCACTGCAAGCTCCGTCTCCTGGGTTCAAGCAATTCTCCTGCCTCAGCCTCCTGAGTAGCTGGGATTACAGGCAGGTGACACCATGCCTAGTTAATTTTTGTACTTTTAGTAGAGACAGGGTTTCGTCATGTTGGCCAGGCTGGTCTTGAACTCCTGACGTAAGGTGATCTGCCTGCCTCAGCCTCCCAAAGTGCTGGGATTACAGGTGTGAGCCACCATGCCCAGCCCAAATAGAGCATTGTTACCATCACAACAGATAACTAAACAAGCCAATGAATCAAAATTGCACACTGAATGGATATGTATCTATGGGATATTCAACAGTGTCTGATGTTGGACAAACCCTTTTCAAGTTAAGTGATGCTCTGCAATTATATTAACTTAGAACAAACTATTTGGTGGCAGTTTTGGATACTGGTACCACTATGATCTGAATGGGTACTGTTTGGACGAACGGAGACAAGATGGCGCACTTCCGGGTTCTTCATCACCAACTTTTCCCGCGCAAGCGAAAATGTAGCTGGCGTCCGGGAAGGTGCAGATCAAGCCTGCCTGTGCCAGGTGAGGTCAATCCGAAGAGACCGAGATTTACCTGGCTGCACCTACGGAACGCCCCCCCCGACACGCCCGTGTCCCGCCTATTGCCCTCCCACTCCTAGAAAAGCCGCTCTCGGCAGGCGCGCAGCGGGAACTTCCTCAGTCCCCACTCCTGTCGGGACTGCATCAGGAACTTCGTCCGAGAGCTCCACTGGGTGACTCTCTCGGCCTCCTTTGCCGGAGGCCGACAGACCTCACTCTCCACACCTTCTTCCCTGAAGCTAGGTGACCAAAAAATAAATTTGCAGTTTTGCTCCTAGCCTTGCCTACTCGCTGGTGCTTTTGTGCTCGCTCTGGTGGTCTTAGAAAAACAAATCAGTTACCTCTAAATATTTATGTTGAAAACAAAAAAAACCAAATAGTTATGTTGAAGCATAATCCCCAATGTGGTGGTATGAAGAGGTGGGGCCTTTGGGAGGTGAATAGGTCATAAAGATGTCACCCTCATGAATGGGATTAGTACCCCTATAAGAGGGAGCTTGTTCACTCCCTATACCATATGAAGTTGCAAGAAGACGCTATCTGTGAAGCAGAGAGTGAGCCTCATTAGACCTAGAATATGGCGTCTCCTTGATCTTAGACTTCCTAGCCTTTAGAACTGTAAGAAGTAAATTCCTGTTACTTGTTAGTCACCTAGTTTAATATATTTCGTTACAGTGGCCCAAACAAACTAAGATGCAAAACCTCATATTGAACAGGAAAGAGAAAATCTAACACATCAGATCACATCCTTTGACTATCTTTGTGAAGAGACCATGACCTTACTTTTTTTTTTTTTTTTTTTTTTTGTGAATGATTTTGTTCATTAGGATTTTATAGGGCCAAGCACGGTGTCTCACGCCTGTAATTCCAGCACTTTGAGAGGCCGAGGCGGGCAGATCACCTGAGGTTGTGAGTCTGAGACCAGCCTGACCACATGGGGAAACCTCCTCTCTACTTAAAATACAAAATTAGCTGGGCATGGTGGTGCATGCCTGCGATTCCAGCTAGTCGGGAGGCTGAGTCAGGAGAATCGCTTGAACCAGGGAGGCGGAGGTTGTGGTGAGCCGAGATGGCGCCATTACACTCCAGCCTGGGCAGCAAGAGCGAAATTCCGTCTCAAACAAAAAAACAAAAATTTATAGCCAGGCGCGGTGACTCATGCCCTTATTCCCAGCACTTTGGGAGGCCAAGGCGGGTGGATCACTTGAGGCTAGGAGTTCGAGACCAGCCTGCCCAATACAACATGGTAAAACACCTTCTCTACTAAAAGTTTTTTCTTAATTAGGCAGGCATGGTGGCGGGTGTCTGTAATCCCAGCTACTCGGGAGGCTGAGGCAGGAGGATCACTTGAACCCGGGAGGTGGAGGTTGCAGTGAGCCTAGATTGAGCTACTGTACTCTAGCCTGGGCGACAGTGCTAGATCCTGTCTCAAAAAAAAAAAAAAAAAAAAAAAAAAAATTTGCGAGGCTATGTTCTGAAATTTTATTAGTAGGTATTAAATTATAAGAAATAATAGGCCTGAATGGATATTTGACATGAGGAAACAGAAAAAGACTGGAAGAGGATTTTATTTCATGACAAGAGAATAAGAGAGCATACATATCCTTCAACAGGGTTTTATTGTCTACCCTCTAGGCAATCCTTCTCTCAAATGAACATTTTGGTTTATTGTCAGAAATAAGGGTTTTGTTTTTTTTGTTGTTGTTATTTTCATGTTTAACGTAGGTACAGTCCTCAACTTGTTTCATAAAAGCTTTCTTCTAAATTGATTTTTTTCATTACAACCTCATGTTCCCCTGTAAGAACTTACTCTTCAGCCTGTCTCAGAACAAATTTACAAGATACAAGCTATAATTGAATAATCATAGCATTTAAGGCTAGAAAACCTTAAGCAATGTCAGTACATTTGTGCTGCTATAACAGAATATCTGAGATGGAGTAATTTATAAAGAAATTTATTTTTCTCTGCCGGGCGGGTTGACTCACGCCTGTAATCCCAGCACTTTGGGAGGCCAAGGCGGGTGGATCATGAAGTCAGGAGATCGAGACTATCCTGGCTAACACAGCGACACCCCATCTCTATTTAAAAAAAAAAAAAAATTAGTCAGGCGTGGCGGCGGGAGCCTGTAGTCCCAGCTACTCTGGAGGTCGAGGCAGGAGAATGGCGTGAACCCAGGAGGCGGAGCTTACAGTGACCCGAGATCGCGCCACTGCACTCCAGCCTGGGCAACAGAGCGAGACTCCATCTCTGTGGGAAAGAGAAAGAGACATCAGACTGTTACTGTGTCTATGTAGAAAGAAGTAGACAGAAGAGACTCCATTTTGTTCTGTACTAACAAAAATTATTCTGCCTTAAGATGCTGTTAATCTGTAACCCTACCCCCAACCCTGTGCTTGCAGAGACATGTGCTGTGGTGACTCAAGGTTTAAGGGATTTGGGGCTGTGTGGGATGTGCTTTGTTAAACAAGTGCCTGAAGGCAGTATGCTTGTTAAAAGTCATCACCATTCTCTAATCTCAAGTACCCAGGGACACAAACACTGTGGAAGGCTGCAGGGACCTCTGCCTAGGAAAGCTAGGTAATTGTCCAAGGTTTCTGCCCATGTGATAGTCTAAAATATGGCCTCATGGGAAGGGAAAGACCTGATCGTCCCCCTACCCTGACACCCATAAAGGGTCTGTGCTCAGGAGGATTAGTAAAAGAGGAAGGAGGGCCTCTTTGCAGTTGAGATAGAGGAAGGCATCTGTCTCCTGCCCATCCCTGGGCAATGGAATGTCTCAGTGTAAAACCCGATTGTATGTTCTATTTACTGAGATAGGAGAAAACCAGCCTTAGGGCTGGAAGTGGGACGTGCTAGCAGCAATGCTGCTCTTTATGCACTGAAAATGTTTATGGAGATGTTTGCATATATAGACATCAAAGTACAGCACTTTTCCTTAAACTTATTCATCACACAGAGATCTTTATTCATATGTCTTCTTGCTGACCTTCTCCCTACTATGACCCTACTGTCCTGCCACTTCCCCCTTTCCGAGATGGTAAAGATAATGATCGATACATACTGAGGGAAGTCAGAGACTGGTACCGGCCTGGGTCCTCCATATGCTGAGCACTGGTCCCCTGGACCCACTTTTTCTTTATATTTATTTATTTTTTTAATTTTTTTTTTATTATACTTTAAGTTCTAGGGTACATGTGCATAACGTGCAGGTTTTTTACATATGTATACTTGTGCCATGTTGGTGTGCTGCACCCATCAACTCGTCAGCACCCATCAATTCATCATTTATATCAGGTATAACTCCCAGTGCAATCCCTCCCCCCTCCCCCTTCCCCATGATAGGCCCCGATGTGTGATGTTCCCCTTCCCGAGTCCAAGTGATGTCATTGTTCAGTTCCCACCTATGAGTGAGAACATGCGGTGTTTGGTTTTCTGTTCTTGTGATAGTTTGCTAAGAATGATGGTTTCCAGCTGCATCCATGTCCCTACAAAGGATGCAAACTCATCCTTTTTTATGGCTGCATAATATTCCATGGTGTATATTTTTATTTTATTTTTTATTTTTCATTTTTTTTTGAGACGGAGTCTTGCTCTGTCACCCAGGCTGGAGTGCAGTGGCACGATCTCAGCTCACTGCAAGCTCCGCCTCCTGGGTTTATGCCATTCTCCTGCCTCAGCCTCCCCAGTAGCTGGGACTACAGGCACCTGTCACCTCGCCCAGCTAGTTTTTTGTATTTTTAGTAGAGACGGGGTTTCACCGTGTTAGCCAAGATGGTCTCGATCTCCTGACCTCATGATCCGCCCGCCTCGGCCTCCCAAAGTGCTGGGATTACAGGCTTGAGCCACCGCGCCCGGCCTTCTTTCTCTATAGTTTATCTCTGTGTCTCTTTTCTCAAGTCTCTTGTTTCACCTGATGAGAAATGCCAACAGGTGTGGAGGGGCAGTCCACCCCTTCACGTCTCAAAAAAAAGAAAAATGATTTTTCTCACAGTTCTGGAGGCTGGGAGTACAAGATTCAGGTCCCAGAAGGTTCCATGGCTGGTGAAGTTCAGGTCTCTGCTTCCAAATTGGCACCTTGTGTCCTGTGTCTTTAGGGGAGGGTTGTGGGGGGTTAACACTGTCTTCCCATGGCAGAAGGGCAAAAAGGTATGAACTCCCTTCCTCTGTCAAGCCCTTTTATAACAGCATTAATTCATTCCTGAAAGCAGAGCCCTCATGACTTAAACATTTTCCAAAAGACTCCACCTCCCAACCTTGTTGCACTGGGGCTTAAGTTTCCAACACATTAATTTTGGTGGACACATTCGTAACATACCAAAGAAGGTCCTGCAAACCTGACATTCTCCCTAGCCTGTCTTCCTCTGCAATGTTTCCATGAGCCTCGGTTGTTATAACCTGGATATACTGATGGAATGCTTCAAGCAAGGATTTTATTTATTTATTTATTCATTTATTTGAGATGGAGTCTCGCTCTGTCACCCAGGCTGGAGTGCAGTGGTGCAATCCCGGCTCACTGCTACCTCCACCTCCCAGGTTCAAGTGATTCTCATGCCTCCGTCCCCAAGTAGCTGGGAGTACAGGCGCACACCACCATGCCCAGCTAATTTTTGTATTTTTAGTAGAGATGGGGTTTCACCATGTTGGCCAGGCTGATCTCAAACTCCTGAGTTCAGGTGATCTGTCTGCCTTGGCCTCCCAAACTGATGGGATTACAGGTGTAAGCCACTGCACTCGGCCTTTTCAAGTAGAGATTTTATTGGGAAGTTTGCATCTAAGGGATATATTCACAACAACAAAACTTATAAGAAAATAGTAAAACTAGAACTCATTGTGTTAATTATAGTGGAAGATGTGCCTAGACTTAGAACTGACCATAAATTGTTAATCAGAAATTGCTTTAGTAAGGAACGAATCAAAGTAAATGAAACAGCCTGGTTACTAAGGAACAGTTTCATAATTTTGAATGGGATTAAAACTTGTCTCTCTTACTTTTGTCTTAAACAGCCACGCTGGCAATCTAGCATGAACTAATAATCCTTCCTTGGTTGGTTTTGGGCTACAACTCATTAACAATCATCATGCTCAGTTTGCCTTTGTTCCAATTCCAAGCAGGCCAACCACTTTCCCATGTATATATTGTAACTGCCCAAGGGGTTAACCTTGCCTGCTGCCTAGACAGAGCTGATTCATCAAGACAGGGGAATTGCAAGAGAGAAAGAGTAATTCACACATAGCTGGCTGTGCAGGAGACTGGAGTTTTATTACTCAAATCAGTCTTCTCGGGCATTTGGGAAGCAGAATTTTTAAGGATAACTTGGTGGAGGGTGGGGGGGAAGGCGGGGAGAAGCCAGTGAGCCAGGAGTGCTGAATGGTCAGAGATTAAATCATAGGGAGTTGAAGCTCTCTTCTTGTGCTGAATCAGTTCCTGGGTTGGGGCCACAAGATCAGATAAGCCAGTTAATAGATCTGGGTGGTGCTATCTGACCCTTCCAGTGCAGGGTCTGCAAAAAATCTCAAGCACTGATCTTAGGAGCAGTTAGGGAGGGTCAGAATCTGGTGGCCTCCAGTTGCATGACTCCTAAACCGTAATTTCTAATCTTGTGGCTAATGTTAGTCCTACAAAGGCAATCCAGTCCCAAGGCAAGAAGGAGGTCTGCTTTGGGAAAGGGCTGTTACCATCTTTGCTTAAACTGTAAACTACAAACTAAGTTTCTCCCAAAGTTAGTTCAGCCTACACCCAGTAGTGAACGAGGATGGCTTGGAGGTTAGAAGCAAGATGGAGTTGGTTAAATTCCATCTCTTTCACTGTCTCAGTCATAATTTTGCAAAGGCGGCTTCAATATCTGTCATTAAATTGCTGGAATTTTACTTTGTATTATTTTGCATTTGACTATTTCCTTTTTTTTGAGATCTGTTGCCCAGGCTGGAGTGCAGTGGCACGATCCATGCAACCTCTGCCTCCCAAGTTCAAGCAATTCTCCTGCTTCAGCCTCCCGAGTAGCTGGGATTACAGGTGCGTGCCACTGTACTCGGCTAATTTTTTGTATTTTTAGTAGAGATGGAGTTTCACCATGTTGGCGGGGCTGGTCTTAAACTCCTGACCTCAGATAATCCACCCACCTCGGCCTCCCAAAGTGCTAGGATTACACGCGTGAGCCACCACGCCTGGGCCGATTATTTAACATCTGAGAAACATAAGAGGCTAAGAAAAGCTTTGAGAGAATGTCATCTATTTTATTTATGCTTATATTATGGCCAGGTTATATTTCTCTTTTTTTTTTTCTTTTGAGATAAAGTCTTACTCTGTCGCCCTGGAGTGCAATGGTGTGATCTCGGTGCATTGCAACCTCCACCTCTCGGGTTCAAGAGATTCTCCTGCTTCAGCCTCCCAAGTATCCCAAGTAGCTGGAATTACAGGCCTAGTTTTTTAAAAATTTAAAAACTTTAAAATTTTAAAACTTGTGTCTACTTTTTTTTTTTTTTTTTTGAGACGGAGTCTCGCTCTGTCGCCCAGGCTGGAGTGCAGTGGCCGGATCTCAGCTCACTGCAAGCTCCGCCTCCCGAGTTTACGCCATTCTCCTGCCTCAGCCTCCCGAGTAGCTGGGACTACAGGCGCCCGCCACCTCGCCCGGCTAGATTTTTGTATTTTTTAGTAGAGACGGGGTTTCACCGTGTTAGCCAGGATGGTCTTGATCACGCCTACTTTTTAAAAAATGTTTAGTAGAGACGGGGTTTTGCTATGTTGGCCAGGCTCGTCTCGAGCTCCTGACGTCAGGTGATCCACCCGCCTCAGCCTCCCAAATTGGTGGGGTTAAAGGTATGAGTCACCGCACCTGGCCAACCAGGTTATATTTCTATAGTCTTTCCAAATTCTGGGAACGAACCCCACTTGACGCCTACAACACTAAATTCCCACAGCCCCAAAAGATGTACTCAAATATTGGAGCAGTTGGCACAGTTCAAACTATCAAATGTGTTGACCTGGAATCTCATTTTCTGTGTGGACAAGAAGACTACAGACTGAGAATTTTAAAATAAGATTTTGCCATTTAAGAGAATTGTGCTGCAGGAAGGAAAGGAGATGAGAAAACCTAAAGGCTTAATCAAATAAATGGATCTAACCTCCCATTCAGTGGCCTCCAGATCTTCCTGTTCCTCTCCATGCAATGAACAAACATAGGAGCTAGAACCTGGTTCCTTGGTTTAAAAAAAAAAAAAAACAGCCAAAACTGAGGATTTAAAGTCATCTTGACCTTTGTGAGATCACCACAAAGAAACAAATGCCATTTTGGCCACTGTGTGATCACAAACAAGTCAGCAACACTCATTATACCAGTTTCCTTACCGGCAAAATAGGGGTGAAAATCAGCCTCATTTTATCAGGAAGTTGTATCGTTGAATAAGACAGTAAGATATATGTAGGCCAGGAGTGATGGCTGATGCCTGTAATCCCAGTACTTTGGGAGGCCGAGGTGGGCAGATCACTTTAGGTCAGGAGTTCAATACCAGCCTGGTCAACATGGTGAAACCCCGTCTCTACTAAAATTACAAAAGTTAGCTGGGCGTGGTGGCATATGCCTGTAATCCCAGCTACTCGGGAGGCTAAGGCAGGAGAATCACTTGAACCCAGGAGACAGAGGTTGCAGTGAGCCAAGATTGCGCCACTGAACTCCAGCCTGGGCAACAGAGCGAGGCTCTGTCTCAAACAAACAAACGAAAAAGACGTATGTAACAGGGAAGTAATTATCACCATGCATTAAGAGGAAAAGAATAATATAGAAATTACTACAAATTATATTTATAAGTGAGGAAAATCACTGTAGAGCCAGTAATTTTACCTATATATGACCCCAGCAGCCAACTTAACAGAAATTAATTTACTTAACCAAAAACATTTATTGAGCACTTAATATATGAGAGAAAATATATTTGCACTGAGAATACATGGTGAAAATAGCCTGCTAAAATTCCTGTTCTTGTGGTACTTTGAGGTGGGATTAAATTCCATAACATGTTATCACCTTGATAAGTGGTTTAGATAAAAATACAGCAGGAAAGGGGACAGGGAACTGGAGATTGCATTTTTAAGGAGGGTATACAAATGAGGTCTCATTGAACTGTCATTGACATAAAGTGGTGAGAGAGTATTGCTATCTGGGGGAAGCTGTTTGGGGCAGAAGGAACTATGAGTGCAAAGTACCAGAGGCAGGCCTCCGCTTAGCATGTTCTGGGAACAGCAGGTTAGGCCATAGTGGTTGGAGCAGAGAGCCATGGGGTGGGTAAGAAGTTTTGAGCTTCATCGTCCACCTTTTTTGCTCTTAGCCTCAAAAACCTGCACGTTTTCTAAATAGCTGCTGAAAAAATGCACCACAAAATAGGAAAGAGAAAGTGCTTCTGCCCCTGCTAAGATCTAGATCTAGGAAAGCAAATGATATTCTTGCACAATGATGCATAAAGGGATAAGTTCTAATAAAGAAGTCTTGTTCTCAGCCGTACCCCATCACCAAGACCAGTGCCTGAAATGCATACTGAGTGAATGATACCCAACAAATGTCTCATTATTGCTTCCTATGATAACAGTACATAGCACATAGAGGGTATCTTTGGGGGGATTTTCTTATCTCTAATCATCTACTTAAAGTTTTTTACTTTTCCACATTTGAAGATACGTTAACAAAGGAAACATGAACACCAATATTCACTAAGGCATTATTTATGGTGGCAAAAAATACGAGACTGGCTTGTTGGGCAACACAGAGAGTAGTGTGAACCCAAAGTATCTGAAACCAGTCTCAATCAATTTAGAAAGTTTATTTTGCCAAGGTTAAGAACATGTCCGTGACACAGCCTCAGGAGCTCCTGACGACATGTGCCCAAGGTGGTAGGGGCACAGTTTGGTTTTATACAGGGAGACATGAGACTTCAGTCAATATGTGTAAGATATACATTGGTTCAGTCTGGAAAGGGACAACTCAAAATGTGGCGTGGGGGAAGGTTCCAGGTCATAGGTAGATAAGAGACAAAAGGTTGCATTCTTTCGAGTCTCTGATTAGCCTTTCCCTTAATATACAATTTACATGTGAGGACGGATAGATAAATAATCACTTATTCCTTAGTCCTCTTAGTGAATCTGCATTTTTACATAAATGATAGGGCAGAAGAAGCAATCGGATGTGCATTTGTCTCAGGTGAACAGAGGGATGACTTTCTGTCCTGCCTCTGTGAAGATAAGCTATGAACTTCCATTGCCAGGGTGAAATTCAACAGAACTGTTTTAGGGAAAGATCTTGAGGTCCACAAAGAATTTCTTTGTGGGCAAATTGCGAGGGAGGTATGTAGCTTAAAAGCAAAAAAAAAAAAAAAAAGTAAAAAAACAAAAGAAGACCAAAAAAAACTTTGTAGCTATCTTATTTAGGAATAAAGTGGGAGGCAGGTTTGCCTGTCACAGTTCCCAGCTTGACTTTTCCCTTTATCTTAGTGATTTGGGGTCCTGAGATTTATTTTCTTTTCACAGTAGATAGACACAATTCCTGTTTCTGGAGTTATTCTGGTTATTATCAGTGCATAACAAGCTAGCCCCAAACTTGATGGCATAAAACAAGCATATTATATTCATGGATTCTGTGGTCAGGAAATAGGACAAAGCACAGCAGGGATTGCTACCTCTGCTCCAAGATGTCTGAAGCATCAGATATAAACTCACCAGTTTAGGGCGATTCTTGGGATAACCACTGAGGACTGGGATCATTTGGAAGCCTCTCCACTCACATAGCTGGTAAATGATGCTGACTGTGGCACTGGGACTACCAGCCAGAGCATCTACATGTGTGGCCTGAGTTACCTAACAGTATGGTGGCTTCAGAGTGGTCAGACTTGTCATAGAGTAGCTCAAGATTCTGAAGGTGAGTCTCTCAGGACATCGAACCACAAGCTGTGACTTCTCATTTCAGAATAAAAGTCAAAACCCTAACAAGGTCCTACACAGCATTGCAATTGTATGTGAGAGGATGATTCAGTGGGAGAGTACAAACAAGGATGGGAGCACGGATTTTACTGTCAGAAAAGGCCCCAGAAAACCTAGATGAAAGATCCAAGGTCGTTTTGCAAAAATTGTGCACTCCTACGGTTAATTCTTTATGCAGTATTGTCCTGAGCATTGCAAGATTTCCAGTATGTCTGGTTCTGACCTGTGAAAGGCAGTTGTACCCTAATTATTGAAACAAGCAAAACACCCAAGCATTTCCAAAATACTCCTGTAGAGGGCAGTACAGTTTTGTTTAAAAGCCCATTTTTTTATATTTAGCAGTTAAGAGCTAGTGACTCAGGGATAAATACTTGTCAGAAGAAAAGGTTGTCAAGCAGGTTTATACGTGGCCCCATGGTGTAATGGTTAGCACTCTGGACTTTGAATCCAGCGATCCGAGTTCAAGTCTCGGTGGGACCTTCTTGACCCTCTTTTTTCACTTCTCCCAGTTATCTTTCTCTCAAAACTAGAGGGCTTCCTCGTAATCCAGTCCTCCATACGTCATAGTATCTGCTTAGCAGTGGTATCTATGTTAGTCCTCAGAAATGTGAGACCACCTGTGGAAGCAAGCCCATATGCACTATCAACACTACCAGGAACAACTCCCCAATTCTGTAACCTGTGCCCAGACGCGTATGGGAGCGAGGCGCCTGTCTGAAATGTCTCCCCATGTCTTGATTCCTAGAAAGGAATGTATGTGTGCATAATAAATAAATGCCTGTTTTTAAAAGAATGACCACATTACTCTATCACTGGAAAAAAAGGTGTCTGACGTGAGAAGTGATAAATATCTGATTTGAGGTCAACAAACTTGTAGTGGTACTGTTCTCCCTCCAGGCTTCACTCTTTCCATGGAACGCTTTCAGTGAGGATGGGATTCAAGCCCACGCATGAAAAGTGTAATGGATTAGCAAATGGTCAGGCCACCTCATCCTATCCTGGTTGCAGATTTCTTAAGTTCTTTCTTTTGGTAAAGCCTCTGCACTTTAAGTTGACAGGCATCGTACTGTTCAAACTGCTGGTAGCAGCTCATCAGCGCACAGGCCTTGCTGTCATCTTAGAGACTGTCACACAAGTCCTTTCTCTTTTGCTTGAGACAGCTTTTTACATTTGAGTGATTGCTGCCCTAACTGGCACACATCTCCAGCCTCATCCATCACCATTCCTGCCACACACAGAGCCTAAAATTAGCTTCTCGTCACCAGCCATGGTAAATTTATTTCTATTCTTTAATTTTTCCCTCTCTTCTCATTTTCTACCTGCAAAACACTTTTGTCCTCCCCTCTACCGTCACGTTATGAGAGCTAGTTCTTTTACTCATTCTTCAAATATTAACTTAGACCTTCCAAACCTTCTTACTGATGCCTTCACTGAACTCCCTTTACAGGAGCTTACATGCCCATCTATGTCTCCTCAACACCCTAAATCTCCTTCTCACACCACCTCATAATTTAATTCTCATTTAATAAGCTCTCCCTCTTACTCTAGACAGCAAGTTTTCCTAGGGGAGAGATCAGTACTGTGGTCTTTTTCACCTTTCATTTCTCAGTTTCATTGTGCCTGGCTCATGTTAGGAGTTCAAAAATACTTGCTGAGTACATAAACTTTGATCTAATGTGATTTGATTATCCTGGAACCCAGGGTAGCCTGTCTCCATTTGGTTACACATCTTTCTGCTCCGCTTCTTCACAAGTTTCTTTTCACTCTTTTTCCTTCACTGATCCTAAGTCTACATCCACTCTAAGAACAAGTCTTCGCCCAAGACTGGAGCAGAAGTCTCCCTGGGATGAATTTCAATTATGACAGTGTCTTAATGAGGGCTTTCAGTTAATAGCTAAAGTAGGGATGAGAGGTATGTGATTAGATCACTATATTTTTCATGTTTTTGGAAGATAATTCAGCTTGGAAGAAAGGTTCCTTTCACTACATTCTTGGCCAGTGGTCCAGAAGTCCATACATGCCTAGTTTGGGTACTTACCGGTTGTAGGGAGCCCGGGGCCTGACACCAGCCTAGCCTCTGGAAGGTAGTAACTAAACATTCTGGATTAAATTGAAGATTTTTTATTGCTACCAAAAAGCAAAGATTTAAGCTGATAAATCCCGCGTCCTTTCTGAGAATACAGGGAGAACACAGTAACCTCTGAACCCAGCGCTTACTCTCACCATGCTCAATAGAGTTTCAATTTGCTGCTCTCATCACAGTTGGTCTGAGAGTGAGAGTCTGAGAAGGCTATGGGAGATAGCACAGGAAAAGCATAGATGTATTATTTATGCTAACCCAGAAGTCACTGCTCAAGACTGGCACCGTTCTACACGTGGTGGACTTTAAAAAAAAAAAAAAAAAAAAAAACCTATCAGGAACCCCACAAGGTCAAGAACATTGGGACGAGGTTCAGTGGCTCACATCTGTAATCCCAACATTTTGGGAGGTCAAGGCCAGTGGATCACTTGAGGTCAGGAGTTCGAGACGAACCTGGCCAACATAATGAAACCCTGTCTCTCCTAAAAATACAAAAATTAGCTGTGTGTGGTGGCACACGTCTGTAATTCCAGCTACTTGGGAGGCTGAGGCACAAGAATTGCTTGAACCTGGGAGATGGAGGTTGCAACGCAGTGAGCCAAGATCACATCACTGCACTCCAGCCTGGGTGACAGAGGAAGGTTGTCTCAAAAAAAAAAAAACAACAACAAAAAAACGATTGGAACTATTTTCCTCTTTCGCATTGGAAATTGTGATTGAACTAGTATATTCCTGTCTGGCTGGTTATGTAGAGGGACAAGAAATCTATGGAACTTTCTCCACTCAGGTTTGAAATCATCCTCTTCGTAAGGACTTTGTTTTGTTTTGTTTTAAGGAACTTTTCTTGTCTCCACCACGGTTTGAAAATTTGGAATCTCCCTTAGAGGATTTTTACCCTCTCTCCTGAGAGTTTCCTGCCACCTCTGTGCAAACGGGACTGTCCTCGACCATCCTGGACCTGAAGGAAATAATGTATACAGTGGTCCATTTCTAAGACAAAGTGCCTTAAATCTTCTTAGGTAAGCAAAATACAGAAGAAACAGGATATACTAGGCCCCTGCTTGAATAGCGATGCCTGCTTGTCGGCCCCTCTCTCTTTCCCGCCGCCCCTTAGTTGCCCTCACTCGAACCAAAGTTCAGTCTAAGATGAAAGTTTACTAGTCTGCAAAATAGCTCATTTTGTCTGTTCTTATCAGCCTGCCCAGCTACTTAGGTCATGAGTCAAATACTTGAAGAGCCCCTGAGCTAACTAAGATTGCAATTTTTTGTGGGCTGCAACAAAATGCAGCAAGACAACCCTAAAGGAACACCTAAAGCCTCTACTCAACAATCTATAGGCGACATCCGGGAAGGTTGTGACCCCATAGTACTCACCCTATGAGGAACCCGGGGAGGGACCTGCGCACTAGGGCATAAATTGGTTGTTCAAAGTGTGCTGGGTGTGCCTACTCATCAGACAACCGATCTTGCAAGACCGTTGTTAAACTCTCACTTTTGCTGTTCTCCGGGTCTCTGAGTCCATTCTTTGTGTTTGGACGGTGAATTTGTTTCTCACAGACATAGTCTAGGACTGAGGAACACGCCCAACCCAACTTTCCAGAAAACACTGAATTTAAAGATTTTGCCTAATGACAGCCAGTTGCAAAAATTCCGTTGCAAAGAAATCCAGCAGGAATCCTGATAAAAGAAGCCTGTATTATTTGCAGGGAGAGTTACTGGGTTGTGGTTTTCTTGTTTCTTGCTTCTTGTTGGGGGCTGGGGGGTGGGGGCGGTGCTCCTTATCATCCACAAGAGGGCGCCTGCGGTCCTCGAAGATCACTTCCAGAGTGTCCGTGTGTCCGTTTAAAAATCTGAAATCCCGGAAACCAGCCCCAGCCTGCAAACTATTAGATTTAATTTGCACTAAGCACGCTCTCCTTGAACAGGCGTCGAATCCAGGTTAAACTACTTGGAGCAGAGCTGAATTCCTCTCTACCACTAAGGAAATTGCTGAAGCACTCGCTTCTAAATGTGTACTCAATATCGTGGCGCTCCTAGTCAGCTAAAAGCCACCAGGAGGCGTTTATAAAGATGCTAGGGTAGGGCCGACTGAGAACATCTCCAGAGACCCATCACAGCAATCAGCTGTGGTGTAGGGGGTGGATTTTCACAGTACGGGCTCCCGTGTTTGTGCGAAAAAGGGGCTATGCGAAGCAGGGGTGGAGAATCTTTTCTGTGTCCGTTTGGGAGTCTCCCCTGCGTGTATTTCTGGTTGGTGAGCCGGCAGTAGGAGGCCCGTGGGGCCGCGCGCTGTCCTGGGAAACTCCCGAGGGGCTTTCCCCCTTCCCTTCGCCCCCTCAGTTGAGCTCCTAGGAATGCTGGGATTTTCCTCCAGTCTCGTCTTGCAAGTTCACTTATTTCAGTTTTCCGTAAACACCAACGTCTCCTCTGCGACTTTGGAAAATCTTTCCATGCACGTCCTCAAAAACTCCATACACCACCCTAATAAACGACGATTTTTGTGAAGCAATAGGATCTGATAACAAAGCAGAATGAAAGATCTCAGGTCTCTCACAGGCTCCTCACCTGTAAAATAACGACAATAGTTCGCATCTCACCAGGGTTCTGTGAGCGTTCGATGAGGTAAAAATACAAAACACTAGTCACAAAACCTGGCACACGGTAAGGGCTCGGTTTTGTTCGACAGCTTCACTTTTTTTCCAGTGCAGAAACAGAGGCCCGAGGGGGCACCAAGTTTCTGAACCCCTTGGAAGAAAAGGTCTGGGGTGCGAAGGGTGGGGTGTGCTGACATTGGAAAACCAAATCAGACTTTAGAAAGGAAGAACTAGGTCACGAAAGACTATAGGGAGATCCGTCAGTAGGTTGGCCCCATGGTGTAATGGTCAGCACTCTGGACTCTGAATCCAGCGATCCGAGTTCAAATCTCGGTGGGACCTACTATTGGCTTTTAAGTTTCTGTCATGTGATTTCTCTGAGCTATAGAAGCAATCATGCGATTTCTACATACCTTTCTCATTCCCTCCCAGAACTCTTATTCACAAACACATGAGTTTAATGGGTGTGGGAAGTTTTATCTCTTTTGTTTAATGATATATTTTCAACACAATTTTATTTTTATGTATTATAAGTACTTAAACATTATACACTTATTTTTTATTGATTGCACACTACCACCATTAAATTTAAAAACAACTAAAACCAGAGGAAAAACACTTAAATTACAGATAATTACTGGTTATGACTAAAAATTATATATCAATTTTAAATCTGTTTCAGAATGTTATGATGGTGTGATCAGTCATAGCCTTTAAGCATAAACATGTAATATAGTGGGTTTAAAATTCTATGGCAGATGTGGAATAGAAATATCTTTTAAAGACAGAAAAAGAATTTATGCACGTTTTCAACTGTTAAATAAAATTATGCTAAATATATTTTTAAAGAATTCTAGTACCTGCCAAGTTGTTAGCTTTTAGGTTCCAATGGACAAAATTCAGAGTCATTAGACACCTCTAATTTGTATTTCATCAGATGCTGGCAATTACATGCTTTATAATGATTTAAATTTGTAAAGAAACATTTTAGAACACCACTGGAAAGCAATGTGTGAAAGCATAAAAATATTTTTACAATTCTTAAAGATTCCAAGGGATTAAAATAGCTTAAAGACACTGTTTTGATGAAAATAATACCGTAATAGGACAAAGCAACTCCCTTGTCATCTCATACTCAGACTCTTTTGTTTCTATTTTTCAAATGCATTTTTTTCTGTAAATTTCCTATTTGTGTACATTTGGTTTAAGATGGTTTGTATTTTTATTGCGAGTTTGTAGACATTCATAGAAGCATATTTTTATTAAGCCATTCTTGCTCAAATATGTCTTATGTAACAGTTTCCAAGTCAATATCTTTTTCTTCTGAGTTCTCTTATTAATTTCCACTGCATGTTTTGTTGTTTTACATTTTGTATTTAAATCAGTAATCTATCTGAAACTGAATTTCTTACACACTTGAGAGATCTACCTTTGTTTTCCTTCATAGGTAAATTTAGCTGTGCCACCACAATTTATTTTAAAATTACCTTTGGGCCGGGCTTGGTGGCTCACGCCTGTAATCTCAGCACTTTGGGAGTCCGAAGCGGGTGGATCACGAGGTCAGTAGATCGAGACCATCCTGGCTAACACGGTGAAATCCCGTCTCTACTAAAAATACAAAAAAAAGTTAGCTGGGCATGTTGGCACGCACCTGTAATCCCAGCTATAGGGAGTCTGAGGCAGGAGAAGCGCTTGAACCCGGGAGGCTGAGCCTGCAATGAGCCGAGATCTTGCCACTGCACTGCAACCTGGAATCTTTTGATTAGTTTTTTTAATACATTTTATATCCCCAAAGCATTTGTCCTCTACAGTATTCAACATTTTCAGGCACGGGGAATAAAGAGATAAAGAGGAAGAGGTTGAAGACTCAAATATTCCATTTTGTAGTGTCCAGCTTCCTGTAAAGAACTAAGAACCCATTAGGCTGTTGATGAGCTTACATATGAACCAGTAGCCTGGAGTGCAGAAACCCCAGGAGTCGGATTCCAAAGCTTTGGCCCAGTGGTTAGTTACTCTACTCATAATGAAGATGTTGGCGCCATTAAGCACAGCAGAGTTTCCTTGGTGAACCCTGCAGGCTTTGAAGAGATCCAGAAAACAACAATAGGTCACAAACAGACCTTGGTGACTTTTGGCATTCATTTGAGATATTTGGAATATGTCCCAAATTTGGGCCAAGCTAAAAGATAAAAATTTTCTTAACAGAAAAAAAGATATTTGGAAATAGGATACAGCTCAAGTTTGTATAACAAAGCTTAATCTTGAAAACAATGGTTAATTTGAAAACAAGGGTTAATTTCTCAGTGACATCTTTTTATTTTCATGATCCACACCTCAAGGGCAGTCTGGCCTTCCCATTTTTCTTTTTCTTTATCCCACTATTCCCTTTTCCTTCTCTATTTCTTCCATGAGCCCTGTTTTGTTTTCTTTATTTCCTTTCCAGCCTATGCACAAAGTAAACCAATGATAAAATATTGTCTTTATGCTCTTTTTAAGTATATTGAAGGACTACATTTAAGGTTTGAAACTGTCAGAAGCACTAGAATCACAGCAAGCTTGTTTATGACTTGTAGCTAAAGACCTACAGATTAAACGGCAGTTTCAAATCCTAAAGTTCCATGGATGTGTTTATAGTATGCATGAATCTAAGAATTTATGTGGGTAAATTTCATTCTAAGCTGTGATACATCTGAAAGGATGACAATAAGTACAATTAATGACATCCATTGCCTTCACTACCATTTTTTTAAAAAAAAATTTTCAACCAGGGCCAAAGCTGAACGCTACCAATTTTATAATTATGCACAGTTATCAGACAAGTTTGTTTGTTTGTTTGTTTTGAGACACAGTCTCGGTCTGTCACTAGGCTGGCGTGCAGTGGCCCAGTGATGGCTCACTGCAACCTCTGCCTCCCGGGTTCAAGTCTCTTGCCTCAGACTCCTGAGTAGCTAGGACTACAGACACGTGCAACCATGCCCAGCTAATTTTTGTATTTTTAGTAGAGACGGGGTTTCACCATATTGGTCAGGATAGTCTCGATCTCTTGACTTCGTGATCTGCCCACCTCGATCTCCCAAAGTGCTGGGGCTACAGGCGTGAGCCACCGCGCCCAGCCCAAGTTTTATAAATCTTGATGCCATTTGAAAACCTATATGATTGTGAGACCAGGAGAGTGGCTCATGCCTGTAATCCTAACACTTTGGGAGGTTGAGGCAGGTGGATCACCTCAGCTCAGGAATTCGAGACCAGCCTGGGCTACGTGGCAAAACCCTGTCTCTGCCAAAATACAAAAATTAGCCAGGCGTGGTGGCAGGCACCTGTAATCCCATCTACTCAGGAGGCTGAGACAGGAGGATAGCTTGAGCCCAGGAGGCAGAGGTTGCAGTGAGCCGAGATCGTGCCACTGCACTCCGGCCTTGGCAACAGGGTGAGAATCTGTCTGAAAAAAAAAAAAACCAACGGAAACCTATACGATTCTGATTGATAAAACAATCTCACAGAAAACAATTTGACAAGATAATTCCTCTAACTTTGCAATGAATGGCAAGAAAATGCAGCAGAAAAAAATTATCACTGATGAAAGGACAGAGCTCAAAGTAACTTTACTTGGGACTGCTGTTTCAACAGGATTGGTAATTTGCTAATCAGTTTTCTAGTTCCTAAATTCCTTTTGCTTATAAGCATTCAAATGAAATTGACACCACCATAACTGGTTTTCAAAAGCATTTAGGTCTTTTGAGGTGGCATCATGGTTTACATGTAATTATAAGCTGATTTATTTCCTAAAGAGAGAGCTTTTTCTGATTTTATATTGCCTCTGATTTATCATTAAAAACTAAAACGAAAACCTGGATGCTGGGGAATGTAGTTCATTTGTAAGAAGGCTCACCGCCTCATGAACTCAGATGGTTAGTGGGCAAAAACAAAACCAAAACAAAATAACAACAACAAAAAAAACACTCCCTGCAGAATTCAGACTTTCTGCATGAAGTTTGCCCCAAATAGAAACACACACTTGAGAAAGTCTTGGATTTTAGCTCGTCTGAATAGCACAGGTGAGAATGTGCTTCCGTCATTGAGTTTCTAAGCAAACCAAACCCATAACGAGGCTGGCTAAGAATTGTTCATGACTTGCAAGCACGGAAGCAGGAGACAGAGTGAAAATTCTCCTCCTGGAATTCCAAACTGTAAAACCCTGGAGGTGGCAAGGAAATGATCCTAACAAATGGGAAGATTTCAGACTTTCATGGGGAGACCTCGTTATATTTCCCGTCTAAAACTAACAAGACACGAAAAATCTTTTCCAACACCAAAGATGAAAATCATCCCAGCTGGTGTGGCCTGGGGAAGTAAAGGTCAGTTTCCCAAATGCAGCGCATGCAACAATGTATGACCTGCAATGTGACAATGACAGATTTTCAGAAAGATGTCTACTTGCGCTACCAGGGCCTTGCACCTCCCAGCCCCTGACCAGACTCTCCCTTGAGCAAAGCAGTGATGAGGGCAGCAGAATGTAGTCTTTCTGAGAAGTGGAAAGGAGTCAGGATTACTGAGAGGACAAGCTCTCCTTTGTGAAGCCTTGGGAATGAAATGGCTGGATAATGGAAAACAGGGGATAATGGAAAACAGGTTCCTTGCAAGTCTTTGCTTACTGTGGGTGAGGCCTCAAAATGTTCCATTCATTTCCACAAACTTTTGGTAACTCCTCCAGGTGCTGGTCACTGAAGCAGAAGATGAGGCCTCTGCAATTAATGACTAACTATATACAACTAAATATAGAATCACGGCCGGGCGCGATGGCTCAAGCCTGTAATCCCAGCACTTTAGGAGGCCGAGACGAGCGGATCACGAGGTCAGGAGATCGAGACCATCCTGGCTAACACGGTGAAACCCCCTCTCTACTAAAAAAATACAAAAAACTAGCCGGGCGAGGTGGCGGGAGCCTGTAGTCCCAGCTACTAGGGAGGCTGAGACAGGAGAATGGCGTAAACCCGGGAGGCGGAGCTTGCTGTGAGCTGAGATCCGGCCACTGCGCTCCAGCCTGGGTGACAGAGCGAGACTCCGTCTCAAAAAAAAAAAAAAAAAAAAAAATTGTATATATATATGTATGTAGAATCACACTTGTGGATCTCTTTCTCCAGAGGCCACTGGCCAAAAATGATGTGAACTAGAAACTTCTCCATCATGAATTCAATCCCCACCATGCAAAAGAAAGGTTCCCATTTTTTAGGGACTCCACATGTTCTCTATTTTAATCATGGTTAAACATGAGCTCTTTAAAAGCAAGCAGGGTTGGGATTAGTGAAGAAGGAAGAATGGGGAGAAGAAATTTGGGAACAACCAGTGCAGACCGCCTTGGGGCAAAATGTAAAACTGAGCCATCCTGGATTCTGGTGAAGACCATAACTGGGTGAAAGTCTTATCCCCAGCAAAGTGTTGATGAACTGTTATCCTGACCCAGGCACTGTGTTAAGCAATGGAGACTCTAAAGGGAACAAGATCTCAAGACTGGTCCCTGCACTGGGGGAACTGCTAGAGGGTAAGAGGGAAATATCAAAAAGAAACTAAAACATGTGGTGTTATGATGACAGCAATTTGGGTGCTGAGGAATCATAGAGGGAGGCAGCTAAGCTGAGATAATGGAAGCCAGAGAAGTCTCACTAAAGTCTAAGTTGAGATCAGAGGAATAAGCACTGAAGTAAAGCAAGTAAAGTGAGGGCGGAGGAGAGGGCTGAAGAGTGTTGTGGGTAGAAAATGTAAAGGAGGAGAACATGGAGTTTGGGCAGAAAAAAAATTCACCGTAGCTCATACTTGGAAGTCAAGCGTGAGGACTGAGGGTAGAGATGCAGCAGGTTAGGGGAGCATCATTAAAGTTTAAAGTGCTCCCTGGAGCCTTCCCTACTTATTTGCTAGTCTGCACACAACATTCTATTTTAAGCAAGAGTCCTCCCTTTTCTCCATTTTACTTAAATGTCTATCATTAATATGGACTCACAGCATCTTTTTCCCCCAGTGGTTTATAACTCATTATTGTCCTTAATTATATTGGTGTTCAACTTTACCCATATTTAATTAGGGAGAGCCCCCTTTTGGGAAAATAGCCTTTGCCTTGCAAGAGTAAAGCCATCTTGAAGCAAAACAGTCATAATGACTAATATTTGACTCCTGCATATCAAGGCATTCTGCAGCAAGCTCAAAAACAACGTATGTAGCATGAATAACCCCTCATAAAGATGCTTATTTAACTTCCCCAGTGGCCATGGGTTTTGCAAGACAGTCTGAGGTGTGATCAGTTGTTCATGTTTTACCCTAAAAGCTTGCAATACAAAGAATACTTTCTGCAGGGCAAGTGTAGGGATCCACCCTCTGGGGCTGCAGCCCAAGATGTGCCTTCTGTTTGTAAGTCCTTATTAAATGTTTCTTTCTGAGAAACTGGATTTGTCAACCTTTGTTTGGCCTCCCAGCTCCCTGGGCCTTTGGAGGTCGCTTTGCCTATACCTGCTCATAGTGGAAAACCCTTCGAGTGGCTTCTGGATCCTTGTAGCTTGCTACCATCATTTTTTTTTCTTTTTTTTTTTTTTGAATGAGATGGAGTCTCACTCTGTCGCCAGGCTGGAGTGCAGTGGTGTGATCCTGGCTTACTACAATCTCCGCCTCCCTGGTTCACACCTCCCCAGTAGCTGGGATTACAGTCGCACACCACCACGCCCAGCTAATTTTTTTTTTTTTTTTTTTGTATTTTTAGTTGAGACGGGGTTTCACCATGTTGACCAGTATGGTCACGATCTCCTGACCTCGTGATCCGCCTGCCTCGGCCCCCCAAAGTGCCACAATCATTCTTTTGAACATGTTCTTATTTTCTGCATAACAAGTTGTTCCAGACTTAATTTACACCTACCCTGCCCCAGTCCAAAATTCAATCATTTCTCAGTAATTTCCTGATTTCTTTCAGTGGGGAAGAGTATTAGAGAGGAATACCCGGGGGGTTAGTGTACTAACTGCTTCTATGATACCTGCTTCTTGGTCCTTTTAATGGAAAAACCTAGGAAATACATGTGCATGTATACACATATAATCATATGTACTTACAAATGTGCATGTGCATATACACACATATTTGCATGTATTCATGCCCATACAAGTACATACACATATTTTAGAAATCATGAGCTAGGCTGGGCGAAGTGGCTTATGCCTTTAATCTCAGCACTTTGGGACGCCAAGGCAGATGGATCACCTCAGCTCAGGAGCGTGAGACCAGCCTGGGCAACACTGTGAAACCTCGTCTCTACTAAAATACAAAAAATTAGGTGAGCCTGGCAGCATGTGCCTGTAATTCCAGCTACTGGGGAGGCTGAGGCAGGAGAATCGCTTGAACCTGGGAAGCGGGGGTTACAGTGAGCCGAGATTGTGCCACTGCACTCCAGCCTAGGTGACAGATACTCCGTCTCCAGAAAAAAAAAAAAAAAATCATGAGCTCACATCCATACCTCCCATTTCTATCCATTCGTCTCTTTAGAATTCTTTCTTACATTCTCCCATTCTATATTTTTATGTGTCCCTTTTCCCACATTGAAACCCCTAATTCCAACAAGATTAGCATATTTACTCACTTGCTCTATCATATAATACATGTACGATAGTTTTGGAATTGCTTTGCCCATCTACTAACAAAAACTATCCATTAAAAGAGATTCAGTAGGTAGTTTGTAACAACTAACCAAATAAATAAATAGAGTTAAAGATTTGTTTGCATTTCTCTATACACACACCCCTGTCCCCCTACCATCCTCACTCTCTTGGCCAAAGAGTGAAGGTGTACTGTCAAATGCCCTGTTCACAAATTATGTTCTTTTCCTTTCCATGTAGTCATAATATGGAATAAAATTGAGTTCATTTGCTTTAACTTGCTTTCAACCTTAGTTTTCTCCACTCCCCATCCTTAATATTAGTTTTTGAAAATGTAGGTTGGCCGGGTGCGGTGGCTCATGCCTGTAATCCCAGCACTTTGGGAGGCTGAGGTGGGTGAATCGCCTGAGGTCAGGAGTTTGAGACCAACCTGGCCAGTATGGTGAAACCTCATCTGTATTAAAAATACAAAAACTAGCCGGGTGAGGTGACACGTGCCTGTAATCCCAGCTGTTCCGGAGGTTGAGGCAGGAGAATTATTTGAACCTGAGAGGCGGAGGTTGCAGTGAGCCCATATCGCTCCACTGCACTCCATCCTGGGTGACAGAGTCAGACTCTGTCTCAAAAAAAAAAGGTAAAACTTCACACGCTTTCAAAAGTTAAAGGTCTAACAGAAGGTAAACTCAGAGAAGTGGCCTCTCATATTCCTTGCACTCCATTTCCCCCAAGTCTCTTACCACCATTTTAGGTAACTGTTAACGGTGGAGGGTGTCCAGGTTCTGGCAGCTCGAATGAAGAATTGGACAAAATGCACAAACAAAGCAATGAAGAAATAAAAGGTTTTATTGAAAATGAAAGTACACTCCACAGTGTGGGAGCGGGCCTGAACAGTGGCTCAAAGGCTCCCGTTACAGAATTTTTGGGAGTTTACCTCCTGGAGAATTCTATGTGTTACTTTGGAAGCCCTATGTAAACGGAGAGGATAAGGTAAAGTTACAAAGTCATTTACAGCATGTGCTCTATGGAGAGGATATTTCCTGTTATAGCTGAAGTATGAACTGGCCTTATGTTCCCTGCCTCTAGACCTTATTTTCCTGTCTCATCTCCTCTCTGAGAGATGTGATCCCCATAAATCTTTATGGGAGGCAGAGGGACTGATGGTCTTTTTTCTGTAACCGCTTCATGCTACCTTGGGGTGTAGTCCTTACCTATTGAGGATCATGGAACTTTTTCCCTGTTCTGTCTAGTGGATGGTAGCTTCTTGATGGCCAGGGGTAGTGTCTTCACATGGAGCTGGCTGGAACCTTTGTTTCATGATCATCTGAAGCTTGATGGTTTCTAAGCAAGAGGAAATGAATTTGGTTAAAATATTTAATGGGAACTTCGGGGGTGGATATCTATGCTGTCAGAAATGTTTGTTATAGACATTTGCAGGAGAAAAAAACAAAACCTGGTTTGTTCTAGAATCTATGTGTTTCCTTAAAGTCTTAACAGAAGTGACTTCATTTTGGTTTGGTTTGGTTTGGTTTGGTTTGTTGGGGCCTAGTGCGTGAGCCTAGTCCGAAACAACGGCCTCCCAGAATTTTGTTAAAAAAATTTCCCCTTTTTGGTCAGGTTCTCAGTTAGGTGAGAGTGTAACCAAAACTTGGGGCCTTAGTGCCACTCTCAGTTACCATTATTTTGGGCTTCCGGTCTCAGTACATCATTCATAGGTTAAGGGGTCCTCATGGTTGCACATTTCCTTCAGCTCTTATTATTCCAGTTGAAGAAAGACCATTTGACATTCTAGAGATGGCTGCATACAAGCATTTAAAACCTTTGAGGGAATACAGTGCACCAGGGAGAGTATTATTATGACTATTGGGAAGATGATACCAAGAGTTTGGAGTGTGCTGCTCACCCAAGGTCCCCATAAACCAAACCTCCTAAAATCAAATAGATCAAAGGATCAGCTAGATAAAGAGTTTACTCACTTGACTGAGCAATTTCTTTGTCAATCCTCTACCACTGAATTTCCGCATAATCTTCATTTGATGTATTTCTCCATAGGCCACAAGTGCCAGCAGCTGCAAAGATACTTCTCTGTTTAGCCAGTTCTATCATAACTTTCACAAGAGAATTTAGAGTCTGTTGTATAACTATAGCCTACACAGTAGAATTTGCTATAAGATTTATTGTGAGGGATATGTTTCTAATCATTGCTTGCTTCTTTTACTTTAAACCATGGAAAAAGGACCTAACAAATGATGTCTTTTTAGAAGAGTGAAGGCCTTCCGGCAATGTTCTCTATAACCCATGATGTGGGTTAAGAGATGTGAACCAATGTTTTGTTTTTGATTATGAGGCAAAGCATGTACCTTTAAAGTTTCTTGCCTACATTGGGCCTTCATCTTTTGTCTATCAAAGTATAAGTTTATCCATGTAAAAAGCTGACTATAAACTCCCTCACAAATAAGAGTATACATCATAAGTGCCCATAACAGACACCTTTTCCACTTCTATTTTTTGTAGAGGCATGAGCAAGAAAAAAATATTCAAAGATAAGTTTCATGACAGTAGAAATCTAAATCTGTGAACTTGAGAAAAGCTGTTCACATTAAGGATGTCATCCTCTTCTTGGGAGAAATTTCTCTGGTTAGTTTTATCTTAAGGTTTCCAGTGGGTACACAGCTCCAAGAGCTCAGAGGGACCCTTCTCAGTTGTGAGATTATGAACTCAAAGTTCAAGGTCCCAAAGTTTTGTTGTAGTGTGAATGGCAAGAACAGTCTTTCTCTGATGCTTCTAGAAGATTCAAACCATAAAAAGCTTTCTTTACCTGTTGAAAATACATTGTAGCATAATAATCTACTGTTACATCAGCCCTCTTGCATAGGAAACCTTTTATACAACCAGAAAACATGCACTGAAAATAACAAATGAGCTCTCAAACTTGGTGTTTGGTTGGTGGGGACCCATGCAGGTTCAACATGTGTATCGAAAAGTGTTATTTCTGTTCAGGGCCCATCTACCCTGGTCACGGCATGATGTTCATCCACAATGATTGCAAGGTGTTCAGATTTTGTAAATCTAAATGTCATAAAAACCTTAAAAAGAAGTGCAATTCGGCCGGGCGCGGTGGCTCAAGCCTGTAATCCCAGCACTTTGGGAGGCCGAGACGGGTGGATCACGAGGTCAGGAGATCGAGACCATCCTGGCTAACACAGTGAAACCCCGTCTCTACTAAAAATACAAAAAAACTAGCCGGGCGAGGTGGCGGGCGCCTGTAGTCCCAGCTACTCGGGAGGCTGAGGCAGGAGAATGGCGTGAACCCGGGAGGCGGAGCTTGCAGTGAGCTGAGATCCGGCCACTGCACTCCAGCCTGGGCGGCAGAGCCAGACTCTGTCTCAAAAAAAAAAAAAAAAAAAGAAAAAAAGAAGTGCAATTCTGACCAAGTTAGGTGGATCAAAGCATTCCAGAAAGCAACTGGTAAAGAGCTTACTGTGGATAATTCATTTGAATTTGAAAAACGTAGAAATGAACCTATCAAATACCAGCAAGAGCTATGGAATAAAACTATTGATGCAATGAAGAGAGTTGAAGAGATCAAACAGAAATGCTCAGCTAAATTTATAATGAACAGATTGAATAAAAATAAAGAGCTACAGAAAGTTTAGGATATCGAAGAAGTCAAGCAAACATCCATCTTATTCAAGCTCCTCTTGCAGGCAAAGGGAAGCAGTTGGAAGAGAAAACGGTACAGCAGTTACAAGAGGATGTAGACACGGAAGATGCTTCTTAAAAATCTCTGTAACCATTTCTTATATGTACATTTGAAAATGTCCTTTACAGACTTGGAACTGCTAAATTATTCGTTTATTTTTTACATAAGGTCACTTAAATGAAAAGTGATTAAAAGATATCTTTCCCACATTGCCTTCTGCAAAATACCAGATATTACGAATGTTAGATTGCATCTCAGTGTTAAATTCTCACTGACAGATGTACATATGTAAATCAGGAAAATTCTACTTCTAAGTATAGAAGTGATTTGTGGATGTAAAATGGTTATGCCATTTGGATAATGACACGAGGGCAAAAATTCATGGCTAGTGATGTATAAAATAAAATATTCTTTGCAGTAAAAGATTCCCTTTATTAATGTTATAGAAGGGGGGATACAACAAGGAACTAACAATTTGTATGACAGTGTCAAATGTTATTTTGATTTTAGTATTTCCTGTTTTGGTTTAGTTGCATCTTAGAAGAGCATAATGACATTGTTTGATGACGCCTAATTATGCTGGACTGTTTTGACCTGGTTTAACCCTTCTGATAGGTAGTTGTGGATGTTGGGGATGAGAACTGAACAATCTTTGCCTGGAGTGACACTACACTCTAGAATTTCCAGTTTGGAGAATACTCAGTTCTAACTTGTGATTCCTGGTGGAACACACTTTATTTTTCTAGCGTAGCAATGATCTAGAAGCAGAGGAATCCTAGTGTCTTTTAAAAGTTATTACATGATTTTATTTTAAAAAGCTCCTGTTTTTGGAAAGTAAAATTTATGGGTATAACATCTGTTTATTATTTGCACATAAAACCATTTAAAAAGAAAAAAAAACAGAAAAAGAAAATAACAAATGAATAAAATTCCTTTATAAAATGTTTAAATGGCCGACCATGTGACCAAATATACCTGAACTTTGTTTTCCCAGGAATATGGCATCAAGCATTGGTTATAAACTATTTTAAACAACTTCAGTATTAGCTGGTTTAACATGAAATTATTTTCTTGATATTTAATTAATTTTTTGTTTTACTTGGGTTAGTAGCTTTATACAAGAAAATTTGGTTGTTTCTGCAGTTTACAATAACTTAACTATAATTAATAGCTTATACTATTTTAGAAATCCTATACAATTTTGAAATATATATTAGTATTACAAAAATATAGCCTAAAGAAGATTGAGCATCATTTTGGCAATTCCATGTGCCTAAACATGTCAAATAATCCTGTTTACCTCTCTTTTCTGGACACTTTAGAGGCCCGCTGAAGTATTCAAAAAGCCAGGTGCCAGGGCAGAGATTTTTGAAATTGATGTTTGATTTTGGGAATTCCAGATTACCATAAGTTATTTATTTTGCCAAAATGATGACTCAGAAATTTTAAAGAAGCAAAAAACCTTTTATAACCCTTTTGAATTTAGTCAACATGTTCACACAGAGAACCTCTTCTGTAAAAAAAAAAAAAAAAAAAAGGTAAAACATTCACACGCTTTCAAAAGTTAAAGGTACAACAAAGGTAAACTCAGAGAAGTGGCGTCCCATATCCCTTGCACTCTATTTCACCCAAGTCTCTTACCACCATTTTAGGTAACCCGATTCTCTGTTTTCTGGTTTATCTTCACTATGTTTTCTTTTCATAAAGAAAAACAGGTATGTGTATGTTTTCTTTTTTTTTTTTGAGACGGAGTCTCGCTCTGTCGCCCAGGCTAGAGTGCAGTGGCCAGATCTCAGCTCACTGCAAGCTCCACCTCCCGGGTTTACGCCATTCTCCTGCCTCAGCCTCCCGAGTAGCTGGGACTACAGGCGCCCACCACCTCACCCGGCTAGTTTTTTGTATTTTTTAGTAGAGACGGGGTTTCACTGTGTTAGCCAGGATGGTCTCGATCTCCTGACCTTGTGATCCGCCCGTCTCGGCCTCCCAAAGTGCTGGGATGACAGGCTTGAGCCACCGCGCCCGGCCTGTGTATGTTTTCTTAATTCCCCTTCCTTCTTGAAGAAAAGGTAGTCTACTATAATATTCATCTGCACTTTCTTTACTTAACACTATCTGCTAGAAATTATATCTCTTTTGTAGCCCCATAGCGCTTCCTCTTTCAGTTCATGTTACAGTTTATTCAACCAATCTCTTTCCTGGACATTTAAAATTAGTTAAAATGCTTCTAGAAGGTAAGCAGACAAAATAAAGATTATTGGTCTTCTGAGTTTGCCCATGGAATTCTGATTCACATAATGCTTTAAATGTACCCCAATGTTTTCTACCATTTAAATTTTTAAAAAAAATCTATCCGAGTAGAATCAACCATTTTACATTTAACTTCATTGTTGCTTCTCTTTCTCATAACATTCCATGTGTCTAGTTTCCATAAGTATGGAAGGAGGAGGGTATAAAAGATGTCTTTTGGCCATTGTAACAGATTGCTTTAGAGAAGAATTTACAGTACACGGAATGAAATTAATAAATAATGCATAGAAATGAACAAAAGAGGAAAAGAAGCAGCAGGCTCCCATAAAAGCAAAAAGACAATAATGATTTACAATAACCAATGGTCTCAGGCAAAAGTGTGTAACAGTGTTTTGCCTTCGAGTGCGAGAAAATATAAAATTATATTCAACCTCAGTGTATTTTCTATTCACTGGAAGATAGGTAATTTGTTGGAAGTTAACATGGGAATTGTCACCTCCTCTTCCCAAGTAAGATATGCCTTTCCTCTGAAATGAGTGAGAAAGGAATTATGCAAACATTTGGAGAAAGAAGAAGGAAAATGCTGAACACATATCTAAAAGTGAGATAGAGCCTCTGAAAGGACTTTTAAGAGATCAAGTGTATGTGTATACATATATAGAGAGAGAACTCTTCTCCCCACAACCACGGAAGGTAATTCCTCAAGAAGGGAAAAAAAAAAAAAAAAAAAAAGCGCCACACTAGCAGAGGATGGTTTCGATCCATCGACCTCTGGGTTATGGGCCCAGCACGCTTCCGCTGCGCCACTCTGCTGGTGGAACGGCGTTAGTACTCTTCTTATTTATCATGTAAGTGATCAGCCATTTTTTTTTTTTTTTTCTTTTTTTCTTTTTTTTTTTTTGTCACACTGCTTTACGTCTTTCTATTTTTCTTTCATCCTTTCTTTCCCGGTTTTTCCTTTCTCCTCTTGGCCTCTTAAGATCAGCTCACTCTAGAACCAGCTGACTCCAACAATCACCTTCAAATTGCGAGTTACCCTTTCCCAATCTACCAAACATGCTTCAAAACATGACATTTCTTTCTTCAAGAGCTGCTTTGAGCTCAGGAGCAGAAACGGGAAAGTCGAGCAAAGCCCTCACAAGCCCTTACTTAGAGAGAATCGAGGAGGGCATTAAGTCAGACTTACTCTCCTTAGAGAGAGAGTATATTAGCCAGTTAGCTTTGTTTCCTGTCCCCAAGAAAATTTCTTTCCCAACATGGATATTAACTATCACAAGTATTTTTGCATATTGACCTAGAAGTATTTTTGCATATTGACCTAATGCCCTTTGCAGCTTTCCGGGCACCTGGTGTACCCAAGCAGCTCCACCTTACCCCCACCCCTATCCCCGACGTTGAATTCATGAAAAGTGGCTTCCTACCCTAACCTGTTGGTGATATGTCTGGGAACAGCTTTCTCTCACCCAACCCCTGTGGGCTCTCCCAGACAAAGGCCCAGTAGACCTTTGATACTATTTCATCCTGTGCTATGTCAACAAAGTCCCTTCTGAAACTTTTCTTTTGCTCTTTTCACCGACTTGCTTTTCCCGTTTTTTCAGAGTTTCTCTGTCTTCAGGAAAGGCTTGTGTTTCCAGTTCCAGGTCAGGCATAGGATTGGTGGCCACTACTCTCCAGCAATTTCATTTACGTTTGTTTTTGTTTTTGTTTTCCTTCTCTAGAAAAAAACAGACTGAGACACTGAGGCAGATATACTGGGGTTAGGAAGATGTTCCAGAATAAGAGCATGAGAAAACTGGCTGGAATGGTTCATGTGGACAAGATGGGTACTAGCAAAAATGAACCAGGTCCCTCTAGGACCTGACCTGGGGCCACTCGATATGGAGCCATGGGTATTAACTATCACAGCAGGGATCCCCAACCCCTGGGCCACTGACCGGGTACTCGTCCGGTAGCCTGTTAGAAACCGGACCACACAGCAGAAGGTGAGCACCAGGAGAGCCGGTGAAGCTTCATCTGTATTTAGAGCTACTCCCCATCACTCTCATTACAGCCTGAACTCCACCTCCTGTCAGATCATCTGAGGTATTAGATTCTCATAGGAGTTCTAACCCAATTGTAAACTGCCCATTTGAGGGATCTAGGTTGCCCACTCCTTATGAGAATCTAATGCCTGATGATCTGTCACTGTTTCCCATAACCCCCAGATGGGATCATCTATGCAGGAAAACAAGTTCAGGGATCCCTCTGATTCTACATTATGGTGAGTTGTATACTTATTATATATCACAATGGAATAATAGAAATAAAGTGCACAATAAATGTAATGCATTTGAATCATCCTGAAATGATTCCCCACTCCCCCCTACCCCTGTCTATGGGAAAATTGTCTTCCATGAAACCAGTCCCCGGTGCAGAAAAGGTCTGGGACCGAGGCATCACAGCACTGAATTGCTGCTTACACTACAGGTGTTGCCTGAGTGCTCAGAAGTGTTTCCAGAAGCCAGTGAGACCCCAGCCCCAGCCCCAGCCCCAGCCAGTTTCCAGGTTCTTGACACCTTGGTAAGAAAGAATTCAGGGGGGGGGCCGGGCGCGGTGGCTCAAGCCTGTAATCCCAGCACTTTGGGAGGCCGAGACGGGCGGATCACGAGGTCAGGAGATCGAGACCATCCTGGCTAACACGGTGAAACCCCGTTTCTACTAAAAAAAATACAAAAAATTAGCCGGGCGAGATGGCGGGCGCCTGTAGTCCCAGCTACTCGGGAGGCTGAGGCGAGAGAATGGCGTAAACCCAGGAGGCGGAGCTTGCAGTGAGCTGAGATCCGGCCAGGCAAGAAGCTTTTGTTGCTAAGCAAAAGTACACACTTAGGGAAGTGCAGGTGGGCTTGTGAGAACGAGTCATGACCAACAGAGTTTGAGTTTTCTATTTTTATGGGCTCTTGTAATTAGAGGGTGGACTAATCATGAGGTTTTCTGGGGGAAAGGCGAAGATTTCATAAAATTGAGATGCCACCCATTTTTATATTAAATATGAGCAGGCTCGATCTGTCAGGGCCCTGGTAGGTGTGTAATTTCATACGGTAATTAGCATATAATTAGGTCTTGGATAGGGTATGGGTCAAATCCAGTGCCATGTTGGACCCAGACGTTTTCAGACAGCTTAGCCCCCATCCTGTTTGTTAGGGTCTTATCAGCCCAAGCTCTTCCTTTCCTTGTAGCTAATTTTAACAGCTCCTTTTTTGCTGATATGTGAAATTACTGCTTTATGTTTCTCTTATGACCACCCAGCATTCCTATCAAATAGGGATGAGATTTATCACTTTTCTTGTTCCCCTGCCCTCTCACTCCACTAGCTTGAACCCTCCAGAGTTTCAGGAGGCTGCAAACTAGGTGCCTGATCTCAGCCTCTTTCAGAAGGAAAGAGTGGAAAAACATTTTTATACCCACAAGCCAGGACTCTTCCCCTCCCGTCTACCAAATGCCCTCTTTTCCTCTCAAAGGGGTTTAGGTCTGTGTTGCATGGACCTCCTCTCTTCACAGGAAAACCAGTGAGGAAGTGGAAGGGGAGACTGAGCATCTGCCATGTAATATGCAGTGGTGTACCTCACTTATTGCTCACCTCCATTAAAAGTGATGAGGCTGTCTTTGTCTTACAGATGAGAAGACTGAGGCATAGATCTGTCATCCTTCACCTGTATGTTTCAATTTCATGTCTATGTTTATCAGGATGCTTTTTTGGGGGTTGGGGGTGGGGGACAGGGTCTTGCCCTGTCACCCAGGCTGCAGTGCAGTGGCACAATTGTAACTCACTATAACCTTGACCTCCTGGGCTTAAGTGATCCTCCCACCTCAGCCTCCCAGTAACTAGGACTACAGGCCCACAATTTTTTTTTTTTTTTTTTTTTTTTTATAGAGATTAGGTCTCGCTAGGCATGAGCCACCAGACCTAGCTTTCGTTTTTAAAAGGTAAAGGATCCAACACTTTGGAAGAAAGGTAAAGGAGGAATTTTTAGAGAAACCAGTTCAGAAGAAGCTGTTAATGGCACTTACAGGAAACATAAATGTTTGAATGACAAGACTGGGAAAGAATTAATGCACCATAGGACAATTATCATAAAGAGAGTGGTGAGGAGATAGTGTGGAGAGTTGGGGAGAGGGAGGAATCAGCAGTTTCCCAGATCTGGAATTACAACAGGGCCCCAAGTTCCCATCCCACCATCAGGAAAGATACCCGATGAGAACCCCAAATGGACCTGCTGATGTCTCTTCACCACTGCCTTGCAAGTCCCTTTCCTCGTGTTCATGTGGGGACCTGCAGGTCATTAATTTACAAATCAGTCTTACCTGCTTCATGAGGAGCTTTTTCCCAAGAGACATTTAGCAAAGAGCTTGGGCGATATCCTTAGCGCTGTAGTGGTGGCAGAGCTTTCCTCCAAGCAGTCAGAGAGCTTTCCTAAGCTCCTAACACCTCCTAAAGGAGCTGATAAAATTAGCTACAAGGACAAGGAAGAGCTTGCGCTGATAACACCCTAACAAACAGGATGGGGGCTAAGCTATCTGAAACCGTCTGGGTCCAACATGGCGCTGGTTTGACCCATGCCCTACCCAAGACCTAATTATATGCTAATTACCATATCCTAATTACACACCCTCAGAGAGCTTCCCTCTGACTGCTTGGAGGAAAGCTCTGCCTACCACAAATGCAAGGAGTAACCCTGGCACCCAATTGCGTTTTCGCGGCTTGCTAAAGGCCTGCTTTCCAAGGCTGCCAGGCCTTGCTGAGTTTGCACAAAGAAACGCGGCCTGCGGGAGCAGGCGTCCGGCTTCCTGGGGCGCGCCGCCTGGTGGACTGCGGGGAAGGAGCGACACGAGCAGGTAATTCGCCAGCAGGTTCTCGTTTGCTGAAAAGGTGCTTTGGAAATGGCTTTGAAAAGTGACTCTCACGTAAGCCTTTGGTTAATGCTCTTCCTACGCATCACGAGTAAGGCCCTCCTCCCCTCAGCGAAGATTCTACAAATCAAGAGGCCAGGATGAGGTTGGTTAAGGATTGCTTTGTGTGTGCGCGACGGGTATAGGCCAGGAGGGAGGCTGAAAATGCACGGCGCGTCTACGGTCATACCACCCTGAACGCGCCCGATCTCGTCTGAAAATGCACCGCGGGCGATTCACAACTGTCAAAACGTAGGACAGGATTGTAGCCGGCAGGTTCGAACTTATGCAGACAGGCGTAATTATATTTTCATCATCTTAAGCATCCGGAGGCTGCACCACATTGTCTGCCAATCACTTCATGTTATGTTGTCTTGCCGATTGTATCTGTTTTAAAGCTAAGGAAGCTTAGGGATGGGGGTTGTTGTGGACCGAACTGTGTCCATCAAAATTCCTGTGCCAAACCCCTAATCTCAACGTGACTGTATTTGGAGATAGGGCATTTAAGGAGGTAATTAAGGTTAAATGAGGTCAAAATGGTGAGACCCCAATCCAAAAGGATGGGAGAGGGGGAGACGGAGGAAGGGGCCTACTCTAATGACCTCATTTGACGGAGGAAGGGGCCTACTCTAATGACCTCATTTTAATCACCCCTATAAAGACTGTCACCAAACATGGTCACATTTTGATATATTGGGGGTTAGAACTTCAGCATACGAATTTGTGGGGGGCCGGGCAGGGGGACACACGGTTTAGCCCATTACAAACGTATACACTTTAAGGATTGTTATATCTTCCTGAAGAATTGACCCTTTTATTATTATATAATGCCACTCTTTATTTACTTGGTAAATAAGTAAAATTTATTTACTTTACTCTTTATTACTTTATTACTCTGGTAATTTTCCTTGCTCTGAAGTCTACATTGTCTGAAATTAAAATTACTCCAAGTTTTCTTTTGACTAATGTTAGCATAATATGCCTTTTCACATGCCCCATTACACTGTGGCTTGTGTTTCCCTAATCATGCAGCTGAAAGTCCCACAACCCAAGATCACTCTCCAGGAATCAATGTGCAGTTCTAAAAGATATGCACGCCTCCCACTGTTCATTCACAGTGAATGACCGTGATAAACACCAGTGCAGCAGCCTAGGTTGTGTACCATCAGGTCTTCCACCTTCACAGAGAAGAACCAAAGCCCTGGCACTGGCTTTGTACATGGCCCTGGCTGAGCTCCCATGCAAAAGCCACTTCCACTTTGCCAACCACACAAGTGAACCAACTTAAAAGTGGATTCCTCAGCTGACACCATGTGGAGAAAAGACAAGCTGACCCTGCCCAAACTGCAAATCAGGGAGCAAAATGATGTTATTATTGTTTTAAGCCACTATGGTCTTGGTGGTTTGTAATGCAGCAATATATAAATGGAGAAATAAAAAACAATAGTGAGAGGGTAACATTTTTTTCCATCCTTTTTGGGGGTAGGGGAATTAAGTACTCAGTTTCAAATATGCTGAATTTAAGGTACAGGGTAACTCAAGTAGAGATGCTTGAGTAGGATAATAGGATATAAGGAATAGCCTCAGGCAAGTTCTAGACTGCAGATATGAGAGGAGATAGTATAAAACTGAAGGGCCAACAAGGAATTATAGTGAGGTATTATACAGGAAACTGAGAGGGGAAAAAGGGCCAAGACTAACACTTGAAAAATTGCTTTTTTTTTTTTTTTTTTTTTGAGACAGTCTTACTCTGTTGCCCAGGCTGGAGTGCAATGGGGCTAATTTTTGTATTTTTAATACAGACGGGGTTTCACTACATTGGCCAGGTCCGTCTCAAACTCCTGATCTCGTGATCTGCCCGCCTTGGCCTCCCAAAGCTGGGATTACAGGCATGAGCCACCACGCCTGGCCCTGAAAAATGTATTTTTTTTTTTTTTTTTTTTGAGATGGAGTCTCGCTCTGTCACCCAGGCTGGAGTGCAGTGGCGCGATCTCCGCTCGCTGCAAGCTCCGCCGCCTCCCGGGTTCACGCCATTCTCCTTCCTCAGCCTCCCGAGAAGCTGGGACTACAGGCGCCCGGCACCACGCCTGGCTTTTTTTTTTTTTTTTTTTTTTGTATTTTTAGTAGAGACGGAGTTTCACCGTGTTTGCCAGGATGGTCTCCATCTCCTGACCGCGTGATCCGCCCGCCTCAGCCTCCCAAAGTACTGAGATTACAGGCATGAGCCACCGCGCCCCGCCGAAAAATGTCACCTTTTAAAGCTTGCGGTTGGCCTCACAGGAGATAATTTGTAAGGAAAAAAGGATTTGGTGTCATTGATGCCATGAGAAGTGTTTTAGGAAGTGTAAATATCAAGAAGGCAAGTAAAATGAAGACCAAAGGATATCAAATGGATTCAAAAATGAGGTCATTAGGCCGGGCGCGGTGGCTCACGCCTGTAATCCCAGCACTTTGGGAGGCCGAGGCGGGCGATTCACGAGGTCAGGAGATCGAGACCATCCTGGCTAACATGGTGAAACCCCGTCTCTACTAAAAAATACAAAAAAAAAAAAAAAAACTAGCCAGGCGAGGTGGCGGGCGCCTATAGTCCCAGCTACTCGGGAGGCTGAGGCAGGAGAATGGCGTGAACCCGGGAGGCGGAGCTTGCAGTGAGCGGAGATCAGGCCACTGCATTCCAGCCCGGGCCACAGAGCGAGACTCCGTCTCAAAAAAAAAAAAGAAAAAAAAGAACGAGGTCATTAGCAAAAATCATCACTATGTGGACCATCAGGAATAGGAGTCAGAATGCTTTCACCCATTGCGTCCTGGGCTACAGTCTTACCAATTGCTTGAGTCAGGTGAGATAGCATATACTCACACACCACAAGTTATATAAAGCAGTTTATTACTTACAGATAGGCAGCAAGAGACAACAGAAGCCTAAGATTCATGACAAGCTAGTCCTCCTGCATGGCTGGCACCTGTTGATTCTGTGAACTGCAAGGGCCTCCCTCTGATTGGTTCCAGTAGCATGTATCAGATGTGGGGAGGCCATCAACCTCTTATTTAGGAACCTAAATAAGTCTGTGGAGTGGGGGCACTTGGAGGCAGCCCCACTACCAGCCCTTGGATTGCCCCCTCCCAAGTTAGCCTTTTGTATTTAATTGTCAGATTAAATTTGTCAAATTTGATCCCCATTCTGCTGCCAGGCTAGCAAAGTATGATAAAGTTTTTCAATGGCCTTGCCAAAGGCTATTCCAAGGGGAAGAAGTAAAATCAATTGGTTATGCCAGGGCCAAGGGCTCTGGTCTATTAAATCATCAATATTGCATCTAGACAATATTGTATCATCCAAATATCCCTTCTGGAGGTTGGATAGCCATCAGCCCTGGGCCACCCTGCACAAGGCTGTGACAGCCTCATGTCCTGACTGCCAAGGACACAATGGAAGGTTAGGCAAACCACCCTGGATGGGAAAAGAGCCTAGAATGCTAGACACCAACCAAATAAGAAAAGATTCCAGGTTGTGGGCATGGTGATCTATAGCCATGGCTTTTTGGATCACCCTGAACATCTGCTGCAACACTGGGTTGTGAGCCAATCTACCCAGGCTGTGCCATTCTTTTCATGACAGCAGAATGTTCTGCCACTCCTCATCAACTACCTAAGATAGCCAAGAAAACATGTCTTCTCTTGGTTTTTGCCCATAGCTGTCCTTGAGATCACTAATTTGTCTTTCTGTGAAGGAGAGCATTTTGATGGTTTCTTGCTGAGCTACCCCAACATTCTTGCACTGCTGGGTAAAGATGGGCTGCATCATGCACATTCATTCCTTCTTAAGTGCCTCAGAGACTCTTCTTTTAGCCTCTTGGGTGTCTTAGGGTCTGAGTATCCATTTCCCAAGATCTCCATCCTGGAGAATGAGCAATCGCATATGTGTCCCAAAGCTAGAGGACAGAATTGCATATTCCTCTGTTTCCATATTCCTTTCTCTGCCTCAATTCATGTAGCCAGCTCATTCACATCTGTGGGGAGGTGACATATGTCCCACTTATCATTCCTCCTTCCCCATAAAACATCCTGAAACGTGTCTGGCTCCTGCAGCCCTCTGCCCTGGACTGGGTACTAAAGGGCATTGCCCCTCCCTCTTAGCCTATAAGTCATGGTTCTGTCAGACCAGACCCTACTGCTATACCAATTTTATGAAGCAGGTTCACTAATTACCCATCCCAAAGGAGAACTCTCACTGCATGAAGAATAGCAAAAATCATCACTATGCTAACCACCGGGAATCAGAGCATTTCCACCCACAGCATCCTGGGCTGCGGTTTTACTAATTGCCTCAGTCAGATGAGACAGACTACATTCACATGCCACAAGTTATATGAATCAGGTTTATTATTCACAGATAGGCAGTAAGAGACAATAGAAGCCTAAGATGTACGGCAAGCCAGTCCCCCAAGGTTCAAGAAAACTGCCAGGGTGATGCAGTCTCCATTGCATGCTCCCCATTTGCACCACAGCTAAGGGACCCTGAAAGGTAACCCACCCTGGGTTATATACCTCAGGGGCAAGAGGATGCACTGGGCAAAGCTTTGAAGGGCATCTTTTTAGGGAAGGCAATCCAGGGCCCTATCTCGGCTTCTGTCCCCTTGGTCTCTAATGCCAGGAGTCAGGATGCAGAAGGGACCCCATGGGGAAGGAGAGACTGGGGGAGGCAATTTCTCCTCTCCCCACCCTCTTTCTCACCCCTTGTACATTAAACTCCTCCTTGCCCCCGTGCTGGGGGGCACTTGGAGGCTTTCTCTGGGAAAGGGTTTTTAGCTTGAACTTTAAAGACCTGGGTGGATAAGGAAGAAGGACCCTGTACTTCTGTCATTAATCAGATGAGGGCCAGGCATGTGAGAACCTTATATTCAGGCATGTCCTGAAGGACCGAACCCACAGAATGATGATGGCGCAAAGTACCACAAAAGAGCAGAGGAAAAGTCTCTCTGACTGCACCCTAGGGTTTCATTTCTGCAAACAGATGACTGGGCCCCTGTTCATCCCAAACCTCACTGGCAGATTAGGCCTAAGAGGAGGGGATAACACCACTTGCACATGTCCCTGTTGAACAGCTCTCATATGCTGGAGCAGCTGCGAGTCGATGGGTGTCTGATTTCTGAATATGATTTATCCAAATTCACTCACATTTCAGATGTGGATTTATTTTCCAAGGGAATGTTGAGATTACCACCATTAAAGGAAACTCAGTTACTTGCCTAAAGTGGCAAAGACCTTCTTGACCCAACTCTAGTCAGCCTCCTTCATAAGTATTGAAAGCCCAGACCTTGGGTTTTTCTCTTTGGTTTACTTATTCTAGTTTTAGCAAGAATCCTGCTAAGTTTAGTGAAAAATCTTCACCCTTGGTCTGATTACCCTAGATATTTTATCAAATTCCTTATGTCTCACCTTGATATCTTATTACCCTGGCCTCCTGGCTTTTATTATTATTATTTTTGTGTGTGTGTGTGTTGTTGTTGTTTGCTTATTTGTTTGTTTTTGAGATAGAGTTTTGCTCTTGTTGCCCAGGCTGGAGTGCAATGGCACAATCTCAGCTCACTGCAACCTCTGCCTCCCAGGTTCAAACAACTCTCCTGCCTCAGCCTCTCGAGAAGCTGGGATTACAGGCATGTGCCACCACACCTGGCTAATTTTGTATTTTTAGTAGAGATGGGGTTTCTCCATGTTGGTCAGGCTAGTTTCGAACTCACGACCTCAGGTGATCCACCCACCTCAGCCTCCCAAAGTGCTGGGATTACAGGGGTGAGCCACGGTGCCCGGCCTTCCTGGCCTGCCTTTAGAAAAAAAAAAAAAAATCTGTTAGATCAGTTTAGCAAAGAATTACCCTACTTCTCAGTAATTTTTCAGCCATTAGCCCCCGCCCTGATCCTTTGCTATAAACCTTCACTTGTTCTTTTGTATTTGGAGTTAAGCCTGATCTCCCCTACTGCAAAACTCCATTATAGTAGTCCCTTGAATAAAATCTGCCTTACCATGTTTAGCTAGTGTCATGAATAATTTTTCTTTAACTAAAAAACATAACAGAACAGCACAGATCAATACTAATAAATCCAAAAACACTAAAGAAAAAAGGTATAATCTAATTGGCTTACAGTAAGGGATAGTTGAAATAATATTAATTGATGGCATATAATCAATTAGTAATAAAATGTAAATTAATTTTATTTCAGATATGCTCTAAATTCCAAAAAAGCATAGGAGAAGGAAGAGACTTCTTATCTGGATACAAATATTTTAATGTAACCAAATAACTAAATTTTATTAAACAAGTATGAAGTGTAACCTAATTTATGAGTAAAAACATATGCCAAAAATAGTAAACTGGAGTGCATCAATCTCTTGAGAATTTGAGACACAAATAGTTTTAAACACATATGAAAATGGGTACTTCTAATAACAAATAGGTAATAAAGGAACGTGACTTTTAGAAATAAGTTCATTTAAATACCATCTGTGAACAATAAATTCTTCAAACTTTCAGAGCTGCCGGTGGCTGGAGCCCTGTCCTCCGAATGGATGACAGGCACCTACCGGCCAAGGGTTCAGGTGACATCACAAGAAATGGCACGGATCCTTACTGCCCTGTGCCTTGGCTTCCGCATCAGCGAACTCCGCCTTCAGTCTTCCAGGCAGCCTGTACTGCTTAGGTGGTAGCAGTGGCCCCACCAGCCCAGCCTCACAGTCCCTGGGACTCCAGTCTTTGGCTCTTACCAACCTTACCTGCGCTGTGGTGCTCGGGCCCAACTCCTCACCTGGATGCAGTGGGTTAGGGGTTGGGTGAACAGACTGACTTGAGCTTGGAGTCCTGAGCCCAGACCTTTTAGGCCAGGGGCAGTCCAAGTTTAGAGACCCAGTCCCTTCTACGTTTCCAGATCTGCGAAATTAAGTAAAACTATACCCAAATGACCAGTACGGCAACGCGGCACTGAGAATGCAGAGAATCATGAGAGCTACTCTCCTTCCTCGCGCCCAGATCCCAACGGTCACCAGAACACTGCGGATCCCACACTCTGCTCCCCAACGACAGTTACCTTGGCAAGTCAAGACCCCAGCCATTGTCAACAGAGGAGAGAGGCAGAGGGAGATTTGGCTACAAAGAAAAAGAAGACAATGTGATCTTGGATCAGGATACTAGGCTGCTGACTTTGAAAATGGGAGGAGGAGCTATGAGCCAAGGAATGTCCCTGTAGAACCTGGAAAGACCAAGCAAAGCTGCTTCACCTCTGGCACTTCTGGAAGGTTTTAGACACCCTGTCTGACATTTTCATTTTGGTCCACTGAAACTGATTGCAGATTTCTGACCCCTAGACCTGTAAGGGAATAAAAACATATTTTTTAAGCACCAGACCTGAGTTTAAGAGACCTTAGTCTCTTAACCCCAAGTTAGAAGCTGCATAGTCAAGACACCTACAACCCCCGGGGCAGGGCAAAGATAGGGACCCACATGATACTCCTTTTAGAACAACTCTGTGTTCACACCCTTAACTGGAGTTGAGTTCAGTGAAACAAGAAATTATCCAAGCTGAAGTAGAGAGAGAGAGAGAGGGAGAGAGAGAGAGACCCATAGGGGAATATTTCTGCCCAGTTTCCATTTCACGTGGGTGGCACACGTGACAACCACTACATTACAAAAACCACCATACACCTAGGAGCTATCTTTAAAATTTAAAATGGACATTTCCTGAATGGCTTGCATTCAGTATTGTGAAACTATTTTTTCTTTTAGAGCATTTTCATATTTGTGGCCCTTTTTTTCTTTCCTTATATATTCCATTTATCAAAACCAACAATACCCAAAATCCATGATTCAAGACAAAGGAAGGCTTTTGCCCAGTGACCCAAATCCTCACAATTACCATGTCATCATGTCAGGAAACTTCAGGCAGAATAAGGAGGAATTTTATTTCAATACCATTGTCCATACTGTCCTATGCCTTTTTCTGTATCCTTCCAATACACCCAAACATTAACCTCTTGATTACAAAAAAAAAAAAAAGACTTTTTAGAAACCAGGACCCAAAGGGAGAGGCTTTGGAGACCTTTAGCATTTTCTGTCAAGGAAACGCTTTGCCATAAGAGACTGTGGAGTGAGGTGGGGTGAGGGGACCACCTGTGACCAGTTATCTTCCTGGCCAGCAAGAAGGCAGGGGACTGAGTGTAATCAGGTGTCTTCCAAGAAGTGGCAAGCATGCCAGTCAGATAATTTAACTTAGTTTCTTCCCCTCCTCATACAATTTGCCACCATTCCCTCTGGCATTAGTCATTCAGCTACTGCCTCACCCACTGTATTTTGTGTAACTCTGTAATTTTAATTTTGGTATTGTACTGTACATCCTGATATATATTTTGTTTCTTAGATTTTACTTTGCACTAAAAAATCCACCTGTTGTGGTATATATACATCTGCTTCCTTAGTTGTGACTCCTGCAGAACATGAAACTTCATACAAACTTGTATTCACTGCAGTATTTACTCATTCTGGTGATGGACATGCAGGTTACCCCAACTCTCTGCTGCCTGAAGTTGCTGCAGTGACTAGATTCTATGAAGCCACTACAGAGCTAAGCTGGAATTTCACTGAGAGACATTCGTAGAAGTGGGATTGCTGGGTAGTCATCAAAAAGGCTATATAGAAATAAACACTTGTTTAATGCCCATACAGTGAAATCTAAGACCTAGATTGTTAAGATTAAGATCTTACCTTAGCCAGGTGTGGTGATGGGCGCCTGTAGTCCCAGCTACTTGGGAGGCTGAGACAGGAGAATGGCGTGAACCCATGAGGCGGAGCTTGCAGTGACCTGAGATCGCGCCACTGCACTCCAGCCTGGACAACAGAACAAGACTCCGTTTCAAAATAAGTAAATAAACAAACAAACAAATAAATAAAATAAATGATCTTACCTTTATTTCATGTAGAAATTCATACTTGTAAGATTTTTAGTATCACAAATCAAAACACAGGAAGTACACCTAACTCACACTGGTCTCAGAAAAATTCCTGGGGAAAGTGCCTTGAGGTAAATCTAAAATAATGAGTAAACTTATGGTAAAGAATGAAGGATTTGGGAGAATCATCCAACTGAATGAAAATTAGACATGCATGAAATGTCCTCCCATAGTAATTGAATCTGTCAGCAGTGACCTAAACCTGTGAAACCAGAGAGCTCACACAGCTCTGTCACCCCCACAACCCTCATGGCCTGATTTCAGCCCTTTAGGGAGAGCTTTGTTCAGTCCTAGGGCTTCCTAAGGGATGCAGGATAAATTCTCTGACTTTAACACCTTCTCTGTGGATTTTTCTGGGCCAAATCCACAGAAGTGAAACACTAGAAACTTCCTTTTTCAGTTCTTTGAATTCGGTTTTAAGATCAGCAATATTTTTCTGTGAGGAAGCTGCCTCTTTTTTTATTTAGACAGAGGTACAAGGCAGGAAAAGACTTTTTCTTTTCCTTTTTTTTCTGTTTCCTTAAAACACACAAGATTGAGCTCAGGTGTTCTCTTTATCAAAGTCTTCCTGTAGCTGAAAGAGGGTCTGGCTGATTGTCACTTGTAGAAAAAAGCAAAAAGAAGAATGAGGTGTAATTAAAAACAGAGTGAGTTTTATTATCCATGCTAGCAACAGGGAGTGTGGCCAGCCAAAAGTTGCCACTCTTCAATTTCTGGAGAGAGGCCAAGCATTTTAAGAAGAGGAGCTTGTAATGCAGAGGGGCAAGAGGCAGGAAGTGCCCAGTGGGTGTCTCATTCTGATGGCTTATCTTGAATTATTGTTTCAACTGGTGAAGGGGCCAGTGACATCGTAGGCCCAATCAAGTTACAAATTAATGACGGTCAATCTAGCAGATAATCTCTAGCCAACAGTGAATATTGTCCTTGAATTAATCTCCTACTGGAGAGATAATTCTGGAGATGCCTGGTCTGCATCAGGATTCAGCCCCTGAAGCTTCTAATGAAATATATGACCAGATAAGTGGGCATGGTATGAGCTTAACAAGCATCCAGGTAAATAAATGAGCATAAGGCATGGGAGCATAATATGGGAAAGGGAAGGCAGTTTTAATGCCCATTCCAAGGCAGTAATTCAAGACAAAAGAAAACATATCTGCAGTTTGTCTCAAAGTTATGTCTAGAAACTGGGGAGAAAGAAGGAAAGAAACAAAGTTGTTAAAACGTGGTTTGAAGCTAAGCTGTTTGGTTACATTCCAACCTCCCACAAGATTTTGCTGTTTTTTGTTGTTATTAAAACAAGTAATAGGCCAGGTGCAGTGGCTCACACCTGTAATCCCAGCGCTTTGGGAGGCCAAGGTGGGCGGATCGCCTGAGGTCAGGAGTTCCAAACCAGTCTAGCCAACATGGTGAAACCCCGTCACCACTAAAAATACAAAAAAAGTAGCCAGGCATGGTAGTGGGCGCCTGTAATCCCAACTACTTGGGAGGCTGAGGCAGAAGAATTGCTTGAACCCAGGAGGCGGAGGTTGCAGTGAGCCAAGATCATGCCACTGCACTCCAGCCTGGGCGACAGAGCAAGACATCATCTCAAAAAAAAAAAAAAAAAAAGTAATCAGAGCCTGGGCAACATAGTGAGACCTCATCCCTACTACAAAAAAAGTAGAGACCAGCGTGGTTGTACTTGCCTGAAGCCCCAGCTACTTGGGAAGCTGAGGCAAGAAAATTGTTTGAGTTTGAGGCTGTGGTGAGCTAAAATCGTGCTACTGCACTCCAACCTGGGTGACCAAGCGAGGTTCTTTCTCATTCATTCATTCATAAGTACATATAGAAACTACAATAATTTGGATGGAGAGTTTATTGAAACAATTGGGTGAGGAGTTACATGTTGAGTATAGAGGGAAAAAGGAAGTTATGGAATTGTCTTCTTTACTACAATGAAACTTTAAATGATAATGAAACTTTAAATGGCAAACTTTAAGTGACACAATCTTAAATTATAAAAGAGAAGAGAAATTGATTTGTTTCTAAGTGTCCACTCACCTATTTTATGAAAAATCCTCTTTGTGCTTAGGGGTAAAGAGCAGACAATAGATTGTCCAATTCTCTGCTTTGCTGAAAGCGGAACCCTCTTCCTTCTTAGAAATCCCTGAGAAAATTATCTTGGATGGAAACTCACAAGTCCAACTCTTGCTGTTTTAAAGAAGCCAGTCTCATTGGTGAGGTGGGGTCCTGCACGCCCCAGGTGCCTACTCAGATAGACACCATGGGAAAGTGGGGCGGGGCTCAGAGCAGGCAGGCAATTAATTGCAGAGCATGGCGGGAGAGGAGGGCGCTGGTGATGCGAGCTTCAGCTTGCTCAGGATAAAGGAAGGAGAACAGAGGTTCTTGAGATGGCTCTGGATGAAGGAGGGAGAATATAAGTTGTTTTTTGTGTTTGATAATCTAGGAGTGAGGAAAAAGTATAATGTTTCCACCCAGTTCTGAACTAGGGGTCTTTTGTGTGTTAGGCAAGTGTGATAACCACTATACCATGGAAACATGTGGGTAGAATTCCCTCCAAGTGGAGGATGGTATGTGTATGTCTGGACAATTCAGGTTTGGAAACATTTCCTGTTCACATGATGGTTTTTTTTGTTTGTTTGTTTTTTTGTCTGTAATCCTTTCATATCTCTCAGACTTTTCACTTACAAAATCAACAATATCACATCCTGATTGATATTTGCCTACCACAAATGAGTAGCTGTGTTCACCAAATATATTTGCTAGATTGCCCAGCAACCTATTCATAATACCCAAAAGAACTAGAGACATCCCAAGTGCCAGCCATCACATGAATAAGTTTGCACAGAATAATCAGTTCCAATAAGAAAGAACAATCTATGTATGAACCTCACAAACTTGACCAAAATAAACCAGACACAAAACGGGATGCACTCTGTGGTTCCACTGATTTAAATTACAAAGCTAGCAAGACTCCCTTCAGCTGTTAGAAGTCAGAATAGTGGTTCCCTCTGGGAAGAGTGGGTAGTGACTAGAAAAGGACCAGAGATGCTGTTGCGCCATGTGCTGGTTAGGTGGGTATGTTCAGTTTAAGTAGAATCATCAAGATAGATATTTACATGAGGGAGAGATTGATTTTTTGAACAAGGAATTGGCTGATGCAACTGTGGGCTGTCTAGTAAGTGCTAAATCCATAGGACAGGCTGTTAGAAAAGGCAAGCCATCAGGAAGGGCAGACCAGAAACAATGAAGAAAACCAATGAAACCAAAAGTTGGCTGTTTGTAAAGTTCACTGAAATTGATAAACATTTAGCAAAATTGACCAAAGGAAAAAGAAGACTCAGATTACTAAACTCAGATATTTAAGTGGAGACATTACTACCAATTTTGCAGAAGAAAGGATTGTTAAAGAACACTATGGACAATTATAGTTCTTTTATCCAGCAAATCGGATAACCTAGATGAAGTGGACAACCTCCTAAAAGCACACAATCTACCAAAATTTAATCATAAACAGAAATCTGAATAGATCTATAACTAGTAAAAATATTGAAGAAGTAATCAGTAATATCCCAACAAAGAAAAGTCCAGAACCAGATGGCTTCACTATTGAATTCTACCAAATTTAAAGAATTAACACCAATCTTTCTCACAATCTTCCACAAAATCAAAGAGGAGGGAATATTTACGACTCATTTTATGAGGCTAGCATTATCCTGCTACCAAAGCTAGGCAGAGACATTACAGAAAATGAAAATTACTGACCAATATCCCTTATGAATATTCACGCAAAATTCCTCAAAAAAATACTGGCAAACTGTCAATATCCCTTATGAATATTCACGCAAAATTCCTCAAAAAAATACTGGCAAACCTAGCAAAGTATTGAAAGGTTTATACACCATAACCAAGTAGGATTTGTTCCTGGAATGTGAGGATGATTCAGCATACAAAAGTCGATGCAATATATACCACATTAACTGAATGAAGGAAAAAAAACTATAATAATCTTAACTGATACAGAAAAAGTATTTGACAAAATTCAGCACCTTTTTGCCAGGTGCGGTGGCTCACACCTGTAATCCCAGCACTGTGGGAGGCTGAGTCAGGCAAATAACTGGAACCCAGGAGTTCGGTGCGGGGGGGCGGGGGGGAAGCCTGCCCGCTCTGAGCCCCACTCCCCATTCCCCATGGTGTCTGAGTAAGTGCCTGGGGCGAGCAGCATCCCTCCTCACAGGTGAGACTGGCTTCCTTGGAAAACAATAGTCGGACTTGCGAGTTTTCCTCCAAGATAATTTTCTCAGGGACTTCTAAATGTGGTGGTGCACACCTGTGGTCCTCGCTACTTGGCAGGATGAAGTCGAAGGATTGCTTGAGCCCTGGAGGTCCAAGCTGTAGCGAGCCAAGATCGCGGCCACTGCACTCCAGCTTGGGTGGCAGAGCAAGATCCTGTCAAAACACACACACACACACACACACACACACACACACTCCAGCTTGGGTGGCAGAGCAAGACCCTGTCAAAACACACACACACACACACACACACACACACAATTTAAACCAGGAATAAAAGGAAACTTCCTCAACATGATAATGCCCAATTATGAAAAACATACAACTAATATCATTCTGAACAGCGAAAGACTGAAAAATTTTCTCCTACAATCAGGAATAATGGATGCCCACTTTCACCATGTTATTCAGCACAGTATTGGCCGGGAAAAAGTAAAATTATATATGTTCACAGATAACATGACTTTTTTTTGAGAGAGAGATGGGATCTCTCTTTGTCACCCAGGCTGGAGTGCAGCAGAGCTATTATGCCTCACTGCAGCCTCGACTTCCCTGGCTCAAGCGATTACCCTGCCTCATCATCCGGAGTAGCTGGGACCACAGGTGCGTGCCACCACGCTCGGCTAATAAAAAATAAAAATTAAATTAAAAAAAATTTTAGAGACTGGGGTCTCGCAATGTTGCCCAGGCTGGTCTCGAACTCCTAGGCTCAAGCGATCTTCCTGCCTCGGCCTCCCAAAGTGCTGGGATTACAGGTGTGAGCCACCAAGCCCGGCCGTGACATGATTTTTATATATAGAAAACCCTGAAAATTACACACACACACACACACACCCAAACTGTTGGAGCAAATAAAGAAATTTAGCAAAACAAGGATAAACAATCCACATGAGTTTCAGCAGAGAGCGCGGTGGGAAGCGGAGCGCCGCCAGCTGCTTTGGGGGTCTGCAGGCCCTCTAGTCTTGGACCTAAGGAAGAGGCGGGGGCCCGGTCCCGCGGCGGCTTCTGCTCTGCAGGCTCCCAGAGTCCTTGCTGTGTCTCCCACCGGCCAGGCCCAGGCCCGAGGCAGCGGCGAACCTCTCTTCCCTTCCCACCTCGGTGACCTGGTGGCCGTCTGGTCTCCCAGACAACCCTGCCCGGCCTAGACTAAGCCCCGGCTAACCGCCAGGACGCAGCGCCTTTATGTAGCTGCGGGTGTCGGGGGCGGGAAGAACCGCGCAGAGGCTGCCGGGGTGTGCAGGGACCGGGAAGGCGGAGCTGGGGATGCAGATTCGACCGCCTCTTTCCGCCACTGCGCCATGCGAATTGGGTCCAGAAGATGCCGTTAAGTTTCTTCCCAGAAACTGTCAAGGTGGTGATATGTTTCTTGCCCTTGCACTTTTAGTGTACTAAAATCAACGGCCAAACTCTACTATTTATAGCAATCGAAGTATTCACCCGTGCGCCCAATTTCTTTGCAAATGCCAAGCAGGAAAACCTCAGGTAGATAGAGGGAGCAGATAATTTGATTTTTGTCTTCTTTAATTTCACTATAGTGTCCTCCTCCACACATATAAGGGTTAAGTTTTCTTTTTTACGATGAAACAAATCTGTCATTAATGAAAGCATTGTCAAAATCTTACTTCTCAAAGATCCTCAGCTTCAGAATCACCTGGAAGCTTCTAAAAAGTAAGACTTGTGGACCATACCAGAGACCCTCTGCACTAGAAGAGGGTATGGCAGGGAATCTTAGAGATATTCCACCTGGAGAATCACTAGCATAAGTTCTGGGCTTCACATTCCCTCAGAAGAGTCCCATGAACCTGTGGTCAGTAGCTTAGGGCTGGTCTTCTTTACTAATCTGAGGGACAATAGGAAGCTTAGGACTCCCTGCATGGCATCTCTCCCGCCCAGTGGAGAACAGCTCAACAAATTTCCTCTTTAACTACAAAGTCAAATGGAAGCATATGCTACGAAAATGCCACAAAAAGCTGTTGCTACATGAAAATGTCTAAATTTGCTTTAAATTATCATGGGGGGTTGGCAGAGGGAGGAGAGCCTAACTGTTGAAGTAGGATCATGGAAATAGGAGGTCCATAATATTCTCTATAATCAATTTTTTTTTTTTTTTTTTTGCCAGAGGTTTATAAAACTACCTAGTATAGCATGGTGGTCAAAAACACCAGTTCTGGAGACAAACACACCTGGTGGTGTCCCTTCCTAGCTAGCATAACCTCAATACATTGTTCTAATCCTTAACTTGCTCAAATGTAAACCGGAAATGACAAGGATAGATCTTGACTAAAGAGGCTTGACAAAGCTAAAAGTAATTCTAAAAATAAAAGCAGTAACTACTTCTGTAAGTTAAGCACTGTCTGAAATATTTCACGGAGTTTTTCTTGAGTTTATAATTCTATGAGGTAGACACTGTATCCGTATCCATTTTACCAACTCGGATAGAGTCGTGAAGAAGCCAAATAGCTTGCCTAAAATCCTACATATGATGAGAAAGTGGCAGAGGAAGGAATTGTACCCAGATATTTTGGCTCCAAAGATCCTGCCAGATCTGCCTGCCAGTTCATAAGGACTAGGGAGATGCCTCCTCTCTATACTCCCATCCAAATGCTCCGCAATCTGTACGTCTGTTGCTCCACTTTTTGCTTATGGCGTATTGACTGCTTGTGTGCCTCTTTCTTCTCCTTAAGAGTTAGGATTGTGTAATCTTGTCCTGCATGTCTCTGGCACTGCTAGTGACAACATAGGGTCACAATTGTCTGGCACATTGTTTGTAGCTCAATAATTTATTTTTCTTTTTTAAAAAAAATTGAAATGGGGGTCTGGCGATGTTGCCCAGGCTGTCTCAAACTTATGGCTCAAGTGATCATCCCACCTAAGCCTCCCAAAGTGCTGGGATTACAGGCGTGAACCACTGCACCCAGCCAATAATTTATTTTAATTAATAAGAAATAAATGTGTTTACAACCATTTTTTAAAAATTAGAGATGGAGTCTCCCTATATTGCCCAGGCTGGAGGGCAGTGGCTTTTCACAGACACAATCATTGCACATGCAGCCTCAAACTCCTGGGCTCAAGAATCTTCCTGATTTACTTAGTCTTCAGAGTAGCTAGAACTATGGGTACACCACTATGTCCAGTTTAACAATATTTTTTATCTTTTTCTTTCTTTTTTCCTTTAACAATATTTTTAAAGATCATTGTTGCTGCTAATCTGGTCTTGATTTGTTAACTGGGAAATACAGTCTAATTTGTTAATTGGGAATTACAGTCTTTCTTTCAGTTATTACCCACAGCATTCCAATTATTCATGATCCAGCTACTACCAGCTCACATGATCTCAAGGTGAGAAGGGGCTTTCTGTTCCTGGCACCCATGGAAGAAAGAATACTAAGTAGAGGAAAAAGTAAGCACAGACTTTCTCCAGACTGGTCTGGCAGCCGAACCACCATCTCTAAGCACAAAGAGTTTGTGGTGTTTATATGCAAAGTGAAGTTATAAGGAGGAATCTGGGAGAAGGCAGCTTGCTTCTAAGTGTGCAGTGAAAGTAGATAGAGGAAGACAGTGAAAAGGGAGAGAAGAACAAAGAAAAGAAAAAATACACTAGCGTTTTATCCTCCTTTTCTAAATCAAATAACATTGAACTGTCACATTCCAGAGAAATACTTATTTGTGACATAGGGTCCAATCTTGTAACCTTGTGCCTGTTCCCCAGTATATCTCATCCTGAAGCTTTCCTGCTCTGCAGCAAATGCTAATAGTCCCAAGAGCTCAGTCTTACAGGTCCTGGTTCCTAAAAGGCTCATTTTCTGGCACTAGAAAGGTGAAGATGAGAACAAGTTGCATAGATAAGATTAGGACACTATGGTAGAATTTTTTAAAAAAATCAAATCATCTGCTCCCTACTCCTCTATCTAATTGAGGTTTTCTTGCCTGGCGTTTGCAAAGAAATTGGGCTCAGGGGTGAATACTTTGATTGCTAAAATGATAAAGTTTGGCTGTTGATTTCAGTTCACTAAAAGTACAAGGGCAAGAAATATACCACCACTGTGACAGTTTCTGGAAAGAAAGGGCAGCTTTGAGATGATAGAACCTGGGGCATCTGGAAAACCTCTATTTTTTTCCTGTGGAAGAGACATGGGACCAAAGGCAAATTTTACTGGTATTGTGATTATCACATTTGCCCAATACAGTAAAGACCCTTGGTTTGAAACTCAGTAGGATTTTTTTTTCTTTTAATTTGAACAGAGCTCTTTTGTTTTCTCTACTGTCCTGGACTTGAAATCGGCTTATCCAAACCCTACAGAGGCTGACATCCGCATGCTTTCCCCTGCCACCGTTCAGGGCGTTGCCAGCTCCTCCCTCCTGCATGGTCGGCTGGGTTCCACCAGCCCCGCTAGTGTTAACAGGAGGAAGGGTCTCCCTGGTCTGCATCTCTCTGGTGGATCTGGTTCTCATCCCAATGCAGACAGCGGAAAGGGAGGGTTTTCCGCAAGGAGGTCGGCAAGTATTTCTAGAAGGAAAAGAGTTTCTTTTCTAATTAGATCACCAAATACTACACTATACTAGGTTAAGCCATTAGCCAGTCATTTATTATTATTGTTATGGGAAGCATAATGCTCTATTTTTATAGAATTCCTTCCAGTTGAGTTATCATTGAAGCTACTAGTTGGTTACAACTAAACATTAAAACAGGTACAAATTTGAAAACTAATCAGTATTTTTTAAAGTATAAAACAATGGGAAGAACATCTAAATACTAGAAATAGGTTTAAAAATTAGTTCATAGATTCATAGATGCATAAATCTTAACAAATTACCTTTCCAAAATTAATTCTATGCCTCTTCTTTGTATGAGTAACTACTAGGAAATATATTTTGTTATACAAAAAAGTACAGACCAATTATTTATCAAATGTTCCCCAACTTAAATTAGGTCATCGAGTTTTTATATTATAAATAGCAACTGTGAAAGTGTGCAATTCACCATAATCAAAAATATATACATATCTATATATATGGGGGTGTGGAGGGAAAGAGGCAGAATTCAGGACTAGTCTTTTAAGTAAGAAAGAAGAGTGCTACTGACAGGAAGTTTCCGTAGTGTAGTGGTTATCACGTTCGCCTAACACGCGAAAGGTCCCCGGTTCGAAACCGGGCGGAAACAAGCGATTACTTTTTCTTTCACCGCTAATTCTGGTTTTGAGGATTTTCCTCTAAACCAATAGAATCTGCTTTTGCCGAGCACGTGAACCGTCAACTTCTGTGGTCCTTCTGTCACCCAGCAACGTGGCGCTGAATCCAGCGTCACACCATTCCCTACCCCGCGCCGAACCCTCGCTCTCATCCTCCTTTTCTGATCTCCATCTGAGTGGCCCCGGTGGTGGCAACCCCAATAGGCACCGGAGTCCCAGAACCCCACTCGCCTGCACCTCGCAGGTGAGACTGGCTTTCTTGGAATCCGGAGAGCAGCACTTGCGGGTTTTTCGCAGAGGAAATTTCCTCGGGGATTTCTAAGGAACAGGGCTTCGCTTTGAGCCTGTCGGGGAATTATTGGACTTGCTCTTTTTTTTTTTGCTGAAGCACAGAGAGGAAACACTTTTTTTTTTTTTTTTTTTTTTTTTTTGAGGCGGAGTCTCGCTCTGTCGCCCGGACTGGAGTGCAGTGGCCAGATCTCAGCTCACTGCAAGCTCCGCCTCCCGGGTTCCCGCCATTCTCCTGCCTCAGCCTCCCGAGTAGCTGGGACTACAGGCGCCCGCCACCTCGCCCGGCTAGTTTTTGTATTTTTAGTAGAGACGGGGTTTCACCGTATTAGCCAGGATGGTCTCGATCTCCTGACCTCGTGATCCGCCCGTCTCGGCCTCCCAAAGTGCTGGGATTACAGGCTTGAGCCACCGCGCCCGGCCTTTTTTTTTTTTTTGAGACGGAGTTTCGCTCTTGTTGCCCAGGCTGGAGTGCAGTGGTGCCATCTCTTCTCACTGCAACCCCCGCCTCCCGGGTTCAAGCGATTCTCCTGCCTCAGCCTCCCGAGTAGCTGGAATTACAAGCGCCCGCCACCACGCTCGGCTAATTTTTGTATTTTTAGTAGAGACGGGGTTTCGCCATGTTGGCAAGGCTTGTCTTGAATTCCTGACCTCAGGTGATCCACCCGCCTCGGCCTCCCAAAGTGCTGGGATTACAGGCGTGAGCCACCTCGCCCGGCCGAAACAAAATTTTTGACGTCTCTTAAACTTTCACCATGGATTGTGCACTTGAACAAGGATATAAGAGTGTGTTTGAATTCGAACCAATCAAAATAAATTCAGCATTTTCTCTTCTGTCCGATTATCTATTTATTACTACCTCTTAGCTGCAAAATCACTTTTCCTTGCGCCGTAACAATGGAATGGAGGGGGGCCCTTTAAATATTTTCTTTCGCAGTTAGCTCAATGTTAAGTTTTGTCAATAGAGGGCGATGGAGAGACATTACTGGAGGAAACAATCTCGCGTTAGTGTGCACAATGGCCTGGCCCTCGCAGCCTGAGCAGTTTCTCTAGTAGGAACCTCCTGCAGTGCACGGTGGCCAGCAGTACTTTGGGGAACCTCCTTTAGAGCATCTCTGGTAACAGACTTCCCCATGAACAGTTTTCCTTGGTAATCTAGATGGCACATGTCCTGCACCTTCCGCTGGAGCACTTTTTTCCTACCCTTCCCACCTGGATGCAGGTCTGGATCTCAGCCCTGGTGGGAAGAGAATACTTCTTTGTGTGCTCTAGCTCAGCCCTCAGCCGTAGGGGTGGTAGCTGCTTCTTATATGGGCTAGTCCTATATTATTATTATTATTATTATTATTACTCTTCTTCTTCTTCTTCTTCCTCCTCCTCTTCTTCTTCCTCCTCCTCTTCTTCTTCCTCCTCCTCCTCCTCCTTCTCTTCTTTTTCTTCTTCTTCCTTTTTTTTTTAGACAGAGTCTCCCTCTGTCGCCAGGCTGGAGGGCAGTGGCACGATCTCAGCTCACTGCAACCTTTGCCTTCCGGATTCAAGTGATTCTCCTCCCTCAGGCTCCCAAGTAGCTGGGATTACAGGTGCCAGCCACCACGCCTGGCTAATTTTTTGTGGTTTCACCATGTTGGCCAGGCTGGTCTGGAAATCCTGACCTGAGCTGATCCGCCCACTTCAGCCTCCCAAAGTGCTGGAATTACAGGCATGAGCCACCGCGCCCGGCCAAGTCCTATATTCTTTAGACTTCTCTGTACTTCTTACTAGCCAATCCCTCCTTGTTCTAATCCTCTGATGTAATTACTAATTCCCTATAATAAACTTTCCTGCTCAAATTACTCTTTCTCTGGAGTGGACCCAGATTGATATACCTCCCTTATGTGGCTCCCTTTAACTGTTTTCTGCTGCTTCTTGGTCTAACCACCATTCTGACTGGCAAGAGCATAGATTAGTTTTGCGTGTTATTTAAATTTATACAAAGAGAATCATATAATATGTGCACTTTTTAGTTTGGCTTCTTAAGTTTAATATTTGGGCATTTTCATATTTTCGTTACAAATTTCATGTTTTAATTACAAATTGTGCTACTTACTACATTCTCTTTAGGCAAATATATTAATACATTCCTGTAGAGAATATAAATATGAGTGAAATTTTAGGTGACAGAGTTTGCATATGTTTAGTTTATTAGATATTGCCAAATAATTTTTCAAAAAGGTTGTACTATCTGAAATTCCCTCTAATAGTGTATGAGGGGAATTTAAAATGTTTTTGGAAAAATGGAATTAAAAGATAAAAAATCATAAACTTTATTTCTCAATATAATCATCATCAAGTTCAAGACACTTTTGTAAGCAATGATATCAGCCACTTAGTCTATCCCTAAAGAATTGAGGGTCCTGGGAATTTAAACATGTCAATGCAGTGTTTTTTACATTATTAGCTAAAGAGAAATGAGTGTCCTTTATTGATTTGTTAAGATTAGGAAACAAAAGCCAGAAGGAGCCAAATCAGGACTGTAAGATTGATGCCTAATGATTTACCTTTGAAACTCCTACAAAATTGCCTGTTTAATGAAAGGAATGAGCAGGAGCGTTGTCATGGTGGAAAACTCTCTAGTGCAGCTTTTCTAGGAGTTTTTCTGCTACAGCTTTGACTTTCTCAAAAAACTCTAATAGTAAGCAGATATTATTGTTCTTTGGCCCTCCAGAGAGTCCACAAGCAAAATGCCTTCAGCATCCCAAAAAACTATTACCATGACCTGTGCTCTTGACTGGTTCACTTTTGCTTTGACTGGACTACTTCCATCTCTTGGTAGCCATTGCTTTAATTTTCTTTGTCTTCAGGATTGTACTGGTAAAGCCATGTTCCAACCGCTGTGACAGTTGTTCGAAGAAACGCTTCAGGATCCTGATCCCACTTGTTTAAATTTTCCATTGAATGCTATTGTCTTGTTTACAACCAACATGAATGCAATGGTTTGGATACCCGTCAAGTGGAATGTCTGCTCAACTTTAATTCTTAAGTTAGAATTGTGTAAGCTGAATCAATTGAGTTGTCTATGATGCTGGCAATCATTTCTGCTGTTAATTGTCATTCTTTTTCAATTAGGATATAAACAAGATGAATTTATTCCTTGCAAATTGATGCAGATGGTCTGCAGCTATGGGTTTCATCTTCAAAGTTGTCTTGTCCCTTCTTAAAATGAGCTATTCATTTGTAAACTGCTGATTTCTTTGGGGCATTGTGCCCATAAACTTTTCATAAAGCATCAATGATTTCACCATTTTTCCACCCAAGCTTTACTGTAAATTTTATGTTTGTTCTTGCCTCAATTTTAGCAGAATTTATGTTGCTCTGACAGGAGCTCTTTTCAAATTGATGTCTTAGGCTTCTTAGCAACTCAAACTAGATCCTGTTCAGATATGTATATATTTTTTAATATTTATTTATTTATTTTTATTTATTTATTTTTGAGATGGAGTTTTGTTCTTGTTGCCCATGCTGGAGTGCAAGGGTGCAATCTCAGCTCACTGCATCCTCCATCTCCCCGGTTCAAGCAATTCTCCTGCCTCAGCCTCCCAAGTAGGTGGGATTACAGGGATGTGCCACCTCACCTGGCTAATTTTGTATTTTTAGTAGGGATGGGGTTTTACCATGTTGGTCAGGCCAGGCTGGTCTCAAACTCCTGAACTCAGGTGATCTGCCCGACTTGGCCTTCCAAAGTGCTGAGATGACAGGCGTGAGCCACCACACCTGGCTCAGATACGTCATAAGAAGTTAATACAAGTTTATTTTGGTGCAAAAAAAATTTGAAATACGCATAGTTTTTTCTTAATACTCATTTTCTATGAACTTTTTGAAGTCCCTTATTTATGAGAGTTTTTGTGTTTCTCAGCTTTGCAAATGATTGTTTTTTTCTGTCTTTTTAATTTTGGTCATTCTACTGGTATGCCAGTATGGTTTTAATTTGCATTTCTTTGATGACTAATAAAGTTGAGATGCTTTTTGAATTCTAATTGCCATTTAGATGTCTTATTTTATGCAGTGTCAGTTCAAGTCTTTGCCAATTGTTTTATTAGACTATCTTTTTCCTAATGATTTGTAGGATTTCCTAATATAATTTAAATATAATTCCTTTTCATATACTTGAATTGTAATTCTCTTATTTACAAGCTTTGCAGCTTGGGCAAGTAAATGAACCCATTTGAGCCTGAAGCCTCCCTCTTGAAATTGATATAATAATACTACAGCGAAGGTAACACATTTCTTTCACTAATATTTATTGAGTGCCTATTATAAACTAGGCTATGTGTTAGACAGTAGGGCTTCATTGGTGAACAAGAACAGACATTGTACCTGCCTTATTACATTCCATTGAGGGAGAAAAACATTAATCAAGTGGCCTTACAAACTAATGTAAAACTTGCTATGAGGAGAGATACATTTTGCTATGAGTAATGCAGGTGTCACACGCTTAAATGTTTAGGAAAGTCCCTAGAAAATTATTTATTGATTTGGAGTCTAGAGAATGCATTAGAGAAAAAGAGTTTCCCAAGAATAGGAAATGACATGTAAAAAGGCCCTGTGGTAGGAGATAACCTTATAAATAAGAGGAATTAATGCACTAGGGCCAGTATAGCTAGAGTATATAGAGCAAAAAAAGGTATGATTTTAAATAAGACTAGAGAAGTAGTTAAAAGTCTAGCATGCATGACATTTCAGGCCATTTTAATAATGGCCTACTCTACCCTTTATCATCTCAGAATATACAGAATCTGAAACATGGTCTGATTTTATCTAAGGGACAGTCTATTACATTTACTTCCAAGAGTCTGAGAGAATTCATAAAATCAGAAGAATCATGTAAGTCCTCTTGGTCCGCTAGGAACAAAAACTACAGTCCTACTGGAATTTCAAGTCTCTGTTGCCCCCTTGGTGTTTTGAGTTTTGTCCTTTTTACCTAAAGTTATAGATGTTAAGTGAAGTAAACACTAGAGGTCATGATAATTAAAAGTAGAAAAAAATTCCCTGAATTACCTGTCTAGGGAGGTCATAGTCCCCATATACTAGCCATATGTTAAAAATCAGAAGAAAATCAAATGGCCCTGACAGACCTATTCGGAACATTCCACCCAACAGCAGCAGAACATGCATTCTTCTCAAGTGTACACAGAACATTTTCCAGGATAGATCACATTAGGTTACAAAGCATGTCTTTAAAAAATTAAGAAGATCAAAGTTATACCAAGTTTCTTTTTCTTCCTTCCTTTTTTTTTTTTTTTGCACACAAGGTCTTGCTCTGTCACCCAGGCTGGCGTGCAATGGCACAGTCTCGGCTCACTGCAACCTCCCAGGTTCAAACAATTCTCATGCTTCAGCCTCTCCAGTAGTTGGGATTACAGGTGCGTACCACCACACCCGGCCAATTTTGGGCTTTTTTTGGTTTGTTTTTTTGAGATGGAGTTTCACTCTTATGGCCCAGGCTGGAGTACAATGGCACAATCTCGGCTCACTGCAACCTCTGCCTCCCAGGCAATTCTCCTGCCTCAGCCTCCCAAGTTGCTGGGATTACAGGCGCCCGCCACCACGCCCAGCTAATACTGTGCTTTTAGTAGAGATGGGGTTTCTCTATGTTGGTCAGGCTGGTCTTGAACTCCCGACCTCAGGTGATTTGCCTGCCTCAGCCTCCCAAACTGCCGGGATTACAGGCATGAGCCACCGCGCCTGGCTAAACAATCTAATTTTTATACCTCAAAAAAGTAGAAGAAAAAATTAAGTCCAAAGTTAGCAGAAGGGAGGAAATAATAAAGTGGGGTTTTTTTGTTTTGTTTTGTTTGTAAGACAGAGTCATGTTCTGTCACCAGGCTGGAGTGCAGTGACATGATCTTGGCTCACTGCAACCTCTGCCTCCCGGATTCAAGCAATTCTCCTGTCTCAGCCTCCTAAGTAGCTGGGACTACAGGCGCCTGCCACCACGCCTGGCTAATTTTTGTATTTTTAGTAGAGACGGGGTTTCACCATATTAGTCAGGCTGGTCTCCGACTCCTGACCTCAGGTGATCCACCCACCTAGGCCTCCCAAATTGCTGGGATTACAGGCGTGAGCCACCACGCCTGGCCTTGCACTCATTTTATGAGGCTAGAAATACTCTGATATCAAAGACAGATACATTACCAAGAAAACTACAAGCCAGTATCCCTGGTGAACATAGATGCAAAAATCTCCAACAGAATATTAACAAACTATTACTGTATTCAACAGCACATTAAAAGAATCATACACCATGAACAAGTGGGATTTATCCTTTGGATGCAAAGATGCTTTACATACAAAAATCAATTAATTGATGGCATGGCCTTATATAGAGAACACCCTAAAGACTCCATTTTTTAAACTGTCTGTTAAGTTGCAGGATATGAAATCAGCATTAAAAAGCAATTGTGTTTCTATGCACTAACAACCAACTAGCTGAAGAGAAAATTAGGAAGATAATCTAATACAGTGGCACCAAAAATGATAAAATACTTAGTTAAACTTAACTAAGAAAGTGAAACATTTGTGCACTAAAAACTATAAAACATCCATCAAAAAGATACAAACAAATGGAAAGACATCCCATGGGCATAGATTGGAAGACTTAAAGTTTCCATACTACCCAAAGTGATTTACAGATTTAATGCAATCTCTATCAAAATCCCACTGGCATTTGCACAGATATAGAGAAAACAATTCTAAAATTATATGAAACTACAAAGGACCCTGAATCACTAAATAATCTTGAGAAAAAAAACCAATAAAGCAGGAGGCGTTACACCTCTCCTGCCCTCTCTTCTGTTCCATTGGTCTCTATGTTTGTCTTTGTACCAGTATCATACTGGGGTTTTCTTTGTTGTTGTTTGGTTTGATGTGTTGTTTTTGTTGTTGTTGCTGCTGCTGCTGCTATTGTTGTTTAAGACAAGGTCTTAGGCAGGGCTCAGTGGCTCACACCTGTAATCCCAGCACTTTGGGATGCTGAAGCAGGTGGATTGCTTGAGCCCAGGAGTTTGAGACCAGACTGGGCAACATGGTAAAACCCCATCTCTACAAAAATTACAGAAAATTAGCCAGGCCTGGTGGCCCGCACCTGTACTCTCAGCTACTCAGGAGGCTCAGGTGGGAGGATCACTTGAGCCCAGGAGGCGGAGGTTGCAGTGAGCAGAGATTGTGCAGCTGCATTCCAGGTTGGGCGACAGGGCAAATATAGGGGAAAAGCTTCAGAACATTGGTCTTGGCAATTACTTCATGGGTAAGACACCAAAAACACAGGCAAAAATAGAAAAATTGGACTATTCCAAATGAAGGAGCCTCCCCACAGCAAAGGAAACAATCGAGTGAAAAGGCAGCCTATAGAATGGGAGAAAGTATTTGCAAACCATATACCTGTTAAGGAGTTAATTTCCAAAATACAGAAGGAACTGCTACAACTCAGTAGCAAAACAAACAACAAATAAACCTCTATTAATCTGATTTAAGAAGGGCTAGTAGACATTTCTCTAAAGATGTGCAAATGAGCAACAATGTTCAATGTCACTAATCATCAGAGAAATGCAAATCAACCTGTCAATGAGATTCACATCACACCTGTTAGGATAGCTATTATCAAAAACAAACAAATAACAAAAACAAAAGGCAACATGTGGAAAATTGGAACCCTTGTTTCTACAGTGTAGGTGGGAATGCAAAATGATACAGTCACTGTAGAAAACAGTATGGCGGATCCTCAAAAAAATTTAAAGTGCAACTATGTTTTGATAATCCTGGCTATTTATCCAAAAGAACTGAAATAAGAATCTGGAAGACACATTCCACTTCTGTATTCACTGCAACCAATGAATTCACAACTGTCAAGACGTGGAGGCTGGGTTCATGGTTGCGCACGCCTGTAATCCCAGCACTTTGGGAGGTTGAGTCGGGTGGATTTCTTGAGGCCAGCCGTTTGAGACCAGACTGGCCAACATGATAAAACCCCATCTCTAGTAAAAATATAAAAATTAGCAGGGCATAGTGGCGCATGCCTGTAATCCCAGATACTCGGGAGGCTGGGGACGAATCGCTTGAACCCAGGAGGTGGAGGTTACAATGAGCCAAGATAGTGCCACTGCACTCCAGCCTGGGCGACAGAGCAAGTCTGTCAAAAAAAAAAGGTAGGAAGGAAGGGAGGGAGTTAGGGAGGGAGGGAGGAAAAAGTGGAAAAAGACCTGGCACAGTGGCTCACACCTATAATCCCAGGTTTTTCAAAGGCTAAGGTAGGAGATCAGAAGTTTGAGGAACAAGAGAAAGCGAAAATTTTAAGTTTTAGTTATTTGATGTGGGTTTTATTATACATTTTGCTAGGAAGAGTAAAGATCAATTTTTCTTTTGATTTAAAATACCTATTTTATTATAGTAAGAACACTTGACATGAGATTTATGTTCTTAACAAATTTAAATGTATAATATACAGTTGTCCCTTGCTTCGTGGCAGAGATTGATTCCAGGACCTCAGGCAGATACCAAAATCCCCACATAATCAAGTCCTGCAGTTGGCCCTCTGAAACCCGCCCCGCCTACATGAAAAGTCAGCTCTCTCTTTGCGCAGGTTTCACATCATGCCATACTGCATATTTGATCTGCTAGTTTGGTTGGAAAAAAATCCACATATAAGTGGACCAATGCAGTTCAAACCTGTGTTGTTCAAGAGTCAACTGTAGTATCGTTAACTATAGGCACAACATTGTACAGAGATTTCTAGAACTTTTCCGTCATGTGTGATATGATTTGATTGTGTCCCCACCCAAATTGCACCTTGAATTGTAATAATCCCCACGTGTAAAGCGTGGGGCCAGGTGTATATATTGAATCATGGGGGCAGTATCCCCCATACTGTTTTTGTGGTAGTGAGTGAGTAAGTCTTAGGAAATCTGATGGTTTTATAAACACAGTTCTGCTGCATAAGCTCTCTTGCCTGCAGCTATGTAAGACATGTCTTTGCTTCTTCTTTGCCTTCTGCCATGATTGTGAGGCCTCCCCAGACACATGATACTGTGAGTCCATAACACCTTTTTCCTTTATAAATTACCTAGTCTTCGGTATGTCTTTATTAGCAGTGTGAAAACAGACTAACACAATGTATAACTGCAACTTTGTTGATTAGCAACTTCCTGTTTCCCCTTCTCCCAAGCCCCTGGCCACCACCATTCTTTCTAATTCTAAGTTTGATCATTTTAGATATCTCAAGTAGAATTAAGTAGTTAACAAATTAAGATTAATAAAGGTTAATCTAAAATAGAATTAATTTGTTCTTTTGATGGCTTATTTCGCTTCACATACTATCCTCGAGGTTCATTTTCTTTTTTATTATTATTTTATTTTATTTTGAGATGGAGTTTCACTCTTGTCATCCAGGCTTGACTGCAATGGTGCAATCTCGGCTCACTGCAACATCTGCCTCCCTGGTTCAAGGGATTCTCCTGCCGCAGCCTCCCAAGTAGTTGGGATTACAGACGTGCACCACCACAGACATACAGCTAATTCTGTATTTTTAGTAGAGACAGGGTTTCACCATGTTGGCCAGGGTGGTCTCAAACTCCTGATTTCAGGTGATCTGCCTGCCTCGGCCTCCCAAAGTGCTGGGATTACAGGCATGAACCACCACTCCCAGTCAAGGTTCATTTTCTTCATCCACTCATCTGATGGTGGACATTCAGTTTGTTTCATATTTTTAAAAAATTTTTATTTTTGTAGAGACAGGGTCTCGCTATATTACCCAGGCTGGGCACTTGGTCCACTTATACACGGATTTTTTTCATCCAAACTTGCAGATCAAAAATGCAGTATTGGCAGGATGCAAAACCTGCACAAAGGGAGAGCTGACTTTTCATGTAGGTGGGGCAGGTTTCAGAGGGCCAATTGCAGGACTTGACTATGAAGGGATTTTGGAATACGCCTGAGGTTCTGGAATTAATCTCCCCCACAAAGCAAGGGACAACTGTATAGCATACATTTAAATTTGTTAAGAACAGAAATCTCATGTAAAGTGCTCTTACTACAATAAAATACATTTCTTAAATCAAAAGAAAAATTGACCTTTACTCTTTCTAGCAAAATGTATAATAAAACCCACATCAGGCTGGGCCCAGTGGCTCATGCCTGTAATCCCAGCAGTTTGGGAGGCCGACGTGGGCGGATCACAAGGTCAGGAGATCGAGACCATCCTGGCTAACAGGGTGAAACCTCGTCTCCACTAAAAATACAAAAAATTAGCCAGGCGTGGTGGTGGGCGCCTGTAGTCCCAGCTACTCGGGAGGCTGAGGCAGGAGAATGGCGTGAACCCAGGAGGCGGTGCTTGCAGTGAGCCGAGATCCTGCCACTGTACTCCAGTCTGGGTGACAGAGCGAGACTCCATCTCAAAAACAAGAAACAAAAAAAACCCACATCAAATAACTAAAATTTAAAATCTTTTCTTTCTCTCATTCCTCAATTCTGATAAATCCTGCCACTGTCCCAGCAAATCTAGGGCCCCACAAATCTAGTACATACCCGCACCACTGCAACCCCAGAAAAGGCTGAGCTCTCTCCCCCAGCTCCTGACTGTCTTGAATTTCTGAACTCCACCTCACGTACAGAACTGTGTGACTGCCCATTTAACCTACTTAAGAATAGTCTCCCCATAATCACTGGACACCGATGGCAACTGCTGAGTGCCCAACCTAGGAGACCTTACGGCTAGAGTGACCGATCCCACTCTGCTACCCCACCCAACATCCCAGACAGATGCAGGCTGGCATTGACACAGAGCAGAAATGTCTGGAGCAGAGATGTAGATCAAGCCCAGCTATGAACTAAGTCTCTGGAGGTCTTTTTAGGTGATGGAGATTAGAGGGATGGAGGGAACTGAAAAAGAAAGGGGGATCAGCCAAATCAAGTTAAGCAGTCTGATTAAAGGACAGATATTCCTGAAGATCCTGAAGGCAGAAACTTTGTCTTAACTCCTTCATCTGCACTCATCCTAAACCACAACTTCACCCCTCCCCTAGACAAACACAACCTTCACAGAAGAGTTTTGAAAAGATTTCTGGCAAGAAAATAAAGTTTCCAGAGACAATTGAGGTTTTTTGTCTGGTCGCCACTGGTTAAAATAAATAAGCAAACTTTTTATTGATATCACAACAACTGCTTATGTGCTTACTGGCCATTGACATATTCTATTTCGGAAGTGCTTGTTCAGGTCTTTTGATCATATTCCTAAAAATAAAAGGTAAATGATGTGGCCGGGCACGGTGGCTCACGCCTGTAATCCCAGCACTTTGGGAGGCCGAGGCGGGGGGATCACCTGAGGTCGGGAGTTCCAGACCAACCTGACTAACATGGAGAAACCCCATCTCTAATAAAAATACAAAATTAGCGGGGTGTGGTGGCTGGAGCCTGTAATCCCAGCCTACTCAGGAGGCTGAGGTAGGAGAATCGCTTGAACCTGAGAGATGGAGGTTGTGGTCAGCCATGATGGCTCAAAAAAGTAAATAAATAAAATAAAATAAAAATAAATAAATAAATAAAAGGTAAATGATTATGTAAGGGGGGGGGGTGTGGAGCATAGCCTATTTCCATGACCTTGGGGAAACAAATATTTCATAGGGAGATAAAAAATAAGTAAACAAAATTGAAATAAATTTGACTTTGTGAAAATTAACAATTTTATCACAAGACACCATTAAACTGTTTCTCAGACACAGGTAGGAAGAAGATATTCACTCTACAAACATCCAGCAAAAAACTCTTACATGACATACACAAAATCAATAATAAAAACCCCAACAAAATATGCTGTTGTGATTCAAAAAGGAGCTCTGTTCCATTTTATAAACCTTGAGAGGCTGGGCACAGTGGCTCACACCTGTAATCCCTGCACTTTGAGAAGCCTAGACAGCAGGATCCCTTGAGCTCAGGAGTTCGAGAGCAGCCTGGGCAATATGGCGAAACCCCCGTCTCTACTAAAAATACAAAAATTGGCGGACGCACGTAGTCCCAGCTACTGGGAAAGCTGAGATGGGAGAATCGCTTGAGCCCGGGAGGCAGAGGCTGCAGTGATCCAAGATCCTGCCATTGCACTCCAGCCTGGGGACAGAGAGAGACCTTATCTAACCACTGTACCCCCACCAAAAACAAACAAACAACAACAAAAACCTTGAGAGCCTCACTCTCCTAATTGAGAAGGGTGACCAGGCTCACCAGCAAGTGGGACCTGTAACGTGGTGGTGCCTTAGGCTACTAACCTGCGGCACATCAGCATAGAGACTGAGATTAGTTAGGGCCCCACAGCGATCCTTCTCTTGGGACATTGGCTCCTTCAGCTGAGGTGGAGTTCAATGAAACAAGTTACCTAAGCTGAAATAGAGAGGAGAGTGGGAAGAATCCGGGAAGTATTTCCGCTCAGTTTCAGACGGAGCGTCCTTCCAGGGTGAAGTGAACTTGAGAACCACTACTCTAGAGAAACTCCTGTAACAACCATTGTCATATTTGCGGCGCTTTTCCCCTTTCCTTATACATTCCACGTAACAAAACCGAAAATACCAAAACTCTAGACTCAAGATCCAGGAAGGCTTTCCCCAGGGACATAAAATCTCACAAACGCCAGGCCAATAAACCTCGGGCAGAACACACAGAAATTTGATTTCAATTTCAAAACTGTTATACAGTCCTATGACTGTTTCTCTGTCCTTTCAATGCACACAGACATTCACTTCTTGATTACAGAGAATGACTTTTAAAACCCACTTTATAAGGAAGGTGCCCAGGAGACCTCCACTACTTTTCTGCAGAGAAATGCTCACAGGGAGAGACTGTGGAGTGAGATGGAGCCAGGGGGCTGCCTGTGACTGGTTATCTTCCAGGTCAGCAGTGCTGGAAGAAGGCAGGGGACAGTGCTACGCAGCTGTCTTACAACAGGTAAAATTAGAACCACTTGACTCAGCTTCTTCCGATTCTCACACAGTTCCCTGCCATTCCTATTCAGCTATCGTCTCACTCAATCTGCTTTTTACGTATTGCTATAATTTTAACCTTGGTATTGTGCTTTTTGTTTTTGTTTGTTTGTTTTGATCTTTTGGTTTTTGTTTCTTAGATTTTACTTCACATTGAAAAATCTACCCATCTTGCATACGCAGCTGCTTCATTAGTTGTGACTACTGCACAGCATGAAGTGTATACCCAGCTACTCTGATGACAGACATGCGGGTTGCTTCAACTTTGTTACCCCATATCACTACAATGATTAGTCTCATTTAATCCACTAGAATGATAAGCTGAAATGTCATTGAGGGACATTCCTAGAAGTGGGATTACTGGGTTCTAGACAAAAAGCTACGCAAAAATAAAAACTCACTTAATACCTGTACAGCAAAATCTAAGATCTATATTTTTAAGAATTAAATCCTACTTTTATTCCATGTAGAAATCATACATATAATATTTTTCTCGTGATAAATCAGAGGAAGGACATCTAACTCACAATGCTCTGAGGAAACCTCCCAGGGAAGATTCTTGAGGTATATCTAAAATTTGAGTAAACTTGTGGTGAAGAAGAAGGGAAGGTATTTTGAGCGGACAGAAAATTTAAGTTTAACAAGTTATTTACTGTTAATTAACATTTCTTTTACTTTAATGATCTAGCAAAATTGTCTGCAATGTGATAATATTTTGTGGGGCTGTCTTCTTCAGAGTTTCAAAGTAAAGTAGAAAAACTTGTTTTATAGAATCTGATGGCAGATTATTCTGCATGTGGGGGAGATCAGTGAATTTCCCAGTAATTCTGTCCCCAGAAAAACCCCAGAACTCCAACTATGCCCGTCCTGACAATTGACACTCTTAGCTTGTCATCATGTCTTTCCTCCTAGCGTTAGTATAGTTTCAAGTATCCTTTGTTTTTTATGAAGCAGGGTTCAATCTCTGCAGTAGAAGTGTAATTTTTGCCTTGGCCTACAACCTCATCTAGGTCAATCCGAGATCAGAGTTTTTTATTTGTATAGCATGATCTTTCAAGCATTATTCATGGCTAGAATACCTTACTATTTATTTATTTATTTATTTAATTTTTGAGATAGAGTTTCGCTGTTGTTGGCCAGGCTGGAGTTCATTGGTGCGGTCTTGGCTCACTGCAACCTCCGCCTCCAGGGTTCAAGCGATTCTCCTGCCTCAGCCTCCGAAATAGCTGGGATTACAAGTGCCTGCCACCATGCCAGGCTAATTTTTGTATTTTTAGTAGAGATGGGGTTTCACCATGTTGGCCAGGCTGGTCTCAAACTCCTGATCTCAGTTGATCCATCAGCCTCAGCCTCCCAAAGTGCTGGGATTACAAGCGTGAGCCACCACACCCAGCCACTTTTTATTCTTCTAGAGTCTTCATGGATTGCCTGATTTTGCTTCACAGTTGCAACAGATAATCTAATACTGTGCAAGTGTGATATTGAGTATGGCCAGGATCCTGTTTTATTGTGCTCACCACAAAGAAATAAATCACGCTGCAGAGGGCAATTTGGCAGAATCCATCAACATTTCAAATGTATATATCATATGTCCCTTGATGTGCATTTCACATGTGTGCAAAGGATGCTTGCAGGCATAACAATTATGTTTAAATTATTCACTTGATATTATTTGTAATAGAAAGATTAAGAAAAAGCTATTTATCTTAGGTAATCAGTTAAATACATTATGCCATATATACAAAATAGAACAAAATGGAGTCTCTTATGTCTACTTCTTTCTACATAGACACAGTAACAGTCTGATCTCTCTTTTCCCCACACATAAGGAGGGGCCAGGCCCAGTGGCTCACGCCTATAATCCCAGCACTTTGAGACATCGAGATGGGCAGATCACCTGAGGTCAGGAGGTTGAGAGTAGCCTGCCTGGTCAACATGGTGAAATCCTGTCTCTACTAAAAATACAAAAAGTAGTCAGTCATAGTGGCAGGCTCCTGTAGTCCCAGCTACTCAGGAGGCTGAGGCAGGAGAATCTCTTGAACCAGGGAGGCAGAAGTTGCTGTGAGCTGAGATTGTGCAACTTCTAAATAAACAGAGGGGAGGACTGCCTGAGCCCAGGAAGTTGGGAGGTCAAGGCTGCATTGAGCCATGATTGTGCCACTGCACTCTCGCCTGGCCACGCCTGTAATCCCAGCACTTTGGGAGGCCAAGGAGGGTGGATCACAAGGTGAGGAGTTCAAGACCAGCCTGGCCAAGATGGTAAAACCCCATCTCTACTACAAATACAAAAATTACCTGGGTGTGGTGGCAGGTGCCTGTAATCCCAGCTACTTAGGAGGCTGAGGCAGAGAATTGCTTGAACCTGGGAGGCTGAGGTTGTAGTGAGCCGTGATTGTGCCCCTGGACAGCCTGAGCGACAGAGTGAGACTCTGTCTCAAAAAAAAAAAAAAAAAAAAAAGATAGACCCACATGGAATGTCTTTCCATGTTAATTGGATCTGTCAGTAGTGACCTGGACCTGTGAATCCAGGGTGCATACATGACTCAGGGAGTCAGATCCACAAGACACTCATGCTCTGATTCCAGCTTTTGGAATCCAGCCCTTGGAATCAAGAGTAGTGGCCTTGATTAGCTCCAGAACTTCACAAGGGATGTAGAGGAAATTCACCCCAGCTAGCACCTTCTCTAAGAATTTTCTGGGCCAAATTCAAACAAGTGAAACAACAGAAACTTGCTCCTTCAAATCTGTGAGTTTTGGATTTAGAGACTGGATTTTCTGTGAGGGAGCTGCAAACAAAATAGGTTTTTGTCTTTGTATTTCCTTATTAAAACAAATAACTTAATCATTTGGATAGACTTTACTGACACAGGTGAGGTGTAACCTGGGGATTATGGAAGGTGGATATGGAAGGAGAGAATTGCTTCCTTTATTATAGTGAAACTTTACATGACAATGATGGTTTAATGCAGTCTTAAAAGAAAATGGAGCCGGGTGTGGTGGCTCATGCATGTAATCCCAGCAGTCTGGAAGGATTGAAGCAGGCAGATCACCTGAGGTCAGGAGTTCGAGACCAGCCTGGCCAACATGGTGAAACCCCGGCTCTACTAAAAATGCAAACATTAGCCTGGCATAGTGGCAGGCACCTGTAATCCTGGCTACTCAGGAGGCTGAGGCAGGAGAAGAGCTTGAACCTGGGAGGCGGAGGTTGCAGTGAGCCGAGATTGTGCCATTGCACTCCAGCCTGGGGGACAAGAGCGAGACTTCCTCTGAAAAAAAAAAAAGAAAAAAGAAAATGAAAACTTTCGGCCGGGTGTGGTGGCTCACACCTGTAATCCCAGCACTTTGGGAAGCCGAGGTGGGTGGATTACGAGGTCAGGAGATCAAGACCAACCTGGCTAACACGGTCAAACCCCAGGTGTGGTGGCAGGTGCCTGTAGTCCCAGCTACTCGGGAGGCTGAGGCAGGAGAATGGTGTGATCCCAGGAGGCGGAGCTTACAGTGAGCCGAGATCATGCCACTGCACTCCAGCCTGGGCGACAGAGCGAGACCCTTTCTCAAAAAAGAAAAAAAAAGAAAACTTTCTTAGTTAAAACTGATCAGCTTACTTGATTAGAGCATCGTGCTCATAATGCCAATATTAGGGGTCCCTATAGAGGCCAGGCCAATATATAATTTTTTTTTCTTTTTGTCTGAGACAGTCTCACTCTGTCTCCCCAGAACGATCTTGGCTCACTGCAACCTCCGCCTCCCGGGTTAAAGCAATCTCCTGCCTCAGCCTCCCAAGTAGCTGGGACTACAAGAGACTACCACCACGTCCAGCTAACTATTTTTGTATTTTTAGTACAGACGGGGTTTCACCATATTGGCCAGGCTGGTCTTGAACTCCTGACCTTGTGATCTGCCTGCCTCGGCCTCCCAAAGTGCTGGGATTATAGGCACGAGCCACCGCACCCGGCCGGGATATAATTTCTTTAAAGCCTTGACAGTTTCTAAGTATCAGTTCACACATCCACATGAGGTTGCCACGTATCTATTTCTTGAACTCCTTTCTGTCATTCAGGGTAAAGAATGTCCAGTTCCCCACTTTGCTCAAAACGGAGCCCTGTTCCTTTTTCGAGATCCCCAAGGAAACTCTCTGCAGAAAACTGTTGACAAAGGTCTGCTCTCGAGACTCCAAGGAAGCCAGACTCACCTGCATTGCACAGATGGGATCCTGCACATTGGCACCTACTCGAGTAGGCACCACCTGGGCCTCTCAAAGCCTGCAGACAAACACAGAGTAAAAAGAAAGGGAGCAACCGGGCGCGGTGGCTCGTGCCTGTAATCCCAGCACTTTGGGAGGCTGAGGCAGGCGAATCATCTGAGGTCAGGAGTTCAAGACGAGCCTGGCCAACATGGCGAAAACTGGTCTCTTACTAATTATCTGGGCGTGGTGGCACGCGCCTGTAATCCCAGGAGGCTGAGGCAGGAAAATCGCTTGAACCCAGGAGGAGAAGGGTGCAGTGGGCCGAGATCGCTCCACTGCACTCCAGCCTTGGCAACAAGGTGAGACTCTGTCTAAAAAAAAAAAAAGTAAAGAGGGTAATGGATTCAGGGTTCAACAACATAGCTCAGGACAAAGAAGGGACAAAGGTTCCTGAGATGGCTGAAGATCAAGGAGAGAATACAAAAAGTCTTTCTGTGTTTATGCTTAATAATATGCAAAGATTCTATCAATTCAAACAGAGACTCACAGAAGCAACATGACAAAAAGAAAAGGCGTCATATTTTTTATCCAAAAACCTTTTGCTTGTTAGGCAAAATAGTAACCTCTACACGATAGAAAAATATACCCTGGAAGATCTCAGAATAGAAGGTGCTGGCCGGGCGCGCTGGCTCACGCCTGTAATCCCAGCACTTTGGGATGCCGAGGTAGGTGGATCACTTGAGATCAGGAGTTCAACAACAACCTGATCAACATGGTAAAAGTCCGTCTCTACTAAAAATACAAAAATTAGCCAGGCGTGGTGGCGGGCGCCTGTAATCCCAGTTATTCGGGAGGCTGAAACAGGAGAATCTCTTGAGCCCAGGAGGCAGAGGCTGCAGTGAGCCGTGATCGCGCCACTGCAATCCAGTCTGGGCAACAAAGTGGGAAACTCTGTCTCAAAAAAAAAAAAGGAGCTATGTCTATACAATACAGCTTCAGTGATTCGGTGCGTAGTGGCTCACGCCTCCAATCCCAACACTTTAGTTAGTTGAGGCAGAAGGATCACTTGAGCCAAGGAGTTAGAAGACAGTCCTGGAGTTAGAAGCCAGCCCTGGCAACACAGTAAAACCCCATCTCTACAAAAAAAAAAATTAAAAATTAGCCGGCCTTTAGTGGCTTACGCTGAGGCAGGAGGATTACTTGAGCCCAGGAGTTCAAGTGAGCTGATTACGCCACTGCCCTGCAGCCTGGACTACAAAGCAAGACCTTGCCTTCGCACTGGTTGAAGGGAGCGAGTCACAATAGTGGTTCCTTCTGTATAGTGATTGGAAAGGAACTTGGAGTGCTCTTGAGTTGCGTGCTGGTAGGCGGGGTTTATTCGGTTTGTGGAGAATCATCCAGGTGAATATTTATATATGAGAGGTTTTTTTTTTTTTTTTTTTTTTTTCTTGAGACGGAGTCTAGCTCTATCGCCCAGGCTGGAGTGCAGTGGCCGGATCTCAGCTCACTGCAAGCTCCGCCTCCGGGGTTCATGCCATTCTCCTGCCTCAGCCTCCCAGGTAGCTGGGACTACAGGCGCCGCCACCTCGCCCGGCTAGTTTTTTTTTGTAGTTTTTAGTAGAGACGGGGTTTCACCGTGTTAGCCAGGATGGTCTCGATCTCCTGACCTCGCGATCCGCCCATCTCGGCCTCCCAAAGTGCTAGGATTACAGGCTTGAGCCACCGCGCCGGAATTGGCTTATGCAACTGTGGACCTGGCTAGTAAGTGCTAAATCCATAGGGCAGGCTGTCAGGAAAAGCAGGCCATCAGAAAGTACAGGCTGGAAACAATATAGAAAATCAATGAAACCAAAAGTTGGTTATTTGAAAAGTTCACCAAAATTGACAAATATTTAGCTAAATAAACCAAGAAAAAAGAAGAGAGGGCCGGGCACAGTGGCTCACGCCTGTAATTGTAGCACTTTGGGAGACCAAGGTGGGCGATCACCTGAGGTCAGGAGTTCGAGACCAGCCTGGGCAACATGGCGAGATCCCCCTCTCTACTGAAAATACAAAAGTTAGCGGAGCACAGTGGCGGCGCCTGTAATCCCAGCTACTCAGGATACTGAGGCAGGAGAATCGTCTGAACCCAGGAGGCGGAGGTTGCAGTGAGCCGAAATCGCGCCACTGAAGTCTGGGCAACAGAGTGAGACTCTGTCTCAAAAAAAAAAAAAAAAATTAGGAGACTCAAAAGACTGAAATCAGAAATGAAAGTGGAGGCGTCTGCTCCATCTAAGCTGAACCGGAGGCGGGAAGCTCAGGACATAGCCGTTGATTGGCTGGCTGGGGCGCAGCTTGACGGCGTCGGGTTGACCAGCCACAGGCGGCATCTGGGTGAATGGTGCCTGTGTGAGAGGCTGGTGGCCCCAGGGTGCCGTGGACTTGGAAGTGGGAAATGGAGGCAGGAGCCCTCCCTACACTTCACCATAGGCTTCCTGATAGATTCCAGCATCATGATTACCTCCCAGATACTTTTTTTTTTTTTTTTTAATTTGGGTGGCTTTTCTTCATGGGCCAATTGTTTAAGAACTATGAGGTGCGTCAGTATGTTGCATGGGTGACCTTCTCTGTGATGTTTGCATTTTCTTGCACTATGTTTGAGCTCATCATGTTTGAAATCTTAGGAGTGTTGTATAGTCGCTCTCGTTATTTTCACTGGAAAATGAAACTGTGTAATTCTGCTGATCCTGGTTTTCATGGTGCGTTTTTACACTGGCTATTTTGTTGTGGGCAACATTGGACTACTTTTGTCTCCTCTGTCTTAGTGCATAAACAACGACTGCTTTTTTCCTGTCTCTTGTGGTTGACCTTTATCTATTTCTTCTGGAAACTAGGAGATTCCTTTCCCATTCTCAGCCCAAAACATGGGATCTTATCCATAGAACAGTTCATCAGCTGGGTTGGTGTGATTGGAGTTACTCTCACAGCTCTCCTTTCTGGATTTGGTGCTGTCTACTGCCCATACACTTTCATGTCTTACTTCCTCAGGAATGTGACTGACACAGATATTCTAGCCCTAGAATAGCAACTGCTCCAAACCATGGATATGATCATAACCAAAAAGAAAAGGATGGCAATGGCACAGAGACCAATGTTCCAGAAGGGGGGGGGTACATAACAAATCATCAGGATTCTGGGGAATGATAAAAGTATTACCACTTATTCAATAGGAAGTGGATGCTTTGGAAGAACTAAGCAGGCAGCTTTTTCTAGAAACAGCTGATCTGTATGTTACCAAGGAGAGAACAGAATACTCCAAAACCTTGAAAGGGAAATATTTTAATTTTCTGGGTTACTTTTTCTCTATTTACTGTGTTTGGAAATTTTTCATGGCAACAATCAATATTGTTTTTGATCGAGTTGGGAAAATGGATCCTGTCACGAGAGTCATTGAGATCACTGTGAATTATCTGGGAATCCAGTGTGATGTGAAGTTTTGGTCCCAACACATTTCCTCCATTCTTGTTGGAATAATCATTGCCACATCCATCAGAGGACTGCTGATCACTCATACCAAGTTATTTTATGCCATCTCTAGCAGTAAGTCCTCTAGTGTCAATGTCCTGCTATTAGCACAGATAATGGGCATGTACTTTGTCTCCTCTGTGCTGCTGATCCGAATGAATATGCCTCTAGAATACTGCACCATAATTACCGAAGTCCTTGGAGAACTGCAGTTCAATTTCTGTCACCATTGGTTTGATGTGATCTTCCTGGTCAGCACTCTCTCTAGCATAGCGTTTCTCTATTTGGCTCACAAACAGGCACCAGAGAAGCATATGACACCTTGAACTTAGGCCTACTACAGACTGTTAGAGGCCAGTGGTCTCAAAATTTAGATATGAGAGAGGAAAAAATGGAGGGGACAAGGGTCTAACATTTTATAAACAAACAAAATGCTGTGGTAGTGTTTTTTACCTCTGGCATCCTCTTTCCTACTCAAGTGATACTGTGATCATGAGTAGCATCAGCTAGAACATGAGAGGGAGAAGTAACTCAAGGCAATACTCAGCAGAGAGCATCCTATGTGGACCTGAGGCTAGTGCAATGGCAGAGAGGAACCAAAAAACTAGAAGGAAAAAATACACTGGAACTCTGGGGCAAGAGATGTCTATGGTAGCTGGGCCAAACACACAGGATATCCATTTTAAGTTTCATATGGAGGTGGTCATAGCTTTCCCTTGAGATTGACTGTCATTAAAATCAGAGATTGTAAGGAAAAAAATAAAGAGAAAGAAAGGGAAGGAAGGAAGGAAGGAAGGAAGGAAGGAAGGAAGGAAGGAAAAGGAAAGAAGAGACATTACAAATTTACAGAAATCAAAAGGATTATAAGAGAATACTGTGAGCAATTGTATGCTAGCAAATTGGATAATCTAGATGAAGTGGACAAGCGCCTAAAAACCATCTATTAAAATGTAATTACAAAGAAATAAAAAATCTGAATAGACCTGTAACTAGTAAGGATACTAACGCAGTACGATACAAAATTTCTCCACAAATTACTAGCAAACTAAAGTTAACAATATGTTTTTGGGTTTGTTTTTGTTTTTTGAGATGGAGTCTCGCTCTACCACCTGGGCTGGAGTGTAGTGGCGCAATCTTGGCTCACTGCAACCTCCACCTCCCAGATTCAAGCAATTCTCCTGTCTCAGCCTCCCGAGTAGCTGGGACTAAAGGCACACACTGCCACATCCGGTTAATTTTTTGTATTTTAGTAAAAACGGGGTTTCACTGTGTTGACCAAGCTGGTTGTGAACTCCTGAGCTCAGGCAATCCGCTGACTTGGCCTCCCAAAGTGCTAGGATTACAGGCGTGAGCCACCATGCCTGGCTAGCAATATGTTAAGAAGATTATACACTATGAAAAAGTAGGATTTATTCCTGGAATGTGAGGATAATTCAACATACAAATATCAGTCAATGTAATATATACCACATTAACAGAATGGAAAAAATTTACATAATCACCTCCATTGATACCGAAAAAGCATTTGACAAAATCCCACACCCTTTCGTGAAAAACAAACAAACAAAAAAAACCCACCCAATGAACTACAAATAGAAGAAAACTTCCTTAGCATCATAAAGGCTACTTATGATTAACCTTCAACTAACATCATATTCAATAGTGAAGGGGTGGCTCATGCCTATAATCCCGGCATTTTGGGAGTCGGAGGCAGGCAGGTCACCTGAGATCAGGAGTTGAAGCCAGCCTGGCCAACATGGCAAAACCCCATCACTATTGAAAATACAAAAAAATTAGCTGGGCATGGCGTGCCCCTGTAGTTCCAGCTACTCAGGAGGCTGAGGCATGAGAATCACTTGAACCTGGGAGGCAGAGGTTGCAGTGAGCTGAGATCTCACCACTATACTCGAGCCTGGGCGACAGAGTGAGACACCCTCTTAATTAAAAAAAAGAAAAGAAAAGAAAAAAGTAGTGAAAGACTAAAGCTTTTTTTCCAAGATCAGCAAAAGACAAAAATGCCCACATTCACCACACTATTCAGCATAGTGTTGTCAGTTCTAGCCACAGAAAGTAGGCAACAAAGTGAAATTAAAAGCATCCCAGCTGGCTCTGTGGCTCATGCCTGTAATCCTGACACTTTGGGAGGCTGAGGCAGGAGGATCACTTGTGCCAATTAGTTCGAGACCAGCCCAGGCAATATGGCCAAACCCCGTGTCTACCAAGAATACAAAAATTAGCTGGGTGTGGGTGGGAGGATCACTGGAGCCGGGGAAGTCAAGGCTGCGGGGAGCCATGATTGTGCCCCTGCACTCCAGCATGGGTAATCTCCTGTCTCAAAAAATAAATAAAATAAATTTAAAATATTAAAATTTAAAAAAGAAACTTTCATGCCAGTGTTTCACAACAGCATTATTGATTTTGGTTGATTCTACCTGTTGACTATTCAGAAAGCCTTAAAAGGAGTAAAATTTTGATACATGCTGATACATGATATATGAATAAAGAGTGAGAACATTATTCAAAGTGAAATAAGCCAAACATAAAGGACAAATATATGATTTCCACAATAGTAAAATTCATAGAGATAGAAAGAATAGTTACCAAGAGCTAGGAAAGTAGAGAGAAATGGGGAGTTATTATTGAAAGGATACAGAGTTTCAATTTTGGATGATAAAAAGTTCTGGAGATGGATAATGGAGATGGTTGCATGATGATGTGAATGTACTTAATTCTACTGAAATGTATACTTAAAACTAATTCAAATAACAAATTTTATGTTATGTGTATCTTACCACAATTTTTAAAAGGCCCTAAAAATATATAAGGATGTAAATTAAATGGTTTAGAAAAGTAAAGGGATAGGCCGGGCGCAGTGGTTCACGCCTGCAACCCCAGCACTTTGGGAGGCGGATCACGAGGTCAGGAGTTAGAGACCAGCCTGACCAATATGGTGAAACCACGTCTCTACTCAAAATACAAAAATTAGCCAGGCATGGTGGCGCACGCCTGTAGTCCCAGCTGCCTGGGAGGCTGAGGCAGAAGAATCGCTTGAACCCAAGAGGCAAAGGTTGCAGTGAGCTGAGATCACACCACTGCACTCCAGCTTGGGTGACAGAGAGAGAGAGAAAAAAAAAGAAAAGTAAAGGGATAAAGATATATTACACAAAGGTTAGGCTGGGTGTGGTGGCTCATACCTGTAATTCCAGAACATTGCAAGTCTGAGGCAGGTGGAACACTTGTGACCAGAAGTTCAAGACCGGCTTGGCCAAAATGGTGAAACCCTGTCTCTACTAAAAATACAAAAATTAGCCAGGTGTGGTGGCCCACCCCTATAGTCCCAGTTACTCAGGAGTCTGAGGCATGACAATTGTTTGAACCCAGGAGGCAGAGGCTGCTGTGAGCCAAAATCGCGCCACTACACTCCATTTATGAGAGTCTCAAAAAATAAATTAAATAAATTAAATAAAATAAAGTTAAAAACAACAACCCTCTCCCCCCAAAAAAAACCACAAATGCTAACCATAAAAAAGTTAACGTAAAACGTATGTATTAACATAAAGTGTAGATTTTAAGACAAGGAGTATTACCATAGGTAGAGACATGACATAATAAAAAAAAAAAAAGAGGCATTTCATACTGATAAAACAGAGACATTTTATAAAACAGAAACGTGTAAATGCTACATGTGTAGCATTCAATATATATTGTATATATTCAATAATATATAACAATACAAAATGACATGAAAACTTATGTTTACACAAAAATCTATCACAATTATTTGTAACACCTTTATTTACAATAGCAAAACACACTACTAAAATGTACCTCAATAGGTAGATGGTTAAAGAAACTGTGGTACATCCATACAATAAACAACTACTCAGCTATTAAAAGGCAGGAACTGTTGATACAACAAATTGGATGGATCTCAAGGGCATTAGACTGTGAAAAAGGCCAACCTTTTTTTTTTTTAAGACAGAATCTTGCTTTGTCACCCTGGAGTGCAGTGGCACCATCTCCACTCACTGCAACCTCTGCCTCCCGGGCTCAAGCAGTTCTCATGCCTCACCTTCCCGAGAAGCTGGGACTACAGGTGTGAGCCACCACGACCAGTTAGCCAATTTTGGTATTTTTAGTAGAGATAGGGTTTCACCATGTTGGTCAGGCTGGTCTTGCACTCCCGGCCTCATGTGATCCACCTGCCTCAGCCTTCCAGACTGCAGGGATTACAGGTGGCCTGTAATAGGCACCTGGCCTATTTCTGTAACATTCTAAAAACAAAATAAAAAACAGAGATTAAGAACACATTAGGCCTGGCACAGTGGTTCATGCCTGTAATCCCAGCACTTTGGGAGGCCAAGGTGGGTGGATCACCTGAAGTCAGGAGTTCAAGAACAGCCTGGCCAACATGGTAAAATCCTGTGCCTACTGAAAATACAAAAAATAGTCAGGTGTGGTGGCACGTGCCTGTAATCCCAGCTACTTGGGAGGCTGAGGCACGAAAATGGCTTGAACCCGGGAGGCAGAGGTTGCAGTGAGCCGAGGTTGCGCCACTGCACTCCAGCCTGGGCAACAGAGTGAGACTGTCTCAAAAAAAAAGAAAAAAAAAGAACATATTAGTTCTGTGGGGGTGGTTGGCATGGGAAGTGAGTGTAACTAATTAAGTGGTGACACCCACAGGGAAATCTTTGTGGTGATGAAACTTTTTTTCTGATTTCCAGTGATAGTTACACAAATCTACACATGATAAAATGACCTAGAACTACATACAAACATTGTACCAACGTCAGATTCTTGGGTTTAATATTGTACTATAGTTATATAAGATGTAGTCATCGGGGGGAACTAAGTTAAGGGTACAGGGAACTTCTCTTTGCTTTCTTTGTAATTGCCTGTAAATCTATAATTATTTCAAAATTAAAAATTTTAAAACCTGATAGTAGTGGGGCATGGTGGCCCGCACCAGTAATCCCAGCTACTCAGGAGGCTGAGGCAGGATAATCACTTGAACCTGGGAGGCAGGGGCTACAGTGAGTTGAGATTGCACCACTGTACTTTAGCCTGGGCAATAGAGTGAGATTCCATCTTAAAAAAAAAAAAAAAGTAATAAGAATGTTCTCTAATCAATATAGAATTAAACTAGAAATCAGTAACAGAAACAAAGGAAAATATCCCCAAATGCTTGGGAAAATAACATCACACTCCTTAACAACCTATGGGTTAAAGACAAATTACAAGAGAAATGAGAAAATAGTTTGAACTAAAAATAATAAAGTACAACATATCCAAACTTATTGATAGCTGCTAACACTGTTCTTGGAGAGAAAGCTGTGGATTTATATACATATAGTACCAGTTGGGCATGTAAGAAGCTACAAGTCATCACTAAGTCCTAAAAACAAGTAAAACCTGAACAAACTGAAAACCCAGCTCTTCTTATGTCTGTCAGAAAAAATGAGGTCACAGGGCAAGCCACTGCTTCCAAAATTGAAAAGACAAATACAGAGAATCACAACTTACCAGAGCAGAAACCCACAGAACAGACACCATGTGAACTAGTGCTGGAGCAGGGAAATCTGAACTCCAATTAGCAAATTGTTGGTGGCTCAACATTGCTGAGTCTAGGAGATAAAATCTCCAGAACTCAGTCATCTTCACCTCACAATTTTGTTAATTTTACCTCAGGAGCTTGACCAGATTGTCACAGTGAATATGGGAGAAAAATCCCCTCTACCTCTGGTAGCAGGTGGGCAAGAACCAGTTTGCAATAGGGCAAAGCATTTTGTTCTCTTAACAAGGTCTGCCCTCAGGAGAAACAATTTAACCTCAGCCTAACCTGCTGGGGTTTGATCAGAGCCCAACTGCTCTGTGGGAAGGGAAATAAGGAACTCCAGCCCACTCTAGCCATCTAGTCCCACCTAAAGTGGGGGAAAACTAGGAAGCACGTTTAAAGTTGACAGTTCAGAGACACAGGATCACTAACAGACTGAGACCTACTTGTGGGACTACAGAATGTTTTATTCCCCCCACACCGTTCCACCACATTACTAAAGGCCTGCTTATATCACCTCACTTTACCCAGTGGAACATGTCCTGCTAGCAAGAAAAAATAACAAGGCACAATAAAAAGCAAAATACACAGAAGAAACAGAGCAGGCATCAGAATCAGACTCAGACATGACAGGGATGTTGGAATTCTCAGACCAGAAATTTGAAACAACTGATTAAGATGCTAGGGGCTTTGGCCAGGTGAGGTGGCTCACAGCTGTAATCCCAGCACTTTGGGAGGCTCAGGTGGGCGGATCACGTAAGGCCAGGACTTGCAGACCAGTCTAACCAACATGTTGAAACCCCGTCTCTACTAAAAATACAAAAAAAAATTAGCCGGGCCTGGTGGTACATGTCTGTAATCCCAGCTACTTGGGAGGCTAAGGCATGAGAATTGATTGAACCCGTGAAGCAGAGATTACAGTGAGTCATTGCAGTGCCGCTTGGGTGAAAAAGCGAGGCTCTGTCTCAAAAACAAAACAACAACAAAAAAAAAGATGGGAAAGGCTCTAATGTATAAAGAAGATGACATGCAAGAACAGATGGGCAATGTAAGCAGAGAGATGGAAATTCTAAGAAAGAGCCAAAAAGACACGCTAGTGATCAAAAACACTATAACATCAAGACAATGAAAAGACAAGCCACACACTAGGAGAAAATATTTGCTAAAGATATACCAAAGTACTCTTATTCAAAATCTACAAAGAACTCTTAAAATTCAACAGTAAGAACACAACCTCATAAAAAAAAAAAACGGCCAAAGACCTCAACAAGCATGTCACCAACTAAGATATACAGATGAAAAATAAGCATATGAAAAGGTGTTCCGCATCATATGTTATCAGGGAAATGCACATTAAAACAACAATGTGATATCACTACACACCTATCAGAAGAGCTAAAGTCCAGAACACTGACAACAGCAAATTTTGGTGAAGCTATGCATGTGCGGGAGCAGAGGGTATATGGGAAATCTCTGTGCCTTCTGCTCAAAGTTTTGCTGTGAATCTAGAACCTCTCTTTAAAAAAAGAAGTCTATAAAATGTATATGTAAGACAGGTTTATGTTTGTGGAACTTTATGAAGGGAAATGAAGCTTGGGACTTTAAGCTCGGTGGAGAATTGATTCAGAGAGTCAACCCTCGAATCGCTACGGAGAGTCGTGAAGAGCTGATATAAAGGGCCTGAACGAGGGACCTATCAACAACAAAGGAAAAGGACATTTTATAGAGTCTGAATGTAAGCTCAGTAGAATTTTGCAACAATTTTGACGCTGGGTGAGAGAGTGAGAAAGAATTCTGAGGTAAGCAGAAGGACAAATTCCAGTCATCACGTCAAGTAAGTAAACGTCAAATCTGGTCAGCGCCAAGATGTTTGAGATTTATCTTACTGAGGTTATAGTTTTAGTATAAGACTCATAGAACTCAAATACTCAGCAATTTCTGGGTTTTGGATATTTCCTAATCTCGGTGTGGTGCTCGTTTTGTAGCAGTTTTAAAATGCCATGGTAGACACTGATTTGAATAGAAAGAAAACAAATTTCTAGGAAGGATGATCAACAGAGAATTCCTGATTAGGTCCAGCAGGATACTTTCTTCCCTTAATAGGGGTTTCCGTAGTGTAGTGGTCATCACATTCGCCTCACACGCGAAAGATCCCCGGTTCGAAACCGGGCGGGAACACTCTGCTGTACTAAATTTTTGTCTTCCTAAAACTTATAGCGAATGCTTGTCTTCCTAAAATTTACAGGGACCGCTCTTTGGACCCCGTCTATTGGAATCAATTACTACACGCCTGTAAGTTGTTTACACTGTGTAACTTAGTACTACGAATGTGAATTGCTCTCTTCCTACACCAGATTTAGAGAGGAGGGGACCCCATGGGGGCCCAAAGACAACAGGAAGCTAAAGGAAGAAGGAGCATATATCTATGTTGAAAGATCCCAGCCTGGTGCTATTTGATGGGATTTGGAAGGAGGTCGAGTTGTCTGAGAAGAGTAACTTGAATTGTATAATAAATGTTACTTTGTTAGAGAAGACTAACAAAATCATGACTTTAAGAATTCTTTTTATACTGTAACATTTCCTTGTTTAGTACTTTTTTTTTTTTTTTGAGACAGAGTCTCCTTCTGTTGCCCTGGCTGGGGTGCAGTGGCTGTAACCTCCACCTCCCAGGTTCAAGGGATTCTCCTGCCTCAGCCTCCCAAGTAGCTGAGACTACAGGCGTGTGCCACCACGCCCGGCTACTTTTTGTATTTTTAGTAGGGATGGGGTTTCACCATATTGGCCAGGCTGGTCTCACACTCCTGACCTTGTGATCCGGCCGCCTCAGCCTTCCAAGTGCCACCGCGCCTTGCCCCTGTTTAGTACCTTTAAGTTGTCAAGCCTTCTAGCTGTACTTGATATCATTGACTATCACTTTAGATTTCACCCCATTTTAAGGTGTCTCTAAAATCCAGTCTTTTGACAAATAACCTCATTCCCAATCGGGACCGTCTTCCCAGTAAGGACCGTCTTCATGGGCATGCGACCTACGCATTTGCACAAGGCCAGGCACTTGATTTAATGCTCTGCTATTGCTGGTTTAAAATTCCTAATTTTCTTAAACAAGGAATATTTCGTTTCGCACTGCACTCATAAATTATGGAACTGGTTTTTCTCCTAAATGCTCACAAAAGGAGTAATCATCCAATGTAATCATTCCTTACACGGAGAAGCAAAAAGCTGAGCGCCATACTGCAACAAGGAATGTTATGAGGGAAGGCATTTGTAGAATGTGATAAGTTGAAGATATAACTGATAATTTTTTTTTTCTTTAAAGAGCAGCTAAAACATAACACTGTATCCAGGGTTTGATTAATTTTTTCCATCCCTTTATTTTTATCTGTCTAATAAATGATCCACAATTTCAGGTCTCATTTGCTTCCAGCCTCTTGTTAGGTTTTTTGTTTGTGTTTGTGTTTTCTTTTGGTGTTTCAATAATTGTTCTATTTATCCTCTCAAGACGTCATGTTACTCCACTTTTCAATATATTCGGTGAAATTCTAGAGTTCAGAATCATGCAAGGAGGAAGTTATCACAACACTCAATTTATACAATATATATGTCTTATTTCCTTCCTTGCCTTCCTTTTGAATTGTATTAAAAGCAAAAATGTTATGGGAAGCTGTTAAGTTCCTTAGAAATACGAAAAGTAGCTACAAAAATTTAAACGTAGAAAATTGCATCTCAATTCTAGATGGTTGGTCTCTAGCATAGATTTAGCTAATTCATTGTAAATATTTCCAACCCATCACCATGTTCCTCTACAAAGTGCCTCAGACATCAAGATTCAAGGTCTGCCGCTTTATTAGGTATAAATCCAAGTCAGGTTTAACTAGTGACAAAGTTTAGGGGAAGAAATAAAGAGGCCTCGCTGGGATTTGAACCCAGGATCTCCTGTTTACTAGACAGGCGCTTTAACCAGCTAAGCCACGAAGCCTCACTTGTATTTTGTGGGGGTAATTTATTATTTTATAAAAATTTACACCTCAGCCTGTCAATGTTTCTACCTCACTGATTTTTTTTGTAGTAACACAATACGACATTTTTGGATCTCAGTCAAAACCAGAGAATAATGTTCTTGCTGTAGAATAAGAATAGGTCCTGAATTAAGAAGACCGTTTTCCTTTAGGAAACTGCTCTAGATGTCAAGAACACCTCCAGACTATAAGCTCTGGCGGCCAGGTAGAGAACTTTCTTGGTTTTGAGAACAATTATATCTCATATGCTTAGCAGTGAATTTGCCTTCTGATGAACTCTCATTTTATTTGTTAATCCACTGGGTAAGTGGTATCAGGAAAAACACTCTCTCTACATTTTTCTCTAACTTGACCCCCAGTGATTCTGCCTGTCTAGCATGCAAAATATAGTCACCCTGGCCATGTCTGACTCCTTTGCAACATGAACTCGAACTCTAGGATGGCGTTATCAAAATCAGGTAAAGGCACGGATTTAATTCCTTAGGTAAATTTTTTCAAATAAGGTTCTACTTAGTTTGAACATCTATGTACTTAAGATACAAGTTACCTGTCACCCAACTACAGGCAGAAGTTTGGTCTCCAACTTCTGATCTCAGGTGATCTGCCCGCCTCGGCCCGCCAAAGTGCTAGAATTACAGCTGAAGCCACCGTGGCCGACCATCCTTCATATACTTCAAAAAGTTTTACTTTTTACTTTCACATGTAGATATTTAAACACTCTAGATAAGTGTACTCTTAAAAACTTCACAGCTGATTGAGTCTGCTCTGTAGTTCGTGTTAAGAGCTAACAGTAATAGGATATTTTAAACATTTTTATGTCTATCTATATATGATAGTTTCTTTCTCTGATATGCTTTTCATGGAACCTTCCAATCACCTTCATCCCCATCCTCAAGTCAGTTCTTTCCCCAGCAGCGAGAGACCTGAATTTCCTTCAGTGTTTGGTAGAAGTGGGAATCTCTTGGGTCATATCTCCTCTTCTAGGAATGGAACCTTGATCTGGCCAGAGACAGAACCCAGAGCCCAACAGCCAAAGGCCTTCAGGAGTCCATTCCTTTTCCATGACTTCATAAGCCAGAGAAAGATCCTGATGTGGACCCAGGCAGTCCTGAGGATCACAAATAAGGTCTGGACTCCTGTTTCCTCAGCTGACGAGATTCTGAGGAGATGTCCTCTGACTCTCTTTGCTTGTCTGCTGCAGACCACACAACCTTTGCATATTGTGGTGCTTTCCTCTGATTACCTGAAAAACAAAGGGGCATGCCACACACTAGGTGTTCAATATTGTTACATAAATTAATTATATTCCAACCCTACTTCAGGATTTCATTTCAGCTCTGTGTCCTCCAGACCCTAAACTTCCTTTCTACAAGCTTCTTTCATGAGTTCTTAAATTCCCCATGAGAGCTTTAGCACCCTTCACTGAGTGCCGTTTAGCAGACTATTGAAGTTACCGTTACTTGCGGGTACTTGGTAAGACTGAGATTCTTGGGACCCATCGTAAATCGGTTTAGTCAGGACGATTGCACTAGGGGTTCTAGAATCCACATTTGTAATAAGTCTCCCAGGAGATAATTTAGCCACAAGGATTGGATTCTCTGCTTTAACGATTGTGAGCTTTTCCAGGAGCACTTTGAGTTCTGGCGTGGTGTATTTCTGTGCAGCCCACACACAGCTCAATATGTTCCTTTTGTAGATAGGTTGCATTGTCAGTTTAAAGCATTTTGTCATTAAAATCAAAGAATTTGAACTGCCTTTGTGTCCGCTAAACATCTTAAAATTTACCCCAGGATGAACTCGTTTTAGTAATAAACCTTGGGCCCCCAATCCTGATGCCTCCAATGACATCAGTGTGTCTGGAGTAGAGGTTTGAATTCAGCAGGCAAAATGGTGATCTCTGGAGAAAAAATCGGGACAGTGCCTTTAGTGAAGTAGAAGTAGTAGGTGGTGTTAATGCTGTGGTTTCCATAGGGCACTCCCTCCCCTCATCTCTCCATCCCTCCCCCTGCTCCTTTGTTTTTCTTTTCAAACAAACTAAAAACAAAAATTTCTCTGGAAAATTTTGACCAAGTGAGGAGACTCAGGAGAAGTGCTTGATGAACACATGCTGTATTTTCTTATTATATCCTCATATTTTAATACAATTCAGTAAAAACAGGAATAATTCGGTACTTCCTTAACGTTCAGCACAAATGCCTTTGTTGTTATAAAAAAATGATTGCCTTATATCTAACCCCAATCACCGGGATGGCCGAGTGGTTAAGGCGTTGGACTTAAGATCCAATGGGCTAGTGCCCGCGTGGGTTCGAACCCCACTCTCGGTAGGTTAAGTTTTCATCTCCAGACTCCTTTCAATACTGGCATTTAAAAAGTATGTGAAGGTGACTTCATTGTTTTTCTACCCCTTTGCGTTAACACTAACGTTTTTTGTCTTCAAATCTAAAGAAATCACCTGAATAGGCAGTAGTGTGTAAATGATTCTCTACCACAACCTATCGGATTGCCAATAGAAGGAAAAACCACTCATATCCACCACTTACATCCATGGTCTGCTCCAGGACTTTCAATTCCACCAGGAATTGAACCTCTGAGGCTATTTGACCCTAAGGCCACAGGTAAGAAACCCTAAGTTCTCAGTACCTCCCAGGAAATAAGAGCCACTCCCCAGGATTCTCATAGTTTCCAAATGATTGTACAAGAAAAGCCTAACTCTTAGCTAGGGCTGTCTCTCATACACTCTGGAGAGCATGGTTGAGTCCTTCTCAACAGAGTTTATCTTGTTTTTTCCAGTTTGAAATGTGAAAATGATCCCTCAGGGAGTTTTATTTTGCATTTAACTGGTTATATTGTCCTTGAGCACCTTTTTATATGTTTAAAAGCCATCTGTATTTCCTTTTCTGTTACGTGCATACCATTCTGTGCTAATTTTTCTACTTAGTTGTTAGGTCTTTCTCTTATGATTTGTAGGGACTCTTTAAATACGGCTTGATTAAACTTTGTTTTGACATGAATCACAAGTAGTCTAGTTTGTTGTCTTTGAACTTTGGGGTAGCTTGGGATGTGTGAAAATGGGTATCTTTGCAACCACCAAAGTTATCAGTCTTTTCTTCAAGTTTTATGTTTAACTTAGATATGCCTTTCCCCATTATGAGGTTACTTCACAAAATAACTATATCTTCTAGAATATTCTTTTTTATATTTAATTATTTGACCTCATTTTTCCCTTGGTGTAATATGTGAGGTATAGATCCAACTCTGCATTAGTTCCAGCAGACTACCACTAATCCCAACACCATTACTGAATACTCATATTTCCCAGAGTGATTGAAATGACAGCATACTAAATTCGGTTCCCTTTAGAATTCATAGGACCTTGTGTCTCTGAAAGGATTTGAAAGAGTGGACTTTGGAACTCAGCAATCAGATGTCCTAATTCTGGCTTTCCCATTGAATCTCTGAATCTTGATTTCCTCATTTGTTAAATAGAGATTCTAATTCATGGAAGGCAGTTGTAAGGATTAAAAGAAATATATATAGTATCTAAGAAAGTGCCTGGCAAATTTAAAAGTGCCCTTTTCCACTATATAGGTTAGTACCCTTTTCCCTTAGAAGAAACTCACACTTTCTTTTAGAGCCATCCTTCAGAGAAACACAGAAATTAGATATTGTTCTGGTAGTTAATTTGTTTCTATGTTGGATAAATATTGTCCTGATAGTTATGCTTCTATGTTGAGATCAAACACCAAGATTCCACACTTGAAATTTCTCTGATCCAGGTGGTAGCACAAAGTGGGTTATTTTCATGAGCTGCCTTAGTGCTTTGAATTTGTTCCTGGCCTTGAGAGGGTTGGGGTTGTTGGGGTGCAGGGAAGGAAGCACCTTCTGAGAATGTTTATTTGCAACCTCACAGCCAGAATACTCAGGTTTGAGAAAGACTGAGTTCCCATAGAGGAGAATAAATCATCCCTAGCAAAGGTCGGTTTTCTTACTTTTGTTTTTGTCACGTGGGTGGGGTAGGAAGAAAGAGGATGAGTAAATGGTTTTGTTATGTTTCGAAATGAAACTGCAGATGATACGGTTTGGCTGTGTCCCCACCTAAATCTCATCTTGAATTGTAGCTCCCGTAATTCCCATGTGTTGTGGGAGATAATGGAATCACGGGGGCAGTTTCCCCCAATCTGTTCTTGTCGTAGTGAATAAGTCTCATGAGATCTGATGATTTCATAAGGAGTTTTCCCTTTCACTTGGCTCTCATGCTCTCTTGTCTGCTACCAAGTAAGACGTGCCTTTCGCTTTCCACTGTGATTGTGAGGCCTCCCCAGCCACGTGGAACTGTGAGTCCATTAAACTTTTTTTTCTTTATGAATTACTCAGTCTTGGGTATGTCTTTATCAGCAGTGTGAAAATGGGACTAATAAACCAGATGACATATATTTTACCTGAATCAGATCTTTCTGAAAACACAGTAGTCTGTTTTCTGTGTGGTCACTTAGCTCAGTTGTTTAGAGTATAGTGCTGATGACATTAATGTTAGGGAACGATCCCTACAGAAGTTAATTTATGTAACTTTTCCTAATGGGAGGGCCAACTGCAACCTAAAGTCACCACCCAATGCACACCTCTGCCACAAGATATTTGAATCTGTTGTATCTGTCACTTGGTTTTATATTTGCCTGATCATTTAGCGATGCTGAAAATTTCTACTCAACTCTAATTTCTGTTGGTTTTTGTTGTTGTTGCTGTCTTTAGACAGTCTTGCTTAGTCGCCCAGGCTGGCAGTGGGTGATGCAATCTCAGCTCACTACAACCTCCACCTCCTGGGTTCAAGCCACTCTCGTGCCTGAGTCTCCTGAGTAGCTAGGACTACAGGCATCTGTTACCACGCCCAGCTAATTTTTGTATTTGTAGTAGATATAAGGTTTTGCCATGTTGGCCAGGCTGGTCTGGAACTCCTGGCCTCAAGTGATTCACCCACCATGGCCTCCCAAAGTGCTGGGATTATAGGCATGAGCCACCCTGCCTGGCCAGTTGTTGTTTCTTGAGATAGGCAGAATTCTAAGATGGCCCCCAAGAATTCTCCCTCCACCTGGATATTACAAACCTGCATAATACGCTGAACTGTGAATATGATTAGGGTATGTTATATAGCACAGTTGACTTTAAGCAAGGGAAATCATCAGAGATGAGCCTGGCTTAATCAGGTAAGTCCTTAAAATAAACTGGGCATCCTGTAGTCCCAGCTTGTCGAGGTGGCAGGATTTCTTGAGCCCAGAGGCTTGAGATCATAGTGAGCTATGACTGTACCACTGCAGTCCAGTCTAGGTGAGAGTGAGACCCCATCTCTTGTAAAAAAAAAAAAAAAAGAATGGGCTCTTCCCAGAGTCAGAGATTAGAAATTTGAGAGAAATTGAAGAGTTTGAAGTGGGGCTGGCTTTGAAGATGAAAGGGCCACCCGCGTGAAGATGGCCTCTAGCTGCTGAGGGCACCCAGCTGACAGCAAGGAAATAGGGATTCTCGTATAACCATGAGAGCTTGGAAGAGGATCGCAAGATCCAAATAAGAATCCGGCTGGCTGGGTGCTGTGGCTCACGCCTATAATCCCAGCACTTTGGGAGGCCAAGGCAGACAGATCACCTGAGGTTGGGAGTTCAAGACCAGCCTGATCAACATGGAGAAACCCTGTCTCTACTAAACTGCAAAATTAGCCAGGCACGGTGGTGCATGCCTGTAATCCCAGCTACTCGGAGGCTGAAGCAGGAGAATCACTTGAACCGGGAGTTGGAGGTTGTGGTGAGCCAAGATCACACCATTGCACTCCAGCCTGGGCAACAAGAGCGAAACTCCATCACAAAGAAAAAAAAAAAATCCGGCCAGCCAATGAAGTTAGTCTTGCTAGATCCTGAGCAGAGAACCCAGATACCCAGTGCCCAGACTTCCTACCTACAGAACTGTGAGTGGATAAATGGGCATTGTTATAAGCTGCTAAGTGTGATACTGTGTTACACAGCAACATAAAACTAATAGATTCCTATTTGGTTGTTTGTTAAAGCAAATAACAGAATGCTAAGATGGAAATGTTACAGCAGAAAATTGGGTTGTATAGGATAGGGTGTCAAGTGCCTCTAGGAGCCACTCTCCATCTAAGCACCTTGCTCTCTCTGTCCCTTTCTTGGGGTCCTGAAACTGACTCTCTGAGGGACCCTTACACACTTCCTCTCAATGGATACTTAGAAGCTAATAATTGGGCTGGGCACAGTGGCTCACGCCTGTATTCCCAGCACTTTGGGAGGCCAAGGCGGGCGGATCACCTGAGGTCAGGAGTTCGCGACCAGCCTGACCAACACGGAGAAAACCCGTTTCTACTAAAAATACAAAATTAGCTGGGCATGGTGGCACATGCCTGTAATCCCAGCTACTCAGGAGGCTGAGGCAGGAGAATCGCTTGAATCCAGGAGGTGGAGCTTGTGGTAAGCTGAAATCATGCCATTGCACTCCAGCCTGGGTAACAAGAGCGAAACTCTGTCTCAAAAAAAAAAGAAGCTAATAATTAAATTTTAGATTAATAGAAGCATATATTACCTAAGTATGTAAGTACAATTTTTTTATTTTTTGTTTCTTTATATAAGTACAACTTATGAATACAGATGTGTATTTGTAGATATGAATTTCACATTTAACACATAATATGACAATAGCTACCAATTCATTCCTTAAACAATTTTTTTTTTTTTTGGAGCACACATCTAGTTACTAGGAATGCAGCAATGGGGGAAAAATAAGTCCCCACTCTCCCAAGATTTCTGGTGCAGAGGACCAGAAGGGGACCTCAAAGGTGTCTTTTCTTTTCTTTGAGATGGAGATTTGCTCTTGTTACCCAGGCTGGAGTGCAATGGTGCCATCTCAGCGGCTCACTGTAAGCTCCATCTCCCGGGTTCAAGCCATTCTCCTGCCTCAGACTCTCCAATTGCTAGGATTACAGGTGTGTGCCACCATACTCGGCTAATTTTGTATTTTTAGTGGAGACGAGGTTTCACCATGTTGGTTCGTCTGGTCTCGAACTCCTGACCTCAGGTCAAACTTGTGAGCTCAAGTGATCCACCCACCTCAGCCTCCCAAAGTGCTGGGATTCAGGCGTGAGCCACTGTGCTTGGCCAGTTGTCTTTTCTTTTTAAAGAGAAACAGAATCAATATTTTACATATGCATATATAATATTTATGAGACCAACAAATCCCAAGATCTGCAGTTAGGAAACTGGAGACCCAGGAGAGCCAGTGGTATAGCTCCAGTTTGAAGGCCAGCAGGCTCAAAATCCAAGAACAGCCAATGTTTCAGGTTGAGTTCAAAGGCAGAAATAAAACCAATGTCCCAGCTAAAAGGCAGTCGGGCAGGAGGAATTCCCTTTTCTTCCTGGGAGGCCAGTCTTTTTTTCTAGTCAGGCTTGCAACTGATGGGATAAGGCCCACCAACATTGCGGGAGGTAATCTGCTTTATTCGTTTTTTTTTTTTTTTTTTTTTTTAATTTTATAGTTTTAGAGACAAGGTCTCACTATGTTGTTCATGCTGGTCTCAAACTCCTGGGTTCAAGCAATCCTCCCACCTCTATGTCCTGAATTGCTGGGATTACAGGTGCAAGCCACCATGCCTGGCACAGTTTATTTATTTAAGAGTTAAACTCGGCTGGGTGCCATGGGTCATACCTGTAATCTCAGCAGTTTGGGAGGCCGAGATGGGTGGATCACTTGAGCTCACAAGTTTGAAACCAGCCTGAGCACCATGGTGAAACCTCATCTCTACCAAATACAAAAAATTAGCCTGGTATGGTGGTGCAGACCTGTAGTTCCAGCTACTTGGGAGGCTAAGGCAGGAAAATCGAGCTTAGGAGGTGGCGATTGCAGTGAGCCACGATCGTGCCATTGCACTCCGGTCTGGGCAACACAATGAGACCCCCTCAAAACATAAATAAAAATTTAAGGCCGGGTGTGGTGGCTCATGTCTGTAATCCCAACACTTTGGGAGGCCAAGGTAGGCAGATCAGCAGAGGTCAGGAGTTCGAGACCAGCCTAGCCAACATGGTGAAACCCAATCTCCACTAAAAACACAAAAATTAACTGGGCTTGGTGGCAGGTGCCTATAATCTCAGCTACTTGGGAGGCTGAGGCAGGAAAATCGCTTGAACCTAGGAGGCAGAGGTTGTGGTGAGCCGAGATTGCACCATTGTACTCCAGCCAGGGCGAAAAGATTGAAATTCCGTCTCAAAAAAATTAAAACTAAAATTAAAAAACGTTAAACTCAGCCAGGCATGGTGGCTCACACCTGTAATTCCAGCACTTTGGGAGGTAGGGGGATTTCTTGAGACCAGGAGTTCAAGACCTGCTTGGGCAATGTGGTGAAACCCTGTCTCTACAAAAGATAGAAAAATTGGCAGTGTGGTGGAACATGCCTGTAGTCCCAGCTACTCAGGAGGCTGAGGTGAGGATCACTTGAGCCCAGGAGGTCGAGGCTGCAGTGAGCCAAGATTGTGCCACTGCACTCCAGCCTGGGTGACAGAGAGAGAGAGACCCTGTCTCAACAATAATAATAATAATAATAATAAGTTAAACTCATCCCAAAACACACTCACAGGACACCCAAAATAATGATTGACCAAATATCTGGGCATATCATGGCCCAGTCAAATTGACACATAAAATTAACCATCACAACAGTTTAGTGTAAGAGAAAACAAAATTTAAAAATAAAGAACAATTTGCACCAAACAGCATAGTTACGATGAAAGAAACAGATGCAATAATTGTTGTTTCAAATTTTTTTGCACAAGTCATATATTCAGATGGTTCAAAAATGAGAAAGCATTAAAAGGCATAGAAAAAGTCTTTGGCCTTTCCTTTCCCCCATTCCCTCAATTCCCCCTACCACCTCTACCATAGTTTTTTTTTTCTTTTTTGTTGTGTTTTGTTTATTTTGAGACAGGGTCTCACTGTGTCGCCCAAGCTAGAATTCAGTGGTACAATCATGACTTACTGCAGGCTCGGCCTCCTGGGCTCAAGTGATCCTCCCATCTCAGCCTCCTGAGTAGCTGGAACTATGGGTGTATGCCACCACATCTAGCTAATTTTTAAATTTTTTTTGTAGAGATGAGGTCTATGTTGCATAGGCTGGCCTTAAACTCCTGGACTCAAGCGATCCTCCCACCTCAGTCTCCAAAAGTACTAGGATTACTGGCATGAGCCATCCCTCCTGGCTTACTTTAGTTTTTAAATGCATTCTCCCTGATTTTATGATACTTGCAAATATGAACACACTCTTATTTTATCTAACTTTTTACATAAAAGGTAAAAATATTTACTCATTATTCTGCAGCTCCTTTTCTCACTTAATATATTTTAGAAATCTCTATTTTATCAGTGTTTAGTTACAAATAGCACATTTAAATTTGCATCTGCACAAAATAGGAGCTTATTTTCAAATGAGTTTATCCAACCAGGCAGGAGTGGAATCTGCAAACTTCTTTTCCATTGCACCTTTAAAGAAGGGAATGAGAACAAATCTAGATTTATTGGAACTCAATGGAAGAAGAGAAAATGACATCCTTAATTGTTTTTGATCCAATGAGAAATAAAACACTTTTTGCCTAAAGCAATGTAGTATTCAACAATACCTGAAGTAGGGAATTAGAAGCAGCTGGTGATCAAAGGAAATGTTACATTAATTCAACAAATATTTATTGACATTTTTCTTCATAATGTAATACTTAGCTATTTATTTTCTTTAAGTAAAGATGTTCAAGATATAGCATTAAGTTTTTTTAAAAAAAAAGATACAAGGCCGGGCGCGGTGGCTCAAGCCTGTAATCCCAGCACTTTGGGAGGCCGAGACGGGCGGATCACGAGGTCAGGAGATCGAGACCATCCTGGCTAATACGGTGAAACCCTGTCTCTACTTAAAAATACAAAAAACTAGCCGGGCGACGAGGCGGGCGCCTGTAGTCCCAGCTACTTGGGAGGCTGAGGCAGGAGAATGGCGTAAACCCGGGAGGCGGAGCTTGCAGTGAGCTGAGATCCGGCCACTGTACTCCAGCCTGGGTGGCAGAGCAAGACTCCGTCTCAAAAATAAAAAAAAAAATTAAAAAAAAATAAAAAAAGATACAAAATAGTTTTAATAGGATAACAATTCCCCCCCCACCACCCAACTTTTTTTTTTTTTAGATGGAGTCTCACTCTGTTACCCAGGCTGGAGTGCAATGAAACAATCTCAGCTCACTGCAACCTCTGCCTCCCGGGTTCAAGCAATTCTCCTGCCTCAACCTCCCAAGTAGCTGAGATTACAGGCGGTGCCACCAAGTCCTGATAAATTTTGTTTTTAAATTTTTGTATTTTTAGTAGAGATGGGGTTTTGCCATGTTGGCCAGGCTGCTCTTGAACTCCTGAGCTCAAGGAATCCTCCTACCTCAGCCTCCCAGAGTGCTGGGATTATAGGCATGAGCCACTGTGCCCAGCCAAAGACAATCCCTTTTTAAAAACATACACAACACATACACACAACACATGTATATAAATGTCTAGAAGTGTATGTGTATACATGCATGTACACACACAAACATATGCCACCCATATATATACAGTAAAATGTGCTTAACATGCTTAACAGTGTTTATCTTTGGAATGTGGGGGGGGGAATATATACATATACTCAGTCATATTTTTAATATTATTAAGCAAAAATCCTATATAATGCTTGTAAAACAAAAAAGTAAATTCATAACTAGTGAAAAGAAAAACAATTAATCCTTCAGATATTTATGCCAAAGATATATTTGGCACAATTGGTAGAAAAATGAATAAATTATGAAATAGTTAACATACTTAAAGTAAAACTTTAGAACAAATTTCTTGCCTTGGTAGCTCAAGGCTGCTGCTCAGAGTTCTTTATCCAGAACAGCAGTTATCCAACCTACAGTCCATATTCAGTATTAATGATGAAGGTAAAAACAGATGAAAATCAGAACAGTTAACATTCCAGTTGATTTACCAGGATTCTATTAATTTGGTTATGTAGACAGGAGAATTCTTCTGAAGGTGGCTACTCCCTGGTAAAAAGATGAACTTGCTCTTAGAAGGCAGTGGGGTAAAGAATTTAGGACAAGGACTCTGGAGATAGACTGTTAGTTTGGGCCTATCCAAATGGGTCTACTCCTTACCTAAGACCTTCAAAAGGGAAAAGTGCATGGACCTTGGAGCCCAACAGTCTTGTCTTCCAATTCTGGTTTTGCCACTTCCTCTCTCTAAGCTGCAACATCTTCATTGTACTAACCCTTACCCTATAAAAGAATTATGAGGAAAGACATACACACACACACACACACACACTGTATGTCACATAGTGCCTGATAAATAGTAAGTGCTTAATAAATATTAGTTCCTTTACCCCTAAAGAGAAAATCATCCTCATCCTTTATAAGCTGCCTGCCATGAAAATGTTCCTGCTTTATTTCCATAGCCTTTAAAATATTCTGGACACTTACTTCTTTCTCTCTCTCTCTCTTTTTTTTTTTTGAGACAGAGTCATGCTCTGTCACCCAGGCTCACCTGTAGTGCTGTAGTGGCATGATCTTGGCTCACTGCAACCTCCACCTCCCAGGTTCAACAGGTTCAAGTGACTCTCATGCCTCAACCTCCCAATGGGTGTGGGCCACCAAACCTGGCTAATTTTTGTATTTTTAGTAGAGACAGGGTTTCGCCATGTTGTCCAGCTGGTCTCCAACTCCTAACCTCAAGTGATCTGCCCAGCGATGTCTCCTTAAGTGCTGGGATTACAGGCATGAGCCGTAGCACCTAACCCTAGACATTCATTTCTTTTTTGTTTGTTTTTTATTGTTCATTTGTTTTTTGAGACGAATATCACTCTGTCACCCTGGCTGGAGTGCAGAGTGGCATGATCTCGGCTTACTGCAATCTCTACCTCCCAGGTTCAAGCGATTCTCCTGCCTCAGCCTCCTGAGTAGCTGGGACTACAGGTGCATGCCACCATGCCTGGCTAATTTTTTTGTATTTTTAGTAGAGATGAGATTTCACCATGTTGGCCAGGATAACCTTGAACTCCTAACCTCAGGTGATCTTCCCACCTTTGCCTCCCAAAGTGCCGGGATTACAGGCATGAGCCACCACACCCAGCCGGCATTCATTTCTCAAGTATCTAAGAAACCACATCATCTGATCAACACTTTAATCAATCAAACACTTGTTAGCTATTCTCAGTGGTACAGGCAATATTTCATTCTAGTCGAGCATAAAGCTTCCAGACAAGCTGTTTAAATTTGGTCTCTAGGATTCCCATGCTGTACTTTTCCACAGCAATGGTGTCCATATGTAGTAGAACCAAATGATTATTACCCTTCTGCTAACATCAGATGACCAGATACCACAGTGAGGAAGACCTCTTCACCAAAGAGAGATTCTGTGCCCACCACCGCCACTTGCTGCAGTAACACTGGGGGAAAAAACTACCAATCACAACACTTCAGGAAGGAAAAGGATTTTTATCAAAATCTAAACTTTACAGACAGAGGAGGAGTTCTGTTATAGATAACAAAATATCCCTGCCAAATAGGAAGCGCAGTAAGGGTAGATTCATGGAGATGATAGAAAATAGGCACCTGCATAATCTAGGAGCCAAAGCATAAGATTGCCTATCTGCTTCTCTCTCAATACACACAATTCCACCCCTCTTCACTTTTCTCTACCATAAAACACATTTATGGTCCTGGGCTCTAGAAAAATGAGCAGGACCAAGGGAAGAAGTCAATTCTTTTCAAAATCAGTGACACTAATCTTGGAGTAAGTGTGAGTGGCTGAGGCATCCCCAGTTATGGGTGGAGAGTCCTCTTCAGTGAGTTCACTCTTCTGCTTGAATCAATTTTGTCTTTTCTGAGGAAATAGTATCCATGTGGCTTGGTTGAGATGTTAAAACTCTGACAGCTCCACAGCACTGGGAATTGCAAAGGCAGAGGGCTCCTAGAAAACAGTAATTATATTGATGATTCAATGATGGCAATTGCTAATTTTCAAATAGCTTAAGAGTTCAGGCACTAAAGGGTGAGTTACTCATGTAAATTCTTATCATCAGTCTAAAGATGTTGTCCAGACTAGCTTCATGGGCATGTTAACTTCTACAGTTGCAAATGGCCCTGTGCCCAGAAGAGCCCCACACTTGGTTCAATGCTCTGCTATCACCATCTGGAGATTGTTATAATTTTTGAACAAGAGACTCTGTATTTTCATTTTGCACTGGCCTCACGCATCATGCAGCTGGTCTGACAGAATGTCTTCAGACTTTTTCTGTTGTCAAGAAAAGGAAACAATTCTTTCCCATACTCTGGATTCTATCCCTTGTTCAAGGTATGTTTAGTGCACAGGGATTGCTTCCCAATCCGTCTTCTGGTGTTTAGGTGGTAAAAGTGAAGTGCAGGGAAAAAAATCAAGAAAGGATTTTTTTGTTTTGCCTTTTTTTTTTTTTTTTTTTTTTTGGAGAAGGATATATTTTAAAAAATACATCACTGAACAATAAGAAGTCATGTATGTCTGGACATGGTGGCTCACGCCTGTAATCCCAACACTCTCAGAGGCCAAGGTGGGCAGATCACCTGAGGTCAGGAGTTCAAGACCAGCCTAGCCAATATGCTGAAACCTCGTCTCTACTAAAAATACAAAAAAAATTAGCCAGGCTTGTTGGCGCTGCCTGTAATTCCAGCTACTCAGGAGGCTGAGGCAGGAGAATCACTTGAACCCAGGAGGCAAAGGTTGCAGTGAGCTGAGACAGTGCCACTGCATCCCAGCTCCCAGCTTGGGCAATGGAGCAACACCCTGTCTCAAAACAAAACAAAACAAAGAAGTCATGAATGAGCATTCATGATCAGAAATCAAAGACAAAAAGGGGTAGGTTACATGACTGGGTGTTGCCATAGCTTCCACATATTTGAGAACTTTACAGAAAAAGAAAAGAAAAACCAAAGAAATTAGCTTTATCCACTTCCTGGGAGGTTAACTCTCCCTCTTTGGCCTCACAGAATCCAATGATCACTCACCAGATAGCAGAAATAGAGCACAGCTGAATGAATTTATGAAGTAAGGAAACTTATAAGTGACTTTTGTTGGGTCAGGTCCCTGACTTACTTCCAAAATTTGTATATAGTGCATAAGTAAGGAGAAGAACACAAAAGTACCTGTCAACCCAAAAAAAGGAGGGAGAGATCAATCTGCCAATTAGCTTATCAATACTTAAAAGATTTAACTGTAGTAGTATGATCAGAGAACCAAATTATTTCATCACCTCCCCTCATTCTTCTTCTCCCTCCTTTCAGACCATTTTTTCTCCTTGCTTTTCCTTTTCCCTTGTACCCTCCTGAAAATTTTTTAAGAGGCTAATTAAGCCTCTTCCACCCTCACCCCAAGGCCAAGACATTCGGAATTATTCCTGCCTCTGTTTACCTGTGACAATGCAGATGGATGCACAGAAAATATACTGTTTCTGGGTCTCAGGGAATAACTGAGGGAAGGTCAGCAACAAAAAGTTCAAGCAGAATGAGAGGAGAAGGGCACTAATCATAGAAATTCCACCCAGTATGAAGTTGGCTAAACAGAGAGAGAGGGGTGTAAGTTCTTTTCAGGGCTATCTCTGGTTTTCTGAGTTCCCCAGTTCTAAAGGTCACATAGTGAAGTCTGGTGGATGTCAGCAGGAAGAAGTAGTTGTGAGGGAAATGGGGGGAAGGAGTACTGAGGCTAAGGTTAGTAATGACATTTAGCCCTCCCTTTTTTAATCCAGGACTTACTTGACTTGTGTTTGGGCATCCAATACATCGTCTTACCACTGTAGTCCATGAAAAGTGCGCTGACAAGAACATTGGGATCTCCAGGCAGTTCTATTTCTACCCAGGAAGAGATGAGGGAAGACCACCAAAGCAGAGTGGCAGCCAGGAAATTACAGATAAGGATCATGGCCCTGCTCAGTTTCTTCATCCTGCACCACTCATGAAGAAGCATCACCTAAGAAGAAAGTTGGGGAAAAGGGAGGAGTTTCTTTAAATTCTCCATATTTACTTCTCACCCTTCAAAAACAATTCCTAATGATCCCTCATTTCTAAAACTCTCTTAATCTTCCATTCAAGCCCCAATATCCTCTCTACAGTTTAACTCCTTACTCATTTAACAGATACTTACTGCATGCCCATAATGTGTCATGCCTTAAGTTCTGTTATATTGTCTTTTAACTGACCCTAATTATTATCCCCACAATTCTAGACTCCAGATTAACAGCACCTCCCCCAAATAAGTTTATCAGGCCCTTCCCCAGCTTGAAACTCCCCTAACTCCTTTTGATTACCTCTAAATATAATCCTTGGGGTAACAACCAAGCCCTTCCTTATTCTAGCCTCAGTCTATCTTTCCAATTTTATTTGTCTACTTCCTTCCTATAATTCAACCTCTTTGCCAAAAAAGGTCATCACACTGCTTCCCAAATCCTATATAGGCAAGATTTTCTGGAATGGGCTCCATTTTAAACCTTCTATTCCACTGCCCACAAAGTACCATCCAAATATCCTTCATTCATACAGTAAATGAACATGTTTTGAGCACCTACTATGTGTCCACAGTGCTTACATTGTTCTAAGTACCTGATGCTGGTTTGCAAAAGAAATATGGTTACCATTTGGACACATCCCCAGAGTGGCACAAACCTTTGCCAGAACACATGTCCATCTACTAGCTCCTTCCTCTTCAGTCTCTCCAATGGCCAGTATAAATCCACCCTTCAAGGCCCACGCTTGGGCTAGAAGCTTACTCAACCACAGTGTCCAAACAGTTCACTTTGTGTGAACACATATGACCGTGATTGACTGCCCAATTTCACAGTCAATCATGTATCACTTCATATATTTATCTTTTCCTCTCTGAATGTTTTGACTTCCTAACTAAATCAGAGACAGTCCCCATTCTCATAGTACTTACATTCTTATGGGTGTAGACAGTAAACAGACCAATAGAGAACAATGGAACAGGCTGGAGATAGGACCCGAAAGTAGCCATAATGTTAACTATTTAATATAAATGGTCAGGAATGATCTTATAATGCCACATTTGAGCAGAGACCTAAGAAAGTAGGAGACTGAACTGAGCAGATATCTGGGAAAACCTCATCCAAAGACCTAGAGGCAGAAGCAAGCAGGAAGGCCTGCATTACAGCTGGAGTGGACTGAAGGAGGGTGCTAGAGTAAAGAAGCTGGCAGGAACCAGATTGTGTAGGACCCTGTAAGCAGCGCTAAGGAATATTTTATTTACTTATTTATTTATTTTATTTATCTATTTAATTTTTTTTTTTTTTTGACGGAGTCTCGCTCTGTTGCCCAGGCTGGAGTGCAGTGGCATGATCTGGGCTCACTGCAAGCTCCACCTCCCAGGTTCACGCCATTCTCCTGCCTCAGCCTCCTGAGTAGCTGGGACAACAAGCACCTGCCACCACGCCCAGCTAATTTTTTTTGTATTTTTAGTAGAGACAGGGTTTCACCGTGTTAGCCAGGATGGTCTCGATCTCCTGACCTTGTGATCCGCCTACCTCGGCCTCCCAAAGTGCTGCGATGACAGGCATAAGCCACCACGCCCCGCCTGCGCTAAGGAATATTTTATTTTGAAAAGACTTTGGAGGGTTTGAGCAGAGGAATGACATTATCTAATTTACATTTTTATGGATTCACTCAGTTGCCATGTTAGGATTGGACTACGAACCTAGGATTAATTTAAGCAGGAAACTCCGTAAAATTTTACAACAATGCTGTAATATGAGACAATGGTGGTTTGGAACATGCCTTTTTTTTTTTTTTTTTTTTTCCTTGAGACAGAGTCTGGCTCTGTTGCCCAGGCTGGAGTACAGTGGTGTGATCTTGGCTCACTGCAACCTCTGCCTCGTGGGTTCAAGCAATTCTCCTGCCTCAGACTCCCAAGTAACTGGGATCACAGGCATACGCCACTATGCCCAGCTAATTTTTATACTTAGTAGAGATGGGGTTTCACCCTGTTAGCCAAGCTGGTCTCAAACTCCTGACCTCAAGTGATCCTCCTGCCTCACCCTCCTACAGTGCTGGGATTACAGGTGTGAGCCACCGCGCCTGGCCTGGAATATGTTCTTAACAGTGAAAGGCAAGAGGAGTCTCACTCTGTGGGTTTACTTTGCAGGGAGAGCTACTGGACTTAATGATGGGTTAGACATGGGATATGAGAGACAAGAGTCAAGAATGGCCTCAAGGATTTTGGATCCAAATCTGTAAAGACTGAGTTGCTGTTTACTAATACGGGTAAGACCATAAGAGAGGCAAATAGAATGTACAAGAAGGGAGTTAGAGAAGTTTGATTTTACACGTTACATCTGACATGCTGATCAGATATCTAAAGATGTTAAGTAACTGTACAAAATAGCATGGTCATCAGGGAAGAGGTCCAGGCTAGGAGTAAAAGGGGAAAAAATTTGGGAAATATCCATAATACTTGAGTATTAAAACCATAAGAGTGAATGGGATCACCCAGGGCATAAGTGTAAACCAAGGAGAGAAGTGATTCTAGGACTTAACTCTAAGGCTTTCCATTATTTAGAGGTCCAGAGATGAAAAGTACCCAGCAAAGAGGACTAGGAAGGATTAGCCAGTGAAGCGGAAGAGCTCAAATGAGAGTGGTGTACCTTGGTTTCTTTGATTTTCTTGAAGATACAAGAAAAGAATTTTTTTTTAAAGAGAGTGGTATAGCAGAAGCCAAGAGAAGAAAATATTTCAAGGAGAAAATGTCTAACTGTGTCAAAGGTTATCAATTGGGCAGGTTAAGCTAAGACATGACCAGGTGTTGTGGCTCACACCTGTGATCCCAGCACTTTGAGAGGCCAAGGTGAGAGGATGGCTTGAGGTTAGGAGTTCGAAACCTGAGCAATATAAGACTCTATCTCTACATAATAAAAATAATAATAAAAAAATGTGAGACGTGAAAATCTATCACTGGTTCAGCAAAGCGAAGGTCACTATGACCTTGATAAAATGTGTTTGAGAGGAGTGCTAGGGACAAAAAGCCTGACTGGAGAGGAAGGTTCAAGAAAGAATGGATGGAAGCCCAGGCGCAGGGGCTCATGCCTATAATCCCGGCACTATGGGAGTTTGAGGCAGGCAGATCACCTGAGGTCAAAAGTTCAAGACCAGCCTGGTCAACATGATGAAACCCTGTCTCCACAAAGAATACAAAAAAATTAGCCGGGCGTGGTAGCACATCCCTGTAATCCCAGCTACTCAGGAGGCTGAGGCAGGAGAATCTGGGAGGCGAAGGTTGCAGTGAGCTGAGATCGTGCCATTGTACTCCAGCCTGGGCAACAGGAGCAAAATTCCATCTCAAAAAAGAAAAGAAAAGCAGAATATATGCATGTTTAAGTACCTGGATGAGGTATTGAGAATGTGTGAAAAATGTCTTCTGATTGCTTCTATTTCCTCAAATAGAAAGCAAGTTTGGCTGGGCACAGTGGGTCATGCCTGTAATCCCAGCACTTTGGGAGGCTAAGGCAGGCAGATCACGAGGTCAGGAGTTCGAGACCAGCCTGACCAACATGGTGAAACCTCGTCTCTACTAAAAATACAAAAATTAGCCGGGTGTGGTGGCACGTGCCTGTAACCCTAGCTACTCAGGAGGCTGAGGCAGAAGATTTGCTTGAACCCAGGAGGGAGGTTGCAGTGAGCCAAGATCGCGCAACTGCACTCCATCCTGGGTGACAGAGCAAGACTCCATCTCAAAAAAAAAAAAAAAAAAGGAAGAAAGAAAGCAAGGTCATAGCTGAGGTGAGCATAGGAGAGGAGGTATTGGAAGTTTGTGAAAAGATAAGTGAGAAAATGTTATCTACCAGACTGGAGAAGTAAAGGGGCTAGGACACTGTATGAGATTACAGTGAACACTAAGGACTCACTCAAGGTTAGTGGTCATGAAATTACAGTTGCATCAGTGTGGTGTTTTTCCCCAATTATGTTCACTTAGATAGGTATAAGCAATGAATAAATAGAAATGTGGATTTTTTTTTTTTTTTGAGACAGAGTCTCACTTTGTCGCCAGGCTGGAGGACAATGGCACAATCTCAGCTCACTGCAACCTTGACTTCCTGGTTCAAGTGATTCTCCTGCCTCAGCCTCCCTAGTAGCTGGGATTACAGGGACATGCCAACACGCCCAGTTAATTTTTGTTGTATTTTTAGTAGAGACAAGATTTCACCATGTTGGCCAAGATGGTCTCGATCTCCTGATCTTGTGATCCACCTGCCTCAGCCTCCCAAAGTGCTGGGATTACAGGCGTGACCACCGTGCCAGGCCTGAAATGTGGATTTTTACAAGGATTAGAATTTCTTTTTCTTTCTTTCTTTTTTTTTTTTTTTTGAGATGGAGTCTTGCTCTTTTGCTTAGGCCGGAGTGGTGCAATCTTGGCTCACTGCAACCTCTGCCTCCCAGGTTCAAGCCATTCTCCTGCCTCAGCCTCCCAAGTAGCTGGAATTACAGGTGTGCGCCACCATGCCTAGCTATTTTTTTTGTATTTTTAGTAGAGATGGGGTTTCACCATGTTGGCCAGGTTGGTCTCAAACTCCTGACCTCAGGTGATCTGCCTGCCTCGGCCTCCCAAAGTGTTAGGATTGCAGGCGTGAGCCACTGTGCCCAGTCAGGATTAGAATTTCATAAGACAAGTATGATGAAGCAAGTGGGATGACAATGTAAGCAAGAATGACTGTAGTCACAGACCATGGAATCTAGTTTGGGAAAGGAGGAAAGTGAAGACATGAGAAGGGTGGTGGACAAGACACAGGTGTAATAGACTGTAAACACGGTGGGGTCAAAGTGTTGGAGCTGAGGCCCTACAGGGAGTAAGCTGAAGGACAGGAGGTAAGAGGCAGAGCAAGATGCTTAAGGTTGAATTGCAGAGTGGGTCTGATAAAGTCTAAGGCAGTTTTTAAACCTGCAATTCTCAGAGCAGAAAAACATTAGTGGATTGAGAAATCAACTTTGGAGATCAGAACCAATTTATTTTTGTTGTTTTTCTATTCTTTTAGGTGCTTTTGTTTTTGTTTTGAGACGGAGTCTCACTTTGTTGCGCAGGCTGGAGTGCTATGGCGCAATCTCTGCTCACTGCAACCTCCGCCTCCTGGGTTGAAGTGATTCTCCTGCCTCAGGCTCCCGAGGAGCTGGGATTACAGATGCCTGCCACCATGCCCGGCTAATTTTTTGCATTTTTAGTAGAGACGGGTTTTCACCATGTAGGCCAGGCTGGTCTTGAACTCTTGACCTTGTGATCTGCTCATCTCAGCCTCCCAAAGTGCTCGGATTACAGGTGTGAGCCACCGCGCCTGGCCTATTTTAGATTTTTAAAAAATATAGTCATGGCTGGGCGCGGTGGCTCACGCCTATAATCTCAGCATTTTGGGAGGCCAAGGCAGGTATATCACCTGAGGTCAGGAGTTCAAGACCAGCCTGACCAACACAGTGAAACCTTGTCTCTACTAAAAATACAAAATTAGCTGGGCATGGTGGTGCGTGCCTGTAATTCCAGCTACTCAGGAGGCTGAGGCAGGTGAATGGCTTGAATCTGGGAAGCCGAGGTTGCGGTGAGCTGAGATCACACCATCGCACTCCAGCCTGTGCAACAAGAGCGAAACTTGGTCTCAAAAAGAAAAAAAAAAAAGTACTATCATGTGCCATATGATGACATTTCAATCAACAATGGACCACATTTATGACGGCAGTCCCATAAGATTATAATGAAGCTGATTATTCCTATTGCCTAACATTCATTATACTATACTTATTATTGTTAGAGTATACTCCTACTTATAAAAAGAGTTAGCTGTAAAACAGTCTCAGACAGGTCCTTCAGAAGGTATTCCAGAAGAAGAGATGACAGCTCCATGTGTGTTATCGCCCATGAAGATGTTTCAGTGGGATAAGATGTTGAAGTGGCACACAGTGATGTTGATGACCCTGTGTAGGCCTAGGCTAATGTGTGTGTCTTAATCTTTTTTTATTTTTTTTATTTTTTTGAGATTGTGTCTCACTCTGTCATCTAGGCTGGAGGGCAGTGGTGTGATCACAGTTCACCACAACCTCTGCCTCTAGGGCTCAAATGATCCTCCCACTTCAGGCTCCTGAGTGACTGAGACCACAGGTGCACACCACCACGTCCAGGTAATTTTTTTGTATTTTTGGTATAGATGGAGTTTCATCATGTTGCCCAGTCTTGTCTCCAACTCCTGAGTTCAAGCAATCCATCTGTCTTGGCTTCTTAAAGTGCTGGGATTGCAGGCATGGGTCACCCCACCCAGTGAATCTTAGTCTTTAACAAAAAAGTTTTGAAAAACAAAATATTTTAAAAATAGAAAAAAGTTTATTGTATTGGTCCATTTTCATACCACTAGGAAGAAATGCCCAAGACTGGGTAATTTATAAAGAAAAAGAGGTTTAATGGACTCACAGTTACACATGGTTGGGGAGGCCTCACAATCGTCGCAGAAGGCAAAGGAGGAGCAAAGGCATGTCTTACATGGCGGCAGGCAAGACAGCGTGTGCAGGGGAACTGCCCTTTTATAAAACCATCAAATCTCATGAGACGTATTCACTGTCATGAGAACAGCATGGGAAAAACTCACCCCCATGATTCAGTTACCTCACACCAGGTCCCTCCCATGACATGTGGGGAATTATGGGAGCTACAGTTCAAGATGAGATTTGGGTGGGGACACAGTCAAACCATACCACTTATAGAATAAGGATACACAGAACGAATATAGTTTTGTACAGCTATCCATTGTTTGTGTTTTAAGCTGTTATTCCAAAAAAGCCAGAAAGTTTTTTTTTTTTTTTTTGAGACAGAGTCTCGCTAGGTCGCCCAGGCTGGAGTGCAGTGGCCGGATCTCAGCTCACTGCAAGCTCCGACTCCCGGGTTCATGCCATTGTCCTGCCTCAGCCTCCCGAGTAGCTGCGACTACAGGCGCCTGCCACCACACCCGGCTAATTTTTTTTTTTGTATTTTTAGTAGAGACAGGGTTTCATGTGTTAGCCAGTATGGTCTTGATCTCCTGACCTCTTGATCCGCCTGCCTCAGCCTCACAAAGTGCTGGGATTACAAAAAAAGTCAGAAAGTTTTAAAAAATTGCCAGGCTTGGTGGCTCACACCTCTAATCCCAGCACTTTGGGAGGCCAACATAGGCGGATCACTTGATGTTAGGAGTTCGAGACCAGCCTGGCCAACATGGTGAAACCAAAAATACAAAAATTAACTGAGCATGGTGGTACATGCCTGTAATCCCAGCTACTCACGTGGCGGAGGCAGGAGAATCACTTGAATCCAGGAGGCAGAGGTTGCAGTGAGCTGAGATCATGCCACTGCACTCTAGCCTGGGTGACAAAGCAAGACTCCATCTCAAAAAAATAAATAAATAAAAATAAAATAAATAAATAATGAAAAAGAATTCTAATGAAAAAGTTTGTAAAGTAAAAGTTATAGTAAGCTAATTTACTATTGAAGAAAAACATTTTTTACAAATTTACGATAGCCTAAGTGTAGTGTTTATAAAATCTACAGTAGTGTACAGTATTGTCACTACAGAGTGACACCACTCACTGACTCACCCAGAGCAACTTCCAGTCCTGCAAGCTCCATTCATGGTAAGTGTCCTATACAAGTGCACTTTTTTGTTTGTTTGTTTGGAGATGGAGTCTCGCTCTATTGCCCAGGCTGGAGTGCAGTGGCATGATCTTGGCTCACTGCAGCCTCCGCCTCCCAGGTTCAAGTGATTCTCCTGCCTCAATCTCCCAAGTATCTGGGATTACAGGCACCCGCCACCACACTGGCTAATTTTTTGTATTTTAGTAGAGACGGAGTTTCACCATGTTGGCCAGACTGGTTTCAAACTCCTGACCTCAAGTGATCCACCTGCCTTGGCCTCAAAGTGTTAGTATTACAGGTGTGAGCCACTGCACCCGGCCAGGTGTACCATTTTTAAAAATCTTTTATATCGTATTTTTACTGTGCCTTTTCTATGTTTAGATATGTTTAGGTACACAAATACTTATCATTGTGTTACAATTGCCTACAGCACTCAGCACAGTAACAGGCTGCACAGGTTTATAGCCTAGGAGCAATACGCTATAGCAAACAGTCTAGGTGTGTAATAGGCTGTACCATCTAGGTTTGTATAAGTGCACTCTGTGAGTCTGCACAAGGATGAAATCACCTAACAACACATTTCTCAGAATGTATCCCTGTCATTAAACAATGCATGGCTATTTAAATATGATTAAATGCATATTTAATACTAACTTTATACCTGTACTTATAAGTAGCAAGGGAAAGGAGTGGATTATGAAACCTTCAGTTATAAATTCATATACATTCAGGAGTCAAGATGTAAACTGTATTTATTACTGTGAGCTGAAGAAAAAGAAGTTGGAAAACATTGCTCTAAATGTTGGTCACATGAAAGGGTTGCAAAGAAAGTGTGGAAAAGAAGATCACCAGATGAGAGAAGACTAGGGAATCTCATGATAGATTATGTGATTTTTGGCACACAATATGGAAGTTAGAAAAATTAGAACTGCATTTCTATTTCAAAATTCCTTTCATCCCTATCTACTTGTGTGAACACAATTTCTCATATCCATAAGAATGACAAACAGACATAGAGCTGATTTTGACCTCTGGTCTCATTCTAGCAGTGAGGAATATTCTGCCATGGAAACATGACTTAGAAAATATTAGTCCCAACATAGAAAATATTAGTCCCACATGCCCCGTGGCTCACGCCTGTAATCCCAACACTTTGGGAGGCCGAGGCAGGCAGAGCGCTTGAGCCCAGGAGTTTATAACCAGTTTGGGCAACATAGTGAGATCCCCTGTCTACAAAAAAAAAAAAAAAAAAAAACTTTAGCTGGTGTGGTGGCATCTGCCTGTGGTCCCAGCTACTTGGGAGGCTGAGGCAGGAGAATTGCTTGAACCTGGGAGGCAGAGGTTGTAGTGAGCTAAGACTGTGCCACTGCATTCCATCCTGGGCAACAGAGTGAGATGGTCTCAAAAAAGAAGGAAAAAAGAAAAAGAGAGAGAGAGAAAGAGACGAAGGAAGGAAGGGAGGGAGGGAAGGAGGGAGATGTTTGAGGAGGGCAGATGGAAAAGAATAGAAAAGAACGAGGCTAGGAGCGGTGGTTCATGCCTATAATCCCAGCACTTTGGGAGGTCAAGGCAGGCAGATCACGAGGTCAGGAGATCGAGACCATCCTGGCCAACATGGTGAAACCCCATCTCTACTAAAAATACAAAAAAATTAGCAGGGAATGGTGGCACATGCCTGTAGTCCCAGCTACTCAGGAGGCTGAGGCAGGAGAATCGCTGGAATCTGGGAGGTGGAGGCTGCAGTGAGCCAAGATCACGCCACTGCACTCCAGCCTGGGTGACAGAGTGAGACTGTCTCAAAAAAAAAAAAAAAAAAGAGAGGAACGGAGGAATTAAAATCTGAGTTCAAGTAAAAAAGAGAAAGATGGCTGGGCTCGGTGTCTCATGCCTGTAATCCTTGTACTTTGGAATGCCAAGGTGGGCAGATCACTTGAGGTCAGGAGTTCAAGACCAGCCTAGCCAACATGATGAAACCCTGTCTCTACTAAAAATACAAAAATTAACTGGGCATGGTGGTGTACGCCTGTAATCCCAGCTACTCAGGAAGCTGAAGCAGGAGAATTGCTTGAACCTGGGAAGTGGAAGTTGCAATGAGCCGAGATCGTGCCACTGTGCTCCAGCCTGGGTGACACAGCAAGACTCTGTCTCAAAAAAAAAAAAAAAGAGAGAAAAAGATGTAAAATATTTAATGTTAAAAAAAAAAAAGCGTTTTTTAAAATTTTCTTTCTTTTTTTTTATTTGATGATAGGTTTAAATCACTATCATCATATCAAATTCAGGACACACAAGTTGCTGTGTCCTGAATTTCAGCCTGGCAATAATACTTGGAGATTTGTGTTCTGTGACCGAAGAAAACAGAAGGGTTTTTAAAGATGAGAGGCAGTAACTGGATTTATTTCTGGGGTGTCAGAAAGACTGCCTAATTCAGGAGTAAAACCTAAACACTGAAGGATTTGCATTCTTCAACATATGACTTTCACATAATGAGAAGACTTATCAACAAAAATCTTTACTGGGATCATCTGGAATCTCACCCTGAAAACACTTAGATCAAAAGTACTAATTGTGAAGTATCAGCTGAACAGTATATAAAACAGGTTGGAAATAAGTTCTAAAATTATTAAAATGTTAGAATTGAGAAAGTTTAAATATATTTAAGAATAGCACATAGGTTTATATCCTGGGTAAAATGCATTTAGAAAGTTAACGTTTGCTACTCCTGACAGTAATGAGTCTGAGTTTGGTAGAAAGAGCCTTCTCATTTACAAACCAGCCAAGAGAATGTTCCACTGTGCATAGAAGAAGCGATTTACAAGAAATGGGGAATACTTTTTCAAAGAAAGAGCTAGGCTGGGCGCAGTGGCTTAAGCCTGTAATCCCAGCACTTTGGGAGGCTGAGGCCGGAGGATCGCTTGAGCCCAGGAGTTCAAGACCAGCCTGGGCAACATGGTAAAAAAAAAGGAGCAGGTGTGGTAGTGCACATCTGTAATCCCAGCTCCTTGGGAAGCTGAGGTACAAGAATCACTTGAACCCAGGAAGTGGAGGTTGCAGTAAGCCAAGATCGTGCCACTGCACTCCAGCCTGCGGGACAGACCAAGACACTGTCTCAAAGAAACAACAACAAAAAAATAAAATAACAAGCTAAAAACCTTATAAAAGTCAGTATTTCAATACAATTAATTTTTGTTTTGTCCCAACAATGTTATATTTAACATAATTTTGCACTTTTCACAGTGAATCATTTTTATTTTTTTTGATATCTAACTCAAGCCCCAATTTTTTTTGCAGTTCAGATAACCTCACTTTCAATCAGCAGATGTATTAGCTCCCTTATGTTGGCCTTAACCTATTTATGGGTTAAGAAAATTTGGAAAAGGCAAATGGTCATTTCCAAGTTAGGCTCTCTGATGAGAAGAATTCCTGAAATTTGAAAATACACTGATCCAGTTCAGAGTCTCAGCTTTTGGTGTCTCTGCTCTTTAAACATCAAAAAAGAGAAGAGTGACAAATTGATTTTGGGCAGCCATAAAACCATGTTAAATGTTAATATGAATGGTTTCCTTAAATATGGAGTTCCCTGGTATCAAATGGGATGTTAGAAACTGGTTAGAAATTAGTCATATTTGCAAGCTCCCTTATGAGCAGATATCATGGGTTGAACTGTGTTCCACCAAAATTCATATGTTGCAGTCCTAAAACTTGGTACCTCAGAATGTGACCCTTATTTGGAGACAGTGCCTTTAGAGAGTTACTACGAGGCCAACTGAAAGTAGGTCATTAGGATGTGACCAAACCCATCCTAATATGGCCAGTGTCCTTTTAAAATGGGAAAATTTGGATACAGACATACACAGAGAGAAGACAATGTGAAGGGACATAAGAAAGAATGGCTATCTACAAGCCAATGAGAGAGGCTGGAACAGATCTTTCCCTCATTGCCTTCAGAAGGAATCAACTCTATTGAAACCTTGATTTTGGATTTCTAGCCTCCAGAACTGTGAGACAAATTTTTGTTGTTAAAGTCACTCAGTTATGATATTTTGTTATGGCAGCATTAACAAACTAGTACAGCAGAGATTCTCTGATGTCGTACAAGTTTTCTTTCACTCCTCCCATTCAAACACCACTCTCTTCTTTCCCCATGCAAGGACACTGATGTACAGGAATGGCTGAGCTTTAGCTGAAAAATTTCCCACTCTTAATGCTTATAAACTCTTTCCTAAATATGTGGCATCTTTGATGTCAGAATCTCCCAAGTTTTAGCTTAACATAGAATGTGAGCCGAAGTGTTGCATGCAACTTTCATTCTGTCATTGCTTAAAAGGAAGCTGCTAGGTGACAATATTTTATTTCCCCTTCCTGCAGGCTGTGATTCTCTTTCACCCATGTGAACAAGGCAATCCCCAGGAGGTCCAAAAGCAGCAAGAAGAACATAGACCCCTGGAGAACTTTGTGAAGAAGGGCTTCTAGAAGTCTCTAGTTTGCTCTTCAACAGCACATTTATATGACAAAGAAAATTTTTTATCTTGCTTAAATCGTTGTTACTTGGTCTTTATGGTACTAATCAAATAAACGTCCTAACTGAAAGAAAACAGAATAGAATTAAGGACTGATAACTAAAGAGGGACCAAAGTTTACACACACCTACCTAGATTATTCCGAGAGTCTCTTGACTGATTTTACTGTTTTTGGTCTTGTCGCTGTTCAATGCATTCTCCACATTATAACTATAATCTAAGACATAATCTGGTTATGCTACCTGCTTGTTAAGAAACCACTGCCTAGAGTTGATTTGTATTATCTTATACAGTAGCCACTAAAATTCAATAAAAATTCAGTAGTACTGGCCACATTTCAAGTGTTTTTGTTGTTGTTTTTTGTTTGTTTGCTTGTTTTTTGTTTTTTTTGAGGCAGGGTCTCTCTCTGTCACCCAGACTGGAGTGCAGTGGTGCAAATACAGCTCACTGATGCCTTGACTTCCCAGGCTCAAGTGATCCTCCCACCTTAGCCTCCCAAGTAGCTGGGACTATAGGGGCATACCACCATGCCTGACAACTTTTTGTATTTTTTGTGAAGACAGGGTTTCATCATTTTGCTCAAGCTGGTCTCAAACTCCTGAGCTCAAGGGATATGCCCACCTCAGCCTCCAAAAGTGCTGGGATTACAGGCGTGAGCCACCATGCCCAGCCTCAAGAGTTTAATAGTCACATGTAGCTAGCGATTACTGTGTTGGACAACACAGATACAGGATAAAGTTCTATTGGACAGCATTGGACTAGGAGATGCATGTCCAAGTCCCCCACATGTCCTGTAAAACTTTCTCTCCAGACTGACCTGCTGTCACCATATACTTAGTCAAGGCCACCACGCTATTTCTTAGCCTTGCACTTGTTCATAATGCTGCTGCCAAGGAATTCTCTCTCCTCCACCTTGTCCACCTAGAAAACAATTTATTTTTTTTAAGTATTACCTTATTTACACACACACCCAAAAAACCCCAGAAGCATTGAGTAGTTCAAGCATTAATTTGAATACATCTTCCCTTTTATCTAGTATCCCTACAAAGATTAGCAGATCCAGAGAAGGATCTTCATTTTAAAAATAAAAGATTTATAACTTAACAAAAAAACATAATCCAATTAAAAACTAGACAAAAAACTTGAATAGGCATTTCTCCGAAGATATGCAAAGAGATGCACAACATCACTAATCACTAGGGAAACGTAAATAATAACCACAAAGAGATACCACTTCACACTCACTAGGCCACCTACCTTTAAAAAAAAAAAAAAAGGCCGGGCGCAGTGGCTGACACCTGTAATCCCAGCACTTTGGGAGGCCGAGGCGGGCGGATCACAAGGTCAGGAGATCGAGACCATGGTGAAACCCCGTCTCTACTAAAAATACAAAAAATTAGCCGGGCGCGGTGGCGGGCGCCTGTAGTCCCAGCTACTCGGGAGGCTGAGGCAGGAGAATGGCGTGAACCCGGGAGGCGGAGCTTGCAGTGAGCCGAGATCGCGCCACTGCACTCCAGCCTGGGCGACAGAGCGAGACTCCGCCTCAAAAAAAAAAAAAAAAAAAAAAAACAAGCAGAAAATAACGAATGTTGGCAAGGATGCAGAGAAATTGGAATCTTTGTATACTCTTGGTGAGAATGTAAAATAATATAGCTGCTATGGAAAACAGTATGGCAATTCTTCAAAAAAGAAAAATAGAATTACCATATAACCCAGTAATTCCTTTTTTGGGTACACTCTAAAAAATTAAAGGCAGAGGCCGGGCGCGGTGGCTCAAGCCTGTAATCCCAGCACTTTGGGAGGCCGAGACGGGCGGATCGCGAGGTCAGGAGATCGAGACCATCCTGGCTAACACGGTGAAACCCCGTCTCTACTAAAAATACAAAAACTAGCTGGGCGAGGTGGCGGGCGCCTGTAGTCCCAGCTACTCGGGAGGCTGAGGCAGGAGAATGGCGTAAACCCGGGAGGTGGAGCTTGCAGTGAGCTGAGATCCGGCCACTGCACTCCAGCTTGGGCGACAGAGCGAGACTCCGCCTCAAAAAAAAAAAAAAAAAAAAGAATTAAAGGCAGGATCTCAAAGAGATATTTATAAACCCCATGTTCGTAGCAGCATTATTCACAATAGCCAAAAGGTGAAAGCAAACCAAGTGACTATTGACAGATGAATGGAAAAACAAAATGTGATATATACATATAGTGAAATATTGTTCAACTCTAAAAAGTAAGGAAACTGACATGCTACAACATGAATGAAACTTGAGAGCATTATGCTAAGTGAAACAAGCCTGTCACAAAAAGACGAATACTATATGGTTCCATTTATCTGAGGTACCTAGAGTAGTCAAATTCATAGAGACAAAAAGCAGAACGGTGATGTCCAGGGGCTGAAGGGAGAGGGGAATGGGGAGTTATTGCTTAACAGGTACAGTTTCCGTTTTATAAGGTGAAAAGAGTTTTGCAGATAGATGGTAGCGATGGTCGCACAACAATGTGAATGTACCTAATACCACTGAACTGAACACTTAAAAACAATTAAGATAGGGCCGAGTGCAGTGGCTCATGCCTGTAATCCCAGCACTTTGGGAGGCCGAGGTGGGTGGATCACGAGATCAGGAGATCGAGACCATGCTGGCTAACATGGTGAAACCCCGTCTCTACTAAAAATACAAAAAATTAGCCAGACGTGGTGGCGGGCGCCTGTAGTTCCAGTTACTCAGGAGGCTGAGGCAGAAGAATGGTGTGAACCCAGGAGGCAGTGCTTGCAGTGAACCGAGGTGGTGCCACTGCACTCAAGCCCGGGCGACAGTGTGAGACTCCCTCTCAAAAAAGAAAAAAAAGATAGGCTGGGCACGGTGGCTCACACCTGTAATCCCAATACCCCAACACTTTGGAAGGCCGAGGTGGGCGGATCCCAAGGTCAAGAGATTGAGACCATCCTGGCCAACATGGTGAAACCCTGTCTCTACTAAAAATACAAAAAAAATTAGCTGGGCGTGCCTGTAATCCCAGCTACTCAGAAGGCCGAGGCAGGAGAATCGATTGAACCCAGGAGGCAGAGGTTGCAGTGAGCCTAGATCGTGCCACTGTACTCCAGCCTGGCAACACAGCAAGACTCCGTCTCAAAAACACAAACAAACAAACAAACAAACAAACAAACAAAAATTAAGATGCTAAATTTTATGTGTATTTTATTACAATTGTTTTAAAAAGATCCATATTTAAATCTCATTCCTAAAAAGGTAAGTCTTGAGCAAGCCCCAACTCTACCAGAACCCAGTTCACAACCATATCTTCAAACATCCCACATTCTCTTTTTTTTTTTTTTAAGAGACAGAGTCTTGCTCTGTCACTCCGGCTGGAGCACAGTGGCACAATCGTAGCTCACTATAACCTCAAACTCCTGGGCTCAAGCAACCTTCCACCTCAGCCTCTGGAGTAGCTAGGACTATAGGTGCAAGCCATCACACTCCACTAATTTTTTTTTTATTTTTTGTAGTTGGGGGAAAGAGGGATGGGCTGGGTATTCTTGCTTTGTTGCCCTGGCTAGTCTCCAACTCCTGGCTTCAAGTGATCCTCCCACCTCAACCTCCCCCAAAGTGCTGGAATTACAGGCATAAGCCACCGAGCCTGACCTATCCCATCTTCTTAAAACATACCCCATGATCCTGCTTTTCCAAAGAGAAGAGCACACATGCACAAAAATGCATACAAGGAATGTGGCGAAACTCCATCCCTACTAAAAATACAAAAATTAGCTGAGTGTGGTGGCATGCGCCTATAGTCCCAGCTACTCACGAGGCTCAGGCAGGAGAATCACTTAAACCCAGGAGGCAGAGGTTGTAGCGAGCTGAGATTGCAACACTGCACTCCAGCCTCAGTGATAGAGCTAGACTCTGTCTCAAAAAAAAAAGAAAACAATAAAAGCGTGAGAAGATTCAAAAAAAGATGGTTATGCTTGCTTAAATAAGGTTGGAGAGGAATGGAAAGAAGGGTAAGTATAAAGTGGCAGTTAAGAGAAAAATCTGCTGGGCAAGAAACATCTCATTCATTTACAGAAGGGTCTTGCAATTCCTGAGTGGATGCATGTGACTAGTGGTGTGCTAGGCAGGCTCTAGCCCAAGTGAAGGAGATTGGGGCAGCTGCCATGAAGCACACAGATCTTCGAAAGGCAGGACATTACCTAGGACTCAACTCTGACATTTGCTGCAGCATCACCTGGTCTCCTGATCTCCCTTTCTGAGCAAAGCAGGTCTATAAAAAGAGAAAGAAGTTGTCAGGAATAACCTAGTGCTAGTTCTGCTCACCCAGGCCAACCCCCATGAAAGTCCTTTCTGCACAATTCAGCTGCAAATAAACCTTCTCTCAATATATTAGCACCATCCAAATCCACCACCCAATACAAAGTAAATGCAAAATGCTCAGCAAGGTGGCAGGACCAATATAAATTTAAACAAGAATGGAAGAGCAGATATGTTTACAACGTGTTAGCTCATCATACAATACAATTTTTTTTTTTTTTTCTGAGACAGGGCCCTGCTCTGTCACCCAGTCTAGGCTCTGTCGCAGTCACAGCTCACTGCAGCCTCAACCTCCTGGGCTCTAGCAATCCTCCCACTTCAGCCTCCTGGGTAGCTGAGACTACAGGCACACACCACCACGCCCAGCTAATTTTAAATTTTTTTGTAGAGACAGGGTTTCGCCACATTGCCCAGGCTGGTATCAAATTCCTGAGCTCAAGTAATCCACCTGCCTTGGCCTTCCAGCATTCAGATTACAAGTGTAAGCCATGGCGCCCAGCTAAAATGTGATTGTTAATCTATGTTCGTCTGTGCTAAAGAAATGTGACACTTTAGGAAAAAACAGACATTAGCTATTTAATAAAGCAAAATTTTTCTGTGTAATAGTGTTATACACAGGGAATGAAGGAAAAATATGTTTCTTCAGTTACATGTTTAACTGTATATATATATAATTGTGTGTATATATTTATATATAAAGCTATATATAGTTAACTGTACATATATACATATATAATTGTATATATGGGTATATATATGAGATACATACACACAGTTATTCACAGCATTGTTTGTAATGGTGAAAGATTAGAAACAACCTAGTGTCTATCACCAGGAAATGAGTAAAGCCCAAGTGTTCATCACCAGGAAATGGTTTAAATATATTATGGTATATCCATATACAAATGAAGACACTGTCTATTAATATACAAATCTCTTAAGATATAGTGTTAAGTGAAAAAAAGATGGAAAGTATGCCACCTAACAAATAAGTAAGAGTGAAAATAGCCGGGCGTGGTGGCTCACACCTGTAATCCCAGCACTTTGGGAGGCCAAGGTAGGCAGATCACCTGAGGTCAGGAGTTCAAGACCAGCCTGGCCAACATAGCGAAACCCAGTCTCTACTAAAAATAAAAAATTAGCCGGGCCCAGTGGCGCACGCCTGTAATCCCAGCTACTCAGGAGGCTGAGGCAGGAGAATTGTTTGATATCTGGAGATAGAGGTTGCAGTGAGCCGAGATCACGCAACTGCACTCCAGCCTGAGTGACAGAGCCAGACTCCCTCTCAAAAAAAAAAGAAAAAATTATTCTATCATTCTTTTTTTTCGCAGCAGATTCCTGGAAGTCAGCTTTCTTCTCCTTTCACTAGCTTTTCTCTTCTCCTTCCTTCTACCATGAGCACATACATACAAGATTACTTTCAATGTCACTAAAAATATTCTTTTAAAAGCCTACTTTGAAAGAGGTTTCTTTTTTTCTTTTTTTTTCTCTGAGACAGGGTCTCTGTTACCCAGGCTGGAGTGCAGTGGCGGGTACGGGCCACCATGCCTGGCTAATTTTTGTTTTTAGTAGAGATGGGGTTTTACCATGTTAACCAGGATGGTCTTGAACTCCTGACCTCGTGATCTACCATCCTTGGCCTCCCAAAGTGCTGGGATTACAGGCATGAGCCACCACCTGAAAGAGGTTTCTTTTAAGAGTCTGTTTTTACCAGCCAATGACAACTTCCTTCCTGTCATGAACTCTACCCCTTCCTGGCTAGATTCTGATCATCCTGGTGTATTTGTCACGTACCAAAATACAAATTTCTGGTCAACAGTATAGAGCTCTTTATAGCTTCCAAAACGAGGCATATTTCCTGCCTAGAATGTTCCTTCCCCAGAATCCTCGTGATTCACTCCTCATTCCTTAGTCTTTGCTTAAATAATGGTAAAGCCTTCCACATTCATCCTATTTAAAACTAACACCCATCCCTCACTCTACCCTACTCTATATTGCCCTTCTCTGATTTCTTTTTTCTCCACAATACCACCACCTGAGAAACTGTATTTTCCTCTAGAAAAAACTCCATAAAGATGGAGATGTTTGTCTTTTTTTTTTTTTTTTTTTGAGACGGAGTCTCGCTCTGTGGCCCGGGCTGGAGTGCAGTGGCCGGATCTCAGCTCACTGCAAGCTCCGCCTCCCGGGTTTACGCCATTCTCCTGCCTCAGCCTCCCGAGTAGCTAGGACTACAGGCACCCGCCACCTCGCCTGGCTAGTTTTTTGTATTTTTTAGTAGAGACGGGGTTTCACCGTGTTAGCCAGGATGGTCTCGATTTCCTGACCTCGTGATCCGCCCGCCTCGGCCTCCCAAAGTGCTGGGATTACAGGCTTGAGCCACCGTGCCCGGCCGTTTGTCTTAAATGAATAAAGCCATGTCTATTCAAAACCAATTAGTCAAAATTAGTATCATATTCTTAGTTACTATTTTTTCATAAACTGTCAATTTGGTGCAACCTGGTTCTCATATCCCATTCCCCTTTTCTAGACATTTCTTTAATCAACATACTACAGAAGCTTTCCTTTTCTTTGTAATAATTTTAAAAACCCAGGTCTTTTTTATTGGAATGCTTGCTAGAGGCATCATGCAGGAAATGGCAGAAAATGGGTCCTCTTATATGCTGAACCAATAGTTCATGGAATGGTTGTGTGGGGTCACAGATCTTGTAATCTGAAGTGTCCCATTGACTTAAAAGTAAAAAACATGTGGCTGGGTGCAGTGGCTCATGCCTGTAATCCCAGCACTTTGGGAGGCTGAGGTGGATGGATCACCTGAGGTCAGGAGTTTGAGACCAGCCTGGCCAACATGGTGAAACCCCGTCTCTACTTAAAATACAAAAAATTAGCTGGGCATAGTGGTACACACCTGTAATCCCAGCTACTAGGGAGGCTGAGGCTGGATAATTGCTTGAACCCGGGAGGTAGAGGTTGCAGTGAGCCGAGATCACGTCGTTGTACTCCAGACTGGGGGACAAGAGTAAGACTTCGTCTCAAAAAAAAAAAAAAAAAAAAGTGAAAAACAGGCTTTGATGTTATACAGACATGAATGCAAATCCTTGGTTCTGCCACTTACTAGTTGTGGGATACTGGACTTATTACCAGGTTAAACCCTCTGAGCCTCAGCTTTACTGTGGTAAAATGGATATAACAATATCCAATCTCTCTAACAGAGTTGTGAGGATTAAATAACAAAATCTGTAAACCATTTAATAGTACTGGGCATATAACTCCTCAATAAATGTTATTACAATCACTGTGACAGAACAAAGATCACTGGAGGGATATTTCCAAATCATTAGAGGTTTTAAGATCATCACAACTGTAATCCCAGCATATGGGAGGCTGAGGTGGGCGGATCACTTGAGGTCAGGAGTTTGAGATCAGCCTGGCCAACATGGTGAAACCTCGGTTCTACTAAGTAGCTGGGTGTGGAGGCACAAACCTGTAACCCCAACTACTTGGGAGGCGGAGGCAGGGAAATCACTTGAACCCGGGAAGCAGAGGATGCAGTGAGCCGAGTTGGCACCACTGCACTCCAGCCTGAGTGACAGAGCTAGATACCATCTCAAAAAAAGAGCACCACTGAACTTTGTAACATTAACTCCTGACAGAAAAGACACTAGACATTGGAATTCTATGAGCCCCCAGCAGTGTCAGAAAATCCTTTTATATGGATTTTGGTTTTTGTTGAAGAAAAAACTTCTTAAACAGAGAAATAGTGCTGGATTTCTTTCTTTTTTATTTATTTATTTTGAGATGGAGTCTGCTCTGTCGCCCAGGCTGGATTGCAGTGGCGCCATCTCGGCTCACTGCAAGCTCCGCCTCCCGGGTTCACGCCATTCTCCTGCCTCAGCCTCCCGAGTAGCTAGGACTACAGGCACCCGCCACCACGCCCAGCTAATTTTTTGTATTTTTACTAGAGAGGGGGTTTCACCGTGTTAGGCAGGATGGTCTCGATCTCCTGATCTCGTGATCCGCCCGCCTCGGCCTCCCAAAGTGCTGGGATTACAGGCGTGAGCCACCGAACCAGTGCTGGATTTCTTAGATTAGATAAGGATAAAATGAGAACTACCTTACTCTACTGGTTCCTTGTATTATTCAAGATTCAGTACTCTGCTGGTAAGTTTCACTCAGCGAATCCGGCACACATGAATTAAGTGCTACTTAAGGTACAATGCCTCCAACAGGCACGGTGTCAGAATAATGGTTTCTGTCCATCAGAACAAAGGGTGAGATGCGCCTCTTGGATTTGACTGTAGCCCAATGGTCATCATCGCTGGCTGCACATTAACATTATCCAGGAAATTTTAAAGCTCTATAGGTGATTCTAAGGAAGAGGAGGACTGAGAGGCCGACTGTTCTGATGCACTGCTACTGTCCGATGAGCACACACTCACCCATAACCTTATACATTTTCTATTCACCTGAAGCCCAGAATCATCAGTGTATTCAACACAGTGCCGCCATTTCTGTTTTCCAGGTGGCTGTCTTCCACAAGATAGTGTTATCCAGAGCAGGTAAACTCCCTAGCACCTGTCGCTCAAGAACTTAAATCCCTCCCTGTACCCAACCCATCAACAGTGACTTACTACCATCCACAAGCCAGGCTCCTTCCCGATGCACCTTTTCTGCTGGGGAGTGCCCAGACAAAAGCCATCTGCTCCTGGACCACAGGAGTCCCTGCAGAGTCATCGACTTCCTCCAAAAGCCCGTAGGTTGCACTGGAGTCCGGAGGCGAAGCGCCGACACATGGGTGCCTTCATCTGCCCGTCACCTCCCGATTTTTGCAGTGTGTTTCTTCTGAACAAGAATGTGTGCCCTGGAAGCCAACTCAAGCCCCAGACCTAGGTTTCTCGACATTTCTCCAAGTCCCACCTGGGTCAGGTTGTAGGCTCCGGGGCCTGGCCCCTTTCGATCCGCATCAAAGAACATGGCGATCCCGTTTGGGCACAAAAGCTCGGGGCGTTGGCCCCCGCGATCGCGAAAGCCCACTTCCGGAAAAACTTGACCACTAACGGTAAGCTTCAGGGGCAGCAAAAAGGGGAAGAAGGGTTTGCATCCCCTGGCGTCATTTCCGGGTCCGCTCTAGAAACCTCGGAAGTTTCCGCGTCTCTGTCGTTTATTCCGACTGTTAATGCTCCATGTGTCTTTGACTCTCTTCGCCTTCCCTTCTAAACAGGCGGAGAAGAAAGGTCCAGGTTTCCCAGAGAAATTGTGCGGAAAAAGTTTCAAAGCATATATACAAAGGTAGACAGAATAGTACAGTGCATCCAATGTACCTGTCACACCTTCAAGTATTACCAACTCTGCCGGGCGCGGTGGCTCAAGCCTGTAATTCCAGCGCTTTGGGAGGCTGAGACGGCCGGAGCACAAGATCAGGAGTTCGAAACCAACCTGGCCAACACAGTAAAACTCCGTCTGTGCTAAAAATACAAAAAACTAGCAGGGTTTGCTGGGCGCCTGTAATCCTAGCTACTCGGGAGGCTGAGGCAGAATCGCTTGAACCTCGGAGGCGGACGTTGCAGCGAGTTGAGATGGCACTACTGCACACCAGCCCGGGCGACAGTGCAAGACTCCTCTAAAAAAAAAGGAGGAGGAGGAGGAGGAGGAGGAGAAGGAGAAGAAGAAGGCGTGGTGGCACATCTCTGTAATCTCAGCTACTCGGGAGGCTGAAGCAGGAGAATCACTTGAACCCGGTAGGCAGAGGTTGCGGTGAGCCGAGATCGCGCCATTGCACTCCAGCCTGGGCAAAAGGAGTGAAACTCCGTCTCAAAATAATAATAATAATAATAATAATAATAATAATATCAAGTATCTAGTCACTGTGCAAATTTCTCTAGTTGTTTTGTATATATTCCACCATATAGATATAGCCAGGAGCGGTGGCTCGCATCTGTAATCCCAGCATTTTGGGAGGCCGAAGCGGGTGGAACACTTGAGGCCAGGGTTTGAGACCAGGCTGGCCAACATGGTGAAACCGTATCTCTACTAAAAATACAAAAATTAGCCGGGTGTGCTGGTGTACGCCTGTAATTCCAGCTACTTGGGAGGCTGAGGCAGGGGAATCTCTTGAACCCGGGAGGTGGAGGTTGCAGTGAGCCAAGAGCATGCCACTGCACTCCAGCCTCAGCAACAGAAGGAGTCTCCATCTCAAAAAAAAAAAAAAAAGATACATATTATAAAAAGCATATACATGTATATACTGTATAACTTGTTTCTTACAGTTCATCGGACATATGAACTGTAAAAGTGACACATTCAGCCACCTGGCTATCTGTCACTACAGTACTATAAGTTCAGTTGGTTTTAGGGCCTTTGTAATTGCTGTGCCTTTGCCTCCAGTGCTTTCTCCCAAGATCATAGCTGACTCTCCACATTCCCATATCAGCAGAAAAGTGACCTCTTCAGGAAGCCCTTCCCTGGCCACCGCATCTAAAATAGTTTCTCATCTAGCCTTCTCCATCACATTACTCTATTTTATTTTCTCATAATTATGATACATTTAGCACTATCCAAAATTATCTTGATAATCTATTCCAGGGATCCTCAATCCCAGAGCCACAGACTGTGGCCTGTTAGAAACAGGACCACACAGCAGGAGGTGAAGGGCGGGTGAGCATTATTGCCGAGCTCTGCCCGCTGTCACGTCAGCTGTGGCATTGGATTCTCGTAGGAGCTGGAACCCTGTTGTGAATTGTGCATGCAAGGGATCTAGTTTGTGTGCTTCCTTAGGCAAATCTAACAGCTGATGATGTGAGGTAGAATAGTTTCACCCAAAACCATCCCCACTGCTTTATGGTTTTACTTGTTTGTCTCTCCTATTAAAATGAGAGTTCCAAAAGAATAAAGACTTGCCTATTTTGTATAACTTTGTTTCTTAGTGCCCAGTATAGTGCCTGGCCTGTGGTAAATATGTCGTGAAGGTTGTTTCATATTCAGGATTGGAATGTGTGGAGACTGAATACAAATAAAAGCCAATTTGTAAAAAATTTACTGCATGCAAGGCACATTGTAAGTTTTCATTTAATACAGCAATTCTATGGGGGCGGGGTAATATTGTTATTTCCATTTTACTGAAAAGCACACTAAGTAAAATGTCTCAACCTCCTCAGCAGATACTAGGGGACAACTTACAGAGCCCGAATCATTCTGGAAGAAATGTGGCTTGACATATCTGCATGCATGGTAAAGGAGGATTAATATTCCTTCAACATGGAAATAAGTGAGGAGCTGTAGTTATCCAGAAGGGGTGTAAATAAAGCCACAACAGCCTAAGGGTGGAAACGACAATGTTCCCAGCTTCCACCTCACTTGGAGAGTTGTCATACACGCTGCTTGTAAAGGAAACATTTCTAGCACTTGGTCTGCTGTTGTGCTCTAAGAAACAGGAAGGTAGAGAACCCAGGTGCCTCCACTACTGCTCCCACAAAGGCAGGTCTGAAAATAAACCACAGCAATTCTACCTGCAATGTAACCTATGTTTCCCCTGAAAAAGAAGGAAACTCATTCTAGAATGAATGAAATAGGTGGGTCAACAGACAAGTTTGACTCTAGAAGTGGATAACTAGGCTGATTAATAACAAATAACTTTTTTTTTTTTTTTAAAGACAGGGCCTCACTCTGTCGCCCAGGCTGGGGTGCAGTGGCGCAATCAGGCTAACTTCAGTCTCAACTTACTGGGTTGAAGTGATCCTCCCACCTCAGTCTCCCGAGCAGCTGCGATTACAGACATGCGCCACAACACCCGGCTAGAAATGGGATTTCGCCATGTTGTCCAGCCTGATCTTGAACTCCTGAGCTAAAAGTGATCCACCTGCCTCGGCCTCTCAAAGTGCTGGGATTATAGGCATGAGCCACCAAGCCTGGCATGAATAACTATTTTTGACAGTTATATCTTTCATGCCCTTTCAAGTGCTATTGTAAAATGCAATTGGTATTTTATCATCTTCATTTTAATGTGGGGGAAAGGGCAGGCAGAGAATGAACAAGAGTCTCAAAAACCCACCCATGCAGCTCGGTTGTAAGCACAAAAGCTTTCCAAACATAGTGAAGCTTCATATAACAAACAAACAATCCATCTAGAAATTCTACTTTCAAAAATCATTGCTGGCCGGGCGCGGTGGCTCACACTTGTAAGCCCAGCACTTTGGGAGGCTGAGGCGGGCGGATCACGAGGTCAGGAGTTCGAGACCAGCCTGGCTAACACAGTGAATCGCCTTCCTTACTAAAAAAAAAACACAAAAATTAGCTGGGCATGGTGGCATGCGCCTGTAATCCCAGCTACTCAGGAGGCTGAGGCAGGAGAATCGCTTGAACCCAGGAGGCAGAGGTAGCAGTGAGCCAAGATCGAGCCAGGGCACTCCAGTCTGGGTGACAGTGAGACACTTTCTCAAAAACAAAACAAAACAAAACAAAACAAAAATCATTGCTTTGTAGGAGTGCAAAGGTCGCTTTGTTTGTTCAGAGAAACAAATTTAATCTAGCCCTTCAAATGGATCCTATCATGCTGTTAGCAGCGCCAATCTGTAAGGGTCTGCAGCAACTCGACTCTTGCCTCCTCAGAGGAAATAATTCATCCGAGGGGCATAAGGCAGAGTTAGAGACGGAGGCAAGTTTAAGGGCAAGAGTGAAAGTTTATTAAAAAGTTTTAGAGCAGAAATGGAAGAAAGTAGAGTACACTTGTTAGAGGGCCAAGCAGGCAACTTGAGAGATCCAAGTGCCCTGTTTGACTTTTTACTTGGGGTTTCAGACTTTGGCATGTCTCCAGGATTTTGCATCTCTGCTCGGTCGATTTTACCTTGAGGCAGGCTGTCCGCAGGCTGACAGCGCTTGGGAGGGGAACATGCGCAGTGTATTTAATGAAGTCATGCGCAAGCTCATTTGAGGCGTTTTTCCCTTACCAGTCTTGTTCCTAAAGGAAGGTCGTTTACCAGTTAAAATCAGCCATTTTGTCTTTTGGTGCCTGTGCTTCAGCCCACATGCCCAACTCCTGAAATCTTATCAGGAAGCTGCTGATCACCAGCTTCAGGTGTTTTCTCTATATTGGGAGATTGCCTTTACCTGTCACTGGCTGCAACGAATTATTATTTTAGAGAGACGGTGTTAACAGCCACCTGACCTTCTCTTGACGGTTGCCTGACATTCCTGGGTTGGGAGTGCTCTCTGGCTCTGCTCATGTCTGCCTAACTACCTACTCTAACGATGCTGGATAAGAATTGGTAGCGGCAGAAAATTATAAACTCCACTTTTTCTTTTCTTTTTTTGAGACAGCTCACTCTGTCACCCAGGCTGGGGTGCAGTGGTGCAATCTGGCCCACTGCAACCTCCGCCTCCCGAGCTCAAGTGATTCTCCTGCCTTAGTCTCCCGAGTAGCTGGGACTACAGGGGTGCACCACCACGCTCAGCTAATTTTTGTATTTTTTAGTAGAGATAGGGTTTCACCATGTTGGCCAGGGTGGTCTTGAACTCCTGACCTCAAGTGATTCACCCCTCTGGGCCTCCCAAAGTGCTGGGATTACAGGCATGAGCCACCGAGCCCGGCCCACTCCACTTTTCCTTAAAGCAAAACCTGTAATTCTTCCGTTTCTTGCCTCCTAGTTTCTTAGTCATTTTTTCCCTATTAGCCCTATTTGTATTTGTTTGTTATTAATGCACTATGACTAATAAAAACTTGCCTAGGGTCAGAAACTGTGAGCTTTAGCAAAAACAACAACATAGAAACAAAAACTCAAAAAGTTTTTTCAGATAAAGGGTTTTCAAGTACAATTAAGAGCATGATTCTGCTCAGGTGTGGTGGCTTGCGCCTGTAATCCCAGCACTCCGGGAGGCCGAGGCAGGCAGATCCCTTGAGGTCAGGACTTGGAGACCAGCCTGGCCAACATGGTAAAACCCCAACTCTACTAAAAATACAAAAATTAGCTGAGCGTGGTAGTGGGTGCCTGTAATCCCAGCTACTGCAGAGGCTGAGGCAAGAGAATCTCTTGAACTGAGATAGCGGAGGTTGCAGTGAGCTGAGATCACACCACTGCACTCAAGCTTGGGCAACAGAGCGAGATTACATCTCAAAGAAGAAGAAGAAAAAAAAAGCATTATTCTGAACAATTTAGTCATTTTAGAAACTTTTGGGATAAACCTGAATATTCAGAGTTTTCTCTGGCCATAAAATAGAAGATAGGAAGGATGTAAATTTTTATTCATATGGAGAAAAAAGACACAGTTGTCCCTATGTTATCTTGAAGAAAGCTCCTGTTCTTAATTCTCTAACTGTAATAATTCTCAAAGGACTATCTGTAAAACAAAGGAAACAACCACCTGCTAAATTAAGAATTCCAAAAAATTTAATTGTATCTTCTGTGTAATATAAACATCCATCTAATTGCCTTGCTTATTAATCATTCTTTAAAAATTATATATAAATTGGTTCTATGACCACTATAAAAGTACCTGTGTTTTATTTGTTATACAGAAAAGTTTAAGGTTCAATGTAATCTTTAAGGGACCTAAATTGGCATAATAATATTTTCATAATTGGGATGAGGGGTTATGACTTTCCTTCAATGCTCGGGGAAAAAATCACTTTGCTGCTTGTGGCAGCAGTATTAACTATAGCTGTAAGATTAGACAGCTTAAGGGTAATGCCAACACCAGATGTGGTAGAACAGTGCCAATCATAGAGAAAGAGTCAGAGTACCTACCTCTGTACTCCCTGTCACATGAGATGTATTTCTGTCGTAAGCCAATTGGATTAGTCTTCCTTTTTCCCATTTTTATTTTTTATTTTGCAGCTGAATGATGCATTCTAACTCAACAGTCTTACCACTTACCAAGTTCTCAAATCTATTCTGCATGATCCCCTCCTCTCTGATAAATCTCCTTCTCTGAGTCCTTTAGCTTCCTGCTCCCGTATGGATTAGTTGCATTCTAGGTTTCTTGAACAGCTGTCATCCTGTGGTTTTTCATTTTTGAGTTCCTAGATTGGATCCATCATTTCCTGAGTTCTATGTCTTTCTCTTTCTTCCTCCCTATTCTCCCTGTAGTATATATATTCAGTTTGCTTCTTAAAATGTAGGTCAGCTTTTTGAGTCGTCATAGGTTTATAAATGTCTGTATTCCAACTTCACATTTAATGTTATGCATAGCTATGGAATTCTGTGTTAAAACATTTTTCCTCCAGATTTTGAGACATTATTTTGTTTTCTCCTAACATTCATTCAAGATTGCTGATGAGACGTCTGATGCAGAAAGAGTATCTTTCTCTTGTAGACTAATAACTTGCCCACCACCACTACCTCTGAAAGCTGTTATAATCTGATGTAGTTTGCTATCAGTCTTATGCCACCGTGAGCAGGTTTATAAAAGTCTACTCCTGAAGGCTGAGGAAGCTGAGAGGCCAAAGATAGAGGCTGACAATTCAGTTTGTCAGAAAGAAACATTTAGTAACAGAAGCCATGTCTTGAGTGGCAGCTACACAAGATGATGGATCCCCACATTGTCACCGGCCAAACCCAGGGCTTATGAACCCCGGGGGTTTGGCTTTTTTTTTTTTTTTTGAGACAGGATCTCCTTCTGTCACCCAGGCTGGAGTGGCCAGATCTTGGCTCACTGCAACCTCTGCCCTCCCAGGTCAAGCGATTGTCATTCCTCAGCCTCTGGAATAGCTGGGACTACAGGCACGCCCCACCATGCCAAAACCAATTTTTGTGTTTTGGGTAGAGATAGCGGTTTCACCGTGTTGGCCAGGCAGGTCTCAAACTCCGGACCTCAACTGATCTGCCCACCTCGGCCTCCCAAAGGGTTGAGATTACAGGTGTGACATACCACGTCTAGCCTAAGGGCAGGATTTACATATAGTAAGTATGTGATTACAATAACATCAAGGTTGTTTTCACCTAATTGCGGGATTTATTGTATCTCAAAGTAGAACTCTTAGAGGCATTTCCAGAACTGGGGTTAATCAGAAGTCAACATGGTGGATTAACATCCAAGATGGAGTGGTTTTCAGCCGGGCACGGTTGCAGTTGGCCAAGATCATGACACTGCACTCCAGCCTGGGCAATAGAGCTAGACTGCTAGCTAGCACACACACATATATACATATATATAATATTCATACATGTGCATCTTTTTGTACTCTGTTACTTAGTATTATTTCCTTCATATCTTTTCACGAGAGACAGCAGATTGCCATAGTGAAGAGTGAGAGATGAATAAATATTTATTGAAATTATATGTAATGTCCTTTGATCATTGTACAGCTTGGGAGCCCATATTCAAACCTCTTTGATGATCATATGGTCTAGGAAAGAAAGTGCTTTGTTCACGTTACAAGAGAAAATTAAGGGCCGGGCGCGGTGGCTCAAGTCTGTAATCCCAGCACTTTGGGAGGCCGAGACGGGCGGATCATGAGGTCAGGAGATTGAGATCATCCTGGCTAACACGGTGAAACCCCCGTCTCCACTGAAAAATACAAAAAACTAGCCTGGCGAGGTGGCGGGCGCCTGTAGTCCCAGCTACTCCGGACGCTGAGGCAGGAGAATGGCATAAACCCGGGAGGCGGAGCTTGTGGTGAGCTGAGATCCGGCCACTGCACTCCAGCCCAGGTGACAGAGCAAGACTCCGTCTAAAAAAAAAAAAAAAAAAAATTAAGGACAGCATCTTCACCATCCTCTTTCCTAGGATGAAAAAGCCTGCATTTTGTACAGTGTACAAGAAGAATCTAGATTCAACTCCTGGCTAGTAGGATCAACTCATTTGAAAATAAGCTCTAATTTTTTTTTTTCCAGACAGAGTCTTGCTCTGTCACCTGGGCTGGAATGCAGTGGCATGATCTTGGCTCACTGGAGCCTCAGCCTCCTGGATTCAAGCAATTCTCCTGCCTCAGCCTCCCAAGTAGCTGGGACTACAGGCGCCTGCCGCCACACCGGCTAATTTTTGTGTTTTTAGTAGAGACAGTGTTTCACCATGTTGGCTAGGATGGTCTTGATCTCCTGACCTCGTGATCCGCCCACCTCGTCCTCCCAAACAAGCTCTGATTTTAACAGTGTACAAAGTTGAAAAGTGCAATTTAACACATCTAAAATACATTAAGAAAAAGCATAAACACAGAACAACGAGTAAATAACTAAGCTCTCTTTTGTGTGAAAAAGAGGAACAAATAATCAATATAAATGCAGTATTTAAATAAAGAAAACCAGTACGGATATATGAAAAATTAAGGACAGAGTTTACCTATAGAAGGTGGTGGTAAGAATTGAGCTGATGAAGAATAAAAATGGAAGGAAAGGCTGGGCTCCGTGGCTCACGCCTGTAATCCCAGCACTTTGTGAGGCCTAGGCGGGTGGATCTCCTGAACCTGGGAGTTCGAGACCAGTCTGGTCAACATGGCGAAACCCCGTCTCTACTAAAAATACAAAAATAGCCAGGCATGGTGCTGCACATCTATAATCCCAGCTACTCGGGAGGCTGAGGCAGGAGAATTGCTTGAACCTGGGAGACAGGGGTTGCAGTGAGCCGAGATTGGGCCACTGCACTCCAGCCTGGCCTACAAAGCAAGACTGTCTCAAAAAAAAAAAAAAAGATAACTTTTTAATACGTCTTTTTAAAGTTTTTTTTTTAAAAATGCTTCTGCTTTGTATAATAATAAGGTGTTTTTATTTTTTACAAAACTCTTAAATTAGAAAAATATTTTTAAAGGTATGTATCCTGTTCATGTTGGAATAAGTGTTCAGAGTATATAAAACAAAGATCTTTGTCATTGTTATTATTGAAGTTTTGGAAATTTTTTCTATCTCACTTTATAATCTTGTTTTCTCTTAGACTGAAAAGAAGAAAATGGAATGATCCAGCATGAATGATACAAACGGTGGGTGGTTTTACATGTGATTTTTTTTTTAAGTAATCAAATAATTCAGCATTTTACTCCAAGAAAATTTCCCCACGCAGAGGAGGACAAGAATCACAAAAGCCTCTAATCATACCTCTGCCACTGTAAGGTGTCTGCAAGCCCTTTTGTTTTGTGGGTATGCCTTGGAGGGGACGGAGAGAAACTTCCCAGACCAAATTAACTGCTCTGGAGTAAGGGAGAGCGCACCAAATTCACAGACTGGTTTTGCCGGCGCAAAGTTAAACCTGGAGGAACACACAGGTATACATTTGATAGACATCTGGAATACCAGCGGTAAAACCACAGTGAATAATTGGCCCGTACGGGGATCGAACCCGCGACCTTGGCGTTATTAGCACCACGCTCTAACCAACTGAGCTAACCGGCCAGATAACGGGTTGCCATACTTCCACATTATAAATTACTATCAAACGGCATGCTTTATTGAAATTTATCTTCGAATAGATAATTACATTCATTTTGTTTTCCACTTTTCCTTCACCCGGACTGGGAGTGGTGGAGCTCCACATTGAACACCGAAGAACTCTGTTTCTTACGGGGAAACAGCTTTTCTAATCCTGCTAATTCTGATCCGAGAATATTCAGGACAACGTTCCCAATCGGGGCTTCCTTCCTTTTGCCTGGGGTGAATCCAAAGTTGCATCCAAGCTTGGTATCTTGGCCAGCGGATCAGGCAACCGTTGGCCCACGGAGCCGTCTTATGGTTGAAAGGACGCAGCTCCCGAGTGAGTGGCGCAGTGTCCTCTCTGTTCTTGGAGACCCTTCAGGACAGGTCGGCTCTTCCCGAAGGTTTAGGGATCCGGGAACTGCACCCTCTCCCCGCCTAGCCTTGGGTGGTTCCTCTGTCACTACGACCCTGAAGTCTCAGCGGCGTGTCCCAGGCCTGTGACGCTACGCTCAAGAAAGTCACACACTTGCCGCTGCAGTTCCCGTCACAGGACGGCTAGTGGCGCTCGAGAGCGAACTGGGATCCCCTGAGGCAAAAGGACGGTGGAGACAGCTTCTCTTGAACATCTGACCTCGCCTCGTCCCTGGCAGAACCAAATCCCCCAAACAATAATAGGGATTACGGAGCCAGGGCGTTTCCGGAGTAAGGGCCGTTATCTGCAGGGGAGAGAAATTTTACGATTTGAAAAGGGAGGAGGAGGTGAGGTCGGAATTCGACAACTCAGAGGAAGCAGGCGTGAAACATTTGCCCCTGCGAGGTGCCCCGCTTCCAGACGGAGCCTGATGGCAGGTGAGAACCCAGGGAGGGGCCACTGGAGCAGCTAATTCATGATTTACTGTCTGTTTTCTTGACAAGATTCTACTTTTACCCTCTTCCTACCACGACTGTTTCTGTTAGTTAAGGGTAATAATATTTTCAAAAGTTAATTGGCCTATGTACATTTTAATGCGCTCCTTATGCCCTCCCCCTCTATTTACACGTATATGCATATACGTATTTATATATATGTAAATTGTAAAGTCTTATCTTGGATACGCACTATTAGTATATAATGCGTTTAATGCTTTATATTCATGTCTTTGCCTTAGAAATGAGAATCATATCCTTTGACTAGCCAAATTTGCCATTTATTTTCCAACTTCACATTTCAACTCTTTGATTAGGAAAAATTAAAATTAGTTTAACATCATCAACAATAAATCACCTTCCTGTCCTTCAGCTCCTTTCACTAACTTTGTACTTTTTTTTTTTTGACAGGGTGTCGCTCTGTTGCCCAGGCGAGAGTGCAGTGGCGTGATCTTGGCTCACTGCAACCTCCGCCTCTCGGGTCAAGCGATTCTCGTTACTCAGCCTCCCGAGTAGCTAGGATTACAAGTGCGCGCCACCACGCCTGGCTGATTTTTGTATTTTTAGTAGAGACGGGGTTTCATGTTGGCCAGACTGGTCTTGAACTCCTGTCCTCAAATGATCCGCCCGCCTTGGCCTCCCAAAGTGCCACGATTACACGCGTGAGCCACCATGCCAGGTCTGTACATTATTTTAATCAACTAACAGATGTCTTCCTTTGTTTTGTTCTGTAGTGAAATGCTCAAAGTTTGTGGCACAGATTATTATTATCGTTATTGTTTTACTAGGACACTTGTTATGGTAAATGATTCCTGAAAGACTGGGCCGCATTTAGACTTACTTTGACCTCAAGAGACCACCGTAGGCATCAGTCGCTTGCTTTTTGTCATCGGTCAGTTCCCTAGGAAACAGACACTGAGATGGAGATTTGTGTGCGGGAAGTTTATTGGAAACGCTCTCAAAATCAGCATCTGTGAGAGGGTGAGGTGAGCAGGATTGAGAAAAGGCAGAAGCTGAATTTAATACAGGCGCAACATACGTCCGGCCCATCTCACAACTGTGTATAAATCTGGAATGGTCCTTCACAAATGTCCTTAATTATAGTAGGGAGGCGGGAAGGGCAGACCTATGAATTCCTCCATCAACAGTCATTGGATTTGAACTGCTCCGGTGGTGGAGTGTGACTTGGAGCAAGTGACTTCCCTTCCACTGAAGGTAGATCCCAGAGTCGGACCCAGATATGAGCCATCAGTAGTTAATATTCCTGTCGTTGAGGAATGAGGGCCACCACCCGGGGGAGGGGGAAATCTACACTTGATCTTAGTCAAAAGGCCGAGAAGCAATAGGAGGGGGGGTGGGATCTGATAGATGCAGCACATATCCTCATAGTTCTTTTCCTACAGCAACCATGTGCCAGACATGTGTTAATCTTCCACCAATAACCCCTGCTTCTCCACACTAACAGAGAAGAGAACAGGTGTGGTTAAAACAAAATGATGGTTAATAAAAAGCCAATTCATTTTTCCTTTGAGATTCAGCAAAATTCTCTACCTGGCCACCAGAGCCTATAGTAAGTCTAGCGGTCTCCATGTTGGGACAACTTTTTCCTTCCTTCCTTCCTTCCTTCCTTCCTTCCTTCCTTCCTTCCTTCCTTCCTTCCTTCCTTCCTTCCTTCTTTCCTTCCTTTCCTTCCTTCCTTCCTTCCTTCCTTCCTTTTCTTTCTTTCTTTGAGATGGAGTCTCGCTCTTGTCGCCCAGCCTGGAGTGCAGTGGCAAGATCTCGGTTCACTGCAACCTCCGCTTCCCCGGATTCAAGCGATTCTCCTGCCTCAGCCTCCTGAGTAGCTGGGATTACAGGCGCCCGCCACCACGCCGGCGAATTTTTGTACTTTTAGTAGAGACGGGGTTTCGCCATGTTGTCCAGTCTGTTCTGGAACTCCGGACCTCAGGTGGTCCGCCCGCCTCGACCTCCCAAAGTGCTGGGATTACAGGTGTGAGCCATCGCGCCCGGCCGGGACTACTTTTCAAGGGGAAATAGTCATTTCAATCCAGCCCATGTATTAATCCTTTCAAAATAAAGTTATTTGGTTTTCATTGAGACCTGGATGTCTATTTTTGTTTTGAAGCCGTCTAACAAACTAGTTGCTGGGATTGTTTCTAATTATAGAAGTGTGAAATAATTTTCAAATAACATATAATTCAGGTTTTGTTCAGCTGCGGCTCCGTGGCTTAGCTGGTTAAAGCGCCTGTCTAGTAAACAGGAGATCCTGGGTTCGAATCCCAGCGGGGCCTTGCTTTCTGTACGTTACACGTTTTGTAATTTCACCTGGTGCAACTGAATTTACCACCAATAAATCCTGTGTAATATTCAGGCTTTTAAAAACCTTGCCAGAAAACAGTAGTGATACATTAGGCGAGAAGTGTGAAGTGCCAACAGTTTCATGACAACAAGCGTTCCTGATTCATGATATCTTTAAGACACAGTATTTGTCCTATTGTAAGGCTAGGTAGCCTAACATAGCTGAGGTTAGCTCCTTTGCCCTACCGTTTGAGATCAAGTGATGCAGATTCAACAGCTTTATAAATAGGCACTTTTGGCCGGGCGAGGTGGCTCTCGTTTGTAATCCCAGCACTTTGGGAGGCCGAGGAGGGCGAATCACCTGAGGTCAGAAGTTCGAGACCAGCCTGGCCAATATGGCGAAACCCCGCCTCTACTAAAAACACAACAGTTAGCCGGGCGTGGTGGCAGACTCATGTAATCCCAGCTACTCCGGAGATTGAGGCAGGAGAATCGCTTGAATCCGGGAGGCGAAGCTTACAGTGTGACGAGATGGCGCCACTGCACTCCAGCTTGGGCGACAGAGAGACCCCGTCTCAAAAACCAAAACAAAGCAAAACAAAAAACCAAAAAACAAAAATCCTCAACGCTGTTGGAATAGAGATGGCACTCAAAACGTTTTTACAATAGACCACTAATAACTTTTCTGATTGTTTTTTTGAGATGGAGTTTGGCTCTTGTTGCCCAGGCTGGAGTGCAATGGCGCCATCTCGGCTCATTGCAACCTCTGCCTCCCGGGTTAAGGCGATTCTCCTGCCTCAGCCTCCCGAGTAACTGAGATTACACGCATGCACCACCACGCCCGGCTAATTTTGTGGGGTTTCTCCATGTTGGTCATGGCTAGTCTCGAATTCCCGACGTGGGGTGATCCGCCCACCTCGGCCTCCCAAAGTGCTGGGATTACAGGCGTGAGCCACTGCGCCCGGCCTTAAACTTTAAATTGATTACCGTAATAGCTATTCTTCCTCTTTGGGTGATTCTGGACTTAGGACAACACCAAAGTTTCTGAAAACAAGAGACTGTGATGTCATCTTAAAGAATTATTAATGACAAAACTGATAAACTATTAACAATAGACTACAGGCGAATGAAAAATGCATTTTAATATCTGAAGTCTTTTCTAGGCAGATTTTCACATAAAAGATCTGAGAAAAACACCAAACCCTAAAGAGTAAGGTGTTTCTGTCTTATCTGCTGCTCTGTTTCTTTGGGTATTCTAAGACGTATTAATTATATGTCTATCTTTACTCACATATACAGGTACATATTCTTTTTTTTTTTTTTTGAGACGGAGTCTCGCTCTGTCACCCGGGCTGGAGCTCAGTGGCCGGATCTTAGCTCACTGCAAGCTCCGCCTCCCGGGTTTATGCCATTCTCCTGCCTCAGCCTCCCGAGTAGCTGGGACTACAGGCGCCCACCACCTCGCCCGGCTAGTTTTTTTGTATTTTTTAGTAGAGATGGGGTTTCACCTTGTTAGCCAGGATGGTCTCGATCTCCTGACCTCGTGATCCACCTGTCTCGGCCTCCCAAAGTGCTGGGATTACAGGCTTGAGCCACCGCGCCAGGCTAGGTACATATTCTTTACTCAAAAAGACTTTCCTTCTTCAGGGGCAAAATGCCACTTTTCCTAGGATCCTCAAATGGACAGCTGTGTGTGTGTGTGTGTGTGTGTGCGTGTGTGTGTGCGCCCGCGCGCTCTCTCTTAACGTAAGCCTTGTGTTGCCTTAAGCTAACTATGTGGTTCTTTCTTCTTCACGTCCAGGTGTTAAATCCTGACATTGAGCACTAAATAAACTTTACTTTATTTTATTTATTTGTGTGGTTTTTTTTTTTTTTTTTTTTTTTTTTGAGACGGAGTCTCACTCTGTCGCCCAGCCTGGAATGCAGTGGCGGTCTCGGCTCACTGCAAAATCCGCCTGCCCAGTTCTCCTGCCTCAGCCTCCTCAATAGCTGGGATTACAGGCGCCCGCCACCACGCCAGGCTAATTTTTGTATTTTTTAGTAGAGAAGGGGTTTCACCACGTTGGCCAGGCTGGTCTCAAACTCCTGACCTCATGTGATCCGCCCGCCTCGGCCTCCCAAAGTGCTGGGATTACAGCCGTGAATCACCGCGTCCGGCGGGGCGCTGAATAAACTTTAATAAATTCATTTGCATATTCCTGAAAAGGTGAAAGGTATGGCATGGAGATGATGGAAAGTGTTGGGAAGGAGAAATAGTCTTAGGAGGCATTTCCATCTGGTATCTAACCAGAGGACTGTCAGCGTGTGAGGCGAACGTGTTAACAACTACATACAGAAAACAACTTCCTAACATTGTTATTCGACAGACTTGGCAGAGATTTTTCTAGAGTCCACTGTTCTTATTACCTTCTATAGTACTTCTCTTTGTTAAGACTGTTTAATGCTAACGCTGTGTCCACAATTCCACATAAGCAGCACACCACTTAGGAATGTCCAACACTCACAGATTGTTTTAAGTTTTCTGAACCTTGATTAAAATCTAAACCATGATCACACATGAAAAAGTCTCAAGAATCTTGCCACTTTTCAGGACTGACATTGACATCTTGACTGGCAATCATTTTAATTTAGTAGAGACAGGATTTCACCCTGCTGGCCAGGCTGGTCTCCAACTCCTAACCTGGAGTGTTCCGCCTGCCTCTGCCTCCCTAAGATTTTTTAAAATCTTTGGTTTCAATCATTTTTATATAATTTGAGCAGTTATAGTTTTCTTTATGTTTATCTTTGTTGGCATTTATTGATGAATTAAATTTGTGAGTTGATATCAAATGTGTTCATTGACTAGTACACCTTAATAAATTTTTTAGAAAACCAAGAAACCAAAACTCTTCACTGGACGACATCTACAAGCCAAGAATTAAAGATTAGTTCCCAACCGCTCCAATTTCTCTCATCATTTTCAAATTAAAACATATCTTCCCCTCTTTTGGAGCCACCTCCCTTCTTCCCTGATCCAGCCCGCATATTCCCATTTAGTCTAATTTCTTTCCAAGCCCTGCTTCAAATCTTTGGATTTCCTCCCTAAGATTATGACCACTCCATTCAGTTCCTAATGACAAAAAATCACGTTCTTCGTCTAAGAGCTACAGAGGGAAGAAAAAAAAAAAAAGCTCATTTCTAACCTATCTACAACCATCATTTTTCTTTTTATCTATCAAGTCTCAGATCTGGCGTCGTTTTCTCTAGGAGGTCTTCCTTGATGGGCACTGGTGCAGTTTTTAGTTTTTTGTTTGTTTGTTTTTTTGAGACGGAGTTTGGTTCCTTGTTGCCCAGGCTGGAGTGCAATGGCGCGATCTAGGCTCACCGCAACCTCCGCCTCCGCCTCCCGGGTTCAAGCGATTCTCCTGTCTGACTCCCGAGCAGCTGGGATTACAGGCATGCGCCACCACGCCTGGTTAAATTTTTTTTTTTTTTTTTTTAGGTAGAAACGAGGTTTCTCCATGTTGGTCAGGCTGATCTCGAACTCCTGATCTCAGCTGATCCGCCCGCCTTGGCCTCCCAAAGTGCTGGGATTGCCGGCGTGAGCCACAGTGCCCGGCCCCCAGTTTTCTGACTACTGTCAACAGGCTGCGCTGAACACTCCGAACAATATAGTCGATATATTTGGCGAACGCATTTCTGCTCGTATCTGTCATCGGTATGTGACATTGGTGATTCCAATTAATGAGAAAAGTGAGGGTGAGAACAATACTACAATCGGAAACTTTTTTACAAAGAAAGAACAAATCCAAAATTTCTCAACTTGGGGCAATCAGGGAATCATATACTTTTACGTTTCAAGGTAAGATGGCAGTTATACGAGGTTTCCGTAGTGTAGTGGTTATTACGTTCGCCTAACACGCGAGAGGTCTAACGGTTCATTAAACTGGGCAGAAAAATGTGGGCTAGAATAGGGTTTCGTGGCTGCCTTTTACCCACGAACCCGTTTGCGGTTCTGGACTTTAAAAATACACAATTCTGAGCTCGATTTGTGGTCCAGAAGTCTAAAATGAAAGATTTCTGACGCCACTGACACTGAAGCCCGTGTCTCCCCAACTCTTCTCGCCCCAGTAGGTTCCCCGTCCCTTTCCTTCCTCTTCTGGGGCTCAGAACCCTAGGAGGTGTCAATGCCAGGAGACGCCCACAGTCCAGGACTTGGCCTACTGCCGCTCGGGTAAGATTGGTTTCCTTGGAATCCCATTTTAAACCTCTGGACCACAAACAAATCGAACTCAGAATTGTGTATTTTTAAAGTCCAGAAGCCCAACGGGTTTGTGCGTGTAAGAGAGAATAGAAACCAAGCAGCAACAAAAACCGATCCTAACGCACTTGTTTCCGCCCGGTTTCGAACCGGGGACCTTTCGCGTGTTAGGCGAACGTGATAACCACTACACTACGGAAACCTCGCGTTGGTTGACTCTTACCTCACTAAATTTGAGGGGTTCCCGTAATTCGAAATTCCGCAGCGGCCGCCACCCAGTGTCAGTTAACGGATAACAGACGTATCGGGCAATTATTAGTAGTAGTACTATCGGTACTGTTAGTGCCACACAATATTTCTAAAACCCATCAACTGTGCACGAGGAGGAAGAGTTGTGAGGAGAGAAGGGTAAAGGAATAAATAAGAAGATATTCCTGCCGTCAGCGGCCTGGATAATCTGTATTGGACTAACAGACTTGAATTTTCGTGACCGCCTTTCCCCCTCAAGTTTCCACCACCCGAGAAGATCCTCTGGGACTTGATTCTCAGCGGGGCTTGACCTTAGACATTTCAATTCCAGTGCGTTCCTCCCAGTGGAAATTCGGGGCCCGGCTTCGTGCGCACTGGCCGGACTCCGGGCCCAGCTCGCTGCCAGGAGCCTTCTGTACAAACGCGACCTTCTTCCAGGACTCAGCAATGAGCGTTCAGCTGGGTTCGAAGCGAGCTCCCAGCAGGCAACCATCGTGAGTGAAGGAAGAGAACCAGACCGTTTCTGGAATCAGCTTAGTGTTCACGCCGTTTGCGAGATTTCTCTGAAATAAGAAAGAAAAAACGAAAGGGTTAAGAAGTTTAGCGATTTTGTGTGTTTCGTCGCCTATTTTAGTAAAAATCGCGAACTTTAGGACAGTTTTTCTTCTGGGAAAGACATACACTCGAAGGGCGTTTCTACTTTCCTAACCTACGTTCAGAGAGATTATGTCCTCATTTTGTCTTCTAGTGTCAAACTCAGTTAACACCCTGCCTGCAATAAGTGACTCCCCGCAAGTGGCAAAGACTGGGCTCTCCTGATGGTCGATCGCCAACCCCCTACCCCCAGTGCACTAAGAGAACTCTCATGATCATGCTGATACATGAATTATTTCAAACTTATTGAAGGAAATTTAATTGACTTCCTTAGAGGTTAACTCACACCAGATCTCAGATTCTGGTTATTTTATATTTTGAGTCGGAATTTCACTCTTGTTGCCCATGCTGGTGTGCAATGGCACGTTCTTGGCTCATTGCAACCTCTGCCTCTCGGTCCGCCTCTCAGGTTCAAGCGATTCTCCTGGCTTAGCCTCCCAAGTAATCCCAAGTAATCCTGGGATTACAGGAATGTGCCACCACGCCCGACTAATTTTTAGTAGAGACGAGGTTTCACCATGTTAGGCTGGTCTCGAACTCCTGACCTCAGGTGATCCACCCGCCTCAGCCTCCCAAAATGCTGGTATCACAGGCGCGAACCACCGCGCCCAGATTCTGGTTATTTTGACAAGATAAAGGAAAGAGGAGGCAGAAATTAACATTTTAAGAATCTGGGCCGGGCGTGGTGGCTTACACCTGTAATCCCAGCACTTTGGAAGACCGAGGTGGACAGATCACCTGAGGTCAGAAGTTCGAACAGGGCGAAACCCTGTCTCTACTAAAAATAAAAAATTAGCCGGGCGCGGTGGCTCACGCCTGTAATCCCAGCACTTTGGGAGGCCGAGGCAGGCTGATCACCTGAGGTCAGGAGTTTAAGACCAGCCTGGCCAGCATGGCGAAACGCCATCTCTACTAAAAATATAAAAAATAGCCGGGCGTGGTGGCACACTCCTGCAATTCCAGCTACTTGGGGGGCTAAGGCAGGAGAATTGCTTGAACCTGGGAGGCGGTTTGCAGTGAGCCGAGATCACGCCATTGCACTCCAGCCTAGGCAACAAGAGCAAAACACTGTCTCAAAAAAAAAAAAAAAGAACCTGATATATATACTACACATTTTAGAGGTGTTACCTTCTATAACACTTCTTATATATAAATTCCTGAAATGCCGTGCGTGTCTAACTTTTAAATGCTTCTTCATCTGCAAATCATGGTTTGCTGTCTCCTGCAGCCTATGCCTCATACTTCGTGAACTCCACACAATCAGTCTCTCTCACGACTGGACTTTGCACCTGAGGTTCCCTCTAGCTGAAAAGCTTTGCGTTTGGCTTTGCCTAGGTAGTTATCTTTAGCTCGTGATTGGATCTCAGGGAAACTATTTTTTCTTTAGGAAAGACTTCCTTAAACTGCATTAATGAAAGTCCTATATTCCTCATAGTACCATGAGCTTTCTTCCGTTGCCAATTTTACATTTGTAAGTGTAATAACTAGATTGATGTCGGTCTCCCTGGAATGTAAGTTGCATTTGGACAGGAACAGTGTCTGTTCTTGCTCGTCAATGAATCCATACTGCTTTGCCCTCAATGAATACCTTTAAATGTAAGCCTGAGCCCTTACCACGATTCTCTAAGTAAAGTATTATTTTCCCAATTTTAAGTTGAAGCACTGAGGCTTGCAAGCGATCATCTGTCTTGCCTAAGAGTGGAGGCAAGACAATGTACAATGGGACATCCCTTAACGTACCATTGGATGTGGGTATATTTTTAACAAATCTCCAAAGTTCTGATCTTTGTAATTCCCTGGAAACTAATGATGGAAATCACTAGAACGATAGTAATATCTACAATTTATTACCAGCCATTAAATCAAGTATTTAATGATTTTTCATACGTAAACGAACAAAGCAAGCCTAAGGTGTAGGTGTAATTGTTACTTACAATCATTTGCCTTTCTTATAGATGCAGAGGTTGAGGAGTGGGGAGGTTAAATAATATAAATAACTTCCTCAAGCTCACACAAGTTATAGAACTTGGAACCAGTATTTCTATCCATGTGTGTCTGAGGTCAAAGTATTCCTCACGGCCGGGCGCGCTAGCTCACACCTGTAATCCCAGCACTTTGGGAGGCCAAGGTGGGTGAATCACGAGGTCAGGAGTTCGAGACCGGCCTGGCCAACATGATGAAACCCCGTCTCTACTAAAAATACAAAAAATTAACTGTGCGTAGTGGCGGGCGCCTGTTATTCCAGCTACTCAGGAGGCTGAGGCAGGAGAGTAGCTTCAATCCGGGAGGCGGAGGTTGCAGTGAGCCAAGATCGTGCCACTGCACTCCAGCTTGGATGACAGAGTGAGACTCCGTCTCAAAAAAAAAAAAAAAAAAAAGAAAAAGAAAAGTATTCCTCATTATTTCAGTTTTCTGGAAAAAGGAAGGGTCTATGAAAATACATGGGTATTAATAGGGTGAAACTGAGCATATAATATGAAAGTGATTTTTACAGTATAGGGAGAGGCAGAAAAAACTCAATATAGAGACACTCTGAGGACATGGGGAGTTGCCAGAGATAACTGTTACAAATATTATGCTTGTAATTGGTACTACTTCCTGGAGAAAATGGGAAGTACGTATTTCAGAGTAAATGGAGGATGTTTTTCATGTAAAATAATTTGTGTGAACAATGGTACCAATGCCCAGGAAATATTCCCTAATGCAAATTAAATGTATTGCTACCCTTGGATGTGGGTGTTAGAGAAATTCTAGTCTGCCAGGCGCAGTGGCTCACACCTATAATCCCAGCAATTTGGGAGACTGAGTTGGGCAGATCATCTGAGGTCAGGAGTTCGCGATCAGCCTGGCAAACATGACAAAACCGGGTCTCTATTAAAAGTACAAAAAAAATTAGCCGGACTTGGTGGCACTAATTCCAGCTACTCAGGAGACTGAGGCAGGAGAATTGCTTGAACCCAAGAGGCAGAGGTTGAAATGAACGGAGATCACACCACTGCACTCCAGCCTGGGCAACAGGGTGAGACACTGTCTCAAAAAAATAAAAAGAAAGAAAGAGAGAAATTCTAATCAGATACATGGTTCTTTTGGTGAAAGCTGTTTGTTTTGGTAGCAAGAACCATTCCACTTCCCTTAGAGTCCTTTCCCTTTCCACATTTCAGCCTAATTTGCCTCCTTGCCCTCCTCAACTACACTGTCTTCCTCTAAGTCTCCCTGGAAGATCTAGGCAGGAAATGTGAATATCTGAGCTTCACTCTTGGTGTTTATTGTGTTGTGTCCCTGGGAAACTCAATGACTTCTCCGAATTTTATTTTCTAATCTGTGAAATGGGATAATGAAATCTGTATTCTAATGTATTTTCAGCAAATATTTATTGAATGTCACCCATATCTCTTCTAGGTATTAGTAATCTGACAGTAAACAAATATCTTGCCCTCATGGAGTTTGCATTCTCATAGGGAAGGCAGACGATACACAAAATAAATAAGTTATATAGTGTGTTTTTAAAATGATCATAAGTGGGCCGGGCATGGTGGCTCATGCCTGTAATCCCACCACTTTGGGAAGCAGAGGCGGGTGGATCATCTGAGATCAGGAGTTCAAGATGAGCCTGGCCCAACATGGTGAAACCCTGTCTCTACTAAAAATACAAAAATTAACAGGGCGTGGTGGCAAACACCTGTAATCTCAGCTACTCAGGAGGCTGAGGCAGGATACTTGCTTGAGCTCAGGAGACAGAGGTTGCAGTGAGCCGAGATCATGCCACTGCATTCCAGCCTGGCGGACAGAGCAAGACTGTCAAAAAAACCCAAAAAAACAAAAAAACAAAAACAAACAAACTGAGCCCTGAGATATCCTCGTAGAATGATGAAGGAGAGCAGGAAGAACCAGCAAAAGAGAAGTTGAAGGAGACAATAAGTGGTGAAAAAATAGACAAATAGATCAATGACAAATAATAATGACAAATAAATCTAGAGAGACCAGAAATAGACCCACACAAATATAGTAGTCAAGTAGTCAATCTTTGACAAAGAAGCAAAGTCAACACAATAGAGCTAAGATAGTCTTTTCAACAAATGGAAACAATCGAACAACTGAACTTCCACATGCAAAACAGTGAAGCTAGACACAGACTTTACACCCTTCACAAATATTAACTCAAAATGGATCATAGCCCTAAATGTAAAATGCAAAACTGTTAAACTAAAATGTAACAGGAGAAAGCCTAGATGAAAATAGATATGGCAATGATATTTTATGTTATTTTATTACTCAATTAGAAAATTTTAGGCCGGGCGCGGTGGCTCAAGACTATAATCCCAGTACTTTGGGAGGCCGAGGCGGGCGGATCACGAGGTCAGGAGATCAAGACCATCCTGGCTAACCCGGTGAAACCCCGTCTCTACTAAAAAAAATACAAAAAACTAGCCGGGCGAGGTGGCGGGCGCCTGTAGTCCCAGCTACTCGGGAGGCTGAGGCAGGAGAATGGCGTGAACCCGGGAGGCGGAGCTTGCAGTGAGCTGAGATCCGGCCACTGCACTCCAGCCCGGGTGACAGAGCGAGACTCCGTCTCAAAAAAAAAAAAAAAAAAAAGAAAATTTTATTGAAACAATGTGAGTGAATAATTTTTGCTGCAAGTTTACAACTATTTACAACTAGCAAATTTTGCTGCAAGTTTACAACTATTGTATGATCATGAAAATGGGTTGATCACTAATGAATGGGTTTGTCATTAGAGACCAACCCATTTTTTAAATATAAAATGAAGGATCAGGCCCAATATTAGCATAAACTACCTCAGTATCAATAAAATATATTTTTAAAATCAGAACTAATTAAAGTGACACATATCTATTTTGTTTTTGTTATTAACTTCATGGGCACCCATGAGAGGATTCTTACGATTCTAATAATCTTACGATTGTCAGAAGTAACATATGGAGGAAGAAATAAGACAAAAGACCTACAAAAGGCCGGGCGCAGTGGCTCACGCCTGTAATCTCAGCACTTGGGAGGCCGAGGCAGGTGGATCACGAGTTCAGGAAATCGAGACCATCCTGACTAACACGGTGAAACCCCGTCTCTACTAAAAATACAAAAACTTAGCCGGTCGTGGTGGCATATGCCTGTAGTCCCAGCTACTCGGGAGGCAGAGGCAGGAGAATTGCTTTAACCGAGGGGGGTGGAGGTTGCAGTGAGCTGAGATCTCGCCACTGCACTCCAGCCTGGGCGACAGAGTGAGACTCCGTCTCAAAAAAAGCAAAACAAAACAAAACAAAAAACAAAACCTAAGACAATTGCTCATAAAGCAAGCAACAAAGCTAAGACTCCTACTCAGAGAGTGGGCAGTACGTCCTCTCGTTGGGGGCAGGCCAAAAGGAGGACTCCCATGGAGCCTAGCTTGGGTCCCAACTGGGAGAACAATATAAACCGATGTTCTGCTGGGTGACTCCAATAATTCTTATTTTTATATGCAATCTTTCAGAAAAGAACTATAATAATTATGATGTGATATTATTCTAGAGAATAACTAATTGATAATTTTACTTTATTAACCTTTTTCTTGTGTGCATACAAACATGCACACATACACAGTTTTGGAGGAAAAGACAGTTATAGTTTATAGTTTACTACAAATGCATATCATCCAACTCAATAGAAATTTACTACAAATGCATATCATACAATTCGATAGAAATCTATGTGCTCCAGAATGTACAGAAGGTACGCAGTGTTCCAGAGAGTGTCATTGTCAGCTCTGGTTTTTTGTTCTGTTTAAAGACAAAGTTTCATTCTGTCATCCTAGTGCAGTGGTGTGATTAGGGCTCACTGCAACCTCTGCCTCCCAGGCTCTAGCCATCCTTCCACATCAGCCTCCCAAGTAGCTGGGGCTACAGGTGTGTTCCACTACACATGGCTAAGCAATCACTTTTTAGATAAAACAGCAAAGGTATGTCCCATGAAAGAAGTAATAAGCTTCATTAAAATTTAAAATTCTACTCTGCTAGAGACAATATCAAAAGAGTGAGAAGACAAACCACAGATTAAAGAAAATATTTGCAAAAAGCATATGTAATGAACAACTTATTCAAAATATGCAAAGAACTCTTAAAACTAAACAGCAGGAACACAACCCAATCAAAAAATGGACTAAATACCCTAACATATACCTTGCTAAAGAAGATATGCAGATGGCCAAGAGCATAAGAAAAGATGCTCCACATTATATGTAAACAGAGAAATGCATTGTTGTTTTAATTGTATTATACCACTCACTACCCACCTATTAGAATGGCCAAAATCTGGAACACTGACCACACCTATGCTGGTGAGGATATGGAGCAACAGGAACTCTCATTCATTGCTGGTGGGAATGCAAAATTGTACAGCTACTTTGGAAGACAGTTTGGTGGTTTCTTACAACACTAGACATATTTTTATTACATGATCCAGCAATTATACTCCTTGGCAACTATCCAAAGGAGCTGAAAACATGTCTACACAAAAACCTGCACATAAATGTTTATAGAAGTTTTATGCATAATTGCCAAAAGTTGGAAGTAACCAATATGTCTTTCAGTAGGTAAATGAATAAATATACTACGGTACATTAGACAATGGAATATTACTCAGCCCTAAAAATAAATGAGTTATTAAAACATGAAAAGACGTGGAGGAATGCTTATTACTAAGTGGAAGAGAAACAGGAAAATTGTTACCCTAAAGTCAATCGAAGAAAGTGTTGTAAGAAGGAGAGTGTATTAAAAGCTGCAGCTATCCCAAGTAAGCTGAAGACTGGGAGATTATTTTAGCCATGTGGAGATAATTGGCGACCTTGTCAAGGGATAATAGGATCACTGACAGAGGCTGGTAGGTGGATGAACGTGGTGATAGAAGTGCGTGGAAGGTCTCTCCTGATTGTGAAGCAGGAAGTAAAGTCATCAATTGACCACAAGGATGGGAGAAGAGGTGTTGGAGCATTGGGATGAGAGATATGAAATAATGACAATTTTTTTTTTTTTTTTTTTTTTTGTTTGAGACAGAGTCTGGCCGGGCGCGGTGGCTCAAGCCTGTAATCCCAGCACTTTGGGAGGCCGAGACGGGCGGATCACGAGGTCAGGAGATCGAGACCATCCTGACTAACACGGTGAAACCCCGTCTCTACTAAAAATACAAAAAACTAGCCGGGCGAGGTGGCGGGCGCCTGTGGTCCCAGCTACTCGGGAGGCTGAGGCAGGAGAATGGCGTGAACCCGGGAGGCGGAGCTTGCAGTGAGCTGAGATCCGGCCACTGCACTCCAGACCGGGCGACAGAGCAAGACTCCGTCTCAAAAAAAAAAAAAGAGACAGAGTCTCACTGTCTGCCGCCCAGGCTGGAGGGTAGTGGCACCATCTCAGCTCACTGTAACCTCCATCTCCCGGGTTCAAGTGATTCTCCTGCCTCAGCCTCCCGAGTAGCTGGGATTACAGGCACGCACCATCACACCTGGCTAATTTTTTTGTATTTTTAGTAGACACGGGGTTTCGACATGTTGGCCAGGCTGGTCTCGAACTCCTGACCTCAGGTGATCTCCCCCGGCTCGGCCTCCAAAATGCTGGGATTACAGGCTTGGGCCACTGCATCTGGCTGAAATAGTGACTTAGAATAAGAGGATTGCGAGTGGACTAATCTAATCGCGTATGGTACAATTTGCCTGGTAGCCTTGAGGACCTACTTGAGATTTATTGTCATGAATTTAAAGTGAGATCTGTCAACTGATTGTATGTTTTTCTTCCGCAATGTTTAGCTGCCCTGGTTGTGGCTTTGCCAAAGGAGTACAAAGTGGGAGAGGCAGGGAAATTGACAGTGTAGCAATTGAACAACTGAACTTCCACATGCAAAACAGTGAACCTAGACACAGACTTTACACCCTTCACAAATATTAACTCAAAATGGATCATAGCCCTAAACGTAAAATGCAAAACTGCTAAACTAAAATATAACAGGAGAAAGCCTAGATGAAAATGGATATGGCAATGATATTTTATTTTATTTTATTACTCAATTAGAAAATTTTATTGAAACAATGTGAGTGACTCTAATATGTGCTGGGTAAGGAGAGAAGAAAAAGCACGAACCGGAGGGAGGAACAGGAAACAGACAATTGAGTCTCCGGGGATTTGTTCCAGCAACAAAAGCAGCCACTAAACACCAAACAAGTTTCCGATGCATAAAGAGTCAGATAATAAGTAAAGATTAAGACACTATTATGTCTCCCAGGAGCTTCTTGTTGAAAGAGAAAGACAAATATATAAAAAGTGACAAACACAAACATGGAGGCATTAATCTGCTGTGGGAACCTTAACGAGTGAGAAAGTCAAAGAGCCTAACACGACTTTCTAACAGACGAAGCCGGCCCCCGAGGCTGTGATGGCCGAGTGGTTAAGGCGTTGGACTCGAAATCCAATGGGGATTCCCCACGCAGGTTCAAATCCTGCTCACAGCGTCGCTGTTTTCTGGTTGGATTTCAAATTTGCTACTTTCATCATTCCCCGCCCCCACAGGAGTTAGCGTTCCTGAGGATGGAAATGGAAAGCTGTGAGTGCTATCGCTGTGGCTTTTACAGCGCGCGCACACTTGTGGAAATGTACATTAAGAAGTACGTTACTCGGGAGTCTGAGGCAAGAGAATCGCTTGAACCTGGGAGGCGAAGGTTGTAGTGAGCTGAGGTCGCGCCTCTGCACTCCAGACTGGGCGATAGAGTGAGACTGTCTCAAAGAAAAATAAAGTATTGGTTGTCTTACGTCTAATCATAATGGCACAGACAAGACAGGTGCAACGTTGAAAATATAAGGAATATAATTTCCCTTTTAGGTTAATAGTATGACAGCTTTCTTAAAGCACTCTCAGGCAGCAATCTTTACTTCGTATTTGTCCTCATCTCACAGCTGGTGGGAACCAAAAAATTTAGAATGATAGCAATCTATTATATGTATTAGTTGCTCTTCAAAGCATTTTGTATCAACGAGGAAACAGAGGCACAAAGAGGATACGTTTTGGTTAATGACTACCTTCTTAAACCCATACGAAACTTCGTCTCCTTATAAGCACTTCGCCATTTTCCACTACTTTGCCTACTTTGAATAGCTATGCAAGTAAAGTTCCTTGTTTCTAAGTTTCCATGTCAAATGTGATTCTGAAAAATGTGTACTTTCCTGAATTCTTGCCTCCTTGTTAAATTTGAGTGTCTTCATCTGCTACTTTGAGTTGTAATACCGTTTTACAATAAACTTCTCCCTAGTGAGTGGGTACTTGTTTTTTCCTTTTGGATGAGAAGAGGACAAAACTATGACTAATGCCTCCAGAAATGTATTACAAAGCACTTTACTTTTTGCAGTATCTAAATTTAAAATAATACAGATTGCTCATTACTAATCCACATACATCATTAGTGCCCTATGTAAGTATATTAAAAATGAAGTTCAGGCCAGGCGCGGGGGCTCACGCCTGTAATCCCAGCACTTTGGGAGGCCGAGGCTGGCGGATCACCTGAGGTAGGAAGTTCAAGATCAGCCTGACCAACATGGAGAAACCCCGTCCCTACAAAAAATACAAAATTAGCCGGGCATGGTGGCACATGCCTGTAATCCCAGCTACTTGGGAGGCTGAGGCAGGGGAATCGTTTGAACCCAGGAGGCGGAGGTTGCGGTGAGCCGAGATCGCGCCACTGCACTCCAGCCTGGGCAACAAGAGCCAAACTCCGACTCAAAAAGAAAGAAAGAAAGAAAGAAAGAAATTCAGGCAAAAGCAACTGATTGGCCTGAAAAATAAATTACAAAAAGCTCAAAAGTAGGCACACACATAAAAGGGAAGATAGAAACACTAATAATGCTTTGAAGACATTCATCTTACCACATATATAATGTTTCAAAGGTGAAAATTGGTCATTATTTTCAATAAAGACACTTTATGTGAATGTCTATTATGCCAACAAACCACAAAACAAAACATGCTTTCCTAGAATCAGTGCGGTTTTGGGGTTTTAATCGCTACCTAAATAAAGATACAATCTATTTTTTTTTTTTCTGGCCCCAATAGTATAGCACAACATAATTATGAAAAGAGTAAGAGCGAAAACGAGTTACGAGTACGGGCCAGTGGCGCAATGGATAACGCGTCTGACTACGGATCAGAAGATTCTAGGTTCGACTCCTGGCTGGCTCGCTTATTCCCACCTTTTTCCTTCTTCAAAGCCGTATTAACAATCCTGTTCTGAATGTCCTTTTCCAGAGTGGTGCTGTTACTTGAATGTGAAAGAGACAAGCGTCGAAGGAGCCAACCTACAAGATTTTGTTTCTACCTTTCATCTCTTTCTCAACTTGAGAAGGGAGAAAGGAGAAAAAGACCATTAGAAAGCTTAAAAATCAAAGAAGCTTAAAAAAAATTTTTTTCCACGTAAATCTTCTTCATCAGTGTTTTTTTTTTTTTTTTCCATTGGGAGAAGTCCACACTCCTGGCCTCTCTGAGGCACAGCTCTTTCCCTGGGCATGACTGTTGTCAAAAAGAAAGGGGACATCTGAAGAAACGTTGAATCCATAAAGGCAGGGCTGTGGGGGATGCGGGATGCAAGCTGCTCCTTGCGTCAGTTGGGCCCCCTACACAGAGCTCAACTGTGAAGTCGGTGGACCCAACTCAGCCTCAACATCGCCCCCATCCACCACTCCCGCCACGGGCCTCTTACCGCCTCCCAGGTCCCCACCACTTTTCCTCCGCCCTGAAATCCTCAAGAAATAGAAGACAGGAGAATCGGCAGGGACAGAGATAGACAGACAGATGACAGATAGATAGATAGATAGATAGACAGACAGATAGACAGACATCCCAGAAGAAGGTGAGTGTGGAAGGTGGCAGCTTTGGGGCGGTATCTGAACAGATGGACCTCCTTTCTCAGCGACGAGGAAGATGGTGGAGGAGAGAGAGGCTGGGAGGCAACCAGAGTCAAGCGGGGGAAAATTCCTCAAACTAAACCAAAAGAGCATCTTAATATGTGGTTCGGTTTCCGAACGTATAGCTTGGATCTTCGCTCTGCATCTCAGGTGAGTTTACTAAAGTTACTTACCAGTGTGCGCTGTCAGGAGCATTGCGGGTAAACAAATGGAACCACAAACCCGGTAGTCCAGGTGTGTTGGGCTGTGGACAGGTCGAATGGAGAATTGGCGATTCTTAAAACACCGCATTCACTTCCATGCTCTTTAAGCTAAAGGGGAGATATTTTCCGTGAAAGCCAGTGGCAACCTCACGTGGAGTGGACATTTATTTGCCTTGGAAACTGCCTGGGATCAGAAAAAAAGAACGAAGCACAGCTGTTACGGGAAACAAAACCTCGCATCTTGCTGCTATTAGTACCGCACTCTCACCAAGTCATTGGCCACTCCGAGCCTGCTTGCCTTTCCCTACCGAAACTCGTTTAAAGCGTCAAAATAATATTGTCTCCCTTTGAATATTGAGAATGAAAAAAAATTGAAAACAGTGTATATTGCTTCCTAATGTTTCACTAAAAACTAAGCAGGCAATTGTCATACCTCTTCTTAAATTTCCCATTCCCTAAAACACACCCATCTAGCTGCCACACTACCCCAACCCTATTTTACATAGGGTTGTAAATGCTTACATCTTTTCTGTTGTTCTTTGTTTTGGGACGGAGTTTCGCTCTTGTTGCCCAGGCTGGAGAACTATGGCGCGGTCTCAGCTCACCGCAACCTAGGCCTCCCGGGCTCAAGTAATTCTCCTGCCTCAGCCTCCCGAGTAGCTGGGATTATAGGCATGAGCCGAGCTTATTTTGTGTTTTTAATAGAGACGGGGTTTCACCATGTTGGTCAGGCAGGTCTCCAACTCCTAAACTCAAATGATCCCCCCGCCTTGGCCTCCCAAAGTGCTGGGATTACAGGTACCAGCCCCGCGACCGGCCTGTTCTTTTTATTTTTTACAATAAAGGGAAACGAAAGTAAATAGCCTCTCCCTGGATGAGTAAGACAGCAGCTTATTCGAGAGGCTTGAGTTAAAACGTCCCCACCACGGTAAGCAATGGCCCAACCGTCACATCCAGTGGCCTGTACGAGGATCGAACCCGCGACCTTGAGCATTATTAGCACCACGCTCTAATCAACTGACCTAACCGGCCACACGGCTATTGTTACGTTTTGAGGGAAGACATATATAAATTGATTGACATTTTTGTTTTTCTAAATAAAACAGCTTCTTTTTTCTTTCTTACTGCTTTCAAAAGAGACCTTTAAGACTATATTCACAGACTTTAGCAAGGAAGTCCAAACTATTTTAACTCTGAGCCAGACTAGAAAATCCGCGGAGAATCCACGGAGAAATTTTTGACAGACGATATGGAAAACGCACTGTAATAGGATTTTCAACGGTGAGTGAAGGGAACCTCCTCTTTTCATTTTATTTTTGTTGTTGTTAGACAGCAATTTTTTTTTTTTTTTTTTTTAACAGCACTACTCCTTGCGGGGTATGGCTAATTCAAAGGCAGTACGCCCAGAGTAGGCAGCTGTCACTTTTTAGAGGCACGTCAGTGTACTGGATCGCAAGTTGCAAACTTTCCTTTAGTGACTTGTAACTTAAGGACCTATTATTTTCAAGTTGGTTCAAGACAACGCCGCCAAAAGGAAGGTGAATGGGGTTGAGGGAAGGAGTCACGCCTTCTCGGTGTATCTGAAGTCACAAACGTAAGCACTGATGTCATCGGGGAAGATATCCAGGGATGGAAACTGAGGTAGCCCAGCAGTACCGGAATCCCATAGTAAACCTGGTACGTTTTTTGAGGGTGGTAGAAAAGGGCTACAGAGGTTTGCAGAAGGGCAAGATTGTGGTGGCACTCTACTAGGTATTAAGTCTCATTTAACAGCACTTGTGTGTCACTCAAATTCCAACTTGGGAACCGAAGGATTTCAGCCCTAGTTGGAGAGGCCAGAATAAGTGACATGCGCTCTTTCATCCTTGGTCAGGCTACTGGTTTTACCACCTGGATACAAGTTGAAAGAAACCTCCTGCAGCGTCAGGAACTATCTCTCTACATGTGCCTGGAGTTTCCTTTGTGTTTTTGGAACTTTCAAGAACTAATAAACTTTTAACGAATATATTAGCAGTTAAATGAATCAACAAGTAACGATTTTGTTGATTCTAAAACTGACGCTGGCGCGAGGAAGAAGTGTTGGAATTCTAGTGTTACTCTTAATGTATTCAACGGTTACAGATCGAAGTACCACCAGGAGCTTCGATGTTTTATTCTTCTAGTCCTCAAGAGCTTTTGTCCTAGGTGTCAAGAACTGAGGCTTCTACTTGCTCAAAGATAACCTGAAAGGAAACTCTCTGATACAGTTCGTGCAGTCACACATCCTCTTCACCCGTCCCAAAGAATTACATTCTGGCTTTTGAGGATCCCTCTTGCACATACCGACTGGTGTTTATAGACCTCCGAAGTTCACATGTAAAGCCACAGCAAAGGAATGAACTTGTTATGTATGACATCAACACCGGAAAGATTACCCTTTTTTCCTCCTTCGGACAAATGGGAGCTAATCTTCTAGCATTCCTGTACTCTGTTCTGAGACTTATTGGCGGGCAGAGCTCTTCCTGCTGTCCTGACTCTGACAGCACCAGCCTGGGTACTCGCTCTTTTGTAACCAAAAGCAAATACTGTTGGAGAAAATTTGCACCTGGGACTAGAGAAATCACATTTTTTTGCTAGTAACACCTAAGATTTAAATCTGTTCTCCTCACCCCACCCCCACCTTCCACTGTGTTTCCCGGTACAGGGAAGGTCCCAGATCCAAAAATCGTATTATTCTTTACTTTCTTTAAATGAAATACTATGTGTTAACGTTACCAGCAGTGATTCCAGACGAAAACAAGAGTTCAATACAAGGTTTTCTGTCCTTCCTTAACCGTAAACATGGTATAAAATAATGATCAAATCTCCCTTGATCTTATATCCTAACTATCCCCATATCCTCCTCAGAGACTATCGAATTTCTTACTTTCTTATCTTCCCTAAAATAATCTATGCATAATCAAGCATATCATTACTATCTTCACCTACATTATTGGCAACACAGGGGAACATCTGTCACAAGTGTCTTGTAAGATATATATATACATATTTTTTTTTCTTCCTTTCTCTCTCTCTTTTTTTTTTAGACAGAGTCTCTCTCTGTCGCCTAAGCTGGAGTGCAGTGGCGCGATCTCGGCTCACTGCAGCCTCCGCCTCCTGGGCTCAAGTGATTCTTCTGCCTCAGCCTTCCCAAGTAGCGGAGATTACAGGCGCACACAACCACACTCGGCTAATTTTTGTATTTTTAGTAGAGACGGGGTTTCACCATGTTGTCCAGGCTTCTGTCGAACCCCTGACCTCAGGTGATCCGGCCGCCTCAGCCTTCCAAAGTGCTGGGATTGCCGGTATGAGCCACCGATCTTGGCTTGTAAGATAATTTCAAAATATTTATGTCATATTCCAGATTAGGTTATTTTAATTATCTAAGACTGCCTCAGGAAAAATACTTAATCAATATGATTTGTTTTTCTAAGACCACCAGAGCAAGCACAAAAGAACCAGCGAGTAGGCAAGGCTAAAAGCAAAACTGCAAATTTATTCTTTGGTCATCTAGCTCCAGAGAAAAAGGTATGGGGGTGAAGTCTGTTGGCCTCCAGCAAAGGAGGCCGAGAGAGTCACCCAGTAGAGCTCTCGGGCAGAGTTCCTAATGCAGTCCCGACAAAGGTAGGGGCTGAGGAAGCCCGCCCCGTGCATCTGCCGGGAGTGGCTTTTCTAGGAGTGGAAGAGCAATAGGCGGGGCACGGACGCGTCAGGGGAGGTGGGGGGAAGGCGCCGCAGGTGCCACCAGGTAAATCTTGATCTCTTCGGATTGACATCACCTGGCGCATGCCTGGTTGGTCTGCACCTTCCCGGGCGCCAGCTGCATCCTCGCGCACACGGGGAAAAGTTGGTGATGAAAAACCCGGAAATGCACCATCTTGCCTCCGTTCGTCAAAACACAATACTTTTTTTTTTTTTTTTAAATCTAAGACTGCCTCAGGAAAAGCACCGAATCAATACTAACTATATCTATATATATATATTTTTAAAGAAATGTGGGTGATCTCGCCATGTTGCCCAGGCTGGCCTTGAAGCCATAGACCCAAGTGATCCTCTCGCCTCAGTCTCCCAAGTATCTGAGGACACTGTGCTTCAGCACCTGCCACTGTGCCCAGCTCATTTATTTTACAATGTGAATATATATATATATATATATGCATGCACGTGTGTGTGTGTGTGTGTGTATAATCACATATAACCTTAGTATTACTAAAATTCAGGTTATTTTTAATATGTCATCTCTTGCTTCTCTGCACAGTAAAAATGACTAGTCATGCACTGGGACTGTCCCTGCAACTGAAAACAATTAAAATACTGTATAAAACAAGCAAAACTTCTAAAAAAAATTCAAAATGCTGATAATAATTTAAGAATTTCACAGACCAAATTCTGAGTGAAAGTAGAAACAGGGAGTTAAGCATAGAATTGGAAGTGCTTGGCCAGGCTTGATGACTCACGCCTGTAATCCCAGCACTTTGGGAGGCCGAGGCGGGCGGATCACCTAAGGTCAATAGCTTGAGACAAGCCTGGCCAACATGGCGAAAACCCATCTCTACTAAAAAAATACAAAAATTAGCCGGAGGTGGCGGCCGGCACCTGTAATCCCAGCTACTTGGGAGGCTGAGGCAGGAGAATTGCTTGAACCCGGGAGGGGGAGGTTGCAGTGAGTCGAGATCCAGCCACTGCACTCCAAACTGGGCGACAGAGTGAGACTCTGTCTAAAAAACAACAACAAAAAAAGTGCTTATGCCCTGATTTTTATGTATTTCATAATATCATAACATGTGAGTGCGGCCGGGCATGATGGCTCACGCCTGTAATCTCAACACTTTCGGAGGCCGAGGTGAGTGGATCACCAGGTCAGGTGACCGAGACCATCCCTAGCCAACATGGTGAAACCCCGTCTCTACTAAAAATACAAGAAAATCTCTTGAACCCAGCAGACAGAGGTTGCAGTTAGCTGAGATTGCGCCACTTCACTCTAACCTTGGCGACAGAGTGAGACTCCGACTCAAAAACAAACAAAAAAACATGTAAGTACACACTGAATGAGGTACTGAATAAGCTTGCTTTCTTCCCCTCAACGAATTACTAAAATCTGTGGAGGAGCTCAAGTTTATGGGCGTGGAACTGCGTTTTGTGAAATGACTTACAAGAGCCCTTTTCATTATAACGGCAAATGCACATATTCCTTACCATACAAATTAAATGTCAATATGGACTTACATATTGGTAGATGGCTGACATTTGGTGAAGGACCAGTATTACACAGTTAACGTGGCCAAGCGTTAATTTAGCAGGGTCGACATGTACAAAAGAGTCCTGAAATGGCTGCAGAAACCCAGGATTGAACCAGAAGCCTGTAGATATATCAGTCTAAAGCTCTCCCAACTGAGCTATTTCAACCATCGGTAAGGAAGAATTTTTTTTTTAATTTTTTTGTCAGTTGTTTTCAAAATCGCCCTTCGTGAACACCCTCCTAGTTTCCTTTCTGGGTGCTATATTTCACAGAAAGTAAAACATACATAGTTTCTTAGGATATTAATTGGATGGGCATAGGGATTTGGTGATTCAAAACTTCCTGCTGAAATGAAATGCTTCCTAGAATTGAAGACACCAGTAGACACCACCATCTAGGATAAATTCTTTTCTTTTTCTTTTCTTTTTTTCAAGACAGTTTTGCTCTTGTTGCCCAGGCTGGAGTGCAATGGTGTGATCTCGGCTCACCGCAACCTCTGCCTTCCCGGTTCAAGTGATTCTCCTGCCTCAGCCTCCCAAGTAGCTGAGATTACAGGCATGTGCCACTACGCCCAGTTAATTTTTTTTTTTTTTTTAAATACAGATGGGGTTTCTCCACGTTGGTCAGGCTGGTCTGGAACTCCTGACCTCAGGTGATCCGCCCGCCTAGGTCTCCCAAAGTGCTGGGATTACAGGCGTGAGCCACCATGCCCTGCCGGAAGTATTGAGTTTTAGGAAAAATGAAGGATTAGGTGCATATATTTACTTAATATACATTTCTTTTTGGCCAATTCTACATAAGGCTAAACACACTAATCTAGGATAATTATTTCTGAGAAAGGGAGTGGTATTGCAGGTGAGAGGAGATATTTTTTGCTGTTTTTCCTGTATTGTATAGAATATTTATATTCAGAAAGTAGCCATTATTTGGATAATTAAAAGAATAATAATTTAGCATATACTACATTAAAAATGCATGAGATAGTCGAAGTTGACAAACCTTACCTCCTACATAATGTAAAACTTTATACTATTTAGTTATTGACAAAGCCAAACACAAACTTTCTTTTTTTATTTTTTATTTTTTTGAGACGGAGTTCACTCTCTCTCGCAGTCTGGAGTGCAGTGGCACGATTTCGGCTCACTGCAAGCTCTGCCTCTCAGGTTCACGCCATTCTCCTACCTCAGCCTCCCGAGTAGCTGGGACTACAGGCACCCACCACCACGCCCAGCTAATTTTTTTGTATTTTTAGTAGAGACAGGGTTTCACTGTGTTAGCCAGGATGGTCTCGATCTCCTGACCTCGTGATCCGCCTGCCTCGGCCTCCCAAAGTGCTGGGATTACAAGCGTGAGCCACCGCACCTGGCAGCAAATCTTCCCCTTTTGCCTGAACCTGCTGATAGGCAGACCGTTTCCATTTATCTCAGTTCTCTGTTTCATGAGTGATTAGCTAAGATTAGAACTGTTTGTCTCTGTGTTGGGGGTCTCCAAGACTCACTCCTAGGTTCAATAATTGGCTAGAAGGACTCACAGAACTCAGCATATAATCACCCTCACAAGTAATTCCAAATGTAAATAACCTCACCTATAACTTTTGAGGTTATATTTTTACTTCACCTTCCTCCATCTATTTGTACCACACCTTCCCCAACTCCCTGGCAACCACTGATCTTTTTTACTATCTACCTCTCTTTATAAAAGTCTAAGCAAAACCAGCCTGCAGAGTACACACCGCTCTTCAGATAAAGAGTGCTCTCCCAGTTGTAATAACCAAAGATAGAAATCAACCTCCTCACTTACCCAGTTTGGTCTTTGTATTAGTGCTGTGAGTTGCAAAGGAATGAAAGCCTCCCTCAGACACCCATCTTCTTCACTCAGGCACTAAATCCTTTTTAGCTTGTTCTGGTCCTTCCCTGACTGGCAACTTGGGGATTTCACAGTGAGGCCAGCTCCTGATCCCTGAGTTAAAGTCATCTGTCTGTGGTAGCACAGTAAGGGTTTGATTTTGATTCTTTGAGAGCTCCCTTTGTTTGGTTTTCTTGGTGGCTTTTGTTTAACTTGGTATTATGGATAACTCTAAATCCACCCCTCAACCCCTTTCAAAAACCCTCATGCTTTTCACTGTGATAACAATTCAGTTAATTACCTCACACTTTGCTACTGTGATAACAATTCAGTTAATTATCTTTAAAAAGGGCAGAATTTAACTATTAGGAGTAGCTCTTCTAATTCCTTGATAATTCAAGATAATTGAAGTCCGTGTTTTTAAACAGCGAAGGTCATTTACAATTATGTTACCCCCTATCCGCCTATGCTTACCTTTTTTTTTTTTTTTTTTTTTTGAGATGGAGTCTTGCTTTGTTGGCTAAGCTGGAGTGCAGTGGTGCAATCTCAGCTTACTGCAGCCTCCACCTCCCAGGTTCAAGCAATTCTCCTGCCTCCGCCTCCCAGGTAGCTGGGATTACAGGCACCCACAACCACACCTGGCTAATTTTTTGTATTTTTATAGAGATGGGGTTTTGCCATGTTGGCAAGGCTGGTCTCAAACTCCTGACCTCAGGTGATCAGCCTGCGTTGGCCTCCCAAAGTGCTGAGATTACAGACGTGAGCCACTGCACCTGGCCACCTTTTTTCTTTTTTTTCTTTTTCTTTTCTTTTCTTTAAACTACAGCTGCTAGCACCTCTAAGAAATTGTGTTTACTTTATTATTATTATTATTCTTTTCCTTTCTTGAGACAGGGTGTCTGTCTGTTGCTGGAGCTGAAGTGTAGCTCACTGCAACTTTGAACTCTTGGGCTCAAGGAATCCTCCCACCTCAACCTCTTGAGTGGCTGGGACTATAGATGTGTTATTAATATTAACATCTTGCATTCATGTGGTACGTTGGTTGCAATTTTTTTTTTTTTTTTTTTGAGACGGAGTCTCACTCTGTCCCAGGGGCTGGAGTGCAGTGGCCAGATCTCAGCTCACTGCAAGCTCCGCCTCCCGGGTTCACGCCATTCTCCTGCCTCGGCCTCCCGAGTAGCTGGGACTACAGGCGCCGGCCACCTCGCCCGGCTAGTTTTTTGTATTTTTTAGTAGAGACGGGGTTTCACAGTGTTAGCCAGGATGGTCTTGATCTCCTGACCTAGTGATCCGCCCGTCTCGGCCTCCCAAAGTGCTGGGATTACAGGCTTGAGCCACCGCGCCCGGCCTGGTTGCAATTAATGAATCAATATTAATACAATATCAACCAGGCGCAGTGGCTCATTCCTGTAATCCCAGCATGTTGGGAGGCCGAGGAGGGCTGAGTTTGAGACCAGCCTGGCCAACATGGAGGAACCCCGTCTCTATTAAAAATACAAAAATTAGCTGGGCGTGGTGGCCGGTGCCTATAATCCCAGCTACTCGGGAGGCTGAGGCAGGAGAATAGCTTCAACCCGGGAGGCAGAGGTTGCAGTGAGCTGAGATCATGCCACTGCACTCCAGCCTGGGCAACAGAGCAAGACTCTGTCTTGAAAATAAAAGACAAAAAACAAACAAAAAAAAAATGCATGTAAAGTTCCTCTATGTCTTTTAATGACTTTGTAGCTGATTTCTTTTTGTCACTGAACAGTATTTCATTGTATAGATATACCACAGCTTGTTCATCTATTCACCTATTGAAGGACAGCTTGGTTGCTTCCAAGTTTTGAAAATTATGAATAAAGTTGTTATAAACACTCATGTGCGGGTTTTTTTGTGGACTTAAGTTCTTTAATTCTTTGGGTAAGTATTAAGGAGTGCAATTGCTGAATTTTATGGTAAAAGTATATTTAGCTTTTTAAGAAAATGCCAAATTGTCTTTCAAAGAGGTGGTGCCATTTTGCATTTCCACCAGCAATGAATGAGAGTTGGTGACGCTACACATCCTCACCAGCATTTGGTATTGTCAGTGTTCTGGATTTTGGCCATTTTAATAGGTATGTTGTGTTATCTCATTTTTTAAAATTTGAATCTCCCTGAACATATACTGTGGAGCATCTGTTTATATGCATATTAATCATCTATATATCTTCTTTAGTGAAGTGACTGTTAAGGTCTTTGGCCATTTTTTCATGGGATTGAGTTCTTACTGATGAGTTTTAAGAGCTCTTTGTGTATTTTGAATAACAGTACTTTATCTGATATGTCTTTTGCTTGTATTTTCTCCCAGTCTGCGGCTTGTATTTTCATTGTCTTGGTGTTATAGTATTTTTGATCACTAGTACGTCTTTTTGGTTCATTCTAAGAATTTCCATCTCTCTGCTTACATTGCCCATGTGTTCTTGTATGCTGTCATCTTATTCTTAGTATCTTTTTTTTTTTTTCCTTTTGAGACGGAGTCTCGCTCTGTCACCCAGGCTGGAGTGCAGTGGCCAGATCTCAGCTCACTGCAAGCTCCGCCTCCCAGGTTCACACCATTCTCCTGCCTCAGGCTCCCGAGTAGCTGGGACTACAGGCGCCCGTCACCACGCCCGGCTAGGTTTTTGTATTTTTTTAGTAGAGACGGGGTTTCACCGTGTTAGCCAGGATGGTCTCGATCTCCTGACCTCGTGATCCGCCCGTCTCGGCCTCCCAAAGTGCTGGGATTACAGGCTTGAGCCACCGTGCCCGGCCCTATTCTTAGTATCTTAATCAGTTGTTTCAAATTCCTGGTCTGAGAATTTCAACATCCCTGTCATATCTGAGTCTGGTTCTGATGCTTGCTCTCTCTCTTTAAACTGTGTATTTTGTCTTTTTTTTTTTTTAAGTGTCTTGTTTTTTTTTCTTGATAGCAGGACATGCTGTACTGGGTAAAATGAGCTGCTGCAAGCAGGCCTTTAGTAATGTGGTGACAAAATGTGGAGGGAGAAAAGCATTCTGTAGTCTCACAAGTAGGTCTCAGTCTATTAGTGACCTTGTGTCTCTGGACTGTGAGCTTTAAACATGCTTTTTAGGTTTTTTCCCACTTTCAGTGGTACTGGATGGCTAAAGTGAGCTGGAGTTGTTATTTCCCTTCCCGTAGATCCATCGGGCTCTTGATAAAACCCCAGCAGGTTAGATTGAGATTAAATGGTTTCTCCAGAGTGCAGACCTTGTTAAGAAGAACAGAATGGGCCTGGCGCAGTGGCTCACGCCTGTAATCCCAGCACTGTGGGAGGCCAGGCAGGTGGATCACCTGAGATCAGGAGTTCAAGACCAGCTTGGCCAACATGGCGAAACCCCGTCTCTACTAAAAATACAAAAATTAGCCGGGCGTGGTGGCAGGTGCCTGTGATCCCAGCTGCTCAGGAGGCTGAGGCAGAAAGAACTGCTTAAAACCCAGGAGGTGGAGGTTGCAGTGAGCTGAGATCGTGCCGCTGCACACCAGCCTGGGTGACAGAGCGAGACTGTCTCAAAAAAAAAAAAAAAGAAGAAGAAGAACAGAATGCTCTGGCCTGTTGCAAACTGCTTCTTGCCCCACCCGCTACCAGAGGGGATTTTTCTCCCTCATTGTGAGAACTTGGTTGAGCCCCTGACATAAAGTTCACAAATTTATAGCTGGAGATTTTTCCTTAAGATTTGTTCACAGAAAGCCTCGAGCAGTTTCTTAATTACAGCTCAGGTGTCCCTGCTCCAGCACTGATTCACATGGAGGATTTTGCTCCTTGGGTTTCTGGTCTGGTAAGTTGTGGTACTCTGTATTTGCCTTTCTGTCTCTCCAGTTTTGAGGGCAGTGGTTTGCCCTGTGACCTCATACGAAGTATGGAAAACCTTAAGCCATGAGTGTGGATTTTCCTGTTTTTAGTTCCAGCGTGGTTTTATCGTTGTTTTTCTTTCACTATTTAGTTCCTGTGAACCATCAGGTCTTCTTAAGCTGTAATTTTGAAATTATAATAGGTTAACAAGGAGTTACAAAGAAAGTAGAGAACTCCCCTGTACCCTTAACTCAGTTTCCTACAAAGATTACTTCTTCTTCTTCTTTTTTTTTTTTTTTGAGACGGAATCTCGCTCTGTCGCCCAGGAGGGAGTCCAGTGGCGTGATCTTGGCTCACTGCAACCTCCACCTCTTGGGTTCAAGCAATTCTCCTGCTTCAGGCTCCAGAGTAGCTGGGATTATGGTCACCCACCACCACACGCGGCTAATTTTTGTATTTTTAGTAGAGACAAGGTTTCACCATGTCGGCCTAGCTAGTCTTGAATTCCTGACCTCAGATGATCCACCCATCTCAGCCTCCCAAAGTGCTAGGATTACAGGGGTGAGTCACCCAATGTGCTGGCCCAACGGTTACTTCTTATATAACACAATATCAAACACAGGAATTTGACATTAATATGACATGTGTGTATGGTTCTAGATAATTTTTATCATGTGTAGATTTGTGTAGCTACACTGGAAACCAGACACAAAACAATTCCAGCACCACAAAGATCTCACTGTGAATGCCAGCCCTTAATTAGTCATACCCACTTACCTCTCCTCTTGACAAAAATTCTTTTTTTTTTTTTTTTGAGATAGAGTCTCGCTCTGTCGCCCAGGCTGGAGTGCAATCTTGGCTCCCTGCAACCTCTGCTTCCGCATTCAAGTGATTCTCCTGCCTCTGCCTCTGCCTCCCAAGTAGCTGGGATTACAGGTGTCAGCTGCCAGGCCTGGCTACTTTTTCTATTCTCAGTAGAGATGAAGTTTCACCATGTTGGCTAGGCTGGTCTCAAACTCCTGACTTCAAGTGATCCTCTTGCCTTGGCCTCCCACAGTGCTTGGATTACAGGCATGAGCCACTGTGCCCAGCCTTGACAAAAATTCTACAATTCTTTTTCATTTTGAGAATGTTATAAAATCGTATAACAGATGACCTTTAAAGATTGGCCTTTTCCACAACCTAGTTTCCTCAAGATCCATCCAACTCGTGATATCAATAGCTCCTGAGTTGTTATTGTTGAGTATTCCATGGTATGGATGGACAACTGTTTAACCATTCACATATTGAAAGACATTTTGATGCTTTCCAGTGTTTTGCTATTACAAATAAAGCTGCTATGAACCATTTTATACAAATTTTTGTGTGGATATAAGTTTTCACATCATTTTTCGTCTATATATTTTGAAACTATGTTATTGAATGCATACACATTTAGAATGTTTATATTTCTCTTTTATAAAATGTCTCTTCCATTACTATAAAATGCATCTCTTATTGTTATGAAATATCTCTGTGGTAGTGCTTCTTGTCTTAAATTCTACATTTTAAAAAATATTGGCCGGATGTGGTGGCTCACACTATAATCCCAGCACTTTGGGAGATTGAGGGGAGAGGACCACAGGAGGTCAGGAATTTGAAACCAAGCTGGCCAATATGGTGAAACCCTGTCTCTACTAAAAATACAAAAATTAGCTGGGCATGGTGGTGCACACCTGGAATCCCAGCTACTTGGGAGGCTGAGGCAGGAGAATCGCTTGAACCCGGGAGATGGAAGTTACAGTGAGCTGAGATCACGCAACTGCACTCCAGCCTGAGTGAGAGTGTGAGACTCCATCTCAAAAAAATAAATAAATACATACACAAATAAAGTTAATATAGCCATGCCAGGTAAAAACAAACAAACAAACTAACTAAACAAAGAGTTAGCTTTTGTTTTGTATATTTTTAACATTCCTCTTCTAGATCCCTTACTTTATATCCTTATGCATACTTTCTCCCATGGCATTTTTTAAATTGTGGTAAAACACACATAATATAAAATTTGCCATTTTTATCATTTTAAGAGTACATTTTGGTAAAATTAAATAAGTTCAGTGTGGTGGAACCATCACCATCATCCATCTCCAGAACTTTTTTAGCATCCCAAACTGAAACTCTATAACCATTAAACAAAAACTCCCATCTGCTCCCCTTCAGCCCTTGGTACCCATTGTCTGTCTCTATAAATTTTGCTTGTGTTTTTATGTATCTAATAGAAGTGGATTATACAATATTTGTCCTGTTTGGCTTTTTTCACTTAGCTTAATGTCCTCAAAGTTCATTCACATCATGGCATTTATGAGAATTGCATTTTTTCTAAGGCTAACGTATATCCCATTGCATGTATATATCACACATTATTTATCTGTCAGTGGACATTGGGTTAAATATATCTTTTTTGGGGGGGAGGGGATGACAAGGTCTCACACTGTCACCAGGCTGGAGTGCAATGACAGCTAATTTTAAATTTTTTTTGTAGAAGTAGTGGTCTTGCATTTTGCTCAGTCCAGTCTTGAACTCCTTGCCTCAAGGGGTCCTTCAGCCTCAGCCTCCCGAACTGCTGGGATTACAGATGTGACCCACCATGCCCAGCCCCATCTTTTGACTTTTATGAATAATGCTGCTGGGAACAATTGGCGTGCAAGTATCTGAGTTTCTGCTTTCTTTCTTTTTTTTTTTTTGAGACAGAGTCTCGCTCTGTCACCCAGGCTAGAATGCAGTGACTTGATCTTGGCTCACTGCAAGCTCCGCCTCCTGGGTTCAAGTCATTCTCCTGTCTCAGCCTCCCTAGTAACTGGGACTGCAGGCACCCACCACCACGCCCGACTTGTATTTTTAGTAGAGACGGGGTTTCACTGTGTTAGCCAGGATGGTCTTGATCTCCTGACCTCGTGATCTCCCTGCCTCAGCCTCCCAAAGTGCTGGGATTACAGGCGTGAGCCACCGCGCCCGGCCGAGCTTCTGCTTTCAATTCATTTAGATAAACACCTAGAAGTGGAATTGCTGGACCATATAGTAATAATATGTTTAATTTTTTTAGAAACTGCCATACTGTTTTCTACAGTGGCTATACTATTTTACATTCCCACCAGCAATGCACCAGAATAATAATTTTCTATATCCTTCCTGGTATTTATTTTTGCTTTTTGTTTTCTTTTTCTTTTTTTCTAATAGCCATCCTAAGGGATCTCAGATGCTATCTCACTGTGGTTTTGATTTGCATTTTCCTAATTGTTAGTGAAGTTGAGCATTTCTTGATGTGCTTATTGGCTATCTGTGCTTCTATCGTCTTCGGAGAAATGATCCAAGTCCTTCGCCCAATCTGAATTGGGTTGTGTTGTTGTTGTTACTGTTGAGTTGTAGTAGTTCTTTACATATTCTGGATATTAATCCTTTGTCAGACATATGCTGCGCAAATATTTTCTTCCATTCCATGAATTGTCTTTTCACTCTTTTGATTGTGTCCTGACTAATTCAATAAATCAATAAAATCTGACTAAACAGTGCCCTGACTATAAATGTTTTTATTTTATTTTATTTTTATTTTTTAATATTTATTTATTTAGTTATTGTTTGAGACAGAGTCTCGCTCTGTCGCCCAGGCTAGAATGTAGTGGCACAATCTTGGCTCACTTGAATTTCCACCTCTTAGGTTCAAGTGATTCTCCTGCCTCGGCCTCCCAAGTAGCTGGGACTACAGGCGCAGGACACCACGCCCAACTAATTTTTGTAATTTTAGTAGAGATGAGGTTTCACCATATTGGTCACGCTGGTCTCGAATGCCTGACCTCAGGTGATCCACCAGCTTCAGCCTCCCAAAGTGCTGGGATTACAGACACGAGCCACCATGCCCAGCCTACAAATGTAACTAATTTGATGAAGTCTAATTTATTTTTTTTGGTTATTGTTCTCTGTGCTTTTGGTATGATATCCAAGAAATCATTGCCAAATGTCATGAAGATTTTCCCCAAGGTTTTCATCTAAGAATTTTAAAGTTTTAGCAACTATGTTTAGGTCTTTGATCTGTTTTAAGTTAGTATTTACATGTATTATAAGGTGAACATCCAACTTCATTCTTTTGCATGTAGATATTCAGTTTTCCTAGCACCATTTGTTGAAAAGTCTGTTATTTCTCCATTAAATGGTCCTGGCACCCTTCTCACAACTCAGTTGCCCATACAAGCCACAGTTTCTTTCTGGGCCCTCTATTCACTTGTGTCTGTATGTCTCTCCTTATGCCAGTACCATACTGTTTTGATTACTGTAGCTTTAAAGTAAATGTTGAGATCAGGAAGTATAAAGCCTCCAATTTTGTTCTTCTTTTTCTTTTTTTTCTTTTTGCATAAAGACAAATTTTATTGAGCCCCTAGCTCTCTTTATTGAGCACTAGCTCTCTTTCTCCTGCACAGTCTTGGTTCCTCGGAGAAGTCCAGTCTGGTGGGCAGCAGTGAGACCCACTTTGCGGCCAGCAGGGGCATCTCTACGTATGATGGAGGGCTTGCCAATGTGCTGGGGGTTACTACCTTCAAAAGGATGCTCCACAGGGTTCATGGCCACACTCCGCACTCGTGGCCAGCAGTTCCTCTTTGCCTTATATTTGTAGTAGGCCCCGCCAGCCTTCAAGATGGGTTTGTGAATTCGGCCACCTCCAGCCACCACACCAACCACAGCTCTGTTGGCTGAGGAGATAACCTTCTTGGAGCCAGAGGGCAGCTTCACACGGGTCTTCTTGGTCTCAGGGTTGTAGGAGATAACGGTGACATAGTTCCCTGATGCCCGGGCCAGCTTGCCACTGTCTCCAGGTTTCTCCTCCAGGCAGCACACGATCGTACCCTCAGTCATGGGGCCCACAGGGAGCATATTGTCAATGTTGAGCTGAGCTGTCTTGCCGCAATACACAAACTGGACTGTGTGAATGCCCTCGGCAGCAATGAATAGCTCCGTTCGCTTCTTAAACCGGTACGGATCTCGGAAAACCACCTTGGCGAGGGGCGCGCTGCGGCCCGGGTAGTGGATGACATACTTCAGAGTGCCCTTGATGTAGCCGTGCCGCTCAGCGAAATCCACGGCGTGCAGGCACGCGGAGCTCTAAAGGTGCTTCACTTGCGCGAGGAACACAGACCCGACGCCCTTCCTCTGCCCTCCGATCACGCGGCCCATGGCGACGGGTCCTGGTCACTAGCGTGGCCGAAAGAGCTGTTCTTCTTTTTCAAGATTAATTTGGCTATTTAGGATCCCTTGAGATTCAATATGAGCTTTAGAATAGATTTGTTTATTTCTGTAAAAAAAAATTATTGGGATTTTGATAGAGTTTATGTTGAATCATAGATAGCTCTTAGTGTTAACTAATTGAACATCAATGTCTTTCCTTTCATTGCTGTCTTCTTTCATTCCTTTCAGCTATGTTTTGTAGTCTCCAGCATACAAGTCTTCTTCCTCCTTGATTAATTTTAATCCTAAGTATTTTATTCTTGTTGATCCTATTGTAATTGAAAATGTTTTTCTTTTCTTTTTTGGAGACAGAGTCTCCTTCTATTGCCTAGGATGGAGTGCAGTGGCGCAACCTCAGCTCACAGCTCAAAAACATTGAAGTTTTTTATATGTAAAATCATCATCTGTGACAGAAATACTTTTACCTTTTTTTCCAATTTGGATGCCTTTTATTTCTTTTTCTTGTTTTTTTTCCCCCTCTATCTAGAACTGCCAATACCAGCTAAATACAGTACTAAAAGTAGGCATTCCTGTCTTGTTCTTGATCTTACAGAAAAAAAACTTTCAGTCTTTCATTATTGAGGGTAATGTTCATAAAAAGCCTTTATCATATTGAGGGAATTTCCTTCCATGTGTACTTTATTGAATTTTTTTTTTTATCATGAAGGTGTTTAAAGTTTGTCAAATGCTTTTTTTGTATTAGTTCAAAAGACTTTTTTCTTTCAGTCTGTTTATGTATACATTATGTTAATTACTTGTTTTGTATTCTGAATCTTTCCATTTCAGGAGTAAATCCTACTTTGCTATAGTGTATAATCCTTTTAATATGTTGTTGAATTCAGTTTGCCAGTATTTTGTTGAGGAATTTAGCACTGATAAAAAAGTATTAGCCTGTAGCTTTCTTTTTGTAATCGCTTTGTCTGGCTTTGGTATCAGAGTAATGCTAGCTTCATAAAATGAGTTAGGAAGTGTTTCCTACTCTTCAGTTTTGTGGAAAAGTGTGAGAAGGACCGCTTAATTATTTAAATGTTTGATAGAATTCATCAGTTAAGCCAGCTGGTCCAGGGCTTTTTTTCATGGTAGGTTTTTGATTACTATTTCAATATCCTTACTAGTTATAGGTCTTTTCAGATTTCTAATTCTTTATGATTCAATCTTTGTAGATTGTGTGTTTCTAGGATTTTGCTCATTTAATCTAGGTCATCCAATTTGCTGGCATACAATTTTCATAGTGTACTCTTATAATTCTTTTTATTTTTGTAAATTTAGTAATAACATCCCCGCTTTCACTTCCAGTTTTAATACTTTGAGTCTCTTTTCCTTTTTTTTGTTTTTACTTAGTCAATCTAGCTAAATGTCAAGTTTGCTGACAATGTAGACAATGTAGACAACTTTTCTTTTTTTTTTTTTTTTTTTTTTTTTTTGAGACGGAGTCTGGCTCTGTCGCCCAGGCTGGAGTGCGGTGGCCGGATCTCAGCTCACTGCAAGCTCCGCCTCCCAGGTTCACGCCATTCTCCTGCCTCAGCCTCCCGAGTAGCTGGGACTACAGGCGCCCGCCTCGTCGCCCGGCTAGTTTTTTGTATTCTTTAGTAGAGACGGGGTTTCACCGTGTTAGCCAGGATGGTCTCGATCTCCTGACCTTGTTATCCGCCCGTCTCGGCCTCCCAAAGTGCTGGGATTACAGGCTTGAGCCACCGCGCCCGGCCTGTAGACAACTTTTCAAAGAACTCCTGGTTTTATTGAATTGTCTGTATTGTTTTCAGCCTGCCTTTTCTGATGGCCTGTCTTTTATTACAGCCTGCCCTATGGGGATAACTGCATAACCCTATTACTTCTTCAATTTATCAGTCTCTCCCTGTGCACCTCTCTTCCAATCTCTCCCTCCCTCTCCCTCTCCCTCCTTCCTTCTCCGTCTCTCTCTCCCACCTTCCCTGCCTCTTACACACGCGCACACACACACACATACACACCCCTTGATGAGTACACATAAAATGAACACACCTGGGAAACCAGAGCATTTCCAGTTCCTTTTCAGTTACTACCCACTCTTCCCAGAGGGAAGCACTATTGTGACTTCTGGCTGGACAGCGGAATGTTACCTGCTTTATAATTTAGATCAGTGGAGCCACAGAGTACTGTCCTTTTCTGTCTTGTTTATTTTAGTCGACATCTCCGTGAGATTCATCCACATAGTTGTAGATTGTTCATTATTGTTGCAATAGATTATTTCATGTGAATTAATTCATGTATCTGCTGATCGGCACTTGCGAAGTTTCCAGTAGTTTTAATTATTCTGAATAGCTTACTGGGCATTCTGGTAAATATATTTGGTGAATATATGTACCAATTTGTGGTAGGCAAATGGCAACGGTCAGGATGTGATATCTTTGATTTTAATAAGTAGAAAGTCTGAAATATATGGAAAAAACTACCAGGAAAAAAAAAAATCTGAGTAGAACATATAGATTTTCTGAAGCCAAACCTGGATTGTTTCGCCCTAGATGCCTCAGTTCCAGTGGCTTCTGGCAGGGTTGTTTCCGTAGTGTAGTGGTTATCACGTGAAACCAGGCGGAAACAAGTGGTCACCTTTTTTATGTTTTGTTCCTGAGAGTCTCTATTTGAACCAGATAGGACCTTTGTATATGATCAAGCACCTAGATCAAAGGATCTCATATCCTCCTTTTTTTGATTTGAGCCACCTCAGGAACAATTTTGCTTCCTCCTTTGTTCTCAGCCACGGTGAGGCCCATGTCGCCCTATCTTGCCGCGCCCCAGCATGTCGCTGTCCCAGCTCCCTCCCCTTATGCTCCCCGTGGCCTGTAGGTTCTAGGGCCCGATGGCATCAACTCGAGTAGGCTCTAGTGGTGCAGGATCCCGCCTATACTATGCAGGTGAGATTGGCTTCCTTGAAATTTCCAGAGCCACTTGTGCAGGTTCTTTGCCAAGAGATTTTCCTTAGGGGTTTCTAAAAATAAGCAATGCTTAGGACCCAGGTCCGTGAGAAAAAAATAAAAAAAGAAAGAGGGCCACACTTTGAGCCAAGTGAATAACTGATATTCTATTGACTTCCCTTTACCCCTAAGTGCAGAGAGAACTTTTCACAAAATAGGTAAGAGGCAATTTCATGTGGATACTTAGAAACTGTCAAGTGTTTAAAAAAAAAAAAAAATTAGATACTGGCCTGGCCTCTATGAGTACTCAATGCCAGATGTTGGCATTATGGGTAAGATGCGCCAATCAACTGAACTCATCAGTAACAAAGAAACTGATTTCTTTCTTAAACTTAGGAGCGTGCTAGGCTGGGCGCGGTGGCTCAGGCCTGTAATCCCATTACTCTGGGAGGCCGAGGCGGGTGGATTACTTGAGGTCAGGAGTTCAAGACCAGCTTGGCCAACATGGCAAAACCCCCATCTCTATAAAATTACAGAAATTAGCTGGGTGCGGTGGCACACACCTGTAGTCCCAGCTACTTGGGAGGCTGAGGTATGAGAATTGCTTGAACCTGGGAGGAGGAGGTTGCAGTGAGCCAAGATTGTGCCACTGCACTCCAGCCTGGGCAACAGAGTGAGACTCTGCCTAAAAAAAAAAGTGTGCTAAACCAGCATTGTCACTTTAAATTTCACTGTAATAAAGCTGACAATTTCCTAACTTCTAATATTCACCTTCCGTAATCTACCTGTAGTGCCTCACTGAGTTTTTAAATAAACTCTCCAACCAAATGATTATAAATTACTTGTTTTAACAACAAAACCAAAGAGCAACAATAACAACAAAAAAGCTTTATATAGGGAAAAAGAGGAGGACCACATTCATGTAACTTTCATTACAGTATATTGTTATAATTGTTATATTTTATTATTAGTTGCTGTTATTTACCCTGGCTATTTTATCAATTAAACCATTATAGGTATGTGTTGTAAACCCAAAATATCTGAGACAGATCTCAACCAATTTAGAGAGTTTATTTTGCTAAGGTTAAGGATACGCCTGTTACAGAGGCTCAGGAGGTCCTGACGACCTGTGCCCAAGGTGGTCAGCGTACAGCTTGCTTGTATACATTTTAAGGAGACATGAGACATCAATCACTATGTATGAGATGTACATTGGTTTGATCCAGTAAGACTGGACAACTCAAAGTGGTGGTGGGGTCTTCCAGGTCATAGGTAGAAAAGACATAAAAGACAAAGGTTGCATTCCTTTGAGTCCTTGATCAACCTTTCACTGAATACACAATTTAGTTTGGCTCAGTGAATCTGCATTTTTACATAAACAATAGGGCAGAGGAAACAATCAGATATGCATTTGTCTCAGGTGAGCAGAGGGATGACAGTTTGGTTTTTTTGTTTTGTTTTGTTTTGTTTGAGACAGAGTCTCACTCTGTCATCCAGGCTAAAGTGCAGTGGTGCAATCTTGGCTCACTGCAACAACCTCCTCACTGCAACAACCTCCGCCTCCTGGGTTCAAGTGATTCTCCTGTCTCAGCCTCTCCAATAGCTGGGATTACAGGCGCATGCCACTACACCTTGCTAATTTTTGTATTTTTATTAGAGACAGGGTTTTGCCATGTTGGCCAGGCTGGTCTCCTGACCTCAGGTGATCTGTCCACCTTGGCCTCCCAAAGTGCTGAGATTACAGGCGTGAATGACCCACCGCACCTGGCCAGAGGGATGACTTTAGGTCCCACACCTGTGAAGGTAAGCTATCGGTTTACATTGCCAGGGTGAAATTCAACAAATTGTTTTAGGATAAATACCTTAAGGCCTTCAAGGAATTTCCTTATGGGCAAATTGTGAGGGTGGTATGTAGCTCTTTTATCTTTTTAACTATCTTGTTTAGGAATAAAATGAGAGGCAGGTTTGCCTGTAGTTCCCAGCTTGACTTTTCTGTTGACTTAGTGATTTTAGGGTTCTAAGATTTATTTTCCTTTCACAGTGTGTATAGAAGAAAAAACAGTTATGTATAGGGTTTAGTACTATCAGCAGTCTCATGCATCCACTGGGGGTCTTGGAATATATCCCCATGAATAAAGGGACTATTGTATCTGAAACTGCACCAAACTAAAAAGAAAGGCATAAGAGTCTGCACTAATGGGACATCCACAGTTGGGGTCCAGGCTTTTTCTAGGAACAGAAACACAGAGAAATTCACTGATCTTCCTCACATGCAGAAGAATCTGTTATAAGAGTCTATGAAACAGGTTTTCCTACTTTACTCTGAAAGTCTACATTGCTCTGAAATGACCAAATCATAAAATATTGAGATTGTTTTAAAAAAGTTTTTCAGGTCACTAAATGTAACTGCCCAATGGGTTCATCTTGCCTGCTGCCTAGACAGAGCCAATTTATCAAGACAGGCCAACACAGTGAAACCCCGTCTCTACTAAAAAATACAAAAAACTAGCCGGGCGAGGTGGCGGGCGCCTGTAGTCCCAGCTACTTAGGAGGCTGAGGCACGAGAATGGCGTAAACCCGGGAGGCGGAGCTTGCAGTGAGCTGAGATCGGCCACTGCACTCCAGCCCCGGCGACAGAGCGAGACTCCGTCTCAAAAAAAAAAAAAGGAGGAAATTGCAATGGAGAAAGAGTAATTCACGCAGAGCCAGCTGCGTAGAAAACCAGAGTTTTATTATTACTCAAATCAGTCTCCCTGGGCATTGGAGCACTGGGGGATGGTAATTTTAAAAGATAATTTAGCGGCAGGCACGGTGGCTCATACCTGTAATCCCAGGACTTTGGGAGGCAGAGGTGGGCAGATTACCTGAGGTCAGGAGTTCAAGCCTGGCCAACATGGTGAAATCCCACTTCTACTAAAAATACAAAAACTAGCTGGCCATAGTGGCGGAAGGGGAGCCTGTAATCCCAGCTACTCGGGAGGCTGAGGCAGGAGAATCACTTGAACCCGGGAGGTGGAGGTTTCAGTGTGCCGAGATTGTGCCGTTGCATTCCAGCCTGGGCAACAACAGCGACAGTTGGTCTCAAACAAACAAAAATTAATTAACAAATTAAAAGATAATTTAGGGGGTAAGGGCCTTGGGAAGTAGGGAGTGCTGATTGGCCAGGTTGGAGATGGAGGTGTGGAAGTGAGGTTTTCTTGCTGTCTTCTGTTCCTGGGTGGGATTGCAGAACTGGGTGGTGGTAGCTGATCCATCGAATGTAGGGTCTGCAAAATATCTCAAGCACCCATCTTAGGTTTTACAGTAGTGATGTTATCCCCAGGAGCAATATGGGGAGCTTCAGATTCTTGCAGCCAGAGGATGCATGACGGTCCCCTAAACCATAATTTGTAATCTGGTAGCTAATTTGTTAGTCCTACCCAGGCAATAAGGGATTTTCTTTTGGGAAAAAGCTGTTATGGTCATTGTTGTAAACTATAAACTATAAACTAAGTTCCTCCCAAAGTTAGTTCAGCCTACGTCCAGGAATGAACAAGGACAGCTTGGAGGTTAGAAGAAAGATGGTTAAGTCAGATCTCTTTCACTGTCTCAGCTATAATTTTGCAATGATTGTTTCATAAAGACCAAAAAAAAAAGTTTAAAGTTTATTAATAGCAAAGAAGTCAGTCAACTTTAAAAGTTTCCTCTGATCGGCCGGGCACAGTGTCTCATGCCTGTAATCCCAGCACTTTGGGAGGCCGAGGCAGGTGGATCGCCTGAGGTCAGGAGTTCGAGACCAGCCTGACCAATATGGCGAACTCTGCCTCTACTAAAAAAATTCCACGAAAATTAGCTGGGCGTGGTAGCGTGTCCCAGCTACTCAGTAGGCTGAGACAGGAGAATTGCTTGAACCTGGGAGAATTGCTTGAACCTGGGAGGCGGAGGTTTCAGTGAGCCAAGATTGTACCACTGCACTCCAGCCTAGGTGACAGAGCAAGACTCCGTCTCAAAAAAAAAAAAAAAAAAATTTCTTCTGCCCAAAATACCTTTCCTTCTTCACCTGGCCTGGCATTTGTGAAGTATTTGGGTCACTGGGGAAATCCCTTCCTGGGTATTGGGTTGTGGAGTTTTGGTATTGTTGGTTTTGATAAATGGAAGATACGATGAAAGGAAAAACTTGCCTCAAATATGAAAATGCTCAAAGGAAAAAAATACATTTCACAATACTAAACATGGGACATCCAAGAAAACTCCATTTTAATTTTTAGAGGTGACTCGTGGGTGTACGGTAGTTTCCATAGAAACTGGGCGGAAATGTATCCTGTCAGTATTGTTTTTTTTCTTCTCTCTCCACTTTAGCTTAGTTAATTCTTCTTTCACTAAACTGGACTCCAGTTGTCAACGCAAACGTCAACACCAAAGGTGAACACTGAACGTTGTTGCAAAACTAGTATCGCTGTGGGGCCCTAACTTTGGTCTCTACACTTGCGTAGCTTCTGACCTGGGCTGAGGTGCAGGTGGTACAGGTCTCACCTACCTGATGCACCTGGCCACTCTTCACAATCAGGAAAGAATGAGGCTCTCAAGGTTTATAAAACGGAACAGAACTCCTTTTGGGGTTTGTTGTTTGTTTGTTTGGGTTTTTGTTCATTTGTTTTCTTTTTGTTTTTGAGACAGGGTCTCACTCTGTTGCCCAAGCTGGAGTGCAGTGGCACAATCAGGGCTCACTGCTGCCTGGACCCCCCGGGCTCAAGCAATTCTCCCACCTCAGCCCCCAGAGTAGCTGGGACCACAAGCACATGCCACCATGCCAGGCTAATTTTTTAATGTTTTGTTGTGGGTGGGGGAAGGGGTGTCTCATTTTGTTGTGGGTGGGGGAAGGGAGGTCTCGAACTCAAGGGATCAAGAGACTCTCCCGCCTCAGTCTCTCAGAGTGTTGGGATTACAGGCGTGAGCCACCACGCCTGGCAGAGTTTCCCTTTGAATCACATCTGTGCACATTTTATTGTGCTTTATATCATTGAGCCATATGTATCACTTAAGAGTTATTTGCCAAATATTTGTATTGCAAATATCTTCTTATCACTTGAGTCTGGGAAACACTTTAATGATCTCTTGTGATGAAATTGTTAATTTTGATGGCACATGCCTATAATCCCAGCTACTTGGGAGGCTGAGGTGGGAGAACTGTTTGAACCTGGGAGGTAGAGGTTGCAGTGAGCTGAGATCGCACCACGGTACTGTAGCCTGGGCGACCCAGCAAGATTCCATCTCAAAAATAATAATTAGAAGAATAAATTGTTAATTTTTATGAAGTCCAATTCATTTAACTTTGGTTTAGTTATCTTTGTGTCTCCCTAAGAAATTTTTCTTTCCCCAAGGTCACATAAATATTCGATTCTTTTTTATATCCCTCATAACTTTATTTATTTTTCACTTTTAGAATTATGAGCAAAAAACCTGAACAGGCAATTCTAAAATAGAATATGTTAATGGCCAATGAGTACATGAGCATACGTTTTCACAGCAATAAAAAGTTTGCTGATTTCTTTATTTTGACCAGTGGTGACCAGACAAAAGACCTCAATGGCCTCTGGTAACATTATTTCCTTTCCAGAAATCTTTTCAAAACTCTTCTGTGAAGGTTGTGTTTTTCTGGGGGAGGGGTGGAAGCATGATTTGAGGTGGGTTGCAGATGGAGATAAGACAAGGTTTCTGCCTTTAGGATTTTCAGGAATATCTGCCCTTCAGAAGCTCTGCTTAATCTGATTCTGCTGATCTCCCTTTCTTTTTCAGTTTGCTCCATCCCTCCAATCCTGAGACTTAGTTCATAGCTGCATTTGATCTACATCTCTTCGGCTCCAGACGGTTTTAGTAGGGGTCAATGTGGGCTGCAGCTCTCTGGGACAAAGGGAGTACCTACTAGAGTCAGATTGCCCTCTCCAGCCAAAAGAGCCTACAAGTTAGGTCCTCGAGACATAAGGTCCTATCAGTTAGGCTCTCAGTCACTGCTAGGAGCCATCCTTCCTTCCTTAGTGGGTGGAATGGGAATTCCCCTGGGACTCGAAACTGAGTTCAATCAGAGGTGGGGAGTCAGAAATTCAAGACAGTCTAGAGCTGGAGGTGGGAGCCCAACCTTTTTAGCAGTTCCAGTGGTGCTTATACACACTAGATTTGTGAGGCCCTAATTTGTGGAGCTAGTAGCAGAATTTATTGGAATTGAGGAACGAAATGAAGAAAAGATTTTAAGTTTTAATATTTTGATGTAATGTGCCAGTATTATATTTTACTAGAGAGTAAAAGTAAGTCCACTTTTTTAAATTTTTTATTTTTTTATTTTTTATTTTTTATTTTTATTTTTATTTTATTTATTTATTTTTTTTGAGACGGAGTCTCGCTCTGTCGCCCAGGCTGGAGTGCAGTGGCCGGATCTCAGCTCACTGCAAGCTCCGCCTCCCGGATTCCCGCCATTCTCCTGCCTCAGCCTCCAAGTAGCTGGGACTACAGGCGCCCGCCACCTCACCTGGCTAGTTTTTTGTATTTTTTAGTAGAGACGGGGTTTCACCGTGTTAGCCAGGATGGTCTCGATCTCCTGACCTCGTGATCCGCCCGTCTCGGCCTCCCAAAGTGCTGGGATTACAGGCTTGAGCCACCGCGCCCGGCCCACTTTTTTTTATTAAAAAAATTATTAAGGTAAAAAGAGCTTGCCATGAGATTTACTCTCTTGATTTTTTGTTTTTGTTTTTGTTTTTTTTTTGAGATGGGAGTTTTGCTCTTGTTGTCCAGGCTGGAGTGCAATGGCGTGATCTTGGCTCATGACAACCTCCACTTCCCAGGTTCAAGCTATTCTCCTGCTTCAGCCTCCCCAGTAGCTGGGATTACAGGCATGCGCCGCCACGCCAGGCTAATTTTGTATTTTTAGTAGAGATGGGGGTTTCTCCATGTTGGTCAGGCTGGTATTGAACTCTCGACCTCAGGTGATCTGCCCACCTCGGCTTCCCAAAGTGCTGGGATTACAGGCGTGAGCCACTGAGCACAGCGACAAAAATTTAAGAGTACAATACAGTATTGTTAACTACAGGCACAATGTTGTACAGCAGATCTCTAGAACTTACTTTGCACAACTGAAATTCCCATTTTCCCCTTCCCCCAACCACAGGCAACCACCATTCTACTCTCTGATTCAATGAGTTTGGTTATTTTAGATATCTCAAGTGGAATCAAGCAGTATTTGTCCATTTGTGGGAAGCTCATTTCACTCACAATAATGTCCTCAAAGTAGTTGACCCGTGCTGTTGCATATTGCAGAATTTCCTTTTTTTTTTTTTTTCTTTTGAGACAGGGTCTTGCTTTGTCTTTCAGGATCGAGTGCAATGCTATGATGTTGGCTCACTACAGCCTCAACCTCCTGGGCTCAAGTGATCCTCCCACCTCAGTCTCCTGAGTAGCCAGGACTACACACCGCCATGCTTGGCTAATGTTTTAATTTTTTGTAGAGACAGGCTCTCACTATATTGCTCAAGCGATCCCCCCACCTCAGCCTCCCAAAGTGCTAGAATGACAGGCGTGAGTCACCATGCCTGGCCAGAATTTCCTTTATTTTAAAGGCTGAATAATATTCTATTGTATGTATATACCATATTTTCTATATTAATCCCTCCACTAATGAATATTTAGGTTGCTTCCACATCTTTGGTGTTGTGAATAATGCTGTAATGAATATAGGTGCACTAACATGTCCTTGAGATTCTGAATTCAATTTTGATGGATATATACCCAGAAATGGGGTTGTTGAATCATATATGGTAGTTCTAATTTTTGTTTTGTTTTGTTTTGTTTTTGAGATGGAGTCTTGCTTTGTCGCCCAGGCTGGAGGGCAGTGGTGCGATCTTGGCTCACTGCAACCTCCACCTCCTGGTTTCCAGCGAGTCTCCTGCCTCAGCCTCCCGAGTGACTGGCATTATAGGTGGGCACCACCACACCCGGTTAATTTTGTATTTTTAGTAGAGACGGGGTTTCACCATGTTGCTCAGGCTGGTGTCGAACTCCTGACCTCAAGTGATCTGTGAGCCTCAGCCTCCCAAAGTGTTGGGATTACAGGTAGAACTACCAGAACTACCCGGCCTGGTAGTTCTATTTTTAATTTTTTGAAGAACCTTCATACTGTTTTCCACAGAGGCTGCACCATTTCACAATCTCATTAACAGGGTGGAAAAGTTCCAATTTCTCTACGAACTCACCAACGCTTGTCTTTTGCTCTTTTGATAATAGCTATCCTAACAGGTACAAGATGATATCTCACTTTTGTTTTGATTTGCATTCTCTTGATGATTAGTGACATTGAGTGTCTTTTCATATACTTGTTGGCTATTTGTATATCATCTTTGGAGAAATGTCTATGCAAGTCCTTAGTACATTATTATTATTATTATTATTATTATTTGAGACGGAGTTTCGCTCTTGTTTCCCAGGCTGGAGTGCAATGGCACGATCTTGGCTCACCGGAACCTCTGCCTCCCGGGTTGAAGCGATTCTCCTGCCTCAGCCTCCCGAGTATCTGGGATTACAGGCATACGCCACCAAGTCCAGCTAATTTTGTATTTTTAGTATAAACAGGTTTTCTCCATGTTGGTTAGGCTGGTCTCAAACTCCTGATCTCAGGTGATCTGCCTGCCTCAGCCTCCCAAAGTGCTGGGATTACAGACGTGAGCCACCGCGCCCTGCCCAGTTTTATTTTTAATCAGGTTTTTGTTTTTATTTGTTTTGATTAACTACTGAATTGTAAGAGTTATGTATCTTGGAAATTAACCCCTTATCAGATATATGGTTTGCAATTTTTCCCCCCATTTAATAGGTTGCCTTTTTTTTTTTTTTTTTTTTTTTAACCGTGCAGAAGGCCTGTAATCCCAGCACTTTGGGAGGCCAAGGTGGGCAGATCACCTGAGGTCGAGAGTTTGAGACCAACCTGATCAAATGGAGGTACTCCTTCTCTACTAAAAATACACAATTAGCTGGGCATGGTGACACATGTCTGAGGCAGGAGATCACTTGAATCCGTGAGGCGGAGGTTGCGGTGAGCCAAGATCGCGCCATTGCACTCCATCCGGGGCAACAAGAATGAAACTCCATCTCGGAAAAAAAAAAAAAAAGGAAAAAAAGAAACTCTTTTATTTGATATAATCCCGATTTTTCTATTTTTGCTCTTGTTGGCTATGATTTTGATGTCATAGTCATTAAATCAAGACCGATGTCCTAAAGCTTTCCTCCAAGAGTTTTATAGTTGCAGATCTTAGATTTAAGTCATTAATCCATTTTAGTTAATTTTTGTGACTGCTGTAAACAAGGGTCTAATTTCATTCTTTTTCATGTGAATATCTGGTTTTCTCAACATCATTTGTTGAAAAGATTGTTTTTTTTTCCTATTGTGTGTTCTTGGCAACCTCCTTAAAGATCAGTTGACCATATATTTATGGATTAATCTCTGAGCTCTCTATCCTGTTATTTTGGTTTGTATACCCGTCTTTTTGCTAGTACCAGACGGTTTTAATAACTGTAGCTCTGTAGTATATGCTGAAATCAGGAAGTGTGATGTCTTCAGCTTTGTTGTTCTTTCTCAAAATTGACTTGGTGACTTTGGGTTCTTTGTAGTTTCATATGAGTTTTACATGAATTTTATAGTCTTTTTTTCTGTTTTCTAAAAACTGCCAGAGAGATTTTGATACAGATTGCATTAATTGTACGTCACTGAAAACTTTAACAAACATTAACAACATTTCACCTTCATGATTAAGTTTAATTCTTTTTTTAAGGGAGAGGGGTGCTACTATAAATGGGATTGTCCTTTAATTTTTCTTTCTATGTAGTTTATTGTTTATTATTTCATGTAGTTTGTTACTGTATAGTAATGCAAGTGATTTCTGAATATTGATTTTGTATTCTGCAAATATATTGAATTTGTTCGTTAGTATTAACACTTCTTTTTAATGGAGTCTTTAGGACTGTCTCTATATAAAGTCATGTTATCTGCAAACAGGCCCAATTTTACTTCTTCCTTTCCAATTTGGATACTTTTGGTGGTGGTGTTTTTGTCTTATGTTGAGACAGGGTTTTGCTTCAACTCAGTCTTCAGGTTGACTGATAATGCATGATTCAAATCACATGATTGGTATTTCTGATGAGGTTACGGGGTGTGGCCAGCCTCATCTTAAAAAAATACACTATACCCAAGCGGGTACTTATAGTCCCAGCTACTTGAGAAGCTGAGGCGGAGGGATCCCTTCAGCCTAGGAGCTTGAATCTAGCCTGGGCAACATAGTAAAATAGTATCTGTTAAACAAACAAAATACTACTATTAGGTGGTTCAATTTTTCATTACACAGGAAGAGATGGGCTCCTCCTCAGAAACTAATCTAGAATGACATCTGACAAAGAACAGAACATAAATAATTCCGCTTTTCTGGGAAACTAATAACAGAAACCAATAGCCTGTTCTGAGGAGAACTTGGTGGCTAGGATATAAGAAAAATGGTAAGCTTTATACAAAAAAATTTTAAACAATACGTATTATCTATGCAAAATTTTAAAAAATTAACAAATTATTACATGAAATACAATTTAGAAATGACAAGAGATGGAAAAGACTGTATTTATGCTCTGGATAAAATCACTTAGGGGAGCATTTTAAGGATATAGATCTTCTCAGTTTATACCAGAAATAGAAATGGAAATATGGGTGAGAAAAAGTAAACAAACAGTAAAGAAATCCAGAAGATCAAAATGGAAAAAAAAGAAAAAGAGGGAGAGAGAAAATTTTTCTACTATTGAAATTATATTCCATAAATAATCTAAAAAATTATTGGACTCATTTTCACATGAAGAAGAAAATTTTAAAAGTAGATTACTTAGCCCCTTTTGGTGGTGGTGTGATATCTCACAGTAGATATTACCCTACATGGGGACTAAAACAAACTCACTTCAAATTCTAGTTGTTAGCCAAGCATACATATAAATCTTTCATTTGGCAGGAGTATATGACAAATCTAGGAGAACCTTGGAGTTTTAATGCTTAAAATTTCCAATATTCTCATCTGGAATAACCAAAAAGAAGTACATTTTACATTTTTTCCCCCTTCTCATCATCCACATCCAAATCACCTTATTTTTTCCTCCTTTCCTTTCTATTCTTCTTATCTCTCCCCATAGTTCTGACTTTACTCCACTGTACTGTTTTGACCTTCCAAGAATATTTTTGAGCATCTACTAAGTATCATTACATTGGACTAATTATTTGAAAGGTTTTGCTTTGTTTTGTTTTGTTTTGTTTTTGTTTTGAGATGGAGTCTCACTCTGTCACTCAGGCTGGGGTGCAGTGGCCCAATCTCAGCTCACCGCAACCTCCACCTGCTGGCTTCAAGCGATTCTCCTGCCTCAGCCTCCTGAGTAGCTTGGACTACAGGAACGTGCCACCACACCCAGCTAATTTTTGTGTATACATATACATACACAATTTTTTTTTTTTTTTAGTAGAGACAGGGTTTCACCATATTGGCCAGGATGGTCTCTATCTCTTGACTTCGTGATCCGCCCACCTCAGCCTCCCAAAGTGCTGGGATTACAGGTGCGAGCCACCGCGCCCAGAAAATCATAAGTGTTTTTAAGATGCTTTTCAGATCCTGAATTCCAGCAGAAAGGCCGACACCAACTAGCACTGACATTCATAAAGGAACTGAATCAGTGTGAAAATGCAGTTTCAGGCAGAGCACAGTGGTACACACCTGTAATCCCAGCACTTTGGGAGGCCAAAATTGGAGGATCACTTGAGGCCAGAAGTTCAAGATCAGCCTGGGCAACATAGTGAGACCCTCTCTCTAACAATGACAGCAACATTTTTTTTTCTTTTTATACTTTAAGTTCTAGGGTACATGTGCACAACGTGCAGGTTTGTTACATATGTATACATGTGCCATGTTGGTGTGCTGCACCCATTAACTCATCATTTACATTAGGTGTATCTCCTAATGCTATCCCTCCCCACCCCAATTTTTTTAATTTTACAAAAAAGGGTCAGGTGCGGTGACTCACGCTTGTAATCCCAGTACTTTGGGAGGCCGAGGCGTATGGATCATTCGAGATCAGGAGTTTGAGACCAGCCTGGGCAACATGGTGAAACCCCGTCTGTACTAAAAATACAAAAATTAGCTGGGCATGGTGGCCATGGTGCCACAGGCCTGTAATTCTAGCTACTTGGGAGGCTGAGGCAGAAGAATCGTTTGAACCTGGGAGGCGGAGGTTGCAGTGAGCCAAGATGGCGCCACTGCACTTCAGCCTGGATGACAGAGTGAGACTGCATCTAAAAGAAAAAAAAAAGAAAATGCAGTTTTCTCATCTCCTCATTCCATGACTTTACCCCTTTTTTTTTCCTTTTTTGAGACAGAATCTCGCTCTGTCACCCAGTCTGGAGTGCAATGGCGCAATGTTGGTTTACTGCAACGTCTGCCTCCTGGGTTCAAGCAATTTTCCTGCCTCAGCCTGCTGGGTAGCTAGGATTACAGGCACCCGCCACCACACCTGGCTAATTTTTTGTATTTTTTTTAGTAGAGAAGGGGTTTTACCATGTTGGCCAGGCTGGTTTCAAACTCCTGACCTCAAATGATCCTTCTGCCTCAGCCTCCCAGAGCACTAGGATTACAGGCCTGAACCACTCAACACTCTTGGGCCAATCAACGATCCCAACTCCTTGATCCACTCTAAATCCCTTAAAATCCCTACCTGGAACTCCTCAGGGAGGCAGATTTGAGGTTTTCCTCCATCTCCTTATTGGGCTGTCCATGATTAAACCTCTTCCTCTGCTACAATCTGATGTCTCAGTATATTGATTTGCCATGCATTGGGTAATGGATCTGATATGGTTACATTCTTCTTGATAAGCAAACTAGTAGGAAAAGCAGTTCTATATATAAATATATCTTTTTTTTTTTTACAGTGAAATAAATGTGAATTAACTGTTATGAAGTTGTTATTGTTGTTGTTTTCTTTGAGACAGAGTCTCACTTTGTTGTTCAGGCTGGAGTGCAGGGAGAGTGATCATGGCTCACTGCAGCCTCAACCTTCTGGGCTCAAGGGATCCTCCCACCTTAGCCTCCTGAGTAGCTGAGACATGCCCAATTAATTAATTTTTTGTAGAGATGGGGTCTCCCTATGTTGCTCAGGCTGGTCTCAAACTCCTGGGCTCAAGGGATCCTCTGACCTAGGCCTCCCAAAGCACTGGGATTACAGGTGTGAGCAACCTGAAGTATCTTATAATAAAAAACAAGAAATCATTGATTTTCCCCCCCTGGATTATGAAAAATGAGTAAAAATCTGTCGTGTAGACAAGATGAAGAGCATTCTAGGTGCAGAGAAGAACTGGAGACAGCGCGGCTACTACTACTTTATTATCTGCGCAAGGAAGCCCCTTCTCTGACCTTTGACCTTCACATTCTTCAGTGAGAACCTACGCGATAGACAACAGTCTCTTTTAATGTTCATTTCTCAGTACCTACACTTAACCTTTAGTTTGCTAAAAATAAATAAAATTAAATGTTCATCCTAAGAGGTGAAAATAGGGGAGACAAAAGGTGTAAAGCAGTGGTCCCCAACATTTTTGGCACTAAGGACCGTTTTAGTGGAAGACAATGTTTCCACAGCCTGTAGGGGGTGGGGATGGGGGCGGGGGCTGGGGCGGGGGCGGGGGCGGAGTATGGTTCTGGGATAAAACTGTTCCACCTCAGATCATCAGGCGTTAGATTCGCATAAGGAGCCTGCAACCTAGATCCTTTGCATGCGCAGTTCACAATTGAGTTCGCACTCCTATGAGAATCTAATGCGCCGACTGACCTGACAGGAGGCAGAGCTCAGGCAGTAATGCTCGACCGCCACTCATCTCCTGCTGTGTAACAGGCCATGGACCAGCACCACTCTGCCGCCCAGGGTTGGGGATACCTAATATAAAGGGTGCAAACAGTCCGGGAGCAGTGGCTCACGCCTGTAATCCCAGCACTTTGGGAGCCCGAGGTGGGCGGATCACAAGGTCAGGAGATCGACACCATCCTGGCTAACAAGGTGAAACCCCGTCTCTACTAAAACTACAAAAAATTAGCCGGGCATGGCCGCCGGCGCCTGTAGTCTCTGCTACTCGGGAGGCTGAGGCAGGAGAATGGCGTGAACCTGAGAGGCAGAGCTTGCAGTGAGCTGAGATTGCGCCACTGCACACTCCAGCCTGGGCAACAAAGCAAGACTCCGTCTCAAAAAAAAAAGGGTGCAAACACTTCCTGATATCACAGGTAGAGAGAATTCTGAGCGTTACAATTCATTCAGAGTGAGAAATTGAACTTGGTACTGAAGAAACAAACACAATTAAGGTACAATCTTTCTCTTCCCCACCAAAGAGCTCATGATGCAATAGATGAGAGAGTAAAGTAAAAAGAAGACTAAAATAACGTATCAAGTACCTAGCACAACAGATAAAGCTCATAGGAGTGTGTCTGATCCAAACTGTTGGATATAAAGTTCCCACCATAACCTGAAGGATAAACAAGTGATCACCAGTGGAAGAAATGGAGGCAAACAAAGGGAAGCAAAGTGTAAAACAAGTTCTGTCCCTCTGGAGAACCCTGACTAATATAGATTTTTGTACCAGGAGTGATTCTAGAGGAACAGAATATTAAGGATGGAGTTCTTTCTTTGGTTTTGGGGTTTCTGGAGTTGGCTGCTTAATATGATTCGACACAAAAATGCTAAGGACTCTACTTCTAATAGTGTGGAGAACACTGATAGTCCTTGGTATGAACTGTTTAGAGAGTTATGCAAAATAAATACATTTCACACTCCTGATTCACCACTCCTGAGAAGCAAGTTTAGTGACTTTATACATAATACCTTTGACCATATGTGGAGAACCAAGGAACAAAATGAGGCTGGTTGGTTGCTTCTAAGTTCAGTGGTCAAAGTGATGAAAGAAAATGATGAACTCAGGGATTCTGTCTCCTGGCTTCAGAAGCAGATACTAAGCCTCAAATCTGCTAAGATTGCCCTGAGTGAGAGTCATATCTCCTGTAGAGAAAGAGCTGACATTGTGGAAAAACAGACACAAGCTCTTACCATGCGAGTGGCTGACCTGCAATGAAAGATGAATGCACAGCCTCACCAGGTGTCTACTATTAAAGTGAGGGCATTGATTGGAAAAGAGTGGGACCCTGAAATTGGGGATGTGTAAGAAGACCCTGATGAAGCTGGGGACACTGAGTTTGTAAACTCTGATGAACCTATTTTGCCAGAAAGAACAGCTTCTCAATCCGCAGTAGTGGCAACATCCCCTCCCCGACCCATGCTGCCATCAGCCTGTCCACCTTTGTCTGAGGAGATAAACCCTGAGCTGCTTGAGGCAATAGTGATGGCCTCCTCTGAAGCAGCTGCCAGGCAAAATAATGTTGATTCTCCCAACACTCCTGTTTGCTTCTAGACCTATAACTAGACTAAAGTCCTGGTAGGCCCCTGGAGGTGAGATTGAGAATGTAACTCATGAGGAGGTGCACTACACTTGAAAAGAACTGTTTGAGTTCTCTAATTTACATAAACAGAAATCTGGAGAACAGGCATGAGAATGGATATTTAAGGGTATAGGATGATGGTGGAAGGAACACAGAGTTGGATCGGGTGGAATCTATTGATTTGGGCCCATTAAGTAGGGACTCTGCATTTAATGTTGCAACTCGGGGAGTTAAAAAAAAAAAAAGTTCTAATAGTTGATCTGCTTGGTTAGCTGAAATATGGATTCAAAGATGGCCCACTGTGAGCAAGCTGGAAATGCCTGATCTCCCTTGATTTAATGTAGAGGAAGGGATCCAAAGGCTCAGGGAGATTGTGAAGGTGGAGTGAATTAGTCACTTTAGACCTACTCATCACAGCTGGGAAGGCCCAGAAGATATACCCTTGACTATGCTTTGCAAAATAGATTTGTGAGGGCAGCACCTGCATCTTTGAAGAGCCCTGTAATTGCTCCTCTGTATGTCAGATCTAACAGTGGGAACTATAGTCGCTCAACTACAAACTTAAATACAATGAGAATAATTGGATTGCAAGGTGGCAGGGGCCAAGTGGCACTACTCAACTGTCGAAGAAAAGGTGGGCATAGCTACCATAATGGACAGCAGAGTCAAAGCAGCAATCAGAATAGTCTGACTCATGTAGAGTCTGGCATTGGCTAATTAATCACAGTGTTCCTAGAAGTGAAATTGATAGGAAGCCTACTGCGTTCCTACTTAATTTATACAAGCAGAAAACTTCTAAGTCGAATGGACAAAAGACTAATTTGAATTATAAAAACAGAATCATGGCCCCTCAATCAGTTTCCAGACTTGAGCCAGTTTACAGACCCAGAACCCTTTGGATAAAGGGGAGGCCATGTCCCCTCGAGGAAGGACCCCACTACATTACTGACAGTTTATGCAGTGGATCTTTTTCCCACCCTTCCCCAAGAAGACCCCCTGCCTTTTACCAAGGCAACTGTGCATTGGGGAAAGGAAAATGATCAGACATTTCAGGACTGCTGGACACTGGCTCTGAGCTGACGTTGATTCCAGGAGACCCAAAACATCATTGTGGTCCTCCAGTTAAAGTAGGGGCATATGGAAGCCAGGTAATCAATGGAGTTTTAGCTCAGATCCAACTTACAGTGGGTCCCCAGACTCATCCTGGGGTCATTTCCCCAGTGCCAGAATGCATAATTAGCATAGACATACTTAGCAGCTGGCAGAACCCTCACATTGGCTCCATGACTGGTAGGGTGAGGGCTACTATGGTGGGAAAGACCAAATGGAAGCCATTAGAGCTGCTACCTAGAAAAATAGTAAATCTAAAACACTCAATCATCAAAGGAAAGGTGAGTGTAGTGACCCTGATGAACTGAGGAGTCAAAGCAGCAGTCAGAATAGTCTGAATCTCATAGATCTATGGCACTGGCTAGTTAATCACGGTGTTTTCAGAAGTGAAATAGATAGGAAGGACACTAAATTTTTTTTTTCTAGCAGAATGACGTTTTTATTTTACCATCATGCATAAAAGGGAAGATAAATATGCCAATGGTGCATTTCTAATTTGTCAGAGCAATTTCACAGTATTTATGCAATTTAGGAAAGAGACACATCAGTTATTATGTTGTTACCAGGGCAAATTATCAAGTAAGACAATCAACTACTTGATCTGTATAAACAGAGAACTACCAGATCAAGTGAACAAAAGTCTAACTCGATAAAAATACAGTCATGGCTTCCCAGACTGCCGCAGTTTGCACAGTTACTATGGGACTGAACGAGGAGGATGAACACAGAAATGAAAACTTAAAACAAAAGAAACTATTTTAAAGAAGGGGTCCGGGCAAGAAGAAGAGAGCTCCTTGCTTCTAGTGAGCAAAGGCAGCCCTGAGCTTCTACAGCCCTTGGTATTTATTGGGTAGAAAAAGCAGGGAGGAGGAGGTAATGATTGGTCAGCTGTTTGATGGGTCACAGGTTCACATTATTGCTTACAGGCTTCAGTTGTGCCTAGTCACAAGCAACACTACACTTGGAGCGTGACTGCCCTCAGCATTCCTTCTGAGTGGCAGACACAGCTGTCAGCTTGCCAACATTCTGCATTTATGAGAACAGTTTGCTGTTTGCTCATATAGCCTCCAGTGGTATACTGAGTTGATCACGACCCTCACTCTTTCAGCCTGCAACACCAGACTTGAGCCAGTTTATAGACTCAGAACCCTTTGAATGGAGTGGCAGTGGGGTCTTCTTGAGGAAGGACTTGGTACGCTACCAAAAATTTATACTATTAATCTTTTTCCCAGCCTTCCTCAAAGGGACCTACCATCTTTTACCAGAGTAACTAAGCACTGGGAGCAAGGAAATAATTAGACTCTTTAGGGACTATAGTTCTGAGCTGACATTGATTCCAGGAGTCCTCAACGTCACTGTGGTACTCCAGTCAGAGTAGGGGCTTATAGAAGTCAGGTGACCAATGAAGTTTTAGCTCAGATCTGACTCACAGTGGGTCCAGTAAGTCCCTGAATGTATCCTGTGGTTATTCCCCCAGTTTCAGAAGGCATAATTGGAATAGACATACTTAGTATCTGGCAGAATCCTAACATTAGTTCCCTGACCTATGGAATGAGGGCTATTAAGGTGGGAAAGAACAATTGGAAGGCATTAGAACTACCTCTACCTAGGAAAATAGTAAAATCAAAAGCAACACTACATTTCTGAAGGGATTGTAGAGATTAGTGCCACCATCAAGGACTTAAAAGATGCAGGGGTGATATTTGTGCTTTCCCACATCAAAGCTCCAGGTTCTCAGGCCTTCAGAATCTGGGACTCCAGAGAAGTCTCCCTTCTCCCTGATCCACTGCTTCCTCAGGCTTTGGGATGCAGGCCTAAATCACACCACTGGTTTTCCTGATTCTCTAGCTTGCACACAGCATATTGTGAGATTTCTTGCCTCCATAATCCTGTGAACCAATTCTCATAATTCCTCATATTTACGTTTATATATCCTAGTGGTTCTGTTTCTCTGGAGAACCCTAACACAGAATGTGTATATCACTACATGTGTGGAAAGCTGAGGACAGAATTGTGGGGGAATATCCATATTTAAGGAACAGGAGGAAGATTCCACGAGACCAAATGAAATCCAGGAAAGACTGGATGAAAGCACAGCAACCTGGAATCATGTATTTCAGACATCAGCATCAAGATGAATGTGTTTTTCCAAACAAGGCAGTTTGTTTACTTTTTGATGAAATTAGGAAGAAATACATACCCAGCCACTTATGTCTGATGTTTCATTACTGGGGGAAAATGAGCATTTCTTGTTTCCCAGTCAGGTTTTTGTAAAGTAGACAGTGGAGCTCCACACAGAACACATTTAGGTTTCACAGGTGGAGTTCAACAACTTCACTGCCATCCTTGTAGATACCAAAGCTCAGGCACCTGGGAGTACTTTCTGCACATTGATGAACCCGGGTGACAGTTGCACAAATCACAGATAATAAAACCCAGTTTTTCCACCTCCTTGCTCAGTCCCCAAAGAGCTGAAGAATAGTTTTTAAGTGGAGGAGCAAGGGAGGGAGGAGGCGTCATTGAAGCAGAACAGCCTGGCTGTGAGGCCTCCCGACTGAAGAGAAATGAGTTTGCTGGATGAGTTCAATTTGGGTCTTGCTGGGTTTCTTCCCTTCTCTGAAATTTGCCAAATATCTCCCTCGATCAAAGGAATCTTTATGGGCTCACCACGGAAAACTTATCCATTTTAGCATTTTACTGTAAAGAGAATGGAAAAATGCATTATCGTGAAATGTCTGAAATCGCAATTGGAAGAAAACATGCTCCAGGTGAGGCTCGAACTCACAACCTCGGCATCACCCGCACATATACTGCTGTATAAGTACCGCGCGCTAACCGATTGCGCCACTGGAGCATGCTTTCCTTATCTTGGCCATGCGCACTCTACAGAGCCATGAGCTACTGAAGCGCTCGACCCCGGCCTCGCGCCGGAGCGGGAGCGCGCTGAGCTGCAGGGGATCCTCCCTCCGCAGTCACTCGCCTCCTGCGTAAAACACAATTTGATCAAGATATCTCCGTCTCTCCTGGAAGATGAATGTGATCCTCCCCCTATGCCATCAGGAGCCAAAATTTCCCGGGAATATGCGGGTGCTCTTTTCAGAAAGCCCGAGAAAAGCCGAGGAGAAAAAGGAGAGACTCTGGCTTCTCCTTGCCATCGTCCTAGCAAGAACATGGTTTTTTGTAGAAGATGCGAGCTCTTTGGCTTCTTCGTAGTTTCACCGCGCACTGCCCGGCTGGCCTGTGATGCTTTCAGACCCAGGACGCGGAGAAGCGGAGCTCGCCGCCTGCCCCTCCCTCTGCGCGTCTCCGGACACCAGCAGCGCTCCTGGCTGCCCTCCCAGCCTCTCCTGCAGCGCGCCCGCTTTCGCAGTCCAGCATCTCTGGGCTGTCTATCGGGATTCCCCAAAACTCTCCCAGCGCCTGCCTGAATACTGCATTCGAATTCACAGAGCCAGCTGGTCAGGCACCTCTTCAGGGAAAACTGGCATAGCAACCACTTCTTATTTGTGCAGTAGGTGCCAGAGGTCAAGGCGGTGTGCACCCCCAGCGCTCCTCCCTCTGTCTTGACCTTTTCCAGTTGCAGAAAGTTTGCCGCTGTGACATATATCCGCTCAGTAACCTCATCTCTGGGGCCTCAGTTTTAAGGCCAATTTTGTTTGTTGCTTGTTTGATTTGGGGGGTGGGGGAAGGCAGCTGTCAAAGTACACATACACACAAGATATGAAGTCTGTTGGCTTTTATAGAATAATTTCTGTCAACCATAAGAATTGTGTAAAAGGAATAGCCTGCCTATTCCTGACCACGGAACACTTAACAAATAGGACCAGTGACTAAGTTTCTCCATACTTAAAAAAAAAAAAAAAAGGAAATGCTTCCATATCTTGATGTCTATTACATAGCTGTTTTGAGATCATTTCATGTGTTTAAAATAACACCTTAAGATAAGGAGCAGGGAGAAGCAACACAGGCTCCTTGGTAGATGACCACCTCTCCTGAGAAGCTCCTACATTCTCACTACACAGTCCCAGAGGGAGAAATAAGGCTCTGCCTGAACCTCTAGAGATTGCTCCATCTAAATAACAGTAGCTCACAACAGTTTGTCAGAGCTTACCATGTTGCTTCGGTTTGAGTGTTTGTGTTTCTCCAAAATCATATTGAAACTTAACCTCCATTGTGATATTAAGAGGTGGGGCCTTCTGGGAAGTGATTAAGTCCTGAGGGTTCTGGCTTCCTGAATCGGATTACTGCCTATGTAAAAGAGGCTTTAGAGAGCTGCCTGGCCCTCTCATATCTTCTGCCCTGTGAGGATGCAGCAAAAGGCATCACCTTTGAAGCACAGAGAGCATCCCTCACCAGATACCGTATCTGCTGGAGCCTTGATCTTGGACTTCCCTGTCTCCAGAACTATAAAAAAAAAAAAAATCTGTTCTTTACAAATTATCCAGTCAAAGGTATTTTGTTAATATAGCCCTAAAGTACTAAGACACATGGGTTAGGCACTGTTCTGAGTTCTATAAACCTCATAACAATACTAATGATTTTGTGTTCCAAAACCAGATCTAAATATGAACAGCCAGCATTTGGGGAATTATTGTTCTGAAGGGATGAAAACTTATAGGACTCACAGTATGTCACTGGATATTAAACAACTCTTATCAGGAGGCAGGTCAGTGACATAATATAAGATTTATAAGCATAAAATCATGATCGGAGAAAATGGTGGATGGAAAGCTGAATGTTTTGAATTGTTGGTGTTAAAAAAGTGACTGTCGGCCGGGCGCGGTGGCTCAAGCCTGTAATCCCAGCACGTTGGGAGGCTGAGACGGGCGGATCACGAGATCAGGAGATCGAGACCATCCTGGCTAACACGGTGAAACCCCGTCTCTACTAAAAAAAAATACAAAAAACTAGCCGGGCGAGGTGGCGGGCGCCTGTAGTCCCAGCTACTCGGGAGGCTGAGGCAGGAGAATGGCGTAAACCTGGGAGGCGGAGCTTGCAGTGAGCTGAGATCCGGCCACTGCACTCCAGCCTGGGCGACAGAGCGAGACTCCGTCTTAAAAAAAAAAAAAAAAGTGACTGTCTTCAGTTCTCTACCCACTGTGCCATAGAAAACTGACCTGTGTGATCTATACCAATAGACATCCCAGGCCTCTGGCTTCAAGTTGAAATTTTTTTTTTTTTTTGAGACGGAGTCTTGCTCCGTTGCCCAGGCTGGAGTGCAGTGGCAATCTCAGCCCACTGCAACCTCCGCCTCCCAGGTTCAAGTGATTCTCCTGCCTCAACCTCCCAAGTAGCTGGGGCTACAGGCATGTGCCACCATGCCCAGCTAATGTTTGTATTTTTAGCACAGATGGAGTTTCACTATGTTGACCAGGCTGGTCTCAAACTCCTGATCTTGTGATCTGCCCGCCTCGGCCTCCCACAGTGCTGGGATTGGGATTATAGGTGTGAGCCACCACCCTGGCCTCAAGTTGAATTTCATTAGTGGAAACACTAGCATTAGATCAGAATGAGATTGGAGAAAGAGGCTAGAGTATTTATTTATCTGAATCTCTTTCTGTGGGTCAACTCTGGCTAGTTCATCAAAGCGGACCTTTCCTCCAAATCTCAGTAATGGCTTTTTCCTCTCTCCTTCAGGTCTAGGGGCATTGACCACTCTACTATCAGTAACCCTAGAGTACTGCCCTCTTCTTTGTCCTTCCCGCAGCCTGCCCATACCTTTACTAGACACCTTTATTAAACAGTCCCTTTATTAAATCCTTCTGAAATTATTACAATTTGAATAAGACACCTGTTTTCTCTTGGGATCCTGACTGATAGAAATCCTGGTACTATTGATAATGTCATTATGAGTGATTAGGGGTAGTTTGGGGAGGCCAAGGAGGGGGTGGCTCACGCCTGTAATCCCAGCACTTTGGGAGGCCGAGGCAGGCAGACCACCTGAGCTCAGGAGTTGGAGACCAGCCTGACCAACATGGAAAAACCCTGTCTCTACTAAAACTGCAAAATTAGTTGGGCGTGGTGGCGCATGCCTATAATCCCAGCTACTCAGGAGGCTAAGGCAGGAGAATCACTTGAACCTGGGAGGCAGAGGTTGCGGTGAGCTGAGATCACGCCATTGCACTCCATCCTGGGCAACGAGAGCCAAACTCCATCTCAAAAAAAAAAAAAAGTAGTTTTGGGAGTAGTAGTTAATATTATGTTTTGGCCAGTTTTGGGAGGCTGGCTGGGGTGGCTCAGCCTGTAATCCCAACACTTTAGGAGGCTGAGGCAGGAGGATTGTTTGAGGCCAGGAGTTCAAGACTAGCCTGGTACGGTGAGACCCCATCTCTGCAAAGGAATTTTTTTAATTAGCCGGGTGTATTGGCAGTCATCTGTGGTCCTAGCTTCTCAGAAGACTAAGGTGGGAGGATCACATGAGCCTGGGAGGTTGAGGCCGTAGTGTGCTGTAATTGTGCCACTGCACTCCAGCCTTCCAGCCTGGGCCACACAATAAGATTTTGACAAAAAATATATGTATATGTTTTCTTTCTTTTCTTTTCTTTTTTTTTTGGAGACGGAGTCTTGGTCTATCACCCAGGCTAGAGTGCAGTGGCATGATCTCGGCTCACTATAACCTCTGCCTCCCGGGTTCAAGCAATTCTCCTGCCTCAGCCTCCCAAGTAGCTGGGATTACAGGCGCCCACCGCCACGCCCAGCTAATTTTTGTATTTTTAGTAGAGATGGGGTTTCACCATGTTGGCCAGGCTGGTCTCGAACTCCTGACCTCGTGATCCACCCACCTTGGCCTCCCAAAGTGCTGAGATTACAGGCATGAACCACCACCCCTAGCTAAAAAAATTATGTTTTAAGTTGGGGAACAAAAACATGAAGATAAACATGTTATTTTTGCAATAGTTACACAAATATAGAAAAATTACAAAGTCTTTAAACTACTTTTCAAGGAGATAAAGATCTGGTAGCAACTGATATGTCCTATTTAAACTCATCTGAAACAACAACTGTAGGTAATATACTCAAATTCCCTCTCAAAAATATTATTCTCTGTGCAACAATGGCAGGGAATTTTTTTTCTAAAAAAAAAAAAAAAGATGATTCTCAAGGGTCCAAGACTCAAGGGTTTAATCATTTTGTTCCAGGATCAGATATGGCAGTGCCTCCTTTGCCATTTGAGAAAAGTGATGAGCCTTTTTAAACCTGAGAAAAATTCTGTTTACCTTTTGGTGTATTCCTCATCACAAATATTTAATTAAGGCTATATTAATAAAGTGAAAATGTTGAAATAGTATTTTAAACATTTCAGGGTGAACAAAGGTTTTTTTGTGTGTTTGTTTTTTGTTTTTCACATGCCGTCTCCCAGGCTGGAGTGCAAGGGTGTGATCTCCCAGCTCACTGCAACTTCTACCTCCCAGGTTCAAGTGATTCTCCTGCCTCAGCCTCCCAAGTAGCTGGGATTACAGGGACTGGCCACTACGCCTGACTAATTTTTATATTTTTAGTAGAGACGGGGTTTCACCATGTTGGTCAGGCTGGTGTCGAACTCCCGACCTCAGGTGATCCACCCACCTCAGCCTCCCAAAGTGCTGGGATTATAGGCGTGAGCCATCATGCCCAGCCCGAGTTGGAGGATATTAGTGCTTGTTTTCAGTTTTTTGTCTAATGAATGCTTAAATGCATTCATTTATAGAATCAATGTATCACCTGTGTGTACAAAGAGAGAATCTTGAAATATATGTCAATTTTCAGAACTTTTTTTTTTTTTTTTTGAGACGGAGTCTCGCTCTGTCGCCCAGGCTGGAGTGCAGTGGCCGGATCTCAGCTCACTGCAAGCTCCGCCGCCCGGGTTTACACCATTCTCCTGCCTCAGCCACCCGAGTAGGTGGGACTACAGGCGCCCACCACCTCCCTCGGCTAGTTTTTTGTATTTTTTAGTAGAGACGGGATTTCACCATATTAGCCAGGATGGTCTCGATCTCCTGACCTCGTGATCAGCCCGTCTCGGCCTCCCAAAGTGCTGGGATTACAGGCGCCCAGGCTGGAGTGCAGTGGCACAATCTCGGTTCACTGCAACTTCCGCCTCCCGGGTTCAAGCTGTTTTCTTGCCTCAGCCTCCCAAGTAGCTGGGACTACAGGTGCCCGCCACCACGCCTGGCTAATTTTTGTATTTTTAGTAGAGACGGGGTTTCACCGTGTTAGCCAGGATGCTCTCGATCTCCTGACCTTGTGATCTGCCTGCCTTGGCCTCCCAAAGTGCCAGGATTACAGGCGTGAGCCACTGTACCCGGCTAATTCTCAGAATTTTTATTCTAGATTTGTGCCCTTAATTGTTCATTTTTGGGGTGATTCTTTCAAAATTTATGTATGTGTTGGGGATTAGAAAAGGTTACCCCAAAGTATGGTGCTTGGGCATGCTGAGTTCTTAGACTTAAAGGAAACTGGAAGGCTTAGAAGCTGCCTCAAAATTAAGGTCTCTCTGGCTTCCCTTGTTTCTCCCCTCCAAGTACAAGTACAGGGAGGGGCCGTCTCTGAAGTTCCCCATACATGACTGAAGGAAGTTCTTCCAAAAGGAATATAATTGTCTTGAACTTTTTTCCTAGGAATGTTATCAAACAACCAGAGATTAATCACTGAGAGAAGAGGAGATTGAAAGTCATCATGGCCAGGCACATGGCTCATGCCTGTAATCTCAGCACTTTGGGAGGCCGAGGCGCATGGATCACCTGAGTTCAGGAGTTCCAGACCAGCCTGGCCAACATGGTGAAACCCCATCTCTACAAAAAATACAAAAAATTAGCGGGGCATGGTCGTGCATGCCTGTAATCCCAGCTACTTTGGAGGCTGAAGCAGAATTGCTTGAACCTAGGAGGCAGAGGTTGCAGTGAGCTGAGATTGTGCCATTGCACTCCAGCCTGGGCAACAAGAGTGAAATTCTGTCTCAAAAATAAATAAATAAATAAATAAATTCTCCAATTTAGTGTGTGGAATGAAAATAAATCTCAGGACCCCAGAATCACTAAGACAAAGGGAAAAGTCAAGCTGGGAAATGCGTCAGACAAACCCGCCTCCTATTTTAATCCTAAATAAGATAGGATTAAAGATGAAAAGACAAAGATGAAAAGGCTACATACCTCCCTCACAGTTTTCCCACAAGGAAATTCCTTGTGGGCCTCAAGATCTTTATCCTAAAACAGTCTGTTGAATTTTATCCTGGCAATGTAAATTGATAGCTTATCTTCACAGGTGTGGGACAGACAGTCATCTCTCTGCTCAGCTGAGACAAATGCATATCTGATTGCTTCCTCTGCCCTATTGTTTATGTAAAAATGCAGTTTCCCTGAGTGAGACTAAGGCATAAATGACAATTTGCTGCCCCCACGTAAATTGTGTATTCAGTGAACTGAGTCCTTGATCAAGGACTCAAAAGAATGCAACTGTTTGTCTCTTATCTACCTATGACCTGGAAGCTCCCTCCCCTCAACTTCTTCAAGTTGTCCCTTTCCAGACCAAACCAATGTACATCTTACACACATTGATTGATGTCTCATGTCTCCCTAAAACTTGTAAAAGCAAGCTGTACCCTGACCACTTTGGGCACGTGTCATCAGGACCTCCTGAGGCTGTGTCACAGGCATGTTCGGAACCTTGGCAAAATAAGCTTTCTATATTGATTGAGACCTGTCTCAGATATTTCAGGTTCACAGGTAGTATTTAGATTGTGTAGGGCAGGGGGTGAGGGGGTAGCGGGTAGTGTGGAGGAATGCAGACCAGGAAAAAGTTGCACAACATCCCTCTATACTAGAAACCCCTCTCCCGCAACACTGACCAGGGATACTTGTCACAAGATAGAGCTGTCAAACTTCATTATTTTGGCATCTCCTCTCTGTAGGATACAGTTAGGAGAGTCTTTGGGAGTGATTTCGGAGACTACCCAGAATGAGTGATCTCCAAGAAATAATCAAGGCTTGGCAAGACACAAAGAAAAAAATAAAATAATGTGGAAATGGGGGTCAGTTGCCATAAAGATGCCCAGAAGATCACACTAAAGCTCCCTCTCATCACTGTGGAGTAATTAGCATCATATATAAAGCCATTTGTTAGTCAGGATTCTCCAGAGAAACCGAACGAATAGCAGATAGATAGATAGGTAGATAGATAGATACTAGATATATGAGAGGAGATTTATTCTGAAAATTAGCTTGTGAGCTTACAAAGGCCAAGAAGTCCCATGATCTTCTGTCTGCAAGCTGGAGAGCCTGGAAAGTCAGTGGTGTAATTCAGTCTGAGTCCAATGCCCTAGGACAAGAAGGGAGGCTCTAGTGTAATCCTACGGTCTGAAGATCCCAAAGCCAGGAGCTCCAATGACAGGAGAACATGTGTGTCCCAACTCAAGAAGACAGCATTATCCCTCCCTCCACCTTTTTGTTCTTTTCAGGCCTTTAATGGATTGAATGATGTCCATGCGCACTGGTGAGGATGGATCTGCTTTACTCAGTCTGTTGATTGAAATGCTAATCTCTTTCAGAAACACTGTTGCAGACATATCCAGAAATGATGTTTTATCCAAGCTTTTTGGGTATTCCTTACCCCAATCAAATTAACACACATAATTTGCCATCACAGACCATAAGAACACTAAATCCATTACACCTTTCTCTCTCCAGAGAGAAGGTGAGGATGGTGATCAGAAAAGATAGGGTTAGTGGAAGGATATGGTCCTAAGGCTAATTATTTCTGACAACCTCATGTTAGAGTAGGCACTAGGCAGACATGAGCAGGGCGTGTCTGCCTAGCTACCCCAATCCCCTGCCCCAATAATATCAGGTCACCAGCAGGTGATGATCAGGCAGTTGTTAAACTGTGTCTAAAATAATAATTGGTCGGCCGGGCGCTGTGGCTCACGCCTATAATCCCAGCACTTTGGGAGGCCGAGGCGGGCAGATCTCCAGGTCAGGAGATCGAGACCATCCTGGCTAACATGGTGAAACCCTGTCTCTACTAAAAATACAAAAACAAAATTAGCAGGCGTGGTGACAGGCGCCTGTAGTCCCAGCTACTCGGGAGGCAGAAGCGAGAGAATGGTGTGAACCCGGGAGACGGAGCTTGCAGTGAGCCGAGATCACACCACTGCACTCCAGCCTGGGTGACAGAGCAAGACTCCATCTCAAATAAATAAATAAATAAATAAATAAACAAATAAATGAAATAAAATAATAATTGGTCATAGCCAGCACTAGGGAAAGGCAGTCTCCTGATAGAGGCAGTCTCCCAATAGATAGAAAACATTTGGTGTTATGTTGGTGATCAGCAGCTTCCCAGTAAGATCTCAGGAGTTGGGCGAGGGGGTCAAACATGTGCACTAAGAGGCAAAACGGTGGCCTTTAACCAGTGTATGACCTTCCTCTAGGAACACTAGAAACACTAGATTGGTAAGGGAAAACATCTCAAATGAGCATGTGCACAACTTCAGTAAACACACAGTGCTTGTGGCCCCTCCCAAGTGCTGGCAGGCCACTGAGCATGCAGACAACCCATCTTAAGGGAAAAATCAAAAGAAGAGAAACAGAAACCCCGGAAACATGCCAATGTATAAAACCCCCAGTCAAGGGCCAAACAGCACACAGATCTCTCAAGTTGCATGCTTGGCCTTCTTCCAAGCTCTAAAACTTGCCTTGGTCTCTTACTTTGCCTTATGCCCCTCGGACAAATTATTTCCTGCTAGGAGGCAAGAACTGAGTTCGCCACTCCAGACACTCAAACCAACAATTTCACCTAAGCTAGAAGAACAATTTAAAACTGGCAAGTTAGAGTTCTTCCGGTATGGCAGGCACTTTGAAATGGCTAAACCAGCTCTACTAGAAGTAGATAACGAATTCACTAAAGATTATAAAGTAGTTAATAGAACACCTGAGTAAGCCAGAACACCAGGCTTGTAGACTGTACAGCTAGAAACAACACCCAAAATCACACTACAGAACTGCTCACACACTGTTGCCACTACAAGGCAATAGTTCATGGCTTTTCTAGGAAAATGAACATATTTGCTACTACCGTCACCAGAATGGATGCCTTGTACTGTCTGCTTCTTTATGTCCACAACTTCATTTCTTTTCTTTCTTGTTTTTCTTTTCTTTCCTTCCTTCCGTGTTTTTTTTTTTTGATGGAGTCTCACTCTGTTGCCCAGGCTGGAGTGCAATGGTACAGTCTCCGCTCACTGCAACCTCCACCCCTCGGGTTCAAGAGATTCTCCTGTCTCAGCCTCCCGAGTAGCTGGGATTACAGGCGTGAGCCACTACACCCAGCTAATTTTGTGTTTTTAGTAGAGGTGGGGTTTCACTGTATTGGCCAGGCTGGTCTCAAATTCCAAACCTCAGGTGATCCACCTGCCTTGGCCTCACAAAGTGCTGGGATTACAGGCGTGAGCCACTGCGTCCGGCCTATGTCCACAATTTCTGAATCAAAGCCTGATGTGGATGAACTTGGTTGGTGAATTCCTTGTCATATGTTTATGCTCTGGATGCAAAGAAAATAAGTTGGAAGACAAATGAAGGGGGCTTTGTGCTGTGGCTCACGCCTGTAATCCCAACACTTTGGGAGACTGAGGAGGAAGGATCACTTGAGGACAGGAGTTTGGGATCAGCATGTGCATCCTACTGAGACCCCGTCTCTACGAAAAAAATTTAAAACTTACCTTGTCTCAAGAAAAGAAAAAAAAGACAAGTGAAGGGTATCAAAATATGCCATCTCAAAATACGCTACTATAGCATAAGAATTGTTTTTAGCTGAAGCCAACTGAGTGAAACATCAGATGCCAGAAATGCTCTCTACCTTCCCCCTTTCTGTCTAAGAGCAGAGCATAAATTTTACTTTTGTGAAGGTCTTCCCTCTCCCCTCTCACATACTGGGAAGAGGAGACAATTATAATGCATCACCTACAATCTGCTTAAACAAACCTTACTTCCATTAACACCTTCCCCCATCTGTATATTTACCTTACCTAAAAGCCTAGATGCTTTTCATTTGTCTCATCAGTTCTCCAGTATTTATCACCCTTTGTTAAATAGTGCATAAGTTCTCAAGCCTAAACACTTGTTTGGGTTTTTACTTTCTTTTCTGTGAGACCCCTGTGTACACATTAAAATTAAAATATTAGCATCAAACAAAGTTTGTATGCCTTTTCTCCTATTACTGTTTTTTGTCAGTTTAATTTCTAAGACTTCACTCACTAAACCTAAGAAAGTCAAGGAAAAAGTTTTATTTCTCCCTATAGAAGATAACAGAATTGAGTGAAAGTGGAGACTGAAGAGCAAATAAAAGAGTGTGCTATAACAATAACAGAATTAACAAATTAGAAACAGCAAGTAAAGGAGTTTGTGGTCCTTCCCCAAAAAACTAAGTGACAAGAAAAGGTTAGTGAAAATTTCAAATAATTCAAAGGAAAAAGACAAACATATAAAAATAGTTATACATTTTATTGAAAGATAATGGAGAACTAAGCAAAATCAGGTAACTTGTGTCTGAAGTTGAGAATAACTTCAGTGGAAAAGGAAATAAAACTTCAATAGAAAGATTTGTAAATATTTACAAAGAAAGCCATGTTCCACAAAAAACAAGTACTTTCAATCCATCAGAACAGATACCATGGCTGGGCTCGGTGGCTCATACCTGTAATCCTGGCACTTTGAGAGGATGAGGTAGGCAGATCACTTGACGCCAGGAGTTTAAGACCAGCCTGGCCAACATGGTGAAACCCAGTCTCTACTAAAAATACAAAAATTAGCTGGACACGCCTGTAGTCCCAGCTACTCAGGAGGCTGAGGCACAAGAACCTCTTGAACTGGGGAGGTGATGGCTGCAGTGAACTAAGATCTCCTCATGGCGTTCCAGCCTGTGTGACACAACGAGACTCTGTCTCAAACAAACAAAAACAAAACTGAGATACCTTTTAGGTCACCCCAGAATTTAGAAAAAACAAATAGATAAACAAAATGGAGACACATCCTCATGGTTACCAAACTTCTAAATGTAATTGCCCAAAAGGTTTGTCCTGCCAGCTGCCCAGGTGGAGCTGATTTATCAAGACAGGGAATGGCAATGGAGAAAGAGTTTAATACATACAAAGTCAGCTAAACGGGAGACTGGAGTTTTACTATTACTCAAATCAGGCCCCCTGAAAATTCAGAAGCCAGGGCTTTTAAATGATAGTTAAAAATTAAATTCATCCCAAAGTTAGTTCGACTTACACTCAGGAATGAATAAGGGCAGATTGCAGGCAAAGGCCAAGATGGAGTCAGGTCAGATCTCTTTCATGGTCATACTTTTCCCACTGTTATAATCTTTGCAAAAGTGGTTTCAAAAATACAGAAAGAGGCCAGGTGCTGTAATCTCAGCACTTTGGGAAGACAAGAAGGGCAGATCACCTGAAGTTATGAGTTCGAGACCAGCCTGGTCAACATGCTGAAATCCCATCTCTACTAAAAATACAAAAATAGCCAGGCGTGGTAGTGGGCACCTGTAATCCTTGCTACTTGGGAGGCTGAGGCAGGAGAATCGCTTGAACCCGGGGGTGGAGGTTGCAGTGAGCTGAGATTGTGCCACTGCACTCCAGCCTGGGTGACAGAGTGAGACTTCCTCTAAAAAAGAAAAGAAAAGAAAAATACATTATTATTTACCAGACATTATTCAAATATAATAAAGATGTGCAAATGGTGCTATGAAAAAGCTAGATTGAGGGCAAAGTGATACGTTATTTGAATTCTGAAGTGGTAGGACTTAGCTAGAAGAAGGGATGAAATTATTATTGTATGCAGAGAAAGCAGTATCTATGAAGCCATGGAAACATAAAGTACCCTGAGGGCTTTCGGAAAGGAATGATAGTCCTAAAGTGCAAGCAACTAAAAGCTGCTCTGGCGGATTTTAGTAGAAATGAATAATCTGTGCCTGTCCTGATTCTTAAGCAATTTAAAGTAGATTTTCCAAACTTAGTACAGCGAAAAGTGTTGGATTATTTCAGGAATCCAAATTACCATTTTGAGGAGTCTATTTGTGACTTGTGAACATTATAATATTATTCAGTATTTAGAACAAACGTGGTGGAGAGAAACTCCATCATTTTAGTCTCTGATATAGATTATTGATATTAACAATTTATATGAGCCACTCAGATGTTATCTTTGGGTGTTTAATTTTGCAGGCAGCTCAGTTCCGATTCTGAGGCATAAATTGAAACCAGGAGGACTGATCACTTAACATTTAGGTAGAATCTTTATCAGAGCTTGCTGTGTTGTTTTCTTTGTTCCTCTATATTTGCTGACTTTGGTTTCTTGGGCTTCAGGTAAATTTTCGACCTCCTGTGGTATTTACAAACTCATTACATTCTGATTGTCTCTTTTCTTTTCTCTTCTTTTCTTTTCTTTTCACAGGGTCTCAGCTCTGTCACCCAGGGGCTTGACCATAGCTCACTGCAACCTTGAACTCCTAGACTAAAATGATTCTACCTCAGCCTGGAATTACAGGCTTGAGCCACCGCGTCCAGCCTGGTTGAATTTCTTTAGCTGTGCTTCATTCAAGAAACCGTTACTTAGCAGAGACTAGGGTTCATACTTTGCAAGGCTCTGAGATACAATATTAAATAAGATATGATACCTGTTATCAGGGAGCTTACAGTCCATTAAATAAGCATCATAAAATCAATAATTATAATATAGTTTCTTTAGACCTACAATGACTAAATTAGTGGGAACTCCTTAGGTTGCAGGTGACTGAGACTTGATACAAATTAGTTTATCAGAAAGAGGCATTTATTAACTGGTTTATATTGCCACTAATTCTTGTATTGGTAGATCTTCAAAGATTCCTACAACTGAATTTCTTGTATCAACAGTTCAGATAGCACAGCAGTTTCATTTCCATCTGTTATGAGGAATTTTAATTTTAGAATTCTGTACTTTTGGTGATAATTTTGGTGCTGTGTATTTAGTTTTGGTTTTCAGTAGGAAGCAGTGAAGCCAGCTTGCTTCCACCATTTTGGAACCAGAAGTGTATTTCTAGCATGTCCTACTTTTGCTACCAGTACATTCCTGCATTCTGAGAAGGTGGGCTAAAATGGGTGTTATCGATTTGAATAATTTCCAGTTTTAGGTTTTGGCATCTAAGAAATGCACCCTTCGGCCGGGCGCGGTGGTTGACACCTGTAGTCTCAGCACTTTGGGAGGGCAAGGCGGGCGGATCTCCTGAAATCACGAGTTCCAAACCAGCCTGGCCAACATGGCGAAACCCTGTCTCTAACCCAAAACACAAAAATTAGCCGGGCTTTGTGGTGCACGCCTGTTGTCCCATCTACTCGGGAGGCTGAGGCGGGAAAAAATTGCTTAAACCCGGGAGGCGGGCCGGGCGCGGTGGCTCAAGCCTGTAATCCCAGCACTTTGGGAGGCCGAGACGGGCGGATCACGAGGTCAGGAGATCGAGACCATACTGGCTAACACTGTGAAACCCCGTCTCTACTAAAAATAAAATACAAAAAACTAGCCGGGCGAGGTGGCGGCGCCTGTAGTCCCAGCTACTCGGGAGGCTGAGGCAGGAGAATGGCGGGAACCCGGGAGGCGGAGCTTGCAGTGAGCTGAGATCCGGCCACTGCACTCCAGTCCGGGCGACAGAGCGAGACTCCGTCTCAAAAAAAAAAAAAAAAAAAAAAAAAACAAAAAAACCCGGGAGGCGGAGGTTGTAGTGAGCCCAGATGGTGCCATTGCACTCCAGTCTGGTGACAGAGCGAGACTTCGTCTCAAAAAAAACATAAAAGACACGAAAACTACAGACCTCGAAAGCAAACCCCAGAACCCCAGGGGTTAGTCTGCACTGGCCCTGGTGAGACTTAGGACTCACAACCCCTGGTTTATGAGAGCAGTGCTCCAACCCCTGGGCCACAGGGCCATGTTGAAAGCGGCCTTACTTCCTTTTACTAAAGCTATTTTCACTCTCAACTCAGTTTTGTTGCTGTTTGGTTTCTAGAATGTCTGATTTTTCACTTTCCTCTTTCTTCCAATTTTCTGGCCTATGGTCAAACACCGCAAATCCCTGCATTCTCTAATAGTTTTAGCATCCCCTCCAATTAGCTTTTGGCCATTTTTAGCCACGCCCCACTGTCTGCTGTACTTTTCACGCTGCTTAACGCCCAGATATTCTGGACTTCAGTTCTTAGCGCCTTAGGGAAATAGTGCCTTCATCTGTCTCAAATTCCCCCAAATCATAAATCAAAAGAGCCACACTAATAGGTGAGGGTAAGGGTTAGACAATCTGGAAGGGGGCCGTGAAGCACCTCCCGGGGACAGAAGCCGAAGAGAGGCTCTGCCTGCTGGAGTCGTCTTTAAGATTGTATCCTTTTGGAGCCTCCACCCAGGGCGTAAAATCCTTGCCGTGTTTCTCATTCTCCACTGAGCGACACTGAAATCCAAATAAAAGAGTTCCGTCCAACGGCGCTGTGGCATAGAAACCAGAAATTTGTTCTCTTCCACAAGGGGAAAGTGGCTGGGAGGGGCATGAGAAAAGCTATTTGAGACTCGGCTTGGACAAGCAGACCGGGGTAAAAAAGTAAACTAAACCATAATTCTTAAGTCTCCTTAAGTCGGGGGCCCTGTGCTCATAAACAGGATCCCTTAAAAAAAAAATAAGTAAAAATAAAAAAGTCCTCGACTACTGACAAATACAAGTAACATTAAAACAACTCGGAAAAAAATGAGAGCCATTGGTTGGGAAGTGGGGAATCCAGGCCCTATATCCCTGTCTTATACCGAGGACGCAGCTCTCCCTTCCAGAAGAGAGGCTGTGAAATCTGCTGTTTAAGAGCAATCCAGCTGGCTCTCCAAAAGGTCTTACAGGGTAAAACAATCACACATTCCACATCCCTACCTTCATTCCCCAAAGTCATACCGGCAAAATAATGCCCTTGTAACCGGAAGTGGCATAAACGCAAACGATAGCAAAACAAAACAAGAAATGGAGGGTCATATGAATGCGGCAGAGTGAGAGTGGAGAGAATGTAAGGTCAATTTTATCGCTGTTCTCCACCCTGAACTTCTTAGAATCAAAGGTTCACCTCCCAGAGGGGCCAGTTGTTTGTTCAGATTCTCCAAAATCCTAAACTTCCTTGGGTAGAAGGGACCCTTTCTCCTGAAGCTCCTTGTCATCACCCGAGTTCCAGAGAAGAGGGGGATGCAGGTCCAAGAAGGATCGTGAAGTCCCAACAAGCCTGTGCAGGGCAGTTTTTGAGAATGTTGTTTTATGTTTAGGTACAGTGTTCCGCCTCCTGATTTCTAGTGCCTAAAGAAAAGAACAACCTCAGTGAAACACAGGTCTATTATGTTCAGAGGAATCACTTGAGCCTAATTTTGTTGTTGTTGTTTATTTGGTTTGTTTTTGTTTTGTTTCTTTGTTTTTGTTTTTAATGCTCTTACCGGACCTCAGTGGGCTCTCTTTCTTTCCTTGTCTGCTGAGATTGAGACTTCGCGCCTGTAATCCCAGCACTTTGGGAGGCCGAGGCCTGCGAATCACGAGATCAGGAGATCGAGACCATCCTGGCTAACACGGTGAAACCCCCTCTCTACTAAAAATACAAAAAATTAGCCAGGTGTGGTGGCGGGCGCCTGTAGTCCCAGCTACTCGGGATGCTGAGGCAGGAGAATGGCGTGAACCCGGGAGGCGGAGCTTGCAGTGAGCCGAGATCCTGCCACTGGACTCCAGACTGGGAGAGAGAGTGAGACTCTGTCTCAAAAAAAAAAAAAAAAAAAAGGACTTCTGATTCTTAAAGGTATTCATTTAATAAAGTATTCACTAATGCATAAGCAATCCTTATGGGAAAGGGACTATGGATGTCACTTCTTTATCTCAAGGAGTACACAGTAATTAATAGTAGGCAAGGCATACATTCAAATCTCTACCACATTGCCGGGCGCGGTGGCTCAAGCCTGTAATCCTAGCACTTTGGGAGGCCGAGACGGGTGGATCACGAGGTCAGGAGATCGAGACCATCCTGGCTAACACAGTGAAACCCCGTCTCTACTAAAAAATACAAAAAACTAGCCGGGCGAGGTGGCAGGCGCCTGTAGTCCCAGCTACTCAGGAGGCTGAGGCAGGAGAATGGCGTAAAAAACCCGGGAGGTGGAGCTTGCAGTGAGCTGAGATCCGGCCACTGCACTCCAGCCTGGGCGACAGAGCGAGACTCCCTCTCAAAAAACAAACAAACAAACAAACAAAACAAAACAAAACAACAAAAAACAAATCTCTACCACATAAGGCACTTGTGACACAATACTTAACCTGCAAACACACTATTACATCGCAAGTGTTTTGGCAGCTACGCCAGGGCCTGCAAGGACTGAAATTCTGGAAAAGTACCAGCCTTAATATCTCTTACTTCTCACTTCATTTTCCACAAATCAGCAGAGGCTTGCACAAGGTAACTTACATGGAGGGTGTCTGGAGCAAAAAGATAAAACAGACCTTCAGTTCTTGATAAAATTAGGTATGGCCTCTTTTACAGAGCTTTTCTCAACCTGGGCTCTTTCAGAATTAGAGAAGACTCATAAGTTAGGGGGCAGAGGGAAGGGGACAGTGGTGAGAAAACAGAGACATAAAGGAAAAATAAAGATGAAAGGGAGAATGCTGAAGGGCGGGAATTAGGAGTGGATAAGTAGCCTGTTCCTGTACACTTTTCCTCTACCAAATTTGTTAGCCACATTCCCAAAGATGCCCAGACTCACTGCTGTCTCCCAGGCTCAAGTCTCTGCTTGCGAATCTGGATTTTAGAAAATAGGTAATGGTCCACCTTTCAACTTATGAACACCACACTATATACTATATACTATATATAGGTATATGTAGGCACATATATGTGCATGTGTATAGGTATATATTGTATATGGAGCTTGTGCCAGAAGGCAAATCAACTACATCACTAATCATATTTAGTTCCATTGACTCACTGATTGTAGGAAGAGTTCCTCAGTAAAGGCAGCAGTGCATTTAATTATACTTTGGTGCAAGCTTATCTTACTGTACCATATTCACATGGAATATCATGCAGCTCCTAAAGGTTTTTAGAAGAAACCTGCATTTAATAATACAGAGAAAGTTCATGAACTACCATTGAGTGAAAAAAGCAGAGGGCAAAACTTTATGAATGATCACAATTTCATTCTCAGTGTATTTGCATAGCAAAATCTTAGAAGGAAATAAATCAACATACTGATGGCTATTGGTTGACTTTTGAATTTATGTATAAGTCAAATGATTATATTGTAATACTTTCTAAATTATAAAAAATGCTAAAGTAATATTTCTTTGTATTTGGTTTAACCTTCTGACAAATGTGATTTGAGGAGCTGAATAATTCAGAATTTAGTAAATGTAGGATCTGTCCCTTTGACTCTGTGACACTAAATTAAACAATTAACTTTATTGTTTTTATTGTTATTAATTCCTACTTCCAGTAGGAAGCAGTGGCTCACGCTTATAACCCCAACACTTTGGGAGGCCAAGGCGGGAGGATCACCTGAGGTCAGGAGTTCGAGACCAGCCTGGCCAACGTGGTGAAACCCCGTCTCTACTGAAAATACAAAAAATGGTCCGGTGGTGGCTCATGCCTGTAATCCTAGAACTTTGGGAGGCCGAGGCGAGTGGATCACGAGATCAAGAGATGGAGACCATCCTGGCCAACATGGTGAAACTTTGTCTCTACTAAAATACAAAAATTATCTGGGCATGGTGGCGTGTGCCTGTAATCCCAGCTACTCGGGAGACTGAGGCAGGAGAATCGCTTGAACCCGGGAGGCGGAGGTTGCAGTGAGCTGAGATCAGGCCACTGCACTCCAGCCTGGCGACAGAGTGAGACTCCGTCTCAAACAAAACAAAACAAAACAAAATACAAAAAATTAGCCGGCTGTGTTGGCGCGCACCTGTAATCCCAGCTACTCAGGAGGATGAGACAGGAGAACTGCTAGAACCTGGGAGGCAGACGTTGCAGTGAGCTGAGATCACACCATTGTACTCCAGCCTGGGTGACAAGAGTGAAACTTCACCTCAAAAAAACAAAAAAAAAAAATCCTGCTTCCTTCTATTGTAGTATACCTTTGTCTAATTAGAATGTCTTAATGAGTATTTTCAGAGCACCCATTATATCGATTTCTAATTTCAGAGTTATGTTTAAGAGGGAAAATCACAAATGCCGGGAAGTTACTCTTCAGGCCATGGACCTTGAGGCTCTTATAGGTTCCATCTCTTTTTTTTTTTTTTTCTTTTTTTTCTTTTTTTTTTGAGACGGAGTCTTGCTCTCTCTCCTACTCTGGAGTGCAGTGGCGCAATCGCGGCTCACCGCAAGCTCCGCCTCCCGGGTTCACGCCATTCTCCTGCCTCAACCTCCCGAGTAGCTGGGATTACAGCCGCTCGCCACCACACCCGGCTAATTTTTGGTGTTTTTTAGTAGAGACGGGATTTCACTGTGTTAGCCATGATGGTCTCTATCTCCTGACCTCGTGATCCGCCCACCTCGGCCTCCCAAAGTGCTGGGATTACAGGCGTGAGCCACCGCGCCCGGCCTAGGCTCCATCTTTGAAGCGCCTCCTCACACTGCTGTCAGGAGAGTAAGGCTCAGAAGTGGACTTGGGTAAATCTGGTTATATTCATCAGGGCACATTCCAAGGGTGGATTGAGGAGAGATTATTTGGTGGGCTTCTTTATAGAATTAGGGAACCAAGAAGATGTGAGGAAATCTTCAGGGATCAGAACAGTGGGAATCTTCAATATTCCTAGGCATTAAGGGAAAAGGGAAGGGGCAGAATTGCCAGAATTTGGCATGAGTTCCAGCAACGGGAGAGGAACCACCCACTGGGAGCTGTGCCCATGGGAGGAACACAGCTTGTCCAGGAGCAAGTAGGAGAAATACTGTACATGCATCTGCCTCGCTTTCTTTGTGCCCTCTTATCTCCTGCTGCTGTCTTCCATTGGCTGAATCCGGATCGGAGCCGGGAACCAGGAGCCAAGTGATACAGCCTTCCAGGAAGAAGAAAGGCAGATAATGGATCTGGAAGTGCAAATGTAGAATAATCTGCATTATCTGATTGTTGTTATAATTATAGTGATACCTCCCAGGAGTTTGTTGGGTGATGAATTTCTATACTTTTTTTTTTTTTGGACAGAATCTTGCTCTGTTGCCCAGGCTGGGCGATCTCTGCTCACTGCAACCTTTGCCTCCCGGGTTCAAGCAGTTCTCTTGCCTCAGCCTCCAGTGTAGCTGGGATTACAGGCGCCCGCCACCATGCCCAGCTTATTTTTGTATTTTTAGTAGAGACAGGATTTCATGATGTTGGCCAGGCTGTCTCGAGCTGACGTCAGTTGATCTGCCCGCCTCAGTCTCTCCCAAAGTGCTGGGATTACAGCGTAAACCACGGCACTCGACCAATACTTCATAAACTTTGAATGATTGGATAAGTTGAAGCCTGAGTAGCTGATTTACCTCAACATATTTTTTATTTTCTCACATTGGGAGCACCGCCATTGCAAGGACGAGTATGAATAGGTTTGCCATAAACTGCTATGACAGAGGAAGTCTTGGTTCTTCCCAACAGATGCATCTCAGTAAGACTAGTATACAGAAGGCTCACCTTCTGTCAAAAAAGGGTGAGGAGGCATCTGGCCTGGGGAAGAATGCGATGCAGCTTCTGGCTTTAAGCAATAGCTTGGTTCATTCTAAGTAGCCTGATAAGGCTGCGGTGATATTTTCTGGCTTTGTTATCCCAGTTTGCTTTTCTTGGACACTTCATGAACTATATAAATAATGTTTCATAAATATTTTTCTAATTATACCAATAGAATGAATCCTCTTTTAAAAATACATATGCTGGGCTGGGTGCAGGGGCTCACGCCTGTAGTCCCAGCACTTTGGGAGGCTAGGGACGGTGGATCACGAAGTCAAGAGATGGAGACCATTCTGGCCAATATGGTGAAACCCGTCTCTGCTAAAAATACAAAAATCAGCTGGGCGTGGTGGCATGCACCTGTAGTCCCAGCCACTTGGGAGGCTGAGGGAGGAGAATTACTTGAACCCGGGAGGTGGAGTCTGCAGTGAGCCAAGATCTTGCCACTGTACTTCAGCCTGGCAGCTGAGCTAGACTCCATCCAAAAAAAAAGAACAACAAATGCTGACCTCCATGCAAGTGTTGGAATACCCCTCTAAAACTATTAGTGTGCAAAATTGTGCAGGGAACACCAGTTACTGGTCTACAATAAGATAAACTTTCTCCAAAATATAATTAAATGTACTGCTGCCTTCACTAAGAAACTATTCCTACAATAATCAGTCATTCAATGGAACTAAAGATGCTTAGTGATATAGTTGATTTGCCTTCTGGCATAAGCTCCATATCTTGAAACAGACCAGACTGGTAACTAACATTTATAAATTAGCACTGGGTTGCAGACCATGCTTTGAGTGGCTGTGCTTTACACAGTTTTATGCCTCATAGTTATTTACCCCAAAACAGAACGTATCCACTGACAATATCTACATACATTAGTACAATCTTGGATTAGTAGATAGCTAACTGGTTCTGTAGGACTAATAGTTTATATACAAAGCAAAAAGAAGATTCTGATTTTGTAATCTTTTGGTGGCCACTGCCTGATAAACAAGGCTCAACTAAAATTCATAGCACTTCTCCTTACAGCTAGTGCTTGATGATAAGGCTATTGTAATACTAACTGTGTTGACCTTTGAAATACCTAATAATAAAACTTCGTGGAACAAGTACTTTTGCCTCCTTCTTTGTAGGATGAAAAGGGGGCAACAGGAGCTGAGGAGACATAGATACATTTCTAGCCAGGCACAAATAACTGAAACTAGGTGAGGTGTGGTGGCTCACACCTGTAATCGCAGCACTTTGGGAGGTCCAGGCTGGAGGATCACTTGAGACCAGGAGTTCAAGATCAGCCTGGCCAACATAGTGAAACCCCGTCTCTAGTAAAAATAAAAAAAAATTAGCCAGGCGTTGTGGCGGGCACCTGCAATCCCAGCTACTCAGGAGGCTGAGTCAGGAGAATTGCTTGACCCAGGAGGCAGAGGTTGCAGTGAGCCGAGATCGCGCCATTGCACTCCAGACTGGGGGACAAGAGAAAGACTTCGTCTGAAAAAAAAGAAAAAAGAAAAAGAAATAGCTGTTGCCTCCCACAGTGGGTAACATTTGCAGAAAAGCATCTGAGAGCTCTAGAGAGAGGAGAGACAGGATTATCACTTTATCACTTTAGAGCACATGCGACCCTACAGGGCAGAAGATGGTGATGTTTACTCAACTGTGTAATGAAATGAAAGATGTAAGGATGACTTCCACTGGTGAAATCACAGTTCGGATAGGTTGAGGAGAAGGGGGAATGCCTAGAAATCCATGTACAGAACAGCCCCACTCTCTTGCTATGACGGCCTCTTGTCCAGAAAAGTTTCCATGGGCCCTGGGGCAGCATCATGTTGGAGCTGCTGCATCAGGACTTAAGCAACAAAGAGCAAAGTGACCCCACAGGGTCAGGGTCGTAAGCAGAGGTCTCTGCGGGGCAGGAGGGCTGGGTCAGAGGTCAGAGGGAGAGGGCAGGGCCGAGCGCAGGGAGTTACTGGAGGAAGGGGAGAGGTGACGCGCCACATCTTGTTCCCCCACTCTCATCTTGGTCTCCAGTACTGTAAAAATTATTCAGTTCCGCACTAACAGTTGTACTCTTCTACCCTTCCATTCCGTAATCAGTGAATTGGGAACTCCTGTTTAGTCAGGCAAATTCCAGAGATAACTTTTGCCCCTGGGATTCAGCCAGGAGGCGAGCCGTAAGTCATCTTTACTCATCACGTGTACTTTCAGAGACTGTGTCACAGTGTCAGGATGGCCGAGTGGTCTAAGGCGCCAGACTCAAGGTTGCTGCTTCTTGTGTTCGGGTCTTCTGGTCTCCGTATGGAGGCGTGGGTTCAAATCCCACTTCTGACACAGTATGACATTTTGTTTTTCCCTACCAGATTTGTACCAAGTTTCGCCAAGGAATGCCACAATAGTTCAGCCGTTTCTATCTCCAAGATTTCCCGCCCCAGCAGATATTCGCCAAACAGGGTCTCGTAAAGAGAGAGGCATCTCTCTTACATGAAACCAATCGACAAACGAAAACCCCTGACTTACAGAATCCTGGGATATTTTCAGTACCATTTGGACGCAGTCCCGCAGCACTGTTGGAGATCCCTTTCTCCTGCAAGAAAGTAAGCAGTGAATTTCCATCTATTGGTCTGTGAATCAGCTGACAAAAATTAAACAAACGAAAAAAGGAAAGAAAAGAGAAAGGCACGAGAAAAAAGTCCCCGTTCTCAGACAGCCCTGTAGGAACGTTCTTGATTCCTGTATATCGTCTGTCTCTCTGAAAGGGGAATCAGACATTGATCTGACCAGCAACCGTCGTAAACACACACCGCTGTAGCAACGATGGTAACACCCTGTTCTTTTCCTTAGTCGTTCAACTGATCAGTCACGTGAGGGAAATTACTAAAATCTTCACTACTTTTCTGCACAGGTAAAATAATCTGTTACAAACTTCTACCAAAAGATTTCCTAGGTTCCCTCTAAAACCTAAGAGGAAGGAAACCCTAAGATTATAACACTGCTGAAAACACGTTTGGGTCATCGATAACAAAGAAATACTCATCCTGTTGAAAAGAAACTAAGTGGCCGGGCGCGGTGGCTCAAGCCTGTAATCCCAGCACTTTGGGAGGCCGAGACGGGCGGATCACGAGGTCAGGAGATCATAGACCATCCTGGCTAACACGGTGAAACCCCGTCTCTACTAAAAAATACAAAAAACTAGCCGGGCGAGGTGGCGGGCGCCTGTAGTCCCAGCTACTCGGGAGGCTGAGGCAGGAGAATGGCGTAAACCCGGGAGGCGGAGCTTGCAGTGAGCTGAGATCCCGACACTGCACTCCAGCCTGGGCCACAGAGAGAGACTCCGTCTCAAAAAAAAAAAAAAAAAAAAAAGAAACTAAGTTTAAAGTTCCTTCTGAGATTGCGTCTCAGAGTTACCTGATTTGGATATCCTTTCTGTCTCTTGTTTTTGAAGATAAAAATTGCATTATATGAAGCACTACGTAGATTTGAAATCTTGGTCATAAAATTAGGGTCCTAGGTTTTTTTGCAATATTAACATTACCTGGGTTTTCCTCCTGTATAACTTTTAAATTATTACCCAGTGAAGTCCACTTCTAGGAATCCACCTCAGTGAAATTTCAGCTCAGCTCTATGATTGGCCTTGCCAGGTACAGTGCTTCTAGCATTTTGAGGTAGCAGATTGTTAGAGGCAACCTGGATGTCCATCAGGTATACTGCCTATGGTTTTCATACTATGCAGCAGCCTCAAGTGACCAAGCAGACGTACATGTAGCAGGATGAGTAGATTTTTCAAACCGTGTTGAGTAAAAGAAAAAAGTTAGGATTTATTTTTATTTTTTGAGAAGGAATCTGGCTGCGTTGCCCAGGCTGCAGTGCAGTAATGCAATCTCGGCTCACTGCAAGCTCTACCTCCCGGGTTCACGCCGTTCTCCTGCCTCAGCCTCCGGAGTAGCTGGGAATACAGGCGCTCGCCATCACGCCCAGCTAATTTTCTGTATTTTTAGTAGAGACGGGGTTTCACCGTGTTAGCCAGGATGGTCTCTTATCTCCTGACCTCGTGATCCGCCTGCCTCCGCCTCCCAAAGTGCTGGGATCACAGGCGTGAGCCACCACGCCCAGTCAGAAGTTAGGATTTAAATTACGCAACTCAACAACATATTTTTCAAGGATAGTTTATTATAATTTCAGCCGGGCGCGATGGCTCACGCCTGTAATCCCAGCACTTTGGGAGGCCCAGGTGGGCGAATCACTTGAGGTCCGGATTTCGAGACCGACCTGACCAAAATAGCGAAACCCCATCTCTACCAAAAATACAAAAATTAGCTGGGCGTGGTGGTGCGCGCCTGTAATCCCAGCTACTCAGGAGGCTGAGGCAGGAGAATCGCTTGAAACTGAGAGGCAGAGGTTGCAGTGAGCTAAGATGGTGCCACTGCACTCCAGCCTGGGAGACAGAGTAAAACTCCATCTCAAACAATAATAATAATGTAGTCCCACCACTTTGGGAGGCCTAGACGAACCTGGCATAGGCCACCCATTCGAGGTCTTTTCCTGCTTTGTCGGAGCCCGAGTCTGCCGACTACGAGTTACATAATGAAACTTAAAAACTAGCAGCCCGTGTCAGGATGGCCGAGTGGTCTGAGGCGCCAGACCCAAGTTGCTGCTTCCCAGGTTTGGGGCTTCTGGTCCCCGCATGGGGGCGTGGGTTCAAATCCCACTTCTGACATATGTTTTTTGCCCCTTTAATCCTAGGATTGGGGGACCGGGCGCGGTGGTTTACGCTTGTAATCTCAGCACTTTGGGAGGCCGAGACGGGCGGATCACCTGAGGTCACGAGTTCGAGATCAGCCTGGCCAACATGGTGAAACCCTGTCTCTTCTAGAAATACAAAAAAAATCAGCTAGGCATGATGGCGCGCGCCTGTAATCCCAGCTACTCGGGAGGCTGAGGTATGAGAATCGTTTTAGCCGGGCGCGGTGGCTCAAGCCTGTAATCCCAGCACTTTGGGAGGCCGAGACGGGTGGATCACGAGGTCAGCAGATCGAGACCATCCTGGCTAACATGGTGAAACCCCGTCTCTACTAAAAAATACAAAAAACTAGCCGGGCGAGATGGCGGGCGCCTGTAGTCCCAGCTACTTGGGAGGCTGAGGCAGGAGAATGGCGTGAACCCGGGAGGCGGAGCTTGCAGTGAGCTGAGATCCGGCCACTGCACTCCAGCCTGGGCGGCAGAGCGAGACTCCGCCTCAAAAAAAAAAATAAAAAAAATAAAAAAAAATAAAAAAAAAAAAAAGAGAATCGTTTGAACCCAGGAGGCAGAGGCTGCAATGAGCCAAGATTGCGCCACTGCACTCCAGCCTGGGTGACAGAGTGAGACTCTGTCTCAAAAAATAATAATAATAATTTTAGGGCTGGGCGCGGTGGCTCAAGCCTGTAATCCTAGCACTTTGGGAGGCTGAGACGGGCGGATCACGAGGTCAGGAGATCGAGACCATCCTGGCTAACCCGGTGAAACTCCTTCTCTACTAAAAAATACAAAAAAAAAAAAAAAAAACTAGCCGGGCGAGGTGGCGGACCCCTGTAGTTCCAGCTACTGGGGAGGCTAAGGAAGGAGAATGGCGTAAACCCGGGCGGCGGAGCTTGCAGTGAGCTGAGATCAGGCCACTGCACTTCAGCCTGGGTGACAGAGCAAGACTCCGTCTCAAATAATAATAATAATAATAATAATTTTAAATATTTTAGAGAGGTTGCCTGTATGTTGGGAGAGAGGAAAGGACATGACAAAGAAAAACAACAAAACAGTAAGGGAAACAGAGAGAGAGAAAGAGAAAGATTTCGTTGACCAATAACAAAAATGAGCCATGGACAGTTTGATTAATTTACCTCTCCAAACCTGAAGTCTCTTCTTCTTCCTCTCTTCCCCGCCTCCATGATTAATTCCACCTTTTCACTCTTCTTCTCACCTCTGCACATTCACAAGCACCTACTCCTCTTTCTCGCTCTAGAAACCTCTTAAATGATAAATTATTATTATTATTATTATTATTATTTTGAGACGGAGTCTTGCTCTGTCGCCCCGGGCTGGAGTGCAGTGGTTGGATCTCAGCTCACTGCAAGCTCCGCCTCCCGGGTTCCCGCCATTCTCCTGCCTCAGCCTCCCGAGTAGCTGGGACTATAGGCGCCCGCCACCTCGCCCGGCTAGTTTTTTGTATTTTTTAGTAGAGACGGGGTTTCACCGGGTTAGCCAGGATGGTCTCGATCTCCTGACCTCGTGATTCGCCCGTCTCGGCCTCCCGCAGTGCTGGGATTACAGGCTTGAGCCACCTCGCCCGGCCCAAAATGATAAAATTATTAATTATTTTTCTCCATTCTCCACCTTCATCTTTTTCAATCATTCTTTTGAATTGAGACAGTTCATTTTTCTGTTACTGATTTTATTTCTGCTTCAAAGTATTCACAGTGTATTTTGGGCTAGGTGGGGAAACCGGAAGAGTAAAAACAAAAATCTTGTATGACTTTTGTTTCTCTCTACAAAGCGCCTGCTTAGGACGCTGAATACTGAGCTTTGAGGGTCCCTCTAGCCAGGAAACTGTTACGGAGCTAGATAGAAACTTAGGAAGCACTGTTCTGAGTATTTGCCACTTTCCCTACTATTTCATTTTTGACTTAACCTGAAAGATAGCAACATAAGGTATTTTGATGACACTATTTTTAGTATCATTTAGAATAGCACCGGGCAAAATAATAAATACCGTTCTGAAAACCGGGAGCATACGCCACCCATCCGAGGTCTTTTCCTCCTTTGTACAGAGCCCGAGTCTGCTGACTACGGGTTGTATAATGAAACTTAAGACCTGACAGCACGTGTCAGGATGGCCGAGTGGTCTAAGGCGCCAGACTCAAGTTGCTGCTTCCCAGGTTTGGGGCTTCTGGTCTCCGCATGGAGGCGTGGGTTCGAATCCCACTTCTGACACATATTTTTTGCCCCTTTAATCCTAAAATTGGGGGACCGGGCGCGGTGATTTACTCCTGTAATCTCAGCACTTTGGGAGGCCGAGACGGGCGGATCACCTGAGGTCAGGAGTTCGAGACCAGCTTGGCCAACATGGCGAAACCCCGTCTCTATTAAAAATACAAGAATTAGCCGGGAGCAGTGGTGGGCGCCCGTAATCCCAATTACTTGAGAGGCGGAGGCAGGAGAATCGCTTAAACCCGGGAGGTGGAGGTTGCAGTGAGCCGAGATCGTGCCATTGCACTCTAGCCTTGGCGACCAAACAAAACTCCCTCTCAAAAAGCCACAAGAAAAAAAAAAAAAAAGCAAAAAACCACTAGGATTTGGGGGGCTGAGCGAGGAGGATTGTTTGAGCCCAGGAGTTCCATCCCGTCTATACAAAAAATGAGCGGTGCGTGATGGCGCGCGCCTGTAGTCCCAGCTACCTGGGTAGGAGAAAGGCTTGATCACTTGAGAGCCCAAGAGAGCGAAACTGCAGTGAGTTGTATGATTGCGCCGCTGCACTCCAGCCAGGGCGACAGAGCGAGTTCATGTCTAAAACAAACAAAAACAGGAGACAAGGGCTTGAGATATAGATTTTACCAAAACCATTTTGCAACTACCACCTTTCAGGAGCTTTCCCCAATGCTTCCGCCCACATTTTAACTTAACAAGCTCGTGAGTGGCACTTACCATATTCCCTGTACAATTATTTTCAGCATCTTAATGGTTTCTGCAAGGGACAGGCTGGAGTATTATTGTACAATCATCTCGTTTCCTTCCTCAAGGTCAAACCACCGCCACCTCTTCCCCCCACCCCCTTCCGCCTTTCTTCTTTCCATGTTTCCCCGTTCTTCCTCTCCCTCGCTGATCTAGATCCTCTTTGATTCTTTCTGTGGGTGATGGGAGAAGGGATGTGAAGTGAAGAGACAGGATGTAGGTTATTATGGGACGCACGTAAGAGAAATATAAGACCTTGATGGACGAACAGAGAGATCTTCGTCTTGATTTCAAACTCTACCGAGTAAAAAATAAATAAATAAATATGTGTGTGTGTGTGTGTGTGTGTGTGTGTGTGTATAAATATATATATACACACACACATACAAATCTCTCTTGCTTTATTAAGGTGGGAGACATACATCCAATATTTAGTTTCCATTCTGTTCCGTAGTAATGCTTTCAATTACTGCCCCAAATTAGCAGCTTTCAGAAACTTCATTTTCTTTTTTCTTTTTTCTTTTTTTTTTTTGAGACGGAGTCTCGCTCTGTCGCCCGGGCTGGAGTGCAGTGGCCGGATCTCAGCTCACTGCAAGCTCCGCCTCCCGGGTTTACGCCATTCTCCTGCCTCAGCCTCCCCAGTAGCTGGGACTACAGGCGCCCACCACCTTGCCCGGCTAGTTTTTTGTATTTTTTAGTAGAGACGGGGTTTCACCGTGTTAGCCAGGATGGTCTCGATCTCCTGACCTTGTGATCCGCCCGTCTCGGCCTCCCAAAGTGCTGGGATTACAGGCTTGAGCCACCGCGCCCGGCCAGAAACTTCATTTTCTACAGAAATGAAACAATGAGCATACACGCAGAAGACAATCCTAACATACTCGAATGTACTGGCAAGCAGCTATTACAAGATCCTATTTTATGTACCCAACGATCAGGGGTGAATTGTTTGTTGTTGTTGTTGTTGTTGTTGTTGTTGGTCTTCAAGTGGAGAACTTCAAATGTTACTGAAAAGTGCGAAGTCCTCCGTTCTTGTTTTTTGGTTAAAAGAAATTAAGCAAGAGACAAGCAACAACGAAGATACCACCTTAAGGCAGTTTATTGCAAAAACGAAAATACACTGAAAGCTGAGTCAGAGCAGTCTACTTGAAGATGAGACAGCGCCAACTGGCACTGGGGATACCCCCTTTTTGGGATTCTTTTTTAATTTTACTTTTATTTAAATTATTTATTTATTTATTTGTTTGTTTGTTTGTTTGTTTGTTTATTTATTTATTTTGAGACAGAGTCCGGCTCTGGAGTGCAGTGGCGCGATCTCGGCTCACTGTAACCTCCGCCTGCCAGGCTCAAGCAATTCTCCTGCCGCAGCCTCCCAAGTAGCTGAGACTACTGGCAAGCGCCACCACACTGGGCTAATTTTTGTATTTTTAATACAGATGGGGTTTCACCATGTTGGCCAGACTAGTCTCCAACTCCTGGCCTCGTGATCCGCCCGCCTCGGCCTCCCAAAGTGCTGGGATTACAGGAGTGAGCCACAGCGCCTGGCCGGGAGTCTTACACGTTTCTTCAAAAAGTGGCAGGCAGGAGGAGGTGTTACTAGTAAGCATGTTTTGGGTGATCCTCTGGTGCACATGCGCTGTGGCTATACATGCTAGTATATACATTGCATGTCTCATTAACATGTTAAATCTCCATCCAGGGGTGTGTTTTTTACTATTATAATGAGCAAAAGGTTACATGTGGAGCAAGCAAAACTGGAGCAAACCGTACTCCGCTTGCCTCCATGGCATGGAAAGTCCCTTGTGGGGTTGTTAGTTCCTGCTTGAGCCAGATAAGTTCAACTGCAAGAAGGGTCCAAGGACTCTTGTAGTCTCAGATGCGGATGATGTGTCCCAGCTGTCATGGCCCCCTTCCTGGGTGTGCCAGATATGGAGGCCAACCTGGAGCCCACCTCCCTGTTCATATATAACTGTTGTTTATTGTTATTATTTTGAGAGAGAGTGTCGCTCTGTCGTTCAGGCTGTAGGGCAGTGGTGCGATCTCGGCTCACTGCAACCTCTGCCTCGAAGGTTCAAGTGATTCTCTTGCCTCAGCCTCTCGAGTAGCTGAGATTACAGGCTGCCACAATCACGCCCAGCTAAAACCCGACGGAGTTTCACCATGTTGAGCAGCCTGGTCTGGAGTGATCCGCTCGCCTCGGGCTCCAAAGTGCTGTATTACAGGCGTGAGCCGCCGCGCCCGGCCAAACCCAGCATTGTTTTAAAGGCAAAGTGCAATAGTAGCAAACATAAGCCTCTTGAATCAGATATATGTGTTTAAATTCAAACTCCATCACTTCCGAAAGTAAAATATATGGTGTTTTATCTTATTTAGATCATTTGTGAAACTTTTCTTCATCTGCAAATGTAAGGAAAATTCTTCAAAATTATTTGGGTATTGTACGGGCGCAGTGGCTCACGCCTGTAATTCCAGCACTTTGGGAGGCCGAGGCGGGAGAATTAACTGAGGTCAGGAGTTCGAGACCAGCTTAGTCAACATGGTGAAACCTTGTCTCCATAAAATTACAAAAATTAGCCAGGCATGGTGGCGTGCGCCTGTAATCTCAGCTAGTCTACTTGGGAGGCTGAGGCAGGAGAATCACAGGAATCCTGGAGGCAGAGGCAACAGTGAGCCGAGACCGCGCCATTGCACTCCAGCCTGGGCTACAGGGCAAGACTACGTCTCAAAAAAAAATTTTTTTAAAAATCCTTTGGGGACTGGGCGCGGTGGCTCACGCCTGTAATCCCAGCACTTTGGGAGGCCGAGGCGGGCGGATCACGAGGTCAGGAGATCGAGACCATCCTGGCTAACACGGTGAAACCTCGTCTCTACTAAAAAGAATACAAAAAACTAGCCGGGCGAGGTAGCGGGCGCCTGTAGTCCCAGCTACTCGGGAGGCTGAGGCAGGAGAATGGCGTAAACCCGGGAGGCGGAGCTTGCAGTGAGCTGAGATCCGGCCACTGCACTCCAGCCTGGACGGCAGAGCAAGACTCCGTCTCACAAAAAATAAAAATTAAAAAAAATTAAAAAAAATCCTGTGGGGATTAAAAATAATTTACGTAAATACTTTCCCTAGCAAACCGTGTCTCTTGAGCAGTTGCTCAAGAGAGCATTCAGCTTCGTACTTCTATTTGCTGCCTCTGGCATTTTTACCGATTTGCAACAACTCAAATTCTCTGCTGTATCGCCATTTCTGGACCAAGGTGTCCTACCTTCCAAACACTTTAGAAAATGTGCTCGGAGTCCCTTTTTCTCTGACAATTAAAATATTTCAAACTTGTACCTCACACCCCACCATGTGCTCGTCATCCAGCACTTGACATCCCCCTCAGGACTTCTTTCTTCCTCTTTTGAACCCCCAAAATGTTCTGGTATTATCAGTCACAAGAAAAACCGAAAACCTGACTTTCATACAAATATAACATGAATGTAGTGTTTAAGATTTCATATATCTCGCTAATTACTAAGTAAATTGGGAAAATCCCTTGAAAGATGAATTTGAAGAACAAATAACACACAATAGAAAGGCTGAAAATTGTATCTCAACTGAGTAAAATCTTAGGATTAATGTAGACATGAATCACTTGAATTATTATCACTTTTCTATAACTTAACTTCACCATCACAGAGCTTAGCCTAGTGAATAGAAAGTCAAAGGTGCATAGCTCTAAAAAAATCAGATTACTTGCTAGAGGATGTGCCAGACAACGCCAAGCGCATCACTGAAAGGAAGGACCCAGTAATTTCTGTTGTCGATTTTTAAGTCTGATAATTCTTTCTGACACATATGACACCTTATAAAAGTTGCTTCGAAGTAAACGTGGGAGAGTGTTAAAGGAGATGGAGTCTTGTTGTTTTTTTGTTTGTTTGTTTTGAGGTTATTTAGTTCTGACCTTGGTCTTCAGTTTGTCCATTTATACAACTGGGTGTGTATCTATTTAATTTTAATGTTGTGGTCAAGTGGAACATTTAAAAATCTTTTATGCTTTCCTTGGTTTACATTCTTTCTAATGGACTCTTTATATTTCCAACATGAATAAAAATGAATGTATTATTTTACTTTTGTTCTGAATCTTTCTTCTATATCTCCCAACTTGATTATTTTTATTTAAAATATCAGATGTATTATGTGGTGTGAAGGGACTCCAAAATCAGCAAAGTCCGAATAAAGGATTTCTTTTCTTTGTTTTGTTTTGTTTTGTTTTTTGAGACGGAGTCTCGCTCTGTCGCCTGGGCTGGAGTGCAGTGGTGCCATCTCGGCTCACAGCAAGCTCCACCTCCCGGGTTCCACGCCATTCTCCTGCCTCAGCCTCCGGAGTAGCTGGGACTACAGGCGTCCGCCACCACGCCTGGGTTGTTTGTTTGTTTGTTTGTTTTTGTATTTTTAGTAGAGACGGTTTCACCGTGTTAGCCAGGATGGTCTCGATCTCCCGACCTCGTGATCCGCCCGTCTCCGCACCCGGCCCCGAATAAGGTATTTCTTAGGCTCAATACAATGTGCCAGTCAGTTGAGATGGTCAAAATCTAGCAGACCAGAGATATTCTCAAGGTTATTAAAGACCCCAGAATTTGATTCGAGTAACTAACTCCATATTAATCTCTTCGGGGAAATTTTTGAAGCTTTCATTTGTAAAGATGTCTTTTAGGATAGAGAGCAGTAACAATATATTTTCTACAAACTCTACCAATGCACTTGAAAGAAGTCATTTTAAGAGCTCCTGAAGAGACCCTTTCTACCGTAAAAATGGTAGTTTGTGATGACACCTGTCTGCACAAAAGTCACATAATTGTCTTGTAAGCTAGGGGTCAATGGAATAAAATATCTGATGCCCACTGGCACCCAAATCCTATGAAATCAGTCTAGTGGGGGTAGAAGCCTACAAAAATTAGTACAGTTAGCCCTCCATGTCTGTGGGTTTTACATCTGTTGATTAAACCAATTGTGGATCAAAAAAATATATTTTTTAAAAAAAGGATGGTTGCATCTATACTGAACATTACAGATTCTTATATTCTTGTCATTTTCCCTAATCAACACAGTTTAACAATTATTTACATAGCATGTACCTTGTATTTTAGGTATTATAAGTAATCTAGAGATAATTTAATGTATACAGGAGGATGTGCATAGGTCATATGCAAATACTATCCCATTTTACATAAGGAACTTGAGCGTGTATGGATTCTGGTATCCGTGGGAGATCCTAAATCAATCTCCCACAGATACCAAGGTACGACTCTATTTTTAAAGATCCTGAAGTGTGATTCTAATGTGCAAAGTTTGAGAACCACTGTTCTAGGCCATTTCCGTATCATTGGTTACTCTATTTTTTAAAAAATGTGGAATGCTTCACAAATTTGCATGTCATCCTGCACAGGGGCCATGCTAATCTTCTCTGTATAGTTCCAATTTTTGTATATGTGCTGCCAAAGTGAACACAACTCTAATTGTTGCTTGCTTACATACAAAGTTTTTCATTATATATAAACAATCAAAGCCAATTTTGATAGTGTAAAGAAAACCCCTTATCATATAGTATAAGTCATATTTAACACTACCCTCAAACAACGATTAAAGTAACTGTGTTTCTTCCCTAACATCAAGAATGCCAAAATGGGACGGGTGCGGTGGCTCACTCCTGTAATCCCAGCACTTTGGGAGGCAGAGACGGGCAGGTCACCTGAGGTCAGAAGTTTGAGACCAGCCTGGCCAACATGGTGAAACTCCATCTCCACCAAAAATATTTAAAAAATTAGCCGGGCGTGGTGGCGGGTGCCTGTGATACCAGCTACTCAGGAAGCTGAGGCAGGAGAATTGCATGAACCCGGGAGGCAGAGGTTGCAGTGAGCTGAGATTGCGCCATTGCACTCCAGCCTGGGTGACAGAGCCAGACTCTGTCTCAAAATAAAAATAAAAATATATTTAAAAAAAGGAATACCAAAATGTACAGTGAAGATAGTGTTTTAAATCTCACCCTGGCACTGTGGCTCACGCCTGTAATCCCAGCATTTTGGGAAGCCGAGGTGGGCAGATCACCTGAGGTCAGGAGTTCGAGACCAGCCTGGCCAATATGGTGAAACCCCATCTCTATCAAAAATACAAAAATTAGCTGGGCGTGGTGGTAGGCACCTGTAATCCCAGCTACTCAGGAGGCTGAGGCAGGAGAATCGCTTGAACCGGGGAGGAGGAGGTTGAAGTGAGCCGAGATCGCACCAATGTACTCCAGCCTGGGTGACAAGAGCAAAACTCCGTCTCAAAAACAGACAAACAAAAGCAAAAACAACAACAACAAAAACTTATAAAAATATGAATATTTTGATCGGCATCTTTCATAGCTCAAATTTATTAAATTATGTGTTATTTATATATAAAAAGCAACACACATGGTGTTGGTGTTAAGGAAAACATTATTTATGGCAATTGTTAAAGACAGTAAGGAAAACTTTATTACAAGGGGATTTTGCAGTAAGTGAGAGAGACTGGGCTCAACTTTGCATACAACAAGGAAAAGTGGGAATTTATAGCCAAGGATCAGGGTGGGGAGATGAGGTCAGTGGATGGAAAATAACTGAAAGGAAACATCACAGGTAAGGGGGTTTCTGGTTAACCTGGCCTGATAGAATTCTTGAAGGCAGGCCAAGGAGATGACATCACTGGAGCATGGTGGAGAATGAGAATCCTGATCAGATATGAAGGAAGATCAGATAATAGAGGATGAGGGATTCTGGCTAAACTGACTTAGCACGATTATTGTTAAAAGTGGGCAATGCAGAGCTGCAAACATGTAAGTACAAAAGTCGGGGCTTTAGTTGAGAAGAGCCTTCAGAGGAACCTGACTAGAGTTTGGTCATGAAGAAATCTTTGTCACTGCTCAAAAAATGTCTGATAAGTAATTAAATTGTTAGAGATTAGTTGATATATTATCTAAATGTGTTAATAATTTCAACGGTTTGGCATCTTTTCTGACTTGAATTTTATAAAATTTAGATAATGTAAAAATAGAAACTTACAGCAGTGTTAAGCATTGGGGTTTCAAAATGAAGCCTCCAAATTCTTACCTTAAGGACTCCAAGCTCCACCTTTAAGAATCCAGGGGTTGATTTTTCTTTTCTTTTCTTCTTCTTTTTTCTTTTTTTTTTGAGACGGAGTCTTGCTCTGTCGCCCAGCCTGGAGTGCAGTGGCACGACTTGGCTTACTGCAACCTCCGCCTCCCGGTTTCAAGCAATTCTCCTGCCTCAGCCTGCCGAGTAGCTGAGAATACAGGCATGCGCCAGCACGCCTGGCTAACTTTTTTGTGTTTTTAGTAGAGACGAGGTTTCACCATATTGCTCAGGCTGGTCTCGAACTCCTGACGTCGCGATCCATCCGCCTCAACCTCCCACAGTGCTGGGATTATAGACGTGAGCCACCGTGCCCGGCCACCAGGGTCTGATTTTTCAAGTGTGAAAACAAGATAGTAAAGAAGCCTGAGGGGAGCCCAGCAAAGAGAACCAAACATCACTGAAATTTGGGAAGCAGGACCAGCTATATAATTTGTAGGGCCCAGTGAAAAATTAAAATGAGGGAGCCCTGGTTCAAAAAGCAGGGAGACAATGCTGTTATAATTATTAATGTATACTGATGTGGGTGTGAGTTACAGGCTCACTCCCACCACGACGCCCTCCCAACTCACCTGGGCACTGCCAGGCTGCCAGCCAGTGTCAGGAATGACAGCCATTATGCCACATCCCAGAAACCCCGGGATTAGGCTGCAGGAACTTAATTCTTCTTCTGTAGACCCCCTAGGGGGCTTTACTGCTGGAGGTAGGTGGGGAAGAGGGGTCGGGAAAGAGAGTGGGGAAGGATGTCAGTTAGCAGGGCAAATTCGCTGCTGAAAACCCATCCAGGGGAGGCAGAGCTCTTGGGAGCCAACTCTTGGGCAGAACTCTTGGGAGCCAACTGACCCCCAGGCCTAAGCTTGCTACATTGTCATGTAGGCTATAGCTTACAAAACACAAGTTTAAGCATAAAACTATTGAGAACTTCAAGAGAGCCATTACAAAACGTTAAACCCCAAGAGTAGGGCTGAGTGTGTGTAGGGGTGCTTGGGGGATGGTGGTAAGTTGTGCGACTCCATAGATGTCAGGCCCGTGAAGCCCACCCCACTGGGGAGCTTAAATTATACTCAGGATCTTTAAAACGGCTTTGCGCAATTCCTAGGCTGAAAGAACCAAGACTGACAAAAACGGGTCCACAGACACAACTAGAACGCGATCTGAGCCTCAGTTTTCCCATCCAGTGTCCAAAGGCCAAGTGGTCAACACACACACGCTCTTCTTGTAGTTAGGAATACCCATTACGATCTCTGTGAAAGAAGTTTCATTGTGGTGGGGGACACAGAAAACTGAATCTTCTTTGAGTAGGCATGTCGTCTCCACGTCTCCCTCAATTCCGCGAGCAAAGATTTTCGGAAGTACATGCATTTCCTTCTCTTCCGTTCGCTGCATCTCCAGTTTCTCCTTAGTCTCTCCAACCTGGCAGAGGACCGGGCCTCACGACCACACAGTGCCCTTGCCTTACCAGGGACACGGAGGAGCCAAGGTGTTCCAAATGCAGACAGTGTGTGCGCTATAGAAGGCGCGGAAAACAAACAAACAAACCGTGAGTTCTAATTTCAACCCTAGAAGTCAGTGTATGAGAGCCTAACAGGTTGAATATCAAGTTCCTGAGAACGAATTTCAATAGGGTTTCTTAAGTTGCAAAGGAGCAAACAACAAGTCGTAGGTGACTATGTTGAGAGGGAAACGTGAGACAACTCGAGGATGAAAGGCAGACTAGAGAAAATAAATAGATAAGGAAGAAAAAAAATCCATTGACACAACTGGACAGCGGTGTTAGGAGATGTATAAGTTAGAACGGTCCCCCGGGACAGCAGAGTGGCGCAGCGGAAGCGTGCTGGGCCCATAACCCAGAGGTCGATGGATCGAAACCATCCTCTGCTAATTTCCTGTTTTTTTCCCTCCAAAACGTTGGATCTGGCACTCGTCAGAGGTGCTCTAACACCTGTCATGAGTGATTGAAGACCTACTGTGACTGAGGGTGTAAGCTCTGTTTTAACTGCCTGGTCCTTTCTGAAACCTAGTTGTCCACTTTGAAAGAACGGAAGCACGGGCGGAGAAATGAGTGAATCTGCAAATGGGAGGTCTGAAAAATAAGGCGGTAGAGGAGCAGAGATCGGTGTGGAGAAGAAGGGAAAGACGGAGGAAGAGGTGAAGAAAAAGAGCGAAAGATGAAGACTAGGTTGGACGACCCGGAAAAAGATATTACAAAACTCTTGGAGAAGTGGGTTTTGAAGGAGGTAATTCCCCAGACAGAAGCGGGTGTCACATGTGTGTTGCTCTGGCATTACGATTCCAGGAAACCTCATCTCTGAAGAGCTAGGAAAACACCGGAGGAAACAATGGGAATTGAACTACTTCCCTTGTGCCATAACTGAATCTTTCTTTACCCAAATGTTTGATTCTTCTGAAGTTTCTTCCCACTTATTGAAGTCGTTGTTGAAATGCGTACCTTCTGCCTCCAACCTTCTGGTAAGCTGATGAAGAAGCCCGAGAGTCCGCTCTAAAGCGCCTTTACCAGCCAGCTACGATCTCTAAGGGCTCCTGTGTGCAATAATGAGCTGCACACGGTAGTGGGAATATTCACTACCGAAGGGGTCCCACTCTATTCTGAGCCCGATTTTCTTCGTCATTTCCCCTGTAATAAATACTACACAATAATTTTATATTTAACGCATGAACAGTCTGAGGGTTAAATGAATGCTCAATATAATAAAGCTCGGCTGCAGTGCTGAAGCACCGGTATATGACCAGAACACTTGGAAGACCCGAGTAGTTACCGAAATCACGAGCCTTATTAGCACTTCCTGGTGCAGCCCAGCTGGGGGTGGAGAGCCTGGATAGCTCAGTCGGTAGAGCATCAGACTTTTAATCTGAGGGTCCAGGGTTCAAGTCCCTGTTCAGGCGAAAATCAATAGTTTTACTTTAGTTAGGTCTAAATCCCAGCCTATTTGAGAACGTCTTGTGAGGAGAAGGAAATTATCACAAATGCCGAAACAGACAAAGGCATCGCTTTCTTCATTAAATTATCCTTTCCTAATATTATTTGAAACGTATCCCCAATATTTCAAGAGAAGTGGAAAAGGACATGATATAAAAATAATAAACTGGTGATGGAATGACTGGAATCTGGTTTAATAACTATATTTCCTGTAACTAGCATATAAGGGGGCTTTACACAACTTTGCAAAGGAACTGTTAGACAGGAATTTAGGTCGATAGAATAAAATGGCTTACGATCTCTTGTTTCTACAGTTTGATTTCCAGACCAAATTCTAACGCGGTATGAGGCCACAGTAAGCCTCCATAATTCTGGATGTTCAGGATCAGAAACAGGACTTATCATTTTTGGTCTTGGAGTAGAGATTCCCTTTTCTCCCCATTCCCAAGGGTAGAAAGACTGTAATTTTTTGTGCTTATGTTTGTCTAAACTTTCTGTTAAGTCACTATTAACAACTGGACTCACACACTGGGACACGATTGAGTTTGCCCTGTGCAATTGTGGTAGAATTGTTCTCAAGATGCCCAATCAATAATAGTTCCGAATTCATCATTTTGCAATTATCACAGCACTATTGGCCACACGTCCTTCCGAAACTAAAACTTCTGTGTCTTTTGATCCTTTGGGAATTTCCTCCGGGCAAGGTTTCCCTTTAGGCCTAAATTTGATAAGAAAAGTCCTGTAGGCCGGGCGCGGTGGCTCAAGCCTGTAATCCCAGCACTTTGGGAGGCCGAGACGGGCGGATCACAAGGTCAGGAGATCGAGACCATCCTGGCTAACACGGTGAAACCCCGTCTCTACTAAAAGATACAAAAAACCTAGCCGGGCGAGGTGGCGGGCGCCTGTAGTCCCAGCTACTCCGGAGGCTGAGGCAGGAGAATGGCGTAAACCCGGGAGGCGGAGCTTGCAGTGAGCTGAGATCCGGCCACTGCACTCCAGTCCGGGCGACAGAGCGAGACTCCGTCTCAAAAAAAAAAAAAAAAAAAAAAAAAAAAAGAAAAGTCCTGTAAATAATTTGCCTGTAGCCTGAGTGACATTCCATTTACCATGTGATAAGTAAATCTACTGGTGGTGCTGACAGTAGGTGCTTTTACCAACCAATTTTGGATTGCCGGCATTAAACATCCTGGTGCTCTCCCTAGGCAAATAGGAGGATAACGATACCCAGTGGAAATATTTATCATCATCCCTTCTTCCTCAGGTTTGGCAGGGCAACGATCGTGGGGCCAGGTACCCATATACTATTATTATTAACATATACTTCAATAGGATTATCCATCCATGTGACTGTCCGAATTAAGGGTGGGAAAGGCACATAGGCCCAGTAGGTATAATTAGCTGCAGCTGCTCCTGCAGGCATGGGGAGACTTAACACCGTTGATAAAATCAAAGCTGCAAGCAGCATATTCTCTGGAGTTTGTGTCACCTTTGTGTTCTCTAGGCTTTTTTTAGCTAACTGTGTCAGCTTCTTTAATTGTGCCCAAGTCGGCGGCTCCGCCTTCTTGATGGATGGCAATTTCATTTGTTCTTCTGACATCATCATTTTGCTCATCTTGTGAGTCGATGATGCTCGATTGTGGTGTTTCTGTCTCCGTGGAGGCACTTTTCTTTGCGTCTCCAATGGGTTCATTGTAGAACTTCATATGTCTTGTGGGTATCCAAACAGGAAGCTGATTTTCTCCTGGTGAAACACAAGCAAAACCTCTCACCCACGTTACCACCTTCCCTATTTCCCATGTCTTATTTTTGTTGTCTTGCCACCAAACCAGTTTTCCTTCATATGGACTGTTCTTTTTACCAGTAAGATGTTGTTCTGCAGAAGTAGTAGTCTGATTTCTATAAATGTTTAAAAAATTTAAAGTATAGAGTACTAGATTAAGTTGTATCTGAGGAGAGGTACACTCCTTACTGTCTCCCCCTTCTTTTTGTTTAACTAATTGAGTTCTGAGTGTTCTGTTAGTTCTTTCAACTATGGCCTGTCCTTGGGAATTATAGGGAATTCCTGTTGTATGTTGTATGTATAATTTTCCACTGATTTAAGAATTCTTGGAAAGCTTCACTACAGTATCCTGGTCCATTGTCAGTTTTAATTTTTTCTGGAACTCCCATGACAGCAAAACAAGATAATAAATGTTTTTTAACATGGGAAATACTTTTTCCTGTCTGGCAGGTTGCCCATATGAAATGTGGATAAGTATCAATTGTTACACGAGCATATGATAATCTTCCAAATGAAGGTACATGCGTGACATCCATTTGCCATACGCATTAAGACACAGACCTCTGGGATTAACTCCTGCCTCTTCAGTGGGCAGGTGTAGGACTTGACACTGGGTGCAATGTTATACAATATCTTTTGCCTGTTTCCATGTGACATCAAATTTGTTTTTCAATCCTGCTGCATTTACATAAGTCAAAGCATGAAGTTCTTATGCTTTTATGAATGCAGATAATACCAGTAAGTCAGCTTGTTCATTTGCTTTAGTTAAAGGCCCTGGTAAATTAGTGTGTGCTCGAATATGAGTAATATAAAATGGGAAATTTCTTTTTCTTACAGTTTGTTGTAATAAATTGAACAGCTGGTTTAACTGATCATCCATGCTATATTTAATTAGAGCTGTCTCAACATCCCTTGTAGCCTGTACTACATATGCAGAATCTGATACAATATTAATAGGTTGATTAAAATCTTGTAACAGTGTAATGACTGCAACCAACTCTGCTCTTTGAGCCAATTGACCTTGAGTTTTGATTACTCACTCTTTTGGCCCCGTGTAAGCCGCTTTTCCATTGCTGGAACCATCCGTAAATACTGTGAGAGCATTTTCTAAAGGTTTATGTCTGGCAATTTTAGGTAAGATCCAAGTAGTCAATTTTAAAAACTGGAAGATTTTTATTTTTGGGTAATGATTATCAATAATTCCCACAAAATTAGCAAGATCAATCTGCCATGTACCAGAATTGATAAAGGCTTGTCTAACTTGTTCCATGTTTAAAGGAACAATAACTCGTAGAACAACTATTTTGTCTGGGTCATTTCCACACAATTTTATTATTCGTAATCTTGCCTGACCAATTAATATAGCTATTTGATTCAAGTACAATGTAAAAGTCTTAATTGTACTGTGAGGAAGAAATGACCACTCCACAAGATCAGTATTTTGAATAATGATGCCTGTTGGAGAATGTGCAGTAGCAAAAATCAAAAGTTGGACTGGAGCTAAGAGATCTATTCTATTTATTTGCACTAACCAAAATTTTTTTCTTCCACTAATTTAATTTCTTTTGTTGCCTCTGGGGTTACTATTCTTTTACTATTTAAGTCTGGGTCTCCTCTTAGGATAGAGAACAAATTTGACATGGCATAAGTAGGAATCCCTAGAGTTGGCCGAATTCAATTAATATCTCCTAACAATTTTTGAAAGTCATTTAATGTTTTTAATGTGTCTCTTCTTATTTCTATTTTTTGTGGCTTAATTTTTCTATTTTCTATCTGTATCCCTAAATAATGAAAAGGAGGAGAGGTTTGAATCTTATCAGATGCTATTGTCAGGCCTGCTTTGGCAACCTCTGCTTGCAGAAATGTGTAACAGTCAATTAATTTGTCTCGTTTCTGAAGCACATAAAATATCAACATACTGAATGATATAACAGTCTGAAAATTTGTCTCTAACTGGTTGAAGGACTTGACCTACAAAAGTCTGACAAATAGTTGGACTATGAAGCATTCCCTGAGGTAACACTTTCCACTGAAACCTGGTGGCTGGTTCTTTATTATTTATGACTGGTATAGTAAAGGCAAATTTTTCACAATCCTGCTCTGCCGGAGGAATGGTAAAAAAGCAATCCTTCAGATCAATTATAATTAGAGGCCAGTCTTTTGGGATCATGGCCGGGCAGGCAATCCGGGTTGGAGAGGTCCCATGGGTTGAATTATGGCATTGACGGCTCGCAAGTCAGTCAACATATACGCCATCGGCCGGAATTTTTCTGAATTACAAACACAGGAGAATTCCAAGGCGAGAATAAAGGCTCAATATGTCCCTTTTCTAATTGTTCCTTCTAATAAATGCAAAGCCTCCAGTTTTTGTTTTGGTAGTGGCCACTGATTTACCCATAATTGTTTTTCTGTTTTCCAAGTTAATGGAATGGGTTTAGGAGGCTCTACAGTGGCCACCCCTAAAAAGGACACCCTATTCCTTTTCTTTCTTGATTTCCCTCAGTCTCAATTGGGACTTTAATGCCATTTTCATGTTCTCCTAATCCCTTTTCTGTTACATATCCCATCTTAATCATGATTTTTTGACTCATGGGGCTGCATAATGGAGCAGGCACAGTGATTTCCGCACCCCATTGTTATAACAAATCTCAACCCCACAGATTAACAGGAATGGAAGTAATCATTGGTTGAACAGTACTTTCTTGATTATCCAGCCCTAAACAATGTAAAATCACAGTACTTTGATACACTTGAAGGCAGTGCCTATGCTGAGAAGTCCTGTAACAGCCTTTTCGACAAGTCCTGTGACAGCCTGGCCACTGATTTAAAGCAATGATAGAGACGACTGCTCCAGTGTCTGTGAGCCCTTCAAACTTTTTCCTTGAATAATGGCCTTACACACAGGTCTGTTCTCTGAGAACTGACTTGCCCAATATGCAGCCTTTCCTGCCAAATCAGTGCTTCCAAACCCTCCTGTTCTTTTTATCTCACTGTTACCAACCTAATATAAGGCAGGAGTAATAATTGAGCAATCCTGTCTCCTGGACTGGCATTCCAAGGAATTGAGGAGCTAATAACCAGTTGAATTTCACCTTTGTAGTCTGAATTAACCACACCAGTATGAATTTGAACTCTCTTTAGATTTAGACTTGATCTTCCTAAGATTAGTCCTAGAGTCCCCTTAGGCAGTGGACCATATGTCCCTGTGGGGATTTTTTGTGGGGGCTCCCCTGGAAGCAGAGAGACTGCTTGTATAGTATATAAATCTACTGCTGCACTGCCGCTTGTGGCAGGGGACAATTGCTATATTGTGGTAACGGGCTCATTCCTTGAAGTACTTGTGACAGTGGGGGTTGTTGTCCCTGAAAACCCTGAGGAACAAAAGGCTGAATTGGGAATGCCCCAGTTTGTTGCAGGACCTGAGGCTGGCCCCTCTTCTCGTTTCCCGACAATGGTTGCCCATTTTTATCAAATTTAGAATGAAATTGATTAGCCCAATGTTTTACTTTTTTACATCTTGGACATAAGTCAGGTGGCTCTTTATCTGTTGTTGTAATACCTTGAATAGTTATATTTTGTTTGTTTGAGACTGGGTAATTTCTTTTAGGTGCCAATTTGTCCACAATTATAACATTTTCCCCCAAATGTTCTAACTTGTCCTCCTAAAGCAACTCCTGTGATTGTTTGAGCCATAAGCATAGCTTTATGCATAGCTCCTCCAATTCCATCACAGGCTTTTTCCGTACTCTGAGATGACATCTGATCCTGCTGGGACCTTTCCTTTAAATGGCTTAATGGCTGATTGACACTCAGGACTGGCGTTTTCGTACGCCATCAACTCCACTATGACCTTACAGGAATTCTCATCGGTAATTGACTTGAGCAGAATCTTGGAGCCTTGCCACAAAATCAGGGTGGGGCTCTTTAGAGCCTTGTCTTACTGTATTGAATGAGGGGCAGGTGGTTCCTGGGTCTTGGATTTTTTTCCCAGGCTCTAAGGCGGATAGCTCTAACTTGCTCAATGGCCTTATTTTGCATTATTACTTGTTGCTCAGTAGTGCTCCAATTTTGAACTGTTCCTAATAGTTAATCTGCATCTATATTTACTGGAGGATTGGCAGTCCTATTTTTTCGGACCTGTTCTTGTGCCCCATCAATCCACCAAGTCTTACATTGTAAAAATTGAGAGGGTGAGAGTGATGATTTTGCCAAAGTCTCCCAGTCATAAGGAATGAGTCTATGTCCATGAGCAATGGAATCTAATAATGTTCTTATATAAGTGGAGTTGGGTCCATACTGTTTTATTCCCTCTTTCATATCTTTTAGCATTTTTATAGAAAAGGACTCATATCTGGCTTCAGCTAGGGGAGGCACTCCCTCTTGGGCCCCTTCTCCAGATGGTATCGGTTCTAGTATTACCGAGAATTGCCCTGCCTCAGTATCTCCTTGTTTTCTTGCTCAATAATGTTATGTAATTCACTATCCTCTCCACTAGGTGGTGCTGTAGGATTAAGTCTCATACTGGGCGACTGAGGCTATAATGCCCTGCCCTGTGGTGCTAGAAACATTCCTGGCTGTCCATACTGATTTTATGGGGGCGGCCGATACTGAAGTTCAGCTGGCGGCCAATATTGATAGGCTACTCGCAATTGGGTCTTATTTTCTACCGGCTGATATTGTGGATACTGTGTTTGAATTGGCACTGCCGTGACAGAGACTCTATCTTGTTCTATTTGATCTTCTTTTGGGGTTTGTACTTGTCTAACCTTTCCTTTAAATGGCTTAATGGCTGATTGACACTCAGGACTGGCGTTTTCGTACGCCATCAACTCCACTATGACCTTACAGGAATTCTCATCGGTAATTGACTGAGCAGAATCTTGGAGCCTTGCCACAAAATCAGGGTGGGGCTCTTTAGAGCCTTGTCTTACTGTATTGAATGAGGGGCAGGTGGTCCTGGGTCTTGGATTTTTTTCCCAGGCTCTAAGCTGAGGTTGTAATGTTACAGGCATCTGAGCTGCTGGAAGACGAGTTGGCCATCGTGGTTTAGACTCTGATGGCCCCACTAATTCTTGACCTTTTTCTTCTAATTTTAACGTTTCAGGATATGTCACCTCCTGTAATTGATTATAGTCAACATTTTGCGTTGACTGAGCCATTGCCAATTCTGCTACATATTTACAATGTGAACTTTCCATTCCTTTCCAGGATTCTATCCCTGCCTCTTCTTCACAATCGATTACATAGCTTTCAGGAGCATCAGAAACTGAAACACTATCTTCTCCTGTTTGAAACGGTTGTAAAGCTACTTTAATAATGACCCAATCATTCCATACTGTAAGTGGGATGATTTCACCCTACCTACTTGCTTGTTTTAATTCTTTGCCAATTTTTTCCTAATCTTTTAGATCTAAAGTTCCCTGTTCTAGAAACCGTGGGCAGAATTGTTCTACTGTTTGAAATAGCGTGATTAGATTTTCTGTAGAGACTCTAACTCCTCATCTTTTAAAAACAATTTTAATAGAGCTGAGATAAGAGGCATATTTACTTTTAGTTTGCCCCATTTTTACCCTAGGTTCTTTTGAGTGCACAGGCTTACTGCAAGGCTGACCATAGACGTACTTTGGAATCTCTCATTGACTTGTCCTCAATGACCACGCTCAAGCATCCAGATGAAGGGGTGGCCTGCCCCTCCACACCTGTGGGCATTTCTTGTCAGGTGGGATGGAGAAAAGAAAGAGACACAGAGACAAGTATAGAGAAAGAAAAAGTGGGCCGGGCACAGTGGCTCATGCCTGTAATCCCAGCACTTTGGGAGGCCGAGGTGGGTGGATCACCTGAGGTCAGGAGTTCGAGACCAGCCTGACCAACATAGTGAAACCCTGTCTCTACTAAAAATACAAAAAAAAAGAAAAAGAAAAAGAAAAAGTGGGCCCAGGGGACCGGTGCTCAGCATAGGGAGGACCCGCCCTGGCACTGGTCTCTGAGTTCCCTCAGTATTTATTGATCATTATCTCTACTCTCGGAGAGGGGGATGTGGCAGTACAATAGGTAATAGTGGGGAGAGGGTCAGCAGGAAAACATGTGAACAAAGGTCTCTATGTCGAAACAAGGTTAAGAAAAGATGCTGTGCTTTGATGTGCACATACATAAACATCTGGGTGCATGAAAGAACAATATTGCCGCCAGTATGTCTCACCTCCAGCCTTAAGGCTGTTTTCTCCTAGCTCAGCAAATAGAACATAGAATTGGGTTTTACACCGAGACATTCCATTGCCCAGGGACGAGCAGGAGACAGATGCCTTCCGCTTATCTCAACTGCAAAGAGGCCTTCCTCTTTTACTAAACCTCCTCTGCACAGACCCTTTATGGGTATCGGGCTGGGGGATGGTCAGGTCTTTCCCTTCCTAGGAGGCCACATCTCAGGCTATCACATGAGGAGAAACTTTGGACAATACCTGGCTTTTCTAGGCAGAGGTCCCTGCGGCCTTCCGAAGTGTATTGTGTCCCTGGGTACTTGAGATTAAAGAATGGCATGACTTTTAACAAGCATACTGCCTTCAAGCACTTTTTTAACAAAGCACATCCTGCATAACCCTAAATCCATTAAACCTTGAGTCAACACAGCGCATGTCTCTCCTAGCAGAGGATTGGGGCTAGGGTTACAGATTAACAGCATCTCAAGGCAGAAGAATTTTTCTTAATACAGAACAAAATGGAGTCTCTTACGTCTACTTTTTTCTACACAGACACAGTAACAGTCTAATCTAGCTTTCTTTTCCCCACATAATGTCAGGTAATCCACCCGCCTCAGCCTCCCAAAGTGCTGGGATTATAGGCATGAGCCACCGTGCATGGCCAGCCCTAGTTTTTAAAAGAAAGTTTTATAATTTTCAAAGGTCAGAAAATGTTGATTTCTACTTTTTCTATATTTTAGAGTATATTGAGGATTTTTTTGTGGGGTAGGAGCAGCTAATATATGAATAATTTTCTTGCATATATTATGCATATACAATGGGAAATTTTCTCATTTCAGAGTGCAGACTTCAAAAATCTTTGCATCAGGCCTTTCACACATCAACCAATGAGCCTCTGAGTTGTTTCCAGGCATATTTAATATTGTTAACAGTTCTATGAGCAATTATGCACATACAGCATGGTGCAGAGTTACAAGTGTTTTGTGTGTGTGTGTGTGTGTGTGTGTTCCTAGAAGAAAAATTGTCAATTTGTTAGATTTTGTAAATGTTTAACCTTTTGAGATAATGACAAACCATTTTTCAGGGTTGTAAAAATGGATGCCTCTCTTGGCAATGTATTAGGGATACTACTATATATCTAAATAGTCAACTGCTGTTATTTTTGCACATTTCATTTTAATCTGATCAAGTAGAGGTTAATAGTATCTTATTGTAGTGATGGTTTGTATTCCTTTATCACAATGAGGTTGAACATATCTACATATGTTTGGATTTATACATTTGAATTTTCTTCTAAATGTCAGTTTATTTATCTATTTGATTATTTCATGTATATATTTGACTTATTTACATGTGGAAGTCTTGCTACATTTTTTTATCTTCCTCTTTATCTAATCCCTTGCAATTCAATTCAATTATTTGGATGCAGTTTATTCTTTCTCAGAGTAACTTGTGTTTTCAATTTAATCTGTAATTACTTTCATAATTATCAAGGTTTTCTTAAACCTGGAGCATTTTTGTGTCTTGTTTAACCAGTGTTTCCAATCTTTATTACTTCCAATACATATTCTCATATATGTGGTAACCACTGCCTCTTGCTTCTCAAATTCTTTCTTCACCCTTCTCCTTCACCTTTTTCCCACATCAAAGAGGGTTGAACTCTGACTGCATTTCCCAAGCCTGCTTCACATTTGTCTGCAGCTCAGTTTAGTCAACAAAATGCACTGGTGGGTGATAGGAGAGTAAAAGGAATAAAGGAGTCAGATAATTTCTACCACTGTCTGCCTGCTTTGGGCACCATCTATGGGAACAGCTGCATGTTCTCCTTCACTTTAGCTCTTACTGGACAGGACAAGTACGATTAAACCTTAAGCCAGATAATTTCAATTCCTAGGCTCTAATAATGCTGTCTCTTCCAGAAAGTGTGATGGTACTTGCTTCCGTTTGCTGGGGGAGTTTAAGGATCTCTTCATGTGCAGAAAGCATTAGTTTTTGAATGTGAGTTAAATATTGGTAAAATGCTGAGATTGGATGTTGAGTAGCAAAAGAGGTAGAGTTCACTTAGCTGTTTTTGCTCAGACTTACTCATCACCCATACTCTTTTGTGCTCTACACTGCAATGATGTAAACTGCGTTTCCCAGACTCCCTTGTCAACTGACTTCTGGCTGAACTTAACCAATGTTAGGCACTGAATGGAGATGAAAGGGAAGAAGGAAAAGTGGAAACAGGGTATTACCCATCCCTCCTGGGCTTCTGCTACATCTTAATGTGTCAAGAGCCTGAAGGGTAAGCCTGCTGCGGCTTCAGGTTCTTCCAGGTGGCAGAGGCTTTTGGCCTTTAGTGATTTCCAGTTCTTGCTAATCTCTGTCCCATTTGTCATATCAGTTTCTCTATCACTTGTGTAGCCAATTTCTTGTATTAAATGTCTCCATCTTACTACCTAACTAGTGTATACACAGTCCTGACTGATTTGTATAAATACTAGTAAGAATTGCAAATTTTGTTCTTGACATTTATGTCCTTGATCTTCATGGTGTTAATCTTTTTTTTTTTTTTTTAGACAGGGTTTCTCTCTTGTTGCTGAGGCTGGAGTGAAACGACATTGCCTTGCATCACTGCAACCTTCACATCCCAGGTTCAAGCGATTCTCCTGTCTCAGTCTCCCAAGTAGCTGGGATTACAGGTGCCTGCCGCCGAGCCCGGCTAATTTTTTGTATTTTTAGTAGAGACAGGGTTTCACTATGTTGGCCAAGTTGGTCTTGAACTCCTGACCTAGGCAATCCACCCACCTCAGCCTCCCAAAGTGCTGGGATTACAGGCATGAGCCACCACGCCCAGCTCATGGTGTTAATCTTTACCCAACTTCGTGTTTCCCTCTATAAGAATATTATATTCCTGGCTTCATTCATTAAATACCCCCAACTCTCCTATGATCTGGCATAACCCTCAGTCAATATACCAGAGTTTATACATGTATGGGTTTTTCTTTAATGAGCTCTTTTTTGTATTTTGTCAACTCAAGATTTTATATCAGTACCTGTTTTAATATATGAATTTCTGGAATGTCTAATAAGTCCTGCAAGTTTGTTGGCAATTCTCTCCTTATTTTTAGTAAGTGTTCTTGCTATTATAGTTCCTATGCACTTCCATAAAATTTTACAACCAGTTTATCAAATTCTTGGAAAAACACTTTTGGAATTTATGTTGAAATTACACTGAATCAATAGATCAGTTTGGGAAGAAATTATATGGTTGAGATATTAAGTCTTCTTATCTGTAAACATGATATGTTTTTCCACTTATTTAAGTTTTCAGTTTCTATTTTGAAAATAAGCTATTTTGTCATTCTACCTGTTCTGATATTTTTAGAAAGTTTGTAATTTTTATCTATTTGTTATGTTCATCATTACGTTATTATTTAAGAGCTTGGTTATTGTGTTTCTTTAGACAATCTCTTTGTTTCCTTAGTTTGAACAATTAACAATGCAAGATTGCATATTCTTCCTCCCCGCCTCTCTTCCCTCTCACCCACAGCCAATTGTAATCAGTAATTTTAGAGCTCTCAATGTTTACTCTGGTGTAGTTAATTAAGCTCATGCATATAACACTGCTTCATTCTTAGTTGTAGTGGATTAAAAATGTTGCCCCCAACTTTGTGTCCATCCAGAACCTCAAAATGTGACTTTATTTGAAAATACGGTCTTGGCTGATGTAAGTAGTTAAGATGAGGTCATACTGGATTAGGGCGAGGCTTAAATTCAATGACTGGTGTCTTTATAAGAAGAGAAAGCATACAGAGACATAGAGAAAAGAAGGCCACATAACAACAGAGACAGAGATAGGAATTACGCAGCTACAACCCAAGGTACGCTAGAGGTTTCCAGGAGCCACCAGAAGCTAGGAAGAGGCAAGGAAATATTCTTCCCTAGAGCCTTCAGAGAGGGTGACTGCAGACACTTTGATTTCAGACTCCTAGACAACAGAACTGAGAGCAAATTTTTGTTTTAAACCACCCAGTTTGTGACATGTTATGGCAGTGGTAGAAAACTTGCTGATTTTCTCTCAGTACACACTTATTCAGATTTCTGATGCACATCAGGTTGCCTTTAATTCCCTGTTACATCAAATTGGTACAATTAATATCTTATTTCTGTGAAGCCACTTATTGAACTCAGCTGGAATTTCACTGAAACACATTCCTAGGAATGGGATTTCTACTACTAAACGGCTATACAAAAATAAACACGTATTTAATGTCAATGCTGCAAAATCTAAAACCTAGACTTCAAGATCCTCCCTTTATGAAAGGAAATGTAGAAATTAATATATGTATATTTTTATCATGGTAAACAGAAGCAGAGGCCATCTAACTCACACTGGTCTGAGAAAAAATCCTGGGGGACGGTGACCTTGAGGTAAACCTATAATGAATAAACTTGAGTTGAAGAAGAAAGGAGGATATTTCGAGCATAGGAAGCTTTTTAAGTTTACTGTACTCCTTACTACTAATGAAGATTTCTTTGCTATTCATGACCTAGAACTATTTTCAGCAAAGTCATAATCTTTTGCAGAACTGCCGTTTTCAGATTTTTGAAGCAACATGGGAAATCTGTTTTATAGAATCTTATAACAACTTTTTAATATGAAGATTAGCATTTTTTAGGGCCTCTGTCAAGAAAAAAAATTCAGTAGCCAATGTATGAATACTACTTCAATAGAGTTTCTTTTCACAACTTACCGAAAGAGTCCTCGTTAGTATAGTGGTGAGTATCCCCGCCTGTCACGCGGGAGACCGGGGTTCGATTCCCCGACGGGGAGGAAAGTAGATACTTTTGATGCCAACCTAAACAATTCCAATGTTAAAAAGCAAGTCAAGCCTTAAGAAGGCCAATCTTAGGAAGCATGTCTTTCTGGTATTTATTTATTTATTTATTTATTTATTTATTTATTTATTTATTTATATTTATTGAGAGGGAGTTTCACTCTTGTTGCCCAGGCTGGAGTACAATGGCGCGATCTCAACTCACTGCAACCTCCCTCTCCCGAGTTCAAGCGATTCTCTGCCTCAGGCTCCCGAGTAGCTGGGATTACAGCCATGCGCCACCCAGCTAATTCTATATTTTTAGTAGAGATGGGATTTCTCCATGTTGGCCAGGCTGGCCTCAAACTCCCAACCTCAGGTGATCCACCCACCTCGGCCTCCCAAAGTGCTGGGATTACAGGCGTGAGCCACCGCGCCTGGCCCAGGTTTTGTCATTTTAAGTCGGATTCCTGCGTATTGGTTTATCAGTGGGTTCACGCAGCAAGCCATCACCTGATGGAAGTCCACTGCCACCTTCTCTCTGGGAAGAGAGGTCACCGAACGCGCCAGTATTCAAAGTGTGTTCAGCTGGCTCTAGAAACACGCCAGGATCTCTAATTGGGAATTCTCATTCCTCGACTGGTTGTTGGGAACAAGAAATGCGTTTTTCTTTGCCTTCGTGTGTTCCAAGCATGCTAGCTGGTGAGAGTCGTTTGAGGCTGGCCTGCCACAGGAGTGACTTTGAGGCAGAAAGGGCCGAACTACTGGGGTGCGTGGTGAAGTTTACATTTAGGCTGCATCACTTGCAAATTGGGCGATGTCTTGGGTTATTTTGTCCTCTCCTTCCATCTGTGAATTTAATAATTTGTATCTTAGGATTCTTGGGGAAATTAATAAGTAAATGATAAATGGAAAACTGATTAATAATCTATACAGGAAAGGCCCGGCGTGGTGGCTCACGCCTGTGATCCCAGCACTTTGGAAGGCGGAGGCAGACAGATCACGAGGTCAGGAGTTGGAAACCAGCCTGACGAACTGGTGAAATCCCGTCTCTACTAAAAATACAAAAAGTAGCCAGGCAGGGTGTCGTGTGCCTGTAATCATAGCTACTCGGGAGGCTGAGGCAGGAGTATGGCTTGAATCTGGGAGGTGGAGGTTGCAGTGAGCCGAGATGGTGCCACTGCACTCCAGCTTGGGCAACAGAGCGAAACTCCATCTCAATAATAATAATAATAATAATAATAATCTATACAGGACAGTAAAATGTAATATCTGGGGTTATATTTTCTACTGGAAATTAATTATATTTCTATCAAACAAAATTTATTTGAGTTGGTATGGACTAATATCATTTGCATTACTATGAGTTATCTACAAGTCAACTTTTCTCCTGCGGAGTCCTAGAACAGTTTAACAAATAAAAATTTGGTGAAAGGTACACACTCACAATCAAGTAATTTCCAGAGGTCTATTACACAATGCCCAACACTTCACTGAAAAGACACCCAATCATTTCTGTTGCCCATTTCCAAGATTCTGACAATTTTTTGTAACACATGAAACTTTAAGTTGTTATGCACCGTTTCAAATCGAGTTATTAAGGAGGAGTTAGCAGGGACAGAGACACCTTTAACCAGGTCACTTAGTTCTGTCCCTCTGTTTATCCAGTTGTAAATTTGGTCAGTGTATGTTTTTAACTTTATTACCACAGTTGGATGGGATATTTTAAATCTTACTCTTTCCTTAGTTTATACTGTTTCTTAGGGACTTCATATGAACAAAGATGAGTGAAAACAAATGCATTCTCTGGCAGTTCTACAAGATCTTTCTTCTCTCACTCCCTACTTGCTCTCCCTCATTTAGAAGATCTGTTGTTTGTGGTATGAAGAGACTTCAGCAGGCTTCAGTAGATGGCATTAATATTTCAGGATGCGTGTTGCTTCTGTTGTCCAGGTCTGACAAAAAGTCCACTGAGTCAACCGAGACAGTCAAAATCTGCCAGTACAGAGATACAGCCAATCTAAGGCTCTGCAATCCAAGTGACTGAAGGAACTCACACTGCAGCCTTGACCGCTTGGGCTCAAGCAGTCCTCCCACCTGAACCTCCCCAGTGGCTGGGACCACAGTCGTACGCCACCATACCTAGCTAATTTATTATTATTATTTTTTGAAGAGACAGGGTCTCACTATTTTACCCAGACCAGTATCAAACTCCTGTGCTCAAATAGTCCTCCTGCCACGGCCTTCCAAAATGCTGGGATTGCAGGCATGAGCCACTGCACTTGGCCCTCATTCCTTTTTATAACTACATATTACACCATTATGTGTGAAACAATAGTTCATTCAATAAATATCCTATGTTTGGTAGTTTAGGTAGTTTCCAGTATTTTGCAGTTTCAAGTAGTCCTGCAGTTAATGTGTGTAGATAGTTTCTTATTGTTGGAAATGTATCTTAAGTATAAATATTTCAAAATGGGAGTGCTACGTTGAAGGATGAGTAAGAAAGCAAGATGTTGATTGGTTTGTGGCTTGAGGTGTATGTATTTTATAATGCTAAAGGACTATCCAACTATTCTTAAGAGTGTCTTAGAAAGTGGTAATAATTTTGTCAAAGTTCAGCATCTAATAATAGAGGAGATAATTATATAATTTTATTTTTGCACATGAAGAGCAATAACCCATCCCTTTATTGTGAGGTCCTTTGTGAATGTTTGTATGTCTTTTTTTTTTTTTAGACAGAGTTTCACTCTTGTCACCCAGGCTGGAGTGCAATGGTGCAATCTCAGCTCACTGCAACCCCCTCCTCCTGGGTTCAAGTGATTCTCCTGCCTCAGCCTCCTGAGTAGCTGGGATTACAGGTGTCCACCACTATGCCCAGCAAATTTTTTTATTTTTAGTAGAGACGGGGTTTCACCATGTTGGCCAGGCTGGTCTAGACCTCCTGACCTCAGGTGATCCACCCACCTTGGCCTCCCAAAGTGCTGGGATTACAGGTGTGACCCACCGCACTCAGCCAAATGTTTGTATGTCTTGAGTGAGTGCGTGTGTCAAATAAGTCTCCACAGAGAAGAATGCCATCAATATAATATCACACCTATATTTCTGGAGAAAATTGGTTGCAGTTAAGATCTTGCTGGCAAAGATTATGTGCTATGGCAAGCCATATGAGATAATCCATGGTAGAGAGGTAAAGGTGTACTGTGTTCCCTCACAGATGCAGGCAAACTGAGAAGATTTGAGGCATTGAAATAGCCACTAAACAAAACGTAGTAGACAAATCTATAACTACAGAGTATGTATCAGTTAACAATTAGATGGAGTCAGTAATTACAATAATATTTGGTATAAGGACCTTAAGGGGTGGGACCATGGAATTAAGGTTACAGTAATCTTCCATTAGGAGGCATTCATGCTTTCCAAGTTTAATAACAAGCTAACCTGGGCTATTCAATGAGAAACTGTAGGGATAATCACCCCTTCTCTAAACAGAGCTTATACAATGGGCTCAATACTTGAAAGTCTTGTTTTAATTTATATTAAATTAAATATACAGTCAAAATATCCCATTACATGTAGCACTTTTTAAAATCTCTTTTCTACCATCTTTTAATACTGATAAAGCAATTTCCACAGTACTCACTTTGACAAGGCAAATGCTTATGCGAGCAGAAAAAGTCAGAGAATGTAAAATTTGGGAAGGAAGAAAAACCTGAATCTAATGTTCCCAGGCTACAGAAAACTCATAAAATCTTAAAATTAACTTGGGTTCCACTTCGCTTTGTATAGCTTTCACCCTTACGTGCTCAGAGCTATGCCTACACTCACCCTCATATCCATCTCGTTCTTTGGCCAGAGGTTCCTAGTACATAATATTCAGAGAAGAAAGAAATGCAGGAGACTCTTGGGATGAAATGGAGGGGGATGGAGGAAATGGATGAAAACAGAAGGAAAATAAATCAAGAATGAATAATAAAATTGTACTTCTGTGTTGAGTTGAACCAATTTATGTGAATCCATAGAACTGTTTTCCTGGCAACTTATGCAAAGTCAGATTGCACAGCAGATGCATGCTGGACCTACAACACAGACCTCCATGGGTGAAACCATACTAACATTTTCAATATGGCACTGTGGACTCCAAAATTATTCTGTTTTCCCCAACTCTGAGTCCCCCAGGAGAGAAGAACAACACAATTTATGTAAATCACAGCCACTGCTTTCTGTTTCCTGCCCTGTCCCATACCTGACAAAATCTAGCCTTTCATCATTTTCCATGGTTTAGGTTTATTTGTTTATTTGTTTATTTATTTATTTATTTACTTATTTTGAAACTGACATTATTGCAGGAAACATTGTGAAGTCTCTTGTTGTCTTGGTTCTTACCTCATTGCTTCCTTTCTTCCTCTGCAAAGGTGCTCATGCATGACTAAAGGTCGAATATGACAGTGGCAGCAAATATTATTTTTTCAACATCCAGGTCATTCTTGTCTTTGAATGAGATGGACCTTAAGATAAGATGTGATGAAACATATTAGAAGAGGACATGGATTAATATGGAATCTCTGATGTTCAAGGTGATGCATTACCAAGCGATTCATTCAACTTTGCCCTTATGGATGGGAAAGGAAACACTTAAGTAGCAAATGAGAGGTAACAGAGAATGAAAGGTAGAAGAAAAGAGAAGACAAGAGGGAAAAGAAGAAGGGCCTAGGGAAAGGTGGAGGAGAGGAGAAAGGAAAAGTTAGCATTAGGATGGGTGTGCTAAAAAGGGAGAAGCACGAGAGACATGGGAAGTGGTCTTCTACGTCTGCAAAACCCTTGGAAGTGGGCAGTCATTCCACTTCCCACCCAACCCTAAATAATCCAGGAAATCCCAATTGTGAAAGTGCAGAAAAAATTTGAAGGGGACAACAGATTTAAATCCTCTGTCTTGTGTTGTAAGTTATAACTTTCATTCTTCTTTCCCTATCTTTTATTTTTATTTATTTATTTATTTATTTGAGACTGAGTCTCACTCTGTCACCCAGGTTGGAGTCCAGTGGCATGATATTGGCTCACTGCAACCTCCACCTCCCAGGTTCAAGCAATTCTCCTGTCTCAGCCTCCCGAGTAGCTGGGACTACAGGTGCATGCCACCACACCCAGGTAATTTTTGCATTTTTAGTAGAAATGGGGCTTCACCATGTTGGCCAGGCTGGTCTTGAACTCCTGCTCTCAAGTGATCTGCCCACTTTGGCCTCCAAAAGTGCTGGGATTACAGGGGTGAGCCACTGCGTCTGGCCTCTTTCTGTATCTTTTAATTCCTCTGAAGAGGAAACCTTGTTCACTCCAGTCATTACTAAATTGGACACATCTCCTCAAGTTCAGGAAGAAACATGAGTCCCCAGGTGATTGAGACACACTTTGGGAGACCCTGAAAGTCTTTAAAACCCTGAATTCCTCTCACTCTTCTTATAGATCTCATCATTTCACCAGCTGAATTAGGACCTAAGAGAGAGTTGGAGGTTCAGTCTGGGGAACAGCAGACTTTTGACCTTTCAATACCTGTTTCTGCTAAAAGAATACTTCATTTTTATGTCAGGTGCAACCAGGGACTGACAATTCCTGCTGCCCTGCCTACTGAAGGATTTCTGAGGTCCACTTGGAAGGTGGGAAAACTTCCACAACTTTAAAAAAACAGGGTTTCTCTGACAGAAATCTTGTTAGCTTTACTTCTCTTCTCTAGGGTACATATGACTTAGTGAAAATGAGGGAACAGTCATAAAGAATATGCACTTACTGTGCTCAGAGTATCCACTAGGTAAAAACCTCGACTTTTTGTCCAAAACCCATTTCAAGTCTTATAAAAATCTATAGTGCTGTACACAGAAAAAATGCACAGAAGCCCATTTCTGGTTTTGTTTTGTTTTGTTTTTGTTTTTGTTTTTAGATTATATCTTAAGGTGAGGACAGTAGCTTTGTAACGAAAGCACAAAATGGATGACTAACAATTTCAAAATCTGTCTGGATTTTAGTTTGTAAGTGTTTCTTACAGGGTTTTGTGTACTACCATCTTATCTAAGACCTGGGAAACTCAGAGATGAACAAGACAAAGGCCACTGCTCTTAGAGTCTACATGCTACTAGGGTCCTCCCAAACTGCAACACCCTCTAGAATGAGGTAGTTATCCCCCACCAGGTAAGAGAATTTGAAAATGGCTATCCAATAACTCCAGTGCAAGTTACTTGCTATAGTATCTTTACCATAACCCTAAATTTTCTAGCAAATACGTGATTTAGTCTTTGGAGGGTATAAGTAAGTTAAACCTAGCAAAGGGTACGAGTGTTTCGACATATATGGCAGAAGTTTTCTGTTTTGACTTCTACATGCTGCAGAAGTCAAAACTACACTTAACGCCTGGACAGGGACTTGAACCCTGGACCCTCAGATTAAAAGTCTGATGCTCTACCGACTGAGCTACCCAGGCCCTTTTGCTAAATCCTTCTTCATTCTTTAAATAATGTAATCCCACTAGTAATTGGATTGCCATGAAAAGCTGCAGGAAATCCATGGTTTTCGGAAACTACCAGGGTTGTAGCTCAATCACCTAAGCCATTTAATCACCAAGCAGATAATTTAACCTCTACACTGTACTTTCATTTCAGCCTATTCATGTACACAATTGCAGGGAGAATGAAGATTATTCCTATATTGCCAAAGGGAGTTCGTTGCTCTGGGCAGAGGGGTCCTGGGAGACCGAATTTGCGGGCTCCCTAGCCATCTTGGAGGGAGGAACCAGGAGGTGGAGACAGTTTTAAGGAACGATTGGCCTAATTGAAGAGAATCCTCGAGAGGATTAAAAAGTGTGGAAGGAAAATGAAGGTTCTCTGTTGCCCCATTTGGTATTTTTCCCACACTTTCAGAAGTGGAATGTCTAGGTTCTTCAGAGGTAGGAGGAAATAAAAATACAAGTCCCCCTCTAATTTTCTCTTCGCATTTTGTCTGGAGCCCCAACTCATTCAAAGACAAGAATGGCTTGGGAGTTCAGGAAATAGTGCTCGTGGTTTGTTCAGTATTCTTTAATTCTTGAGATATTTTGAACACCTGTAAAGAGGGACCATGGGGACAAAAACCCCACAGCAAATTTGGCAGAAGAGGAAGACAGGAAGAGACTTGTTCCATGAGGAGCTGTGCCAGACCTGGACTGCCTAATCCAGGACTATTTATTTTTGAGTCAGTAACTCTATTATTTAAAACATTAGGCCGGTCGCAGTGGCTCATGCCTGTAACCGCAACACTTTGGGAGGCTGAGATAGGTGGATCACTTGAAGCCAGGAGTTTGCAACCAGCCTCGCCAACATGGCGAAACCCGGTCTCTAATAAAAATACAAAAAAAAAAAAAAATTGGCTGGGCTTGGTGATGCGCACCTGTAATCTCAGCTACTCGGGAGGGTGACACAGGAGAATCACTTGAACTCAGGAGGCAGAGGTTGAAGTGAGCCAAGATCGCACCATTGCCCTCCAGCCTGGGCGACAGAGCGAGACTCCATCTCAATCAATCAATCAATCAATCAGCAAGCTTTTCTTTTTTCTTTTCCTTTTTTTTTTTTTTTTTTAAGACGGAGTCTCACTCTGTCGTCCAGGCCAGAGTGCAGTGACGCAATCTCGGCTCACTGCAAGCTCCGCCTCCTGGGTTCAGGCCATTCTCCCGCCTCAGGCTCCCAAGTAACTGGGACTACAGGCGCCTGCCACCACTCCTGGCTAATTTTTTCTATTTTTTGAAGTAGTGGGCAGAAGGGGAGGCTGAGGCAGGAGAATGGCGTGAGCCCGGGAGGCGGAGCTTGCAGTGAGCTGAGATCGCGCCACTGCACTCCAGCTTGGCGACAGAGCGAGACTCCGTCTCAAAAAAAAAAAAAAAAAAAAATTACCCCTACTTCCTGACAGTATCCAAAGCACAGCAAAGCCCTACTTTCTTTAAGCCTCTCTCAAATCACCCCGCCAAAGTCTAAATTTTATAATTTGTTTTCTAACACCCTATTAGTGAGACACCCGTGGTTTCCACTATGTGTGTTCACCCTCAATGCAATATGTAATAAACCCAACTCCAGGTGTGTCCCTGGCGGCCTTTGGTGAGAGTGCCTTGGCACCAATCAGTTTTATGTATTTATCTGTCTCCCTCCACTGCTCCACTTCTGTATCTTTGGTACCAGTTACAGAATCAGAACTTGGCTGTGCATTCAACAAATATTTGTGAAATGAATAAATGAATGAAAAAATCAATAAAGTCAGCTTTGCCCACAAGAAAGCCCTGAGCAGGGCAGGCCAAGAAAGCAGCAAATCTTGCCATATGCCTGGCTTCCAGAAAGGTTGGATTAGCATAGTTGGAATAAAGCAGGCTATTTTCTTTCAGGGCAGCATGCCAATAATAAACTTTTTGATAGTCCTGCTCAAAACTATTCTGGATGTTTCACTACCTTCCATCATTTAGATATTATAGCTCTGCCAAAGCCTGCCTCCAGTTGTGTTGGTTCTGGGGGGGGGGAAAAAAAAAGCCCTTCTTTAAGCATTTAAAACATTCTTTCACTGGTGAGAATTTCTACTTTGATTTAGTTTTCTAGTCTGTTAATTTTGGCTTCTGATATTGTGAGCATGGGCTGACAAATTGTGATGATGGCCTTGTATGGGGTAGAACCTAGTCTATTGATTGTTAAATAGGCTTCTTGCCCATGGATCACATCCTTTTACTCTTCCCTATGGATAAAGCTATTGGCTCTTATTCCTCATGTGGTGCATCTGATGCCCACCATCATCTAGTCCAAACCATCACCACCTTTTTCTGGACCACCGCAAGGTTCTTATAAGGGTGGAGCCTGAATTCAATCCCACTTATATCTGACTCAAGGTTTTCATTCTTTCCACATCTCTAAATGTTATTAAAATATTTTACATGCTACAGCTAGATCAAGAAATTATTAATACAAGTCCTAGCTATTTGGGAGGCTGAGGCAGGAGGATTGCTTGAGACCAGCAGTTCCAGGCTGTGGTACACTATGATCACATCTGCAAATAGCCACTGCATTCCAGCCTAGGTAACCAAAGAAGACCCCGTTTTTGTTGTTGCTCTTGTTTTAAAATGACAGACAAGTAAACAACAACAAGATCAACTTCTCTTTGGCCATTGTCCATTCACAAAATAGCCTGCAACTCTCCAATAACTTATTTACAATGTGTCTATAATGCTGGAAGCCCTTCACTACGAAATAAAAGCAGGGACAGCTATGAGCCTCTCACCTTCATCACTGAAAGGAGGGAGAAGGGAAGGAAGATACAGTTTATTGCTTGGTAATAGCCATTAACCCTTTTTACTCGTACCTCTATTAGCACATATAGAACCATATATCACATTCCTTCACTTTCGTATCCCCTTTCCCCAGGCTATCAGGAAAAAATGAATGAGAGGAAAAAATGAGAGAGAGAAAAGCCAGCGGGTGAAGAAAGTGCTGGAACAAGTGGGGGATCTGGGGAGAAACACAGGAAAAATGTGCAATATGCCGCCACCTAAACTTAGAAGGACGATTTGGATGCTGGAAGACAGGTTTAAAGGGGGGGCGTTCAAGCCTTTCTCACTGGCTCCCTCCTTACCTATGTTACTTTTTCAATTTAATTGTGAGAAGAGAGTGTAAGCATCACAACAAGCTAGCAGAAAAGATCTCCACAGCCATCACTAACAAGATCTACAGATATGTGAAATTCCCACTCCGTGGGGACTGACTTGGATTGTGGGGCTGGTGGGTGAGTGGGAGGAGGGAAACTTGGTGGGCAAGGAATTAAGGGGAGGTGTGAGCGGGAGCAGGCTCTCAATACACCAGGCTCTTTGCCTCTGGGGCTGCCTTAACTGCGTGCCATAGTGATAGTCTCCAGCTTCCATCAAAACTCAGCTTTACTCCTCTTCTGTTTTGCAATTAGTTTAGTTTTCACTGTACAACTGAACACAGTCTCTGGAACAGATTGACTATTGATTACGGTAAGTAGATGATTGAACCACCCACTCCATGCAGGTGTCAGGATGGCCGAGTGGTCTAAGGCACCAGACTCAAGCTTAGGCTTCCCCCTCTGGGCGTTCTGATCTCCAAATGGAAGCAGGGGTTTGAATCCCACTTCTGGCATACCTATTTTGCATATGCCACAGATTCAAGATCTGCAACTTCTCATGTTAACTGTTTTACTACCCTACCCTTTTTAAAAAATTCTTTGGCAGACTCACCAAATGTTGCTCTTCCCCACTTTCTTCATTAGAACATTGCCCTTTCAGCTCTTTTTGGACCAGTGTGGTTTAGAAATCCTTTCCCTCTTTCTTCTTTCCTCTGTCCTTTCAATAAAAAGTACATATTTACAAATTTCTACGTGGAATAATAGTAATAGCTCAGTCCTAAAATCTAGGCCTTAAAATATAGATAAGGAGAGGGCTATTCGTTCCTATTTTCAGCCCTTTAACTTCTCTGTGAGAGTAAGTGGCAGGCATTTTGAGCATGCTTCCATATTTCTGCATGTCGTTCCTTCTCCATTGTCCTCACCAGAGCTTCTTCTTTTTCTTCACCTGCTGGCCTTCTTCTTTCATTCCTCATATACCTTCTCCCCATCACTTTACTCGCTGGCTTTTATCTCTCTCATTTTTTCCTCTCATTCATTTCTTCTTCTTCTTTTTTTTTTTTTTGAGACAGAGTCTCGCTCTGTCGCCCAGGCTGGAGTGCAGTGGCCGGATCTCAGCTCACTGCAAGCTCCGCCTCCCGGGTTTAAGCCATTCTCCTGCCTCAGCCTCCCGAGTAGTTGGGGCTACAGGCGCCCGCCACCTCGCCCGGCTAGTTTTTTGTATTTTTTAGTAGAGACGAGGTTTCACCGTGTTAGCCAGGATGGTCTCAATCTCCTGACCTCGTGATCCGCCCGTCTCAGCCTCCCAAAGTGCTGGGATTACAGGCTTGAGCCACTGCGCCCGGTCTCATTTCTTCTTGATAGCCTAATTGTATGGTGGGTGAAGTAAGGAGATGGGATGTGATATATTCTATGGCATAAGATAAGAGAGATGTGAGAGTCAGAAGAACGAGAACAGTGGTTCTCAACTAGGAGTGATTTTGCCACAGTCTAGAGATATTTCTGGTTGTCACACTGGGGAAGGGTGCTACTTGCATCTAGTGATTAGTTATCAGGGATGCTGCTAAACATTCTACAGTGCATGGGACAGCATCTGCAACCAACTAAGAATTATCTAGCCTAAAATGTCAATAATGCTGAGATTGAAAAACCCTGGATTAGGAAGAACCTCTCTGTTTTGTAATCACTATTGAGTAATAAGTCGTGTGTTAGTTTCCTTTTGCTATTACAACAAATTAGCACAAACTTGGTGACTTAACACAAATTTATTCTCATACAGTCAGAAGTCTAAGATCAAGCAGGACTTTGTTCCTCCTGAGGCTTCAAAAGAGAATCTGTTTCCTTGCCTTTTCCAGCTCGTAGCGGCCACCTGGATCCCTTGGTTCAAGGAATACAGTCCTCCATTTTCTTTTTCCTTTCTTTTTTTTCTTTTCTTTTCTTTTTTTTTTGAGACAGAGTCTCGCACTGCTGCCCAGGCTGGAGTGCAATGGTGTGATCTTGGCTCACTGCAACCTCTGCCTCCCAGGTTCAAGTGATTCTCCTTGCCTCAGCCTCCCAAATATCTGGGATTACAGGTGTCCGCCACCACGCCCAGCTAAATTTTTTGTATTTTTAGTAGAGATGGGATTTCTCCATGTTGGACAGGCTGGTCTCAAACTCCTGACCTTGTAATCTGCCCACCATGGCTTCCCAAAGTGCTGGGATTACAGATGTGAGCCACCACATCTGGCTAGTCCTCCATTTTCAAAGCACATGCATCAATCTATCCTCTGGTTGCATCATCACATATTCTTTTTCTGTCTCTTTCACTCTTGACTTCCCTTTTATAATATTGGGCCCAACTGGATCATCTGGGATACTTTTCTCATCTCAAGATCCTAAACTTAATTACTTTGCAAAATCTCTTTTGCCATGTAAGGTAACGTATTCATAGGTTTCTGGGATTAGCATGTGGACATCTGTGAGGGGCCACTATTCAGTCTATCACAAGTGGTTTCCTGATTTGATTAAGGTGAAAGATGTTCATGCACTGGTTAGTTTTCATACTAGTATTTATTAGCCCTCTAATTAGTAGCTTTCAGAGGCTTTCATTTCCCATGAAAGATAATACAAATATTATAAGCAACAATTGGCAATTGGGTATCTAATTTTACCCATTTTGTGTGTGGTTGGTGATCTGGTGGTGCTTTGTTTGCTTGGTTTTGCCTACTTAATTAAATTTGTTTGTTTCTCAGATAGAATACCCAGAATATTACTTTGAAACAATGTAGAGAAGTAATACCATGAGAACTTTGAGTCAAATATTAGGAGTTTGAATTCAAGTCCCCCAAATGAACTCCTCTAAAAGGTAAAGTTTTCTTGTTCCTAGAAATGTCATCAAATTCCAGTAGCTGACAATTTCAAGTATTCCCGCCCTACTTCATATTACCCTAGTCCAACACGATCTATGTTATGAGTCAGCCAATGTTTTCTGTAAAAAGACCAGATGGGTCAAGAGGAAAACTCAAGGATATTCTGTAAGTTTTAAATTGTAAGAGAAAAAACAACATTTGTTTGTTTGTTTGTTCTGAGAAGGAGTCTCACTCTGTAGGCCAGGCTGGAGTGCAATAGTGCAATCTCAGCTCACTGCAACCTCTGCCTCCCAGGTTCAAGTGATTCTCCTACCTCAGCCTCCTGAGTAGCTGAGGTTACAGGCACCCGCCATCAAGCCAGGCTAATTTTTTTTATTTTTGTAAAGACACGGTTTCACCGTGTTGGCCAGGTTGATCTTGAACTCCTGACCTCAGGTGATCCACCTGCCTTGCCCTCCCAAATTGCTAGGATTACAGGCGTGAGCCACCATGCTCAACTGAGAAAACAACATTTTTAACAAAATTCAAAATATAACTATAGAATTGAGCAAATTTTTTTCTAGTATAGGCCCACTAATGAAAAGAATGAAATTCTTTTGGAGGGAATAATGTTTCAGTTACTTGAAATTCTAAGTCAGCATTCCCTATTATCAAGTAAACTAAGCAGTGTTGGTAATATCTATCCAGACATCAGGAGCCAGGGAAAATCATTCAAAGGCATTTGCCTTTGTTGTAATTGACTACTAACATTATTCACAATGTTTTCAGCTCTTAGCAGAGTTCTGTTCTGAAGGTCGGCTGTTCAGATTTCTATTGGAACTAACTCACAGAATAGAGTTGCTTTCTCTTCTCTCCTTTTCATCTTATTTCCAACCAAATTTTGGTTTCTCACTGTTTGCTTTGGTTCAGTTAAATAATCATAGGCACAGAATATTTGTCATTCTTAAATAATACGTTTTATCTTAGTTATTAGAGATTGTACAGTGAACTTAAATTCTGCAGCATTGCTCCGTACTCCTTCAGATTTTTAGTTATATCATCTCTATATTGTCACAGCATATACCATTTCCATTTTCTCCAGTTACTCTTATCTTTCTCACTGTTTTGGTGATCTGCAGTTTAATACATTCAGTGCCCCATGTTAATTGTTTTGCTCCAATTTCCCCATTTTAATTGTTTGTTTGTTTGCCTAGAATAATACTTTGTGTAGTTGTTTATTGAAGGAAAGTCTATGTGATCAATATATCCTGACCTCTTGCATTTTAAGTGGTTTATCCAGAATATTTGACTTAAAAATGCAGCTTTCTGAATATATATAACCCCTTATTCACCCTATATTTCCTTGAGTGTATAGTAGGTGTTACTCTACTGTGTTCAGGCATTTGATGCTGTTGTAGAGAAATCAGATGCCAACATGATTTTCTTTCCCCTAGCGTTGACTTGACCTTTGTAGCTGCTACCCAAATTATTTCTTATCTTCAAAGTCAAATAACAGTACTAGAAATTATCCTGATTATTTGAGATCAATTTTCTCTGGTATGCTTTTTGATCTTTTAGTAGATATATTCAAATTTTCTTTTAGATTATAAATATTTTCTCATGTAATGCAAATTCTGCACTGTTTCAATAATTCTTATTTTAGAGGGGGGAATTCCACTTATGTGGGTTTGTTGCTGTTGTTGTTTCGAGACAGAGTCTCACTCTGTCGCCCAGGCTGGAGTGCAGTGGCAAGATCTTGGCTCACGCAATCTCCACCTCCTGGGTTCAAGCAATGCTCCTGCCTCAGCCTCCCAAGCAGCTGGGATTATAGGCGTACACCATCATGCCCAGCTGATTTTTGCATTTTTAGTAGAGACGGAGTTTCACCATTATGGCCAGGCTGATCTCAAACTCCCAGCCTCATGTGATTTGCCGACCGTGGCCTCTCAAAGTGCTAGTGTTGTGCCCCAGTCCTTTAATTCCCCAAAGAAGACCACCAGAGTCCAGAGTCAAAGCCAAACGGCAAGGATCCTTAATACCAGTTCGAACCTGGACTCCCGACCAAAAACTGTTCTAGAGCCCCCAGCTGGGTCTGAGACAGCGTTATATAGTCAGCAGTAAACAGGCACAGAATCACAGGGGATTTTGTGCAATACAGGTTTGGGATTGGCTGACATTTGAACAAGGCGATTTGGCCGTTTATGATTGGTTCCCGCCTTTTGGGAGTTTCAGTTATTCTTTCAAACACTCATGACCTTTATCAGGGGACTCTCCAGGTGGTGTTTTTTTTTCCAAAGTTGAGACATATGGAGGAATGTGTTTGTGTTGGTGCTGGGCTCAGGAAGTTGAGATATATGGAGGAATGTGTTTGTGTTGGGCCCAGGGCTGAGGAATGTGTGAGTGTGTTTGATCTCTTTCATTTCCCCCTTTCTCAGGAGACTGAGGGTCCAATCTTGGATCCCTATAAGGTTATCTCTGCTTCTTCTGCACCCCTGAGGTCTAGGGGTTGATATTGGGCGCGGAGAACCATAAGTTGGATGGTGTTGAACCTTTCTCTAACAAATTGCAATATTTTATTAATAACGCATGGTCCTATTGTGAACAGGAGCAAGAGGGTTATCAGTGGCCCAATGAAAGGGGCTAGGAGAGAACATGGAAGAGTTCCACCAGTTATTAGCGGCTGAGGCAAACTGCTGCCTCTTCATTTCTAGTCTTAACTTGTGTAACTGTTGTACCCGACTTTCCACTAGCCCCAACTCATTTATATAAAAACAGCACTCTTTTTTGAGGAACATACAGGTGCCCTCTTTCTCAGCGGTGAGTAAATCTAAAGCTCTCCGATTTTGGAGGGTTACTTGTGCTAGAGAGGTGAGTTGCCCCTGGAGGGAGGCAAGGGATTCAGCCGACGCTTCCATTGCGACGGAGAATTGCTGGAACAGGTTGTCGTTTTCCACTATTGAATGGCCTAGTGCCCCCCCCCCCCCCCCGCCGCCAACCCAGCTGCAATAAGGGATTTGGAAAGGGAGATTCCAGTGACAAGGGGTAGGAACACTGCCCGTTTATGTCTAAGGGCCTCGTCAAAGACGGCACCTGTCCAGCCCAGGAACTCAGCTGGTGTCAGTAAAGTTAGCCGGGGGACCAGAGTGACAGGGAGGCATATCCGTCCGTCAGGAGACTCCCCAGACAAATTTTTAAACAGTGTACCATTGCACCAGAAAAATATGCCAGGTGGGGCATACAACGGGGTACTAGGGAGGGCAGCTGTGTGGTTACAGAGACTGGAGTTGGTAGCCGAATAGCAGTAGGGGAGCTTTTCTTGGTTCGGATTACGGTATAGGAGGACGTTTGACACCGGAGCAGCAGACGAGGGTTTTACAGTTTGGTTGCTGGGTGAGGTAGACAGGGGGACAGCAGTCAGTGGCGCACGCCCTAGAGCTGCTCACATAAAGCAAGAAGACAAGTCGCCTAGGCCGGTAAGGTTGGCGACCATTAGCCCCTCCTGCAGTAGGGTTAGCCACGAAAAGGGACGTAGGTCCTGTAACAGTTTTTCTTCCTGTTGGTGGATGTTCCCGTGGACTAGGGACTGGACTTGGACTAGGCTGCGCCACAGATATAGGTGACTACTGGGCCAAGTACTGGTGGAGGAATAGTAGACAGCCCCATGCTGTGGCGAGGTCCACCGGGAATCCCATGGGTCTTTAATTATCCAAGTATAGGTGCCTGCACCGTGATAGAAGTTCCACCCGGTTTGTGTCCACTCTCTGACCGAGTGGGTTTTACAGTAGCTATAGGGGCATCCTGCACTCATTCGCTTCCAATAATTTTTACAGTTGTGTTGGGCCTGATCAAATTCGAAGCAGATCGTGGGTAATGCCGGTTTGGCAACCTGAAACCCAGTGAAGTTGAGGTAAATTGGGGTACTACATCCAGAGGGGGGCAATCTGCACTAGCTAGCAATTTGCCGGCTTGGGAGGTTTCTCCTGGGTGGGTTTGGTTCTCATAGAGCCAGAACATTCAAACAAAGGGGTTAGTAGCTGGATTTGCAGTGAGCGGGGACGATAAGCGCAGGAGGCACAAAGTCACAAAGAAAGCTAACATAGTTACAGTGGGTTGCGGCGCCGGCGCAGTGTCAGCTTCAAAGGATTGTCCTTAGTTCGATCTATTGTCCAAGTATCCGCAGTCCCTGGCATCTCCACGCCTTGCTGGAGGAGATCTGCCGCTGGGTTCACCGGCCTGACGTGGGTGTGATGGATCCACGACGCGATGCCCTCAACCTTGAGAGCAGTAGGGGTGGTTAGGAGTACCTGGAATGGTCCTTTCCACCGTGGCTCTAGGCTTTCTTGCCGACGCCGCTTGACCAAGACCCAATCTCCTGGTTGATGTGAATGAGGTGTAGGCGAGGGTCTAGACTCATACAATTCTCGCAGTCGAGGCCACACTTCCTCCTGGGCTCTCTGTAGAGCTTGCAAGGAAAATAAGAACTCAGAAACACTTTCTAAGTCTGGGTTCAACAGGTCACTTTTTAAGCTGGGAATTATAGGTGGGGGGTGACCATACATGATCTCATATGGGGTAAGTTTTAACCTATAGGGGGTGTTACGAGCCCTAAACAGAGCGTAGGGGAGTAAGACTACCCAATTAGCGCCAGTCTCCATGGTCAATTTCGTTAAGGTCTCTTTTAGGGTCCGATTCATTCTTTCTACCTGTCCTGAACTTTGGGGTCGGTAAGCACAATGTAATTTCCAATCAGCCCCAAGGATGGAAGCCAGGTCCTGACTTACCTTAGCGGCGAAAGCCGGTCCACTGTCAGACCCTATCTGGACAGGAAAGCCATACCTTGGGAGGATTTCTTCTAAAATTTTCTTTACAACAACCTGTGCAGTCTCGCGTTTGGTTGGGAATGCCTCAGTCCATCCTGAAAAAGTATCTATGAAGACTAATAAGTATCGGTACCCATATTTACCTGGTTTAACCTCAGTGAAATCCACTTCCCAATAGACTCCAGGCCTGGTCCCTCTTAACCTCGTCCCAACAGTTTGGGACTGACTGTAAGCATTGTTGAGTAGACAAACCTTGCAGTTTGCAGCTATCTTGCCGGCCTTTTCAGCCACATGCCTAATTTTAAGCTTGGTGTGTCTGATTAAGTCTATCATCCTTTGGGCCCCCAAGTGAGTGGACCTGTGGATACGTTCTAGCACTTGCTATCCCAGCCTTTCAGGTAGGATGATGTTGCCACATGTATCTGTCCACCATCCATCTTGAATCTGTTTCATTGGGAGCTTGTCTATCCACCGTAGGTCTTCTTCTGAGTATTCAGGGTTATAGGGTTAATCTCGAGATCCTGGGTCAGGGAGTTGGAGTGCAAGGAGCCGATCGAGAGCTTTTGCAATTTCTTTGGTAGTGGAGTCCGCTAGGTTATTGCCCCGCGCGACTGGACTGACTGGTTTCTGGTGTCCTGGGCAATGCACGATGGCCAGTTTCTTTGGCCTCCACAGGGCTGCTAGTAAATCAAGGATTTCTTTTTTATTTTTAATGTCCTTTCCTTCTGCTGTGAGCAAACCTCTTTCCCTGTAAATAGCCCCGTGCACATGTGCTGTGGCAAAAGCATACCGGCTGTCAGTGTAAACTGTCAGCTTGTGGTTTGCCCCTAACATAAGGGCCTGGGGTGAGTGCTATAAGATCGGCTTTTTGTGCCGACATCCCGGGGGGTAATGGCTCGGCCCAAATTACCTCAGTTTCCGAAGTTACTGCTGCTCCTGCATACCTCTGTCCTTGGTGGACAAAACTGCTTCCATCGGTGAACCAGATGAGATCGGTGTCGGGTAGTGGGTGGTCTTGTAGGTCTTCCCTGACTCCGTGTACCTGGGCCAGTATCTCGGAGCAGTCATGGAACGGGGTTTCTAAGTCTGGATTTGGCAATAGTGTCGCTGGGTTTAGGGTCGTTGGGGGCAGGAAAGTTATCCTGAGGGGGTTCAGCAGTAGCCCCTGATAGTGGGTGAGCCGGGCATTGCTAATCCATCGATCAGGCGGCTGTCTGAGAACGCCTTCAATGGCATGTGGAGTAGTGACTCGTAGCTCCTGTCCCATGATAAGCTTATCAGCATCCTGCACCATCAGGGCCGTTGCCGCGATTATTCGGAGGCAGGGCGGCCATCCTGCGGCTACGGGGTCCAATCTTTTTGACAGGTAGGCCACTGACCTCCGCCAGGGGCCTAAATACTGAGTTAATACCGCTTTGGCAACGCCCCTGCTTTCGTCCATGTATATATAAGTGGAAGGGCTTGGAGACATCAGGGAGTCCCAGCGCGGGGGCTGATAACAGAGCGGTTTTGATCTGTTGGAAGGCCAACTCAGCCTCTTCCGTCCAATTGAAGGGCTGCTGTTCCTTTGTTGCCTGGTATAGGGGCTTGGCTAACTCTGCAAACCCGGGTATCCATAACCTACAGAACCCCGCCGACCCCAGGAATTCTCTTACTTGTCGCGTTGATTGGGGTCTAGGGATACGTAGGACTGTCTCTTTCCGGGCACTGGTTAACCAACGTTGCCCCCCTTTTAACAGATATCCCAGATAGGTTACCTCTGATTTGCAGATTTGAGCCTTTTTTGCTGAGGCCCAGTAGCCTAGCTTCCCCAAAGTCTTTAGGAGGTCTTCGGTTCCTTGAACAAAGGCTTCCGGGAATTTGGCCGCTACTAAAAGATCATCAACATACTGCAAAAGAGTTATTTCGGGGTGTTGCCGTCGGTACTCACCCAGATCTTCGTGGAGGGCTTCGTCGAACAGGGTTGGCGAGTTCTTGAATCCCTGTGGCAATCTGGTCCATGTTAGCTGGCCGTTTATACCCCTCTAGGGGTCTGTCCATTCAAATGCAAAAAGCTCTTGACTTTTGGGAGCCAAGGGTAGGCTGAAAAAAGCATCTTTTAAATCAAGGACAGTATACCACTGTTTTTCAGGGTTCAAAGTACTTAAGAGGGTATATGGGTTGGGTACGGTGGGGTGTATGTCCATGACTCTTTTGTTGACTTCTCTTAAATCTTGCACCGGCCTATAGTCTTTACTATTAGGTTTACGGACAGGTAACAACGGTAACAATGGAGTGTTCCACGGCGAGTGGCAGGCGCATAGAACTCCTTGGTCTAGAAGCCGGCGGATGTGGGGCGTAATTCCCTTTTTGGCCTCTAGGGGCATTGGGTACTGCCGAACCCGAACTGGGTCTGTCCCAGGCTTAACTTTAACAAATATGGCGGGGCGGTGTTTTGCCAGCCCTAAGCCCCCGGTTTCTGCCCATGTTTCTGGGAAACGCTGGAGCCAGGAGTTGATATCTTGATCAGGAGGCACTTGCTCCTGATGGAGTGTATATTCATCCTCCAAGGTGATAGTGAGGATGGATATTGGCTTGTTTTGAGAGTCAGTCACTTTGGGACCCCCTGACTGGAAGTGAATTTGGGCTCCCATTTTTGTTAATAGATCTCTCCCCAACAAGGGGCAAGGGCTCTCGGGAATAACTAGGAAGGAGTGAGACACCTTTCCTGTTCCCAAGTCTACGGTCCTCTGAGTTGTCCAAGGATATTTTTTAATTCCTGTGACTCCTTGTACCCAAGATGAATTATCAGACAATTTTCCATAAGGCTTGACCAAGACTGAATGTTGCGCCCCGGTATCGACTAGGAACTGAACCGGGGACCCATCCATTTGCAGAGTTACCCTAGGTTCGGGGAGGGTGTCCGAACCCCGTCCCCCCTAGTCGGAATCCTGGGTAACAAGTATGGGGGTAGGTCTTCGCAACCCTGAGTCCGACTGCCTCTTTTTCTTTGGGCAGTCTTTAATCCAGTGGCCACGTTCTTTACAGTAAGCACACTGATCTTTTTCTAACTTTTGCTTAGGGCCTTGTGCTTGTTTTTTTCTTTGGTTTTTCTCTGCTTGAGGGAAGGCAGCCACCAGGACCCTGGTCATCTCTTTGGTAGCTTTTAACTGCCTTTCTTCTGGGGCATCCCTATTGTTGTATACCTTACTGGCAATGCGGAGGAGATCCTGCACCTGTTTTCCTTCTAAATCTTCTAGTTTTTGTAACTTTTTCTTAATATCTGGTGCTGCCTGGTTTACAAAGGACATTACTACCGCTGCCTGATTCTCAGGTGCTTCTGGGGCCATAGGGGTAAACTGTCTGAAAGCTTCCATTAACCTTACTAGATAAACGGTAGGGCTTTCTGTCTTTCCCTGCAACACTGAATACACTTTAGCTAAATTAGTGGGCTTGCGAGCTGCCGCCCAGAGACCTGCCATTAGAGTCTGGCGGTAAATGAGCAGTCGTCCCCTACCTTCTGCTGTGTTGTAATCCCATCTAGGTCTGGTCAGAGGGAAGGCTGCATTGATGAGGTCAGGATTGGCGGTCGGTTGGCCGTCATCTCCTGGAACCAGTTTTCTGGCCTCAACCTGTATCCTTTCTCGCTCCTTCGTCGTGAATAGAATCCGGAGGAGTTGCTGACAGTCGTCCCAAGTAGGCTGATGGGTAAACATAACACTGTCTAATAATGATGTTAGGTCCTTAGGGTTGTCTGAGAACCGGGCATTCTGGGATTTCCAGTTATACAGATCACTAGTGGAGAAGGGCCAATACTGGAGGCGGGGGAGCCCAGTATCACCGGGGGGTCCTATTTCCCTGAGGAGCAGCGCTGTAGTGGAGTCGGGGGGCCAAGAAGCCTGTTTGCGTTGGGTATGGCCGGGCATCCATCCCGCCGGCCCCCCAGGACTGCTTTCGCTTCCCACCACTGCCGGTGCTGCCGCGGCTTCTCGGTTTTCGCGTTCTCTCGGGGAAGCAGCCGGTGGAGCCTGGAGCTGAGGACCCGGGTGTGTGTAAGGCGGGGGTTCTAACAACAGGGGGTCTTGGCTGTCAGACAACACAGGGGCAGGAGGGGCGGATGGGATCTTTTGTCTCTGGGAATTTTCCGCAGGCCGCGTGACTAACGCCTTACAGGGCTCAGGGGCTAGCACGAAAGGGATCAGCCAAGGTAGCGGATCTTCCACAAGGTCTTGCCATACCAAGGTGTAGGGGATCTGATCAGGATGCCCCGAACGTCCTGGTAGGAAGATTTTAGTTTTGACCTTAGTGATAATAGGGAGGCAAAATGTTCCCTCGGGAGGCCACCCTACGCCGAAAACGGGCCATTCTGAGTGGCAGAAAGTTATCAATTTCCCTTTCTTTAGCTCTACACTAAGGTCATAGCCCCTAGCTTTGACATCTTTAAAGTTATTTAAAAGGAGAGAGAGAGGAGTACTCTGGGCGCTGCCCATTTCAGGAACCCCTGGAGGTAGAGAAAGGGATACAGAGAAATATCAGTAACAGGACTTGAAGTAACTTTTGTCTCGTCCAGCGGCTCCTGAAAAGTGAAAGTGAGTTCTAAACAAGTAACAGTCTACAACAGCAACAACAGACAACAGTTCTGCAAGCGCGTTTCTGGTTTAGTTCCCGATCAGAATCAGACGGGCCAACAGAATACAGAGGCCCCAGATGGGCACCGGAGGACGTCTCCTACCGGTCCCTGGTGGCTGTCTTATAGCGCGTCCGCCAAGACTATGCCAACCTCAGTACAGATCCCGCGGGATTCCTTAGAGAGACAAAGACGAACAGAGACAAAGCCGGCTCACTTACTGATCAGTGATGATCCGTTGACCTGGGGTCTGGTGGGCTTGGGGGAAATCCCAGACGAGCCCCCAAATGTTGTGCCCCAGTCCTTTAATTCCCCAAAGAAGACCACCAGAGTCCAGAGTCAAAGCCAAACGGCAAGGATCTTTAATACAAGTTCAAACCTGGACTCCCGACCAAAAACTGTTCCAGAGCCCCCGGCTGGGTCTGAGACAGCGTTATATAGTCAGCAGTAAACAGGCACAGAGTCACAGGGGATTTTGTGCAATACAGGTTTGGGATTGGCTGACATTTGAACAAGGCGATTTGGCCGTTTATGATTGGTTCCCGCCTCTTGGGAGTTTCAGTTATTCTTTCAAACACTCATGACCTTTATCAGGGGACTCTCCAGGTGGTGTTTTTTTTCCCAAAGTCGAGATATATGGAGGAATGTGTTTGTGTTGGTGCTGGGCTGAGGAAGTTGAGATATATGGAGGAATGTGTTTGTGTTGGGCCCAGGGCTGAGGAATTTGTGAGTGTGTTTGATCTCTTTCACTAGGATTACAGATGTGAGCCACCATGTCCCTCCACACATCTGTGTATTTTTAAAATCTCCCTTGCCTATATTCTGCATTAGCAGTTGGCAAAATTTTTCTGTAAAAGATCAGATAGTAAATATTTTAGGTTTTGCAGGCCATATGGTCTGCAGCTACTCAACTCTGGCACTGAGAAGGGTAGTATGAAAGCAGCAACATATAATATAATAGCACATGAATGAGTATGACTGTGTTCCAAAAACCTTTATTTAAATAAAGCCTAATTTGAATTTTAAACTGAAAATAAATTTTCATATCATTGTTTATATGTTATAAAATTATTTTCATTTTTTGAGCCATTTAAAAATAGAAAAAACATTCTTAGTTCAAGTGTTATGCCCAGACCGTTTGTTCCCCAAAGAAGACCACCAGAGTCCAGAGTCAAAGCCAAGCGGCAAGGATCTTTAATGCAAGTTCGAACTTGGTCCCTCCGTTCCACAACATACAAGAGGGCCCTGAACAATGCGTGCGCTTGCCTTTTATAGCCTAATGTAAACAGGACTTGTAAAGTTACAGAGGAACGAGGGAATTCTCTAGGTTACAGCATTACAATTGGTTAACATTTAAAGTTTATACATTTAGCAGTTTTTTTATTGGTTCCCGCGCTCTCACAAACGGCTGTGTTCTTATCGGGGATTTTCCAGGTGGTGTCTTTCTAAAGTTGAGATATATGGTAGTCTTTGAATTGAAAGATATATGGTGGGGAGACATATGGTGGGATGAGCCCAGGAAGTTGAGGGATATATGGAGGGGAGACATATGGTGGGATGAGCCCAGGAAGTTGAGGGATATATGGAGGGGAGACATATGGTGGGATATGTTTATACTGGGCTCAGGAAGTTGAGAGATATATGGCAAGCACTAGTAATTAGAACAGAAAAAGAACAAGACAGGGACTTTCACATTGCTTGTCTATACAACATCTGAAATCTATAGATAACATTATCGGTTAGGTCCGGCGTCAACTTTTAACTAGGCTCAAGGCGTCGCCCGGGCTGTCTGCCTGTAGGGTCAACTTCTAACTAGGCTCAAGGCGCCGCCCGGAATGTCTGCCTGTGGATTTCATTTGATCTCTTTCACAAGGCCACACAAGAATAGGTGGTAGGCTTGATTTGGTCCACAGCTGTAGAGCATCAACACCTGCTCTATATCTATAATTATTTTTATAATTAATTTGATTACATTTTTGTTGTTCTTCTATTTTTCATGTCTATTCTCACTATCCACTTATATGCTGTCAGTGGTAACTGCCTTGTGCTTTCTGTAATTTTAGTCTTCAATCCTGAATATTTTTTTATTTTGTCTCTATTAGTTCTGTATTTTTCTGTTTCACAGTCTTTATTTTTCTTGTCATGAAATATTTATTTCTGGCAATGTATTTCCTGAATTCTTGTGTTTCTGCTTTGTGTTTTTTTCTTTATAGCCATTATTGTTTCTGTTTAACCGAAAAGTATCTGAGACAGGTCTCAATCAATTTACAAAGTTTATTTTGCCAAGATTAAGGACATACCCGTGACACAGCCTCAGGAGGTCCTGAGGACATGTGCCCAAAGTAGTCGAAGTACAGCTTGCTTATTTATTTATTTATTTATTTATTTAGAAGGAGTTTTCGCTCTTGTTGCCCAGGCTGGAGTGCAATGACGCGATCTCAGCTCACCACAACCTCTGCCTCCCTGATTCAAGAGATTATCCTGCCTCAGCCTCCCAAGTAGCTGAGATGACAGGCATGTGCCACCATGCCCGGCTAATTTTTTTTTTTTTTTTTTGTATTTTTAATAGAGACAGGATTTCTCCATATTCATCAGGCTAGTCTCGAACTCCCGATCTCAGGTGATCTGCCCGCCTCGGCCTCCCAAAGTGCTGGGATTACAGGCATGAGCCACCGCTCCTGGCCGTACAGCTTGCTTTTATACATTTTAGGGAGACATGATGTTACCGGAAAGGAGTCCCAATCCAGACCCAAGAGAGGATTCTTGGATCTCGTGCAGGAAAGAATTCCGGGCGAGTCCATAGAGTAAAAAGCAAGTTCTTTAAGAAAGTAAAGGAATAAAGAATGGCTACTCTATAGGCAGAGCAGCAGCATAGGCTGCTCTGCAGCTTATTCTTATAGTAATTTCTCGATCATATGCTAAACAAGGGGTGGATTATTCCATGAATTTTCCTGGAAATGGGTGGGCAATTCCCGGAACTGAGGGTTCCTCAGATCGTACAGACCGTATAGGGTAACTTCCAGAGGTTGCCATGGCATCTGTAAACTTATGGTGCTGGTGGGAATATCTTTTTGCATGCTAATGAGTTATAATTAGCCTATAATGAGCAGTGAGAATGACCAGAGGTCGCTCTGGTCACCATCTTGGTTTTGGTAGGTTTTGGCCGGCTTCTTTACCGCATCCTTTTATCAGCGAGGTCTTTGTGACCTGTACCTTGTCGTGACCTCCTCTCTCATCCTGTGACTAAGAATGCCTGAACCTCCTGGAAATGCAGCCCAGTAGGTCTCAGCCTTATTTCACCCAGCCCCTATTCAAGATGGAGTCGCCCTTGTTCCAGTGCCTCTGACAATGAGCCATCAATCAGTGTGTGTAAGATGTACATTGGTTTGGTGTGATAAGGCAGGACAACTCAAAGTAGGGGCTTCAAGGTTAGAAGTCCATAAGAGACAAAAGTTGCATTCTTTTGAGACCTTGATAAGCCTTCCACTGAAAACACAATTTAGTCTGGCTCCTTGAATCTGCATTTTTACTTAAACAATAGGGCAGAGGAAGCAATCTGATACACATGCGTCTCAGGTGAGCCTCAGAGGGATGACTTTGAGTTCTCTCTGTTCTTTGTCCACAAGGAATTTCCTTGTGGGCAAATTGTGAGGGAGGTATGTAGCTTCTTATCTTTGTACCTATCTTATTCAGGAAAAAAATGGGAGGCAGGTTTGCTTGACATAGTTCCCAGTTTGACTTTTCCCTTGGTTCTGTGATTTTTGGGATCCTGGTATTTATTTTCCTTTCATACCTCCTTATAATATTTTTAATAAATGAATTATGTCATTTTATATTCTTCTTTGTAGCCATATTTTTTGGCAAACTTGTATATAGAAAGATTAGATTGCAAGTTTTATATTTATTTTTATTGCAGCTATCTGTGGATATCAGCATACTTATTTTGTGTGTGTGTGTGATGCAGTCTCACTCTGTCACCCATGCTGGAGTGCAATGGTGCCATCTTGGCTCACGGCCACCCCCACCTCCTGGGTTCCAGTGATTCTCTTGCCTCAGCCTCCACGTAGCTGGGATTACAGATGTGCACCACCACACCTGGCTAATTTTTGTATTTTTAGTAGAAATCAGGTTTCACCACGTTGGCCAGGCTGGTCTTGAACTCCTGACCTCAGGTGATCCTCCAGCCTCAACCTTCCAGAGTTGAGATTACAGGTGTGAGCCACCTGCCTGGCCCAGCATACTTCATTTTCTGTTCAGATATAAGTGAGACAGATTTTCCTGAACTAGTAGCATAGGCCCCTGTGAGAGCAGAGAAGGCAGGGTAACTTTGTAGACTTCAGATGTCAAAGATTCTCTGTTGTGTTGTTTCAATAAAAGCCTGAGGTTGGCACCTCTGCAATCATGCTTCTCTTGGCTTTCAAAACCTAGCCCAGGTCTGGAGGGTTTTTGCCCATAGCTCTGAAATACTTAGACTTCTTTTCATGGACAAAAGTAATGAATGGTATTGCCTTGATGTTTCAAGATGAAGCACCAATTCAAACACAAGCTTTTTTATTTTTTTATTTTTTTTGAGATAGAGTGGAGTCTGGCTCTGTTGCCCAGGCTGGAGTGCAGTGGCATGATCTTGGTTCACTGCAACCTCCGCCTCCTGGGTTCAAGCAATTCCCCTGCCTCGGGCTCCCAAATAGCTGGGACTACAGGTGCGTACCACCAAGCCCAGCTAATTTTTGTGTTTTTAGTAGAAACGGGGTTTCACCATGTTAGCTAGGGTGGTCTGAAAGAGATCAAATGAAGAGACTAAGAGGCAGAAATGAAGTCCACAGGCAAATAGCCCGGGCGGCGCCCTGACAGCCCTGGCGGCGCCCTGAGCCTAGTTAAAGATCGACCCCGGACCTAACCAATTAAGGTTATCTATAGACTCCAGACATTGTAAGGACAAACACATTAAGAAAAACAACACCTGGGGAAGCTCCAATAAGGTTACAACCGTTTGTAAAAGCAGGAACCGATAAGAAGGCTGCTAAAAGCATAACTTAACATTAACATGTAAACCAATTGTAATGCTGTAGCCTAGAGAAATGCCTTGTTCCTCTGTAACCTGACAAGTCCTGTTTACCTCGAGCTATAAATAGCAAGCGCACGCATTGTTTGGGGCCCTCTTGTGTGTTGTAGAACGGAGGGACCAAGTTCGAACTTGCATTAAAGATCCTTGCCGCTTGGCTTTGACTCTGGACTCTGGTGGTCTTCTTCGGGGAATAAACGGTCTGGGCAAAACAGTCTCGAACTCCTGACCTCAGGTGATCCACCCGCCTCGGCCTCCCAAAGTGCTGGGATTACAGGTGTGAGCCACTGCACCCCGCTACACAAGCACTTTCTAAACTTTCCTACCCTCCTTCAGCCATGACATTGTCTGGTATCATCTCAGTTCTATTTGCAGAAATTTCAGCTCAGGGTTGGTTCTCTCCTTCTAGCAGAGAGAGGCAGCTCAATATTTCTGAAGCCTGCTCCCTATCAGATTCCTCTGCATTTCCTCTTCTCTGGGAAATAACTCGATTTGACTGCAATTTGGTTTCCTAGGCACGCATTGTGAAATTATCAGGCGTTTAAGGTGTTGTATATGCTCTATTTTGTTCCTGTGTAAAAGTTGTTTGTGCTCTTTATGATATTCTGATGGGGTATCTGAAAGATTTCAAACTAAGCGGCTGCCACGCCTCTCCCAGCTACTGTCCTCGGACCCGGGCTAGCCGGGCTTCTGCTCTTGCCCCTCGCCCCAGGGAGCGCAGCGTTTTGGAACACTTTCCTCGAAATTCCAAGTCTGAGACTCTAGTCTTTAGCACAGCCCTGGCATAGGGGTGGCGACCCGATCCGAGAAAGAGGCCCAGCGCGTGGGTCGCATTTCTTACATGGGATCGTGAGAAATTTGGCTGCCAAAACGGAACTGACGCACTGATCTGGGGTGACCTTCACTCACATCAGACACGATTTGGGTCTCTGGCTACCGATGGGCCACCGCCAATTCTTAACCTTCATCCACAGTGTGGATTCATGCGGCGGCTCTCACCACCGGTGTCACCTCGAGGCCACCTCGGGTCTGCACCAGACAGCAAAGGGGGAGCAGCAGCAGGAGTCCTTTACCGTGTGCTCTATCCCTACTTCCGCTGCTGACCCCACAGCGGTCGCCCATCCCCGTGGCTGGCTCCACACCTAGTGTCAGGTTGTCCTCAGGGAGGGGCAACACCTCTCTCTCGAGGACTCTTGAGACCGTTGCCTCACAACGCCAACAGGTCCATATGACTGATGTCCCCTCTTGACCCTAATCAATGTGATGGCATCATTCTAGACAAGGGCAGACTTTCCTTGCTTGAATAGAACCACTCTTCTAACTCCACCTACAAGACCTTTGCCCTCTAGTGGCCGTGTATGGAATGCAGCGTGTAATGCAATCAACAACGGAAAGAAATCACATTTTAAGAATGCAAAACTTTGTTCTTCGTTTTCGCATTAAAATTCCGACAAGAGATAAATGTAACCCGACCAGAAAAATGAATTGTTGTTCACATTATCCTGCATATTCTGGGTAAGACTTGCCTTAATGGTCGTTAACAAAGCACAGTAACAACCTTTCCGAGAGTCACTGTAAACTGGTATTTATTGGTAACCGATGGGCACACTCCTGCACTGGAGGTCACATTTCCTTTTAAGGCAGCCCTCGAGACTCTATACTTCTAGGTTCAAGTAATTAAACTATCCCCATGCCTTTTCTTATACAGGGGCGATATCCCTACTATTACTTGTCTTGGAGAACTATTCCTGAGGGTTTTTTCCTACCTTATAACATCTTTGTAAGTATTCCCAACATTAAAAATAAAAACTAATGCATTCTGTATGTCCCACTAGAAGTTCCTCTAGTATCCCTGTAGTAGTTCAAAATGTACAGTATTACTAGAAGGTTTGCTGGGAAATATATAAGCGGCACTGTCCCCTGATTTCTCAAGTCACCCTAGGTAGGTGCCAACAAAATTAACATTTGTTTTTCTTATTGGATTTACAGACTTGTAATTTCATAAATAATATGCATAACTGATATTATTGATTAATGGATTTAGACAATTAATTAATTTAGGCAATTTAGGCCAAACTGGCAGAGATCTGAGAGAGGATGAGGGAAAAGTGCTAATCTCATCCAGGAATGTCCTCACAGACATACCCAGAAATAATGCTTAATCTGGGTACCCTGTGGTTCATGCAAGGTGTCGCATGAAATTAACAATCACAGATACATACTATGAGGTAATGATTTTGGCATTTAAATGTTATATAAATAAAATAATGATTGTGGAAAAAGTCAGAAATTGAAAGATATGTACATAAAATATAGTTTATAAAAAGACATGCACCAAATATCATTACATACTCTTCTAAAAAACATTGTCATAAATTGTAAACATTTAATTCATTAGACTAGTTTCCTATGAAAAAGAATGATATACGGAATAGGCTATGTAGATAAAAAGAAATTAATCAATTGATTAAGATGGTCTTATGTGGGGAAAAGAAAGAAAGATCAGACTGTTACTGCGTCTATATAGAAAGAAGTAGACGTAAGAGACTCCATTTTGTTCTGTGTTTGAGATGCTGTTAATCTGTGACCCTACCCCCAACCTTGTCCTTGTAAGAGACATGTGCTGTGGTGACTCGAGGTTTAATGGATTGTGGGCTGTGCAGGATGTGCCTTGTTAAACAAGTGCCTGAAGGCAGCTTGCTGGTTGAAAGTCATCACCATTCTCTTAATCTCAAGTACCCAGGGACACATACACTGCCGAAGGTCGCAGGGACCTCTGCCTAGGAAAGCTAGGTATTGTCCAAGGTTTCTCCCCATGTGATAGTCTGAAATATGGCCTCGTGGGAAGGGAAAGACCTGATCGTCCCCCAGCCTGACACCCGTGAAGGGTCTGTGCTAGGGAGGACCAGTACAAGAGGAAAGAAGGCCTCTCGGCGGTTGTTGGCAGTTGAGATAGAGAAAAGCATCTGTCTCCTGCCCGTCCCTGGGCAATGGAACATTTCGGTGTAAAACCCGATTGTATGCTTTGTTTACTGAGATAGGAGAAAACCGCCTTAGGGCAAAAGGTGGGACTTGCTGGAACAATGTTGCTAACAGGTTTATGGAGATGTTTGCATATGCATATCAAGGCACAGCATTTTCCTTTGAACTTATTCATGTCACAGAGATCTTTATCCATATGTCTTACTGCTAATTTTCTCCCTACAATGATCCTATTGTCCTGCCACTCCCTTATCTTTAAGATGGTAAAGATAATTATCAATAAATACTAAGGGAACTCAGACCGGTGCCGGCGTGGGTCCTCTGTATGCTGAGCGCCCGTCCCCTGGGTCCACTTTTTCTTTCTCTATACTTTGTCTCTGTGTCTCATTTCTTTTCTCAAGCCTCTCTTTCCACCTAACGAGAAACGCCCACAGGTGTGGAGGGGTAGGCCACCCCTTCAGTCTTAGATTAAGTAATCAAAAAAATTAACAAAATACTATGAGATATTCAAAATAATTGATGATCTCTGTGGTGCTTTTTTTTTTTCTTTTAAACAGTCTTGCTTTGTTGCCTAGTCTCGAGTGGTGCAGTGGCACAATCTCGGCTCACTGCAACCTCTGCCTCCCAGGTTCAAGCAATTCTCGTGCCTCCCAAGTACCTGCGATTATAAGCATGTGCCATCACGACCAACTAATTTTTGTATTTTTAGTGGAGACATGGTTTCACCATGTTGCCCAAGCAGGTCTCCTGAGCTCAAGTGATCCAATAGCCTCAGCCTCCCAAAGTGCTGGGATTACAAGCGTGAGCCACCCCACCTGGCCCATGGTGCATTTTTCGAAAATGAAAATTCTGCTTCCACTCATGAAAAATGAATTGCTAGGAGAATTGTCGCCTGGCTATAAAAAACTAGAAAAATAGAAAAAATATTTAATACAGTTCTTAGATAACAGTGTTTTGGAAACAGGCAATGCCAGTTTGTAATACTTGAGAGAAGAGAAACAGAAAATGTGAACCTGGTGATTACATCAGTCAAGAGAATTTTGAAGAAGGAAAAGACAGTGGCATTTACCACACTAAGTATCATGACTTACTAGAAGTCTCAATACATTCAGAGCATGCATTGTTGGTGCAAGGATAAACAAAATGTCATAGAATAGAGAGCTCAGAAATCATCTGCACATATGTGTAAATTTAATACATGATAAAGGTAGCATTGCAGCTGGAGTAAGAGAGTATCATTTACTGAGAAATGTATACAGGAATAAATAGGGGTAAGAAGCTGTGAATCTATCACACCCTGTTTCATTGCCTGACCTAACTAGATGTAATTTATGTCATAAGAAAAGGAGTATGTAGTGGATAATAAATATTCTACATATGGTCAATCATGACATTAACTGATCTTAGTGAAAGGGTACGTCATTGCCAAATTGTTGTGCAAAGTAAGGGGAAAATTCGCCATGTCAAATGGCATGTTTATTTTTATTTATTTATTTATTTATTTTGAGACGGAGTCTCGCTCTGTCGTCCAGGCTGGAGTGTCGTGGCGCCATCTCCGCTCAATGCAAACTCCGCCCCCCAGGTTCATGCCATTCTCCTGGCTCAGCCTCTCGAGTAGCTGGGACTACAGGCGCCCGCCACTTTTTGTATTTTTAGTAGAGACGGGGTTTCACCGTGTTAGCCAGGATGGGCTCAATCTCCTGACCTCGTCATCCACCCGCCTTGGCCTCCCAAAATGCTGGGATTACAGGCTTGAGCCACTGTGCCCGGCTAGGCATGGTTTTTAAAAAGGGCTTTATTGGGGGATTTATTTTGCTAAGCAAGCAAAGGCAGAGGTTGATCAATTCTCTCCTTATTTCACATGGAAGCATGCCAGGCACAAGCATTGCTGGAAATACAGCAGGTCTGTAGTCGACAAGAAGGTATCTTCCCTTTATTTCTCACCCTCCACAAACAGAAGAGCCTTTTCCCAGACCTTCAGTGAGAGTGGGCCAGACCGCCTGACGGCAGGCAATCTGGATTTAAGGTGTGACGTGTTTGTAATATAATGGTACAATCCATGCTGTGAGATATTACGTAATTTATATAAAGAATTATATAACACTACATATGTTAAATGACACCACTACAGTCAAAGATGAGTGGAGATATACATCTATATGTATATATATAATGTGTGTATACATATATGCATATATATACATCTTCCCAGAAATATATTACATATTATTAACGTTAACATACATATAAAATTTCTGGGAAGATGCACAGGATACTTGAAACTAGGCACCAGTGGAGGGAATTAAGAGAGTAGTGTTCTAGGATGAAAAGGAGACATTTTCCAGCTCTATTTGTACAATTGAGTGGGGGGAGGACTTTTACCAATCTTTGTTTTGGATCAAAATCAGTGCTAGACATCCTCATCCATAATATTTCATTTAAAAGTGAATTTAATTTTAATTAATTTCTTAGAGCTGAAATATTTGCACTACCAACGATCACTTATTGAGGTTGACGATGAGATGAAGAGCGGACTTGAGGCTTGAGTTTTTTCACCAGCTAGAAAACTGGCGTGTTTCCAAATGGACACTGTAGAATTCTTACAGGCACAGTTTAAAACATTTGCCAGCAATTCTCAAGCAGAGGCTGGGAAAACAGTAAGTTTATCTGCCCCAGAAAGTTGTTTTTCATAAGGAAGAAACAGTTACTGGTATTCATTTTAATATCCAACTTGTATTATTTTCCCTTTGATTTGGTCATCTAGCGACTGTAGACGTCTATACATGGCAATGTTTCTGAAGAAGCTCCTCAGATGTTAACACTAAAAGCAGAAAATGAATTACAGGAAAATGGGATTCGCTGATTGGAGAAAACGTCCAATTAATTAATATAAGGAGAAATTACTTGTGCAAGTATCCACTTAATTCACAAAATGTAAGATCCGACTCTGGCGGGACTCGAACCCGCAACCTTTGAATCTCTTGAGTCAGGCTAGAAGTCCAATGCGCTATCCATTGCGCCACAGAGCCTGCTTGAGCTCCGCCTTTCGCCCTGAGGTTACTAATTTGACTACTCACGTAATACGTTTCCGGAAAACATTCTGCTCCAGTCACCGTGAGAGTTCAATAAACACAAAAATGAAACAACACAAGGGGTACACACAATCCCTGACACAAAGGAGTTACTAAGCCTTTCAATAACTATTTTCACTTGTGCCATGAGATAACGAATAATTTAGCGAGACTACGTCTCAAAAAAAAAAAAAAAAAAAGCGAGACTCCGTTTCAAGAATAATTGGAGAGCTTTCGGACAGCTGAACACGTGGAGGTTTCTGGAGGGTGGCAGACCCAGAGAGTGCTTGGAAGCTTGGCGCCCCTTCTTCCATACCTTGCCCTGTGTGCCTCTTCATTTGTATCCTTTGGGATATCCTTTATAATAAACCAGTAAACCCTATAGCCTGGCGCCCGCAACATGGGAGGTGCAGGTGGCTTGCTCTGAGGATCTGGACTTGCCCTGCACGGTCCCCTGGGAACTGCAGGTGCCCTACATGGTCTCCTGGATCAAGCTATTGGAAGGCGGTGAAGAGAGGGTGGAGGCACCCCAGGAAGATCTGCGCCTCAGAGGACAGAAGGACCAAAATGGCTCTTCCGGGGTCCAGTGAAAGATCCTATTCCCTGAAGATCCGAAACACTACCAGATGCAACCCGTGAACATACAAGGGCACTCTGCAGGCACCGGAAGGGCAGAGAAACCTAAGTGGAGAGGCGATCCTGAGAGTGACAGGATGTCCTAAACGCCGAAGAGAATTTTAAGAAATACAAAGCTGGAGCCGGGCACAGTGGCTCACGCCTGTAATCCCAGCACTTTGGGAGGCAGAGGCGGGCGGATCACGAGGTCAGGAGTTCGAGACCAGCCTGGCCAACGTGGTGAAACACCATCTTTAGTGAAAATACAAAAGTTAGCCAGGCATGGTGGTGCACTCCTGTAGATCCAGCTGTAGATCCAGCTACTCGGGAGGCTGAGGCAGGAGATTCGCTTGAACTAGGGAGGCAGAGGTTGCAGTGAGCCGAGACTGTACCACTGCACTCCAGCCTAGGTAACAGAGCAAGACTCTGTCTCAAAAAAAAAAAGAAAAAAATGTAGAGTTGGGATTTTGCTGTTGTTGTCTCTGGTCGTTTTCTACTCATTCTCACTTGTAAGTTTGCATGACTACAGATTATTTACCCAGAGTTTTCTAAACCCCTCATGGAATAAGCTTTTCTCCCAGTTACCTCCCCAAATTTGGGGCCATTTGGGGCCAGTAACTCTTTGCAAGACAGAACTGGTATAAGCAGGATTTCTACAAATTGTTTTTCCTAAAGCTGAGGACTCAGTGGTGTGTCTGTCACACTGGAGGAGAGAATGAGTCCTATACTGAAGAAGTGTGAAGTCTTTCATCTGAGTGAAAACACCGGAAGTGAATCATCCCACCCCGCTTTCTATGAGCGGGCCTTGAAAACCATCACATGACCACATAGCATGGAGTTACCACGACTTCTCCATGGCTATCTTTTTAGCGATTTATGCAGCTATCTGGTCATATAAAAACTATGGTGAAATGCAGCTGGAAAAGGGTCTTGGGAAATACGAATGCCCCCAGCTGGCCCCGTGACAGACTCCTGAGGACAGCTGTCGTCTTCTACATCTGTGGAACATCTTTTTTAATTTACTGTGTTTTATTGTACCAGCCCAGATGCTTTATGTCTGGGAAAAATTGACAGATAAAGCTGTGAGACAGTGGGAAATATTTAGCAAATAAGTTTCTGGTGTGAGGGTCCTGCTATTACTAAGGAGTATTCTGTTTCTGTGTACAAAGAAATAACAGTTCAATGGATTATTCCCCAGCAGGACTGGGGAATTATTCCAGCAGGATTATTCCCCAGCAGTGTGTTTTCATCTGGGAAAGATATCCATAAACAAGCAATAAACAAGAGTGCCACAATTATTTTTGTATCTTTATGTACTTGTCAAAAAAGGGTTTGTATTTTTCTCCTTTTGAAAACTGTATCTATAGTTAGATTGCATTGTGAACTGACAAGTAGCCTGGATATGGAGAGTGAGAAGTCCGAGGTGACAACAGGATTAAATACCTGATTAAAATACCATACATGAGGCCGGGCTCTGTGGCTCATGCCTGTAATCCCAGCACTTTGGGAGGCCGAGGTGAGCAGATCACTTGAGCTCGGTAGTTCAAGACCAGCCTGGCCAACATGGTGAAACCCCATCTCTACTTAAAAATACAAAAATTAGCCGGGCATGGTGGCGCACGCCTATAGTTCCAGCTACTTGGGAGGCTGAGGCAGGAGGATCGCTTGAACCTGGGAGGCAGAGGTTGCAGTGAGCAGAGATGGCACCACTGCACTCCAGCCTGGGCGACAGAGCCAGACACCATCTCAAACAAATAAAATAAAATAGAGTGAAAGTGCTTTGAAAAAGTATAAAGCGCTATGCAAATTTGAAACTTCCATTTTAGGGTTATTAGAAAAAAAATGTACATGTTAAGGTTATTAGAAAAATATAAAAATATAATTAAAAAAAGAAACTCCATTTAGTCATTATCCTCGGTATGATGGTGGTGTTCCGGGGATGAGAGGATGCCTTTCATTTCTCATGTTTTCCATCATTCCAAACAAAGAAGATCACAAAGAAGCCTTTCTCATAGTCTTCTGCAGGAATTCCTTTGGGGAAGTTAGGAGGCCAGGTGCATGGTCTGTTCTTGAAGCACCAGCCAAAAGAATTCCAAGATACGGACGTATGGGAGCCACTGGCAGAAGGAACTTCACTAAATGCTGCACTGATATTTTAGCAATTGTTGGGTTTCTCTGATCAAGCTTGGGCCCTTCCCTTCCTGTTTTCCAACGACATTTTATTGCTTTAGTTGCGTGTTCATTGCCTCCACTAATATTAGGGTGTAAAAGGGATACTAAGTTCATTTTGTGTTTTGCATGTTATTAAAAGTGTACATGTGGGGAAAAAAAGAATAGTTTGACCAAGGATCAAAATCCATATCTCATTTAATCTGGCCTCTCCAATTCCATGCTTGGGATAGTTGATTTCACAGAACGGAATTTGAGGAACTTTCAACATTTGACGTTGGATGGTATTTTTAATATATAGCCGAGTCCCGTAAGTCCCTTTCCTCTAGCTCCAGTCTAGATTTTTCTCTCGAAAGATAAGCCCTTCTTGTTCGTTCTTGTTCATATCTGTCTTTTTCGTTTGTGTTTAAAAACGAGTTTCGTGTGTTTTGTCAACAAGCTCACAGAGCAAACGATTACCTTGTGGCACAAATTTACTGCGTCCAGGTGGCTTTAGAACGCTCCCAGGTTCTCTAACTAGGGAATTTTCTTTTAGCGGCTGCTTGGGCTGAGATGTAAAAACATCATTTTCTTTGCTTTTCCGCCTTTCGGTGAGACAGTGTGATCCAGCGGTACTTGCTCCGTTAGGGGAGATCAATTAAGTGGCTTCTTGTCGTCCTGGACAGAAAGGAATGAAGTCGTTGAAGGTGACGCTCAAGCGCGGGAGAATCCAAGTTTGGCGACGTGGAACGGGCGAGCATTTGTGGTCTGAGAAACGGGAGGAGAAATGTGGAGGGAAGAGAAGTCTCAGGTGATCCGCGACCCAAAGATGGCTTGGTGCAATGTGACAGAAACAAATACGACCATCACTGGAGGGTTAGAATCCATGCCTCCAGGGCGAGATCGAATCCCAGGGTTAAGACCTTAAGGTCATTCATTCGTCCCCACACGCTACTTAACAATAGACAGTGAGGAACTTCTCTGGCCCGATGACCTCTCAACTTTGTGTCGCATCCAGAAAAGAAAATACTGTAATTAATTCTGAAACTTGCAGGACGCAAAACAAAGCAAAATACGAGCTCTGAACTGTTTGCAAAAACGCAACGCTGACTTCCTCTCAAGCTTGGCGTTTGTTTGGTGGGGTCCCACGCGGGTTCAACATGCATATCGAGAAGTGTTATTTCTGTTCGGGGCCCATCTACCCTGGATACGGCATAATGTTCGTCCGCAACGATTGCAAGGTGTTCAGATTTTGCAAATCTAAATGTCATAAAAACTTTAAAAAGAAGCGCAGTCCTCGTGGACCAAAGCATTCCGGAAAGCAGCTGGTAAAGAGCTTACAGTGGATAATTCATTTGAATTTGAAAAACGTAGAAATGAACCTATCAAATGCCAGCGAGAGCTATGGAATGAAACTATTGATGCAATGAAGAGAGTTGAAGAGATCAAACAGAAACGCCAAACTAAATTTATAATGAACAGATTGAAGAAAAATAAAGAGCTACAGAAAGTTCAGGAAATCAAAGAAGTCAAGCAAAACATCCATCTTATCCGAGCCCCTCTTGTAGGCAGAGGGAAGCAGTTGGAAGAGAAAATGGTACAGCAGTTACAAGAGGATGTAGACATGAAAGATGTTCCTTAAAAATTTCTGTAACCATTTCTTTTGTGTACATTTGAAAATGCCCTTTGGATACTTGGAACTGCTAAATTATTTTATTTTTTACATAAGGTCACTTAAATGAAAAGCGGTTAAAATACATCTTTCCTACATTGCCATCTACATAACATCAGATATTACAGATGTTAGATTGCATCTCAGTGTTAAATCTTCACTGATAGATGTACTTAAGTAAATCATGAATATTCTACTTGTAACTATAGAAGTGAATTGTGGATGTAAAATGGTTATGCCATTTGGATAATGGCACTAGGCAGCATTTGTGTAGTAACTAATGGCAAAAATTTATGGCTAGTGATGTATAAAATAAAATATTATTTGCCATAAAATATTCCCTTTGTTAATGTTATAGAAGGGGGGGGATACAAAAAGGAACTAACAATTTGTATGGCAGTGTCAGATATTATTTTTATTTTAGTATTTCTTGTTTTGGTTTGTTTGCATCTTAGAAGAGCATAATGACATTGTTTGATGAAGCCTAAATTATGCTGGACTGTTTTGACCTGGTTTAGCCCTTCTGATAGGTAGTTGTGGATGTTGGGGATGAGAACTGAATATTCGCCTGGCGTGACACTACACTCTATAATTTCCACTTTGGAGAATATTCATTTCTCACTTGTGATTCCTGGTAGAACAAACTTTATTTTTCTAGCCCAGCAACGATCTAGAAGCAGAGGAATCCCAGCGCCTTTTAAAATTTATTATGTGGTTTTCTTTTAAAAAGCTCCTGTTTTTGGAAAGTAGAATTTATGGGTACAACGTATGTTCATTATATGTACATAAAATAAAACCATTTAAAAAGTAAAAAACAAACAAACAAACCAACAACAACAACAAAAACGCAACGCAGAAAGGATTTTTAAACCGGAAATGAAGATTGAGCTGAGGGGAAAAGTTCTTGCATCCGTAGAGCCTCGAAGCCCAGGTTACTTATCGCGGGTTTCGGGGCACACTCGCTTCCCATTCCCCTCTCTCCTCCCGGCCGGCATCGCTTTCTCAGAAGTCGGTTTCTTCCACGGACCACACTGCCCATGGAGACCTCAATTCCTTGGAGAGACTTCTGGGAACCTAAGGAATGAGAAGATGGGAGGTAAATCTACCAGCAGCACCAGGCTGCTGAAATCTTTTCCAGCCAATTTACCTCGGTGCTGACTTGTTTCTCTTACAAATTAATTTTAAAATGAAGATAAATGAAGAGGGTGTCCGTGAGAAACGCTTAAGGTCCCTTATACAGTCCTCTCTCAGCATTTTAACTGCCCCCCCATGACAGGTATACTGAGCATTAATCCACACTCCTTTTGAGTGCCGCTGCCTCCTCGCGTCCCCAGAAGACGTCTTACTTCAGTTTTCTTCACCATCTAGACTTCCTCTTCCCTCCCTTTCATAATTTATTCCCTTTTTTTTTTCTTCTGGACGAAGGAAAAGGATTGGAAGTAAATGTAAAGTGATATATATATTATATATATAGACATAGACATAGAATATGAGGTATATATATAAGACTAAGAATTAAGAGAAATCTCTTTGCCTTGGTAACCAGTTGGTAAACACTTCTGAGTTGTAAGTGATTTCTTCTTTACTTTCTACAAGGTATTAAACCTTGGCAACGGTAAACAATTTTCATTCACTGTTCATTCTCCATTCTGTAACACAGTAGTTCTCTCTACTTAATAGCTTCAAGATGTTTGTTTTTTTTTTACGGGAGAGAATCCAAACACTCCAAATACTAATTGTAAATCTTTTAGTACAGACGATTTTCTGTGTGGGCAAACTCTCAAAAGGTGGAGATTTTTTCTTGTTTTATTTGTCTATAGTATTTGGTTCTGCAGTAAACTACTATAGTTAGTATAAAATATGCATAAAATACTATTAGAAGGCAGAGTAGAATCATGCTGATTGGGGTGGGGGCATTGGCTGCCAGGTATAGATAGGTACAATTCAGACTCGTTCCCTACCAGCTGCTTGATGTTCAAGTTTATTTCGTTTCCTTAGGCCTCATTATCCTCAATATCCCTTCCTCATACTGTTGTTTAGTCAAATTGTTTCTTGTCCCCACGATCCTTTCCGACAATGGCTCACTTTCTGAGCCCCCCAACCCCCCCACCAAAAGACTGTATCTACATCATTCTGGAGAATGTTTTATCAGATCCTTCTCTTTCCCTACAAGGGCACTGGTTTTCCTGAAAAGAATAGACTTGGAAGGACTACTTTGCCAAGATACGTAAAACACCAATAAAAAATAACTTAATTCATTATCTTAGATCACCAATTTATTTTAACTGAACATATGAAGTATGGTTCTTGCTCCTGCCACTTTAGTTATAATCAGCAATAATACAAATGTTGATATATCATGGCCAGTCTGAAAGGCTAGTTTGGTTACGTAATATTCCATCTAACTTCCCAAAATTAATAAACACAATTTTGTAGAATCATCTAGATTGGGTGATCATCTCACCGAAGGATATCCTAATATATTCTCATAAACTAACATCTCATAAACTTCTAATGAAGATGCCCTTGACTGACAGTAGGGAAGAGGTAGAGGGAGAGGAAAAGAGAGAGGGGCACACACACACACACACACACACACATACAGAGAGAGAGAAAGAGAGAGATTGATTTTCAAGGGACTCTGGCTGAGCCAGAGCAGTTGGCTGGCACTGGGAGCTTCTGTGACTGGGGATGTTCCATCTCTTTCCTCTCACCAGGAACGTTTCTCTGACCCCTCCTTCTTCAGAATTGAAAACCAGACAATAAGCCTCCAAATCTACTTTTGCTTTTTACTGAGTATTTTGTGAAGCCCACAGAAAGGCTCTCATTCTCTAGAGTGATGGACGAGGTAGGGAGGGTACAGATTACATCAAAGAATTTCCCTCTGTGGTCTCTAGGCTGCAGAAGGAAGGCATTTGACATAATTCTTACTAACATGAAATTTGAGGCCGGGCGTGGTGGCTCACACCTGTAATCCCAGCACTTTGGGTGGCCCAGGTGGGCGGATCACGAGGTCAGGAGATAGAGACCGTCCTGGCCAACATAGTGAAACCCCGTTTCTACTAAAATTACAAAAATTAGCCAGGCGTGGTGGCGGGCGCTACTCGGGAGGCTGAGGCACAAGAATCGCTTGAACCCAGGAGGTGGAGGTTCAGTGAGCCGAGACCGTCACTGCACTCCAGTCTGGCAACAGAGCAAGACTTCGCCTCAAAAAAAAAAAAGAAAGAAAGAAAAGAAAAGAAAGAAAAGAAATTGAGCTATCTAATTTTTAGTGGATTCAGTTTTGCTTGTAGATTTTTAAAAATCCAGTTTCTTTCCAATTAAGTGTGGTTTGACTCTCATTTCTCATCATCTTTGGTACTATGACTCTGATGGCATTAACTTGGGCTGCTTCTTCCCTAGCTCAAAGGATTACTATGTATTCAAAAGTGCAGTTGAGGCCGGGCGTGGTGGCTCAGGCCTGTAATCAAAGCACTTTGGGAGGCCGAGGGGGGCGAATCACTTGAGGTCAGGAGTTTGAGACCAGTCTGGCCAACATGGTGAAACCCCATCTCTACTAAAAATACAAAAACATTAGGGCCCAGCTGAAAATAAAGATTTGAAATACATTATACAATCTTTTAAAGCAAATGACAGGATGTTTTCCAAAGATGGCCAGTAGAAAAACACATAAGTAATGCTCTGGTTATGTATAAAGATCTATATATAGAAAGTAAGTGTGATGCATTCTTACTTTCTATGACCACATTTATTCTGTTTATCAGTCATGACATAGTTAAACTTCTCTGGGTACAGATAAAAGGAAATTATTTGATCTTGAAAAAGATTTAGTTTTCTGGAAAAAAAAACTTTCTCAGTGATACATAATTAAATAGAATGCTATGTAAAAGGCACTTTGTTACTTCTGGTTACACATAGTCTATTAAAACCAAACAATTAGCTTTCTCAAGATGCATCAAATTCATTTTGCCCATTAGCATTTTTCTGACCATAAAGTGGGACCTGCACATCTATGCATCTTGGGATCTGGCATCCACATTTATCGTTCTTTGTTTTTTGTTTGTTTTTGTTTTTTTCATTTCATTTCATTTCTATAGAGCATCTGAACATTCTGCTAAAGGAACTGATGAGTTGCAAATGTAAAAAGGAGAACTGGAAATGTGCTTTATTGGTTAAATTTGGTTTGATCAACCATTGCATTGTTCGCAAAATTAAACCAAGAAGTCAATTTTTTAGAAAGTAAACTAGGATCTATTAGGATCTACGATTTCACAGGAAAATAACTCATGGGCCAGCTTTACTTGCAAATTTCTTCTTAACCCGTCTGGAAAATGAAAGCGCATTGTCATTTGCAAAACAATTTCCCAAACATAATGAAATAAATAATTTAGGTTTACATTTAGGGGCTTAGGGACATCAAGTGATAAGATCCAGAGGTTTTCTGTATCGTTTTTCTCTCCCTCAGCTTAGCTGAGGGTGAAGGGGTGGCCAGCCCCTCCACACCTGTGGGCGTTTCTCGTCAGGTAGGACGAGCAACTTGAGAAAAGAAAGAGACACAGAGACAAAGTATGGAGAAAGAAAAGTGGGCCCAGGGGACCGGCGCTCAGCATACGGAGGACCCGCGCCGGCACTGGTCTCTGAGTTCCCTCGGTATTTATTGATCTTAGCATCTCGGCGAGGGGGATGTGGCAGGACAATAGGGTAATAGTGGGGAAAGGGTCAGCAGGAAAAATGTGTGAACAAAGGTCTCTGCGTCATAAATAAGTTTAAGGAAAGGTACTGTGCCTTGATATGCACGTATACAAACAACTCGGTGCACTAAAGAGCAGTATTGCCGCTAGCACGTCTTACCTCTAGCTCTAGGGCGGTGTTCTCCTATCTCAGTAAATAGAACATAGAATCGGGTTTTACACCGAGACATTCCATTCCCAGGGAAGAGCAGGAGACAGATGCCTTCCTCTTATCTGAACTGCAAAGAGGCCTTCCTCTTTTACTAATCCTCCTCAGCACAGACTCTTTACGGGTGTCGGGCTGGGGGACGGTCAGGTCTTTCCCTTCCCAGGAGGCCACATCTCAGGCTATCACAAGGGGAAAAACCTTGGACAATACTTTGCTTTCTTAGGCAGAGGTCCCTGCGGCCTTCCGCAGTGTATTGTGTCCCTGGGTACTTGAGATTAGAGAATGGTGATGACTTTTTAACATGTATACTGCCTTCAAGCACTTTTTTAACGAAGCACATCATGCATAGCCCTAAATCCATTAAACCTGGAGTCAACACAGCACAAGTCTCTGCGAGCACAGGGTTGGGGCTAGGGTTACAGATTAACAGCATCTCAAGGCAGAAAAATTTTTCTTAATACAGAACAAAATGGAGTCTCTTATGTCTACTTCTTTCTGCATAGACACAGTAACAGTCTGATCTCTCCTTCTTTTCCCCACATGAGGGGGCATTTCCTTCTCTGAAATCCATTAAGCAACAGTGTCATTCAGCAAGGAGGCTGGTCTCCTGGAAGTTCTAGCAGAAGGTCCCAGGTTTAAAAGTAGGATTAAGGCCTGGCTCCACCTCCTTGGTGAGTAAATTTGTTTTCAGTTTCGAGGACTCCAGCAAAGAGGCAAACTTGTCCCCAGGGGAGCTGGTTGTTGAATTGACCCGGTTTGTTCGAAATAAAGATGCTTGTGTGGTGGATATGGTCATCTTAGTTCTTCCAAAGTTCCCTCATGTCTGTAGTCTTGCTGCAGCGTCTGTAGTCGTGGCCGAGTGGTTAAGGCGATGGACTAGAAATCCATTGGGGTCTCCCCGCGCAGGTTCGAATCCTGCCGACTACGTTTGAAATTTTACCCTAAAATGGGGTCAGATTAATGTAATACGAAAAGTACAGGAGCACTGGTATCATCTTTCGCCCCTCTGGTTAATGTAAGACGGAACGTACAGGAGTACTTATATCATCGTTCGCCCCTCTCTAATTCTACCCTGGTGGTGTATGTGTTTGCTGTCAAAATGTCGCTAGTTCATTTACTTAAAGAACTAATAACCTCAGTAGTCCTTCTTCACTGGCAACGTGCAGTGCTCCACGGTCTCACCGGGTTTTCTCTCCTCCAAACCCTGCTCAAAGTAAGCTCTTTCAAGAGCTTGGTGAAAGTGTTTCTCAGACAAACCATCGAGTGTATATAGGCTATGCCACAAATGGGAGCTATCTGTATTTTTTAAAATTATTAAGTAAAAATTGACTTTTAAAAAGCACTTCTATGTGTATACACATAGTCATTACCATATCAGGATACACACCAGTTCTATCAATCCATAAGCCTCCCTAGCACTGTTCCTTTATAGTCTCATCCAAATCCCACACATAGCAGCTGACAATCGTAAATACGTTTTCCATTTGTACATTTTGGCCTTTTGGAAAAATGTCGTAGAAATGGAATCATACAGTATGCAACTTTTTGAGATTAGCTGCCTTTACTTAGCATAATGCCTTAAGATTTGCCCAAGTCGGCCGGAAGCGGTGGCTCACGCCTGTAATCCCAGCCCTTTGGCAGGCCGAGGCAGGCGGATCACGAGGTCAGGAGATCAAGACCATCCTGGCTAACACGGTGAAACTCCGTCTCTACTAAAGATACAAAAAATTAGCCCGGCGTGGTGGCGGGCGCCTGTTGTCCCAGCTACTCGGGAGGCTGAGGCAGGAGAACGGCGGGAACCCGGGAGGCGGAGCTTGCAGTGAGCTGAGATCACGCCATTGCACTCCAGCCTGGGCGACAGAGTGAGACTCCGTCACAAGAAGAAGAAGAAGAAGAGGAGGAGGAGGAGGAGGAGGAGGAAGAAGAAAAGATTTTTCCTAGTTGTTACAAATATCAAAATTTCATTCCTTTTTCCTCTTAAATAGAATTCCATTGCACGAATGTACCACAGTTTATGCACTCATGGAAAGACATTTGTGTTGTGTGACATTTGTTTCCAGTTTGGGGCAATTGTGAAAAAAAAAAACAAGTTGTATTTCATAACGACTAATGATGTCAAATATCTTTTTGCGTCCTTATTTGCCATCCTTATACTCTCTTTGGTAAAGTGTTTATGCCTTTACCCAATTTTTATTGAGCTGTTTTCTTATTGTTGCGTTTTAAGGATTCTTTATATATTCTAGATACAATTCCTCTATCAGATACACGACTTGCAAATATTTTCTGCCAGTCTTTATTTTTTTCAGTGTCTTAACGTTTCTTTTGCAGAGCAAATATGTTAAAAATTGATTAAGTCCAATGTATTTCTTTTTTCTCTTTTGGAAAGTGCCGAATCTAAGAACTCATCACCCAACTCAAGGTCATGTGGATATTCTGTTATGTTTTCTTTTAACAATTTTATAGTTTTATATTTACATTTGCATGTATGATCAATTTTTAGTTAATTTTTGTATAAATTGTGAGATTTATGTTAGGATTTCTTTTCTTTCTTCGTTCCACTTTTCCTTCCACTTCTTCCTTCCAGGCCTTTCTGACTTTTTTTTTCCTTCATTTCTTTCTCTCCTTTTTTCAGCTTTCCTTCTTTCCTTTGCATATGGATAGCCCATTGTACCAATATTATTTGTTGAACAATTTTAATTTCTTCATTTATTTTATTTGCACCTTTGTCAAAAACAAATTAGCCATATTTTGTAAGTTTATTTCTGGAATCTCTGTCCTGATCAGCTGATGTACATGTTTATATTTCTGCCAATACCTTACTATCTTGATTACTGAAGTTTGTATGAAATCTTAAAACGAGGTAATGTGATTATTCACTGCATTTTTTCCAAATTGATTTAGCTATTCTAATTCTTTTGTCTATCCATATAAATTTTAGAATCAGCTTTTCTTTGTCTCCAAGAAATTCCACTTGAATTTTGATAGCAATTGCATTACATCTATAATCAATTTTGGGAGAATACACAGGATAATTCTGGTTATTTTTCCATCCTTACACTCTTTTATTTACTCTTTTATTATCAGAGTCTTCAAATAGTTATCTCATGCATTCTGCCTATAATTTATAGTTGTATTTGATAGGAGAAAAATGGTAAAACACATTTCATCTCACCTGGAAATAGGAACTTGAGATACTTTTTTTTTTTTTTTATAGTGAAACAAGACCTCCTAGAAATAAAGAATAAAGTAGCAGGGGAAAGGAAAAACATTTAATGAAAAATTTGGAAGTTACAGTTTAGAATTACTTCAAAAACAGTAGGAAAACATCAAAGATGGAAAACAGTAGTGGAAAGAAAATTGAACAACCCATTCTAGAGATTCAATATCATCTGATTACTGGGAGTTCCAGCAAGATGAAGGAAAAATGGAGGATAATTTTATCAAGAAATATAAGAAAAATTCTCAGAACTGAAGGACTTGAAGATCTACATGGGAGGGATTGCCCTTTATGACTAACACTTTTAGCATCAAGTCTAGAAAATACTTCCTTGGGTCAAAGTCTAAAGATGTTCCCCGATGTTGTATTCTACAAGCTTTGTTTGCTTACTTTTATATTCAAATCTACAGTCAGTCTGGAATTGGCTTAGTGGATAATGTGAAAAAGGTAAATTTAATGTTTTTGCTTGTAGATTATCATCTGATCACTTTTTTTCTTCTATATATTCATCATTTATTCAAAGACTGGATTCTGTGTAGTGCTATTGTCTATCTTTGGGCAATGTCATGTTTTTAAAAATTACGTTACCTTTCTATCTTTCTGTTTGGTAAAGTAAGTCTTCTGACTTTGCTTTCCTTTTTCAAGATGAGTTAGGCTACTTTGGTCCTTTTCACTCTCATATTATTTTTTACTGAATTTATCAATCTCTTTCCAAAAACCTGATATTATTGTTACTAAAAATGCAGGAGAAATTGGGACTTACTGGTTAACAGGTATAGGGAAGATGTAAAAAGTTCTGGAGATAGATGGTGGGGATGGTTGCACAATAAAGCAACATACTTAATGCCACTCAAGTGTACACTTACAAATGGTTGAAGTTATAACTTTTATGTTTTGTATATTTTATCACAATAAAAATTTAAAAAGATTAAAAGATGGCCACTTTATTGACTTTGTTGATCATCTCTATTTCTTATTAATGTCTGCTCTTTGTATTAATAATGCATTAATATCTGCTCTTTGCCTCATTATTTCTTTTTCTAAAATTCTCTTGGGAGTAAATTACTGATTGGTCACTAATTTCATGTAATACATGCTTAGATCACTAATCTTATTTTATTTATATACTATAGTATTTAAGGATTTCTTAATGCATTTCTAGCTGCGTACTACATATTTTGATATGTACTATTTTTATTATCATGTATTTCAAAATAGGTCCTAATTTTGATGGATATTTTTTCTTTAAGTCATGAATTATTTAGAAGTGTTTTATCATTTTGCAAATAAATATGATTTTTAATTTTCCTGTTTTGATTTCTGGCACAATTTTATTGCTGTGAAATAATAGCATGTATATAACCCTGTTATGTTTTTGGAGCATTGCTTTGTGGTCTGGTAAAATGTCAAATTTGAGATAATTCGATGTGTGTCTGAAAAAAGCTTGAATCCTGAAGTCGATATGTGCACTGTTCTCTATATAGGTATGTTATATGAACTGCATTACTTTTTTTTTTTTTTGAGACGGAGTCTCGCTCTGTCGCCCAGGCTGGAGTGCAGTGGCCGGATCTCAGCTCACTGCAAGCTCCGCCTCCCGGGTTTAGGCCATTCTCCTGCCTCAGCCTCCCGAGTAGCTGGGACTACAGGCGCCCGCCACCTCACTCAGCTAGTTTTTTGTATTTTTTTAGTAGAGACGGGGTTTCACCGTGTTCACCAGGATGGTCTCGATCTCCTGACCTCGTGATCCGCCCGTCTCGGCCTCCCAAAGTGCTGGGATTACAGGCTTGAGCCACCGCCCCCGGCTACTTTTCTTTACAGTTATTTTTCCATTATGTTTGTGTTAGTGTTTCAGAGAGATATATTACCCTAAAGTATTACACTATAATTGTGGTTTTTATCTGCTCCTTTTACTTCCATGAACTCCTGGATTTTTAAAAATTTTTTCTCCATGTCTTTTTTTTTTTTTTTTTTGAGGTGGAGTCTCGCTCTGTTGCCCAGGCTGGAGTGCAGCGGCACTATCTCGCCCAGGTTGGAGTGCAGTGGCACGATCTCAGCTCACTGCAACCTCCACCTCCCGGGTTCAAGCGATTCTCCTGCCTCAGCCTCCTGAGTAGATGGGATTACAGGCGCACACCACCACCCCCGGCTAATTTTTGTGTTTTTAGTAGAGACGGGGTTTCATCATGTTGGTCAGGCTGGTTTCGAACTCCTGACCTCCTGAACCGCCTGCCTTGGCCTCCCAAAGTGTTGGGAGTACAGGTGTGAGCCACCGTGCCTGGCCTCTCTATCTCTTTATGTCCTAGAAGCCAGAAATTCTGGATAGAGCATGACTTATGTAACAGCTATAATTTGGAAATACCAGACACTACCTCCAAGTGAACAATTGCAACAAGAAAAGCCTAGGAGAAAAAAATCTGAGTTCAATTTATACAGGCTTTAGAATATCCATTGGGACTTCAAATAAATACTTTCGCTTAGACATACTTTTACATGTTTCCTTCCTCAAAATAAATGATGAAAATATAATTCAAATACAATTTATCTTATGAGAAACTCTGGATGATGCTGAGTAGAAGCTGCAGTAAAGGTTCCAATCAACCTCTGCTTTAAAATGAGCCTAGTTCCTAACCTAGCTGACTCCACCTGTTCTACAAATGGCTGTGTCTATAGTCTCCCAAAACTGTATCATCATAACCTCTCCGAGACCAGGAGACACAGGGAACTGGTTTGACTAGAATTATAGCTTCATGCATGGGTGCAGATTTGCCTCCAATTTACAATATTGAGGTTAGTGAATCACGTAGCCTCGATTTAAAGAGATGTTTGTTTAGAAGCTTTATGCTTAATTGCATTTGAGTAATTTTTTTTCCTAATTGTTACAACTAGTTTACATGATAGAGAGAAGGCCAAATTTAAATAATTCTCAGTCGATCGCACGGAACCTTTAATAATTTTGTGAATTTCCTGGAATCAAGATATTAAAAGTTGTTTTCCTAGAGGCAGTAAACCTGATAACTCACCTATGTGGAGAAAAATATCCCGTGTTTGAAATTGAGCAGAGTTGCAGACAAGACACGAGTTTTCCAAGACTTAATTTCCCAAGACATGAGTTCTCCAAGCCTTAATTTCCCCGTTTTTATGGGGGACTATAAGCTCCCACTTAACCTAGCTTTTAAGCATTAAATTGCAGAAAGAATAGAAGAAGTTCGGTCCAGTTCCGTTACGTATAAAAGTCGCTCAATTTTTCTTAATGAAGAAAGCAAGGCTCAGGACCACCAAGCTTCTGAGTTAATTGGGGGTTAGGGGGAAGGGAGACTTTGTGGATCAATGTAATAGGCAAAAATAAATAAATAGATCCCCCAGGGTTTGCTTTGAAAGGGTGTTGTGAGTGGGCATAAACTAAAGATTTTTGCTTTGATACATTAAATGCGTGCAGTAGAATGCCTATAACCCAGCATGAGCAATTGTTGGGTAAACAGTACGAAGAGGGGTTCCATGGTGTAATGGTTAGCACTCTGGACTCTGAAGCCAGCTATCCGAGGTCAAGTCTCAGTGGAACCTGCTCAAGGATATATGTATATATTTTTCCCTACCTTTCCTTTCCCCAGGGAATACGTTCTCTATGTAAATTACCAAAATCAATTTTCGGCCTCATATATTCCATGAATTCCTGCAACTCCCGATACTACACTTGATGTTAGTCAAAAGGCCAAGAAGCTAGGCAAGTCCCAATATACCTGCCTCTGGGTGAGGAGGCGGAATAGAATCCACTTTCCGGGATCACAGCTCACTACAGCCTTGACCTCCCCATGCTCAGGTGATCCCAGGTAGCTGGGACTTCAGGTGCACACCACCACAGCCGGCTAAATTTTTGTTTGTTTGTCTTTGTTTGTTTTTTGGAGGAAGACAGGGTTTTCGCTATTTTGCCCAGGAAAGTCTCGAAGACCTCCTGGGCTCAGGCTATCCTTCCGCCTCCATCTCCCAAAGTACTGGGATTACAGAGGAGAGCCATCGCGCCTGTCCTGAAAGGACTGTTTCTTTCGATAATTTGTGAAGTCCACGGAAACATTTTTGTCCTCTGAAGTAGGAAGTGCTGATAAAAATAATCTGCTCTTGGGTCTTTATGCAGGAGAGCTGAGATTTTAATTACTACGAATGCAAAATTTGGGCAACTTTGTATTTCTTTGTTTTGTAGAGTTGCTTTTCTTTTCTTTCCTTTTTTTTTTTTTTTTTTGTCGTTGTTGTTTTTACCTCACATACTTCTAATATATGTAGCATAACTACAATTTCTCTCCATCTCTCGGGCCAAGATAGTCTTTAACTCTCTCTCAAACCAGCCCTGCACTGTGCATTCAAATCCTATTGGTTGAAAAAGTATTCTTTGCTATCAAGCTCTAGTGTTCAGTAGCTTAAATGGTCTAATGTGTTGGCAAGCTCTTTATAAACTGGTAAGAAACACCCTGCTCAAAAACAGACAAACTCCCGCGGACTGTTGAGCGGTATGCCCTACATCAAAGATAACTCAAGCGTCAAACACCCCATAGGCAGCAATATCCCACCCCAGGCTAAACCCAACGGCTAAAATCATACCACTTTGTGGCCTCATTACCAACAGAAACAGGATAATGTCAGAACAGTGAACTAACTCTGAATGTTAGAGATAGGTGGTGGTGATGGTGGTGGTGGTGGTGGTGTTAATTGCCAGTACAGGTAGAAGACTGAGACGCCTGTTGGGTGCCGTGGTCTTGGAGTCAAAATCAAGAGATACTCAAGTTACAACTTACTGCCCTCTCACTGTGAGACCTTAGCCACATATATATTCCTGTGGACCTTCCGGTCTGTATAATGACTATGTTGTGAGGATTTACAAATTACGAACCACGTAAAGACCTTGATGGTGATGTGTAGTAAGTACTTGAAAAACAGGACTTACTATTTATTCCTTTTGGGTACTAGTAAATCTAACCTTGAATCTGCTAACAACCTGATAATTTGGGGGATGCCCCCAGTGGAATTTATAGAACTTGAATTCACAACCCCATCTGGAAGTCCTCAGTTAAAATACCATTTCATTGTGTAACATTGGGTAGTTTCTTCATCTGTAAAATACAGATGAAAATATGCTGTTGGTGCTTAACTCGTATCTTGGAACATACTAAGTATTTAATGAAAATTACCTGTTAGTGGTAAAGCTTTTTGTGAATCCTGACTTCTTTTGAGTTGACAGTAGTTGAGGATACAAAGATGCTATTTAGTGCAGGACAGGCTGAAGTCTTGCTGGCTGTGATCAGAGGGATTTATACCAGTTTTGAAGTAACTGCAACATAAGGTAGTCTCCATTCACTGAGTAAAGAGGATATCATTTGAATATGCAGTGGGAGGATTGCGTAGGAGAGCAGCAAATGGAACACAGGAATGTGGATAAGTTTTGATTAATTTAGCTGAGGAAACCTAAGGAAAGGTGGTAACTGTACCTGGTAAAACCGTACTCGGCAGGATTCGAACCTGCGCGGGGAAACCCCAATGGATTTCAAGTCCATCGCCTTAACCACTCGGCCACGACTACCTATCTAAGCCTCAGTTGACGGCTGTGATGAACTTATAATGGATGTGTGGAGCGCTCTGAAGCAGTTGGTCTTCAGTCTCGTCAAGGCCTCTGCTCACGAATGAAAGAGCTCATTTAGAGCACATCAGTAACTAGAACATAGTGCCTAGGATTGCAATTTAATACAGGACTCCTAGACAAGCGACTCAAAGTGCCTGGGCGCTGGAGCTTGCCCACTAGCCGCTGAAATCCGCGGACACCACGTTCACGCCTAATTCTCACGAATCCGCAAAAAGGAGTATTGAATTGAGAGTCCAAGCAACCTCAAGCCTCTCAATGCCAATGGGAGAAGCAACGGGAAATGAGGGAAGGCACGAGAGTGGGGGGTCAACCGCGTTTACGTACAGTTAAAATCGAAATCAGGAACCTCTTCGATGACGTTCAACTGACTTACTCTTCCGAAGGAACGGCTAAAACCGAACTGGCGCGGGCGTGCGAGCTGAGGAGGGGGCTCGTTTCTGTCCTAACTGGAAAAGATGACTCTAGAGAGGTCTCTGACTCTTCAGGTAAATGTAATTCCCGTCAGTCTGGTGAAGGATGCAAGACCATTCCCAAGAGCCAAAGCTTCAGCCACCCGAGCCCAGGGAAAAGGAAGAACTCAGAGCACAGGTTTCCAAAAATCTTAAGGACAGTCCAGCACAGAAAAACGCAAAATGATGAAAACACGTAAATGTCAGGATAAATCTAGCTAAATTAATAAGGTTGATTCTTGCTTCAGATAATACAGTATTGTCAGAGTGGGATAATAAGGGGTAGACTTGAATCAGATTTCTTTTTAGACAAAAGTCAGGGGGCAAGTCTACGAATTCTGGGAATGGAAGTGAGTCAGCCCCGCAGATACACAGGGAAAATGATCCCTATGACTGAGGCCGGCAATGTCTCTGACAGTGAAAGCTCGCCCACATTTGTTTTTCCCTCTAAAATAGTAAGAAATGTGTTCCCTTCCTTGTACTCTTGCAAATATTATTTGGTCTTATTTCTGCGGCACTTGCTAGAAACGGTTTGTAACCTTTGACACAGCAAATTTATTTTCAAGTTCTTGGTCCCTGGGCAGTCTTCGCAAAGTGTTGTGCTCTCCCAGCAGCCTGTGCACCACCTGGGAACTTAGGAGAAATGCATATTCTTGGGCTTGAACTCAGATCTCAGAATCAGAAACTAGAGTGGTGTGGTGCTTATGTGTGTGTGGGGACGAGGTTGGGGGATGAGGGGGGCGGGGCGCGGGGGAGGCGGAGGGTGTCTAGCAATCTGTTTTAACAAGCCATCCTGCCCGGCGCGGAGGCTCATGCCTGTAATCCCAGCACTTTGGGAGGCTGAGGCAGGTGGATCATGAGGTCAGCAGATCGAGACCACCCTGGCTAACACGATGAAACCCCGTCTCTACTAAAAATACAAAAAATTAGCCGGGCCTGACGGCAGGCGCCTGTAGTCCCAGCTACGAGGGAGGCTGAGGTAGGAGAATCTCTTGAACCTAGGAGGCGGAGGTTGTAGTGAGCCAAGCTTGCACCACTGTACTCTAACTTGGGAGACAGAGCAAGACTGTCTCAAAAATAAAAATTAAAAAAACCCCAAGCCATCCTGGTGGTCCTGATGCCCACTGAAGTTTTCAGAAGCACTCTCCTAGAGAAATAATAGTTTTATTTGTTTGTTTGTTTTATATTTTATAAATAGAAATGGGGCGCCTCACTATGTTGACCAGCCTGGTCTTAAACTCCTGGTTCAAACCCCTGGTCTCAAGCCATACTTTCATCTCCGCCTCCCAAAGTTCTGGAATTACAGGTGTGAACCACTGTACCCAGCTAGGAAATAAGCTTAACCAAAGGAAAACATATACTACACAGGAACCTTTATTTTTATTTCTAATTGTGATAGTGAAAAATAGATATTAAAATGGGAGTTCTTTATTATTGTTGTTGCTCCATCTGCCTAATAGATCATTACCAAGCCACTAGAAACGACATGCTGGAAGACTGTAATAGTTCTGGGAAAATGTTTGTGACGTAATGTTCACTGACAAAAGTAAGAGGCAGTAAGCATGACTTAATCTAGGCAAAATTTTTGCAGGTAAAATCCTGCAGTGAACTCATAATGGATGCGTGGACGCTGGGAAGCAGTTGGTCTTCATAATCTTATCCAGGTCTCTCCTCACGAGTGAAAGAGCTCGTTCAGAGCACATCAAGAACCAGAATATTGTACATAGTGTTTCAATTTAAAACAGGACGAGCGACTCAAACTTCCTGGGCGCTGGAGCTTGCCCACCAATCGCTGATATCCGCGGACACCACGTTCACACCTAATTCTCACGAACCCGCAGAAAGGGAGTATTGAATTGAGAGTCCAAACAACCTCAAGCCTGTTAATGCCAGTGGGAGAAGCAACGGGAAATAAGGGAAGGCATGAGAGTGGGGAGTCTTCTGCGTTCACGTACAGTTAAAATCTAAATCAGGAGTCTCTTCGATGGCGTTCAACTGACTTGCTCTTCCAAAGGAACGGCTGAAACCAGACTGGCGCGGGCTTGCGAGGTGAGGAGGGGCTTCGTTTCTATCCTAACTGGAAAAGATGACTCTGGAGAGGTCTGCTACTCTTCAGCCAAATATAATTCCCGTAAGTTCTGGTGAAGGACACGAGACCATTCCTAAGAGCCAAAGCCTCCAGCCACTCGAGCCCAGGGAAAGGGAAGAACTCAGAACACAGGTTTCCAAAAATCTTAGGTAGAGTCCAGCATGGAAAAACGCAAAAAGACAGAAACACATAAATGTCAGGATAAATCTAGCTAAATTAATAAGGTTGATTCTTGCTTCAGATAGTACAAAATGGTTAACACCAGGATCAGCTAATTTTTCCCCAGTTGCATATTTCATATTTGTGGAGTACTCTTCCTTAAAAGGTAACATCCTGGTACATAGAGAAATTACAGTTTGGCTTATTAACAAATATTGGATGATGGCAATTGCCTCGCCCTTATAAGGCTTACTGTTGGCATATACTGCTTACCGGTTTAGTTCCACAAATGGATACCTGAGAAACATGTTTAAAATCTTGTTGATTTTGCTTCTGTAGAGCACTTAGAAATAATGCTGAAGGCACAAATAGAGTCCATGAGCAAAGAGCGGTGAACATCATCTAAGATGCCTAGGTTACTGATCTAAATCTAATTCTCAGGTGCTGTGTAGGTTTGCATACTTACCTTAGCCCCTCATTTCCTTATTTGTGATGTAAAGACTAAATGAGGCCAGATATATAAATGAGAGTATTTTGCAAAATGTGAGGTCTTATATACATGTTAGTGACTAACGTGATTTTGCTAAAAGAATATCCTGGAGTACATTTCATATCAGCATTATAGAAGCGCATCTCATTCCTTTTATCACTTGCAGAAGCTTCCATTCTATGGATCTTCCAAAATTTATTTTAAACATCAAACATCGATGGCCATTTGAGGTTGTTCAAATCGTCGCTGTAAGTCAAAGATTTGCAGCGAATGTTAGAGTGTGTCCCTGTTGTTGCTGGTGTCTCCTGCATCCCCATCCCCTGAAGCAGCAGGAAGCTTGATCTCTGGGAATGCATCCTGCTTTGTCTCCTTCCATCAGAACGTCAAAATAAGGGATCCTCCCAGGTCCGAGGATAAAGTGTTACTTGTCAGTTTGAAACAACAGCATGATAATCATCTAACTAATGCCAAAGAATAAGAAACATTGACAGCAAATACAATTTCTGTCAGAAAATTTCACCTTTCCAAGAAAGCTATAGTTCGGTACAGTGATTTATGCTAATGAGCAAAGCGTTGTGTATGTAGTCGTGGCCGAGTGGTTAAGGCGATGGACTAGAAATCCATTGGGGTTTCCCCGCGCAGGTTTGAATCCTGCCGACTACGATGACCTTTCCGTTTGCAAAGGGGATGTAACACCTTATCAGATGGGATATCCTGACTTTGTCTTCCAGGAAGAAGCCTGATCAGACTTTTTCTCTTTATATGCCCACTAAAAATACTCTGCCACCTTCCTGAAACAATGAGGAAAATGAGTACTTATTTGAAAAAAAAAAAAAAGTTAATTCGACCAGAGTCTTACTGGTGTTTTACAAAACCCCCAAGAAGAGCCAAGGTGATGCTATCGTGTTTCCTGCAATCGATGCCCTGTTTTGAAGGCAGCTTTCCTTAAAAAATGTTGCTAGGAGTGTTTGTGTCTCACAGAATTGTTCCCTTGTTAGGGATCTACTTCAGTCAAGTAAACATTCTCATTCGTACCAAAAAGGAAATTCCAGGAAATCCAGGATCAAATACAAGTGAAAGCAAAGACTCAGATATGGTCGCCAAGATGGGAATAACTTGGGTGTTATTAAGCAAACAACTAAGCAATTAAATATATTAAGTAAAGCAATTTTCCTTGAAATCATATAAAAACGAACTGACGACTTCAAGCCAGACTGGCTTGTCCAGGTGTCCAGGACGATCATGAGGCAAGAGGGACTGAAAAGAAAGTGATGTGTGACTATATTCAGAGCATGGAAAGATAATCACCTCAGGTGCAGAATCACATTGTGTGATTAACAACTATGGGTTAAATAATGCATTGGTCAAAGGAATGCTAGCCACAGCTGAGTAATTTTTAAGGAATTCCTAGGGGAATTCTATCACTGCCTTGGAAGCTTGGTGGAGCTCATCCTCACTTCTTGCCTTGCTGCATCTTCTTTTTTATTTGTTAGACCTGCCATTCTCCTTTTTCTATATCTGAGATCAGTTATTTGTGCCTTATTGGATAAACTCAATCAGTTTATCCAAGGATTTTGCAATTTTATTAGTTTTTGTTTTTCAAACAAAATTTTGGCTTTTTTTTTTTTTTTTTTTTTTTTACTTATTTCCATCTTATGTTTCTATTTTATTGCATTAAATCAGCCATTTTCTTCTTCATTTCCTTCCCTAAGATTTATTTGGGTAAAGTTTGCTAATTTCTAATTTCTTCCAGTGGATCTCAGATTATTGATGTTCAGCTTTTACTTTATTCTTTTTTTTTTTTTTTTTTTTGAGACGGGGTCTGGCTCTGTCTCCCAGGCTGGAGTGCTGTGGCCGGATCTCAGCTCACTGCAAGCTCCGCCTCCCGGGTTCACGCCATTCTCCTGCCTCAGTCTCCCGAGTAGCTGGGACTACAGGCGCCCGCCACCTCGCCCGGCTAGATTTTTGTATTTTTTTTAGTAGAGAGGGGGTTTCACCGTGTTAGCCAGGATGGTCTCCATCTCCTGACCTCGTGACCCACCCGTCTCGGCCTCCCAAAGTGCTGGGATTACAGGCTTGAGCCACCACGCCCGGCCTTATTTTATTCTTAATTATGTATTTAAGAGTTGAAGCATCCAAGTGCATTTTGGACTGCATGAAATATATTTCATAAGTATTATTTTCAATGTCATTCTTTTGAATATAAATTTTAATTACCATTTAGATATCTTCTTGGAACCATACGCACATTTTTTTTCTTTCTCTTCTTTTCTTTTTTTTTTTTTTTGAGACGGAGTTTCGCTCTTCTTGCCCAGACTGGAGCGCAATGGTGCGATCTCAGCTCACCGCAACCTTTGCCCCCGAGTTCAAGCGATTCTCCTGCCTCAGCCTACCAAGTAGCTGGTATTACAGGCTTGCGCCACCACATCCTGCGAATTTTGTATTTTTAGTAGAAACGGGGTTTCTCCATATTGGTCAGGCTGGTCTCGAACTCCCGACCTCAGGTGATTCGCCTGCCTCGGCCTCCGAAAGAGCTGGAATTACAGGCGTGGGCCACGGCACCCGGCCATATGCACACTTTTTAACTTCTAAACATAACACAATTTTCGATTTCTAATTAATGTCTAGCAAAATGTACTGTGGCTAGACCCTAGTATTTATCTCTCAGACTGTTCGAATTTTGGAAACTTACTTTAAAACCGGCAAGGCAAACTTTTTTTTTTTTTTTTAGTTCCATGTATACTTCAAAAAGAAATTTGTCTTCAGAAGTTGAGATGCCACTGAGCGCGTTGGCTCATCCCTATAATTCCAACACTTTGGGAGGCTGGGGAGGGCGGGTCACTTGAGCCCAGGAGTTCCAGAGCAGCCTGGGCAACATGGTGAAAACCAGTCTCTACAAAAAAATTAGCCGGGTATGGTGGCAGGCGCCTGTGTTCCCAGCTACTCCAGAGACTGAGGTGGGAGGATCACTGAGCCTGGGGAGGTCCAGGCTGCAGCGAGCAGTGATTCCACCACTACACTCCAGCCTGGGCAACAGAGTTAAAAAAAAAAAAAAAAAAGTTGAAGTGTGTAGTGTTCTTCATATGTAAGTTAGGCAAAATTCAGGAAGAGTTGTGTTTAAAATTTTTACGTCTTTACTGTTTTCCTTCCCTCTTCTGCTTTTTAATTAGTTTCTGAGGGATATATATTGTGTTAAAATGTCTAAATGTGATTGCTACTTTTCTTTCTTTCGACAGAGTCTGGCTCTGTCGCCCAGGCTGGAGGGCAGTGGAGCTATCTCTGCTTGCTGCAAGTTCCGCCTCCCGGGTTCTGGCCATTCTCCTGCCTCAACCTCCCTAGTAGCTGGGACTACAGGCGCCTGCCAGCACGCCTGGCTAATATTTTGTGTTTTTAGCAGAGACGGGGTGTCACCATGTTAGCCCACTTTGTTAGGATGGTCTCGATCTCCTGACCTCATGATCCGCCCGCCTTGGCCTCCCAAAGCGCTGAGATTACAGGCGTGAGCCACAGCACCCGGTTTTTCTTTTCTTTCTTTTTTTTTTTAATTTTTACCTTATATATTTTAGGAGTTCCTAAATTTTACCTCGTACAGTTTAGGAGCTTATTTTTTCCCTGTATCTTTTTGTTTTCCAAAGCAACAAGAAATTCTATATAAAATGCTGCTTATGAAATATTTATAAATTGGCAATGGCAAGTCTCACCTTCCAGTGGCACAATAAACAAGATAACACTCAGTGAAAAAATCTGGGCTTAAATTTACACGGAATTCAGAATACTCATAAAGTGTTAAGAAAAAGAGCATTACTTTGCTTCTGTCTCCCTTTTGCTTCTTTTTTCAACAAGAAAGGAAAAATATCCTAAATTGAGGGCTTCTTCTGAGTGGAGGTCTCACAGTGAGGGTTGAAAAGGAATTTAAGTAGAGGTTTTAATCATCCCTTAACCAGCCAGGTTTTATTCCCTTCTGCTGGACCTATATATGTGTCATTCTAATGTCCCAAAGGGTAATGTGAGGAAAGAACATCCATAAGCTCTCTCAGAAAAGAGAGAGAAACTCAAAGAACTGGTTCGACTAGGATCTCAGCTTTGGGTGTGTGTGTACTTTTGGCCTCCTAATTTAAAAGGCTGAGATTAATGAATTGTGTGGTCACAATTCAAAGGTGATTTTTTTAATCCTTTTTTTTTTTTTTTTTTTTGAGACGGCGTCTTGCTCTTTCGCCCAGGCTGGAGTGCAGTAGCACCAACTCTGCTCACTGCAACCTCTAGCCTCCAGCCTCCTGGGTTCAAGTGATTCTCCTGCCTCAGCCTCCCAAGTAGCTGGGATTACAGATGCCCCGTGCCACCATGCCTGGCTAATTTTTGTAGTTTTAGTAGAGACGGAGTTTCGCCATGTTGGCCAGGCTGGTCTTGAACTCCTGACCTCATGTGATCCACCTGCCTCGGCCTAACCAAAGTGCTGGGATTACAGGCATGAGCCACTGCACTCAGCCTCAAAGGTAATATTTTAAAAGCAGCTTCATGCTTAAGATCATGTTTGGTGATTTTGAACCTTTTAGTTAAATGCGATTGCTTGACATGGAAGGAAATTCAAAAGGCAGGTGATTCCCTGCTCAGCATCCATGGTCTTCCACAGTTTTTGTAAACTCCTTGATAATGATTTCTCCAATTGTTTGTATCAGGGGGCATGTAAAGTGAGAGAGTTCACACCTTTTTTTCTATTTGGCTTGGGCTTTTTATTTTTCTTTTTAAAAAGACATGAGTCTCTCTATTTTGCCCAGGCTGGCCTCCAACTCCTGAGTTCAAGTGACCTTCTTGCCTCAGCCTCCCAAGAAAATGGAACTATAGAGAAATACAGTACCTTATCTGGCTGTGCCTTGGAATTTTTAAGAATTTAAAAATCTCTTCCCTAATAACTTCATGACCATGAAGTGGAAAAGAGAATCGCCAACTGCTTGTTGTTGTTTTGGGAAATGCATAAAATACATATATGAGAGACAGGTGTCTCTAATTGTTACAGAATTATCTGAGACAGTCCAAACATCTGTTTCCCCAGTGAAAAAGTTATATCCACTACTATACCAAGGTGAAAAGCGTTATTGGAAATTGCTGTGCTCAGTGCCATGGTCCAAGTATATTTTTGATATTCACAGACCAGTGCAGGCACATGCATACCTAAAGCACATGACTTTCCAGGCTTTATCTGAGCCATGCTGCTCATCTCATTGCCAGACTTAATCTTTCCCTTTTCTTTCATGTTGTTGCACTCCAGAATTAATCATTCTCCTTTAATTATCAAGACCCACAAGCATAAATCTTGTACCCGAGAAATTGTAGACTCACACTTTTTCCCAATCAAACTTTCCAGTGCTCATCCACCTGGAAACTGCAGTTTTCATTTTTATTTGAGTCTTCCACCCTCTTTGTGCCATTATGCTGCTGGCCACAAGTAGTTTTCTTAAACTCTCTCTGTATGGGCTTGTTTATATTTGTAGAATATTCCTCCTAATAGACATCAATCACCATGAGGTCAGCAACTGTGCTTGTGTTTTGTTTACCTTTGTGTCTATAGCACTGAGCACAACACCTGGCCCATCATAAAAATTTAATATTTTCTACTTTTTTTTTTTTTTTGATACAGAGTTTCGCCTTGTCACCCAGAATGGAGTGCAACGTCGTGATCTGGGCTCGCTGCAACCTCCGTCTCCTGTGTTCAAGCGATTCTCCTGCCTCAGCTTCCCGAGTAGCTGGGATTACAGGTGCCCGCCACCACGTCTGGCTAATGTTTTGTATTTTTAGTAGAGATGGAGTTTCACCATGTTGGCCAGGCTGCTCTCGAACTCCTGACCTCTGGTGATCCACCCACCTCGGCCTCCCAAACTGCTGGGATTATATGCATGAGCCACGGCATTCAGCCTATTTTCTACTATTTATAGAAAGAATGACCTTTTCAGAGCTCCTAACTGAACGTTTAGCTCACAGTAAGAACCTAGTTTAGTGGCCGGGCGCAGTGGCTCAAGCCTGTAATCCCAGCACTTTGGGAGGCCGAGACCATCCTGGCTAACACGGTGAAACCCCGTCTTCATTAAAAATACAAAAAACTAGCCGGGCGAGGTGGCGGGCGCCTGTAGTCCCAGCTACTCCGGAGGCTGAGGCAGGAGAATGGCGTAAAACCTGGGAGGCGGAGCTTGCAGTGAGCTGAGATCCGGCCACTGCACTCCAGCCCGGGCGAAAGAGCAAGACTCCGTCTCAAAAAAAAAAAAAAAAAAAAAAAAAAGAACCTAGTTTAGTATATTGCCTTACTTCAATCTGTTTCAGTTCAAATTCTTACTCATCTCATTCTCCATCCTCCTTCTAAGTTATATTCTCTGTTAGAACAGCTCTAAGCCAGTCAAGTGGCTGCCTACAGGGCCACTAGCTATTACTGGGTCTGAGAAGGCAGTTCAATTACCGAAGGAGATAAAATTGTATTCCTCATGTTGCAAGCTCTAGTTTTTAAATTTCTATTGGAGAAATTCTTTTCCTTCTCTACATTCTTGGTCCGTATTTATGTAGAATAATGTTTTCTTGATTTGCTAGATCAAACCTATTTATATATTGATTGCAGAGAGTCCAGAGCCTATCCTTTATAGAAGGTGATCATTGTAAGTACGTCAGATAGAATTAAATTTAAAATTCACTGTAACCTAAAACTAATGTTAAAATTGATCTGTATATGTTTTTATCTTTCAGACTGTGGGTAAGAATGATTAAACTCCTTTCTTTAATATCAGCTTTAAAAAAAATCCCACTTACCAGAACATCCTCTTTCTACTGTCTCCCTCCAAGTAGGCAAGTGGGCCAAGGTGCTCTGAAGGAACGTATGGGCTTTCCCTGGGGTGTGGGGGTGAAGGTCAAGAAGTGGGGTAGGGGAGGGAAGACAGTGACATTTTCTTCTGTTAAACCAGTGACCACTATCCGTCGAATCACATAGTATGAAGTTCTTTATGCAGCATAGGTTTTTTCCAAGCAGTCACAGACAGTTGAACACTTGGAAATGCCTTCTTTAACAGTTGAAAATTTACAGTGCAATAAAACTGTCTTTGCATCATGGCTATGGCATACACTGGAGTCCAGCTGGGTAGGGTCAAATTCTGAGACCTGTGATTCTTTACTCTAGTAAAGGCCATTTGCTTCTCCCCACAGCCCTTTAGGCTCATAATCTGGGATTGCTACTCTCTCCTGCCTTTTCTTTGTCATTGATGGTACAATAATGATCAGTTCTTGGTATGTCTCCTATTCTTTTTGGTAGCAAGGAAAGCATTTTTTGCAGCAGAGCTTGGAAGGACCCTGTAGGAGCTGTCCAGCAGTTCAGATCACAGAACAGTATTCCCAAGTAAGTTTCAAACTCTTTTAGAAAAAAACTCTCCATAAAGCCTGAAATATGAGACTAGTATTTTAAACTCTTGTGTTTTCCATGACTCTTTCTCTAATGCTTTCCCTTTAAGGGTGATGTCCTTCTATCTTGACATCATCACACTCAAAATCAGGAACATGGTAATCCTAGCACTTTGGGAGGCCGAGGCGGGAGGATCACAAGGTCAAGAAATCAAGACCATCCTGGCCAACATGGTGAATCCCCGTCTCTACTAAAAATACAAAAATTAGATGGGTGTGGTGGTGCGCACCTGTAGTCCCAGCTACTCAGGAGGCTGAGACAAGGAGAATCACTTGAACCTGGGAGGCAGAGGTTGCAGTGAGCCGAGATTGCGCCACTGCACTCGAGCCTGGCAACAGAGCAACACTCTGTCTCAAAAAATAAAAAATAAAAAAAAGAAAAAGAAAAGAAAAGGCAGGAACAACCTGGCAGTTGAGGAAATGATATGTGAAGCCATGGTCTGATTCATGAGGCCCTCTAGTGAAAATTAAGCAAGCAGTGAGGGAGTCCACAGTTGAGGTGGAAGACAAATAAAAGCGCAGAGTGTCTTCCATTATTCTGTGAGCTCTGAAGATGGAGCAGTGAAAAGGCAGCTTAAAGAACTAGATCCCTAAAGTGGTACTGTTTGTTCTCAAATATAGTAAAATATGAAAGAAAAAATAAAAATCAGTTTGACAATACCCTTAGCAGCATGGGTCACGCAAGGACTTGAAAGCTATTTGCTTTAGGTAGACATGTACCTGTTTCATTTATTTACGTATTAATTTTACATGTTCATGATTTATTGACAATTTTTTAGTAGCCAAGTATTCACAGAAGGGAACAGTTGTTTCATTGTATTTTTTATTTTTTAATCTTGTTTTTAATTGACACATAATAATTATACGTATTTACAGAGTACAGCATGATGACTTGTTACATTTATACATTGTATAATGATCAAATCGTGGTATTTAGCATATCCATCTCCTCAAACATTTATCATTTCTTTGTGGTGAGAACATTCTCTTCTGCTTATTTTGTAATATACACTATGTGGCTGGGCAAGGTGCCTCATGCCTGTAATCACAGCACTTCAGGAGGCCAAGGTGAGAGGATCCCTTGAGGCCAGAAGTTTGAGACCAGCCTGGGCAACACAGGGAGACCTCATCTCTATTTCAATTAAGAAATTTTTTTTTAAAGAGATATACACTACAGTATTATATACTATAGGCACCATACTGTGTTTTCTTATTTTTCTGCGCTGATCATGACACTGTCCATCAGTGTGTCTCGTTTTCCATGTTACTTTCTTGTCTATAAGACACCTTTCCTCTTCCTTAGTAGTGGGAAGAGAAAAAACAAAACAAAACAAAACAAAAACCCTTCTAGAACTCGATGGCATTATTCAGAAACTAGATCACATGCTGTTCTTCTACAAGGCAAAATTCTGTGAGATCAATCCTTGCTCAAGACCCTGCTGCAGCCCCAGAACCTGAACTTGAGTCTGCACGGGCTTGTCCAGAAAAAAAGCATCCAGAAGGAGAGAAGCTCCTATTTATGCTACCAACACTTCTCTCTAAGATATGTTTTTGTTGTTGTTGTCATTGTTAAGACGGGAGTCTCGCTTTGTTGCCCAGGCTGGAGTGCAGTGGCGTGATCTCGGCTCACTGTAACCTCCATCTCTGGGGTTCAAGCGATTCTCCTGCCTCCCCCTCCTGCCTTGCTGATATTACAGGCCCACGCCATCGCGCCCCGCTAATTTTTGTGTTTTTAGTAGAGACGAGGTTTCACCATGTTGGTCAAGCTGGTTTCGAACTCCTGACTACAGGTGATCCGCCTGCCTCGGCTTCCGAAAGTGCTGAGATTACAGGCATGAGCCACTGTGCCTGCCCATCTAAGATATCTTTTTGAACAAATTTACATTTTCAATTTCTGTACATATATGTCAGATGGAATACTTAACTCTACTATTAGGAATTGTTTCCACAAAAGGGCTGTAGCATTTCATTAGCTTTCACATTCTAGAATTCTATTAGATTGTTTTTCCGAATCAAAGCAACCTGCATGCTGGATATGGGAGAGGGTAGGAGAACCGATCAGGCTCCTCCTCTGGAAACCTGAATCTCCGTACACTAAGACAAGTCTTGTTCTTCCCGCCTGCACCGCTCAGCAGAGCATTTGCAGCAGTTTACTGTCACTGCCCCACTAATTTTGAAATGCAATGCTCTAAAGAGACACATAAAAGAACAAAGGATCTGGCATTTTATCAACAGGGCCGGCACTGTGTTTATGAAAACATATTAGCATCATTCTTGGATGAGGTAAAATAAATCACGACAACTCTTTGAAGATTAGAAGAAGAGAGGTGAGGACAAGCTGCTCCACTTAAGCTGCCAAGGCAGTGATGCATGGATTCCCCTAGGAATTCCTAGGAAGGTACTCAACTGTGGTCAGCATTCTTTTGGTCAATACATTAACCCATACTTGTTCATCACAGTGAGATTCTGCATCTGAGCTGGGGCTCTTTCTGTGCTCAGGATATAATCACAACTTCACCTCGGTTTTAGTCGCTCTTGCTTCACCACTGTCCTGGACCCCAGGACAGGCCACTCCACTTGACGTCGTTGATTTTTTTAAAATTGGGTTATGAAAAAAATTGCTTTACTCAATTATCTTTTGTTGTGTAGTGGTTTGTTTATAAATGCCCAATATAGATTCTCATCTTGGTGACCATGCCTGTGGGTTGCTTTCACTTGTATTTGATCATGGATTTCCTGGAATTTCCTTTTCTACGTTAAACCAGGGCGTTTGCTTGACTGGAGAAGATCCCTAATAAGGGGACAATTCTGTGAGACACAAACACTCCTAGCAATTTTTTTCTCTAAGGAAAGCTGTCTTCAAAATGGGGCATCTGTTGCAGGAAACAGAAAAACATCACCCTGAGCTCTTCTTAGGGCAAAGGAAAACATCAATACGGCTATGACAGAAGTATTTTTTTTTGTATGACTTTTCCTCATTGTTTCAGAGACATGGAGCATTTTTAGTGGGTCCCTAAAGAGAAAAGCCTATAGGTTGGGACAAGCAAGCTTCTTCTTGAGAGCCAATGACAGACTTTCAACCTGGCAAGGTGTCAATAGACTCCTTTTCCAACAAGAAATGGACCGTAGTCGGCAGGATTCGAACCTGCGTGGGGAAACCCCAATGGATTTCTAGTCCATCGCCTTAACCACTCGGCCACGACTACATGAAGGATTCTTTGCTCATTAGCATAAGTCACCTTAACTGAACTTAGGTCCCTTGGAAAGGTCAAATTTTCTGCTAAAAAGTGAATTCGCTCTCAATGTTTCTTATTTTTTGACATCAGTTAGATGACTATCACGCTGTTGTGGCAAACTGACAAGTAATACTTTATCCTCGGACCTGGGAGGACCCCTTATTCTGATGTTTTGATGGAAGGAGACTACGCAGGAGGCATTCCCAGAGACCAAGCTTCCTGCTCCGTCCGCTTCTGATGGTGTTCCAGGAGATACCCGCAACAATTGCGACACGCTCTAACATTTGCTGCAGAATTTTGAGTTACAGTGATGATTTGAACAACCTCAAATGGCCATCGATGTTTGACTTTTAAAATAAATTTTGGAAGATTCACATAATGGAAGCTTCTGCAATTGATAAAAGGAATGAGATGCATTTCTATTTACTGAGAGGAAATACACTAGTATTTCAGTCGTAGCCCATTGCATTAAGAGGATATACTAGAAATCCACTTATTGCCAGTTTGAGAGCCTGGTATTGCCTCTAAGAAACTTCATCTTTTCCCCTTGACAACTTCCCCTTTGACCTCCAGTAAACAACTCCCCCTGCATCTCAAATCAAAGGTATATTTTTACTACCATTTTTTTTTCTTTTTTAAGTTCCCACTTATTTAAATGCCCCTTGAATGCTTACCTGAGCTTCACAAACGATTCTGGGAAACAAATAGTAGATTTACTCAGTGTGGTTTCCAGTTAGAAGGAAGAGAGCTGAGGAGTAAACTCAAGGTCTTAATTTCTTGTTCTGTCAGTTTTGATAAATCTCTTCAAGGGAATCTGTCCTAAATTGTCAAATCTATTTACAAAACATTGTTCATACTGTATTCTTAGTATATTCTTGATGTCCATATACTAAAATGTAATGTTATCCTATATTTATTCCTGGTATTAGTATTCTCTGTTTTCTCTTCCTTTTATTGAACAATCCTTGATTTAGAACAATAATTTTGTCAATCCTCCCTAAATGCCTATTTTTGGATTTGTTGATGTTCCCTGTTTGTTTTTTTTCTGTGTGTGTTCTATCTTTTTATAATCTTGCTTCTAATATTTTAATTTGCTGTTTTCCTCTAAATTACCATGAGAAAAAAGCTTTAACATCAAATATTAAAACGTCTTTATTCTAATATATGCAAGTAGAACTATAAATTAGACTATGGGCACAGTTTAGCTGCATTACACAAATTTTTATATATCTTATTTTGATTATCATTGATTTTAACTAAATGTGATTTCTTTAAGCTATGGCTTTGGATGAGTGTTTTTTCATTTAGTAACATTTGGGGGTTTTCCATTTTATTTCTGAAATTAATTTTATTTTTATTATGCTGGACTCACAGAATATATTTTGTGTCATTTCAATCCTTGTACATTTTTAAAGACTTGCATTAGGACCCACCAACGGTATTTAAAAATAATATGTAAATCAACATACAAAAATAGTAGCATTTCTATACAAAAATAATGACCTAACTGAAAAACAAATCAAGAAAACAATTTCATTTATGATAGCATCAAAAATAAAATACTTAGGAATAAATTTGACCAAGGAGGTGAAAGATTTTTACACTGAAAACTATAAAATGTTGAAAGAAATTAAAGACAACATAAATCAATGGAAAGATATCCAAGAATTAATACTGTTAAAATGTCCATGCCATCCAAAGCAATATACAAATTCAGTAGAATCCTTATCAAAACTCCAAAGGGACATTATTCACAGAAGTAGAAAAAACAGTCCTAAAATTCATATGGAATCACACACACACACACACACACACATACACACACCCCAAATAGCCATAGCAATACTGCGAAAGAAAAACAAAGTTGGAGGCAACACACTCCCTGCTTTAAAATTATATTATAAAGTTAAATAATAATCAAGACATATTGTTCTGATAGCAGCATAAACATTCCTGCATAAAAACAGAAGCAGACCAATGCAACAGAAGAGACATCCCAGAAATAAACTCAAACATATACTGCCAACTAATTTTTGACAAGGGCATCAAGAGGACACATTGGGGGAAAGAATAATCTCCGATAAATGATGCTTGGAAAACTGGATTTCCACATGCAAATGAATGAAATTAGACTCTTATTACTATACACAAAAATCAACTCAAAATGGATAAAACACCTAAACATAAGACCTGAACACAAAACTTCCATAAGAAAACTGTGGGAAAGCTCTTTGTCATTGGCCTTGGCAATAATTTTTTGGATATCATGCCAAATGTCCAGGATACAAAAGCAAAAATAAATAAATGGGACCACACCAAACTACAAAGCTTCTGCACAGCAAAGAAAACAATCAACAACAAAAAAGGCAACTTATGGACTGGGAAAAAGGAGTTGATATTCAAAATTTATAAAGAACTCTTATAACTCCATAGCAGAAAAACAGATAACCTGATTAAAAAAAGGTCAAGGAGACCTACCTTCTGAGCACAGCTGGCAGCACTACAGTCTCATGAAAAATGGGCAAAGGATCTGAACAGACAATTTCTTCAAAGAAGACATAAAAGGGCCAATATGCATATGCAAAGGTGCTCAACAACATTAATCATCAAAAAATGCAATTTAAAACCACTATGAGATATTACTTCACATCTGTTAGGATGGCTATTATCAAAAAGACAAGAGACAACAAATGTTGGCAAGGATGTGGAGAAAAGGGAACCCTAGTACACTGCTGGTGAGAATGTAGATTTGTGCAGTCATTATGGAAAACAGTATGGATGTTTCTAAAGAAATTAAACATAGAACTACCATATGACCCCACAATTCCTCTCCTGGATATAAACCCAAAGGAGATACAATTACTACCTCATAAAGACATCTGCACTCCCACATTCACTGAAGCACTATTCACAACAGCCAAGATATGGAAACAATCTATGTTTGTCAATAGATTAATGGATAAAGAATCCGTGTGTGTGTGTGTGTGTGTGTGTGTGTGTGTGTGTGTGTATTATTCAGCCTTAAAAAAGGAGATCCTGCCATTTGCCACAACATGGATGACCCTGGAGGATATTATGCTCAGTGAAATAAACCAGACATAGAAAGAAAAATATTGTGAGATCTTACTTATATGTGGAGATATATATATACACACACACACACATATACATATATGAAGGTCAAACATACAGAGAGAATTAAAAAGTGGTTGCCAGGGGTGGGTGAGGAGAAAAGAAATATGGAAATGTAGGGTACAACATGAAGACTCTAGTGAATTGAATTGTATTAAATTAGGGATTTTTGTTAAATTAGTAGGTGCTCTTGTCCAAAAAAGATGTAACTATTGAGATGATAGATGTTAATTTGCCTCATTGGCAATGAGTAGTTGGCAGGATTCGAACCTGCGCGGGGAAACCCCAATGGATTTCTCGTCCATGGCCTTAACCACTCAGCCACGACTACATGAAGGATCCTTTGCTCATTAGCATAAGTCACCTTAACTGAACTTTAGCTGCCTTGGAAAGGTCAAATTTGCAAACTATCTACATATATTTCATAGCATCATGTTGTAAACATCAAATATACACAATACAATATCTTTTAATAAATAATATATATTTTTTAGTTGAGTATAATGTTCTATATTTGTCATTTAGGTAAATCGATTTGTTTAACCTGAAATTTCATTAAATGTGTATTGTAAAATTTCTGTGGCCATGGAGGTGCACTGCTCAGATCTTCCTTCAAGGAAAAACTTGTTTTCAGTTGCAAGAAATGCTGTCAGCTGACAGCCTCCAAGGCACTTTTACCATCTTCAGCTACAGCACTTTTACCATCTTCCACAGTGTTCAAACTGAGGTTGTTTTCTTCTTGGTGAGCACAGTGGGTGTACGCTAAAGTCTGGTCATTTCCACTTGACTGGGGTCTCATCCATGGGCAATCTTTATACCAAAGCTGGACAAGACTTTCTCAGAGCTGTGCAAAAACCTCAGGCTTTTTCTACTGAATCCTGCTTTCTTCCTTCTCTAATTTTGCCCATGCCTGCCCCACATCATGGTCTGAAAGCTCTTCCTGCATTCGTCTTTCCTTCTCCTCTTTGTTTATTGTTATGGGCATTATTGTCAATAACCTCTTGCACTTCTAACACATCTTAGTGTTTGCTTTCCAGAGATCCCAAACTTTCACAGCTGGTATCAGAAGAGATCTGTGAAAGCAGATGGTAAAATGTGATTTGACAACTATATTACTCATTGCCAAGTTGGCAAGGAGGACCCCGGCTTGAGTGGTATGAGTGTTCAAGGAGTCTCTGAAACAAAGTGACATATAATTGCTAAAAATTTCTGGTTTTTATATGAGTTCTTGAGATATATGTTTTAAAAATCTCTATGGTGCAGATGACGTTGTAAAATGGTTGTGTGATGATTCATGTGTTTTTAAGCTGAAAACATGGGTGACAACCATACAATAGTGATTATCTGGCTATTGAAGCAGAAGGGGTTTAACCTACAGAGCTGTGAAGGTAGCTAATACAGCATAGTATCCCTAAGGGTAGAAAAGGTAGGCTAGCAGGGTGGCTCACACCTGTAATCCCAGCACTATGGGAGGCCGAAGCGGGTGGATCACGAGGTCGGGAGTTCAAAAGTAGCCTGACCAACATGGTGAAATCCTGTCTCTACTAAAAATACTAAAATTAGCCAGGCGTGGTGGTGGGTGCCTGTAATCCCAGCTACTCAAGAGGCTGAGGCAGGAGAATCGCTTGAACCTGGGAGGCGGAGGTTGCAGTGAGCTGAGATCGTACCACTGCTCTCCAGCCTGGGTTACAGAGCGAGAGTCTGTCTCAAAAAAAAAAGAAAAAAGAAAAGAAAAGGCAGTGAATGTTTGTGCTGCATAATACATAGAATCAAAATAAGCAAGGGCATATGAACAGAAGGCTGAGGACACTTCCCTAATACAATCTTTTAATGAGTTATTGGACCAAAGCCTGACTCTACTTTTTTTTTTTTAGACGGAGTCTCACTGCGTTGCCCAGGCTGGAGTGCAGTGGCACGATCTTGGCTCACTGCAAGCTCCGCCTCCCGGGTTCACGCCATTCTGGCTCAGCCTCCGAAGTAGCTGGTACTACAGGCGCCTGCCGCCAGACCTGGCTAATTTTTTGTATTTTTTGTAGAGACGGGGTTCACCGAGTTAGCCAGGATGGTCTCGATCTCCTGACCTCGTGATCCGCCCTCCTCAGCCTCCCAAAGTGCTGGGATTACAGGCCTGAGCCACCGCACCTGGCCGAAGCCTGACTCTACGTCTAAAAGTTTTATATTTTAAAAATTTTTGTTTTGTTTTATGACTTACGATTTTTTAAACTAATTTTATGTATTCAGTGGAGTTACAAACTCCATTTCTAGGGACTTCTGCTCTTGGGAAGCTGGAAGAGGAAAAAAAAACTGTGGTCGAAACCTTCACACACGACAGCAAAGGCAAAGTGGGGAATCCAGACTTCCATCAGGCTGTAACAAGGTGCTTTCCCTCTACCTCCAACACACACACACACACACGTGCGCGCGCACATTTTGAAGAAAGCAAAATAGGGAGCTGAGACTTTCATTGCCCCAGGCTGTAAAGAACCCCATACCCCCAGGCCAGAATGAAAGTCAAATAGCCAGATATCTACTTCCATGTTATTTCTGGGATCCTTGAACCTATTTTGTTCTTTTTTTTTTTGAGGTGGAGTCTCACTTTGTCACCCAGGCTGGAGTGCAATGACACCATCTCGCCTCACTGTAACCTCTGCCTTCTGGGTTCAAGCGATTCTCCTGCCTCAGCCTTCTAAAGTGCTGGGATTATACATGAGAGCCACTGCGCCTGGCCAGGTGAACTTTTTTAATGGTCAACTTCAAGTCACAACAGTAACTATCAGTTCAACTACACCAAGGTTACTGAAGACAATGGCTTCTCCACTCAAGGAGGTTGTATACAAATTTCAAATAGAATGTGGCATCACCCTGAAGGAATTCCCTTCACACTGTTGGGGAAATTTACCAAGATAACCTCAGACTAGACTAACTTTACACAGCACATTTTTGAAAGAGACACATTTATTCAGCGTCATGATTAGACTATTACATTTGGCATCCAACAGCATAGTTGCAAAAACAGAAAAAATCCACTACATTAAAACCCTTTGTTGGAATGATATATATTTTCCTCAGAACAGAAACTAAAATAACCTATTATACAATTAGTCACAAATACAGTCCTCAAGTTTTTGCCCATACACATGAATATTTGTCTAATACAGGTCTTCTTTGTAGCAGTTAGGCCCTTCCACCACTGGGCTTAGCTGAGTTCACAAATTGGTTGTAGTCTGCAGCTTCCCTGTCACTTCTTTGACTCTCCTCTCCTGGTGAGTTTTGTTTCCTGGCAGTAATTAAACTCTTCTGCCACTGCCATAGCTCCTGCTGCTCCTGGAACTGCCATAGCCACCTTGGTTTCATGGTTTGGCAAAGTATTGGCATCCACCACCATAGGGACCAGAGCTTCTGCCTCCAAAGTTTCCTCCCTTTATGGGTCCAAAATTTGAAGACCGATCGTTGTAATTGCCAAAATCATTGTAGCTTCCACCACCTCCAAAATTGCTTCCATCATTATCACATCCTCTATAACCATTCCCACTGCCACCATATCTACCACCACCACGGCTGCCACCAAAGCCACCACAACCACTGAAGTTTCCTCCATGACCAAAGTTGTCATTCTCACCAAAACCACCTCCAATGACACCACCAAAGTTCCCAGAACCACTTCGACCTCTTTAGCTGGATGAAGCACTAACCATCTTTTGCTTTGACACGGCTTTCCTAAAGTCACAGTTGTGGCCATTCACAGTATGGTATTTCTGAATGACAATCCTATCCATGGAGTCATGGTCATCAAAAGTTACAAAGGCAAAGTCCCTGTTCTTGCCACTACCTCGGTCAGTCATGATTTCAATCACTTCAATTTTTCCATACTGTTCAATATAATCTCTTAGTTTATGTTCTTCAGTGTCTTCTTTAACATCTTTATCACAGTTAAGTGGGCACCTGTTCGTTGAGAATCTTGAGACAGCTCTCTTTGGTTCCACAACTCTTCCATCCACCTTGTGTGGCCTTGCATTGATGGCTGCATCCACCTTTTCCATAGTGGCATATGTGACAAACCCAAAGCCCCTGTAGTGCTTGGTGTTTCGATCTTTCTTACTGCACAGTCCATGAGCGTTCCCTATTGCTCAAAATGGCTCCTCAGGCTCTCATCAGTTGTTTCAAAGCTCAGTCCTCCTGGCTGGGTGCAGTGGCTCATGCTTGTAATCCTAATACTCTGGGAGGTCAGCCTGGCCAACATAGTAAAACGCTGTCTGTACTAAAAACACACACACTCACACAATTAGCTGGGCATGGTGGTGCACACTTGTAGTCCCAGCTACTAGGGAGGTTGAGGCAGGAGAATCACTTGAACCCAGGAGGTGGAGGTTGCAGCAAGCCCAGATTGCACCACTGCACTCCTCCAGCTTGGGCGACAGAAGGAGATTCATCTCAAAAAAAAAAAAAAAAAAAGCTCAGCCCTCCAATGACAACGAAAAGCTTCAGCAGTTGTTCAGGCTCTTTAGGAGACTGTGACTTAGATATGATGGCAGTGGGAAGAGAGACATTTAACAGTGCTTTCTCAGCAGCGTCCATGGTCAGAAAAGGCCAGGTTTACTTTTATTATCTGAATAGTATGGTTGTCTCATTTTATTTATTTATTTATTTATTTATTTTTTAGTACTCATTGTTTAGTACAAGAATAAGAATTTTAGCTATTAAACATAGAGTGAAAATCTCCTTGTGAGCTTTATTTGTTAAGATACTGTCAATCATTGAAATATGAATGGATTTTTACTATTTTGGGATAAAATGCTGTAATAATTAATAATTTGTGAAAACCTTTACATTTTATGTAATATTAAGAATAAAATTGAATTTAATATAAGGAAGTTAATATAAATATAAGAGTTCTTTAGATTGCTGTATAGGAAGAACATCATATACTTTTATTCTCAACAAATATAAATATTTACATTAGAATAAAATGAAGAATAATAAAGTTGTAATTACATCTTAATACTTCATTTCTAGAATATTTAAAAATACCTTCAAAAACTATTTTCTATCTTAGCCTTGAGTCTTTAAACAAAATTTCTATCTGATAATTTTTTTCATTTTGTTAAAATGATTTAAAAGCAAAATGTCTATTTTGTCACATTAAACTTTCACAAGGGGGAAACGTTCCAAAATTTTGTATTATATCATGATAAATCTTTGTGTATGCAAGTATAATAAAATCTTTGAAGAAAAGAGGAAATGTTTAGAAGCAATGAAGTCCATCTAAGTTAAAAGTGGGCATCGGCCGGGCGCGGTGGCTCAAGCCTGTAATCCTAGCACTTTGGGAGGCCGAGACGGGTGGATCACGAGGTCAGGAGATCGAGACCACCCTGGCTAACACGGTGAAACCCCGTCTCTACTAAAAATACAAAAAACTAGCCAGGCGAGGTGGCGGCGCCTGTAGTCCCAGCTACTCGGGAGGCTGAGGCAGGAGAATGGCGTGAACCCGGGAGGCGGAGCTTGCAGTGAGCTGAGATCTGGCCACTGCACTCCAGCCTGGGTGACAGAGCGAGACTCCGTTTCAAAAAAAAAAAAAAAAGTGGGCATCTATTTTTTGGCCCAACTGTGCAGTAGAGTGACTGAAGAAAAATCTAGTAAATGATACTGATACACAATATCAACCTTTGAAATTTTGACTAGTAAAGTTTTGATTACAACACAATTCTTATAGTAATATATTGATATAAAATATAATACATTAAATACAATGCTAATAATAATTAGTTTTTCAATAAAATTCTTACATTTTTACATCCTGACATTTTATTCACAGCAAAGGGGTGCTACTGTGTAGCTTTGGCCATGACCTCAGACAAGTACTAATTTCATAGTCATTCATTCAGCATTTGCATGAATTATAACTACAGTAAACAGTTTAAAAATTATCTTTTATTATGATAAATGACTCGAGTATAATTTGATCCTTATTACAACATCCCATTTTGTGAATTACTGTTATTCATCATTTTAGTTCCATTTTGTTTAGTTCCATTTTGTTCCATTACTTTTGTAGAGACAGGGTCTGTCCCTGTTGCTCAGGCTGGTCACCAACTCCTGGCCTTAAGTGATCCAGCCACCTCACCCTCTGAAACTGTGGGAATTACAAGCATGAACCACTGTGCCCAGCCTATACAGATTCTCTGGCTGAATCATAATGAAGGAGAAAATTGATGGAAAAAGAAAAGTTTAGGAAGAAAAGAAATGATAGATAATCATACTGATGAACATAGTGGTCTAATATGCCTAAGACTTCATATGACTAGGGAGAATTCTCTACCAATGAACTGTGCATCCTCAATGGTACTGTCATAACTAAATTTCTGCTATGGACTGAATGTTTGTGTCCCCCTCAAATTCATATGTGGAAGCCTCTCTCTCTCTTTCTCTTTCTCTCCCCTTCTCTCTCCCTTTGTCTCTGTCTCTCTCTTTCTCTCTCTCTCTCTCCCTCCCCACAGTATATGAGGATAGAGCAAGAGGACAGTAGGCTGCAAATCAAGAAGGGAGGCCTCACCAGACACTGAATCAGCTGGAACCTTGATTTTGGGTTTCCCAGCCTTTAGAATTGTGAGAAATAAATGTTTTTTGTCTAAGTCAACAAACATTATATAGTTATAGTAGTCCAAACTGTCAAAAACAATTTCCTAGGCTTCTATGTAGCTAGGATGGCAGGCATGTGCCCTAAGCTTTGCCAATCAGATGTATTTCTTCTTTCAGAAGAAACACGTATATAAACAAGGGGGGAAAACTCCAAAATTATGTATTATATCATGATACATCTTTATGCAAGTATAATAAAGTCTATAAAGAAATGTTTAGAAGCAAATTAGGTCTATCTAAATTAAAAGTAAGCATCTATTTTCTTGCAACATTTGCCTTGGTAAGGGTAATGAATAGATATTTGCTAAAAGCAGGTAGATATTTAAGCTTTTAGAGGCAGTGGTGGCATAAGGCCTAGCAAAGGCATTCCATGCTGGGGAACATAATGCTGCTAGCAGTTAACACTAGAAAATGCATGAGGAATCAGAAGGAATGGGGAGTACAATATAAAAGGGTGAATAATCATTATGTGCGGAAGCACTTGGAAAATGAAAATGACAGCTCAAAGTTATAAATTCTCCACCAAATGTATGGTTGCAGAATCAGGAATTTCCTCTGCAGTAAAATAATTTTTAATTTTTGTGACTCAAGAATTGCCATAATTCAAAATCAAATTTATATTATAAATAACTCTAGGTTTCCCATTAATGGAAAGATGAATGAATGAGCTGTGGCATGTTCATATTACACAGCAGCTAACATGAAATCAGTGAATGAATGGTAGCTACATACAACAAAAGAGATGATTAATTTTAGTAATATAAGATTAAATGAAAAAGATTATAATATATAGCCTGATACCCTGTATCCATAATTAAAATATATAATTTTATAAATACTAATAGATAAGATCAAACTAAGGAAGGCACTTTGGCCTTATTTCTTCAGAGACCCAGTAACTTCTTTGTCTTACCTTAAGTTGTGACAAATCCAAACATTTATCAGAAAATAAACTAACTTGCAACAGGAGACATTTAGTTTTATGAAGACAAAATAATCACAGAGACATCTAGGATACAATTTTAAAGCTGTATCATTCTATGGGACATATTCAGCATTGACAGCAATTCTGTGTGGTAGGTTAATGTCATAGAAATGACCAACAGAGCACCATGGAAGCACTTAGAAGATGTATCTGGATATTTACTTACTGTGTTGACAGTGATTGAAGTTACTATGTGAAGATCCAATAGTGTTCAAATACCTAAGAGAGTTTAAGCAATTTTTATTTAAAATACAGATTTATTTTCATGAATCCTTGTTTCTCAGTGGCAAATGAAACACCTGTAAATTCTAATGATTGCACCTGAAAGGCATTATAAAGCCTCATTCTCTTGGGAAAAAGATACATACAAGAATCTTTCTTCTCCTTCAAATCTGTTGAGCCCTTTTTGTCCTCTGAAGTGAATTAACCACATTTCATAAGGCAATAAATCAAATAAAAAGTTTAACTCAACTCAAATTATTTTGGGCATTAGAATATCTGTTAGGTGGTGGTGAGGAGGGTACTAAAAGAAAGGAGGTATGAGGAATTATCTCCTGCTCTGAACATAGAGCAGAGAGTCAGTGGGCCCCATACAGAGTCCGCGTCATACTTTGGGTTTATATGAACTGGAGATTCCCTGCCAATCATATCTAAGAGGGAAATTTATTTTAGAAAGAAAAAAATGGTGAGGAAACAAGAAGAAAAAAAAAAACCGAAAAGCTCAGGTTCCACCGAGATTTGAACTCGGATCGCTGGATTCAGAGTCCAGAGTGCTAACCATTACACCATGGAACCTCATTACTGCGATTATTGCTAGCCTTCCTTCCTGATGAAATATATCTTCTGAACTCAAGCCGTCTTCCCTTTAAGAGCCTAAGTTTCTACCCTAATGTTCCTTATCTGCCGCCACCACACAAGTTCCCTTTTCGTTTCGCACAGGGCTCTTCGTGCAAAATCCAAGAGCAAATCGGTTTCCAGGGACAGATAAGGTAAGTCCGTGTCCCCCCTAGACTCTTAGCGTCCCTCAGCCTTCTGCAACCTTCGGGGTTCCCTAGCCTCGGTTCGGCCGCCCTCAACCGCGCTGCCCCGACGCAGGGGCAGACGGCATCAACCTAGAGGCGCTGACAGATTGCGTTGTTGGAAGAACCGCGAGGCTTGCCGCCTCCCGAGCGTTTGTCCGGCGTTCTTTGCTCCTAATGCTAGGCACACTTTTGGAAGTTCAATTTCGTAACATATAAATTATGGATGACTTCAGTTGAGGTGGCGTGTCAACTAGTCCTGGCTGTGGCGTTGACGAGGGTAAAAAACAAAAAACAGGACACCGAAAGATGCTTTCAGCTTCACGGGAAGGCTCCACCTCGTGGATACCAAAGGGTAAAGCACTGTTAAAAGCTCGAATATTTGCAAAGCAGGATTTTGTAATTAGTTTCTCACTGATAAAGCTTTGACTTGGTCTTTTTCAATTGTATTAACTATGAGCCTCTCCCAAAATATTCAGCAGTAAAAATTTACGGATGCCAAGACCCGGACGTGACTTGTCTAGGACTGTTCATTGCAGGAGACAAAAGCGATCTTATATTGTCAAATAGAAAGGCTGAGGAAGGAGGCAGAGGGTCCTTAAGAGTAAATAATCGCAGTTGATAGGATCTGAACCTTCCCAACAAGATCACATGAGAGGTATCGGCATCTGCCAAAATGACTTCATTGCTTAGAGACGTCTGGTATCATGGACAAAAATCCTTCCGGCTTAAATGAGGCGGCACTGTCATTACCAGGTTAAAATTGACCCCGCCCATAGGGCCGTGTGTTCTGCGGCATGAGCTGCAATGGCCGCTGTACAGTGGCAACGAGAATATCCGTACATATCTCATCCAATACATCTTCTCCCAGCCCTATGACTTTCCGATCCACTCACTACCAGAAAGCAAGACAGAATGAAATCCTCTTGCCAAACGGGATAACTAAAGGTGGTTTGCAGGAGCCTCGGGAACAAGAAGCATGAGGATCCTAAGTATTTTCAACAAAAATCTAGCCCACTGCAGGCTTTTGAAAAACTGAAGGTCCCGGTAACAACTTTAAGATTAGCATTTCTAAGGGCTAGGGCTTGTACCAAGTTCTGTGCTCTCTGACCAAAAAAAAAAAAATATATATATATATATATTATATATATATATATGCCTGTAATGGTCAAAGCTGAAACAATTTGAGCAACAATAAATAGAAGATTTAAACCAATCCCTACAGCTTCCCTGATGTGCAACAAATCTCAGTTTTTCAGGGAATCTCCTGAGCAGAATTCCGAATAACTCCACCCCTTCATTCAGGGCTCTGCATAGTGATTGCTCTACAGAATACAGTATGAAAAAGGGTGGGAAAGTAAGCAGTGAATAAATCCCAAAAGCACTACACCAGCAGTGATAAGCCATGTTGATAGTATATAGTGTTGATATAATGTGATAAAAATGGCACTTTAGGCCAAGCATGGTGGTTTATGCCTGTAATCCCAGCACTTTGGGAGGCCGAGGCAGGTGGATCACTTGAGGCCAGGAATTCGAGACCAACCTGGCCGACATGGCGAAACCCTGTCTCTAAGAAAAATGCAAAAATTAGGCCAGGTGCGGTGGCTCGCGCATGTAATCCCAGCACTTTGGAAGGCCGAGACAGACGGATCACCTGAGGTCAGGAGTTCGAGACCAGCCTCAACATGGAGAAACTTCGTCTCTACTAAAAATACAAAATTAGCTGGGTGTGGTGGTGCATGCCTGTAATCCCAGCTACTCGGGAGGCTGAGGCAGAGAATTGCTTGAACCTGGGAGGCGGAGGTTGCGGGGAGCCGAGATCACGCCATTGCACTCCAGCCTGGGCAACAAGAGCCCAGTCTTTGGGACTTGGTCTTCATGTTTGCTCGTAGTCATTTTATTTATTTCCCAAAAAACAAAATGCTGATGGAAAATTCCTCTCCCTCAAATTCCCAATGTCAAAGTCAGTAGAGCCAAGATTTGTACAATATTTTTTTGCTCTGGACTCCAGATCATGTTGAATAAAATCTAGGAAACCCCTTTCCCGGAAAAATGCCCCTAGATACACACATACACCATTTTGAAAACTATCTCAAGACGTTCATGAAACACTTGAGGTCCATGAATCTCAGGCTAAGAATCCTCTGCATTTGATATTCCTCTGTATGTCATCTAGCATAATTTTAACTAATAAAATTTTTAACTAATAAAAAATGAATTCTATAAGCAGAAATTAAGCATCATACTACTGAAGAAACTCCGTCTCAAAAAAAAAAAAAACAAAAAAAACAAAAATTAGCCAGACGTGGTGGCAGATGCCTGTGGTCCCAGCTACTCAGGAGGCCGAGGCAGGAGAATTGCTTGAACATGGGAGGTGGAGGTTGCAGTGAACCAAGATGGTGCCACTGTATTCCAGCCTGCGTGACAGAGGGAAACCCTGTCTCAAACAAACAAACAAAAACTCCCACTTTACTTCTGAGGTCTTGCTCCTTCGAACCCCTAACTCCAATCTAATAATGAGAAAAATATCAGACAAATCCTAGTTGAAGAACATTCTACAAAATACCTGATCAATACTCTTCAAAAACTGTCAAGATCATCAAAATCAAGGAAAGTCTAAGAACTGCCACAGCCAATAGAGCTTAGGGAGTCATGATGACTAAAAATAATGTGGAATTCTGAATAGGATCCTGGAACAGAGAGAGGAAATTACGTAAAAATGAAGGAAATCTAGCATATTCATTTTAATTAATAATAATGTATACATATTTGTTAATTATTTGTAACAAATGTACCATACCAATGTAAGATTTTAATAATAAGGGAAACTGAGTGTGGGGATATATGGGAACTCCTTTCTTTTTTTTTTTTTTTTTTTTTGAGACGGAGTCTGGCTCTGCCGCCCAGGCTGGAGTGCAGTGGCCGGATCTCAGCTCACTGCAAGCTCCGCCTCCCGGGTTCACGCCATTCTCCTGCCTCAGCCTCCTGAGTAGCTGGGACTACAGGCGCCCGCCACCTCGCCCGGCTAATTTTTTTGTATTTTTTAGTAGAGACGGGGTTTCACCGTGTTAGCCAGGATGGTCTCGATCTCCTGACCTCGTGATCCGCCCGTCTCGGCCTCCCAAAGTGCTGGGATTACAGGCTTGAGCCACCGCGCCCGGCCGGGAACTCCTTTCTATCTTCCCAATTAAATGGAAACTATTGATCATGGGAATAAGAACAAAAATGTGACCAAATGAAGTTATTTCTTCAAAACAAATTCAGAGCTCTGGCTTGCAATGTGCATCGGTACAATAACTCCTTTCTATCTTCCCAATTAAATGGAAACTATTGATCATGGGAATAAGAACAAAAATGTGACCAAATGAAGTTATTTCTTCAAAACAAATTCAGAGCTCTGGCTTGCAATGTGCATCGGTACAATTATCTCCTCTTTTTGCTTAATGAGCCACATTATCAGACCTAGTGACACAGCTTGCACAGCATGCAACTGACCTAAGAGTATAAAGACTTGGAAATAGGAAGGACAAATTTTTGTGCCATGCCCACTGCTGCCCTTAGTGCTGTGGACCCAGAACTGAGCAGTACACTAAGCACTGGCCCTGCCTGTGGAGATTTCAGTTTGTAGTGATGGGATATTGGCTAAAAACTGTGAATAAACTAACACCCACACAGAGAAAGTTAGGGAAAACTGCAGGTGACTAGAAACTAACAGCCTAGATAAACTGAGAAGTTCAAATAAGCTGGATATTTGAGTTTAGGCAGGGATTGAAGATAGTATTTAGAAGACAGTGTTGGCCCAAACCTTTTCACATACTACAAGATACAAGATAGGGGCGTAGTCTGTGGACTGGTCGTCTGGGTGGCAATACCATAGTGGAAGTAAAAGAAGGGCTGAGAAAAAGTTGAAGGATAGACTGAGACCATGGATCGGGCCAGGGCTTCAAGGTTGCTTGTTTTGGGAGCACAAGTATCTGCTTTGAATTGTAAACATCAGGGAGCAGCAGAAGTGACTTTGGGGAACTTAGGAGATTCCCATTGTCCTTTTGCCCTCAGTATAACTGAACATTTTTTTGTTCCCTGCCATGCTGAAGTTGGTTCTACATCAGGAGCTACTGGTACCAGTCTTTGGGAATTGGTCTTCATGTTTGCTCATAGTCACTTTATTTATTTCCCAAAAAACAAAATGCTGATGGAAAATTCCTCTCCCTCAAATTCCCAATGTCAAAGCCAGTAGAGCCAAGATTTGTACAATATTTTTTTGCTCTGGACTCCAGATCATATTGAATAAAATCTAGGAAACCCATTTCCCGGAAAGATGCCCCTAGATACACACATACACCATTTTGAAAACAATCTCAAGGTGTTCATGAAACACTTGAGGTCCATGAATCTCAGGCTAAGAATCCTCTGCATTTGATATTCCTCTGTATGTCATCTAGCATAATTTTTAACTAATAAAATTTTTAACTAATAAAAAATGAATTCTATAAGCAGAAATTAAGCATCATACTACTGAAGTAAAATTGTCTTTTAATTGTACATGAACATTTCATTAATATTGGTCTTGTAACTTAGGTCACAGGTGCACCCATAACAAGCCAAAATACTAGTTAAACCAGTTCTCAGAAGGCTCTTGGGGTGTATATTCCTGACAGAGCAGTTTGGGGATACTTGATGCAGACATAAGTAGGTCAGACAGTGGAGAAGAACAGGTGCATATTTATCACGGGGTAATTGGACCTCTACTGAGATAATTTGTTACAGAGAATTGTATTGGTTTCTGTTTAGTGCGGATTCTATCTTGTTCACAAAAGGAAAGTATACACTTCAAAATTGCACTATATACATTTATTCATTAAGGACTAATTCTCAAACTTTGAACATCAGAGAGGCAGTCTCTTCCAGGTGCAATCCTCATGACTATAGCTGATTTTGGACACCATTCTCCCAAATTATTTCTTATATAATTATTATCATTATAGTAAATGTGCACAATACATTGTTTTATAACCCAAATGGATTGGCAAGTTTTTTGTTTTGTTTTGTTTTGTTTTTTCTATAAAAACACAAAGAAGCAGGGGACTGGGCATGTCAGGGCTGACTCGCGGGCTGTGTAGGGCTCAGGGGGCCAGGGGACCTGGGTCTGGGGGATGGGAGGGCGCCGTCCTGGGGCGGCAGCGGCCGAGAGTGGGAGATGGCGGCGCGATGGAGCAGCGAGAACATGGTGGTAGTTTCGTGACTTCCAGGCAACTGCGATGTCTGTGGACTGTCTTGGGCAACATGCTATGCTTTCCGGCCACAGATTCTTATACATCGTCAATCTCGAAGCCGCTTTCGAAGGTCACCGAAAGATCTGTCGCCAGAGCAAATGGAACATTGGAACTGTGCAGTGGAAACCTCATGACAGCTTTGTACACTATTTTGCAGCTTCGGGGCGGGACCACTCTACAGACTATCTGAATCTGTTCTTGTCAGGAAAGGCAGGCTGCAGAAGGAAAGCGTCTGAGCAAAGAAAGAAGAGCAACTTTGTGGGCTTGAGAAGGAACAGAAAGCAGCCCTTCCAAGCCATTTCCAAAACAGGGTCTGACTTTTAACCGTGGATGTCCGAGGTTGCACTGATTTTCAGGACTATTCTGAAAGAGAAAGGGAGAGACAGTCTCCTGCCTTTCCACTCTCAACCTCTTTCCTGGGCGATAGAAGGAACTCCGTTAGTCGGTTTATACCTCGGGGCCCTTATTCCCCTATCACCCTCAGTCCTTGATCGTCTAATCCAGGGTTTTCTAACCTTGGCACTACTGGCATGTTAGACCAGGTCATTCTTTATGGTGGGGGCTGTCCTGTGCATTGTACAAAGTTCAGTAGCATCCCTGGCCCCTACATACTAGATCTCAGTAGTATACTCCCCATCTCTTGTTATGACAATCAAAAATGTCTCTAGACACTGTCAGATGTCCTCTGGGAAGCAAAATCACCTCTGATTGGGAACCACTGATTTAGGCTGATGCCTCAGTACTTGTACTCAGTGGATTAACACTGCATTTGTTCAGGCGTGCTAAGGAAGACAGTCTTTTTTTGTTTATTTGTTTTTTCACCATTAATCATTTTAAAGTGAACAATTCAATATCCTTCACAATATTCACAGTGTTGTGTAACCACCACCTTTATCTAGTTCCAAAACATTTCTATCCTTCCAGGATAAAACCCCTTACTCATTAAGCAGTTTCTCCCCTTTCCTCCCTCCCTCACAACCCCTGGCAACCACCCCAGTCTGCGTGCTGTCTCAATGGATTGACCTATTCTGGATCTTTCATCTAAATAAAATCATAAGAAAAACAAAGAAGCACAGCATTTTCCTGTTCCAAACTCTCTCTAAACTGAATTTAGGTTTCCTAGTGGCAACTGTCCAGTTGCTTTTCACTCCTAGTTCTATGACCTTGGGCAAGGAGCTTAACCTCTCTATGTTTTAGTTTCCTCAACTGTAAAACTGGAATAAGAGGAACACTTACGGGTTATTGAGAAAATTCAGTGAGAACTTTGAACAATGCCTGACACTTCGTAAGCACAACTGATTGCGGTTGTTATTGTTGCCCTTCCTTTCTTTCTTCCTTCCTTCCTTCCTTCCTTTCTCTTTCTTTCCTTTCCTTTTCTTTCCTCTATTTCTTTCTTTTCTTCCTTTCCTTTCCTTTCTTTTCTTTCTCTCATTCTCTCTTTTTTGAGACAGAGTGTCACTCTGTCACCCAGGCTGGTGTGATCTCAGCCCACTGCAACCTCCGCCTCCTGGATTCTAGGCCTTTCTCCTGCCTCAGCCTATGGAGTAGCTGGGATTACAGGCGTGCACCACCACTCCCGGCTAATTTTGTATTTTTGGTAGAGCTGGGGTTTCACCATGTTGGCCAGGCTGGTCTCAAACTCCTGACCTTAGGTGATTCACCCACCTCAGCCTCCTAAAGTGCTGGGATTATAGGCATGAGCCACTGCACCTGACTGTCCTGCAATTTCTTGGTTCCTCAATTTTAGACCTCGTGCTGCATATCATCCAGGTCCCCTGGCCCCATTCTGCATCTTGTTGTCTGCCCTGGTGCTGATCAGTATGGACATTTTCAATGGGCTTCTTTATCCTCTGACTCCTGCTTGAGTTTGGCCAAGAGAATACTTACAAGAGATCCAGGGGGAGAGTGAAGAGTGAAGCTGGTATATTTATTCTCTGGTTCTGTTGGCTGTAGTCTGAATCCCTCAGGAAATGTCCCAACATCCGCCAGGAAACCTCTCTACACAGCCCTCTCCAAAGAGCTGCAGGTCCCAGGCTCCATCTTATGCCCGTCAAGCTCAAGGGTAGTGCGGATTAGTAGCTCCAGTAATCTATGTTGCCCATTTATTTATAAATAATAATTTAAATAAATTATCCTCAACTTTTCTAGTTCAAGTAAATATTCCACTTCCTGCTCATGTCCTGATTGATACAGATATCTAAAGACTTCCCACACTGAAAGAAAAGATATAGCCTAAAACACAAATACACTTATCTACCCTCATCTTTCAATGTATTTGTATCATAGTATTGTGGCTAAATAATGTTAAGTGTTTCCTTATTATGTCCATGGAAATATTGTTCACCGCAGGATCACTTGTATACTATAACTACATTCTCTTGTTTTTCCTGATTTGAATACTGCCTCTTTTGTTTGTCTGCCTCCTTTCTGTGTTTCTAATACTAATTTGTCGCCCAACTCTCTTCCAGTGCTGCAAAATACTTCTGAATTTGGTCATTTTTCAGTTCCTTTTTTTTTTAAACTTGTCCAATCTGAACTGGTTAATCTGTAGGTCTGCTTCATAGCGATCATGCTGATGCTTCTCCATCTGCGGAAGAGCCAGCCCCTTTACCGCTCACCTGCATTGAATGGTTTTTTTGTTAAGTCACAAATCTCTTGGTTTACTCCCTATTTTTGGAGAAGATCCTCCAACAGCTTTCTGAGAAAAGAGAAATTTTTTGAGGTTTTTGCATTTGGCAATCTTAAGCCTGTTTGTGCTCAGATGCATTCCTAGCCACTCCCTTGGTCATCTCTGTAGTGCCAGTGGCTGGCCCCTGCCACTGCATTTCCACTGATGGCCGCTGACTTCTGCCTGAGTTCAGCCAATAGAAGACAATGAAGGAATATTGAGAGGTAGAGAGAAGAAGGAAGTCAGGATATTTCTTGCTTTCCCTCCCTGTTACTTGCAGCATTTCTGGCAGCAGTTGTGTCTCCTCCATGGCTCCAGATCCTGCCAGACCTGCCTGCTCCAGAGGGAGATCCCACCCCTTGGGTTCAGATTTCTACCTCCCATCCCAGTTGGCTTCTTTGATCTTCCACCACCTCTGTAATCAATTCCCTGCATGGAAGACACTGGAGTTTGAGTCCTCATGAGGTCTCTGTTTCCTGCTTATGACCTAAAAAATATGATGCATTTCTGAAAATATATTTATTCAAACTTCATAAATGATTTTAGTTTGGTCAGGTAGGGATTTCTAGTGTGAAAATAATTTTATCTTAGAATTCTGTGAGCATTACTCTTGTCTTCTTGTTATCAGTGTGGTGATGAATTTAAATGCCATTCTAAAATAGACACTCTGGATAATTCTTGTTTTTTGTCTTGTTTTTGTTTTTGTTTGTTTGTTTTGGTTCATTGTGCTGGGCAGTAGGTGGATCCTTTGGATCCTTTTTAGGTTTAGAAAATTTAAACGGCCGGGGATGCGGACTTATGCCTGTAATCCCAGCATTTTGGGAGGCCAAGGTGGGCAGATCACCTGAGGTCAGGAGTTCGAGACCAGGCTGACCAACATGGAGAAACTCCGTCTCTAGTACAAATACAAAATTAGCTGGGCGTGGTGGTACATGCCTGTAATCCCAGCTACTTGGGAGGATGAGGCACAAGAATCGCTTGAACCTGGGAGGTGGAGGTTGCAGTGAGCCACGATCGCACCATTGCACTTCAGCCTGGGCGACAAGAGCGAAACTCCATCTCAAAAAAAAAAAAAAAAGAGAGAGAAAAGAAAATTTTATTGCATTCATTAATAGTTTTCCCTCTCTATTTTCTTTGTTGTCTTCCACGAAACTTTCAATCACATGTTGTTGAAACTTCTAGATTTGTCTTCCAATTTTCTTATCTTTTATTCTATTTTTCCATTTTTCTTTTTTGTACCTTTTTATGGGAAATGTTCTCAACTTTGTTTTCTAACCCTTCTGTTAAACTTTTTTCTGTCATATTTGTTATTTTCTTTTATCTTTTGAGATAGGGTCTCACTTTGTCACCCAGGCTGGAGTGATCTCAGCTCACTGCAGCCTAAGCCTCCCAGTCTCAAGTGATCCTCCTGCTTCAGCCAGGTGTGCACCACCACATCTGGCTAATTTTTTTGTATTTTTCATGAATATGGGGTTTTGCCATGTTGCCCAGGCTTATTTTCCTTTTTTTTTTTTTTTTAAATATTATTCCTTGGAGATATTTATTGAGGATTAAAAGGAAGGATTTTTTAAAAGTTAGAATGGTGGCCAAAGGGAAAAGCACATTTCTTCTGCTCCTTTAGATGTTGCCCTTTGATGTAACTGTAGTACATTCAAGTGGATCTGTCCACTAGGAAGACTCAGGAGAGAAGTCGGGCCTGGAGATAAAGATTCAGTTGTCATCTTCATGGAGATTGCCAAGGAGGGGAATGATGGAAACATGAGAAAAAGGTTGCTGACAGTCTTGAAAATAACTTAGTGGTCTCAGCTTCTGCTTGCAGCAACTTGGGGGTTCCTTTCTGGTCAGACACCTTCTGGAAATTTTTGTTTTTAATGAATTGAGATTTTACACCTTCACCTTCAATTTGCATTGTAATACCTTCAGCCTGGGCAGGGTGATCAGTATACCCTGTGGATTCAAACCATAGTGGCGCGCTTCCACAACCATACTCTCAGAGCTTCCCTAACACATACATAATTTTCTTGGCTGAGATACTCCTGCCCCATGCCCATATTTGTTATTTTCAAGGGTTCTTGTTCCCCTTAATGCTCTTTAAAAAGTAATAGCATCTTAGTGAACTATGATAGCACCACTGCACTCCAGCCTGGGCCACAGAGTGAGACCCTGTCTTGAAACGATAATAATAATAATAGAATAGTATCTTATTATTCTCATATATACAGAATGCTTTCTTATTTCCCTGAGAATAATAATGATAGGTTTTTGTTTTTTGCTTCTGTTACCTATTTATCTCTATTTCCACCAGGCTCTCTTTCGTTCATTTGTTTGCCTTGGTACCTGTGTTTTCTCCAATTTCTGGTGGCACATAGCAGTTCAGTCATATTTAGGAGGTAGACCCCAAAACCTAATTGGTACTATGGGTATGGAAAAAAATATAGGCCTCATTCTAGAATGATTGTGTATGATAGGCCATTTCAATCCAGATCCTTGATATGTCCATATCTATGGGTCAGTTTTCTTAATGACAGTCCATTTTCTTGGGGAGCAGAGTCTTTCAATCTTCTGCATGTTTAGGGCTAGTGGTAGAAAAAGCTTAGCTGTCCATACTTTCTGAAACAGAAAGGGAGCTTCAAGTGTCCTATAGAGACTTTCATTCCATCTCCCAATTTTCAATATGTGCTTCACTCCCAATTTCAATTATACCTAGTATCCTTAAGTCAAGAGCATCTCTGGAGCTTTTTTCCCAAAGTAAACCCTCTGTGAAGAAGGGGCAGTACAGACTAATGAGTCTAAGGTTACATGATTCTAACAACTCTTTTTTTGTTTGTTTGTTTTAGAGATGGAGTTTTGCTCTGTCGCCCAGGCTGGAGTGCAATGGCATGATCTCAGCTCACTGCAACCTCCGCCTCCTGGATTGAAGCAATTCTTGTGCCTCAGCCTCCCAAGCAGCCGGGATCACAGGTGTGTGTCACCACGCCGGGCTAATTTTTGTATTTTTAGTAGAGACGGGGTTTCACCATGTTGGTCAGGCTGGTCTCAAACTCCTGACCTCGTGATCCACCCACCTCGGCTTCCCAAAGGGCTGGGATTACAGGCGTGAGCCACCACACCCAGCAGGTTCTTCCAACTCTTAAGCCTTTCCAAGAAACTGTGACATCAGCTTTATTATGGTTGGCTTCCCACCTTGCAAACAGGTTTCAGCTTTATCCACTTTAATTCAATTACTATTTATCCAACTCCCTTCTGTCTCCCAAATTTTGTTGATAACTGTGGTATCCACCTAAATTCATGTTTCCTCCTCCATAGTACAGTGTTGTCTGTGGGACTAAGCTACCCAGCCAAAGTCTGTACTTACCAAGACTCCTTACACCTCAGTGAGGCCATATAATTAGTTATAATCAATAAATCATGAATGCAAGTAACATGTTTTTCTCTAAACCTTTATGAAGTGTGCACTTTCCCAAGCTTTAGGGGATAATAGATTCATAAGATGGAAGGGGCCTGGAACCTTGAATCACCACAAGGACAAAAAACAGGTTCCTCTTTCTTTGCTGACACAAAAATCTGCAATCGACTGTTACATGGGTAAGACATAAATCTCAGGCCGAGGGGGGCAGATCACCTGAGGTTGGGAGTTTGAGACCAGCCAAACCAACATGGAGAAACCCCTTCTCTACTAAAATTACAAAAAATTAGCCGGGTGTGGTGGCGCATGCCTGTAATCCCAGCTACTCGGGAGGCTGAGGCGGGAGAATAGCTAGAACTCGGGAGGCGGAGATTGCGGTGAGCAGAGATCGCGCCATTGCACTCCAGCATGGACAACAAGAGCGAAACTCCGTCTCAAAAAAAAAAAAAAAAAAAAAAAAAAAAAAACTCGTACATTTCCATTGCATCAAGCTACTTTAATTTGGGAAGCAAACAATGTTTTGTACTATCCGTTATTTGCTCTCATGCTCTCTTCATCACTGTAGGTTTACACATTTTTTGAATTGCTTTTATTGCCAACTTGTGGGCATCTTAAGAAAGCAAAAATAAAGCCCTGGGTTTCACTACCATTTTAACCAGAAGTCCCCGGGAACAATGTGACCACTTGAGCCAAATGTTTGACTAAATCAAAGTTCTTGTATCTAGGGACTACTTTTTCCCTGTTCCAGCAATAAAATGCTGTTCTGCCCGTTCGTTTTTAAACCTGAATAATGATGTTTGCTTCACAGCATAGAAAAACAAAGAAAAAAAACCCCTATGATCCTACAACCCAGACACAACTAGTAATGCATTGGTGTATTCTCCCACATCTCCCAAATATGTATAATGCAAAAATGTTACATGAGGTTATACAATATATGCATTTTTAAAATTCTCGCCGGGCGCGGTGGCTCAAGCCTGTAATCCCAGCACTTTGGGAGGCCGAGACGGGCGGATCACGAGGTCAGGAGATCGAGACCATCCTGGCGAACACGGTGAAACCCCGTCTCTACTAAAAAAATACAAAAAACTAGCCGGGCGAGGTGGCAGGCGCCTGTAGTCCCAGCTACTCGCGAGGCTGAGGCAGGAGAATGGCGTAAACCCGGGAGGCGGAGCTTGCAGTGAGCTGAGATCCGGCCACTGCACTCCAGCCCGGGCGACAGAGCAAGACTCCGTCTCCAAAAAATAATAATAATAAAATAAAATAAAATTCTCCTCTTTTAACTTAACATTATATCACATGCTTCTTGCCTGAACTATCACAATCTTTTCAAAAATACTGTTAGTTTATTTATTTATTTCTGCTATCCACTAGTAAGAGTTGCAAAATATAGTTTTTATTGGATTTGTAGTATTTTTCCAGGTAGATATAACCTATATTACATAATCATCTTCCCTCCTATTGTTGGAAATGTTTGTTATTTTAATTATTTCATTATTATAACAAAATATCATAAGTGTCTTTGAACATAAATGATTTCTTTTAGTTTGGATTGTTTCACTAAGTGAGTTTTCTTCAAAATGAAGTGAGTCAGCCGGGCGCGGTGGCTAATGCCTGTAATCCCAGCACTTTGGGAGGCTGAGGCGGACGGATCACGAGGTCAGGAGTTCAACACCACCTGTCCAACGCGGTGAAACCCCATCTCTACTAAAAATACAGGAAAAAAAAAAAAAAAAAAAAAGCTGGACATGATGGCGCATACCTGTAATCCCAGCTACTCAAGATGCTGAGACAGGAGAATCGCTAGAACCAGGGAGTCGGAGGTTGCAGTGAGCCGAGCTCCCGCCACTGCACTCCAAGCCTGGCAACAGAGCTAGACTCCATCTCAAGAGAGAAAAAAAAAAGAAGTGAGTCACCATTTGCACGAGCTTCCTGGTGGAATGGAGAAGTGCTAGGGCAGCAACAGCAAGGATCTTGTTCCAAGAACATGGGTAAGGGAGCTGATTAGTTTCCTAAGACTGCCCTAACAACCATAAACTGGGTAACTTAAAAAGACAGATTTATTCTCTCACAGCTCTAGAAGTCAGAAATCTAAAATCAAGATTTTGGCCAGGTTGATTGTTTTCTAGGTGCTCTGAGGGAGAATCTGAGACCTCTTTCCTTGCTCCTAATGATTGAAGAAAATCCTTGGCGTTCTTGGTTTGTAATTGCATCACTCCACTCTGCCTCCCTCTCAACATGGCTTTTGTCCTGGTGACTGTGTCTCTAAATTTTCCATTTCTTATAAGGACAATAGTCACTGGATTACTGGATTTAGAGCCTACCTGAATCCAGCGTGACCTCCTCTTAACTTGATTAAATCAGCGAAGACTGTTTTCAAATAGGTCAGGTTAGGATATCAACATATCTTTCTGAGCAACACAGTGCAATTCACTTCAGGAGCAACTGTCTTTTTGTCTGCCTTAAACGAAAATGAATATGGGAGAACTGTATCTGCAAGAGAGTTTGAGGGTCTCAAATGTAAAGGAATTCTCCCATTTGTATCTGAAAGTCTGTCTGAATCTACTTGGTGGTACTTTGGTCAAGCACTTCAATTCCCAGAACTCAAAGCTGTAATCCCTGAGATTCACCATTAAAGAATAAACAATAAAAGCCTGGTTCTGTAGTGTTTCCCTGAACCAACAGTCTTTAATCCTAGGGGGAAAAAAAGGTATTAATATAGCTAGATTTAGTGTGGCATTCACAAGCTCTTTTGCATTAGGAGGGACAAAGAATGTTCTCAAGCTGGAAAATTTTGGAAAACATGTTATCTAAGGTTCTCCATATTCTCCTGGCTCCTGGGACTGCCTGTTTCCCTCCCTGGGGAAGGTGAAAAGGAGTTAGCTTTTCCTGAGAGGATGGAGACCTTCCCATCAACTTTTTCTTCAGAGGGTCCACGAAGGCTAGGTCTTCCCTGCCCCTTCTCTTCCTGCACCCCTGCTCAAATTGGGTTTCAACGAATTCTTTAAGCCAGAGAAAGAACAAAGCAGTTCAAAGCTATTGAAGATATTTCTGGCTTAGTATTCAATACTGAAAGCAAAAGCAAATGACCCCAAGGTCATAATTCCTTCAAATTTCCTTTAGCAGGTTTCCTGTGCCATTGTCATTTGAGGGTGTGAAGCTACTAGGATCAGACCCTCAGCTCCAAACTCCCTTTCTGCTGGTATCTCACAAATACCTGTGAACAGGTGCATCAACCGTGACTAGCAAGTGGAGTTCTAGGGGGAGAGAAAATTCAAATCTCTTGTCTTGGAATGCTCCTTTGAACTCCACATTTCTCAACTGAATTCCAATTCACTATGGATGACTTATTTCATCTAAAAGTTGGAAGCTCTTAATGCACCTAGAAAATTATTTGTTACTAGACTTAGTAACCAGGCACCAAAACATCTTTTACTGTAGTATCTACTTACTATACTACCCAAGAATGGCACACTACTCACATCTTCTGATCCGTAGTCAGACGCATCATCCATTGCGCCACTGGCCCCGAGCTACTCACATCTTCAAAAGCTTTAACCAAGAACGCCATGTGGGTGTGTAGTCGTGGCCGAGTGGTTAAGGCGATGGACTTGAAATCCATTGGGGTTTCCCCGCGCAGGTTCGAATCCTGCCGGCTACGGTTTTATCCTGACTTCTCCCAAATAGTTTCTTTCTAATTGTACCCCAAAGGCAACTGAGTCTCCTGGATTACAGTTGTGTCATCTCCTTTGGTAACCCTGCCTTGTGCTCTGCGTTCTATTTGTCATCATTGTAGGTAACCCTGTTCTATCTGTCATCATTGTAGGTAACCCTGCGTTATAGTTTGCCTCTTTCTCTGAGTCCATTAACCTTCTCCTCCAACACCCGAGACAACTGTGTCTCCAGTAGGAGAGAATCTATTGTGGTGTAAACACCACCTAACGTTAATCCACCTAACGTTAATCCTAATTTGAGGAAGGCAATTCTCTTTTCCTCACCTACAAGCTCTGAGAATTGAAGTCAGACTCCATGGAATTTTCTCTGTAGATAAGTCTAAGTTGCTTGTCTGGGGTGTGAAGATTTTGCCTATTGTATATTAAGTGTTGTGTTTTGTTAGCCCAAGTTTAGGGACTGTCTGTCATTCAACAGCAATAAGGCATTACCTGTTTTGCAGCAATAATAACAATGACTGTGATTGTAACTTCAATATAAATGGTTGGTTTGTAGACAGTACCACAAACATTGTATCTTCTCGGCCTGAAAATTCGAGAGCCCAAGAATGGGAAAGGTTTATTAAACCACAGGAAGTGGATGTTAAAGCTAACCTCTGACTGCCAAGCCCTTATTATTTTTATTCTATTGATTTTGTTAAATGCCTTCATCTTACAGCTTAGAAAAATTCAAGGTGAAGTTCTCTGGCCCCAGTCTATTCTTCCTATCTTCTCCAGCACATTCAAAGACCAAGAACACTTATCTGGGCTTTACAGTACATTCAGGAAACAAGGTGTAACTTCAGACACTCAGTACTTTGGTTCTTATACAGAAGAAAGTTGGGAAGAAAAGGTTTAGGGAGGAGAAGAAAAGATATGGAAAAACAAGAAAACGGAAGAGAGGAGAAAGGCCAGGAGATGGAAGGAATGGAACAAAAGAGAAGCTAGCAGGGTGCCAAATACAGGAATGTTGTCACCCCTCTTGGCCACTTTTTTATTTTGAGTTTCCTCTGTCTTAGCAACCCCTAAATGCCCTTGCTCTTGTTCTGACAAGTAATTTTCCACTCTCTCCACTCTTTGAAATCAGCCCCTGATGTCAAGGTGCTTCTTAAAGTCCAACACCTCCATAGAGGCATTTGGATTATTTCCACTTTGGCCATTACAACTAGTGCTGCCATGAATATTCTTGTACATGTATTTCAGTGAATTTAAATAAATATTTTTGTTGGAGAGATATACTTATGGGTGGAATTGCAGAGCCACAGTACATGTATACATTCAAGCTTTAATATATAATGCTAAGTCATTCTCACAAGTGATTGAGCCAATTTACACCCCCTGAGCAAGTATCACATTGTCCTGATTGCTATGGCTTTTTAAGTCTCCCCCCCACCCCCACCTTTCAGGAAGCTCGATTTTTATTTTAAATCTGACATACATTCACTAACACATTGCCTGAAGCTTCAGATATTGTTGAAAGCAGCAGTGTTGACATTCCTCATGTGTTCCTGAAACTTGGGAATCTCCTCAAAAGTCTGTGGCCACTTCGTCATCTTCCCTCATACGTTTGATTGACATCTTGTGGATTCTATAGTTTGGAGTTGCCCAGGTCAGCTAGTGCAGCTGGAGCACACACAATCCCCCAGCTGGACCATGTCAATATCTTCATTCCAGGATTTCATGTCTAGAAGGACGGTGGATTTGAACATTTACATGAGCTTTTTGACCATGCAAATAAGAGGTAGATGCTACACAACTGTATTCTCAATAACTTTTAATGAGTGCATGTTGTGTCATTTAAACCTGGATTCTCCTTAGGGCCTTAAACTAACTGTGACTTTGAGTTTTCAGAATTGACTGGAATGTTTCTCTGATCAGAACAGCTGGTCTTAGGAGTGAGGAAAGTCGAGAGGGTCCAGTGACAGTTAAGGAGAAATGGCAAGTGGGTCCCACCGCAGCTCTGCCCTCAGAGCCAGGTAGGGGCCATCAGTGGGCAGAAGATGCAAAAACCTACTTTCCTCCCCGTCGGGGAATTGAACCCCGGTCTCCCGCGTGACAGGCGGGGATACTCACCACTATACTAACGAGGAAGAACTGAACGAGTACCTCTTTTGACTACCTCTAATAAACTGAAGTACTCTTGTCCACTTTTTTAAGTCTGTAAGTTTGTATTGTACTAAATTGATTATACTTGGCGAATTTACACTTTAATATGCCGCCTCAGTCGAAACGAAGGGGTCTGTCAGGACAGCCTGCTTTTTTGATTGTGATGGTGTCGATATCTCTGACAGTGTTTCTAGTCATTTGCAACCAGCGAGACCGGGTGACAAAAGCAGTTGAACCACTGATTCCACAGAAACTGATAAGTGACCACAGACTTGGACCCCAGACTAAGACTAAATTTCCATGAAGAGGAAAGCACTATCAAGACTTGTAACAAGTACAGGCTTCAAGAGGATTTGGAGGGCAGGGAAACGCAAGGCGTCCCCGAAAACCGTGCAAAGGTTCTGCTAAAGGGAAAATGATTAGGTATGTACTAATTAAGGCACCCATAATCTTAATGAAAATAGTAAATAGTCAATCAATAACTTCCACCCTCCATTGTTGTGGGGTTTCAGGATCGGGGAAGTACCAAACTCAATTCGCAACACGCGAGTTAGTTTGAGTTTCTTTCTTCTAAATCTTTCCTTACCACCTCGTAGTCGGCAGGACTCGAACTTGCGCGGGGAGACCCCGGTGCATTTCTAGTCCATCGCCTTAACCACTCGGCCACGACTACCCGGCCGCACCACGTTTTTTTTTTTTTTTTTTTTTTTTTCACGTTACAGACATGAAGAAATGCAAATCAGGATAACTACTGTATTGTACAAGAAAATTGGCTTTGTGAGTTGAATGTAAACTTTCAGGTATAACGAGAGTTTGTTTGTTTTTTTAAAAAAAGCAAACCTCCTGTGCCACCTGGACAAGAGCACTGGAATGAGAGTCCTCCCGCGTGAGGATAAGCAGCATCAGCGTTCCAAGCAAACAATACAAACTTCACGTTAGTAAACGGTGAGCGAGCTCCCGTCGGCGCCCGAAAGTAGGCTGTGATCTGAGCTCTGGCAGTGGAGTCTCTGCAGATGGAACTAAACTTTGCTAATTACGAAGTGGAGTGAGACCCTAACTTATGGCCCCCACTCATCCATTGCCTTTGAACAGCCCGTCTTTCGATAGTACTGGACACTCGTAGGTAATTGAAGACAGAGTGGAAGATTGCATAACTTGTGTGAAATCAGCACTTTGATCAAAGTAGAAACTGGACGAATACAGCTGGTGATTTACATGATTTAAATGGTTACAATGCAAAGATGTCCACTGTGGCATTATTTGTATATAGCATATAAATATGCTAACCAGTAAGGGAATGGTGTGATGCATTCCTGTCATAGGGTACCATACAGCTGTTAAATAATTAGATTCTGGCCGGGCGCGGTGGCTCAAGCCTGTAATCCCAGCACTTTGGGAGGCCGAGACGGGCGGATCACGAGGTCAGGAGATCGCAGACCATCCTGGCTAACACGGTGAAACCCCGTCTCTACTAAAAAAATACAAAAAACTAGCCGGCGCGGTGGTGGGCGCCTGTAGTCCCAGCTACTCGGGAGGCTGAGGCAGGAGAATGGCGTAAACCCGGGAGGCGGAGCTTGTAGTGAGCTGAGATCCAGCCACTGCACTCCAGCCCGGGCAATAGAGCGAGACTCCGTCTCAAAAAAAAAAAAAAAAAATTAGATTCTTATCGTTTTATTTGGAAAATGTGTGTAAACTTTAATACACAAAATAGCGAACATAAATAGTTCTATTTATATCGAATGAACCCCCAAATTAAAGTCCATTAAAAACATCCGAAGGGACACTCACCGATCTAATAAAACAGCAAAATGGAATGTGAGAGATTAAAATATCAATTTCGATTACGTTTGTATTCTTTACATTTGTCATAAAAATAGTCTGCATTATTTATGTAATTGGAAAATTAAAAATGGAAAAACAGGTACTGCAATATTTATGTAATTGGAAAATTAAAAATGGAAAAACAGGCTAAAATATGCCATTGCATACTTATGCATTTAAAACCTGGTTGTGTAAAAACAAAAAAGTTAATACTAATTTATCCGAGGTGTTGGATCATAACTCCTCATCGTTTTCTTCTTTCAGCTCTTCTCTCTTTCAAATTTTCAAGCAAAGTATATGTATTTATTTGTATTTGTACTTAAAGTGTTCCCACACTTCCTTAAGACTACAAGATGATTGTAGTACCTTGTTATCTGTTTGAAGAAATACGGAGTGGTGTGGCATGGATATTGAACCAGTAAAAAAAAAAAAAGATACCATCTAACTATTCTAAATTTCACATTTTAGAAAACGCCTTCATATTCAGGACCTCATGTAACTCTCATAACAGTTCCATGAGGTGCTGCCATCCACTTTTACAATAAGAAAAATGTTCAGATTAGAGAAGTTTGTAATTCACAGGGTTACTAAGTATTGAAATCAAAGCATCTTACTCTGTATCTTTCCTTATAGAGATGGAAAATGACACCTTTAAGAACAGAAAGGCACAGTCCCCTCAGCATTCAAAGGATAAATCCCACTTGGTCACAGCATATCATCCTTTTTAAAAATGGCTGATTCAGTTTGCTAACACTTATTAAGAATATTTACACTTATTTCCATGAGGAACATTGGTTTGCATTTTTTTTTTTTTTCTCAAACTGTGATCTGGTGTTTGTTTGCTTTGTTTTTGCTGAGGTAGTGCTATTTCATTTTTTATTTTTTACAGTAGTTTATTTTATTAAGGTAAAATATATATGTTTAATTTACCATTTTTACCCCATTTTTAAGTGTACGGTTCAGTGGAAACAGATACATTTATGTTCTTTGTTTCCCTTCATTCCCCCCCCCAAGTTTTGATGTCAACTAATATCCAATTCATAAACTGAGTAGGAAAGTGTTCTCTACTTTTCCAGTTTCTGGAAAAGTTTATGTAGACATGATATTATTTCCTCTTTAAAGGTTTGGTAGAATCTACCAATGAAGCCATCTAGGCCTGGAGTTTTCTTTTTGAGACGTTTTAAATTATAAATTATATTTTTAATAGTTATATTACGATTCAGATTATTTCTTGAGTGGGTTTTAGTAGTTTCTATCTTTTGAGAAATTGATATATTTCATCTAATTTGTCAATTTAATTGGTATATTATCCAAAATATTCTTTTATTTTTTGTATAATCTGGGTAAAGTACCCTCTTTCTTTCCTGCTGCATTTATCTTCTGACCAGTCTGACTGGAGATTTATTTATTATTCATCTTTTCAAAGCACTGGTTTTTGGATTTCATTGATCTTCTCTATTGTTTTTCTATTTCATTCCCTTTTGCTCTTTAATATTTGTTCTCTTCCACTTACTTTGAATTTCATTTACTCTTACTTTTCTAGTTTCTTAAGGTGAAACTATAGATGATTGATAGACAATTATTTTTTTAAATAGGGTCTGGCTCCGTCCCCCAGGCTGGGGGGCAGCTGGAGTGTAGTGGCATAATCTCTGCTTGCTGCAGCCTCCACTTCCCCAGCTCAAACATTCTTCCCACCTCAGCCTGCTGAGTAGCTGAGGACTGCAGGCACCCGCCAGCCACCAGCCCAGCTTCTCTTTCCTTCCCTCCCTCCCTTCCTTCCTTCCTTTCTTCTTTCCTTCCTTCCTCTCTCTCCTCTCTCTTTCTCCCTCCCTCCCTCCCTTCCTTCCTCCCTCTCTTTCTCTCTCTCTCTCTTCTTTCCTTCCTTCTCCCTCCTTCCTTCCTTCCTTCCTTCCTTCCTTCCTTCCTTCCTTCCTTCCTTCCCTCTCCTTCCTTCCTTCCTTGCTTTCTTTCTTTCCTGTTCTGGTAGAGACGGGTCTCGCCATGTTGCCCAGGCTGGTCTCAAATCCCTGGGCTCAAGCAATCCTCTTGCCTCAGTCTCTCAAAGTGCTGGGATTACAGGCATGAGCCATAGTACCTGGCCACGTTTTTCTTCTATAATATAAGCCTTTTTTCTATGAAAAGCTTTAGCTGCATTTTTTTATATTTTGTTTTCATTTTTATTTAGTTCAAAATAATTTAAATTTCCCTTGTGATGTATTATTTGGTTTTAGGCTATTTTGTTTAATTTCTGTTAATTGATTTCTGGTTTAATTCTGTTGTGGTCAGAAAATATACTTTCTGTAATTTCAGTCCTTTTGAGCTTACAGTGACTTATTTTTTAGCCCAAAATAAGGTCTGTCTTGGTAAGTATTCTATGAGCACTTGACAAGAAAATTTTCTGTTATTGCTGAGAAGAGCGTTCTATACATGTTAATGAGGTCAAATTTGTGGTAATGTGGTTCAAATCTTCTGTGTTCATACTGAATTTTCAGACTATTTGTTTTATCAATTACTGAGAAAGAAGTGTTAACATTTCCAACTATCAGCCTGGCACAGTGGCTCACACCTGTAATCCCAGCACTTTGGGAGGCCGAGGCGGGTGGATCACCTGAGGTCAGGAATTTGAGAACAGCCTGACCACCATAATGAAACCCCGTCTCTACTAAAAATACAAAAATTAGCTGGGCATGGTGGTGGGCACCTGTAATCCCAACTACTTGGGAGACTGAGGCAGGAGAATCACTTGAACCCGGGAGGCAGAGGTTGCAGTGAGCTGAGATCGCACCACTGCACTCCAGCCTAGGCAACAGAGCAAGACTCTGTCTCAAAAAATAAAATAAAAAAATAATAAAAATATAATTTCCAACTATAACTGAGTAATTTTTCTATTTCTCTTTGCAGTTTAGCAGGTTTCACTACACATATTTTGAAGCACTATTTGTAGGTGCATACATGTAGGGTTATTGTGGCTTCTTGGTGTATTGACCTCTTTTTTTTTTTTTTTTTTTTGAGGCGGAGTCTCGCTCTGTCTCCCGGACTGGAGTGCAGTGGCCGGATCTCAGCTCACTGCAAGCTCCGCCTCCCGGGTTTACGCCATTCTCCTGCCTCAGCCTCCCGAGTAGCTGGGACTACAGGCGCCCGCCACCTCGCCCAGCTAGTTTTTGTATTTTTAGTAGAGACGGGGTTTCACCGTGTTAGCCAGGATGGTCTCGATCTCCTGACCTCGTGATCCACCCGTCTCGGCCTCCCAAAGTGCTGGGATTACAGGCTTGAGCCACCGCGCCCGGCCTGACCTCTTTATGATTATGAAATGTTCCTCTTAATCTGATTATAGGCAGTAAATAGGGCAATTTCTTTCTCATTTGTTCCCTTTTCCCAGGTATCAAAAGTAGTCACTGCCTATTGTCTGTCTGAAGAAAGTTGTTACATATACTTTGTACAGTTTTCCAGTTGTTTAAGGCGATAGGGTAAGTCTGGTTTCTATTACTTTACCATGGAGAAGAAACAGGAGTCCTTTTGGCACTGGTCTTAAAAATGACCAATTTGACTTTAAATCCTGGTGGGATATCATCCTTTCCTTTGAGTTGTGTTTACTGATCCTCTTCCTCCATGATCCTTTTCTTGACTCTACACTTTATTGCAGCTAATTTTATTCATAATTAACACTGTGAAGAGTCAACAATTGCAACAGGCCCATGAAAAATAATTGGTTATTAGATACATGAACATCTTCTTTTATAAAATATTTGTTCAAGTTTTTGATCATTTAGTTGAGTCATTGATATGTAGCAGTCAGGATTCAACAAAAGAAGCAGAACCACTGGGGTGCACTTCAAGCTTCAGCATTATAAAGACTGTGGGGCAGATTATCAAGAAAGGAAGAAGGAGGTAAAGTGGGGAATAATAGAACAAGCTGGAACCCACAAGCATGATCTGGGAGCCCCACAGGATGAAATGAAATCCATGTCAGCTCTTGTTGCCTCTCCTTGGTGTTGTAATATTCTATAGAAGACAGGGTCCTTTGCTTGAAGCTAAACACAAACATTAGGTTCAGAAATTACAGAGGTTGAAGGAGAACCCACAGGAAGGTGGGGTAGTTAGTTGCAGGCACAAACACTGCCATGTGACAAGATAAGTCAGCAGGTGAGTTAGCATGAGCTACAAAATGACTGCTACTTAGCTTTCTTTCTCAAATCTTCTGCAAGAATATCTCTTGGGGACCATCCTAACCACAGACACACAGAAAAAGAAATTCTGGGGAATGTAGTTCAGCCTGG